>NC_140931.1:180942250-182142250 GCF_014529385.1 Adiantum capillus-veneris
TTAAACTATCTAGCGATCCTAAGACCCACCTTCCAAGAGGAGAGAAACCTCGAGTGCCTTTTTCCCCATGTTTCAGAGGCACGTACACTTGAGCTTCGCCGCTCTAGGGGCAATGAGTATTACTAGTATCGATTTAACACTATGGGGACAGAGAGTTCCCGACCAATCGAGACCACCCTTCTCATAGGCATTGGCAACCTGAGCCAAGCCCCCACTTTCCACCCCCACACTCACACTTCCTTGTGTGTCCTAATTTACTACCACAATGATTGTTCAACATAAATATTCCTTGATTAAATTCCGAATCACAATGTTCGTTAAGACAGCCCTTCAATCAGTATTGCAAAGCGGCACCAAGACAGTATTCTAGTAAAAATTCTACTCAAACTTATTCATTAAAATTTCAATGTTCTGGAGGTACAACATCCCCCCTCCATCGAGAGTTTACTCCTCTCGTTGTCGCCTAGCTGCCCATACAACTGGGTATGTCCACCGCATAGAAAGCACGACATGGACATTCCCACCGCATAGAAAGCAAGACGTGGGTTCCCACCACATAGAAAGCGAGTCGTGGATTCAAGAGCCCTTAACGAGGAACTCTACCCCCTGTGATCAGTAGGGGGATCAGGACTGATTCAACATTGGAAATAGAATGAACATGTCGAGCTAAATTTTCCCTAGCAGACATTCTTTCCTATTGCAAACAGCATACCCATCAATCATTTCTTTCCTACTTTAGGCTTTAATGTACAAATGAATTCAATGCCGAGGTTTCCGTCGGATTTCTCCAACATGTTTGGGGATATGTTCTTTCCTAGCTAAACGTGTGCAATGTTAAATCAAACAACTTGAATGAAATTATGACCTACCTCTTCCATTTCTTCGTCAATGGCCCGTGAGATGGCCGGTGCTTGTTCGTCCATGGAAGCTTTTCCCTTTCCATTCACATTGCTCGTTCCCGTCTCGCGGTCGTGGGCACCACCGAAGCGAGTTCTCTTAACCGGGGCCATTTTATACTCACTACTTTAAATGATAAACTTGAAGAAAAGAGCTAAAGTCCAAGAGCATCATAACAACCAATTTGGCAGATTAGAATCATTAAAGAATCCTCCTTATGCAAGAGGGATTAGATTTCTCCTTCGAGACCTAGCAATTTTATGGTTAATACTTTGCTTACCCTATGGGAACTGACTCTAAAGTTAATCACTTGGCTTATATGATTGAGAATTCAAAATTTTACTAATTGACTTGCAATAGAGATGAAGTAAGCAAGCTCGATCACTTTCTTAGTGCAATTTGAAGATGCAGAATTACCGCATGCATATGTGATAGAAAATTCTCCTCTTATTGGCCTAATGACGGATTAATTTTTACCTTAATTACATCTTTATGTGAGAGAATCTTTTTGAATCTAATTAATTACATTACTATTGAATGGTAAAAGGGTGAATTTCATCAAATCTACATTATTACTTGCTGACAATTTATTAACTATGTTGCTTAGAGAGAGAATCTTTCCTAATCATGTATTAATCATCGATTGAGAATGATGAATGGATGCATAAATTAGCAATTTGAATGATGATTATGTAATGGAGTATAGCTATGTAAACTTAGAGAGCAGCTATTGGGAATTATAGCTAAGAGTAGGCATAGTAGACGAAGAATTTGGGAGAATAATGATGAGAATTAAGAAGAACCGAAATTAAACCATAATTACCGTGATTAGGGGCTGAGAATCCTCTGATTTTTCTGATCCAATGAATCCTCAAGATGAGAAATTTGGCAGCACCTCCCTCCTTGCTTCTCCTTCAAAAACTGTGTGTGTACTGGCAGCACCTCCCCAAGGTGTGTGTAGGTGTGTGTGTGTGTGTGTGTATTGGGTGTGTGTGTAAGCATGTGTGTGTGTGTGTGTGTGTGTGTGTGTGTGTGTGTGTGTGTGTGTGTGTGTGTGTGTGTGTGTGTGTGAGCACACCTTTAAATAGGCCTCCTCAAGCTGAAAATCGACCCTGCTTGCTATTTGCATCTGGGAGCTACTCCAGTTAAAGCATGGCAAGTCGAGTCTCCTACCCACCAAGTGTCCAGGTGGCTTGGTTAACTAGCTCTCACACTTAGTTTTGCAAGCTTGGAAACTCTCCCAAGACTCCCACAAGGACAAAAGGCGCCCCCTAGCTGCTAAAGCTGACCTGGAGTGGCCTAGGGCTTGTTCCCACACAGCCTCGGGCCCTAGTGTCTCCCCGGGCAATTTTTGGAAAAATTGATTTTAGGCTAAAACGGATCATACGAGTCGGATTTTAATGCCGTAAATTGCTATACCGAGCTCTAACTAAGGCGTACTGGCCCGATTACCTACCATATTTAGCAGCCCCCAAGGTTCGAAAATGCATTTTTTTCAAATTCGGGTACGGGTGCAGTTTTTCGAGATGGTCAAAACTGGACAGGTCGGGTGACCAAAAACTTACTATTTTTGGAAATTTTTTACAAAAATTATTTTAATTCACATTTCGAAGCTTTTAAACATTCTAAACATCATGGCACTGACAGAATTCGGAAAACTGCTAAAAATAGTAACTTTTTCCATTATGTTTATTTCATGGTACAATGGTGCTCTCTTTGGGTTGGGTCAAAGACCTTACAACCTCCCCAACGTGAAAAATGTGAGATGTCCTCATCTCAAGAATGTGTTTGGGTAATCCTTTAAGAGCGTTGGTTCGTCCTCCCAAGTTGCATCTTCTTCAGGGTAATCCTTCCACTTTACTAGATGCTCCGTGATAGTTCTGTTGTGTAACTTCCTTTCCCTTGTTTCAAGTACATAGTCAGGTTGGAGCTCGAGAACTCCTTGTGCTGGCATGACTGTCTGATCTGAGTCCAAGAATTGATCAGGGTTAGGAATATAGGGTTTGAGTAAGCTGACGTGGAATACATCATGAACCTTCAAGTTTGCAGGTAACTTTAGCTTGTAGGCTTGATCACTTACAACCTTAACGATCTCGAATGGTCCACAATACCTTGGGCTTAGCTTCTTATATCTACCTAGTGATAAGTTGCTTTTCTTTGGTCGGACTCGCAGAAAAACCTTATCCCCTTCTTTGAAAATTCTTTCCGAACTGTATTTATCTGCATAGTGCTTTTGCCTATCCTGAGCTGCCTGAATGTCTTGGCGAATAGCTCTAGTCTGAGCTTCCATATCTTCTAACATCTTCCTAGAGGCTTCTACCCTGATGGTTGGATATGAGAAGTTCAGTGGTGCTAAACAGTCTTGTCCATAAAGAGCTTTGAAGGATGACATTCCAATGCTTCTGTGTTCAGAAGAATTATAAGCATACTCCACCAAAGGTAGATATTGTAACCACATCTTTGGTTCTTGCGAACAATAGGCTCTGAGAATGTCCTCGATGACTTGATTAACTCTTTCAGTTTGCCCATCTGTCTGCGGATGGTACGTTGTACTGAAGGATAATTGTGACCCAATAGATTGGAAAAGAGAAGTCCAAAATTTTGACGTAAACTTGGCGTCTCTATCACTGACGATACGCTTGGGTAGACCATGTAGCCTAAAAATATCCTTGATGAATACCCGGCTAACATCTGAAGCAGTAAAGGTTGTCTTTACGGGTATTAGATGAGCCACTTTCGTGAGAATATCAACAACCACAAAAACAGAATCATACCCTCCTGTAGAAGGTAATCCCGTGACAAAATCCATACTGATGCATTCCCATTTCATCTGGGGTATGTCAAGAGGTTGAAGTTGGCCTAGTAACTTGATCCTTTTGGCTTTTATCCCCCGCTGACAAGAAAGACATTGCCTCACATAGCGAAGTATGTCTCCTTTCATTCCAGACCAAAAATAACTTCTTCTGACAGCATGAAGAGTCTTAGCATAGCTTGGATGTCTAGACGTAGGGCTATCGTGTGCTTCATACAAAATAGCCTTCTTTAGAGTTTGGTCTCTGGGTACACAGAGTCTATGTCTGTAGTAAAGACATCCTCCCATAAGAGAGTAATCTTTAGCTTCAGGCATCTTATTCTACTGGACTAATGATACTATATGTTGGCATTCTAGATCTACCAAAGATGCTTCTTTGATTCTATCCCAGATAGGGTTATTTGGAATAGAGATAGTTGTGAGAAAAGATTTTCAGCTAAGTCCATCTGCAACTGCATTTTCCTTCCATGGTCTATACTTTATGTCAAGGTCATATTCTTGTAAAAGCTCTATCCATCGCCGTTGTCGCATGTTGAGAATAGGTTGAGTAAAAATCCATTTTAAGCTCTTGTGGTTTGTAACCAGCTGAAACTTGTGCCCTAGAAGATAATGTCTCCATAACTTCAGCGTATGTATAACCGCTAAAAGTTCCAAATCATGAGTAGGATAATTCTTCTCGTGATCCCTCAGCTTTCGTGAAGTATATGCCACTCGTCTTCCTTCTTGAGTAAGAACTCCGCCTAGAGCAAATTTGCTAGCATCTGTCGCTACTTCAAATTCTTTACTGAAGTCTGGAAGCTTTAAAATAGGAACTGAGACCAAGAATTCTTTTAGCTTAGCAAAACTAGACTCGTGCTCGGTCTTCCATTCGATCCTCATTCCTTTCTTCACGAGTTCCGTCAAAGGTGCAGCAATACGTGCATAATCTTTGACAAAAATCCTGTACCATCCCGTTATTCCAAGAAATCTTCTTACTTTGCTGACAGTGGATGGTTGAGGCCAATCAACGATATCCTTGACTTTGTCTGGGTCCACTAAAATCCCTTCAGCCGATATGAAAAATCCAAGATAATTGACCTTAGGTGAGCAAAAGGTGCACTTGCTCTCTTTAGCGTAAAGTTGGTGTTCCCGAAGAAGATCAAGTACTTTGCGAACACGTTCTTCATGATCTGCCTCGTTCTTAGAATAGATCAGAATGTCATCAAAGAAAACCAAGACAAAATCATCCAGGTAAGGTCTAAAAATATCCTGCATAAGTCGATTGAAGCTTGCAGGAGCATTTGTTAGACCAAAAGACATTACTGTGAATTCGTAGTGTCCATACCTAGTGTTGAAAGCCGTCTTTGAAATATCTGATTCCTTG
This sequence comes from Adiantum capillus-veneris, assembly GCF_014529385.1. Taxonomy (NCBI): domain Eukaryota; kingdom Viridiplantae; phylum Streptophyta; class Polypodiopsida; order Polypodiales; family Pteridaceae; genus Adiantum; species Adiantum capillus-veneris. Next base: position 180,947,323 of record NC_140931.1, read on the forward strand.
ATCCTGATTTGGTAATATCCTGACCTTAGATCAATCTTTGTAAACATTTTGGCGCCGTGGAGTCTGTCCAAGATTTCGTCAATCCTTGGAATTGGATACTTGTTCTTGATAGTTACCTGGTTCAGTCCACGATAATCTATGCATAGCTTTAAGGTTCCATCCTTCTTCTTCTGAAAAAGAACTGGAGCACCCCAAGGAGAAGTACTGGGTCGAATGAATCCTTGCTCAATGAGTTGCCTAAGTTGTTCCTTGAGTTCGATGGCCTCTGGAAGTGACATTTTATAAAGTCTTTTTGAGATAGGTTCACATCCAGGGATAGTATCAATCTCATGATCTACCTCTCTATGTGGCGGAAGATTCGTAAGGTCTTCAGGGAATACATCATCATACTCCCTCAACCAGTTTGGTCGAAGTGAGGTATCTGATTTTTCCACCTTGTTGAGTTTTACCACATAAATTTGTTGTCCCTTTCTTAGTCCCTTCAAGAGTCTGCTGGCCTTAACTAGAGTAGCCCTAGGTCTCCCATTTTCCCCCTGGATTAAGGATTCATTACCCAAGTTATCTGTAAAGGTAAAGTTTCCTTGTGCACAATGGATGTGGGCCCTATTTTGCTTTATCTAGTCCATCCCTAGTATCCCATCAAAGAATCCTAAGGGTAGGGTTCAAAATTGGGCAGAAGTTGGATGTCCCCCTAAATCAAAGTTGATTTTTCCTGTAGAATGTCGAGATACTACTTCCTTGCCGTTCGCTAACTCTACAACTAGCTTGCTTGTTGGATATTTATCTAGCTTGAGCTTCCTCATGCATTTGGGTGAAAGAAATGAAAGAGTGCTACCACAATCTATAAGGAAGTTAACTTGTTCACCTCTGAGAGATCCTGGCGTATGAATGACTGCGTATTGCTCGCAACCATTGGGATTGTTAATTGCAGCATGTAGGGTTGCTCTCTCCACGGCTTCATCACCCACAGTTGGTTGTACCACTTCGGCATTCACTCTAGCGGTAGCTCCACGTCCTCTCCCTCTGTTCATCCTTCCACGTCCTCCTCTTCCATTAGCTTGTCCACGCCCATGGGTATTTAAGGGTATGGCATTGGCGTTGGTTGCCTAAATGTTCCTGGGGCACTTGGATATGTAATGTCCATACTCGCCGCAACCATAGCATCGAACATCTGGAAACTCCATGGTTGTGGTGGTAGCCACAATAGGACGCTGGTCATAAGCTTGGTTGGCTGGTCTTTTATTTCAAGCAGTCGTCCTTGTCCTTTTTGCCCAATGATTCCTCCTGTTCTGATTAATCTTTTGTACTTCAAGAGCTAGAGGTTTGGCCCTCAACAAGGTATCTTGTAGTGTTGTCGGCTTGAGAGCTTCCAACCGAGTATTCAAAGGGTCAATTAGCCCTTGGAAGAACCTCGCCACCTGTTGTTCCAAGGTCATCTTAGGAGCATATGTCCAAAGAGTGACAAACTTTGCATAATATTCTTCGACAGATGAAGTCAGTTGCCAAAGTGAAAAGAATTCATTCATCTTCAAGGTTCTATATGCAGGTGGTAAATAACGCCCCATTATCGCAGCTTTGATGTCTTCCCAGGATTGGGAAGATCCCTTAATATCCAGGTCCGTGCAATGTTGCTTCCACCATATCTTGGCATCGCCAGTCAAGCGGAACATTGCAAGCATGGTCTGATTTACGGGTTGGGTTCCCGCAGCTTCAAAGTAGTCGTCCACGGATTCCATCCACACTTCCGCATCTCTCTCCACATTTGCCCCCTCGCCCTTAAAGATGGGAGGTTGGGCTTGCTTAAGGAGGCGCTTCTTCTCTTGCGCTGCCGAGTATAAAGCAACATGCAATGCCTACATGGGTTATACGAGATTCTTGATACCATTACTTGGATTTCAAAATAGACACGAGACTTTAAATAAAATTCAAGAGACAGAGATTCAGAGATAAAAAGCACCTTATTGATGAAATTTTATTACAAGCGAAACCCCTCAAGGCTTAGGATAACTGATGATTAATTTATTACATGGCTTTTTGCATTGCGTATAAGATATGCTTAGGAGATTGTGTTCACATGATGCACTACTTTGTTCGTGAAGTAGTTCCTGTACTCATCCTTGAGTGGATAATAAACTAAGATATCAAGCCGGGATTCCTCTTTTGGTACTCCAAAAGTTCTGACTCTGTTCGCTGGGATCACCTCGGTGACCTTTTCCAAGATCCAGTCGTTGATGGTTTGATTGGAGTCGCCTGAAACAGTCAGGTCCAATCGGGTTGGCAGCAAGTAGAATAGCTCTACCGCCCTCAACTCTTCTCCCCAACGTATCTTCTTCAAATCGGTAGCCAAGCATCCTAGCTTCCGAGCGTTGATGTATTAAACCCCACCTGCAAGTGTCCAATCAAGTCCCCATCCTTTATCGATGCGAGTGGAGTGTGGCGTATGAGCCTTCATGAGTATATCCATGACATCTCGCCTGAACTGGTAAACTGGGGATCGTCGAGCTTGCTCATAAATAAGATCAAACACTTGGAACTTCCGGTATTCTAGCACGGGGTCTTCCTGCAACACCAATGCAAGGAATTTGGATCAGCTACCTATATACTTTCAGTTCCTTTTAAATATTCAAACAATACGACTTTATTTCTCAGCCTAACCTAGGCTCTGATACCAGGTGTGAGGTCCCCACCCCGCCGTATCAAACGGCAAATCTGATGGTGAACCTAGTGGCCACTAGATCTATAGCGGAAGCAAACAAAGTGGTTCAGGGTTCAGCTAGCGGACGATCTCTCATCACAAAGTGAGTCGAGTTCGAGCCTACTAGCAGTGAGATCTAGCTCCACCTCGCAGGGGAAGCGTACTTAAACTATCTAGCGATCCTAAGACCCACCTTCCAAGAGGAGAGAAACCTCGAGTGCCTTTTTCCCCATGTTTCAGAGGCACGTACACTTGAGCTTCGCCACTCTAGGGGCAATGAGTATTACTAGTATCGATTTAACACTATGGAGACAGAGAGTTCCCGACCAATCGGGACCACCCTTCTCATAGGCATTGGCAACCTGAGCCAAGCCCCCACTTTCCACCCCCACACTCACACTTCCTTGTGTGTCCTAATTTACTACCACAATGATTGTTCAACATAAACATTACTTGATTAAATTCCGAATCACAATGTTCGTTAAGACAACCCTTCAATCAGTATTGCAAAGCGGCACCAAGACAGTATTCTAGTAAAAATTCTACTCAAACTTATTCATTAAAATTCCAATGTTCTGGAGGTACAACATCCCCCCTCCAACGAGAGTTTATTCCTCCCGTTGTCGCCTAGCTGCCCATACAACTAGGTATGTCCACCGCATAGAAAGCCCGACATGGACATTCCCACCGCATAGAAAGCAAGACGTGGGTTCCCACAGCATAGAAAGCAAGTCGTGGATTCAAGAGCCCTTAAGGAGGAAATCTGTCCCCTGTGATCAGTAGGGGGATTAGGACTGATTCAACATTGGAAATAGAATGAACATGTCGAGCTAAATTTTCCCTAGCAGACATTCTTTCCTATTGCAAACAACATATCCATCAATCATTCCTTTCCTACTTTAGGCTTTAATGTACAAATGAATTCAATGCCGAGGTTTTCGTTGGATTTCTCCAACATGTTTGGGGATATGTTCTTTCCTAGCTAAACATGTGTAATGTTAAATTAAACAACTTGAATGAAATTATGACCTACCTCTTCCATTTCTTCGTCAATGGCCCGTGAGATGGCCGGTGCTTGTTCGTCCATGGGAGCTTTTCCCTTTCCATTCACATTGCTCGTTCCCGCCTCGCGGTCGTGGGCACCACCGAAGCGAGTTCTCTTAACCCGGGCCATTTTATACTCACTACTTTAAATGATAAACTTGAAGAAAAGAGCTAAAGTCCGAGAGCATCATAACAACCAATTTGGCAGATTAGAATCATTAAAGAATCCTTATGCAAGAGGGATTAGATTTCTCCTTCGAGACCTAGCAATTTTATGGTTAATACTTTGCTTACCCTATGGGAACTGACTCTAAAGTTAATCACTTGGCTTAGATGATTAAGAATTCAAAATTTTACTAATTGACTTGCAATAGAGATGAAGTAAGCAAGCTAGATCACTTTCTTAGTGCAATTTGAAGATGCAGAATTACCGCATGCATATGTGATAGAAAATTCTCCTCTTATTGGCCTAATGACGGATTAATTTTTACCTTAATCACATCTTAATGTGACAGAATCTTTTTGAATCTAATTAATTACATTACTATTGAATGGTAAAAAGGTGAATTTCATCAAATCTACATTATTACTTGCTGACAATTTATTGACTATGCTGCTTAGAGAGAGAATCTTTCCTAATCATGTATTAATCATCGATTGAGAATGATGAATGGCTGCATAAATTAGCTATTTGAATGATGATTATGTAATGAAGTATAGCTATGTAAACTTAGAGAGCAGCTATCGGGAATTATAGCTAAGAGTAGGCATAGTAGACGAAGAATTTGGGAGAATAATGATGAGAATTAAGAAGAACCGAAATTAAACCATAATTACCGTGATTAGGGGCTGAGAATCCTCTGATTTTTCTGATCCAATGATTCCTCAAGATGAGAATTTTGGCAGCACATCCCTCCTTCTCCTTCAAAAACTGTGTGTATACATACCGGCAGCACCTCCCCAAGGTGTGTGTAGGTGTGTGTGTGTGTGTGTGTGTGAGCACACCTTTAAATAGGTCTCCTCAAGCTGAACATCGACCCTGCTTGCTATTTGCGTGCGGGAGCTACTCCAGTTAAAGCATAGCAAGTCGAGTCTCCTACCCACCAAGTGTCCAGTTGGCTTGGTTAACTAGCTCTCACACTTAGTTTTGCAAGCTTGGAAACTCTCCCAAAACTCCCACAAGGACAAAAGGCATCCCCTAGCTGCTAAAGCTGACCTGGAGTGGCCTGGGGCCTGTTCCCACACAGCCTCGGGCCCCAGTGTCTCCCCGGGCAATTTTTGGAAAAATTGATTTTAGGCTAAAACGGATCATACGAGTCGGATTTTAATGCCGTAAATTGCTATACCGAGCTCTAACTAAGGCGTACTGGCCCGAGTACCTACCATATTTAGCAGCCCCCGAGGTTCGAAAATGCATTTTTTTCAAATTCGGGTACGGGTGCAGTTTTTCGAGATGGTCAAAACTGGACAGGTCGGGTGACCAAAAACTTACTATTTTTGGAAAGTTTTTACAAAAATTATTTTAATTCACATTTCGAAGCTTTTATAAAATTCTAAACATCATGGCACTTGCAGAATTCGGAAAACTGCTAAAAATAGTAACTTTTTCCATTATGTTTATTTCATGGTACAATGGTGCTCTCTTTGGGTTGGGTCAGAGACCTTACAACCTCCCCAACGTGAAAAATGTGAGATGTCCTCATCTCAAGAATGTGTTTGGGTAATCCTTTAAGAGCGTTGGTTCGTCCTCCCAAGTTGCATCTTCTTCAGGGTAATCCTTCCACTTTACTAGATGCTCTGGGATAGTTCTGTTGCGTAACTTCCTTTCCCTTGTTTCAAGTACATAGTCAGGTTGGAGCTCGAGAACTCCTTGTGCTGGCATGACTATCTGATCTGAGTCCAAGAATTGATCAGGGTTAGGAATATAGGGTTTGAGTAAGCTGACGTGGAATACATCATGAACCTTCAAGTTTGCAGGTAACTTTAGCTTGTAGGCTTGATCACTTACAACCTTAACGATCTCGAATGGTCCACAATACCTTGGGCTTAGATTCTTATATCTGCCTAGTGATAATTTGCTTTTCTTTGGTCGGACTCGCAGAAAAACCTTATCCCCTTAACCTTAGCCTCGGGCCCCAGTGTCTCCCCGGGCAATTTTTGGAAAAATTGATTTTAGGCTAAAACGGATCATACGAGTCGAATTTTAATGCCGTAAATTGCTATACCGAGCTCTAACTAAGGCGTACTGGCCCGAGTACCTGCCATATTTAGCAGCCCCCGGGGTTCGAAAATGCATTTTTTTCAAATTCAGGGTACGGGTGCAGTTTTTCAAGATGGTCAAAACTGAACGGGTCGGGTGACCAAAAACTTACTATTTTTGGAATTTTTTTACAAAAATTATTTTAATTCACATTTCGAAGCTTTAAAACGTTCTAAACATCATGGCACTGGCAGAATTTGGAAAACTGCTAAAAATAGTAACTTTTTCCATTATGTTTATTTCATGGTACAATGGTTCTCTCTTTGGGTTGGGTCAGAGACCTTACATAGGTGTAGGCATTGGGAGTGTTCCCATTAGTACCAAGTCTAGACATAGTCTGCATGTGAACAACCTCTTATTAATAATTCTCCAAGTTATTAATAAGTGACATTTTGCAAGATTGTGGAGGCTAAATAAGCACTACTTGAACCAGCCTTATGTTGCTATATAAGAACCTATGGGGTCACTTCAGGGCAAGACAAGTTAGCACCCTCAAGTACAAGCGATACCAACAGCACCTCAGCCAGGACTCCAACATTTTTCAAGCCTCTTCTTCAGCGTTTTCAGTACCTCAACTCCAGCGTTTTGCAAATCCTCATCCATCAGCCTTGCGTTTTTAGCAGCCATCTTCTTGGCTTCCCATTGTTGGTAGCAATATCGCAGTCCATCAGTGCCTCCAGTTACCTTAGCCAGTGTTTCCAGCATTCCATCATCAGTGTTTTTGCATCAACGTTCCAGACCAGCCCTATCGCTAGCAAGTTGCAATTTCCAACCAAGATCATTAGCGTTTTCAGATTTCAGCCTTTAGCCTCGCAGAACCAAGCAACATCCCAACATCTAGTACCATTGTACCAAAATTTGTGTAATCTAAAGCAAATACCTCTCCAGCCATAGAGGGGGGGGCCTTGGGGGACTTGGGCCCCAATCTGCTCTCTCTCTCTCTCTCTCTCTCTCTCTCTCTCTCTCTCTCTCTCTCTCTCTCTCTCTCTCTCTCTCTCTCTCTCTCTCTCTCTCTCTCTCTCTCAGCACTTCCACTCACAGTTTTTTTTCTCTTTCTCGCTCTAGTCTATTGCACAAATCTCGTGAAGTAAAAAGAGGGAATCTCTCTCCCCTTCAGTAAAAGGAACCTTGAATATGCATTGAGCACTCATCCTAAGCATTCACCATCAATCACTTCCGCTGCACATTACAAGATCTACCTCGCAATCTCCCCGTTGCGGTCTGGTACTTCGACAGCCCATCGAGCCATTCCCTCGCTATCATCGAGTGCTCCATTGTTGTCCATCATCGGCGTCATCAAGATTTGAATTTTCTGCCCTTCATTCCTCTCACATTGGGAGTGCAAATCAGCCCCAGATCTCATAGTTACTCGGAATGGGAAATCGGAACGGGGAACACTGAACGCCAACATGCATACAATGTCATTCCCTATTTTGGATACTCACATTTGAAACATGGAACAAGGATCCAAAATGGGAATAATAGAAACAAATCGATTCTTTCCGGATGCTTTATTATTTCCATTTCCCTAACTTATTGTTATTAACTAAACCAAAGGAGCCGTGTAGCAACCATACGAAGTGAGAACTCTATGGTTCGTCATACACGTAATAATGACTCAATTTAGTGATGGGAGTGTTTAATCTATTTACTTCATAGGTCGAAACTTCGTAAGTAGTTCGTTTCTATTGCTATGGATCTACATGCGACCCTCAATTGGGATGGGAACGGGGAACAGGGACCTAAAAATGGCCACCAAAGGTACATCATCTCAGCCCCAAAGATACCTCCTCTTGAGGAGTTACCGCGGCGACATTCATCATTCGAGTCAGTAGAGTCTGCAGTTGAGGTATTGCAATGTGTGTACATTTCATTTACGCAATCAAAAGCAAATACCACATGAAAAACGGTGTGGGGGGTCCTTGAGAGGGTTGGTTGGGACCCATCAGGTGTCATTCTCCTCTTCTCTCTCTTTCTCTCTCCCTCTACACATCTCTACCACACACTCTCATTCCTCTCTTCAGCAAAAGTAAAAGGAACCATCATTTATGCTAAAGCAATCACTAATGCAAGTAATAGAAGTAAAGGAATGTGGAAGTGTAAAAATAAAATCTAGACCTTCACCATTTCAATTTCCTTTCACCTGACATTGGTATCAACGCTATGAAGATTTTGCACTAATCCACTAATCTTTCGAAAAAAAATTCTCTCTAGTGTTTGAGTAGCTTTTTGCCCAAGGGTGCTTCTCTCACTCATGGAATTAAAGGATTTTCCATTCCACGTAGGACCATGTGCCTTGAGCGTAGGAAATGCAAACACTGTATACCGGAGGTTACAGTTGTGGTGCACCTATGAGAGGGTAGTTGACTTGCTGCACGCGCTTGACCACCTCGACATAAAGGAATCCTAACATGAATATTTGCAGTCATAAATTCTTCAGCATGATAGATCGCATCATTGAAAACATGCATTGGAAACATGCAGATGTTGATTGCGAGCATCAAAATTTGTTAGTAGCCTATGATGACAAAGAAAGGCACCATCCACATCACCCTATCAGCTTTGCAGTCTTGGCATTGTCTGAAGTACTATCTCTCCCATCTGCTTGGAGAATTTCATCATTCCATAAGAGACATTGCATGTAATAGACTTGGACACTCCAAGTCAAGAATCTACCACGACACCACAAGAATTCACTTTTAAACATTTCACAATTTGATTCAACACCGGCCCGGCGGAGTTCCGTGCCAAGAGATATTGGCCCCAAAGATTGGCACCCGTTTCGATATTTCTTTTTGTATTAAATCTATTACCAAAGTACAAGGGAGTGGTTGGGTCTTACTCTTAGACTCTGCATCCAAATACTCTGAGAAGTGGGAGCCCACACTTATAAAGAGTTACAAGGGATGCGAAAAGCAGAGCCCCAAAAGCTGCCCATAAAAAGCATTCAAAAAAACAATGGAAACTCATCTCTCCAAGCTTGCTTAATAAAATAAAGCATAGCTTAAAATTTAAAGCAATTCTTGCGTAGGCTTTTTTTCCATCAAGCATAGCATAGGAATTTCTGCTGCTTTTTCTCATCCCAAAAGGCTGAAATTCCGTACTGCCTGCCCATAAAAATCAAAGGTGTTCGTATGCTACTGCCAGCTTTTTCGTACGCTACCTGCCATGTCATTGCTACCACGTCAGCTAGCCAAAAAGAATAAATTGTATGCCACATCACTACTAGCACGTCATCCAGCCAGGGCGAGTGTGTGTGTGTGTGTGTATAGGGTAACCACATCACCAGTTTGTGACATACCCCCCTCTTGAAGCATTGTAATCGCCCTTGATTACGCCTGCAAAATAGACAGAAGCCATAATCTGTCTTAGCAGACACTGACTGTTAGTACCGATGCACTAGGAACACACATCTAGCACATGTACCAATCAACAGCCACATCACACGACATCACAAGACATCACTTGACATCACTGGATATCACATGACAAATCACATTCAAACTTCATTCGGATCTCAGACCATGATTTATCGGCAATGTATTTAGCAATCACATTTAGATCCAGTCGGGACCTCATAGATGCCCGATTGACTAATCCCTATTGCAACCATGTATGTCGAGATCTTTTAGATCGAAATGCTACATGCATTTCGTCTATCAGTTCTTGCGCTTAAACAAGTCAAGAACAAGTCATTATCGTGTTCGGGAATTCCAGTTCATAAAGTCATTACAGCAGAATACTATCAGCTCACAGTATCCCTGAAACTCAAAGAGACATCAGTGACTTTAGTATCAAAAATCGAGGCAATCTATTGACAAAGGAGCGGAGCAACTCCCCTCTTGCGCATACTCGGTGCACCAGATTCCACCCAAGCTAAGTTTGGGGTTCCATTTAGAATAGACTATGCTAAACCAAATGCTTCGAGGTAAAGATTCACAATTCGAGGAGTATCTGCCAGGTGCTCCTCCTCCATTCACTTTCACATCCGATGTGGAGTAGGTCTTCAATTTAACCAAGAACCGTCTTATCACTTTACCTTGTATCTTTTTGTGCCAATATATGTTGTGAAACGAATATCTCTTCATTTTCCTCCACTTTAGGCTGCTCATGAGGCTCCCCCATCATCGGGCACGTCGCCTTTAAAAGGCTTCAAGAGACTCACATGAAAAACATTGTGAATTCTCCCAGTATCGGGCAGCTTCAATGTAAAGGAGACATCAATATCTTTTTGAAAAATCTAGAAAGGTCCCTAGTATCTCATGCTAAGCTTTTAAGAAAGCCACTCCTTTCCCATTTTCTTTCTCACGCATGCCTTTCCAAAATGTAAGAGCACCCAATTGTTCTCCTTCAATTTCAAATCGCGACGATGGCAATCTATTGCCTTTTTCTGAGATTTCTCGAAAGCCTTCCGGAACAAGTCCCTCCTGAACTGGTCGGCTTCAATGAAAAATCTTATCTTTTGTGCTAAGGAAGGATGCAACCTTCGTAGCAAATTCAATAATCGCAAATGGCCTCTTCCCCATCATAGAGTAAATCGTGTTTCTATAGGCATATTCCACCAAAGGTAAAAACCTTGCCCATGTAGTCTTTGAATCCAATAAAGAAGACTTCAACAAATCAAATACCACTGAATTAGCAATCTGTGATTTCCCGCCAGTCTGCGGATGGAACAATGACGAGAACTACAACCACGTGTCAATGTTCTCCCAAATAGCCTTCCAAAACAACTCGTGAATCTGGGGTATTTGTCAAAGACAATCATCTCAAGCATGCCATGTAATCTGAATATCTGGGCAATAAACAATTGTGCCCACGCTGTGTTTTCAAGAGATCAAAAATGAAATCCATTGCAATACTTTTCCAGGGGCAGGTGGGTATGGACAAAGGCTGTAACAATCCCTATGCTTTATGCCTGTCAAAACTTGACCTTCTGGCATACCAAGCAACACCGTACCAAATCGTCCACGTCATTTTTGAGTCTCGGCCAAAGGAGTATCTCTCCACACCTCTCAAGGTGGTAACTATGCCGCGGTGACCCGTAAAAGGTGGACAGTGGCATTCGGTTAGAAGCTTTTCCCTCAACGACTGTGTAACACACAACATCGTTTTCTTCATCAAGTAGCCATCCCAAATGGAATATTTTGCTACTACCTCCCCATTCTGTATTCAACTGAATACATCTACAAAATATGTATGTGTGGTGTACTGACCGACCATATCCTCGAAGCTTCGATGATGTACCGCGGAAATAGCTAGAACTAACGGCTTCCGGGACAAAGTATATGCCACCAATTTCTTATGTCCCTGCACATTGGACAATCCGGAAGTAAAGCTAAGACAAGATGTTTGCCCACCGCATTTGTTTTTCTGATAGCTGCTTCTATGACGAGAAGTAGCGTAAACTCCAACCATCTGTGAAAACCATAAAATCGGCTCCAAATAGGTAATGTCCCCATTGAATAAGAGCATGGTCAAATTTAATTGACTGTCCACCTTCTTTAAATTCTCGGACTTTCTTGATTTTATCTTCCAGAAAGTCATACTGGTTGGGTTATCCTTGCATAAAATCTGTTGTCTTCTGAGTCCGAACTATCTGAAGATGAGTCCTCTGTAGACCTGTCGGAAATTGGGCAAGATTTAGACTTCTTTGCCTTTTTCTTGCCCTTTTTGAAGCGTTGCTTTTTGCTTCGCTTTTTGCCTTTTCTACTTCTTCGCTCGAGTCGGAAGAGCTAGAAGAACTATTAGAAGAAGAAGAAGAAGAAGAACTGGGTACTCCTTCAAATCACACACGCTTGTTGTGCTTTTTTCTTTTGTTCAACACGTCAAAAATCTGGCTCATCCGTGCATCAACTGTTAGCAGCAAGCTAACTTTGATACCATTTTTCAGAGCTCTCATTATAAAAACACTTATTGTTTTGATAAATCGGTAATATTGTAACTCTTATTTTTTGGATAAACTTTGTAATTGATGAGTCGGGGCTACAAGCTTCCAGATTGTATCAACCTATCTTTACCCATTTTTAATTAGAGCTCCCAGATTATTAGTTTTGACCACCAAAAACCTTGGGTAAGGTATAAAAGCCAATTTTTGTAAGTTATTTTTTAGTTTTTGGATAATGAAATACACATCATGAGCTAACAGCGCTCACTTCTCTCCTTCTAGCGCTTCCTACTCCCTCCCCGGTCGTCACATTGCAGTCGCGTTTGTTGCATTGCAACTGCAGATAAGAGCTCTACGCATTGACGTAAGCATTTCACAGTATTTTGTAGCTTTTGGCGTCACCGACTAGCGGCCTAATTTCATCATAAGTAGGAATTTACACTTCAAAATAAAAAACTAAGCATAGGTGGGGTATTGGGGCATCATTGCTAAGCATTTAGATGCATTCTGGGTCAAAAACAACTAGGTCAAAGATCCACTGCTGTTAATAATTGTGATTTTTGCACTTGACCTAAAGTAGGATTTGAGACCATAGGCATGTGTGCTTAGGTCTTATAAACTTATCCTAGAAGTTTTGTTACGTTTGGATGTCATTTGATGTTGTAAACGCATGTGATGTGTTTGCCAATGAGCGATTGGCTTTTGGTGATTTCAGTCACTTGAGTGTAGCTTGAGTTAGATGTGAGTTGTTTGTTGTTTTTTGAGAGATTGACAACCTCTTGTAGCCTCTATGCACTAATCGAATCAGGTTCATCCCATGGATTGACAATTTAATCTTGGTTCTCGCTAAATCTACAATAAGATAGGAGTGAGGTTAGACACCCATCCCACATTTGGCACCGCTGTCGGTGATCGAAGAGACCTAAACTAGGAAAAAACACGAGCATCTTGTGAAGTTATCCTTTAACTTCCTCTAGGATCTTCAGACCAGCTGATTTTTAGAAATGGATCAGAAAATAGTGGATCAGGGGATCCATATGACCACTTACCAAGCTTTAAGCAAGTGCTAAGAGAAGAACACATAGTTGATTTCCATACTCAATTCGAGGGGTTTAGAATGACATTAGAAGGAAAAGCATTGACATGGTTCCAAAACATTCCACCAAGGTCAATCATGGACTTGAACACATTAGCTCAAGGATTTGTAGCTGCTTGGGATCAAACACAATACAATAGCTCAAATCTACAGCTTTAAACAGAAAGAAGGTGAGTCTGTTAGGGATTGTGCAACTCGAATGAAGCAATACATTGCAAGATGCTAGAGCTAGAGATACCTGCAGAAAAATGACTAGTATCATTCTTTCTAGAGGCTAAACAAAGAACTTTATGCTATATTGTATAGCAAGAAGGATACAACCCTAGAAGAGTGTGTGTCAGATGCTTGCCAGATGTTATTTACTTAGGAGACAATTGTAATATTTTCAACGAAGAAGATGTCCCTAAAGATAACCAAAGCGAGAAAACCAAGATTTCCCTAAAGATAACCAAACCGAGTCACCTCCTATGGTAAGACCCATGATAGACAAGAATGGGAAACTGTCATAATTGTGGTGCAGATGATCATTGGAAAAATGAATGCCCAGAGCCTGACAAGAACCTCAAGCCAGCTGAAGCTTATTTCATACAATGTTGCAAAAAGGGAGGACACTTCCCAAAAGATTGTTCAAAAAATCTTTTAAACAAGGGTAAAACAGTAGTGAACGTGGTCCAAGTGATACCTAGTAGCTCATTTAAGAGTGAACCGATTGTTCCAATCAAGGTAATCACTAGAGCCCAGGCTAACAAAAAGAAGCATAACTCCTCTGATGATTCAGCGAATACAAAAATTTCCTCTCAAAAGACCAAACAAAGCAGAAACAAAAGGTATGAGATGAGAAAACAGAAACAAAGGGCTGAAATCGAGGAGAAAGCAAAGAAGCTATTCCAAGAAAAGGTGAAAGAGACTACAAGAGAAATCAAGGAAACCACTGTGAAAATTGTGTTAAGTATGGAGCCTAATTTACCCCTTGTAATTTTATGTGTTAAAAACACACATTTGTAAGGCCCCCATTATGAGGAGAAGCCATCGTGCGTGAAGAAAACTAACTCAATGAAAAATAAAATCACTCGTCGAAAATCAAAATTTTCACGGCCAGTCTTGAGCGGAAATATTCCTTTTCGCCGGAATATTATGGCCGGACGACGGCCGGAAAACGGTCAGAAACCGATCGATCGATTAGCCGGTGGCAGAATTCAAAAGCGGACTTGTCTTCTCAAGGCAACCACACATGGGTGGATTGGAGGGTCCGATTTGGACTTATCTACACAAGGGCGGCTACACATAGCTGCCTCTCATGAGAGAGGGCAACCCTTTTGGCCTATATAGGAGGCCATTTCTACACACATTTCACAGTGTGAAGTTGATGCAACAAGGTGGGTGTGAGGTGGTGAGAGTGAAGCAAGGTGGGAGCTCTATTAAGGGTATAATCCCTTTGTAACCTACTTCTTGCTTGAAGTACTAAAGCCATTAAGTGGCTGCTTTTCCGTGGATGTAGCCCACATTGGGTGAACCACGTATATCGTGTGTAATCTCTCTCTCTCTCTTTCTACTCTATAATCTCTTGTGTGTAAATTCTCTCTCTCCATTAAGTAATCTACTCAATTATCTACTTAGCTACGTCATATTTTCTAACAACTGGTATCAGAGCAAGGTTTGTTCGTAGCTAAATTATATCAAGGAAAGGATTCCTTGAATTGCAGTGGCTACAGCAGTCCATTTGATCAACAGGTCTCCTAGTAGGGTTCTAGATAAGAGTGCAGTGGCTGAATGGGAGTAATGGTGGAGCTTTGAAGGGAAGCTCAAGATCGAGAAGTTCAACAGCAAAAACTACCAACATTGAAAGATACAGATTGAAGGCTATCTCTACTAAAAGGACCTCTATTTTCCACTAGGCGGTCTTGCAAAGAAGCCCGCAACGATGGAAGATGAAGCATGGATTTTCTTTTATCGAAAGGCACTGGGAACAATCCGGTTAAGCGTGACGTCAACGGTGGCCTTCAACGTTTCGGAGATGAAGACCACGGAGGACTTGATGAAGTCACTTGACGATTTCTATGAGAAACCATCGGCATCCAATAAGGTATTTCTCATGAAGTGCTTGTTCAATCTAAAGATGGTAGAGAATGGTTCGGTTGCAGAACACCTAAATGACTTTAACACCAACATAAGTCAACTTTGATCGGTGAAAATAAATTTCAATGACGAAGTGCGAGCTCTCCTTATACTATCGTCTCTACCGGACAATTGGGACAGCCTTGTGATGGCTGTAAGTAATTCTATTTCTGGCACAAATACTCTTAAGTTTGATGATGTTGTGGGTGTTCTCCTAAGCAAGGAAATGCAAAGGAGAAGCACAGGAGAATCATCAAGTGTTGCACTGTCAGTGGAAACAAGAGGAAGGCCTAAGGAGAGGTTCAAAAACCAAAAGGGTCGTGATCGCTCAAGACGGAGCAAGTCACACACAAAGTCAGTTCTTGAATGTTGGAACTGCGGCAAGAAGGGCCACGTCAAGAAGGATTGCTGGTCCAAGAAGAAGGAGTGGGAGTCTCCAGAAAACAAGCCAATATCGGAGGCCAATGTGGCAAGTAAAGTAGAGCAAGATGCTATAATTCTCTCATTAGACAATGTGTCTAATTCCTAGATAGTAGATTCTGGGTCTTCAAGTTCCATGCGACACCACACAAGCAACATTTCCAAGATTACACCAAAGGTAATTTTGGGTATGTATACTTGGGAGGTGATGAAGCTTGTGAAATTGTCGGCAAAGGTACAGTTTGTGTCAAAACTGCTAACAAAAATGAATGGAAGCTTAAAGATGTCAGGCATGTTCCTTTTCTTCGCAAAAAATTGATCTCTACTGGACAATTGGACGATGAAGGTCAGAACATTGCATTTGGAAGCAAGAGGTGGAAGATCTCAAAGGGATCTTTGGTGGTTGGCAAGGGAGAAAAGATTGGTACACTTTACTTGTTTATTGCTAGCATGCAACCTTCAGCTTGTGCAACAACTACAGGAGTCGACAGTGCAGTGTGGCACTACCGGCTTGGGCATACGAGTGCCAAAGGAATGCAAATCCTTCAAACAAAGAAGCTTCTACCAGGTTTGAAAGAAGTGGACTTAGAGTTCTGTGAAGATTGTGTTTATGGTAAACAAAAGAGGGTAAATTTCAAAATTTTGGAAATAAAAGAAAAAATAAAAAACTTGAGTTGGTTCATTTTGCGTTTGGGGTCCTACAAGTACACCATCACTTGGTGGCTCAGTGTACTATGTAACATTCATAGACGATGCGACTAGGAAAACATGGGTTTATGTAATGAAGAATAAATCCAATGTGTTTTCCGTATTCAAAGGTTAAAAGCCTTTATAGAGAATGAAACAGGTACTAAGGTTAAATAACTCAGATTTGACAATGGAGGCAAATATTGCAGCCAAGATTTTGAAAGTGTTTTGTACTAGCAATGGCATTCGGAGACAAAGAACAACCCTAAGGACAGCTCAACAAAATGGCATTTCCAAAAGGATGAACAGAACAATCATGGAGCGAGCACGAAGCATATGGCTACATGCAAGCCTACCGCTTGAGCTTTGGGCGGAAGCTGTAAGTACGTCTGTGTACTTAATCAACCAGTCACCCTCAACGGCATTGGATGGGGGAGTTCCAGAAGAGGCATGGACAGACAAACCGGTGAATTATGCATTTCTCAAAGTGTTTGAGTGTGAGGCTTTTATGCACATAGATAGAAGCCTAAGATCAAAGCTAGATGCAAAGTCCAAAAAGTGTTTCTTCATTGGCTATGGAGAAGGTGACTTTGGGTATCGCCTATGGAATCCTGAAGATGGTAAAATCTGTAGGAGTAGGGATGTAATTTTTAACGAACAAAATATAGGGGAAGAGCCTAGGAGTCCACCACCCAACCACCCACTATATAGCATAGCTCCTGGCCCTTTGCCCTAGTTGGACTCCCTTTCCACACTCCCTAGCCCGGCCTTGCCCTTGTCTAGTCCGGCCTTGCCGGTGTTCTGACATTACTCCCCCCTTAAGAAGTGTTTTCGTCCTCGAAAACAAAAGTGGGGAACTTCTTCTTACGAACACTAATGTTTTTCCAAGTGGCACCTTCCTCAAGTCGGTCTTTCCACTTGATTAAGGCTTGTTCACACACATGATGACGTGTACGCAACTCATGATAATCTAGAACACATTCAGGTTCATGCAATAAGCTAGGAGGTTCAATGAAATCAATCAAAACCTGTTGGTCAATGACATTGTCGTCCCCATGTAACCGCTTACATAAACGGATTACATGAAACACCGGATGAATGCGAGAATGTGAAGGTAGTAATAATTTGTAGGCACGATCACCTACTCGCTTGAGTATTTTGAAAGACCCAGAATATCAGGGAGATAATTTAGGTGTTGTCCCAGTTTTTAGACCTTTTGAATGTTCTAGCACACATAAAAATACTTCCTCCCCTTCTTCCAAAGGTAACTTGCCGACGTTTCTCATCAGCGTACTTCTTATACCGATCATGTGCTTGTCGGACATTTTGACGAGCAAGTTTCAGCATATCCATGTGGTCTTGGAGAAAATCCTTAACCTGTTGGAGTTTTTTGGTTGCCAACCCCACCGTAACTGGTGACCTAGGTTGAAACCCATACATGAGTATGAAAGGACTAAAGCCTGTTGTGACATGCCCAGCACTGTTGTAGGCAAACTCGAGAATAGGTAAGTATTCTTCCCAGTCTGACTGTTTTTTGCTGACGTATGCTCTTAGCATATCCTCTAGCACCTAGTTAACTCGTTCCGTCTGACCATCTGTTTCTGGATGATCAGTTGTACTGAGGTTCAGTTGTGTACCCAATCGTTTAAACACAACTCTCCAAAAGTGGTTGTTAAACTTAGGATCACGGTCACTGACAATGTTACTTGGAAAACCATACAGTTTGTATAGATTATCCACAAATAACTTGGCTAGTTCTAGTGTCTTAACCGTTGATTTGGTCGGAATAAACTTACATAGTTTAGTCAACCTATCTACGACCACCCATACCGAGTCATGACCTCATACAGTGGTTGGTAAACCTACAATAAAATCCATAGAGATGCTTTCCCATTTTCCATTGGATATCTCCAAAGGATGTAAGAGTCCTCCTGCTTTCAGGCGCTCTGCTTTGTTAACTTGACAATTTTGGAAATGCAAGACGTAAGCTTGAACAAAGTCATGTATACCTGGCCAGTAAAACTGTCGTCGTACAAGAGCATAATTTTTTCTAATCCCCGGGTGCCCTGCACTTGGACTATCATGACATTCATAAAGAATTTGGCGCCGAATGTCTATAAGACATATGGCGCCAATGTCTGTAAAGCATTTTTGGCAATGCAAGACATAAGCTTGAACAAAGCCATGTATACCTGGCCAGTAAAACTGTCGTCGTACGAGAGCATAAGTTTTTCTAATCCCCGGGTGCCCTGCACTTGGACTATCATGACATTCATAAAGAATTTGGCGCCAAATGTCTATGTCCGTTGGTACACAAACTCTCCCCTTATGGAGTAGGTACCCATTGTCAATGGTGAAATTCTTCCATCGCTGTAGTTCATCACTTGATAAAGGAGAACTAGGTGTGGAGGTTAATTGTACACTACCTTCATTGGAGTGAGACAGATCCCTCTTTTGAACATGGCTCCACACTTTGGAATATGCTTCATCATGCTCATATTTGCCTTTGAGAGAATCTAAAAATTCACTACGAAGTTCCGTGAATAAGAGCGAATTGATCTCTGGCATTCGACTTAGAGCATTCGCCACTACATTGTACCGGCCTTTACGATACCTTAGCTTGGCGTCATATTCTTGAAGAATCTTGGCCCACCTGGCTTTTCGACCCTTCAAATTTGTTTGTTGTGTAAACCATTTGATGCTTTCATGGTCAAACACAATCTCAAACTGAGCACCATACAGATAATACCGCCATGTTTTTAAGGTAGACACTATTGCATAGAGTTCGCGTTCGTAAGCAGAATAGTTCTGCTGAGCTGCATCAAGCTTCTTGCTTTCAAATGCAATCGGTTGTCCGTCTTGTAACAGGACTGCTCCAATGGCACATGCGCATATTGCCATCTTTTTTCTTCACTAAAAGGATAGGTGAAGCCCATGGTGAAGAATTGGGTTGTATAAACCCTCTGCTAAGGTAGTCAGCAAGGTGACATTCCACCTCAGCAGCTTCTAAATAACTCATATGATAAGGTGGTCTACTAACAGGTTTACAGCCTGCAGCCACGTCAATGCTATGTTGCACGGATCGTGTCGCCGGTAATCCTGATGGAAAATCATTAGGAAATACATCTTGAAATGCCTTTAATAATTTTTATAATTGACTAGCAATGTTTGCTTATTTAGAATTAGCAATTGGTGGAACAGAGGAGAGAGAAGCATGCGGCGTTGAAGAATGTTCAACAGACTCAACGTTAGAAAGAAAATGAGACAGTGAGTAACACAAGAAAACCTGATCTATTTCATTATCAGAAATGAGCTGCATAAGCTCAGCGGTACAAATCAGTGGTGATGAAGGTATATCTTCTTCTCCTAACAACAACACATGTGCACAATGGGATTCAAACATCAAGCTGTTGTGCTCATAGCTACGCTTCCGAGTACCCTTGTACTTCCAATGGAACAACTTGGCATTGAGTATCCCAGATTTCAGTATCATGTCCATTCATCATTGCTACCTTGTAGCGGTGGGTACTCGGAGTTTGAGGCAATTTGAGTTTTTTCACCAATCCGTAATTGATGAAATTGTGAGTAGCACCGTCATCTACCAAGATGCACACCTTGTGCCCTTGCAGATATCCGTGCATACGTACTAACTCATGTGGTCCAAAGGTTGGTTTCCACATGGAAGTTGTGAGACAGCATTCATGCACCACCTCCGTGTGTGTTACTTCCACTATAGAGAATCGTGAGGAAGATTCAAGAGGCAGCAGTTACACCGTGTGCACTGCTTTCTCCTTGCCCTAAGCAGCAGATTTCCCCTTCGGACAATCCTTTTTTCCATGGACTCTTCCTTAACATTAAAAACATAATTTTTTTTTCTTGGATTTATCAAAGTCCTCAGGAGAGAGAGGACCCCTGGACCCCTTGGGTTTTTTAGATGCATCCGAATTGGCAACTATAAATTTTCTTTTATTGTGCCCATACTGAGTGCATGTATTACCATGTGTATTAGAAGACACGTGACCATTATGTGTTTTCTTTTCATCTGGATCATCATGAATATGTGCTTTCACTATGGCTTCCTCAAGTGTTTTAGGGTCTTGGGTCTTGACATACTTCTTAAGCTCGGGTGTCAGACCTCGTATGAACCCCCGTACTAGTTGAAATGTATCTAAGCCTTCCAACTTGAGGATAACATCCCAATAGTGAGAGATATATTCAAGTAGTGATGGGTATTGGCGCATGGAACATGTGTCCCGAGCCGTCCAATTCAGATCAACCTCGTTTGTAGGCAAAAATTCTTTGCTAAACATTGCTTCAAAAGCTGCCCAACTCTGTAATATGATGTTCTTCTCCTTGAGAGACATCCACCATTTGTAGGCCTTGCCTTACAGAGTTAAGCTTATTTGTAGGGCTCTGACTACGTCCGGAGTACACCGTAAGGCGTGAATTCCATTCCACTTGCTGAGAAAAATATTCACTGCATCCTTATAGCGGTCTCAATCTTCTCCCTTAAAAATCGGTGGTTTGGTGTTTTTCAACAATTCATCCACCTCTTTTGCAGTGAGAGTATGCAACGTATTGGCATTTGGGCCTTGCCCTAGATTAGAAGTGCCTTGCCCTTGTGTAGCAATGTGCTCATGCATGTGCGTGTCAGCAGGACTCTTGGACTGTTGTTGCATTAATTGAATTACTAATGTGGATAGTTTAGTAACATTTTCATTCAAAGCTTTAAAATTCTCATCCATGACTGTCATGCGTGTCTGAAGTGCACGAAATTCTTGAATATCAAGCAATTCATAAGTATCATCACCTGTCGTAGCATCATGGGTACTCTCCTTGAGAGGATCCAGCCGCAGGCCATTATTGGCAGGATCAGGCGTACTTTGCTCAAAATCGAATGTCATATTGATATCCAAATCCATGGGGACACAGTGCGGTACAAGGAGTAGTCAGAAAAAATACCTGATATTGAGAGCACTCGCAAAGTGTAATTAGCCTTGCTAATTCCGTCAAAATCGATATTATCCTGGTGGAGAGTGTTTCGAATTGTCCGCCATATATGTAATTCCACAAGTTCTTGATAGCCGAATCAATTAGACTTGAAAGTGTTAATTGATTTTACCAAAAAAAAATTGTATTTGAACTCCGTCGAAGTGGTGTTCTTGAAATCTCTGAGTTTCTGCGTAATACGCAGAAAATTTGGCTCGAAATTTGTGTTGGCCTCGTCAATGCTATGTCGCACCTTCCGGCCTTGCCGAATCCGCACGTGGAGTAGGGGGGTGGGGTACCCCACTGTGGGTACCGCCCCTTATGTTTTAAATTTTGTGTATGGCCACTAACCCCTAAGGGGGTTGGGCACCCTCAAGTGGAAAAAAGAATGCCACAAACGGCTATGGCCGCTTCAAAGCAGCGCACAGAAGGTGGCCCCCGCCGTGGAGCTCACTGTGTTGAGGTAGGGGCTTGTTACCATATACATGTGGTAGTGATGTGTGTGAACACACTAGGACCGTCGGGGCATTTTTTCCCTCTTTAGGAGGTTTTTTCCCCCGAGCATTGTATATACGCCCATCACTCTAGGGCTATCTATCTTTCCATTGCACACTAAGAAACACACTCTCTATTGTGTGCCTTGAGCTTCCTTCGTCTTCTCCAAGCTGTGTGCGTTTCTCTGCAACCCTAATTCCAACAATTGGTATCAGAGCAGGTTACATCCTCCCAGGCTTAGTCGTCAGCTATTCCAACACACGCCTGCTCACTTTCTCCGATTATAGTGAGGTTTGGCGAGCGTTCGTAGGTCGAAAAATATTTTGGGTGAG
Organism: Adiantum capillus-veneris; assembly: GCF_014529385.1. Taxonomy (NCBI): domain Eukaryota; kingdom Viridiplantae; phylum Streptophyta; class Polypodiopsida; order Polypodiales; family Pteridaceae; genus Adiantum; species Adiantum capillus-veneris. Next base: position 180,969,340 of record NC_140931.1, read on the forward strand.
CTTGTAGAGCTCAGTCTGCTCAGATTTCTGATTCGGGCTCATTTCGGCCTTTCCACTACAAGCAGGTCTGCACAAGCAATTTCGTCATTTTGTGCAGAATTTCTATCAGTGTCGTTTTCTGCATAACAGGTCCTTACAATCTTCTGCGGTTTGTGCTATATAGCACGTGTTGTTCCCACTTCGTTTCTCCTATTTTCGAGCAGTTTTCACATCAGGTACAACATTTACCATGGCTGACAACAACACATATGTGTTCAAGATGTTTGCTGCTAAGGACAGGTTGGATGGGGACAATTACCCTATGTGGGCTTATATGATGCAACGCGTTCTTGTGTCAAAGGGGGTCTGGAATATTGTGCAGGGCATTGATGTACGTCCATGTTCTGAGGATGCAGGCGATGTTGAGGATGTTGCAGGTCTTGCTACAAGGATTGCAGCTATTAGAGTTGTTTTGCCTATGGCAGAACAAGCTCGTTGGGATGTAAAGGATGCACAGGCTCATGCATTGATTGCGTTGTCTATGAAGCGCACCATTGTTTCTCACATCCGTTCAACAAAATCTCCAAAACAGGCTTGGGATATTTTGGCTAGTCTTTATGCAAGTCGCAATGAGGCTAAAATTACTTTGCTGCGTAAAGAGCTGGAGTCGAAGATTATGCATGAGGAAGATGATATGGACACTTTCCTTGCTAGTGTCAAGGATATCAATGAGCAACTTATTTCTACAGGTGAAGTCATTTCAGACAGTTCCCTTGTGCAGACTGTTCTTGATGCCTTACCAGATTCTTACCAGACTTTTGCTAGTACGTGGAGATTTATGACCCAAGGAAATCTAGAAGTTATCTAGGAGGGGTGGAAGGGCACTAAGTAATTAAGGGCAATGTTTGAAGAGGGAGGAAAAAGTTTGATGTTAACGTGTGATTTTTTGCAAAGTTACCTAATGATACCCTTATAAATCATCAACAGGAAAAAATTAACTGAAAATATCTCCCCGATTAGTGTAAATAGTGTATATCAAAAAATCATTAAAAATAGTCCTTTTTTGTTATTTTCCATCATTTTTCTTGATATTGAGACTTAAAAATGAAAAAATCTAACAGAAAAAATAAAGTATTTTTTAATGGATTTTCTTAATTATTGGATTTTCACTTTGCTTTTTTAGCGCATTTTGTTATTTTCTTTGATTTTTTCAATAAACAGGTCAAAAATTAATAATAAATAGCAAAAAAACTCAGATGGAAAAACTGAAGATACACTGATGATCAGAAAGACAAGGCGAACAAGCACAAAAAAATTCAATCGAATTGGTAGATGGAAGCGGGAAGCCTAAATTAGGCGGCCGGACCTACCTTTGCAGAATTCTTGTAGAATGAGCTACATGAATTCGATTAGGAAAATTTTTGAGTTTAACATAGATTTCACGGCCTAGTAGGATTAACAAGGGAACTTGGGGAAAAATGGTTTGGGAAGTCCGAGTATAGATACCCAAGGTATGCTAAAATCAACTCATTTCCACTTGTTGCCTTTGGAGAGAGAGCTCTTCGACCTTCTTCGCGGGCATTTTCTGGAGCCTACAGTTGTCCGTTTTCAACGGTGTCTCATACGATACATGAGAGGTAAGTTATATACTTATCAATGATCCATTTTGTACGGCCGATAGCTAGTCTAAGGCCCTGGAAAAGCCCCTAAAATCCGAGCAGTGCATGAAGACCTACAACCAAAAATCGACCATAGTGGCCTGTCAGCTCAACCAAATCAGATGAGATTTGAATTGTAGCATGCCCCAACATAATAGAACACTTCTATATCACCAGTTGACCATTCGGCAAGGGTCGAGAGGGTCCCAAGTAGAAAAGCTAGGTTTTTGGCAGATGCTAGAATTGGATTTAGACTCCACAGACAGCTTACATACAAGGTCTATACACAATGTATATGATTGGTTTCATAAAATCAATCAAGCAAAGCCCTCAAAAAGCAAAAAACGGCTCGAAGGGTACAAAGCGTCAAATTCGACATACGGGGTCAAATTGACTCCAAATGGGCCAAAATTGGATGAGCTGCTTCAGGACTATGTTGCGAACAAGTCCATAGCCTCAAAACTGACTAACCAACTCTACAGGCCATGTAGTCACAAAAATTGGTGATTTCAGAGTCGACAAAGCACGAAGTGATGCCGACAAGACCAAATTTTACCATATTCAATTTAGGACTTGTTTTAGGTGTATAGAATATTTTTAGGTCAAAATTTTCAAGTTTTACAAGAAAAAGTTGACTGCTGCAAATAATCACAATTATTTACTTTTGTAATATTTTGGCTTGAAAATTGTATCATCACCTCAACTATCATTTGTACACACCTATTACATGCCAAATTTCAAGTATGAGCCAAAATGATCAATCATAACTTGGATAATTGCCAAAAAACGCAAAGAAGTCCTTGCAAACTAATTTCTGAGTTATGAGACATTTTTTGATCCAAATCACCTCATAGCTACACCATGCGTAGAACCAAGTTGTTCTAAAAAATATTCATTTTGATGAAAAAGTTAATAATCGCAATTATTTGCTTTTTGGCCAAGATGGGAAAAATTTACAACTTTGCCATCATGGGACCAAAATACATGATGTTATAAGCCCACTAACCAAGTTTGAACAAATTTGGAGCTCAAAATCTCAAAATTCCTTTACATCTACTATTTCAGAGACCTAAAGCCTAAATCTGGCACCATTTTCATGAACCCTGTGCACCCATATGATCCCATATTTCACTCAGAGTATCCATTTGGTATACACTTCAAGCCTATAATGTCAAATTTGCAAAAAGTTGAAAAAATTACTCAGTTGTAAATAATCGTGATTGTTTACTTTTGTTGCAATTTTTTGTTTTGACTTCATGAATTTGACATTTACATGTTTTTATGCATCTATGTATGTTCAAATATTGATTTGAAGCAAATTGGACTCAATTTGTCAGCAACAATTCAGACTGAAGGACATTTCAGAGAGGAATCTGTCAAATTTGCTAACTTTGACACTCTATTCACTTAAGAGGAGCCATGCAAGTTGCAGAGAAAGCCAAGAAGAGGGTCTCTCAAAAGGAGAAGCTGCAAGAGCTACCACCATACCAACTGGACCCCAGTTCAGTAAAAACAGCTAAAGCAACCTACCTGTCAAAAGAACATCTTGAAGAGAATAACACGACAGTATTCATATGTAGATTAAAAAGTGAAGATAGACATCAGGTAGAACTGCAACTTCTACCCAAATAAGTCTATGATGTCGCAGCAAAGCTCGAGACAAAATAAGCTAACCAAAGGCTGGGCTCAGAGAGTTCTACGAGCAAGAGCCATGTGGAGTGGATTTCCAAAAAGCTTATGAGCTCTTGTCCACAATCAAAGAAGATGGGACAGCCCAGATCTCTGACCAGCAAGGGAACAAAGTCGAAGTAGTACTTATGAAAGAGATCGTGGCCAAAGCTCTCAAACTGCCAACAGAAGGAATGACAATGAGAGCAAGAGATAGAAAAACAGTAGGCACTTTTACCAAGGAAACTACTGCTGCGACATTTGCTGATCTTATCTGGAAGCAAGTGGAGGAACCGGCAAGATTATACCACCAACACTTCCACTTCCTCGCAAAGAGACCGCCAAGGTACACGACACCCAATTATGCGGCTATGACCACATTTATATAAGTTTTAAAGTCGATAGCCAGGCAACCAATCGATCACGTGCAGTACATGTTGTCCACATTGAAGGGGACAAAGAATGAGGGTAAGATAACATATATGGGAGCACCAGAGGTACTTACACAAATTGCCTACCATGCTATCGGCATGGCAAATAACTTGAGGCCTGTCCCCGATCAGAATGCGTGGATCGTGTCTGCACAACCATCCCCTTGAGCCACAAGATCTACCAAGAGAGCCTACAAATCTGATGAAGAATATGTTGAGAGCTCTCCAAAACGACATAGCAGCAGTGAAAGCTCCGACAATGAGGAAAAAAGAGTCCAAAGGGAAGAGATGAAAAGAAAAGCTATGGCAGCACATCAGGAGGAGCCTCAACAAAAGCAGGCCAGTCTTGAGAGAGAGAAGCACTCCTATGAACGAAGCCGCCAAGCTCAAGGCAAGGACCCTGCGAAGTGGGTACCTATAGAAGTCAAAGGTCCGAGAACAAAGCACGTTGCACAAAAAATAAGCAGAAGATCCAAAGGACCTATTAGAGAGAATATATCAAGAGGCAAAGGCATTAAAGAAGAAAGAAACCCAAGGAGTAGAATGAAAAGCTAAAGAGGCGGTAGAGCAGCAAGAACAAGTTGAAGCAAGCGCACAAGGAGAGACTCAGTAGGAACAAGGTGACATGTCCCCCCACCTTCTTCACCTGCTACAAAACAACATGACCACCCCATGCCAAGCCCACCACCATCACCGACAGATAGAACCACACAAGCTGAGCCCACTAAGGAAACATAGCCTGAACAAAAAGAAGCAGTAGAAACTGCGCAACAGGCAGCCACCACTACTCAAGAACAAGCTAAAGCAAAAGAACCAGAGCCGGAAAAGGCAGCAAGTCCTGCACAAGAGGAGTCAACAAATTTTGAGCAAACAAGGGAAAAGGAAAAAGAGGAAACCCCTTCTACCTCCACACAGCACGAAATAGCAGAGGCATCCACGAAGCCTCAAGATGACAGAGCAGAAGAGGGCCAACCACAGCCTTAAGGGCAAGAACAACCAGCCGCCACGATGCCGCCGAGAGAGTCACAAGAGACTTCCAAAACGTCTAGGCAGCTCACGAGAAATGAAGATTGGCAGACAAACGATGAGGTAATCCTGCAAGTTAATGAATATGCAAAGCAAATGCAGAATATGACAGAAAAACTCCAATCAACAGCACTTAGCCGCAGCACAAAGGCTAAAGAACTAGAGATGGTGATCGACGCTCTCCAAGGAGAGTTAGAAGACAGACTCAATGTCATCACAGATCTGCAAGAGCAAGTCCAGGATTTGAAAGCTGAAGCTGAACAACACCAGCTAGCAAGAGATAAACAGCAAAAGGAGATAGAGGATTTGGGTGAACTACTCATGAAGTTGACTGATGCTTGCAAAACAAAAAACGAACAGCTAACAGAGGTTACTAATGAACTTCTAACTACAACTCTGTCAGTTCAGAAGATTTAAGTGCATTTAGATGTAGTGAACGCCTCCCTGCAATATTTAGAGAAGAGGATAAATGATCAAGTAACCTTTTTTGCGACAGATACGAGAAAATCCCGCAGTTGCCTCGATCAAAGTAACAGACGAAGTGTACAAAGCACTAGAGAAAAAGAACAAAGACCTCGAGCTACAGCTAAAGCTAGAGCAGTCCAAACGCCTAGACCTGTCATTAATGCGGGTGCAACGAGAGAAGAGCTGCTCAAAGAAATAGCCGAGCTAAAAAGAATCAAGCAGCTACTGAGAGATGGACGACAAGAGACCTAGGAAGAAGCAGGAACTTCAGAATAGCCACATATAGATATTTCCTCAGTCTCTTTTGCTGAGATAGAAACACAGAAGGGCTAGGTGGTGAAGAAGATTTCCGAGTACCACTAACAGAATCAGATGAAGTGCCAATGGTCCAGCTGTCAAAAGCTGAGGAAGATGCACTCAAAGGAAAGGTTACACAAGAGACGGATGAGCAGTGGAAAGCAGCGATGAATTGGGAGTTTTGAGTTCTTCACTCTGTCAATGTTACTCAACTCACTCCCAATCAAATCAATGCACAATGGCATCAGCAATCCTTGCCATATCCCTTGATAAAGGTGGAGTTACTCTAGGTCAAAGAACGACTTTATAAAGACATGCAAGTAGAAGGCGCAGATGAAGACCTCCCTAAGTGAAGGAAGAGCTAGCTGAACAAGAATCCAAGATACCTGATTATGTTCACAAGAGCACCTGCGGCACTTCAAAATGATCCAACTTTTTGTCATGTACCAAGAGTAAGGACATGGCAAGCACATGAGGCAATAACAAAAGTGGTCAACAAGGCTGAACTACCCAAGATTGCCAGCTCCAAAAAAGGGATCGTCGACAGAAGAATACATGGTGAAAACCCTAACGGGCGCCATGTCATTCCTCAAAAGTCTTCCTGATCTATCATGTGCTATGCTTTACAAAATTTGCCGAATGTTGCTCACCTGCATTGAAGTATTTCATGAGCCACAGCAAGCAAGAGCCCCGTGGATGTCATTCCTCGAGGGCAATAAAGGTTTATGCTACGATCTCAATGGTCAACCTTCCGAATAAGTCCTCTATGGCTTCTACGCCCAATGCATATTCTTACCTTCTCATATTATGTTGGCATTTGAGGAAGCATTCTACACAGGGTTCTTCACTTGGCGAACGAAGATTTTTGGGCCAGTGATCAGCAACCTGACTTCAAGATTTGTAGGCTACTTGGCAATTGAGCTTAAAAACAGTCACTATGCAGTTTTTGCAGGTGCCAGATAAAGAGAGAAAGATCAGATATGAAAAGGCTCTGCATGCACTTAAAGACCGCCTCGCCAGCCGTCAACCCTGTGTCAAGGGACGACACAAGTGAGGAGGGGGGAATGTTAGCAGCAAGCTAACTTGGATACCATTTTTCGGAGTTCTCATTGTAAAAACACTTATTATTTTGATAAATCGAGAATATTGTAACTGTTATTTTTCGGATAAACTTTGTAATTGATGAGCCAGGGCTACAAGCTTTCAGATTGTATCAACTTGTCTTTACCCATCTTTAGTTAGAGCTCCCAGATTAATAATTTTGACCACCAAAAACCTTGGCTAAGGTATAAAAGCCAATTTTTGTAAGTTATTTTTAAGTTTTTGGATAATGAAATACACAGCGTGAGCTAATGGCGCTCACTTCTCTCCTTCTCGCGCTTCCTACTCCCTCTGCGGTTGTCACATTGCAGTCGCGTTTGTTGCATTGCAACCGCAGATAAGAGCTCTACGCATTGACGTAAGCATTTCACAGTATTTTGTAGCTTTCGGTGTCGTTGACCATCAGCGGCCTAATTTCGTCATAAGTAGGAATTTACACTTCAAAATCAAAAACTAAGCATAGGCGGGGTATTGGGCATCATTGCTAAGCATTTAGATGCATTCTGAGTCAAAAACAGCTAGGTCAAAAATCCACTATTGTTAATAATCGCAATTTTTGCACTTGAGTTTAAAGTGGGATTTGAGTAAGCATGTGTGCTTAGGTCTTATAAACTTGTCCTAGAAGTTTCATTACGTTTCGATGTCATTTGATGTTGTAACGGATATGATTTGTTTGTCGATGAGCGATTGGCTTTTGGTGATTTCAGTCACTTGAGTGTAGCTTGAGTTAGATGCGAGTTGTTTGTCTTTTTTCGAGAGATTGACAACCTCTTATAGCCTCTATGCACTAGTCAAGTCAACTTCGTCTCATGGATTGACAATTTAATCGTGGTTCTCGCTAAATCTGCAATAAGATAGGAGTGAGGTTAGACACCCGTCCCACATCAACCACCTCTTCTAATGCTTGCTCTGTAAACATCCTTGGAGTAGGAGGTTGTTTGTGTGCCGGTTTGAGGGGTGGCTCTATGGTTTGCCGCCACTATGAGTGCACCTCGTGAAGAAGGTATGGATCAAAAAATTTGCAAGTCTAGGGTCCTTTGCAAAATTTAGCATCAACTTTGTCGCATCATCGACCAATCTCAGATGTTTCATCTCTTCAAGCTCCACCTAAGTAGGCCGAGGCGGGCCGTACTCGCGTGAATCTTCTTCGTGATCTCTTCCCGCATCTTCGGATGCAGAGAAAGTCGATTGTCCTTTGCTTGAATCCATAAGTGCCACGTAAAAAGAATTAGATTTCCTAATAGAAGAGAAATTGCTCGCACTCTGATACCAGTGTACCAGACGTGGACACTCCAAGTCAAGAATCTACCGTGACACGACAGGAATTCACTTCAAAACAGTTCACAAGTCGATTCGACACCGGCCGATTTCAATGCCAAGAGACATTGGCCCCAAAGATTGACGCCCTTTTCGGTATTTATTTTTGTATTAAATATGTTGCCAAAGTACAAGGGAGTGGTTGGGTCTCACTCTCAGACTCTGCGTCCAGATGCTCTGAGAAGTGGGAGCCCAAACCACACTTATAAAGAGTTATAAGGGCTAGAGCTTCCATCATACAACAATCTAATTGAAGCACCAAGAGGAGCCTCTATCTTTGAGGAGTTTTTTTGGCAGTTTCATGAGCAAGTGGACGAGAAACTGAGCCAACCAACTGAAAGAACTTTGGAGCACCGGCCGAAGGGCCTAAAACCCTAAAGACCAAGAGCTTGAACTCTGAGGAGGATGCGTGTAAAACGGGCTGACATGACACGTGGCAGGACTATACGGAATCCCACAATTTTTGTCGTTGGTGCCATGTGGCAAGTGTACAGCTTTCCGCATTTGGTGTTGGTTGCTGATGTGGCAATTTTTAAGAAGAAAACTACACCTATGAAGTTATGAATATATCCTCTCTAGTCCTAATGATGCATATCCCCTTGTCAATCTCCCCTCTGCAACACCCCTCATTGAAAAAGTAGGTCCATTGAATACAACACCAAGCTATCTAGGCACAGACTAGAGAGATACGAGAGAATGTTACTGCGAATGTCAACAAGTTTAACAAAGCTCGTTGTTGTTGCTCTTCCCCCCCGCCTCCCTGCTTGCCATCGTGGTCCCCCCTTCTCTCTCCCTCCCCCCCTACCTGCTCATTGCCTACGCTTGATGCCCTGTCCGCCTGCCCGCTACCTGTTCTCCTATGCTGCCCCCCTCCCCTGCCCCCTGCCCTCCTCCTCGTCCACTCACGATCCTGCTTGGATAGTCTCGCCAACACCTTCGACGTGCTCGGTCCAGCAGAAGACCTTTGTTTGCCGATGCCACTTCGCCCTTTCTTCACAGCAGCAGACACTGATGGAGGCTCATGCCTTACTTCAGATGGACTCTCAAGAAGCCCCCTTGCCCAACCCTGTAGAGCCCACCATCCGACTTGCTCTTTCATCGATAGAGCAAGCAAGCCTCGCAGCAGAGGTGGAACGCCTTCAGGCAACTTCCGTCATTTTCAAGATTCTCGGCACCAGACCCCGCAGAGGAGAGGTGCATGATCTTCTTCAAGCCTGCCTTCTCACAGAGGTGGCAAGATCTTGGATGTTCAGTGCCTCGGATGCGGATACTATCAGATAGAGTTCGAGACTTTCGAGATGGCGTCCAAGGTCATCGTGATGAGCCCCTTGGCCATCAAGGCAGTTCGAGGCCACTTTTGACAGTGGAGGAATGGTTTTGATCCAGCTACAGATGTTCTGGTAGAGGAGGCAGACTTCCCATCTCCGTCTGCTTCCCCGGTTTGAGGAGGGAGTACCTGCCACTCTTTCCCAGGATAGGCTTAGAGATTGGGACTGTCCTGAAGACACCTAGCACGGCAAGGTGACTCTTCTCCTAACCTAGAGGAGGCTTGCTTTGAGTCCACGTCCTCTTTCTTACAGCTAGAGGCACTGAGGCTTTGGACATATCGGTGGGTTTCTCCTTTTTGCAGTGCGGCAGGAATCTCACATAGTGGACTCAACACACAGTTCTTGACTGGCTCCAGACTCAGGCTATTGAGTTCTCACACCACACATGGGACTTAAGGGTGACTGATCTGGTGCACACACTTTGGCCTCTTGCCAAGTTCAGTGTGGCACCTCCGGATGCAGTGGGTTGCAGGCACATTGTGGGCATTTGTTTGCTGACACTCAGAGCCCTCTTGTTATGTATTTGTACATGAGGATTCTTGGACAGAGGATGTAGCCCTTTGGGCTGCACACTCGGTTTGGGCCTGGGCGGGACAGTCACTTCTTTCACGCTTGTCTAGAGGTCATTCGAATGCGGATTACTCCCCATCCAAACCGGCCTCAAAGATAGTGAGGTTGGCTGTTGTGGCAGCATCTTTTTTCTCCCACTGACTCCATGAGGATCATCTCATGGAATGTGCAGGGATTAGGAGGGCCCCAATTTCATCTTCAAAGGGGTCGGCTGCGTCAGGAGCTTAAGAGATGCCTTGTGGGTGGTGAGATTGAAATTCTTATGCTACAGCAGCATCATCTTTGTGAGAGACGCATTAGACAATGTGGTCAAATTTTGCGTGGTCTCTATGAGACGTTTTGGTCAGCTGCATTTGGACCTGGAGACATCCAGGGAGGGGTATGTATGACTATTGTGGATTCTTTGCAGCAGGTCATTGTGGGCAGAGGGATTATTGTGCCAGGTAGGGCTCAATGGATTACTATGCATGTTCAGGGTTGCCTCATGGGCTTCCTGAACATCTATGCGTCCAATGTGGTGAGTGCACATGCATATTTTTGGTCTCATATTGTTGAGTCTCTGCAGAAGGGGAGGAGTGAATCTATCTCAGATAGATGGCTTCTCTTGTTCGGACCGCAGAGTGGGAGGAGTGATTCTATCTTGGATAGATGGCTTCTACACTAGTGACCATTTCCGTGACTTGGGTGGGTCAGTTTGCATTCTGGCTGGGACTTCTTTTTTGGACCATGCACCAGTGATCCTCACAATGAGATAGACAAAGGAGGGGGAGCGCGATGCTCCGCATCCCTGGGAGGGTCTTGCTAGACTCTGCACTCAAAAAGCGAGTGGTGGCTATTTGAGCAGAGGGCTTAGACATGGAGGACTCTCGTGCTGACAAAGTGGCCTCTGGACTTGCTCAGCTAAGTCGGCTATTTCTCCAGGAGTCTACGACCCGCCTGTCTGAGCGAGAGAGGAGCAGCATTGTCTCCTGCGGGGCATTGCTTCCTTATAGAGGATGTACGAGCAGCATCCAGACAGTCCTTGATTATAGGAGCAATTGCAGCAGGCTCACCAGGAGCTTACCAGCACAGAGGAGAGGCGCTAGGAGTTTGCTTTTCATCGACAGGCATCTCAATGGACCCAGTTGGGTGACATAGTGACATGGGATTTCTTTGAGACAGTGGAGCCCCGACATGTGCATGCCAGGGTCAGCCAATTGAGAAGGCCTGAGGGGTCTGTTGCTTTAGAGAGAGAGGACATACGTGCAGTTGCCACCAACTTTTACTATGACCTAATTTCAGTAGAGCCTCAGTCAAAATGTCAAGACGCCCGCAGAGAGTAGGTGTGGGCACAGATACCTTGTCTTGTGACTGAGGAGATGCGCCAAAGGCTTGAGCTATCTCTTCAGTTAGAGGAGCTCCATATGGCCCTCAGACCACTTCCCCGTGGTAGCTGACCAGGTGAGGATGGTTTGACTCCTAGATTTTTATTAGAGTACTGGGACTTGCTTGACTCAGATCTCTGCAGCACTTTTCAGTACATCCTACACACAGGAGAGATACCTGATAGCATGAGTGAGGGCTTGATTTACCTCATTCCCAAGGAGGGTGGTTCCTTAGATTAGATTCGACAGTGGCGGCCCATCACCATCCTCAACTCAGCCTACAAAATTCTTTCCAAGGCTCTCAGTTTGAGGATTGAGCCACTTCTAGAGAGCATCATACATGGGACACAGACAGGTTTTGTCAAGGAGCGTAGTATCCTTGCCAACATCTTTACTTTCTGGGAGGCAACTGCCCTCGCGCGCCTTTGTGGTGAGGATTTGGTGATGCTTCTTCTCGATTTTGAGAAGGCTTACGATAGAGTTGACTGGGACTTCTTGGAGGGAACTCTACACAGGATGGGCTTCTCAGATGCCTGGATCAGAGGTGTGTCAGATCTTTACAGACGAGCACACAGTCACGTACTTATGTCAAGTGGTAGAGGAGATCGTTTCATGCTCACACATACGGTCAGACAGGGTTGCCCTCTTGACCGCTTCCTCTTTCTATTCTATGCTGATGCAATGAGCACGTTTTGGGTTTCACAGCAGGTTGGTCTATGTGGCTTAGTGCTCCCTATTCGGGGAGGTGAGCTACTGGATGCTGAGTTTGCTGACAACTCAGCCTTGTACTTGGAGGGCCAGGGAGGCAAACCTTCACAGGTGTGAGCAGGGTCTTGAGACCTTTTGTTGTGCATCAGGTGTACTGATCAATTGGAGAAAGACAATGGCTTTCTTGGTTTGTAGTGCTCCTACGCCTGATTGGCTGCAAGGTGAGTGTTTTAGATGGATTCCCCTAAGGACTGCAGTTCCATACTTAGGTTGTTAGGTTGGCTTGGACTTGTCTCTTGAGCAGCAAATTGCTCCCCTCCTCCTATCCATCAGGAGGAAGTTGTTACATTGGAGCTCCGCACGACTTTCTCTGGCAGGCAAAGTTGTAGTGGCCAACCAAGTGTTGTTGGCTACTATGTGGTACATCACTTCTTGCTGGATCTTTTTGAGTTCCTGCTTCAGGTAGAGAGTTTGATCGGGAACTTCCTTTGGTCAGGGCGTGACAATTAGATAGCCCGGGCCAAAGTGGCCTAGCAGGTCATCACTCTTCCTTGTTCTCAATGAGGGTTGAGGATCATAGACCCGGCACAACAGAGTAGATCCCTTCTTGGGAAGTTTGTAGAGTACCTCAGGTTGGAGGCCCCTGGCAACCTTCGACCAAATGGATTTTCACAGATATGTACAGAGTTGGCATGAGCATGAGACTAGAGGATCGTTCCGTTCTGAGCCTGCTCCATTCCTGGGAGTAGCTACAGAGAGGCCTGGAGCAGCATTAGCCTACTTGCACGAAGGAGCGCCTAAGACAGCCCCTTGTTTGGAATCCCATGGTTAGCACTCAGAGAGGCCACTTGGTTGGTAGTAGGCCTCATGTTTCTTGGGGTCCCATGGCAGAGGGTCGAGCACGCACTTTAGATGATTGGCTATAGTTTTCAGGTTTATCAGAGGAGCTTCAAAGCATCCAGCTATAGGGCATGTGTGTGAGGACATCATAGAGGTAGTACCAGCTGAGTGGCTCACACCTCTCGAGTCAGCAACGTCCAGATGGATGGGGGCCTTCACACGGCTAGTACTGGAGGTTCTTCACAAAAGCAGTACCTGTTGAGTGGCTCACACCTCTCGAGTCAACAGTGCCCAGATGGATGGGGGCCTTCATGCAACTGGAGGTTTTCATCACAGTTCGGGCTTGCTCAAAGACTATACCCTCCCTACTTTTTGAGCTACAGGGTGAGGGTCGCTTACACCAAGTTTCAATAGATGCCCCACAGGTGGCAGAGTGTTGTTTTTAGAGGATCCGAGTTGTGGGCATCTGTGGGAGGAATTGTGTCATAGATCTTGACCCTGCAACTCTTGAGACTAGCCACTGGAGGCTGTGGGCTTGGGAGTGCTATCCACTGGCACGAGTGCAGTGGGATCCTGGAGAGTGGTTTTGGAGGGACCCTTTCTCCTTAGTCGACCATCCAGGTGTCCCTTTCTTTCAATACACTGTTCGACTGGGACGTCACATACTGGCAACACTGAGAGAGGCTCGTCTTGATGCAGCACCTCATTGGCTGGAGGAGGGTCTCACAGCTGAGTTCTTGTCAGCTTTTTGGGAGAGGTTGTGGGACTCCAGACAGCCACGACGAGTCACTTTGTCCCAGTGGCTAGTTGCACATAGAGCTACAACAGTTGGAGCTGGCTTGTACATAGTTGTCTCTCGGCAGCATGTGCAGCTTGTGACCATCCTGTGGAGAGTTAGCGCCATTGTCTTTGGGATTTTCTTTTGGCACAGCGCAGGTTTGGCTTCATGTCCTTCAGCTGATGCCAGCTCTTTCTACAACATGACAATACTCATGGGGGGCAGCTGCTTTGTCCACTCTCACGGGCCCGAAACTTCCGTTTGAGCTATCCTCCACCAGCAGGATGATAGTGATGCAGGGGGATCGACCTACACTCCAGCCTGCAGAGCTTACTCCACAGGAGTGGTGCAAAGAGAGAGAGAGAGGAGTGTTGGGAGCTGTGGTTCATTTGGCAGGCCCACTGCTTCCGCATCTTTGAGGCTCGCCCTATACCACCAGCAGAGACTTTTCATGATCTTTGGCTAGAGTTGGTTCATACTCTTAGAAGACAGTTTGAGAGACTACAGGGCTGCTCCGACCACATGCGGGAGCGCATGGAGAGGCCTTCCGTCGACTCTAACGCCCTGGGCCTTTCTTCACCATGGTCTAGGGTGTGCTCAAATGGCACTATTGTCCATTTGTGTGGATTTTTCCTCCTCCCATCTCTTGATTTAGCCTCATTGTACATATGTTGTTTTTCATTGGGAGAGTCTCCCCCTAATGATTGTTGTAGCCCCTCTAGTAGAGATGGTTGTAGCCCTATGGGCAGTTTCATTAACTAATAGAAGGATCTTTTTCTCAAAAAAAAAACACCAAGGTATGTACAGGAATCTACATACTCCACTATCTCCTCTCTCTCTCTCTCTCTCTCTCTCTCCCCCCCCCCCCCCCCCACCCCCACCCCCCTCTTCCTTCTCTCCTTATTTCAGACTCTCCAGAGGGTATGCATATTCATCTAGATGTGTGACATACTTATGCACATGGTAGTGGGCTCTCCATCAACCTTGGAAAAATCAAGGTGATGGTATTTAATACTACAAGGTAGTAGATCAAGAGACTCCATCAACCTTGGAAAAATCAAGGTGATGGTATTTAATACTACAAGGTAGTAGATCAAGAGAGCCCATTACCATGTGCATAAGTATGTCACACATCTAGATGAATGTGCAAACCCTCTAGAGAGTCTGAAATAAGCGCACATGCGTGCACACACACACACAGAGTTGAGTAAAGTTGCTCACACATGCCATCTCATATACATAAAGAAATCTATATCGGTCCTGCTCTACAACCTTTTGTAAACATTGTATAATCAGCACAACGAAAGTAGAAATAGGAAAGATTAGCATTGCTTTCTTGAAAAAATAAAAATTTATGTAGCCTCAATTCTTTCTATTAAAAAAATTTGTTCTCACCTGTCGCTTTATATAGCTGCAATTGTTCAAGGAGATTTGAGAAAACAAAAGTGTCGCTTGTTCCTTGTAAATGGAATTTTAGTGGACATTAGATTTGATGAAGAGCTTAGAGGGAACACAACACGTAAAAAGGCCACCACAAGAAAATGTGCTAGTGCATATACAAATGCACATGCACATGAACAAATGCACAGGTGCCTACACAAATGGACCTGCACATGTGCACACAAAGAGCATTACACAAACATCCTCAAATAATAGAATAAGGCACATAACATAGAAGTTTATAGCAATGAGCATGAGAAGACATCACAGTGCTTATGGGTACAAAATAGAGGGATAGTGAGTGAAAATGGGCCAATAGATAGGTAGGAGCAACTAATCAACGGGGAGAGGGGGAGAAAGTGGAAGCTCTCAAGGTACTTATCACTTTCTCACCCTTGACCTTTCAGATGTCAAAAATGTAAGAGCTCTTTGCGTAAAGGTGTAGCGGGGATAATGTGTCGTGCTTTCTATAGTGGGTGCTCCTCAGGGCAATGTGCGTGAGATCTCACTCCAACTGAATGAAAACACAGAAGACAATGAATAACAGAGCAACAACACCACGACTCAACAGTGGAACCTGAACATCATGAACATCAACTAACTCAAAGAAACCAGTACGGACTCTGGCATGGCAACACACTCAGCTCCAACCCAGAACTCACGAGTACAACGGGGGTGTCAAAGCTCAACTGTGCAAGAATTGTGCACACGTGCATGTGCATGAACTCAAGGTGCTAGACTCAAGATTCACGACCATACAAAGTAGATGATGATGTGCATAACTCCAAACAGCTACGGATATATACAACCATAAAGAGCCACCAACGGCTCCCAAATATCCAATCTAGCTAAGTCTATTCATAAACTGTGGTCGTGATGATCTGGCCCCGCGTCAGCTAGACTACCACCCGTATGTGTGCCACGTGTCATTGCCCCGACAAAAGTCCATCCAATGTGATGAACCCCATCCCAACTACAACTAGCTGCCTGTCGAGTGCCTATGAACATTATAGCCCTGCTTATAGGCTGCCCACCACAAGACCACTCACCATCTCAGTGAGAGGAACACTATACGGCAAAGAGAACCTAGTATTCACTGCATATGTACAAAAGAAAGCTGAGCAGAGCAGTGCGGTCATGTCACCCAAGAGAAAGAGTCGTCGCCACTGTTGCACCAGAAGTAACCACCTCTAGAGAGGGGCCATCGATGATGGGAGGATGTTGCTGTTGAAGTCTGTTGCTCTAGACAAACTGGCTCCTTGTATGACTGGATCAGCCACATGCTGTGCAGGAGATGGAAGCACCTGGCCTGAAGTATACTCAGGTCGTCTAATAACACAACCATGACAATGTGCACTAGTAAGGCCGTCACAAGGAACGTTCTGTGTCAATTTCATATGTGGTCCCCCCCCCCCCCCCCCCCCCCCCCCCCCCTCGGAAGAGTTGGTGGCCTCTCTCAGCCCCCTTTGCTTTTTCATTGTTCCGCCTCCACACTGTTCACACTAGGTGGCGGCAAATTTGCGAAGACTTCTTTCTTCCGCCGCCTCAATCTGACCCCAGCCTGAGAGAGAGAGAGAGAGAGAGAGAGAGAGAGAGAGAGAGAGAGAGAGAGAGAGAGAGAGAGAGAGAGTAAGCTAGAGAGAGAGAGAGACAACTATTAATAACTTGTAACTCGATGCATTAAGCAAACTAGTCTTTCTTGGTGGGCCTTTGCCGTACATAATCAATAGATTTTGGAGCACAAGTGGTTACTTGATTAGTTGGTTGTGATTGTTCTTGTCTTGGGTTTTGTTGTGGTGACACGAGAAAATGAGTAGAACCAATTGATAAGCACCATTAATAGCTCAGCTTGGGACTTGACGAGCATTGGGAAGAAGCAAGTTGTGTCCCATAGTGCTCCATATACGAAAAAGGGCTACTAAAGAGGGTAATTGAATTGAGCAAAAGGGTTACAACTTAACCTACTTTGGTAAATGTTTGCAGATTGCACCATTTAACCTAGAGATATCGACCATTTAGTCTCTAAACATGGAACTATCTTTGAGACACCCATCTTATTCTCAATCAAGTGTACTTGATTTTCCTTTATTTCAATTTATAGGTTGAATTGCCAAACTGCGAGAACATGAAATGCATGATTATTTGATATATAGATACGATGATCGAAATTGAGCATGCACTCGTGAGGAAGAAATATAGCTAAACTAAACCTAAGGAAGCTTTGACAAACTCAAAAGAAAATATGGAAAGAATAAACAAAGTATAAAATTAAACTACACTACTAACGTGATAATTGTGTACGATGTCATCCAATTGTGCAAGCCGGTGGACAATGTTTGAGTGAAGCTACAAAAAAACAATGTGAATAGTTAAACATATCGTTCTGCAATGAACGAAACAGACTGAAACTACAAAATACGAAACAGTCAGTGGTCAGCCAGTGTAACAAGAGTAATCCGACTTGCTAGTGATATGATTTACCAAGGAATCCAACAATTACTGCTCACAGTTTTTTAGCTAAATATAAAATTATATACAGTGCACGTCATGCAAAGGTGCCATACAAAAGTATGGTGGAGAGCTGGCAATGTGGTCTCTCCAGAAGTTATAAGAAACGGAAGCCGTGCCGTGCCCCGTAGCGTTTGTGTGTTGTGCCAAGCAAACACATGATCATGGGGTGTTGGATGAACCTTGTAGTGTTGTCAAGATAGATGCGTGCTTGTGCAATTGAAACATCCAGTGTTGTGAATATATGTCCTCCTTGTCAAACACAAAACACGCATTAAGACAAATACAGAAGATCTGGCATATTGCTTAAGCTTAAAGAGAAGTAGATCTAATTTCATATTATATGTCGAAGGTTCGCTACATAAAGAGTTATGGGTGATTTTTTATAGATGTTTCCTTGTTAAATTTGCACTATCTCTCTCTGCTTGGCCAATTTTCTATTTGCAATGTGCCCTCTCCTTGTAGACCAAGCATAGCTTCTCCTCAATTATGCAACTCGTCGTCCATGCAGTAGCATATTATTATAGGTAGGGTCTACCCTCAAGCAGTCTAGGAGTCTTTCCAATCTCAAGGTTCTGCTCATGGGACCGATCGATTCTTGAATCTGACCTTGGAAAGAGAACTCCATGTTGGGACTTGCATTAGACAAACAATGCGTTCTCCTGCTGCTTTGATAACAGACGTGTTGAGTTGGGCGTCCCCATAGAGGAAGACCCACATTTAGTTTGCTCATCACTATTGCAAATGCTGATCTGGTGAACTTTGTATTGTTTTACTTCAGTGCTAGATGCATAATGTCAATCTGCATATGTCTCGTTATTTCTATAGATGTTTTATAGCAACACCCACCAAGCACATATAGTTAGCACAAAAGGGTGTGTGTAAGAGAGGATGGCGAGGATGCAATGTGTGTGACAAAAGGCTTAGAGGTGAACGGACTCTAGGAGGCCACCTCGTGGAGAATGGCCCTTAGAGTATCAGAATCTACGTCATGGACTGAATGCTCTCACGTACTCCCTCATCTACCCGAGCCTGGGAGGTCTGGCATCGGGAAAGCAAGGCACGTATGAGAGGCAAGGCAACAAACGAGGGCTCGTGATAGCCGGATTCTGAACTATATAACCAAGGCGAGTTAGCATGGCGATGGCATTTTTTGAGCAGGCCTCATGCCCTTTCATCACCTACGTCCCCGCTCTCTGCTGATTAACAAGAACGGTTTTCATATCTCTCTCTCTCTCTCTCATCTTTGAGGTCTCTTGGTATAGTTTCTCACGATATTAAAATTCTCTTCTTCTCTCTCAAAGCCTGCCGCTGCATGGAATCTCTCTCTCTCTCTCTCTCTCTCTCTCTCTCTCAAAGAATGGCGAGAGACTTACATGAAGAACGGGTACTAGGAGGCAAACATTAGGCAACTTGCCTTGCTCACCCTCATTGCTCATTGATTGATCCTCCAATGCTGATCCTCCCCTCTTATGATCATACTCGGAGTCCCGCTCCCACGCCCTCATTGGTCGCGAACTTCTCCTATGCTTGCCAATCGGTCCTGTCAGGCTTCTCCCCTTTTATTATACGCGGAGTTCCTGCTCATCATTTCGCACCATGATGCCCTCATCACTCACCAACTGATCCTCCCATGCTGATCCTCACCATACTTCGAGTCCTGCTCCCACGTCCTCAATGCTTGCGAACTTGTTCCATGCTCGCCAACCGTCTTGTCATGCTTCTCCCCTTTTATCATACTTAAGAGTTCTTGCTCATCAGATCGCCCCACGATGCCTTCATCGCTCACCAACCGATCCTCTCGGAGTCCTGCTCTTACATCCTCATTGCTCGCAAACTTCTCCCATGCTCCTCCCCCTCTTATCATACCCAGAGGTTGTTGCTCCTGCCTACCTCTGAGGTCCTCCTCACCATCATCATCGCTTGTTGGATGATTGCCTCCAAATTATTGTTGGTCGTTTCCTGCACATAGCCACCCAACACTTGCCTCCTCCGCCACCTCCTCCAACCACCTGCTCATTAGGTCGCAGCACCATGTCCTTATTGGACAAGCATGGTATTATTGGGAGCTCATACGTCTCCTGCTCCGGCCCACTCTATCTCAGTGTCACCGCCATAGTTTTTTGCTTACTAGATGATTGCCTTCGGATTACCGGTTATTTCATGGTGGGTGAGGTTGAAGATGACCAACCAATGCTAACAAATTTTCAGCGCAGCCGATGTTGGCTTCCAACCATATCGTCGTCGTTATAAGCTTCTGTTGTGCTGATTTTCAGTGTTGATTTAAAAAGAGTGCGTAAAGCAATTTGAGTTGACGGCAATGGCTGAAAAAGGCTACGCTGTGCAACTCAAATAATAAATTGAGGTCTCACAAGATAAAGCCACGTGGCTCAATACGGTGGTCTTAATTAAAAAAAGCACCTTTGGGCTCACCAAGTAAAAAAACCCTCCCCCCAAACGCTAAACAAACTGCTTCATCTGTGGCAGTCCCTTTGTGCTTTCTAGCCTTTCTTTGTGTATTTCTCTCTTCAAGTATCGTAGAATCGGGTCTGCAGGTATTAGTAGGGTAATCTTATTTTCTTATCTCCATCATCTGTACATTTGTGCACGGTCAGGAATGATGCATCATGCATGCACAAGTAAATGATCACATGGGTGTTTGAATTAGCATAATGTATGTGCTTTTGGCTTGGTCATACAGAGGTTTAGGTCTCTTCTCACATCTAGCACACATTCTTGCTTCTTTCGTCAAGAATGAAGCGAGTGAATTCTTGTCTGGTATGCCTTTGTACAGGTTGTGGTTGATCTAGCCTGACAAGGGAATCACAATAGAATAGGCCATTGTATCCTCTAAGTATGTGTGTGACATTTTAAGAGTATGGGCTGGCATGGCTCGACACATGAGATGTTCATTAAGTATGCGGATGAGCTTAAAGGGCTGTTGGATGCATTATTGTCAAGAGGTTTGGAGAATGGGTTGCACGCCGGATACTTGAAAGATTGAAATTATTTGTAGGTGCCATCTTTGTGTGAAATGGAGGCCTATTTCTCTTATGGGATCTATGTGTAAGGTTTTCATAAAGGTTTTTTGTGCAACAATTTCTCCTGAATCTTGTACATCCTGCACGTTATGGTTTTATTAAGGGAAGCAACATATTGCATAACATTAAGTTACTTAATGCGCAGCTTGCAATTGATCATGCCAAAGCAACTAACCAAGAGGTTGTCATGGTGCAGCTTGACTTGGAGAAAGCGTATGATCATGTTAGTGAGCCATTTCTTTCGCAACTCTTGCATGCTGTTTTTTTAAGATTCTTCCTGTGGAGGCTTGTAGATGCTTTTTGTTTTTTTTAAGTACCCACATGACCATATTCTGAGACAGACCAATTGGACTAACAGTCTAAGTCCATCGTTGCGTCAGGGTTGCCTCTTACTCTAGTTTTATTTGCTATTGTCGCACTCTTTGTTGGATAAGCTTGCACGGGACGGAGAGCTTTGGGTTCTTCGACTTCTGACTGGTAATCAGTTGGTGGGCTAGGCTCTTACAAATGATTCTTTCATGCTCAATGCCAAGAAGTCTAATTGGATAGGGCAATGGCAGCCTGGGCAGCTTCAGGATTGTGTATCAATGAACAGAAAGAAATCTGTCCTTTTAAGTTGTATGGAGGTTGGTTGGGCTTGGAGTGCGCTTATGGGTATATTTACTCATCACTTGGTTTACCCTATTGCATTGGATGTGTATCCATGAGAGCTTTTGGATTGGATTTCCAGCCCTGTGTAGGACAAATTTGTTTATTAGCACTCTCAAGGATAGCCACTTCATGTTTGTCTCTTGCTTTGCTTATAAATGTGGGCAAGCACGGGTGTCTTGCCACAACAACGGGTGCAGCAGTGTTGTATCTTAATGCTTGTGCAGATGGGCATTATTCCAAGATATGTGTACACAGCATTAACCTTGGGTCATCTCATTTAGGTAATGGGGGAAACACTTGAACAGATGTGTCTTGGTGGGGTATTGTTAATGGTTCAGTCTATTTGAGTTCCGTCATCGGCCTTGCATCTTGCTATATCGTTGCAGGAGGTTCTCTCTCATAATCAATGTTTTATCTTTAGAAAGGCTTCAAACCAAAAGCAAAGATGTGGGAGGTGGCACCTGTTACATTTTTTAGGTTGAAAACCCTTCAACTTTTGAGCTTTTCTTTCAAAGTCTTTCAAGCCAGAATTATGCCATTCTCTGATGGTTGTTTTGTATACTTATCAGTTGTGTTGCAGATGGCCAGGTTTGTTTTTGAGAGCTTTTGTCTTATTTGTCTGAGGTGAACCAAATATTGATTATTTAGTTGAAGTGCTTATTCAAGTGGAACAATGAAAGCTTGATCCGGATGAGAATGGTAAAAAAAGCAGGAGTCAATTCCAACATTTTTTCTTGTCTTTCAAGACTGTCACAATGGATGTGATTGGTTTGTGGTTGAGAATGCTTTTGCAGCCTATTGAAGTTCTGTAGCTATGTAGTAAGGACTGAAAGATATTGTGTGTAATTTTTCTATCATGATTGGAATGAGTTGTCCATCTAGGAAAGCTAATTTTCAAGTCATTACTGGTTTCTGGGAGAATTTGACCTGTTACGAAAGAGGGTTTTGTTGAACGCTGACTGCAGGTCATGGAGGGCATTTCTTCAGCAGTGAAGAGAGCGTTAAAGAATACCTTTGGAATGGTTCCTGTTCCTGAGGACCTAGAAAATCTCTTTAAGGAGGATGTTAAGCACATGAAGAAACGGCAGCGTATGTATATACTCCTCGTTTTCCTGATTTGTCTACTCAGAAGGCTCCAGTTCTAGTGTTTTTTTTTGTGTGATTTTCTTCTGATTTGGTTTTCGGTGCAGTCCAGGAAATACTTAAGAGGCTTGGTCTGTGGAGGACTGGGAATGTTGCAGATCTGCAAGACCGAATGCTGAATCACAACAAAAGCGGGGGGCTTAGAGTGCAAAAACTGAGCACAGATGTGAATGGTTCTCGGAGCAAGACTGGGAAGGATTCTGCTGGAACTTCTGCCTTAATGGGCAAGGTAGAGAGCAGAGAAGCAGAGAAGGGGGATGATGCCATTGATGATCAGGGGGATGTTGGAGATGTCCAGACAATGAAATATTCTGATGCAACTTCTGCTGTTGAGCGATCTAGAAGCAAGAAGAGGAAGAAGTGGAGAATAACCGATCCAGTACAGATTGCTCCCAACTTCTACCACAGGGATTTGTTTGTTGCCAACTTTCCTTTGGTAAAGGTGGTTGATGTTCCTAAGGGATGCAGGTTTCTGGTTTGTGACAAATTTGAAGGGAATGTACTGGATGCAGAGGAAACTTTGCATGCCAGAAAGAGATGGATTCGTTTTCTCTGGATATAGAACAAACATACTGCAAGGCTGAAACTGAGCGGCAAGCTTTTCCAGTACACTTTGCTTCCATGGAAAGTGTGAAGCAGTTCACAAAACCTTCAAGAAAACAAGTAGCAATGCACAATGATATCTGTGTCAGTTTAAAGCGGAAGTGGTCTTATGATGAGATAAAGGGAGGAGGAAAGAGAAGGAAGCTGGATGATCAGAATGAAGAGAATATAGGATTTTGTATCGTGCCAGATACTGAAGAGGTACAGGGACCACTTGGGGCTAATCGTTCAGATAGAGACAATGAGGGAATAGAAATTGTAGCTGAGGAAGCTGTTGAGCTTACTGGTAACTTACAGGAGCATGCTGATGCTGCAACCGGATTTGTAGATGGAGTCATCCATATTGATGATGTGAGGCCACTACAGCGTGCTGTCCCTAATTCCAAGACCATCATCAACTCAGACAGGGTTGCCTGCGTGTTAGAGTTTAAGTCTGTAGATGACAAGCATAAGTGGAATGCTCGATTTCAAGGTGGGTTTTATGCAGCCAAACATTGTATGGCAAATATAGAGAAGGGTCATGGAGTGCCCCCTCTTGGAGCTTTGCCTGCAGGTCTTCCAAACTTGTTTCTGCCACACTTGTAATTTCCTGATGTAGATGAAAACAGGGTATAGATTTTAGATCAATTTTTCCATCTCGAAACATGCACGTAACCTTCAGGGACAAGAATCCCATAAGACCACGTAGATGCCATCATAATGAGAACATAGATAACTGAATTTTACAGGAAAAATTATTTGGATAATGCACTTGCAAAGTATGCGGATGGTCCTATGCTTGTTGGGACTTCCTATTTGAGCTCCCAGTGGTTTGACCTGTCGAAAGCCCACACTCATAATGGCAAAATGCCAGGGGTTCGGAGGCTGTTTGATGGGTTGATGAGAGTGGTTTTGGGTGACTTTGTGCTAGACATGATGGTTGTAGATTACAAGCAGCGGTGGTAGCTTAGAGAGCAATGGTTGGAGGAAGAGGTTGAAGAGTGTTGTGGTGTGGTTTAAGAGGATGAGACTGATTGAGGCAAATGATGTCTTAGTCCTGGTTAGTTGTCCTGCCCACATATGATGTGTGTGAGAGCTCTCTCGTGCCTCAATTCTTGTACTTACCATCTATGGTCAGGCATATCTTGTGGGCTTAGTTGGTGTTTTTGTACGATTAATCACAATCAAACAGGCATGTGATCTCAGAAGTAGTACAATGGAAGGATATATCATGATCCCATGTAGAAAGAAAGGATGTCCTTACTGCAGAAGTATTGGTCCCAAGTGGCCATGAAAGGATGTAATATGTCAATCCAAATGTGATGTGAAGTCTAGGTAGACTTATGGTCCGAGTTCTAGAGTTCCCAGTTGTGATGTTGGCAATAAGTTCTCTGAGCTGTGGGCTTTAGAGGTGCTGTTAACAAGCCCAACAAATATGGCCCCCTTCATATCTCCTACAACTTGACAATGAATTCAGTAAACCTTTGATAAACCAGAGAGTGGGCATCAAGATGCACCAACAAATTTAGACAGCATGACATTGAAGGATTTAAACCTCAGTATATAACAAAAACTTACACTGCCTCATTGCATGCAAAACAAATCAAAATAATTCAAGGCCTCTTTCATTAGGATTTAACAAACAATGACTATTTATCAAACAATCCTTTCACTAATCTATAAAAGTATATGTTTGTTTCTTGTGATAAATTCACGTTTCTTGGACGGTTTAAAATATTTCTTATGCTTGACTTTCCACGTCAACATGAATAGCAATGCAGAAATATAAATTTGTTTTATTAAATTAGCGACATGTTTGATTACCTCTCGTGTTGAAGGTTGGGCGGATTTCACTTCTTTCGAAGTCGATAGCTCCGTTTGAGCTATAGTTATAGTAGTTGATGTTTTCTTTTGCACCTTTCTTGGAGGTGGAATAACAGGAGTATCCTTGGAGCTTTGAGTCACTCGCTTTGGGGTCATCGTATCACGAAAGAGAAAAGGAAAGCTTTGACGTGAAAAGCAGAGTTATGGTTTTCTTGCTTGCCGAGAAGATTGTAAAAGAGAGAGAAAGAGAACTCAGCAATACGAGGGATAACACAATGGTGGTAGAGATAAAGATTGGTTGAGAGTGAGAAGTTGAAGGAGAGAAGGCAACTCCAGCGTTATGACAAGAGAGTTTCCGCTTTTGAGGACTTATGTGTGAGTGTCTTAAAAGCGAGGGGCCTTTATATACGCTCTTAAGAGCCAAAAGCACAAGATAAAAATAACAAAAAGCACAGAGATAAGTTCGTGTGCGTTCGTGGCTTTTTTTTTTGAATTTATAAAAGGGCGTTCATCTCTAGGCATGATTTCGAGGCTCTAGTTTTAAGAGAAGCTTGGCTTTCAAGAAAAGAAGCTCTAGTCTTGTTTCACTTCCATTTCTTTTCTGAAAATGCTCTTTCTTTTTTAAAAATACTCCTTCTACTCCTCCTCTTCTAAAGATACTTTTCTTTTTTCAAAAATACTATTTCTACTCCTATTTTAAAAATACTATCCCTTTCCTAAAATTACTCTTTCTTTCTTAAGGCTTAAGTTTTTCATATCAACCTATTGTTTCCAAGTGAATAAAGGTCAAAATTAATAGTTCCAGAGTTCGATTTTTGATCCGATCGTTCTGTTGGAACGTTTTATGACTCAACAAAATTCAAACCTTAAACACTTTTGCAAGGTAAATGAAATAGTTATATTGAAAAATGTTGGGTACATTACAGTAGCTCTTTATCAATAGGTAAATGTAAAAAGCTCAGTGCCATATATTGTGGACCTTTTGTAATCACGGAGAGGATTTGTTAGCAGCAAGCTAACCCATGTTACATTTTTTGGGAGTTTAATTATAAAACACTTATTCTTTTGATAAATCGGAACATTGTAACTCTTAATTTTCAGGTGGATATTGTAATCAATGCGCCGGGGCTATAAGCTTTTAGATTGTATAACTTATCCTTAGTAAGAGCTCCCAGCTTATTAGTTTTTGACCAAAAAAACCTTGGCTAAGGTATAAAAGTCAGTTTTTGTAAATTATTTTAAGTTTTGGATAATAGAAACATAGTGTGAGCTAACGACGCTCACTTTTTTCTTCTCGCGCTTCCTATTTTCTTTCCAGTTGTCATATTGTAGTGTCATTTGTTGCGTTGCAACCGCATGTAAGAGCTCTAGCTTTGACGTAAACATATCATTTCACCCCATAAGTAAGAATTTAAGCTAGGAAATCACAAAGTAAGCATAGCTGGGGTATTGGAGCCTCATTGTTAAGCATTTAGATGCATTCGAGGTAAAAAATGATTAGATCAAAAACTCGCCGTTGTTAATAATCGTGATTTTTTCAGTTCATCAAAAGTGAGATTTGAGACCATAGCATGTGTGCTTAGGTCTTATATATGTTACCATATACATGTGGTAGTGATGTGTGTGAACACACTAGGACCGCTGGGGCATTTTTTCCCTCTTTAGGAGGTTTTTTCCCCCGTGCATTGTATATACGCCCATCACTCTAGGGCTATCTATCTTTCCATTACACACTAAGTAACATACTCTCTATTGTGTGCCTTGAGCTTCCTTCGTCTTCTCCAAGCTGTGTGTGTTTCTCTGCAACCCTAATTCCAACAATTGGTATCAGAGCAGGTCACGTCCTCCCGGGCTTAGTCGCCAGCTGCTCCAACACACGCCTGCTCACTTTCTCCGATTTCAGTGAGCTTTGGCAAGCGTTCGCAGGTCGACAAATATTTTGGGAAAGCTCGAAGAGCTTGGTCTGCTCAGAATTTTGATTTGGGCTCATTTCGGCCTCCGTTTCCACTACGGGCAGTACTGCACAGGCTATTTCGTCATTTTGTGCAGATTTTCTGTCAGTGCCGTTTTCTGCATAACAGGTGCCTTATAGTCTTCTACGGTTTGTGCTATATAGCACAAGTTGTTCCCGCTCCATTTCTCCTATTTTCGGGCAGTTTCCACATCAGGTGCAGCATTTACCATGGCTGACAACAACAACACAGATGTGTTCAAGATGTTTGCTGCTGAGGACAGGTTGGATGGGGACAACTACCCTATGTGGGCTTATATGATGCAACACGTTCTTGTGTCAAAAGGTGTCTGGAACATTGTGCAGGGCATTGATGTACGTCCTGGTTCTGAAGATGTAGGCGATATTGAGGATGTTGCAGGTCTTGCTGCAAGGATTGCAGCTGTTAGAGTTGTTTTGCCTACAACAGAACAAGCTCGTTGGGATGTTAAGGATGCGCAGGCTCATGCATTGATTGCGTTGTCTGTGAAGCGCACCATTATTCCTCACATCCGTTCAGCAAAATCTGCAAAACAGGCTTGGGATATTCTAGCAGGTCTTTATGCAAGCCGCAATGAGGCTAAAATTGCTTTGCTGCGTAAAGAGCTAGAGTCGAAGATTATGCATGAGGAAGATGATATGGACACTTTCCTTGCTAGTGTCAAGGATATCAATGAGCAACTCATTTCTGCAGGTGAAGTCATTTCTGACAGTTCCCTTGTGCAGACTGTTCTTGATGCCTTACCAGATTCCTACCAGACTTTTGCTAGTACTTGGAGACTGATGACCCAAGGAAATCCTGAAGTTGTCAAGTTTGATGCATTATGCACATTGCTGTTGCAAGAGTCACTTTCTAGAAAAAACAGGACTAGGCAGCGTGCAGTTGAACAGGCTTTTATTGCTTCTCAAAGAAAGGGTGGTAACAGTAATGCAGCCACTTCTTATGGTTCTGCTGCGAGTGGCAAAAATTCTGTTCCTAATGCTTCTGCTGGCAGCACTTCGTCTGGCAATTCTGGTGATAAGGGCAAAAAGAAGATGCGTTGCCATTATTGTAAAGCCAATGATCACTTGATCAAGTCGTGTCCTAAGTTGAAGGCCAAAGAGGCTAAGAAGAAAGAGGGTGGTTCCACTGCAAATGCTGGTTCCACTACAAATGCAGCCATTGTTGAGTCTTCTGTGAAAGGAGATTGTGATGCTGATGTTGATGCAGAATGGGCTTTTAGCGCAGAGTGCACTTACAATCCTGCTGTCCATGATGCATGCTTGTCAGTTGCTGCAGATTCACATGTGTGGTATTTCGACAGTGGTGCTACAAAGCACATTACCTCACATCGTGAATTGTTTACCTCTCTCGAGTCTGTCCCTCATGGGAATTCAGTCACTTGTGCCAACAACGCCTCTTATCCAGTTCAGGGAGTTGGAAAGATTGTGCTCACTGCTGCTAATGGCAGTTCCTTCACACTTGTTGATGCACTTTATGTACCTGGGATCAAGAAGAATCTATTGTCTGTATCCGCACTTGCTAGACTTGGACTTGTAGTCAAATTTGTGGATGACAGATGTACAGTTCATGATCTCAGTTTTGGTGATGAAATTGTTGCATCTGGGCTTTTGTGCCGTGGGCTGTATAAGCTCACTTTGTATGACAAGTGTGGACAAAATTTTGCAAATGCTGTTGCAGATTCAAGGGCTATTTCAGATGCAAAACTTTGGCATGCACGTTTTGGTCATCTGAATTTTGCCAGTTTGCTGCGTTTGCAGAAATCTGATATGGTTGCTTCTTTGCCGCCTCTTGAAGCACCTATCAAACATGTTTGTGAAGGCTGTATTCTGGGTAAAATGCAGCGTTCTAAGTTTCCAAAGGATGGTTCAGTTAGGGCCACATGCAGGTTGCAGCTTGTGCATAGTGACGTTTGTGGGCCCATGCAAACTCCGTCCTTGGGCAATTACCTGTACTTCGTGACTTTCATTGATGATTACTCCAGGCATGCGTGGGTATTTCCGCTTAAAGCGAAGTCCGAAGTTTTTATGTGCTTCAAACAATTTTTGGCTATGGCTGAAAATGTCTCAAAATGTACTATGGGCACCCTCCGTTCCGATCGAGGGGGGGAGTATATGTCTCATGAATTTAATGCATTTCTGGCTAGTCGTGGGATAAAACACCAATGTACAGTGCCTTATACACCTCAGCAAAATGGTGTTGCTGAGAGGAAAAACAGGTCACTAACGGAAATGGCACGATGTATGGTCAAAAGTCAAGCTTTGCCGCATTCTTTTTGGCTTGAGGCCATCATGTGTGCCACTTATGTACTTAACAGGTGCCCTACGAAAGCTTTGCAGTCTATTACTCCATATGAAGCATGGCATGATAGAAAACCTTCTATTGAGCACATGCGTGTTTTTGGCTGTTTGGCATATGCTTTGGTGCCACAAGTGCAGCGCAGAAAATTGGATGATAAGGCTGTCAAATGTATTTTTGTTGGTTATAGTGCTGAAAGCAAAGGTTACAGGTTGTATCATCCGCAAACAAAACGTATTTTGGTTTCACGGGATGTAGTGTTTGTGGAAGATTCTGTTCAACCCTTGCTGTCATGTACTAGAGACAGTAATGTAAGCTCACAGGACATTTATGACACTTTGTTGCCTCTTTTCAGTGGTGGAAATACGAATGTAAGTTCCAATGAGGCAAATGTACAGCCTATGGGGGTTTCTGAAAATGTTTTAGAACAGCCTATTACTGATGCAGATGTACATGATGTACTTGATGAGGAAAGGGCTGAAAATGAGCAGGCTAGAGGTATGCCAAAATGGCTGGTGCACACTTTGCGTGACAGTAAATTGGATGCACCTTTATCTAGTCGTACTCGTTCAGGCTCTCGCCATGCATCTTATGCATCAGATTGTTATGCTTTGGCTGTGTCTAGTTTACATGATGTTGAGGAGCCTCTGTCTTTTGATGAAGCACAGAATTCAGAAAATTGGATTGCTGCCATGAAATCAGAATATGATGCACTTATAGAGAATGACACATGGACTTTATGTGCTTTGCCTCCTGGCAAAAAGGCCATTGGTACGAAGTGGGTTTACAAGTTGAAACGCAAGCCGGATGGTGAGATCGATCGCCATAAGGCTCGACTTGTTGCAAAGGGTTATGCACAACAAAAAGGCATAGGTTATGAAGAGACTTTTGCTCCCACTTGTCGTATGACTACTGTGCGTTTTCTATGTGCATTGGCAGCTCATTTTGGTTGGGATGTACATCAATCAGACATTGTTACTGCTTTCTTGAATGGTGACATATTTGAGGAAGTTTATGTAACGCAGCCTCGCGGTTTTGTCATAAAAGGACAAGAGGACAAAGTGTGCAAATGTAAGAAGGCTTTGTATGGGTTGAAGCAATCTCCTCGTGCTTGGTATGAGAAAGCTGACACTCATTTGGTTAAACGAGGCTTTCGTAACAGTCCAACAGAAAGCACATTGTATGTAAAGCGTGAGGATGATGTATTTCTCATTGTGGTTCTTTATGTTGATGATTTGCTGATCACTGGACCAAATGAGAGACATATTGCTGAATTTAAGGCTGATTTGAATGCTACTTTCAAGATGAAAGATTTGGGGCTGTTGCATTATTACTTGGGTATACAGTTTAAGCAGTGTGATGGTGGTATTGCCTTGTGTCAGAAAAGTTACATAGAGACATTGCTATGTAAGTTTGGACTTGAGGATTGCAAACCTATTGCCACTCCCATGGAAACAGGTTTGAAGTTGAGTCTACATGATGCTGGCGATCCTGCTGATGTCACTCTTTACCAAACTATTGTTGGCTGCCTCATTTATGTATGCAACACGAGGCAGATATTCAGTTTGCAGTCTCACAGGTCAACAGATTTATGCATAGCCCAGGGTCTAACAATTGGCAGGCTGTCAAGAGGATTTTCCGCTACCTTAGTGGCACTTTACATCTTGGCTTGTTTTATCCCAAGGGGGGATCATTTCCGCCAGACTTACATGCTTTTTCGGACTCATATTGGGCTGGTTGTTTTGACACGCGAGTGTCCACAAGTGGTTTTTGTTTCATGCTTGGCAGTTCATGTATATCATGGTTGAGCAAGAAGCAACCTATTGTGGCCACTTCGAGTTGTGAGGCTGAGTACAGGGCAGTCTTCACAGCTACGGTTGAGTGTGTATGGCTCAGACGCCTTATGGCTGATTTGGGTGTTGGACAAGACACTACCAACACTATCTACACTGACAGTCAGAGCGCATTGGCAGTTGCGAGGAGCCTAGTTTTTCATGCTCGCACAAAGGACATTGAGGTGCATTACCACTATGTCAGGGAGAGGCTCTCAGCAGAAGAGATCAGCTTGGCTTATGTGCCAACACAGGACAACCTTGTAGATCTTTTCACAAAGGCATTGTCTCATGAGAAGCTTGAAGCTTTCCACAAAGCTTTGGACTTACTCCCCTTTGTGGACTGATCATGTCCTCAGGGCATGGCACTTCCCTTTACTCATGTGCCAGCTCTCGTTCACCGCATCACTCCAGGGGGACTTTTCACCATATACATGTGGTAGTGATGTGTGTGAACACACTAGGACCACCGGGGTATTTTTTCCCTCTTTAAGAGATTTTCTCCCCCGAGCATTGTGTATACGCCCATCACTCTAGGGCTATCTATCATTGCACACTAAGAAACACACTCTCTATTGTGTGCCTTGAGCTTCCTTCGTCTTCTCCAAGCTGTGTGTGTTTCTCTGCAACCCTAATTCCAACAATATACATGTCCTAGAAGTTTTGTAGCATTCGGATATCGTTTGATGTTGTAACGGTTATGATTTATTTGCGGATTAGCGATTAGCTTTTGATGACTTTGGTTATTTGAGTGAAGCTTGTGTTAGATGCGAGTTGTTTCTTGTTTTCCAAGAGATTGACATCCTCTTGTAACCTCTATGCACAAGTCGAGTCGGCTTCGTCCCATGGATTGATAATTATGTTCGTGGTTCTCGCTATGTCTGCAATAAGATATGAGTGAGGTTAGTAAATAATCACGATTATTTACATCTGCTTCAGAATTGAACATTTTTGCACAATTGAGTATACCACAAAGTCAATCATATCAGTAGATTCCGTATATTAAATTTGGTGAAATTTGGATCACAAAAGTGAGACTTAAAACAGATTCTTGAAAATTGAGTCTGCGACGGACACTAAACAATTGATAACTTGGACAAATCTTGTTCGAACTCAATGAAACTTGTCTAGAGAACTTGTCCAGAGACTACAACAAGGTGATTACCTGGCAAAACAAGCTTAAAATGTGTAAAAATTGAAAATAGTAAATAATCGTGATTATTTAATGCTGAGACCAATAGAGACAAGATTTTGGACTTTTGAGCTTGTACAATGTTAAAACAACATAATACAAGGCCACCGGTCAAATTTGGGTTCCATCGGGTCTAAATTAGTTAACTCGGTTTCTAGGTTTCAGATTAGTCCTTTAGCTCTTTGCAATGGTAAAATTTGGAAGTCTCATTTGTTGACTCACTTAGCTCAGATTGAAGTGATATACATAGATAATTCTCAATAGTTAGCAAAAATTATACAGTCTTTGTGAAAAATTGCTAACTTGGTTAAAACTGACATAGAAATCAGGTTACAGGCAAGGAATTAAAAGCTTGACAAGAGTTGAATTCAAGTCAAGTGAAAATGGATAACAATTCAATCCGTCGGTAAGTACTCTATCCAGGGCTTCACAAGTCTATATGAACCTTAGATCTGGTCGTATACTAGCAAATCAAAGCATATTGGGAGAGACCGCTAGTAGGGTATCCACCAAAGAGAGTGTGAATCGAGGCGATCACTTGGGCACTATTTTTGAAGAAGTCTCAGACACCTATTCCGACTCAACATTTGAAATGTCTTCCTATTCGACTCATTCAAAAACCGGAACGACTGTGCGATTAAGCACATACTCACCTTTTATAAGACTAATGCCCATGGAGCTCAGGTTTACCTGGATCCTAATGAAGAGTATGACATTCGCATTGATGACCATGACATAGACTTTGAAGAGGAAATAAGGGCAAACAAACAAGAGAAAATGTATATGGATAAAAACGGGACTCGGTATTTAATAGTGGAAAGCCCTAATGTGATAGACAAAAGATGAATACCATAATTCTGGATATGATAGCAAAAGAAGGTTCACCGACTTTAGAATTCGAGGGATACAATCAAGTTGATCTGAAACCTTTGAAACGGCTTAGCACGGATAATCTTAGGATCATAGTCTATTGTTGGGAGGATAGGAATGTCAAGGATCTTTTATGAACTTCTCATGCCAAATTAGAGCAGTTAACACCCGTGAAGATCATCTATATTTTCAAAATCAAAGACAAGAGTTCTACAAATCTACCAACTTACCTATTTAGAGATTGTTATAACAATAACTTTGTTATAACAAAGTTAATGTTATGATGAGTCCTGAGGAGGTAGAACATACCAAATACCAAGGGTACTCCATAAGAGATTGGATATTGGGCCAAGGACCAGAAACTATTTCAAGAGAGGAACTCCGCGAGAGATCTTTTGGGAGCAATGTTAAAAAACACGAACCTACCTCATCACGAAGAAAACCTAGTGACATTAAAGTCAGTCCAAGGCTACATGAGTCACTATTTTAGCAACTTGGTCTGAAGGAGTCGAGACATGAGTAACTGCCAGAAGAACTGAAGTTGAGCCAAATAGACGCGTCAAACGGTCAAAAAATACAGTGGATTTGGGACCACTTAGCTAGCTTCAAGCAAGTGCTAAGATCAAAACGCATATTTGATTTTCACACTCAATTTGAGAGATTTGGAATGACATTAGAAGGAAAAGCATTGACATGGTTCCAAAACGTTCCATCAAGGTCAATCATGGACTTAAAACATTAGCTCAGGGATTTGCAGCTGCATGTTCCAAAACTGGGATCAAACATAATAAGGTATGCCTAAAACTAGAAATACCCGTAGAAGAAAGATTAGTGTCATTGTTCCTAGAAGGATTGGTAAACAAGGAACTTCATGCTAGATTGTATAGCAAGAAACATATGACCCTAGAAAAGTGTGTATGAGATGCTATTGACTTGGGAGACAACTGTGATATTTTCAATGAAGAAGATGTCCCTAAGGATACTCAGAGTGAGAAAACAGTATCCACAAAACCAATGCAAGTGGGAACAACTGCTGCACCACCACTAACAGCAATAGAAGACATGCTCAAAAGGATGAACCAAATGATGAATAACATGGCAAAAGCACCTATAAGAGGACCAAGGCAAGGGATACCTCAACAGGGACAATCGATTAGGCCACAAAAATGAGTGCTATTACCGACCAAAGTACGATGGAAATGTTCAATATGTGCCTATGAGATCACAAGGACAACCCATGTACAGATATCAGTCTAATATGGCCCCAACACAAAGACCACCGATGGGTATAGAAAGACCACAAATAGTGTTGGGTCAACAATCTCCATATCTCCTGGACATAATGCAGTGCTTGTAAAGTACATGCATTCAGAAGGAGTCATAGATGAACAAGCACTAGTGTCTGTTACACCTTATGTTGAGCCTAGTCCATCTACAGTAATGGTAGAAGGAGAGTGGTATAATTCACATCCACCTTCAATGGAAGAACCTGTGATGACTGATGCTACACTAGAGCTAACATCGATGAACTATGTAGCTAATCAAGGTGTTAGACCTTCTATGGTAAGACCATGATTAAGCCAAGGACTGAAAATTGCCATAATTGTGGTGCAGATGATCATTGACAAAATGAATGTCCAGAACCTGACAAGAACATTAAGCTAGTTGAAGATTTTTGTACAGAATGCTGCAAAAAGAGTGGACACTTCCCTGAAGACTGTCCAAAAAATTCTTTGAACAAGGGAAAAACAGTGGTGAATGTAGTCCAAGTGATACCTAGTAGCTCTTGGATAGTGAACCTATTGTTCCAATCAAGGTGATCACTAGAGCCCAAGCTAAGAAAAAGGAACATAACTCCTCTGATGAATCAGAGAATACTTAAAAATCCTCTCAGAAGACCAAGAAAAGAAGAAGCCAAAGATATGAGATGAGAGAAAACAAAAACAAAGGGATGAAATCAAGGAAAAAGCCAAGAAACTATTCCAGGAAAAGTTGAAAAAAATAGGGAGTGAAATCAAGGAAACCACAATGAAATCTGGAGGATCAAATTTTGTAGACAAAAATTTTGAGCCAATCAATGAAGCCTTGAAAGCTTTCTAAGCAAATCTTAAAGCATGCCAAAACATGGAAAACAAATGAAAAAACTATCCTTCTCCAGATATGGAAGCAACTAAGTTTGAAACTTACCAAAATTTGGTAAGAACTACTCAGGAGATGTTGGAAAAACAAAAACCTAAGCTTGAGAGTATAGCAAAACCTGAGGAGCTTGTGGTAGAAACTAGTAAAGAGAAGTCGGAAGTCGTGGTAGAACCCCACCTTGAAACTAAAGAGCCAAAACTCATAGTGCCTGACAGTGAAGATGCTTTAGATGGATTTCCGTTCGTGGAGAAAGACTGGCCAAGACATTTATGAAAAAAAGTGAGAGAGAACGTAACTTTGAAGTCGGCTCCTATAGAGGAAGTTTGGTTAGACAATCTACCTCCTGATATAGACAATGATATACAATCCTTGTACGGGGATTGCGGCTCGAAAGCATCAGGAATGTCTGAACCAATGACTCTAAAAACACTACCCTCTTACTTATGAGACAACGAAGACGAATCCATAGTGTGTAAAACCACTCAGGTGAAAAGAGTGGAACAGACCCTAGAGGTAGACAACATGCATTCAAGACACACCTATTTGAAATGTGTGGAGCCTCAAAAAACGGGAGTTTAAAACAAGAAGAATGTATCTTAGAAAGAGATTGCACAAATGAAGCATATATACCTAAACCCTTTTCAGAGCATTTGTTTGAGCCATTTGAATGGACTCAAATATTGGCAACAATGGATGTATGTGTGGATACATCTATGCCTACTCAAATTTTCAATGAGGATGGTTATAACATAATTCCCATACAAATGATCTCAACCCTTCACATTGAAGATGAAGTTCAGGAACCCAAGGAAAAACTGAAAGCTCAACAAGTCTTTTCATACCTCTATTATGATGCTACTGACGAGTTTGAAGGACATTCAGCTACATCTTATGATTATGGGTCAGAAAAAGAACATGTGAGAGCCAAACTACTCATAAAAGGAGGAGAGGAAAAGTTTTTTGACTTTCCAAACCAAAAAAAAGAAGACAGAAATGGTATAGAAGAAAAAGAGACACAAAAAACTTGAAATCTAGACCTATACCATCACTTTCTAGCAGAACACAGTTTCTGATGCAGATAGATGCACATGATTGTGTCAAAGACAAAATCATGGATAGATATCCTTCAGACAACAAACAAGGGACATCAAAAACATCAACAAAAATGAGAAAGGAAACTCAATCAAAACCTAAACACCTCGATGATGATTCATCCATGACACGAGTTGAATGAAAGAAGAAATATCAAGAGTTGAAGAAAGCTCTAAAGGAGATGTATACCACTGAAATGGAAACAACCAAGGAAGAGAGTAAAGATGTAATGAGTGTTCCATCCCATTACAAGAAATATACTCTCCAAGACCGAAAGATCATAGTCGAACAGCCTGTAAGGGAACTAAGAAAGCAGGGTGAGTCATATGAAGGACCTGAAAATGCAAAGAAAATAGATCTAGCCGAACCAAGAGAAGAGCCTACACCTCTCTACATTGCGAATGACTTGACTGAAGAAGAAGAAGAGCTTTTGCTAAGCTTACTGAAAGAATTCTGAGATATCTTTGCTTGGTCTTATAAAGATCTCAAGGGTGTTGATCCAAAAATCTGTCAACATACCATACCTATGAGAGATGATGTGAAACCAAGTAGACAAAGACCATATACTTATAATGAAACATTTGCCAGAAAGATCAAAGAAGAAATAAAAAAGCGAAAGGAAGCTGTATTCATTTATGAAATTGAACACACAGATTGGGTGTCTCCGATTGTGGTGGTACCCAAGAAAAGTGGAAAATTAAGAGTGTGTGTCAATCTCAAAAAAGTGAATGCAACCATTATTAGAGACAACTACCCTCTTACAATCACCGAGAATGTTTAAGAACGAGTTGCAAGAAAAGAAGCTTACAGCTTCTTATACGGCTTGCTGGTGCATTAGTCAAGCCAAAAGGCATGACTAGATCTTCATAAAGGCCAAACGTTATATGAAACGCGGTCTTTAGGATATCTTCATTCACTATCCTTATTTGATGATAGCCACTTTTAAGGTCAATCCTATTGAAGTAGGTAGAGCCTTGTAGCTTATTAAACAGATCTTCTACCCGAGGTACGAGAAATCTATTTTTGATAGTGATATGGTTTAGTGCACGATAGTCCATACACATGCGGTATGTACCATCTTTCTTTTGCACTAAAAGGACTGGAGAGCAAAAGCGAGAGGAGCTAGGCCTCACCATTCCTTTTTCTACCAGGTAGAGGAGGAAGTTGAAGAAGAAGGAGAAGAGGGTGACCTCTTTCTTGCCCTTTTCTTCCTTGGTTTCCTCTCTTCCCTTTTGGAGTGATGAGGAGAAGGACTATGGGTTAACCGTTTACTCTTGGGAGGAGTTGGCGATCATTTAGTCCTCCTTCTTCGTGGAGCCACATCTTTGGAGGAATTTAAGGATTCATTGCTTTCTTGATCTTTGGATTCCTCCTCTCGTATGGGAGAGAGTCTTCCTTTGGGGGTCTCTTCAAGAGGGCTTGTAAGATCTCTCTCTTGTTGGAGAGGAAAGGAAATCCCATAAGCACAAAGTTGTTGAGTAACTTTGGCTTGCAAAGTGGGGTTGCCCATAGCTTGTTGCAACCTAGTGACAAGATAATTAACAAACATGGGGGCAACATCATTGGCACCTTCATGTGCAAAATCAAAGTTATCAATGCTCATTCTCCTCTCTTGGTTATTGTCATCCATGCTAATTAAACTTATGTGTTTACTTAGTGTATGCTTTGGCAATTCAAAACCTTAGTTGCTACTCCTCTTAGCCTTTAAAAATAGGCACTTAAGTATCTACACCCACGGCTCGAATTGGTTAGTTATAGAGAATAGTGGAGTGAGCCTAACATAGCGAATTTGTCGAGGGATAGCTCCTTTCAGACTTCTTATGGCTCAATAATGGTAAAGCCGTAGGCAAGTCTAAAAAGACTCCACTATTAAGACCAAAGCTCCTGAGGTCTGCACCATATCCCACATAGTGCGCTCAACAAAACCGATAATAGATCCCAGACCCACTTACCCTAATATAATTAACAAAAACAACCATTTATAGGCTACTTAAGGACCTCTCTTCTTAAGCAAGAAAAGTGAAACCAAATGCTCTGATGCCAATGTAATGGAAATTTCCTATGAACTTTGAGAGTAGCGGAATTAGGAAATTAAGTGAAGCACTTTTGAGAGATTCTTTGTGAGCATAATGGTTAAACTTAATTGATGGTAGCAACATAGAAATGGTACTTAGGTTGAACTTAATTGATGGTAGCAACATAGAAATGGTACTTAGTTAACTTGGCATGATCAATACTTTTGCAAGAGAGAGAGTTTAGAGAACATGACAATAGTTGAGGACCGGATTCATATGGAGCCAATCCCCCCTCCAATAGACATTTGTATTACAGTTTCTCCCATCAAGAGAGACTTGGTACAATACAATATTTGTGTTCCTTGTAACCTAGGTGATGCAATGAAGATGGAAAGCTTCATGCATCACAAGCATAACATAAACTTGAAGAAAGCATTAACTATCCCAAGCCTCAGTCCCAAGGCCTCAAACACCTTCGAAGGTGGAGAGAGCTAGCGGGGAAGGAGGATAGGGGAGAGGAAGAAGAAACATTCCACAAGAGAAATAAATAGTTCCCTTATCATTACTCCTCTTGCTAGTATACATAATAATAGCATAGTAATGAAGATGGAGAAGATGGAAAGCTTAAGCATTGAAGCATGACTCTTGGTTGGATTTGCATTCCATAGCCAAGAGTGTTGGTGTAGGCTTTCACTCTCACAAGCTTGGAGAAGGAGGTGGTGTTCCTCAACTTTCACCAAGTGAGAATGGCTTTGCAAATGAGTGTGTGTGTGGAGTATATCCCCCTAGCAGCCCCCCTCCTTGCTTTGGGCCAATGGTGACCTTTTTGCATGTTGTAAGCTCATTGGACCCCTCTCCCCTCAGCCAATCACATGCAGCATGAAGTCAAGTACATGGGTAGTCTTTTGACAAGTGTCCTCCTTACCCCTTAGAGAGAGAGAGCTTGCAAATATCTAGATATTTGTTAGATGGAAGTAGAATCTCATTGGACCCCTCTTTAGCTCAACCAATAGCATTCAAGCACACCATGTGGTTAAGCTTAGTGAGAGTCTGACATGTGTCCCATGTGCTCTTTTAGAATTCTCCTAACTTTGAGATTTTTATGCATAGGAAGTTTCTCAAGAAACTTCCTCATTAAGTGTGTAGGTTCTCTTTTGGACTCAAGCATCTTATCCCCCATGCATAGGAAGCTTATCAAGCAACTTTCTCATTAAATGTGACAAGTACCTCAAGTACCTTAGTCATCAAGTATGACAAGCGCCTTAGGTGGCGTTCCCACCTCAAGCACAACCCGCTTGCTTAAGTTTAGGTCGGGTTCCCACCTCAATCACATCCCTAGCTTGCTTAAGTTTAGGTCAGGTGACCACCTCAAGCACAACCCTAGCTTGCTTAAGGTTCCCACCTCGAGCACAGCCCTAGCTTGCTTAAGGTCAAAGGAATTTTAACACTAACCATTGGAGGTCTTTAATGAAGCTAACCCTAATGTCTTTTGAGCTTCATTAGTTAACCTTGCTCTTTGACAGACCATCTCTCATTTGGGCCCCTTTATCATTGGCCTCGTGTTGAGATAGATCCATAAGCACATGTCTATATTCTAACCCTTGTTCCCGTTTATTATCCCATATTAAATGATCAATTTAATATGAGAAAATCATTTGGGTTGGTTAGTATTAGATATTTAATGACAGGGTTATGCCTTTTGGATTAACTAATACTCATGCCACTTTTCAAATATTGATGAGCCATGCTTTCAAAGAATATCTTCAGAATTTCTTGGAAGTATATATGGATGATTTATGGGTACATTCATCAATCCGAGCTGATCATTTTAAACACCTCATAAAGGTATTCGAAAAATGTAGACTTTATAGGATTTTCTTAAATCTTGAAAAGTGCACATCTATGGGCAGATAAGGAAAAGTTCTTGAACATTTAGTGTCTAAAAATGGCATAGCGATCGATATGGATAAAATTCATGTTATTGCTGAATTGCCTAGACCGAAAACATTCAAAGGGGTTCAAGATTTCATGGGACATTGTGGATATTACAGACGATTCATTTACATGTATGCTATAATCGCAAAACCCATGTATGACCTAATTACACTCTTTGTATGGACTGGTGAGTGTGAAGAATCCTTCATGAAGCTTAAGCAAGCTCTCACTTCAGTCCCAATATTGAAAGCACCAGATTGGAATAAGATATTCCATATACATGTTGATGATGCTTCCAATTTTGCCATTGGATGTATGTTAGCTCAACCAGGAGGAGAAAAATGGATTTTCCTATTTCTTATGCTAGTAGATAGTTGAATGTGGCAGAGAAAAACTATACAACCACCAAAAGAGAAGGATTAGGGATTATCTATGCCATAAAAAAGTATAGACATTACCTATTAGCCAACAAATTTGTGTTCTTTATGGACCACCAAGCTTTATTGTATTTGGTCAACAAGCCATGCAACACAAGGAGAATAGAGAGATAGTTCATCATTCTTTTGGAATTTGATTTTATTGTAGTTGTAAAAAAGGGCACCACACACCAAAGAGCGGATCATTTATCAAGGATTATTTCAAGAGAACCACCAAAAGGGGGTAGACGATGATCTACCAAATGCATATCTGTTCTCCGTAGAAATGATAACCCGTTGGTCAAAAAATATGGTTTCATTGATGACTATAGCTCAAGTGGATTCTCAAATACCACTTCTCATTACATTCAGATTAATTGGGCAATCGGCTATGTAGCAATTATAAATTGGAAGGTTATACAAAATAAATCGAGATGGAATATTGCTTTTGTGTATTAATCCTAAAGAGAAAACCCAATACCTAAGTCAAGCACACATTACTATAGTAGAACTTCACTTTGCCAAAGACCAAACTATGCAATGGATCTTGAGACTTGGAGTATTTTGGCCAACCATGAGGAGTAATGTTCACTCATTTGTAAAAAACTGTCTTCAATGCCAGAAAGAATCACCCATACCTCACGTGACATTACTTCAAGTTCACTTGTTTCTAAGTGGAGTAACTATCTAGTTACTTACTTATCAAGCAGAATTTTTTTGGAGGATATGAGTAAACGCCGCCAAAGAGCCATTGAAACAAAAGCAAGAGACTATGCTCTTATTGGAAACCAATTGTATCGGAGAGGAAAGGATCAACATTTGCGTCTTTGTGAAAATGAAGATGAATATATCTCCACTCTAGAACAAGCACATGCTGGATTAGCTGGAGGACACTTTTCTAGTGAAACCACCGCTAGAGCAATTTTAGTGACAGGCATATGGTGGCCAGCACTTTTTGCAGATGCCAAAGAATACGTTTGAAGATGTAATACATGTCAACGAGCAAAAATGCCAACCCGGATAGATAGCATGCCTTTAAGACCAACGATGGGGGCTAGAGCTTTTGCAAAATGGGCATAGATTTTGTCAGGCCAATACAACCACCTGCTTATAGAACTCAAGCTCAATATATCATTGTAGCTACGGACTATTTGACCAAGTGGACAAAGGCTAAGGCAACCAGAAAGAATGATGCTAGAACCATAACTGCATTCTTGTATGAGAATGTATTCACAAGATATGGACGTCCAATAGAAATTGTCAGCGATAAGGAAACTCATTTCCTCAATAAGGTAATTGAGTATCTGCTGAATGAATTTATGGTCATCCATAACAAATTTGCTCCATATCATCCACAAGCAAATGGACAAGCTGAGCACACAAATAAAATTTTTAGCTCTATATTGACTAAAGTGGTTAGTTAAGGACGAACTGATTGGGAAATGAATCTACATGCCACTCTATGGGCTTATATAGTTTCATTCAAGACATCTTTAAATGTTGCACCCTTTAATCTTTTTTATGGTCTTGATGCCATACTACCGATAGAATTTCTATTGCCGACACTAAGAGTAGCTAAAGATCTTGAGTGGACTGGACATGAACTATCAGAGAGGCTCTAAGATTTAGAAAAACTTGATGTGCAAAGGCTAACAATTGTAGCTCACATCTATGCACAAAAACGGAAGCAAAAACAATTTTTTGATTCACATCTAGTCATGAAAATCTTCAAAACAGGGGACCTAATTTTAGTTTATTCCCTTCAGCAACACATTTACATATTCAAGAAGAAGGGAAATGGACCGTTATCATTGAAGACGTATCTCCAAGTGGATCAATTAAGTTGTCCACTCTAGATGGTGAACCAATGGCTAATTGGATTAGTGGATGTCGCTTGAAGAAGAACCATTTTCCACTAACCAATGATATGCTAGAGAAGATGCATGCAACAAAGCAAAGAAAGATGAAACGACAACAGGTTATTGATGAAGCCCAAGAGGAATCTTGACTTCGAGTACTCAAGACAAAAGCTGCTTTCAAAAATCAACAAACACCTATTCCCATCAACACTTTGGAACCAGATGACAGACTATGGGAATTGAAGAATGATGTAGTGTCAATGGATGATGAATGGTTGGATGGAATGGACCTTCGCATTAAACTACAACTGAACAATCATAGCACAAATGCATTGGTAGATACCGGAGCG
Organism: Adiantum capillus-veneris; assembly: GCF_014529385.1. Taxonomy (NCBI): domain Eukaryota; kingdom Viridiplantae; phylum Streptophyta; class Polypodiopsida; order Polypodiales; family Pteridaceae; genus Adiantum; species Adiantum capillus-veneris. The sequence continues at coordinate 181,012,048 of NC_140931.1, forward strand.
CAAATGAATGCAGTCAGTTATTCAACTTACAAGAAAACGACTAATTAGTCTTTAGCATCGGGAATATCTGCTCTCAAAGGATGCAACAAAAACTCAACATCAGCATTGGGAGTAGTCAGTTTGAATGTGATAGTACATGGATGTTCATGTCCTCATCAATTTGTATGCATACCAAATGAACATATGAATAAAACAATGATTCTTGGAATCTCATGGATGCAGACATACAAGGCAGTACCAGATTGGGACACCAATCAACTCAAGCTATCACCTAAAGGAGGAAAACTCATCATTACAATTGCACCGACCAAAGAGGAATGGAAACACCAAAAAGTACTAAAGTAATTTTTTTCAATGAATTTTTTTAATCATTAATTTTTTACTCTTCTTTTTTAGTGTATCTTATTATTTTCTTTGATTATTTTCAATAAACAGGTCAAAAAATAATAATAAATAGCAAATGAGCTCAGATGAAGAAACTGAAGATACGCTGATGATCAAAAGAACAAGGCGGTTTCAATCAAAATGACAAATGGAAGCAGAAAGCCTAAATTAGGCTACCAAGGCCTACTTTTGAAAATTCTTGCAAAATGAGCTAACGGAGTCCGATTGAGGAAATTTTTGAGTTTAACATAGATTTCACGGCCTAGTAGGACTAACAGGGGAATCTGGGGGAAAATAGTTTGGGAAGTCCAAGTATAGATATCCAAGGTAGCCCAAAATCACCTCATTTTCACTAGTCACTCTTGGAGGAGAGAGCTTTCTACCTTCTTCGCGCGCGATTTTCGGAGTCCACAGTCGCCCATTTTCAGCTCTGTCTCCCACAAGACATGAGGGGTAAGTTCTAAACTCATCAAACAAAGTTTCTATATAGTCGAGTAGCATCAGTTGTGCACGAACTCCTACTACCCAAAAACAACCATAGCGGCGTGTCAGCTCAACCGAATCGGACGAGACTTGAACTGTAGCATGTCCCTAGATAGTGGAACACCTCCATATCATTAGATGACAATTTGGCAGGGGTCGAGGGGGTCCCAAGTAAATAATCTAGGTTTTTGTCACATGCCAAAATTGGATTGTGACTCCACGGGCACCTTATAGACAAGGTCTATACACAATGTACCTATATGGTTTTAAGAAAACAGTCAAGGCAAGCTCTCAAACAGCAGGAAACAACTCAAAGACTACAAAGTGTCAGATTTGACATATGAAGTCAAACTGACTCCAAATGAGTCCAAAATGAAGGAGCAAAATCAAGACTATGTAGCAGACAAGTCCATGGCTTCAAAAGTGACCAAACAACTCTACACACCAAGTAGTAACAAAAACCCATGATTTCAGAGTCGACAAGAGCACGAAGTAATGCCGACACGACCAAACCTTACCAAATTCATTTTAGGACTTGTTTTAGATGTATTAATGATGTTCAAACTGACTCCGAATGAGTCCAAACTGGAGGAGCAAAATCAAGACTATGTAGCAGACAAGTCCATGGCTTCAAAAGTGACCAAACAACTCTACACACCAAGTAGTAACAAAAACTCGTGATTTCAGAGTCGACAAAAGCACGAAGTAATGCCGACATGACCAAACCTTACTAAATTCATTTTAGGACTTGTTTTAGATGTATTAAAGATGTTTAGGTCATTAAATTCTCTTTTTATGCAAAAAAAAGTGACTGCTGTAAATAATTGTGATTATTCATTTTTATACACATTTGGCTTTATCTTGTCACTTCACTTATCACTTGTACACATCTATCACATGCCATATGTCAAGTATGAGCCCAAAAGATCAAATAAATTTTTGATTTTGTCAAAAAACGCACTAAAGGCTCTTCTGTCCAAATTTTGAGTTAACTGTCATATTTTTTTATCCAAAACACCCCATATCTCACACAGAGGCTCTATTTCATGTCCAAAACCAACTTGCAACAAAAAATGTCCAATTTGATGAAAAAGTTAATAATCATGATTATTTATCTTTTTACCAAAATGGGTTCAAATTTCAACTTTGACATTATGGGATCAAAGTACATGATGTTCCAAGCCCACCAATCAAGTTTGATCAAATTTGGATCACAAAAATTCAAAATCCCTTTATATCTACTGTTTCAGCCTCTGAAGCTTAAATCTGACAACATTTTCGCTCTGTGCACTCAAATGAGCCCACACTTCACTCAAGCGTATCTGAATCACATATACTTCAAGCCTATGATATCAAAAATACAAAAGTTAAAAAAAATCCCCAGCTGTAAATAATTGCGCGATTATTTACTTTAGTTGCAAATTTTACCTGGATTGCATGATTTTGATCTTTACATGTTTTTATGCATCTATATATGCTCCAAAATTGATTTGAAGCAAAATGGACATCATTTGCCAGCAATTCAAACTCAGGGCATTTCAGAGCAAAATCCATGGAATTTTCTAACTTTGACACTATATTCTCCTATTAGGTGCAGTTCAAGCGGTTGACAAAGCAAAGAAGAGGATGACTTAGAAAGAGAAACTGCAAGAATTTCCACCATACCAATTGGAGCCGAGCTCTATGAAAACGGAAAAGGCAACCTACCTATCTAAAGAACAACGTGAAGAAAACTACACTATAGTCTTCACCGACAGGTTCAAGAGTTACAAATGCTACCCAAGGAAGTTTACGATGTAGCTATAAGGCCAGACACTAAAGAAGCCAACAAAAGACTGGGACTTCGAGAATTCTATGACCAAGAGCCATGTGGGGTAGATTTCCAAAGAGCCTATGAACTATTGTCCTCAATCAAAGAAGATGGATCTGGTCAGATCACGGATCAGCAAGGTTAAAAAGTTAAAGTGGTTATCAAGAAGGACATAGTGGCCGAGGCACTAAAGCTGTCAACAGAAGGTATGACAACGAGGGCCAGAGATAGGAAGACAACATATACTTTTACCAAGGATACAACTGCCGTTACTTTCTCCGACCTCATTCTAAAGCAAGTGAAGGATCTAGATCGTATTTATCACCAACACTTCCATTTCCTCTCAAAGAGACCGCCAAGATACACTACTTTGAATCATGCGATTGCAACTACTTTCATGCAACAAGGCAAACAATAGATCACGCACAGTACGTGCTTACAATACTCAAGAGCACAAACTTAGGAAGGAAAGATAACATATCTCAGCGCTCCATAAGTTCTAACAAGAATCGTATACCATGCTATTGGAATGGCCGACAACTTGCTGCCAACCCTAGATCAGAATACATGGATAGTCTCAGCTCAACCCTCTCCACGAACCACTAGATCAAAGAAGAAAAGGATATATAAGTCAGATGAGGAATCAACAGAAAGCTCACCTGAAGCCCAAAGCAGTGAAAGCTAGGATAATGAAAAAATGAGGGCAAGAAGAGAGGAAATGAAAAAGAAAGCAGTGACAGCCCATCAGGAAGAACCTCAGCAGAAGAAAGCAAGGTTTGAAAGAGAAAAACAGTCTTATGAAAGAAGCCGCCAAGCTGCAGGAGAAAACCCGGAATCATGGAGTCCGAGGGAGATCAAGAGTCCAAGGACCAAACCCCGCAAAGGTCTCAAAAGATCCGAAGGATTTGCTTGAGCGAATGTATGCAGAAGCCGAAGCCTTGAGTATACAAGAAGCTCTAGAAGCGGAAAGAAAAGTAAGAGAAGAGTCAACTACACAACAAAGGCAAGCAGAAGCTGCACAACAAAATGAACCACAACACGAACAAGGAGAGATGTCTCCAAGACCCACTACGGAACAAGAAAACCATCCAATGCCTAGTCCAAGCCCTTCACCAACTACCAAATCCAATGAAGATGAGGAAGAAAAAGGAAAAGAGAAACAACAGGAGGAAGCCAGTTTTGAACAACCCAAGGACACAGAAAAAGCTAAAGCTGACCTTCTACAACAACACGAGCAGAATCAGCTAAAGCAGCTACAAAGGCTCAAGAAGATTCAACTGAACCATCGACAAAGCCACAAGCCGAATCTGCTGGAACTTCTAAGCAGCCTCAGGTGGAACCTGAAGAAGGGAAAGGACAGATGAAGTGATCATCCAGGTTAATGAGTATACAAAGCAGATGCAGCTAATGATAGAAAAGATGCGAACAACAACGTTGAGCCACAATGCCAAAGCTAAAGAATTGGAACAAGTAATAGATGCTCTACAAGGTGAGCTCGAAGACAGGATGAACATCATCGAGGATCTTCAAGGACAGATTAAAAAGCTAAAAAATGAAGCAGAACAATATCAAATTGTAAAGGAAAGGCAACAAAAAGAGATGGAGGATCTAGGGGAGCTCCTCTCACGAAGCTATCAGATGCATGCAAAAGCAAAGACCAACAACTAATGGAAGTGACCAACGAACTTTTAATCACTACTCAGTCAGTCCAAAAGATCCAAGTACAATTAGATGTAGCCAATGCCTCATTGCAATACTTCAAGAAAAGAATCAATGACCAAGCAACATTTCTAAGACAAATCAAGGAAAACCCAACTGTAGCTTCACTCAAGGGGACAGATGAAGTCTACAAGACTTTGGAGAAGAGAAACAAGCACCTGTAACTTGAGTTGAAGCTTACACAGACACACAGACGAGACCTCTCCTTAATGCGGGTACAAAGAGAAGAGCAGTTGCTCAAGGAAATAGAGGATTTAAAGAGAGTCAACCGGTTACTGAGAGAGGGACATATGGAAGCTCAAGAGGAGACAGGAACCTCTGAACAACCAGTTAAAGACATACCATCAGTCTCCTTTGCGGATATGGAAACACAACTGATAGAAGGACAGATTAATTTCAAGTACCAATCACTGAAGAAGAACAATTGCCAATGGTCCAGCTTTTAAAGCTGAAGAAGATGCATTGAAAGAGGAGATTGTCCATGAAGTAGATGCTGAATAAAAAGCGGAAATGGATTGGGAGTTGAGAATCCTCCACTCAGTCAATGTAACCAAGCTCACTCCCAACCAAATCAATGCTCAATGGCATCAACAGTCGTTTTCCTACCCTTTAATAAAGGTGAAGCTACTACAAGTCAAAGAAAGACTTTACAAGGATATGTAGGAAGAAGGTTCAGATGCTTTCCACCCCAGATGGAGAAAGAACTTGCTCAATAAGAACTCAAGATACCTCATTCTATTTACAAGATCACCTGCAGCAATACAGAGAGACCCTACATTCTTTCATGTACCAAGGGTAAGGACATGGCGAGCACATGAAGCACTAGGGAAGAAGAGACCAACTTGGCTCAACTACCCGAGACTGCCAGCTCTAGAGAAGGGACCAACAACGGAGGAATACATGGTTAAAACCCTAACGAGCACCATGAACTTCTTCAAAAGCCTCCCTGACCTCTCATGTGCAATGCTCTATAAAATTTGTAGAATGTTGCTTACATGCATTCAAGCTTTTCATAAGCCTGAGCAAGCAGGAGCCCCTTGGATATGTTTCTTAGAAGGTAACAAAGACTTATGCTATGATTTGAGTGGACAACCTTCAGAAGAAATCCTCTACGGCTTCTACGCCAGATGCATGTTCCTACCATCAAGCAATATGTCGGCATTTGAAGAGGCTTTTTATACTGGATTCTTCACATGGCGAACAAAGATTTTTGGGCCAGTAACCAACAATCTGACATCAAGGTTTGTTGGTTATTCTGCCATCAAACTTAAAAACAAAGTCACTATTCAGTTTTTGCAAGTCCCTGACAAAGAAAGACGCATCAAATATGAGAAAGCTCTACACGCACTTAAAGACCGCCTCGCCAACCTTCAACCTGAAGACTACTTCAGTCCATGAAACTGTGTCAAGGGATGACATAGTCGAGGGGGGGGGCGGGGGGATGTTAGCAGCAACCTAACCCATGTAACATTTTTTGGGAGTTTTATTGTAAAAACACTTATTCTTTTGATAAATCGAGAATATTGTAACTCCTATTTTCCAGGTGGATATTGTAATCAATGAGCCGGGGCTATAAGTTTCTAGATTGTATCAACTTATCCATAGTTAGAGCTGCCAAATTTTTAGTTTTTGACCAGAGAAACCTTAGTTAAGGTATAAAAGCCAATTTTTGTAAGTTATTTCTAAGTTTTGGATAATAGAAACACAGCATGAGCTAACAACACTCACTTCTCTCCTTTTCGCACTTTCTACTCCCTTGCCGTTGTCACATTGCAGTGCCGTTTGTTGCGTTGCAACCATAGGTAAGAGCTCTACACATTGACGTAAACATATCATGGTAAACTGTCGTCATCGATCTGTGGCCTAATTTCATCATAAGAAGGAATTTAAGCTAGGAAATCACAAAGTAAGCATAGGCGGGGTATTGGGGCCTCATTGCTAAGCATTTAGATGCATTCTAGGTCAAAAACGACTAGGTCAAAAATGACTAGGTCAAAAACTCACTGCTGTCAATAATCACGATTTTTTCACTTCATCAAAAGTGAGATTTGAGACCATAAGCATGTGTGCTTAGGTCTTATATACATATCCTAGAAGTTTTGTAACATTCAGATATTGTTTGATGCTGTAACGGTTATCATTTGTTTGCCAATTAGCGATTAGCTTTTGATGACTTTGGTCATTTGAGTGTAGCTTGCGTTAGATGCGAGCTGTCTGTTGTTTTCCAAGAGATTGACACCCTCTTGTAGCCTCTATGCACTAGTCGAGTCAATTTCGTCCCATGGATTGACAATTATGTTTGTGGTTCTCGCTATATTTGCAATAAGATAGGACTGAAGTTAGAAACCCATCCCATAGGATCAATGATTAAGCTTATAGACTCTTGTTACCACCACACATAAAGGTACATAATGTTTTTTATGTACATGATCCACATCACATTCTTGACTATTCTCTATTATCTGAGTGTTTATTTTTTGAGAGCTTCTTATTTAGAGCTTTTTCACATTTTTTAGGTCTTTTAGGTTTTTGTGCTTGGCACAATGCATTGGAAGTTTCTTTTAGATATAGATTTATGGAGTCCTAAAAGGCTTCTTGGGCAGATTGTGAAGGGAACAACATTTCCTTGATATTTTCACACATATGTAAAATAATTTCAGCACCAAATAATGATAATGTTGAATGGAGCATAGAATAAGAACACCTTTAACAATATTCATTTGTTTGTAAAAAAAAAAAACCATATTATAAATACATCTACAAAATTCTCTAGAGTTTCTTGTAAAAACATTCAAACTATAGTGATTTATTGGGAGTCCAGTTTTTTGCTACTTTTGAATAGGATGAATGCATCGGGGCTGAATTAAAATGAAAGTGAGATCTTTGTCACTCAATGATGGCTGATGGATAATCAAGTGGTTCTTGTGATCTAGTCCCAAACTCTGTATGTGCACAAAATACACATGCTTACATGCTAAATATGGTTTCTTCTCTTTCTCTCTTCATAGAAAATCAGGGTATGTGCAAAAGGGGTTATCCTTCACATGCACCTCATAGACATCTTGTGCTTGTGATGTGAAGATAACATATCAATTAGGCATCATATTCACCTCTTCCATGAGATGAGCCTCCATCTGTGCATCCCTCTCCAAGCACTTACCTGTCTCCCTAGACACACGAAGAGGATGGGGTCTAGGAGGTGTTTTATATTTTCCACCATGAGAGTATGGAGGTGATTAACATCTTGATGAGTAGGTGCATGCCATGTGTGCAAGAATGGTGGGTGTGCATGGGAGGTGTAAGAATGGTCAAAGGATGCACTCTTCCCTCCAAAAAGGAGGTGGAAAATTTTATGATTTTTGGCCTTCCATTACCTCTACATATGATCTCTAATTTGAGAAGAGATTATAGTTTTGTGATATGCATGCCAAGCTCTTTCCATAGATATGCTACATGATATGGTTTTACTCGCTAGATTTTAAATTTCATTTTGAGGAGAGAATTTGAACTCAAATAAACTAACCATTTTTTTGGTTTGAATTCAAAATCTATCCCTTGATTGCTTTCTTAAGACTAATGTTTGACTCCCTTAAACTACCAGATAACAAGGTCCTCCTAGACCCCATTCTCTTCCTAATGCATGTTTACCATTTTTTGCTACGTTTGCCATAACTTCTAGAAATATTTATATTGTGCACGTTGTCCTCGTGACTATCTACAAATTAAGAAAAACCCAGATCCAAGTAAAGAAGCATGTTCCACCATTGTGATATATGTGCCACTTTCTATCAACCATGCTATTGGTGTATCTAGTGGGGTGACTACACGCTTGGCCATGTTTCTACAATGAGTAACATCATGCCTCAAAACCATATCCATTGGTATTGAGTTTGATCTCACTATGCTCTTTCTTGCCAAAAACAAGGATCCACCAATCCTGGTATTTTACTCTACACAATATTGACACATCTTGCCTTTTGCACCATACCAAAGCACTTTTGAGCACAAATTTTTGGCGTTCTTCTTATTTCCCAAGCACTCTTTGGTAGGGACACCTCAATATGGTTCGGCAAGTGTTCACTTCTATCTATTCACTTTATTTTTCTCGATGCGGTCCTCATCTGCGGATATTGCACTAACATCAAACATTTGCCCCTCTATATCTCCATCACTCTCTAAAGAAATCTTCCCAGGATGACCGCAATCTTTTCTTTGTATAGACTCCACTACATAGCTAGGTTTGTGTGAAGATGATGCCATGGATCTCTTAGTAGTTTTTTTTTGAACACTCTATATATCTCCATGGAGAACTAAGTATTCATATGAAGGTGTACATGCCACTACACTTTGGACAATAGGAGCCACCACACACGGACTTGGTGTTCTTTGAAAGCTTGTCCTTGCATGGTAGTCCTACGTATCTGGGCTTGGTGTTCTTTGGGAGCTTTCCCTTGCAAGGTAATTCCACATATCTAGAGCATACCCTATGTAATGTCCAATCAAAACCCCATGTTGCTTTGTGCATTGACTATAAGAATTTATCACATCAGCAACACAAGCATCATACAAAGCAATCGTTTTGGTGGAGCTCCTTTCACACAACAGGCCTTACTTGGTTTGGAACTCAATCTCTCAAAGATTGAAGAATTTGGTTAAAGGGAGTTGACACCCTAATGGCTACTCACCTTTAGGACCTTCTTTACGACAGCTCTTGATTGGGAGCTTACATGCTCGCAAATCAAAAATTATTCCAAGAAATTCGATAACTTCTTCTAGATCTTTTGCACCATTATTTGAGACAAAGTTTGGAAGAACTCAAGGCCGTGGTCTTCACGCCATTCAACATGGCTTTGAGTTAGGCATCAAAAAACTACCTTGCATATGCTGTTTCAACTTAGCACAGCTAGTCAACATCTCTCTGGTGGTTGCTCATTAGTAATCTATCTATCTCTTCAACAATTCAAAAGGGCTTTGCAAGATGGTTTTTGTCTAGGGTGGTTTTTGGTTAAGGTATTTAATTTGTTATTTTGTTTTTTAGCCAAGCACGTACTACTCCATGGATCCCGTGTTTAGCTTGCTAGACATGGATCTTCCTAAAAATCAAGTATTTGATATATAACTCTCTCCACAGATATCCATTCCTCTTCCCCAAAATGTGTTGATATTCTCAAGGATGACAATAATTTATATGAAGCAAAGGAATATGCTACACTTGATTTTTTGAATTTTTAAGACCGTTTTTGTAAGTTGGCAGTACGTGTCTAATTACTAGCCTTTCAGGTGGAAACACTTACTGAGTACTTAAACTCTTTTACCTTGAAGAAGGCACCATATGATCTATTGCCTATTACCAAGGGGAAACAATCTTTGCCAACATGGCCAAGAGACTGTCGAACCATAGATTTTCAAAGATCACTCTTCTACAACTGCATCAGTCGGGTGAACATTTCTCTAGCGCCAATTGTCCAATTGTCTCCTCAAGGATAGTAGTTTATTCTTGTTGTTGTTCTCTCAAGATGAGGGACCCACTCAGAGATGAGAGGGCCATTCACCATTTCGAGGAAAAAATTATTTTTAGAAAGCATAAAATAATGTTGTAATTTTTTTATTTTCAATTAGCGTTTTATTCAGTTTTGTTGTTAAGTGCTTTATTTAAACTTAACCTTAAAAATTCCACTTTTTACTAAATATTTGTAAAATTGAAATAGGCCAAGGACAGCTCGCTAGCTTGGAACCTCCAATTTCCTTTTAAAAAATAATACTAATAACAAAAAAGACAATAATTTTTTTTAGGCTAATGTGTTTAATGCAAATCAAGGCTGAATTAGTGTTAGAACTCGAATCCCAAAAGCAATTATATTTTTTTGCTTGGATCATCTGCTCTGCTCTCCTGCCTTTGCACCTTTGCCCTCCTTGCTCCATGCGGACGAGCTACGAGCTCATGTGTGGAAGGAGGAAGGAGTGCTTTTTTTATTTCATAAAAAGTCCGTTCATTGATTCTCCCTGAATAAATTTGATTTTACTATTGATTTCGTTGGTGAATTATGCTATGATTTGTTGTGGCACCGAACAAAGCTCAAGTTGTTGAGTGTGAGCCTTGGTCGAGTTCTTTGTGGTGAGTAGAATGCGTTAACTATTAAACTTTGTAAGGAGCATTGAGCTCCCTCCTTCCCACACACATGAGCTCGCAGCTCGTCCGCGCGCATGCGGACGAGTTGCGAGCTCATGCGTGTGGGAACGAGGGAGGATTTTTTTTTAAAAAAGTTGGATAGCAGAGTAAATATGCACGTTTTGATTGGTATTTTACCTAGGAGATTAATTCCTTTACCCGAACTAAACAAAACAGTCTCGCCACACACACACACACACACACACACAGATCCAGCCTATCATTCCCTTCAATATATTGGCTATGACCGACATTGCAATTAGCAGTTGAAAGGTACACAGGAGCCAGCTTTCCCCTGCCTTTGCGATGCCTATTCCAATTGAGAGAGAGAGACACACACACACACACACACACACACACACACACACACACACACACAGATCCAGCATGTCATTCCCTTCAATATATTGGCTATGACCGACATTGCAATTAGCACTTGAAAGGTACACAGGAGCCAGATTTCCCCTACCTTTGAGATGCCTATTCCAACTCTGTGTGTGTGTGTGTGTGTGTGTGTGTGTGTGTGTGTGAGAGAGAGAGAGAGAGAGAGAGAGAGAGCTCGTCTGCAAGCTATGAGATGGGAAGAGAGCTCGTCTGCAGCTCCTCGAATGAGTATTTAAGGGGGCGAGAGTCGTCATGGCTGCCACGAGAGAGAGAGAGAGAGAGAGAGAGAGAGAGAGAGAGAGAGAGAGAGAGAGAGAGAGAGAGAGAGAGAGAGAGAGAGAACTGCCCTTGTGGAAAATGAAAGGTGAAGAAACAACCATCTTTGAAAGATTCTTCATTTTTTTATTTTATCATAATTGGAGCTTCACCTTAAAACAAACAAATATTTTAATTTATGAAAAGATTCCTAATGTTTCTAAGGTTTTGGGACAAAGATAAGAGACAGAGCACCGAGATGTAGGGCAACTTGGCTCCAAGAAACAAAGCAAGCCAAGATGAGAGAGAGAGAGAGAGAGAGAGAGTTCTATTATCGTCCTGGGAGGTCAAATATGACCTATGGGACCAAATGAACATGTCACGTGGTGTGAGTGGAGTTCATAAGTGACTCTCGATGCTCAAAAATGGCTGAAATGAGCGTTGCAATAGAGAGTCCACATCGTGGTTGGGAGAGGAAGGTATGTAGGGAGAGATCATGGCTGAATATATGGGGAAAAGAGGACCTAATGTGGTCAAAAGCTGAGCACTCAAGTAGTGTGTGGTACTCACTCTCTCGCACTTGACGAGGGCATAAGGAGCAAAGTCGATGACACTCCTCGCCAGTGCCCCAACGTCCTGTCTCGCAGCGTAGAGAATGGGAGCTAAGACGAATGGAGGCAATGGTGCGGATCGCACTCAACGGGATGGGCTCAAGGATGTAGGAATGGGTTCGGTTACCTCGTTCCGAGAAGAAGAGAGATTTGTAGTTTGGGGCAACGTGTGTGGTGTAATGGCTGAAACGAGAACCTCCGAATTTCTCCCAAGCCATGATACATTGGCGTTGTAAGAAGGCCTCATTAACTTGGGAGTCGATCGACGCATCCTTGACCAAGTGACATGCATCCCATCTTCCAAACCATTTCTTGATATCAAGCATCCACCCCGAACTTAGTATTTTGCTCTTGCATGTCTTTTGAACCATTTGACTTGCTTCATATGCGATTCTAGGAAGTCGATGCAAAGGGCTACGTTGTGTCTTACGCATGTACTCCACAACCCTTTGCATGCCCAAGACCTCAACGGGAAGCAATCCGGACTCAAGAAGTAAGAGCATGTAGGGTGTTTGTGTCTTGACTTGGAGAAAGTTGGTGAGAAAACGCTTTTGGACATTCTCAAACTCTTTCCAAGTAGACTTCCCGATGCTTCCACCCCACACCTCCACTCCATAAAGAAGCACCGGTGTCACCAATGTGTCAAAGAGGTAATTTTTGAGAGCCCAACACTTGATCTCTCCTGCATTGCACATGTTCTCAAATGCATAATAGGCCCTCTTTCCGGCTTCCAAGCGACGCATTGCACAATCCTTCCATTTATGATTGGATGGAACCTCAAGGCCAAGGTACTTGAAGTGATCTACCACTTCAAGTTTCTCATTGTTATATACAATGCATGGATTTTCATCATTGAGGGTCTTTACAAGCATAACCTTGGTTTTGGATCCATTCACGATCAGCCCGCTATGTAGGCAAAAGTGTTCCAAGACACTCATAAGCTTTTGTGCATCTTCTAAGGTATGTGCCAAGAGCACTACATCATCGGCATAAAGCAAAAGCATGATCACCACATTTCCAATCTTAACCTCTTCTATGCCTTCTTGTTGCATAAAGTCAAGAACCATGCATTCCAATTCATCAATGAGTAACCCAAAGAGGGTTGGGGAAAGTGGGCATCCTTGTTTGACACCAATAGTGCTTGCAAAAAATTCTGAAATTCCATCTCCGGTTGTGGGTCAAGTCATGTTTGTGGCCGGTTGCTACATTCCTCACTATGACTCCAACTTTTATGCTTGCTTGAATATGGATAGAGATCAGCCCTTTGTTGAACTAGAGGAAGACATTGCTCATTACAAGGATCAAGGTGAAGTCATTGTTTTTGGAGACATGAATGCTCGCACAAATATGCTACAACACAACACACAACAAGTAGACATGCCGCATGTCTCAAGAAGAATGGATGACTCATACATGTATAATCGAAGTTCTAATGATGGAAAAGAAGTGGATCACTATGGAAAGTCACTTCTACATATGTGCAATAGTACCGGAATGCTCATTGCAAATGGTGTATCTCTATGGCAAGGCACCAATGACTTTACATGTAGAAAGCACAACGGTGCTAGCGTGATTGACTATATGTTGTTCTCGGAAGCCACTCTAAAATGCATACAAAGCTTTACACTTGGTGAATGGAATCCGGAATCGGATCATAGGATGTTATGTATTGACCTCAAGTGTGGTAAACGGCCCGAGCATGTAGCCTCCAATCATGATGTGAATCATTTGTACCTACGTCTAGACTTCAAACGAGCACTTATATATGCTGATATGGTGGACCAAATGTTAAGCATGATAGAGCATCAAGAGATCCAAACATTAGAATGCAAGTGGAAAGTTTTCAAAGAAGTAATTTTCTCTTGTGCGAAGGAATGCTTTTCGGTGAAACACATGTCGTGCAAAAGGTCTAGGAAGGGTAGCACCAAGAAGAAATGGTTTGACATGGAATGTAGTCAAGCCCGAAAACACTTGCTAAGATTGGATGCAATCAAAGACAAGGAAGTTTACTTGAAATGTTCACACACATACAAAGCACTTGTTCAAAAGAAGAGGAGAAGGTGGGAAGTCGAAAAACAACTTCTTTTAGCACAAGAGAAAGCACATGCATGTGGCAAGTTTTGGCAAAATCTAAAAGGCAAGTGCGTTGAGAGCTTTGGTGACTTGACTCTTGAGGATATGTATATGCATTGTAAGAATCTCTATGAGCAACCGAATGTTGATAAGATGGAGTGTTGTAGCTCCCTTCCGTTTATGTCTCCTTTCTTTACCATTGAAGATGTATGCCGCGCGCTTGAGAAACTTGCTACTCGGAAGATTCTTTTGTTCACTATCTCATAATGGTAGAAGAGCAACAAAACTTAACCTCTTAAATCAGATTCAATTTCGGACTGAGTAGAGCCAAAAATATTTGTGGTAACCACCCAACCAACTCTTTTTGGTGTTTAGAGACCAACCTTAAAAGGGAGAAAAAAGAAGCCACATCCCCCTCTGAGCCCCTCATCCACCTGCCAAACTGTTGTAGAGAGTGACGATTGGGCACAACAAGGCTCCTGAACTACTTTAGGTGAGCACAATTGATTAGTCCCATGTCGTTGCTCCCCCCACATGTGTTGATATCAACTCGTTCTTTCATTTCAATCAAAAATGGCATCAACACCAGATTCCCATTGATGATTTAATTTCTTTGGATGGCAGGTAAATACTTTGTGGCTTTAAAGAAAGAACATACTGGATAGGTTTTGGTTGTGCCTCATTAGCTTGGTAAGCCCCTTGCAATCCTTGTATGTGCTCTTGCCCTCGCTAATTCCATGCACAGTCGAGCCTGTAGGTCGTGTGTAATAGGAGGGAAGGAATTTTTTGGCATTTTAATTGTGCGTTGACTTGCCAATATGATTTGCATTTGGCCACTAATGGAGCGGGGATTGCACGGCGGGTTGCACCTGGAAAGGGAGCATGGGATTCGATCTTTAATTTGGCTATAGCTCTGGATATGATTCTTTAATTAAGCTTATTTTAAATTTCTTGAATATAGACAATAATGCCGATGAAGTAACTCTAACTGTTGTTGTCATGTGATGCCCATGCCCTACCTAATATATGAACGAGAATGTTGAGATCAACACACATGAGCTATTTCTTATTGGCAGGTTGGAGAGCAAATCAATAGTACATGGGAGACACAATTTCAATGGTTTTGCAAATGAGTAGTACTGTGATTTTGGATGCACGAGGAGCTTGAATCAAACTTAAGAGCCTCAATAACATCATGTAAGGAATGGGATCACAAAAAATGGAAGTGGCCCAACAATAGGGTGCGGGTGGGGATGCTTGTTTTTTATCATTTACAATTGGGTTGGATAGTAGAAACCATCAAATCACAAGGAGGCTATGTTTTGGTAGCTTAACAAACTAACATGACAAGATGATCATAAGTGGTAATTTTCTTGATAGTGATGACAAAAAGTAATTCAAATAGGGGAACCAATTGTGACTCACAAATTGTTGCTCAAATGCTTAGGGTGAGGAGACTAGCACCCTCATGCACATGACATGTGATCATTCCATGAATATAGGCAATAATATCAACGACAAAGCTCTAAGTATTGTTGTTAGACCTAAATATTCTCCCAGTGCCTTGATCATGCATGTTGATTATTATTATGAGTAGCACCACGTCCCCAAACCATGAGAACACCCACCCACTTTGGAATCTGATATATTGGCTTATATTATACCAATTTTGAATTCCCAAGGTCTACTATCATAGAGTAGCCTATTATTGACACCTACTTACTACCTTATGTTGGTAGTGAGATTGGTTTGACTAGTAATGACATGCTAGCTAGATACTTACCTAGCTATTATAAGTCCAGCCGATTGGCCTAATGTGTTTGCCAATCATGCTCATCCTATGTGCAACCTAGGGTTGGTGATTGGCGATGATACTAATTAGGTAGTCCAACAAATGGTGCTCATATTGAAGGAGGTCTGAGCAGCATAGAACTTTCAAAGTACCACAAATCTTGATGATTTGAACCTCCCCCTTGTGGATGTTTTATGGTGGGCAACCATGTATGAAATTTAGATAGAGCATGTTCTCACTTGATTGATTGAAGGTTTCCAAACAAATTTTGTTTCCTAGCACCTCAAATTTTTGTCTCTTTTGTGCTAGAGTTAGCAAGCCTGCAAAGGGAAAAACCCTCTAGCAAGATATTTGTAGCAAGTTATTGCTCTTTTGGGCTAGAGTTAGCAAGCATGTAAAGGGAAAAACCCTCTAGCAAGATATTTGTAGCAATTTATTGCTCTTTGCTTGGATCTCAACTTAACTTATGGGACAAGAAGCATCCTAAAACTAGGATGAGGATAAGTTTTGGACTCTTTTGTACCAAGAGACTAACATAGTGGAAGAATTAGCAAGAGCAAAATTACTTTGGATTGCACGGTCTAGCAAGCACTACTAGGATGGAAAAGATACAAAACTTTTTTTAAAAAACTCGAAATGAGAAGCTCACAAATTTATATCCCCCCTATTATCTACCTCTATCGATGGACTTTCGAGGTATATCCTAAATTGATCCTTCGAAGTAGAAATAAGCCTCTTCGTAATCGGACTATTATTGAGCACCTTGTTAAATGGTCGACATATCCTGAGGAAGATGCTACTTGGGAATGTGATGATGTAATGAGACTAAATTACCCAGAATTCATGTTGAGGTGAGGACACCTTGAATTTTTCAAGTGTAGGAGGATGTAAGGTCCCCAAAATCTGGGTCTCTTTAAAAATTAAGAAAAATAGATTCCAATGACCGTTTTGCAAGATTTTGGTCTAAAATGCTCATTTTTAAAATCTTTTTCATGCTTTTTATGCTTTTAAGTTCTTTTTTGCAACAACCAAGGCCGGATCCTAAGGCTATGGTTCAATTCTATAAAATTTTGCTTTTCGAGCACTTTTCGCGCTATTTTTAGCTTTTCATGATTTTAGTGTTGTTTAGTCAAAAGGGAGTCCTCTTTCTTATTCCAGTGGATGAAGAGAACCTGTCGTTCAATTTTAGAAAATTTTGGTTTTTTATGCTTTTTATACTATTTTTAGCTTTTTGTGCTTTTCGATGTTTTTGAAAGGAACGTCCTTTTTAGGATGACCTGAACATAAAAATATTATTTTTAATCTTTGTCGGATTTAAAAATGACCACTCAAAGAAAAAATGAGATTAAACGAGATTTTTACGAAAATTATTTTTATAAATAGCAATATCGTAAATACATCAGGACAGTACAAAAAAGTCATTATTATGTTGGTACATCACGGTGCGGCATAGTCTAGTCTCGCTTTCATTAGCTGTTCGGGTATTGTGCAATTGGTCAATTTTTACTGCAAAAATTGAATGGTAAGTTGACCACCAAAAGCCAAGCCATGTTTTTAGCAAAGTGCCCAAAAGCTTGCAGCTATTCTAGGCAGAAGAGGTAGCACTAGTTTTTGGCTTGGGCATCACTCTCGCTTGCTGGAGTACCTATAAATTGGCAAGGAGTGCTCAATTTTCAGTGCTGTCAGTTGTGTCTATTATCGCAAGGCAATACGTACCTATTATACGGAGTGGTGCAAGCTCTTCATACCATCTCCATAAGCTCTTCTCTCTCGTTTATGGGAAAAAGAAGAAGAAGAATACTCTCTCTCTACTTACTTACTATCTCCTCTCTCATTTCACGATGTACACGCTCTTCGAAGGCTCTCGTGGTGAAAACCTCTATATAGCTCTCATCACCGCTCTCTTGCGGGAAAGTAAGAAGCCTTTTGACAGTCCCTAATCAATTCTAAAGCACTATGAGAAGCTCTAAACTCCATAGCCATCATCATCTCTCTCTCTCTCTCTCTCTCTCTCTCTCTCTCTCTCTCTCTCTCTCTCTCTCTCTCTCTCATATTTCTGAGTAGATACCCTCTCGGTGGTTGCTTTTTCGTATACGAGTGCATGTATGGACGTACCGAGTGCGTATGAAGTTGCTCTATGATTATTTCATCATTTTTAATATGCTGATTTTTGCACACGATGTGCTTATGGTCACGTGTACATTTAAAAGCGCTTTTCGTTTCACGTCACGTAAGCGGTAGGAACACTATGTTTTTTATAACTTACAAACCATTATGAATTAGCCCAAACCCTTCAAACCAAAGAAAACATATCATATAGAACATTTTCTCTCTTGGGTGTCATGTGAAAGTCACGCACAAGCTAAGAGTTATGGTCAAAAAACAGCTTACAAACCGTTATGAATTAGCCCAAACCCTTCAAACCAAAGAAAACATATCATTTAGAACATTTTCTCTCTTGGGTGTCATGTGAAAATCACGCACAAGCTAAGAGTTATGGTCAAAAAATAGCTTGCTGCCCATTGCACTCAGTCAAATTTTTGGACACCAGGCTCCTTGGAGGACCACTATATAGATTCACCAGATCAGCAAACCCACTTAAACAATTGAAAATCTTGATGAAACTTGATGATAAATGTATTTAGGTCTCCGTTAGATGCGAGTTATTAACTATTCCATAATCGGGTTTACTTAGGCGTGTAGGGGTGCTACCAAGGGGGATTACCATATGCATCATGAGTTGACCGAGCTGTTTATAAATGATATATGGTTTATTTTGGTGAGTTGATTAGATTTCCATAAACTTATGTGGGGGTATATGGCTAGTCAACCCAAACCGTACATGTATATGTGAATAAAGTTGCTTTATTTTTGTGTTACCATTTGTTGCATGAGTATCATATGGGCAAAGTGATGTGATAAGGTATTAGTTTATATTATGGAGCTGAGATTGACGTATTGGTTTGAGGTCAAAAACTTTCATTTGCATGTTATGTATGCATCCAAAAATGGCAAAAGGTTATTTTTCACAGATATGTGAAGTTATGATTTATGGTCAACATAAATGTCGAAGCTGTTTTGCAATGTTTATGTTGATGGAATGATATCATATGATGTATGGAACCTCACACACTGATGTGGATGCCTCATGTGCATGTGTATGATTGCTTTCCACCTTTTTAGGATAAAACTAGCTCTATGTGCTAGAGGGGTGAAGTACAAATATGATGTATCAATTATGCATGATTGGATGTTGTCAAAATTGGAATTTGATATCTTGTTTAGTTTTTGGTGGGACTTAGTTTATGCATAAAAGGTTCATGTCTTGAGGGCCATGTGTGTGGGCTCGGTTTAATAACAGTGGATATGTCAAACTCCAAGTGTGGGAGTTGGTTCGGTGTGAATATGGTTTATGATCAAGGGCTGAGATCCCTCATGGATTATGGTTACGATTTTTATTGTGGAAGCCAGTGTGGCTCTTGGATTTATTTTTTTGGATATGGTTATGCTGCCAAAATTTTTTCAGCCATGTTATTTCTAAAGTGGTTATGTTAGGATTGGTTGTGCCTCACCCCACGAGTTGGGTGGAGTGCTCACCCTTGTCATGTGATTGGGTTATAGTTTATGGTTTTGGGATTGGATCATGAAGTGAATTGGATGGTTTATGGTTGATGTGTAAGGGTAGAGAACCTAAATAGACTGACTGTTTGGAAAATATTGTTTGTGAATATGGAAGATGCTATTGTGATTGAACTCATGTGTTACGTTTCTCATGGCAGCATCACTATAAGACTAGGATAACCTATATCGCTTAGCCTGAGATAAAAGGGTCGTTGACATGGAGTTTTGCTGGATTAGGGGTGTTGCCTGGGTCTTCTTTTTTGTTAGGCTCATCTACATGGTTAGTGTGTTGGGGGTTGAACGACCTACACGGCTAACGCATCGAGGATTTTATCTTGGATTTGCCTAAACACCTAATGCTAGGCATTGAAGAGGTGTGGTGTCTAAACTGGTATGGTTGGTGTTCATACCCTACCACCTACTGGTATTTGGGATCCTTTCAGATCTAGATTCATGGAGGGAGGCGAAGCGGCCTCAATCTATGTCTGGCTCAAGTAGGTTGGAGGTGTTCTGCGTCGCTCTCAAAGAAGTGAAATTCTCTCTGTGCGTAGTAGAGCAGAAGTGGATAGGTAGACCAGTTGATCCCTACATAGAGTCCGCTGCTCTGCTAGTTATTTTGTTATACTTATTTTTGATGTTATGGTATACCCAAATTTTGTTATCTATATTAATACATGGTTACATATTCCATTTAGATGTGGCATTTAAAGATTCTTTGTTGTCATTCTCTTGTGTCTCTGCACACTCTATTTCACCCTCCACTATATTCTTTCTCTCTCTCTCTCTCTCTCTCTCTCTCTCTCTCTCTCTCTCTCTCTCTCTCTCTATCTTTCTCTCTATCTCTATTCACGCAATACAGTGTACACTTATATTCACCCTCCACAATGTTATTTTTCTTGAGTATGCTTTGATCATAACACCCATTCAGAGGTAGCACTAGTCACTAGGTGCCTCTGGATGAAATCCGGCTCATGGCATAAACTCTATGCTAGGTCAGGCATTGAGAACTCCTCCCCTATGCAAATTATTTTGCAACCAAGCTCCTCATCGGTAAGGTTTGTATGTCTTGCCCTTGCACGTGATTGCTGCGTAAAAGATGAAACAATGCAAGAATCTTGAGTAACATGTCTAGATCAATTTTGTCAAACTGGAAGGTGTTGTCCATAGGCCCACATGTTGCTATACATGGATAGATAAACTCATCAATGATTTATTCTTCCTCTTGAATTCCATATCTAATACTTTTAGATCACCATGAAAGAATGGGTGGAGGTTCAATCTTGGTAGATTTTCTAGCTCTTTGCCTTCTTTGTTGGTTGCAAAATTCCTGGTTCTCTTCGACAAATCTTTCCATACACTATGTGTTTTAAATAACAAATATGGATATGTTCAAGCATTCTTCCACTGTGAGCTTGCGAGGAATGCCCTTGCCACATAACACCCCATCTGACAATGTAGGGGGATCTTCTATTGTCTATTTGCAAGGAGTAGCTATGTCAACATGCTCAAGGTACTCTGAAAGGTAATACATTCACTCTCCAAGCAACCATCCCTCGGACATTGAACCCTCCAGGTCATGATCTTTGGTGAACAAGCCCCTTTAAAACTCCCATAAATATCTCAATCCAAAACATCCAATGACTAAGAACACCTATAATCTCTATCTCATTCACGAGATGAATGAGTACGTAGACTTGGATATCAAAAAAGAACATCAATAATTATTTCTCTACCAAACAAAGGAGCTCAATGCATTCCCTTTTCTTTTGTGGTATCATAAGTGGTCATGCTATGGATGTAGCACACAACCTGATGCCAAGGGTCCCATCCATATATGGGTCCACAAAAGCACATAAGGCTCACCTCTAAATGTGGTGGGACATGTACATTTTATGCAATGAATAGGCCACGTCCTCCATTCGGAAGGATAGAAGGAGCTATCATGTAACAAGCACCCCAAAAGCTAAAACCCTCTATATCTCTAGAAAGAAATCTTCCATGCCACCCCCATAATATCTATGATTATATGCTTGCACTATAGGCAATAGACAATTGGGCAATGCATTATGAAAATGTGAAAGAAATTAAAATTTAATAACCTCTTTTGTTGCACTCACGTGATACTTAGATAATTATTAAGTGACCCCCCCAAGGTGCCTACATACATCCATTATACACATAATAGCATAGATATATATATACATACATACATGTCTACACACTCATATATACAAGTATATACAAAGAAGTACTTGTATACACATGATCTGCACTCTCTCTTCTCCTCTCTCTATCCTTTTCTCTCTACTCTCTATATCTCTCTCTCTCTCTTTCCCTCTATCTATATATCACTTTTCCCCTCTGTGTGTGTGTTTTTTTTTCTAAATTCTCTCTACCTACTCTCTCTATCTATCTCTCTTTCCTTCTAAATCCCTCTCTTACTCTCTCTCTCTCTCTCTCTC
Organism: Adiantum capillus-veneris; assembly: GCF_014529385.1. NCBI lineage: Eukaryota > Viridiplantae > Streptophyta > Polypodiopsida > Polypodiales > Pteridaceae > Adiantum > Adiantum capillus-veneris. The sequence continues at coordinate 181,033,811 of NC_140931.1, forward strand.
TCTCTCTCTCTCTCTCTCTCTCTCTCTCTCTCTCTCTCAGTAGCATTCTCCGTTATTCGGGAGACAAATAAGACACAAATACTAGGCGTATTATTCCTTGACCCATATTATACGTCCGTCTTATACGGTGCCACGTCAGCAAAATCAGGGTCCCATATAAATTTTAATTTTTCGATCAAAAGATTTTTCAATCTAAAATAATTATATACAAGCAGGCAACACGCCTTGTTGGGCACATTTGACACTTCAGAAGGTAATCAATGTGCAGAGAAAATTTTACAAAGAAAGTTTACACTTGACTGTTCAAATATATTGGAATTTAATAAAATAGTTTTTAAATAATTTTGCTAAAAAATAATATAAATTGTTGATCAAAATTTGATAGATAATTTTATATTTAGGGTCAAATAATATAAGCCTTGTATGTTGTGTAGAGCTTGATCTCTCACTCTTTGCAAGGTGTTTGTTTCATGGGAGTCAATTACTATATTCTCAGCTAACAGACACTTGAAAGTGAGTAAGTGATCTAATTTAGGTATTGTCGTTGTGTGGAGAGTATACTCTCACACAAGGTAATCAGTTCACAAAATATATCATAATAGAGGTTACTTTTATTAATTTTATTATTCGATTTTGATGTGCATATATTTTCTCACTTCAAAGTGAACATAGGTAGACATTTTTATGTCCTGTGTAGAGCCATCACGCTATGCTCTCACTGGAATTAAAGTTTAAAAATATCATGTCCAAATATATTGATATTTAATAATCTTTATTTGGGTTGCAAGATCAATCGTATCGTGTGATCATACACGTGCTTGAGTTGCACATAGATAAGCGTTTAAAGATCTATCATGGAGTGTGAGAACTGTATGTTCGCACTTCTGATAGATATGGTAATTGTCAAGGTCTGCAATTGATTATCATTTAGCAATGTCACTTGTAGCTCAGAACTGTAGCTTGTGCATTTTGTGCATTTTGTGATGACAATCATTTCCAAGATTTGATTAATATTACCGATGTAGTGTAGTCATCTTGACCATGTTGGATTAAAGGCGCTCCACCTTTTGCCCGGCCCGGACGTCTAGTGTCCGACCGTCTGGCCACATGTGTACATACCCTTATCTTCATATACATGAGAATAAGGAGATCCTCACTATCACTTCCTGAGGCTACTTCACCCACACCGTCTCGTGCTCTTCTTCTTCCCTGCACGCATCACACCGTGCACGCATGCATGCATCCATGCACACGTGCACTCACAAGTGGTATCAAAGCTACGGCGGCACACGACATCCACGAAGCGAGACGGAAGCGACGGAGCTCGACTATGGAGGCTTGAGCTCGAGGCTTGAGCTCGAGACAGAGGTGGATACAGCTTGCTGGTGTCAGATCTCAGCTTAGGCATGTATATTCAGATTTTATTGAGCTTGTGTAGCAAGCCATTGCTGAATTTTGCAGAGAAAGAGCAGGAACAAGAAGTGGTGCAGCTCGTTTTTTTTGTTATCTCTGTCACACAGAGTCGGATGGATATGATCCAGGAGTCTAGGTTAGGGTTTTGGCACATTCCAAACATGATGGTGATGTCCATTTTCTAAAATTATGATTAGAATTATAGCAGGTGCAAAAACAACAAGTTTATGTTGCATTTTGGGCCAAAAACGAATGTTTTTGGCATATCGCTCACACTCGGACTTAAATATATGTGATCCAAGAGTCTACCCTTGGGTTTTGGCACGTCCCAGACGCGCTAATTGAATCAAAATTTTGAAATTTTGAGCGCTAAATTTTTTGCAGCAACTTGTAACAACTATCTCAATATATCGAGGTTTTGCAGTTTGATTCTTACATTGTAGAAAGTGATGCGGTTTGCATCTTTGGCTATGTATGAAACATTGTGGTGCTATTTGAGAGAGAATTCATCTTGTTTTTGCATATATAAGTGATTCTTTGGGATGTGACTTTCAGATCTTGACACATTCGGATGCCATTTTACGCGCATTGTTTGACTGTGTGGGGCATTCTAGAGAGATTTTTTAGCACGGATTTGTACAATTTCATGCTATCTATGCACTTTGTGGATACCGCTTGAGCTAGGGGTAGCTTGCAAGTAGCAAATTTATAGGTTTACATGTGTTTTTGGATAGGTATACATCCATAGAGCCACTCGGTCAGGACTGAGCTATTTTGCCAGGCTTTGGCATTGCATGTAGACCCTTTATGGATCTATTTACTCGGACACTAAGTGTCTGTTGTTTATGCGATTTGGTGAGACTTTTTTTAAAAGCTTTTGCTCAGTTTTCAAGGGAAACTCTATTTGATTTTTCCCAGGATTTCTCGCCATTGTTTATGCATATCTAGCAATTTTCTCTCTGATGGTATAGTGGTCGATATATTCCCACTTCGACAGTGATCGAGTGTTTACTCTCACTTTGACAGATTTTGACAGGTTTTGTCAGTTTGGACACAACTTGGAGTTGTTGTACCCACTCTCGTAGGAGTGAGGATTAGCATATGCTTGTATGATGGCTACAGACGGGTAGTCACAAGTTTTATAGGTTTTTGCAGATATTTGCAGGCAGTTTCTCTTGTGGGATGCAGTTTGAGCTAGTTTGCTCTCTACTTGCATATATGGTTATACGGTTTACGCTCGATTGAGCATTCCCAATTTATGCTTGCAGAGTTTGAAAATTGTGGAGTTGGTTTATGCATATAGGAGCGTCAATTTTGATGCATTTAGTCATGCTTTTGAAGATTGTGTAGTGGTCAAGTCACCTCCCTTTTTGTTGTCAGTTTGGCATGGTTTATGGTTGAGGTTGTACTTGAGGTTTTGCTCAATTTACAAGGGATATTCTGCCATATTTTTCCCAGATTTCTCACCATACTTTTCTTCTTAGCCATTCACTTATGGTTGCAAATATGTGTGACAATGTAGAGTCCAGTACGGTGACTTTTGAGGGACGGCGGTCTCGTTCTTGCCGATACTGGCGTTGTTGGCATTGTGGTCACACATGGCACATTAGACCCCGTAGTTTCAGACGTTGTTAGCATGCAAACAACAAGAATAACGAGTGCCTCTATAGCCTTGCACGAATCACATCATCGGAAGGAAGAACTATCACACCACCGAAAACACCTATGGTAAACACCTATAGAGATTTATGAAAAACCCTTCAATCATGACGAATCTCGTCTTGTGGAGATGTTCGTAGAGTATCCATAGGCAAATAATATATGAGAAATGAAGAAGTTATGGCCACTCGAACATGGAGGTGTCCTTTCTCTTGCTAAAAAATGAGCTCTCTCGAAGTTGTGTAGGTGTTGCACTATTAAACTGGGGCTCTCTTATCTTTTATTCCCCCAAAAATATTATCTCTCTTCTCAGCTGACAAGGCTTCATTTGTAGGCACCTTTTAATTGGCTCCTTTTTGGCCTTTTTTTGGGTAGAAAATGAGGTGTTAGTGACCCTTTGACCAAAGGAGAGGGTGGGGGCAAGTGTCCTGTGGACCAAAAGGGATGTCCAGGTGCATGTCCACTTGAGTGTGCACTCAAAAAATATGCCATTTCTCTCCCATGAAACCCACGCACCCATGAAGCCCACCAAGCCAAGCTTCTCTCCAATTGATACAAGCAATAGGGGGTCCTCCTTTGGCCTATATACCCCCCATTCTCCCCTTTTCCCTTCTCATGGGGGATTATCCCCATAACACATGGCAACCTCCTCCCCAAGCAGGAGGACTTCTTGGACAACTTTCCCGGAGGCATAACTTGCTGCTCCGGTCACCGAATGACGTACTGTAACACACGGCTCGAAGCCCATCATCACGGCTATCTCCAGGAATTTCAAATTTCAGCATTTCTAATCTTAGACCCTCAAGTTGGACCAGTTGCTTTTGTCACATGCACCTGCAATCACTTTCTAAGTTGAGACCGCCCACTTTGGGTGCTCATAACTCATGATGTACAAGTCCGAGTTACAAGTCCGAGTCACGAGCTATAAAGCACGGCTGTTTATTAAAAACCATGTTTTGGAGACTCGAACAACCCAAAACATTAATATTCAAGCTTGGAAAAATCACACCTTTGTACATGAATTTTTACATGGTCACTTCCAAGACTTGCTAGGCTATATACACATATATACATGAGGCTAGTGGGCAAGCTTTTAGGCATGACTTAGTGACTTTATGCTCATGCTTGACAACTTATGAGACAACATTGAAGATGTATACATAGTGCAGATACGACATTGACACGGGTTAGAGAGGCAGCTCCAGTGGCAGTCTATGCCAATGACGGTGATTTCATACTTGCCTCAAGTGTACCTCTTGCAGATTTTTCTATGGATAGCACACTTTATCCCTAGTGCCACTAGATAGCAATGCTGCTTTCCATGTCACACCATGTCATGAGTGGTTAAGCATATTTTCTAGTGGGAGACTTGATTGTGTGCACTTGGCCGACGGCTTTGCGTATGACATAGAGGGTGCAAGAGATGTTTGTTTGTCATTGCCAGTGGTGCGTCATCCTACTACGACATGTGCACTACGTTCCTCAGCTGAGATAGAGCTTGATCTCAGTGAGACAGTTGACAACTTTTGGTTGTCAAGTACTGCTTAGAGAGTAGTCTTTCTAGATGCATTACGGCTCACTAGTGATTGCCAAAGGAGCCCGCAGCGGCCTGGTATATCCTATGCATGTGTGAGGTTCAAGACAGTGTAATCTCAATTTTGTTGTTGGCATGCTTTGAGCAAGAGACGAGACATGTATCTTTTGAAGGTGAGCTCCACCATGCTCATGAGACAGAGCATTTAGCTATGCATGATGTGCAAGTAGACTTTGTAGAGGCAGAGATACAGAGGCACTGCTCTAGTGAGACACAAAAGGTGTTGTCAGAGTTTGTGCAGGCAGAGGTAGACCAAGTCTGCTCCCTAGAGACACAGACAAAGCTGACAGATAAGGAGTTCTTTGATATGCTCATGTTAGAAGCTCACGAGTTGGTACTAGGACGCACAGTTTTGCCTATGGGTGAGAGGGACGTAGCTTTCCCCATGTCGGTGTTGACACATCCATACGCAATGGGTAGTCCTGAATGATGCAGTGATTGCAAATAGCAAGGAGAGGTGAGTACATTCAGGTTTACGTAGATTTTGTCAGTGTTCGGACGTCTCATGTTTAACTTGTTACTGTCAAGGCCTGATCTAGCAGCTACATTGGGAGCATTTGCAATAGGGGTTGTCAGTCGTGTGATGAATGGCACTAGCATGATGCATAGTGGAGTTTTGCAAACCATACAAAGTGGTCTATGGTATTTTTATGCAAGCTCTAGCGTGGTTATGAATACTCGCTTACCACCAGAGCCGATACGACTACGTGTAGATTGACAGAGTGAGCTAGTGGGTGTAGGTTGAGAGAGTCTCTCACCTAGTTTCTTGTACATACTAGTAGTTTAGCTAGTATGTCTCACTTATCGGTGCCTCGCCTTTAAGTGGGAGATTGTTGGGGTAAAGGCGCTCCGCTTTTTGCCCGGTCAGACGTCTAGTGTCTGACCGCCTGTCCACATGTGTACATACCCTTATTCTTCATATACACGAGAATAAGGAGCTCCTCACTATCACTTCCTGAGGTTGCTCCACCCACACCATCTCATGCTCTTCCCCTTCCCCGCACGCATTGCACCACACACGCATGCACGCATCCGCACATACGCGCACTCACAGACCATGGGGGAGAAAATTTCATAAAAATCAACTATGCTCTACTACTTGAATCCCTTAGCAACCAATATAACCTTGTATCTATGCTTGGGATCCTTAGATGTAAACTTCTTCTTGTAAACCCATTTGCAAGATAAGACCTGCTTTACTTCTGGAAACTCAACTAAGTCCCATGTCTCGTTATTAGAAATCAAGTCATTAGGAGAACTTTCGACTCACTTTTGGGCCCTGTAAGAAGTTCCACGTCATCTTAGAGAGAGAAAATGAAAATGTAAGACATTATATTTTAAGTGATGCTTTTTTGCACCAACAAACATCCAAAATGACATTCAATGTTAGGTAGCCGTTGTCTTTGTTTCTTGTCCTTCATTCTCTTGTCAGGAATCTAAATAACCGTATGACTAATGATTTGAAACACCAATTTACAAGCATTCCCTCCAAAAACATAAGGTACAAGAACTCTATCAACTCTAAACATGGGACTACAGTGATTTCAAACACGAGCTCCCAAGCCTTTGTTGCCAAAACTTGAGATGTTTTGTTAGTCATAGGAAGGGACAACACCTCTTTTCCTAATGAAAACATCAATTTGAACGTGAAATCCTCAATCCCTTCATCTTCAACACTTACCCTAAAGAAAGAACACACGTCATCTTCACATTGATGTATTACAAGAGTACGCACCATTGCAGAAACGTAGGAAGGAGTCTTTCTTATTCCAATGGGAGAAAGAACTTAAAAGGACAAACAAGGAACATCATTTGGATTTGTGGATCGATGGGTCTATTTACCCAAAGGATCCTACAACAAATGTCCACTTCCCTTTGCTAATATTACTAACCTTTTACATTTCACACGTGATGGCAAGGATGGGCTACTAGGATACACTAAACATTTGGAAATGCAAGGATTGAATGTGAAAAATAAAATAAACCTCCTAGCAATGGAGAACATGAAGCTGAAGAAACTTAATGAAGCATGCACTTAGAAGATTTCATCAAACAGAGAAAAGAAAAGAAATCAAACCGTGCTTGGGAGTTAGAAAAGAAAATGAGATCTATGTAACATAGAAAATATGAATATTGGTAGTGGCGGGCTAAAAAAATGAATACGAGCTTTAAGGTAACTTGAAGTTTGGTTCTTGTTTTGTATCATATATATGCTTTACACTTTCTTATTACTGATCATGACGCATGGTGCTTTCTTTGCAGGACATTGCTACATCCAAACTCGAACGAAGTAGGTTCCAATGCTGGAGTAGGTTCCAATGCCGGTGTGCATTACATTAGTCTAGTTCCAAAACATGCAATTGAAGAGATGATAACTCATAATAAATTTGATAAATTGAAAGGGAGGCTCCTTACCTCCTTCATGAAGGAGAATCAGTTGGAGCCAATGGGAGTGCAAGCAATACTTGATGAGAGTGGCATCTTACAGATGAGATACAGGGCTCTTTTCAAAGTATTAGCTAAAAAGTCTCAAAATAAATTACAGAGAGGATCATTGCTTCCAAAGCCATCACATGAAAAGGCTGCAGGTTGACACGTAAACAATGAGGTGTTTGAGAAACTTGGATCACCATTCCACATTGAAGCAACATTCATAGGCAAGGGGGGGGGGAGAGGTACAGTATAACGAGCATAACAACCTCTTTGTTGATCTTGAAGCATTGCAAAGGTATGCAGTTCACTTCTTTGATATGAGTCGAGAGGAGTGCAATGGGGTTCTCAAGTTTGCATTGAAGCTTGACGAGTGCAGGTCTTGAAGAATAGGAAGCTAGAGAGAGTCACCATTATCCTCATGAAGAGAGCTTTGGATCCATCTATAACCAAAGAGGACCCACGATATTTCAGCATGCAACCCGAAAATAATATTATGATGCTAGGTTTATTTGAGGTACACTTTGTTCAATCTATAATAACAACATATAGGTCGATAAAGAAAATTTTGAAATTTTCCATTCGGTTTTTAGTCAAACCCAGATTCCTTCTATCATCAGTGACCAAAGAAACGAAGGTGTGCTTTCAGTGGAAGGATTTGGTGACTACAAAGTTGAATGGCACATGGCAGGTGACTTAAAGACTCTTAAGTGCATGTACAACATAGCACACAATGCATCTATGGCAAATCCATGTTTATACTGCATGGCCGATGCACAATTTCTTGAGAGTGTGCAATGGAGTAGAGCTCCCAATAAACATCTTCAAGATAAATCTTTTCGGCCAGTGAGCGGCCAGTGCTTGATATTCCTCTCTGTAGAGTTCACGTTTGTACACTCAATGCACTCTGCAGAATAATTGAAAAGGTGGTTCATTTGTAGATATGTTTTGCATGGACCTTAAAGCCAGTGAGTGAGTCAAAAAGATTCATCAAAGCATTAGAGGAAGTGCTCTCAGACATTGGTTTGCATGGAGACAATGTCAAAATTGAAGAGGACCCTGAGATGTCTAAAGGTCGTTACATTGTACCAAGGAAGCGTTGATACGTAGCATGAAGGCCAGAAGGTTTATTGGGTTTAGCCTCAAAGAGTTTGATGGAGAGGAGAAGAGAAACCTGTTCAACAAATAGAAACAGTTACATAGAGTGGTTAAAGACAATGTTGGTGGTGGGGAAATCCAAAACCACAAGGAAAAAGTGTGGAAATCACTTGATAAAACCTTTCACTACGTTGAGTAGCATTCGTGGGACAAAAGTAAGCTCACATCATTTCAAGCAGCCTTGCTGGATTGGAAGAAGGCATAACTGGCAGGGTGGGGTAGGCAACATATCACTCATTACATATGGTGAGTTAGCATGTTCCATATGCAAACAACATATGCTCCATAAATCCCTACTCTACTCACCATTTTGTTTAATTCCAATGCATCACATATTGTCCAAACATGGTCTTATTTTGTCAAAAAATACAGCTTATTGTTGTCAATATGGTCCACACAAGGCATGGAAAAGACCCACTACATGGCAAGAATAGGTTATTTTAAGCACACCAGACATGGTGGAGGCAACGATAGAGCCAATAGCCTATTAGATTTACACCAATGGACTTATAGACAACTTATACATAGAGCAAGGCAGAAGGAGCTTCTTAAGAGTTCAAAATTACACATTCTTTATAACTCATCCACAAAGAGAGGAAGCAAAGGGCTTGGGGAAACTCAAATGCAGGGGCGCACCATGCAAGGTGGCAACAATCACGAGTCTGGAGTGGGAGAAATGGGCATGATTCCATTATTTTTATTCTCTTTGCTAACACCCCCTTATTCCTCACCGTGTACCTCTTCGACGTGCATGCCCCTTAGCCAAACTCTTCCTCTGTTGATGGCAGCATCCTCGCGGGCATCAAGCGTCTGTTATCCCTTAAAAACAGCCTTTTTTTGTATGGATCCAGGCTCTCCGAGTCTTCGACTCTTATCACCAGGGCATAAGCTGTGTACAACACCGATGCCAAAACGCGTAGAGAAAACCGTTTCTCTATCGGGATTATCCTTTCTGCATTCACTGGCACAAGGTAACCACCACACAATCTTGTAATAACTTTCATTGCAAACAACGGGAACTTTGCATTATCCTCAGAGAGTATTCCTTGTGGTATATTTTGATCTACAAAACAATATCAAAACATTCATGGGTTATTATTGATATGCGTACAATAGTGTCAAGTACTTGAATTGTTTCTACAAACATTTTTGTGATTAAAAAGCCCAATGTACTGAGACAACGCCGCATCCTTACCTTGCACTCCAGTGAAAAGTCCTTGCCTTGAGCCTCTTGCTCTTCTAAGGAAACTATCATCATACACAAGCACCTGTCAACAATTAGATTTATCTCAATATCATTGGGACATGGGAAAAACCATCTGCAAGCCTAAAAGAAATTACCATCTGATTCTCGTCCATTTCCAGCATGGACCTTCCCCACAAGTGAATTGAGTGGCTATTCGCCAGTTGGGCCAGGGGTGCCACAGGGATACCATGTTTTCTAAGCCGAGTTTTCTTGTGGTGCTGGCAAATTGGCTTCTCCAAACTTTGCTTCATTGAATATATCTTTGATCAATTGACCCCCTGAAGTGAACTGTGTGTCGTGCACATATGTGTTAGCAAGGAGATGTTTTTTCACTCCATCCTCCACAAATCCCATGTCTGTCTCACAAAAATTTGCAACTGCAGCTAAGCAGTAGTCCTTTCGTATATTCAGCTCATGCATATTATCTGTGAGGATAATGTAGTGAATGTTGTCGACCATAGCAAAACTAGGAGCGCAATTTAGAGGCAAAGACCCTTCCTCATTTGGTCTTTCTTGCTTCCTTACAAGTGTTGCATTTGCAAGAGAAGCAAGAGTTAAGCCTGCATCAAATGTCTCCTTCAATACCTATACCTGCTCTTCTTCCAAGTCAAACTGTAACTCCACGTCCTCTACCTCTTCCTCATGTGCAAATGGAAAACTACCAAAATTTGACGACTCGGAAGTCTCTGACTCACCATCTGTCAACAAGTACAAGTAACACACAAACCCATGGTTGAATTCCACTAAGCGACACTTTTTAGAGTATCTAGGACATCTTTCTTTGACAAGCAGTGCATTGGAGGGACACTTTTCTAGACAACGATTCAACCTTCTTGCAACACACTTCTCAGGATCAAGATTGGTTGGGTGCACAAATCGCTTGCCATCAATTGTCAGGGAGTTATCACAAATGATTGCTTCGTACTATGGCAAATGTGTTTGTGGGTACTCCATTAAGCAATCAAAAATCCACTGGATACAAAACTCTGATTAAACATTTCTGATAGCTCTGGTGCACGGTGATGAGCACGGACACTGTATAGGAACGTGAATAATTTTTCTTCACATGTATCCTCCCCTACATTGTCCGTCTCTAGTAAAATGTTCTGCATGTCTAAAAGAAACAGCAAGACAAAGCTACTATTATATACTGAACGTGACCAACGTGATCATCTTGGTACTATTCATGTTGTACCACATCCATTTGGGGTCAGAACCAAGTGAATAGAGAGCTTGAAGGATTCTTCAGGCCCTTCTTTTCTTGGTTCTGACCCAAGAGAATATATTAGTACAATTCACGGTATATCCACGTCCATTCGGCACAGAGGGTTAGAACCAAGCGAAGGGGCCCTTGGAAAATTATTGAGGCCCCTATTTGCATGGTTCTGACCCGTGCATTGTGAGGCCTAGTCAAAACCATGAAAGAGGCTTAGTTATTCATTTAATACTCTAAATGTGTTTATTCGCTTGGTCCTGACCCGCGAGTTTAGTAGAATCCATGACGTGGTAAAAGTAGGAACCAAGCGAATAAGGACATGAAGAATCCCCCAGGGCCCATATATCCTTGGTTCTAACCAACGTGATCATCTCGGTACTATCCATGCTACACCCACTCAAATTTGGGGTCATACCCAAGCGAAGAGAGGGCTTTTAGGATTTTTCACGCCCTTCTTTGCTTGGTTATGACCCAAGACAACATATAAGTACAATTCAGGATATATCCACGTCCATTCGGCATAGAGGGTCAGAACCAAGTGAAGGGGGTCCTTGTGAAATTATTAAGGTTCCTATTTGCCTAGTTTTGACCCGTGGGTAGAGAGGCTTGGTCAGAACCATGCGAGAGGCTTACTTATTCATTTAATACTCTGTCTAGGACTACTTGGCTTAGTTATCAATAACTGATAACGAAGCCTCGTGTCACCATAGCCTATCTAAGCCCACTCATTCATGATGCCCAATCAGAGCATTAAATCAACAACCATAGCCTTGCACGGTCAAACAAGGGGTCATTATTCCACTATGCTTTGAACCTCACAACTATGCATGGAGAGTCTCAACCCATTGTTACGATTTGTAACTACACAGATTTTGGCGTCGCGTGACCATAAACAAAATTATTCTACTCCGACCTTAACAACTACTCTCCCCTTGTGCCCTAACCCCGTGATGAAGGTGCACACATACGTGAAACACCCAGGTAGAGGAGAGCTACCCGGGGGCGAGAGAGAGAGAGAGAGAGAGAGAGAGAGAGAGAGAGAGAGAGAGAGAGAGAGAGAGAGAGAGAGAGAACCCATCTCTGCAATATCCAATGGCATCGAGGTGGATGGGGATGCGACCTGTAACAACAGATGCAAAGCTTTGGAGGTCGTTGGAGAGCACGATCGCGAGAGGTGGTTGAGAGCAAGATTGCAAAAAGGCGACGGCAAGGGTGATGGAGACGCGGCCGTAACAAACTCAAAGCTTTGGAGGTTGCTGAGAGCAAGATCGAGAGAGGTGGCTGAGAGCAAGATCGCAAAAAAGGCAAGGCCGACCTGTTTCTCCTATTTGGAGATGGTGATGCCGACCCCGACGACGATCGGTGTCTGACACCTAATGGTAACTCGAAAAGGACACGTGGGTTGGCCTCACACAAGGACAACTAGTGTGAATGCAATAAGCAGACTCAGATTCTCATGCAGTACGGTCCACCAAATGCCATGAAAATAGAAATGATGCTCATTAAGGAGGCGCATGGTCCAAAGTTTAGAGGTGGGTAGCCCCGCCTTCGAGCGTCAACCTGCTCCCGACTCGCATTCTAACTCTACCCCCACCCCAGCTGAGCCTTCGCACAGTGTAAAAATAGTAAAAGAACAAGTACTCTTGCCCACTTTTCGCGTCCTCTTCTGCCTCAATTTGTCGACGCAGATCTATCTCTAAACAGTGCTCAGATATCCTATCATTCTTTTATGCAGTTCAAATTTGAAAGGTCAATACCAAGCAAATAGGAGCGGTAGAATTGTGTTTCGGGCTCTGATTCGCTTGGTACTAGCCATATTCCTTGCAGTTGTGTTTTCGTTGTGCTGTTTGTAGATCTTTTAATCTTTTTTGCAGTTCAAATTTGCAAGGTCACTACCAAGAGAATAGGGACGTTATTATTGTATTCAATGCTCTGGTTCGCTTAATACTGACCATATTATTTGCAGCTATCTTTGACGCGTGGATCCCTTTATGTGAAAGAGCATTTTCTCACATAGTGTGGTTGTTTCTTTGTTATGCTATTTGTAGAGATGGCTTGTGGAAAGGCCACACCTAGAAGGGTGACAGGTGAGTCCTTGCATGCTCAAGAAAGAAGATGCAGATACGAGGCGCACATATGCGTCCTACAAGAGCTACATAGGATCAAAAGGCACATGCAACCAGCCATTCCAAGGCTTCCCTTTCAATGAGTGGTGCGAGAGATATGCAAGAATTGGAGAGTCAGCATGTGATGGGCCAGCAGTGCTCTTCTTTGCCTGTAGGAGATTGCAGAGGAATACCTCGTTGAATTCTTCAGTGATGGCTACATCTTGGCGGCCCATGCGGATTGTGTCACAATTATGTCCAGGGATTTTAACACCCTCCACAGGCTATGTTTCCGCTCCGATAGGCCGCTTCAGCCAGTGCCAATCAGGGAAAATGGATATTCTTAACATCCCCCCCCCCTCCATCCTCGTGCATGATAGGCAGAGCCTTCAAGGGTTGAGAGCAACAGACGCACACGATCACGGGCTGAGAGGGAGGAGCCTGAACACGCCACGGAGGAGCCCGCACAAGTAGAGACAGAGCCCACTAGGGAGGAGCAACCCGGTCTAGAGCCTGAGCCAACGAGAAAGGAACCCGCAGAGGTAGAACCAGAGCACACTAGGGAGAAGTCAGTCAGAGAGGATCCCACAACCCTACAACCAGAGTCCACCAGGAAGAAGCCTGCCAATTTAGACCCTAAGCCAGTAAGAGCAGAGCCTGATGAGGTAGGGACGGATTTTGCTCAAGAAAAGCAAGAGGTAGGTATCTCTTTGCAAGGGCCAGCCAACGTAGAGCAACGGCAAGCTAGCGAAGAGCAAGAACATGTGCAAGAAGACTAGCATATTGTAGAGCAGATCAACGACAAAAAAAAAGAGGCCTACAAATGCTTGCTAATTTAGCACCTCTTCGAGAACAAATTCCTTTGCCCGAACGATCAGAGGCGGACTCCATTTTCAACCTCAATCGACGAGATTTTCTCTACATTCGCGATTTCTCCAACGCGAATGCAACGGATACAGTCGTCCCCCGGGGGATTCACTCTATATACAAAATGGAACGCCACCTACGAGCGGACAACTTTGATAAAACCCCTATATACGACTCATATTAGGGAATATGACCCCCCTTTCTACGCTTATACGAAAAGCCATGCCAAAAACTATCATACCCCTATCTTACATATAAAATTTAAGTCTTACATGATCTAAATGAGTAAAACTAGTCAAAGAGCATGTAGCATAGTGACTGGCAACATACTAAGGAGACACTTCTATTGATAACTAGATGTACCCTCAATGTGTCTTAATTTGACTTTGAAACTATGTGCGCAATCAGCCTGCACTCTACCTACTCGTCCAATTCGGGTCCAATTTTGACCCATCTAAATTACTCAAAAACCATGGTTATAAAGTTTTTCTACGTTCATGTATACAAACTCAACAAATGGACTATATACAAAGCAATGTTAGTTCTTGCATGTATCATTGTAGCTATTGACTCACAAGTTTAAGGGAAGAATCTTTTGGGAAGCCATGATTTTGAAACAAAAAAACTTCCTCTCATGTTTCCCTTTTCTCACTTCTCCCCCACCCCCCCCCCCCACACACACACACAAATATGATACCCCTTCCCTTATTTTAAAGCTTGGGAGATAAATTACTAGAGGCCTACCCCTAACTTATACACTTATGTAACTTGTATAAAAAACCCCCCTCCCCTGCACTTACATGGTGTGGTAAGTTTTCCATGGTGAAGCCCCCGGGAGTCGTCCATGCTGCTACGTGGTAAGGATAATAAGGTTCATTATGTGACGTTGTTGGGGTCAGTACCAAGCAAATAGGGACCCTTAAATATTTACAAGGTTGCTATTAGCTCGGTATTTACCTGTGTTTGGGGTCAGTACCAAGCGAATAGAGACACTTGGAAATCTTTAAGGCCACTAATCGCTTGATATTGACCCAGGTTTGACCCAGGTCAGAACCAAGCAATTAGGGACTTATATGACCATTTCAAGATCCGTATTCATTTCATTCTGACCTATCTCTATATATCCAGTAACCATTCTAAAGGCTAGTTATTTTTCATGTCAGACACTCTATCTCACTTTTGCCTGCGAATGTGTAGGACAAAATCTATGTAATAGATCCGCTTATATTGCCTATGCTTCAAAACAATGGAATGTCATTTTTGACGTTGTTGGGCTGGTTTAACAAAGTAAACTGGGATCTAGAGCGCTTTCTAGTCACTACATACAATCAAAGGTGAGTTTTGTGTCGGTATGCAAAGCTATGTTGGATTTAGGGTCTTACTGTTTCTCATCGTTGATAGTTTTGATGTTTTCTTTTTGTGTAGTGAACATTGGAGTCTAGTGTTATTTGACATTGAAGCGAAGGTTGTCTACTACAAAAACTTTGGGCAAAGTAGGGGATTCCATGGGCATGTAAAGGTGTAAGGCTTATCTTTATGATTTTGCATGTAGTGTATGTTTCTAATGCCCTACTGAGCAAGTGCTTATGTATGTAGTTCCGCGAGAAGATTTGTTTGATGTGTGGAGCACATTTTGTTAGAACATGATCTAGGTGTTGCGCATCGACCGGTTCGTGTGCCCACTCAGACTAATGATTTCAATTGTGGCTAGAGCACGTATATGAATGCTATGCTCCTTCTAAGCCAAATTCTCGATGTACCAAACATAAGTACGCATGTTGTTTTAGTGCTTGTATCACTTCAATACCTTTATGAAAAGAAGTTATTTTTTTACTTACTTTCTTATTATCATGCATCTATAGGACCTTGAATTACATGACTTAAAGCCCTATGATGTGCACAATTTTTTTGTAATGGGGCCATTCAGCATATTATAATTTTGGTGCATAGTCGATCAAGAGAGGAAAGTGTACGAGTTGAGGAGTTTGAACAAGCCCGCATAGACCAAATCACGCAGAGGTACTAGCAGACTCAAGAGGAGGTTCAAAACATGCAAGAAGCAATCAATCAATATTATGCGAACTCCGCAGAAGTAGAGGATTGGGTTACATGTCAACATCAAAAGAGAGAACAAAGTGAAGCTTTCATAGGTTCAAGATGCATGGGAAGCCATGGACAAAGCCCAAGCATTCGAGCGACGCTAAAGGGCACCTGATACCAGCGTCCCCCGAGGAAGAAGGAGCAACAATAGGGGGAGAGGGTAGGGGAGCAGTGGTAGCAACAGGGACAGGAGGTAGGTGAGCAGTGGTAGCAACCAAGGCAAGGGGCAGGGGAGCAATGGTAGCAACATGGTTAGGGGGCAGTAATCATCGCCCCTTTGTATAAATTTTGAATGAAAAATTACAATGTATAAAGCCTTGAGACAATAAAAAGTTTACAATTTTGAGACAATGTTTGAACAACACAAAATGTCTTTGTATTAATCATTTTGGGGTGTAGATCTTGGATAGCATGGCAATAAAACTCATTGCATGCACAAGTTTGTGACCTAGCTTTCGGTTGAAGCAATCAAGTGAAGTGTATTTGAGAGGGACTCCTTGCACAATGTTGTTTTCTCCTTGCATCTTGGAATCTAAGAAAAAAAATGTTAGTATTTATATCTTCAAGGCATTAAAGACAAGTGAAATTTATCCATTTGGTTAGTACCTTTCTATTGTTGAGACAAAATGCATACACTTTTGGCAGCAGTGGCAAGTTTTCATACGTAAGATCTACCCTAAGCTGTGTAAGAGTTGTACTTGACATTATGTCCATCACAGTAAGTAGGCTCTCTCAAAAGTAGATCTCCATTGCTAAAGGTTTGTTCTCAGAGTTAGACTCTATATCTTGGTTGTGTGGAATAAGTTGCCCACTAAGAAGATGATATCTAAAATAGTAAAATGACACTAGGAAATTTTGAGGGCTTATAATGTACTTGCAAATTATGGATTTCTTTTGCAAAATACATATTTTTTCCTCCGACTATTTCCTATCCCAATTATCATTTAAAAAGTTCAAATAGCTCTCAGACTTGCAAATGAACATTGGTGTTTAGTTCTTATTTGCTCATCAAAGAAGAAATCTACAAACACTTCAATAGGCATAACTAGAGTGAGCCTAACAATCTTTGTAGCAATCGAATACTTGAGGGACTTCTGTATATCCTGAAACAACCTATTCCTGAAGCTTTCACTATTTTGGGACAATAGCAAAGACCAATCCTTGTTGTCAAATGATGGAAGTAGCAAATGAGTCACACGACCCCAAGAAGACGATATTCGGGGTTCCAATTTGACATATCATAAAAGAATATTCCATTATCTGCTGCAAGCTCCTTTGTGATCTTCCTCGTTACATTTTCTCATGAGTAAATGCATGGAAAGCATCAAAAATCCCATTTATGCTCTCAACTGGTTGCCAATCCGTCATGTTCGATGGATAAATATCTGCACCATATCAAACATGATATCAACCATAGGCCGTCGGGAATAAACATGCACTAAATGAGATATATGCTCAAAATACCATATAGTTGGGTTTAGGGTAACATTAGCCTCTTCCTCATTGGTCGAGCGCCACTCTCTCTCTAGAATTAAAAGGCCCAAAAGTGAGTCCAAAGTTCTCCTAATGTCATACTTTGATTACAAGGACTGCTCCCATTTGACCTTCTCATCCATTTTATGGATTCTTTGTAACAAGATAGCTCACCGTAGTCAATCAACATGACATAGTCTAACCCTAGCTAAAATTTCTCATGTGGTTGTGAGAGGATCTATTAGATTGTCTCAACGGATGACTATTGCTCTGTGCCCTGCTAGTTAGAACAATGTTAGTGGAAGGTGCATCACTAGTCTTCTAAGTTTTCACTTAATTTGAGGAAACATCCTCAAATGTGACTTTCTATACTCAACCTCTTTGATAGACTTTCTTTGCATCTTTGACTTGTTGAAGATAATGTGTGGACTATGAATGATTTTACAAGATTTTGAGTGCCGCAGACAATATCCCATTCTCTGTCACCATAACCAAGGAAAACACACTTGTGTGACTTTGGGTCTAGCTTCTTTTCAAGCTCCTTTGGCACATCTACATATGCCTCAAATCCAAAGACATGCAAATGATCATAATGTTGCTTCTTTTTGGACCACGAATCCTCTACAATTTGATAATTCAATGGCATACTAGGTAATCAATTAATAATGTGCACTGTTGTCAAAATAGCTTTCGCCCAAAACCCTCTAGTCAAATTTGCCATTGAAAGCAATTCTATGACTCTCTCTCTCTCTCTCTCTCTCTCTCTCTCTCTCTCTCTCTCTCTCTCTCTCTCTCTCTCTCTCTTGAATTGCAATTTATCCTCTTAGCGACTCTGTTCTAAGCAAGTGTGCAAGGAATAGTAAGCTAGTACCTAATCCATCTCTTAGTGCCATAAGTCAACAAACTTTGGAGGCATACACTGCACCATTATCTTAAGTTCTTGAACTTTTTGCCTAACTGATTTTCAACTAGCACTAAGAACTGTAATGTAGAGAAGACATTGTCCTGGTGTTTCAAAGGATACACCCACACCTTTTTATAGAGTCATCAATGAAGGTTACAAAGAAACTACCCCCCCCCCCCCCTAGAGACTTGGTTGTCATAGGATCACATAGGTTGTGCTTTCTATTCAACGATAAGTGCTTTGTCCTAGTTTGTTTTCCATAAATGTAGTGTTCACACATAGAAAAGTCATACAAATCTAACTGAGATAAGTAACCAAAATGTTCCATTATTTTTATTCCCTTTTGGCTCATATGGCCTACCTAGCTATGCCATAACTTAGTAGATGGTAGCTCAGCCATCAATATGTAGTCCTCTTTTACACACACAACAACATAGAGTATAAGGTATCAAATTTCTACCCTTTAAGAATCACAAGATTATCCTTTTTAATGACCCAAAAGCCATTCCCAAAGAATCTAATTTCCTACTGAAATCAAGCTCTTTTTGCTAGCTTGGGGACATGTCTTGACATTTCTCAACATAAAATTTGTGCCACCATGTGAAACCAATCTAATTTCTCCAACACTCACAATATCAAGCTCATAAGATTCATCGTTCTTTATTATGCCCTTTGTATGCACATAAGTAGAGAACAAATCTCTATTGGGTGTCACATGAAAACATCACCAGAATCAATAACCCAATTTTGTGGCATCTTCTATAACAAGATCACATGCACTAATATTTGAAGTAAAAACCAAAACATTTGAAGGACCAACCATCTCAAGGATATCATGAGTTTTAGTAGAATCAACCATGTTGATTTCTTCTAATTTTGCTTTGCCATTACCATCACTATCAAGTTTCTTGTTGTCTTCTTCTTGTCTCTTTGAAAAATCTCAGAATCATCCTTCATGTGCCCTTTCTTGAGACAATGGTAACACTCAACAATATGCATAGATCCTTTAAACTTACTATGAGAAGTCTTACAGTCATTACTCTTGCCACAATCCCGATTATGACCCCTCTAACCATGCGAAGTAGCAACATAAGCATCACCTTGCTTAGCATGCTCTATAGGTTTTCTACAAGTCTCTTCACCGAGCAGACTACCGATTACATCATTGTAGACCAATTTTTCCTTAGGTACAAAGTTACTTATGGCTATGCAAAGAATGTCCCATGAGGAAGGTAGAGAGTATAACAAGAAGATAGACTATGCCTCTTTGTCAAAATTGAGTCCCTTTGATATCAATTGACTGAAGAGTATGTTGAACTTATTTAAGTCTTCAAAAATTGTATCACCTTCTTTCATACAAATCTCAAATAGTTATTTCATCAAGGAAACATTATTACTTGTGCTCTTTCTCTTTTACTTACCACACAATTATACCATGAAGCTTTAAAAGTAGCTTCACCAATAATGGCGGCATACACTCTGCAAGATGTCGACAAATAAGAATTCATGTAGATATCACCCTCTTGGAGCTCAAACAATGGCTCTTATTAACCTTTTTGGAACAAGAAGTCCCGAATCTACTCTTTCCATATGAAAAAGTTTGTGTCACCGAACTTCCTAATGTTATAGATGTCTTTCTTAAAAGAAGAGGCCATAACTGCAAGACTTAAACATTATGGTGATAAGACCAAGAAACTATGGTGAGAGTCTAGGAAAACTTTTGCAAAGTCTCCCTTGTAACTGGAGAAAATTCTCAATTGAGAAGGATAGAAAATAATCTTAAAATCAAAGCCTAACATATAAAGAGTATGTGCATAAATTGATTACTGCAATGACCCAAATAGACCACCAACACTTTGTCAAATGTATCTAGCCCTCTCTATATATAACATATGGTAAGGCCTCAAAAGAAGGAGTGCTCTAAAAAACCTATACGATCGAAGGGATCTCAACATTTGAGAATCCCTCCGTCCAAAGGCTCAACAAAAGACATGATTATTGTCAATCTCAGCAATGACTATCTACCAAGTCCAAAAAATGGTCAAGACTACCAAAATTCCAAAATATGGCTCCACAAAACGATATAAGATGGTAGTGTTTGCAACTGAATGTGTATACATGGACATGTCCTACTAGTGAGTAAGAATATACACAAATAAGCATCTCAAGATGCAATTAGTGTAGACCAAATCCCTGTGGGGATACCTGCTCTCAAAAAAGCTCAATACCACTCCTTGTGCTAAAAAAAAATTTCTTATAACACATAACATCTCACAGTTATAAGACTATAGAAAACTCACTCCCAAAAGTGCTTGTGAAAACCCTTTACCCGTATCCATAGTAGTACCTATAGAAGACGAGTAATCCGAAGCCAAAACAAGGCTATGCTCAATCTAGAGAGTTAGTATCTCATGAAATTTACACAAGGCATAAATGCGGCCAAAGCAAAAATGAATATAGCTATCAAGAAACCCTCTATAAAACTTACCAAGAATAAGTAAGTGTGCTTGTTGAAACTAGTGAACCTGGAAATAAAGCTTGTACCTTCACCTGTAGTGTCATCATTGATAACTACGCCTCTGTTGGATTTATTTCTATCGGATTGAAAATTCACCACCCTAATGCCAATGCCAAGATCTACTCCGTGCACTATGTGTGTGTTCTAGGGAATAGCTTGATGACGTGAGCCGGATCGGATGCACCAAGTTTGGTGAGTGTGATGCCAAATTCATCAAAAAAATGCTTGTTGAAATGGTGTTATGGATAGGACCGGGAAGTGTGTGTGTGTGTGTGTGTGTGACATAACGAGAGGAGCGTCGGATGTCACATCTACACTATGTCAATGCCGAAGAAGGAAGAGGACACCGATGACAAAACCTATTTCCAAAGTGAATCAAAAGTCAAACTACGGATCCAAAAGCACCAAAAGATGGGGAAATCCAAAACCCAAAGTTGTATGTGTGTGCAAGCGATAAACATAAATGACCACATTAAATCCAAAACCCAAAGTTGTATGTGTGTGTAAGCAGGAAATAGATGTTCAAATTATCAAGGTCTTGTGGTATGATATGTTCCTTATGGAAATGTGGATTTAATCATAAATGACCAAATTAAATCCAAAACCCAAAGTTGTATGTGTGTGTAAGTAGGAAATAGATGTTCAAATTATCAAGGCCTTGTGGTACGATATGTTCCTTATGGAAATGTGGATTTAATCCCCTTCTAATTTAACCAAAAGCCCCTCTATGCAAGCATTATTCTTGTTACCTACATGCATCATAAATAAAACAACTTTAATTAGCCTTTAATTTATGAATTGCAGGTGTCATAAACATAGTGCACGTGTTATATAGATGTCAACGTAGTATGAGCTTAGGGGCATTTGGGGACCTGATTGGCCATTTATCGGGAGATTTTGCTAGCAATATAAGGATGAAGGAGGATATCTTCTACCCTTACATGTAGAGGATATCATGCACATGCTTTTAAATAGCATAAGAGTGGTGTTCCATGGCTTTGCAAGATTCAATTGAAACGACGGTTTCTTATGTTAGGGGAGAGTGGGGTGATGGGGGTAAAAAGAGAGGATGTCCGTGCCATGCAAGTAGTGGAGGTATATCAATCATGTGGCACTATTAGCTCATATCACTTAACCCGGTTCCATCTTTACTTATGTTGACATCTTCTTTGGTTTTAAACCAAAGCTTGCAAGATTTCTTTAAGATGGTTTTAATTTGAACCACATAAGCTTGTAGCATCTTGCCTCGAGCGTGCGAGCACAAACATTGGTTGGGGAGTGCCTACTTATTGGTGCAGATTCCAAAAGCGAGCTTTAATCTGTTGCAAAGCACATCGTTACTTTTAAAAATGCGAACGTGAAATATACACACAAGAAGTTTTGGACAAATTCTCACAATAATTCCCACATTGTGACTTACCTCAACATCATGAGCTTCTATGAGGGAGGCACAACATACCTAGCTAGGTATGATTGGGGGCAGGGGACCCCCGGCCCGGTAGGGGGGCCGGCGGTCCCCTGCCCCCAATCGTACCTAGCTAGGTATGCGGTGCCTCCCGAGCAGAAGCTCGTGATGTTATGCATTGTATGAAAAAGATTCCGTTTTCCTACATGAGAAAATTTCTAAATCGTCTTGTCATATAGGGGAGGCCCGCATGGTAATAAATACCCTTTTTTGAAACAAAGCAAGCGCTTGTTGGCGCCTTACTGGATTGCTGGTTGTAGGGCATGTAACTTCGAATGCCGACTACATGTACCGAAGACAAAAAGTACATGTAGTCGGCATTCGAAGTTACGTGCCCTACAACCAGCACCCTTACCCTAATGAAGATCTAGGAAAGTGAGCTATTGGATCACTCCTAGCTACTCGAAGTTGGAACTCGACATACTCCAAGACGCCAAGTTGTTTGCAAGTGTCCAGGAGGATCAAAACTAATTCTAAAAACGAATTTGTGTATGTATTTTTGTAATGGACCTGTCTTCATGCTCCATCTCGTGATGATGTAACCTTTCTATAATATATATAATATATATTCACGCATATTTATTTATCAAAACAAGTAATAAAATCACAAGGCGTGCCTGTAAATAATACTTCATCTAAAAGGATTGGGAGCGTTCCAAAGTTTCAACCCTCTGTTTTGAGGGTTTGCACAAATCCCATCCATCTATGTCTTGTGTTGTCTTCTTCCTTTGGGTGCTACCTTGTGGTCAAACATGCTTCCTAGATTTTGATCAAATTGGTTTCTTCCTATCACCAACATCCAATGCTATTATTATACACGTTTTAATTTTTTCTTTTTTTTGTTTTGTTGTTAATGTATT
This sequence comes from Adiantum capillus-veneris, assembly GCF_014529385.1. NCBI lineage: Eukaryota > Viridiplantae > Streptophyta > Polypodiopsida > Polypodiales > Pteridaceae > Adiantum > Adiantum capillus-veneris. The sequence goes on from NC_140931.1 coordinate 181,056,819, forward strand.
AATGTTATCTTTGACTGTAGCAAGGCCGGTTGTAGATAGAAGTGGTGACAAAGGTAAATTATACGTTTTTTATATATTTTTTCTTTAGATTTTAGTCATGACAACAATTCCATCAATGCTTTACATAGTTCTTTTTCTAGAGTTCTTATTATTACATTCAACAAATAAAAACTCACTTATCTTTTGTCCCTTACCTTTATTAGTGAAAAATAAGGCCCAGCCAAATTAAGTAGACTGAAATTGCTAAACAAACATTTTAATGCAAGAAGGCCCAAACTTGATGCATGAGGTTGAGCTCTATGGAAGCTTACTCGATGAAGTTGAGATCTATGGTAGCACAAGCCCAAACTTGATCGATGAGGTTGAGATCTATGGAAGCTCACTAGATGAAGCCCAACGTTAAAAGTATACAAAGGTTTTTTTGGCAAGTACAATTATTGTTGGGCAAGGCCATCTCCAATATTGCCTACACAAAGAGCTCTTACCAAGAAGAGGGCCCCAACTTGGACTATGGAGGCCAATAAAATGATAGCCCCCCATACTTTGGAAGGCCCTCAGAAGTGGGCACTCACTCGAGACATGTTACAAAAGGGATAGCAAAAACGCTTGAGCAAAGTCTTCCCCACTACTTTTAATCAAACAAGAACACATAAAAAACTTTACGTTGGTGGCATATTCCAGTTGCTCATAAGCTGGTCTGTTGTTGCAATGAGTGGATAGCATTGTAGGAATCTATTGGAGCTCGCGCAAAATTACTTGCATGTGATAGATTGATGGCCACCTGTGTGTAGCAAGGAGTCAATGAGGTCTTTATTTCGTATGTGCTTATGCCACACCATGTGTTAAAGAATGTGAGACGATAAGAGGAACGTGGGTAGCATATTCAATGGGTCTTTTTCTTTATTTTATCAGATAAAGTCAATATCTGGCACTATCAATGGGGAGCTGTGTTGTGTGTGCACAAAGGCGTGGGGTGATGTTGAGTAGGTAGGTGACATGCATCCTTGCTCTTCTTATCACCTGTGACAAGAGCTGCTCAGTAGCCACCAAGTGAATAGATTTGTTGTGCATGATAAGCACAAGCGACAAGGAAGGCACGAGCAAGGCCATGGTGATTTGGCTTGAGGGGATGTCGAGTGCATGCTGGGTAGCAAGGGGTGCCTTGCACAACCACTCACAATACTTTGAGGAGGCAGCTATAACAATGTAGGCTGCAGAGGGGAGGTGCAAGCACTGAGCAGCCATCATACCGACCTGAGAGCTATACAAGGTGATGGCAAGTTCAGCAACAACACTCCATGTTGACAAGGGTGTCAAGTATGTTACACAAGACTAGCCTCTTGAGAAAAACTTGAAAGTTATTAAATTTTCCCATCAACTAACAACTACCTGCTTGAAACCTTCAAATGCCACCTTTGCAAAAAGCATGACCACAGAGTTCATACTTATTAATTGAAAGGTTGGTTAGTTCCAAACTTCCTCATGGCAATATCCCTACTCTTTGGTCCAAGTTGTTGGCAAAAAAGTTTTCTCACAGCACTGTGTTTAGTTTACCTTTTGGTCGTCACCAACTTGGTTACTAAGATAGATATTTCATTGACACAACCTCCTGTATTGGCATTGACTCTTTCTACATGTGAAGTGCATCAAAAACTTGATGCCTTTTTCTTTTTTGTCTTCATTTTAACAAAGTATGAGTCAACTCATTATTGCCATGTTGATGAGGCCATGGTTGGTTGTGAAAGACCACACAAAAGGAAACACATGACTTTGAATGCCTTTCAAGGCCTACAATTGAAGAACTAGAAGAAAATAAATCCTCTTCCCCCAAAACCCTACTAGACTTCTCCTCATGCTGGAATGGACGCTTATTGAGTGGGCAAATGTTGGCCAGCATGCTTCTGGAGAGATCATGCAATAACCCAACAATTTCATGCAGTGACCCAACAATTTCCATATTGTGATAGAATAAATTTTCACTGTCCATATCTTGAGACGAGACATAACCGCTTTCAAAGTGCACAATTCTATTTATCCTCCAATACCTTTGACACAGATCCACAAATGTCATACCTCTAAATCCAAGAGTTTGTTTTTTATGCCTACTTGCCTCTGCATGTGACTCAAAAACTAGGAGCCTATAATTTCAACCAAGTATTATATTATACATGGTTCTCCAAGGTAGGCAGATAGGTTGCTCTTACAGGTCTAACGTCCCATGACGCCCTTGTAGGGAGAAGGGCTCCTCTGCTAAGATGTTAGAAATAGCTGTCATTAAGAAGCAACTACAAAACAATGTTACAAAAAAACCAAACTAAAATTAACACAATCAGAAGAACTTGTCAGGATAGGAAACATAAGCACAAGGCCATGGATGGTTCCAGACTTGCAAGGAGTACTACCAGTAGCACGAGAGGGAGCTCTCCTTGAAATGCTGCAGGTATTAATTACAAGCTCGTCTTCTTTCAAACTGTTGGAAACCATTTCGAGTGAAGCAACATAATCAATAGCCCACCCTTGACACCTATAATGCGCTGCAGAAGAGGAGACATTAATGAATGTTCAAGAGGCGCATGTGGCATGCTCAAGAGACTCTGTGTGTGTGTGTGTGTGTGTGTGTGTGTGTGTGAGAGAGAGAGAGAGAGAGAGAGAGAGAGAGAGAGAGAGAGAGAGAGAGAGAGAGAGAGAGAGAGAGAGAGAGAAATGAAATGAAATGTTATATTAACGTCTTCAAAAGGCCATAATGACCTATGAGACCCGAAAGTTACAAAGTGGTGGATCTGATACAAAGTCAAAGTAACAAAATAACAAAATAACCTAACAACAGTACAAAACAAAGATATATATTATGGGGTCCTAATTGATCGATGTGAACCAAGCAAAAGACTAAGCAAAAAATGGGCGGCTTGTTGGGATAGCTGAATCACAAGAGATCTAGCATTGGTCGTTGGCGAATCTCATCAATTTCCTCCATGGTTAGTAGTCTGACCGGGCGTCGTGCATGCCTGGCCAGTGTGCTCCGAATTTTCTGCCGTAGCCTCCGTCGATGCTGTGTAGTTCTTCACTGTCGCGGGCGTCTGGATTTCCCCAGTTCAATCGCTCGGTCAATCAACGTACCTCTGGTGTGAGACGAGGGGGAGCTCTGCTGTGGGAGTGGCTCTTGTGGCTGTCTCGTGTCTGCTCTGAAGAAGTCGTGATCCATCTTTGAGACTGGCTAGCCTTGACATTCATCAGGCTATCTCTGTGTCTGCGCAGCTCGAGCAAGAACAAACCCAGACATCTCTGATCTTCATATCCCATGACTCTTGAGAGTGGTCCAAAACCTTCTCTGAACAAGCAATGGAAGCGGCCTCGTATCTCGTAGTAGACGGGGTAGCGACATGTATAGTGTAGCTCTGTCTCAGGTTCCATGTTACACAAGGGGCATGTCCTGTCCTCTACTGGTACTCCCATGTATCTCCCCGTCTCAATCCGCAACTGGTGAGAAGATGTGCGTAACTGGCCAATAGCACATCGTATCCCATGAGACAAGTGGATATCCATATATCTGGGTCTCGCCACAAAACCATCTTCCGTAAGCTGGAGAAGATGGTCTTTGTAAAAAGCCATCTTCGTGCCCAATTCCTGTGCTGGTTGTATCCATGTCCTTCTGGTGCCTAGCTGGGTCAGGTCTTGGCGTATGAGCTTGGTGATCTCTGACTGTGTAAGGGTGAGAGATGGTGCATCCAATGAGTAATGGAATGGTGGCAGCCGGTCTATGTTGAACCCATGTGCCTGAAACCATGATGTCATCTCCCCATACCAGCATGTTGTATCTCCTTGTATGGCTAACTGTCGAGAGGATTCAAGTGCTATGCGAGCATATCTGTCTCTAGGAAGTGCCCATGTGCGGTTTATGAAGGAGACTGATCTAGTGAGCGTCTCCACCACAAGTGGGGGGGCCGCTAGCTCTTCTCGGATAATGGCCCGTGGTACTGATGCCTTGGCTCTAATGAGCCGCGAGATCATAGAGACGAGAGGTTTCTCCATGTTCCTCCATCCGTCTGAGCGACCCGTCCTCCCGTGGTGATCCAGTGAAGGTCCCCATATCTCGGTTCCATAGAGCAATGATGAAGCCACCAAGGTGTCAAAGAGCCAGAGCTTCATCCGGGGCTCCTGAAACTGAACCTGCGACGAACACATCCTCTCCACTCTACGCAATGCTGCGTGGGCTCTAGTAAGTCTGGTTTCTGCGGCTTTTCTGAGTGAGAATGTAGGTCCGCTAAAAACCACTCCAAGGTAAGTGTAAGCGTTTGTGTATTCCACAGTCTCCTGGCCGTATGTGAGTGTAAGTGCTGACCTCCTGATCCACTGTGGGGTGGTATTAAACACCATAACCTTGGTTTTACCCAGGTTGACAGACAAACCACTTTCGTGGGCAAACGTATGCAGAGCATCCAATTGACGTTGCATTCCCTCTCGCGATTCGGAGATCAACACTATGTCATCAACATATAACAAAAGTGGAATCCATGTCCCTGCCAACTGAGCACCTTTATCCCCATCGTTGTCAATGTAGTCAGAAATCTCATCCACATACATACCGAAAAGAGTGGGAGAGAGCGGGCAGCCCTGCTTCACCCCAATAGTGGAGTGAACCGGTGTAGAAAGTCCCTCCGGGGTGCGTACATGCCCCACTACTGATCTGTACAATGCCATGATCCCCCAAATGAGTTCTGTGGGTAGTCCCATTTCCTGTAATCTGCGCATCAGTCTAGCTCTAGGTACCGTGTCGAAAGCTTTGCGAAAGTCCACAAAGCTACAATAGATCCGTCTCCCATGAGATCTGCCTTCCTCGATGATGGCCATGAGTGTTAAGATATGGTCAAGAGTAGAGAAGACTCTCCTGAATCCTGCCTGCCCAGTTGCACATATTCCTTCCCTCTCTACCCATCTACTCAGCTGTTGCTCAAGAATGAATGCATACAACTGTGCCAGTGTGTGCCCAATCATAATAGTGCGATAATTCCCAGGCTCCATGGGGTCTCTTGATTTGAAGATAGGTACGATCATAGATAGGCTCCAAGTGTCCAATAGGCCCTCACACATGGCACAATTAAACATAAGTGCTAGAAGCTCTGCTAGTAGGTCTTTGGCATGCATGAAATGCTCAGCTACTAGGCCCTCATGATCATATGCTCTCCCAGTCTTCATCATGTCAATGGCTTTCTTCACCATCTCAGCAGTGAAAAAGACACATGTATGTGGGCATGGGTCGGGGGGGTTGGGTAGGGGCGGCTGTCCAGGTACTGTGTACAAAGATGATGCGTACTGACCCCAGGTCTCTGTGGAGGAAATAGCAAGGGGGGGACTACTCATGAAAGAGCCGCCACGCCTCACGCGAGTCTTGACTCAAGAATAGCTGATATAGATCCTGCTCGAGTCTAGCCAGAAAAGCCCTCTTCTTCCGCCGCACCAGGCGTCGGAAGTCCATCTGTGATGACTGTCTATGAGTGACGTCCCCCAACAACACCTCCCTCTGAAGTCTGGCTCTAGTTTGGCGGCACTCCTCATCGTACCAGCTGTTCTGAGGCATGCTCCCAAATCGGCGGCTCTGCTCAGGCTGGGTGTGTGGGTATGCTTCAGCTGCTGCCTCATGTAATGTCTATGTCAGTATAGTAGTTAGCTCCTCCAGAGGTCGCCCCGGGTTCTCAGTGCATAGGCGTCTGTAGATTCCGTCCATGTATACAGAGTGTGTCTCCCTTGTGAATGTGTAGCGAGTAGGGACTGCTACTTGTGGCCTGTGTGCTGCACTGAAATGGAAGGAGATGGTCATCGACACCAGAGCAAGAACCACCGCCACCCCCACCAGTCTGGGCCCAACTGTGAGATCCTCGATACTAGAGATGAGATTCGGTTGTGCCATGACATAGTCCACCGTGCTGGCTCCATGTCTGTGTGGGAAGCGTGTAAAGCCTCCCGCAGCAGGAAATCTCTGTAGGCCGTTCAAGATGACCAATCCATGTGCAGTGCCCATGTCTATCAGGTGTCGCCCATACTCAGTATATTCCATATCGTGTGATAGTCTGGAAAGGTCCGTCTCTGCCACATCTATCTCTCTTAGCATCTCCTCTGAAGTATCATAAAACACTACTTGGTGATGGGCAGTCCTAGCATTGAAGTCCCCGAGGATGATAATGTCACCGTCCCTAGAGAACTCCCATATGTCAATTTCCAAAATAGAGAAAGGGGACTGTCCTTTGGGTGGTACATAAACTGATGTACTCGGGGGAAAGTAAAAAATAGCTAGATAGAGGTATCTGCCTGTCTCTGCTTTCAGTCTCACCCACATGTACCTAGCCTGCTCGTCCCTGCGGGCTATATGTATCAGTGGCTGCAGATCCTCTCTAAATAACACTGCCACTCCTCCCGAGCCCCGCCCTCTGTGCTCTGAGCGTGTTTCCTGTCTGTAGGCTGTCTCCCAACTATATCCACTGATGTGAGGCATGGATTGCCCAGGGGCCTGGTGTGTCTTAGAGTAGAAGATGATATCTCTTCCAGTAAAGCTATCCTCAAAAGCACCCACATCAAGACGCATAGATCCATTGCAATTCCAGGCAGCTACTTTGAGTGTGGTCCCATAAGTCTCGCACTGTCATGTGGAGCGTCGCTCAAGTATTACCACTTTTCCGTCTCGGTAAAAAGCGATCTTGCCTTTTCCCCTGGCCGCTCTAATCTCCGGCATTACTTCCTGCATATGAGCAATCTGCGAGAGGGTGAGATCGTCCCCAAGAAAGATGCCAGACTCTTTAAGAGTTGGTCTTTTCTTCAAGAATGACTTCTTTGCTTCCATGGAGGTAAAACGGAGGATGAGTGCTCTTTCTTTTGAGGTTTCTCCACTGCCTCCATTTTTCTTTATGTTGCCCACTCTCCATGCCCTTGTGTGTGTCGGCTCATGAATCCCCATCAAGGTTGTGAGTTCTTTTACTTCTTCGTCCACATTGCCTTTGTCTTTAAGACCGCAAATTCTCACATGTAAAGCGCGCACCCTTCTCCTCTGCTCCTCCTCTAGTGTCTGGTTAATGATGTTGTTGGGTGTGGACGTGGACGTTATCTCCTTGTCTTTTCCTTTCTTGGCCACCTTGATCCATTTCTCGGCTTCGTCTGCCTTCTGTTGGGTTTTGGTAAGAACATCCACCCAAGAAGTCATCATTTCTTTGCGTTGTTCTTCTCCCTCTTTGATGGCCCGTACTTGTTCCTTGATCGTGTTGATTTCTTCAATTACTGAGGGTTGCAGTTCGCCCTCTTCCAGTGTGTTTCTTGATCGGGCTTCGGCGAGTTCTTTCTTGAGTGATGTGATCTCTTCCTCTTGGGTCGTCACTTGGTCTTCCAGCGTGCTTATCTTGCTCTCTTGGATCAGCACACGTCCTTCGAGAATGTTTATTGTGCCCCAGAGATTGCGGTTCATCTTGGTGATGGTCTCCGTCATTTCCTCTTTGCATTTTCGAATGGCATCCTCTAGGGGGTCGGCTTTTTCGTTCGTCTTCCTCATGTTTGATCGCCGTCCGCAAGGGGTTAGATGCGTGTGTGCACCCACTCTAGCAGCTAGCGCGTCACTGGATGTACGTGTGCACCCACACTGGCGACGATCGCGACGAATGGCGGAGTGCGAGGCGGTGTGGCCCGGTCAGTATGTTCAGCTGTGTGGGTGTGTGCGCGCGCCTCAAAAACAAAATTGAAGGAGGGGGGGGGGGGTTGAAATGAAATGAAATGTTATACTAAAGTCCTCAAAAGGCCATAATGACTTATGGGGCCCGAAAGTTAAAAAGTGGTGGGGGCAGGGGTGGGGTCAAAAATAAATAAAAAATAAAATAAAAAATTTTACTTCCTATGCGTAGAAGAAGGGGGGGGACACCCTACGCGTTAAATTTTTATTTTTTATTTTTGGGGGGGGGGGGGGGGGTTTGCAGAGGCAACGCGAGGAGGGGGAGGCATTGGGCGCGGGGCTGCAGGCGGGCAAGGTTTGCAGGCAGGCACAACAGCGAGTAGGGCGAGGGGGCAGCGAGGGAGCAGAGCGAGCGAAAAGGGCAGCGGGAGAGCAGGGCAACGCAGGAGAGAGAGAGAGAGAGAGAGAGAGAGAGAGAGAGAGAGAGAGAGAGAGAGAGAGAGAGAGAGAGAGAGAGAGAGAGAGAGAGAGAGAGAGAGAGAGAGAGAGAGAGAGAGAGAGAGGGGAGAGCAGGGCAGCGGGCGAGCAGGGCAACGCAGGAGAGAGAGAGAGAGAGAGAGAGAGAGAGAGAGAGAGAGAGAGAGAGAGAGAGAGAGAGAGAGAGAGAGAGAGAGAGAGAGAGAGAGGAGAGCAGGGCAGCGGGCGAGCAGGGCAACGCAGGAGAGAGAGAGAGAGAGAGAGAGAGAGAGAGAGAGAGAGAGAGAGAGAGAGAGAGAGAGAGAGAGAGAGAGAGAGAGAGAGAGAGAGAGAGAGAGAGAGAGAGAGAGAGAGAGAGAGAGAGAGAGGTCACTTGGCCTTTCAGTCGTCCATCAACTCCTCTACCCTGCCTCTTGGTTGTATAGAAGCAGGTCACCGCTAACCAGCCATCAGTCATCACAGCCCCTGCCCTTGCCTTGTAGTGAAGAGTCATCAACCCTACAAGTGCGCTCCCATCACACCCAAATTTTCCTCCAGATGGGCTCTCATCGCCCTCAACACCTTTGTCATACTGCTACCTTTTATCGCTCCTACCTGGCCCACTAAACCTGGCATGAGGCATGAAGCTCACCATTTGGGCACCCACAACCCCTTCTTTACTCCCTCCCATACGTGGGCACCCCAATCAGCTAATGTCCCTCATCATGGGTTGGCTCCAATCATGCCTGATCATGCCCGTTAATTTACCCTCATGCATTTCAGCTCCATTGTGACCGTTAGCTCTATACTGACCCGGACTCAGCAATCCACCTCATAGCCAAGCACATTAGCCAAGCAAAGCTGCTAAAGCTGGCCCGCAATTGACACCTGTAGGTGACATGGATGCTAAAGCGCGCCGTTGATGAACTAAGGCAAGCAAGCACTCATCCCTACACCACAACAAGCTTCTCCAGGAGATGGCAGAGCAGAAAACCAAAGGGCAAAAGTCTTCCAACACAATCTTCTGCATGCCGTAGTGCCCCCTTCAAAGCCCATAAATCCTCTACTCTGTAAACGTGAAACGACTTGGAACAAAAGACCAAACCCTTACAAAACTGCACAGAGCCTAACAACACGCACGAACAACCACGGTAGATAGCATCGCAAAGCATAGGAGGAATTACTCCCTAGAAAAAATACACCTATAATCATAAGGTTCCTAGCCCTACACCTTCACTTCCCTACTCACCCACCTTCAGTTCCCTCCAAACCTATTCTATTTATCTACCGACCCACCCACCCACTGTGCAATGATGGCAACTACACGATGCTTTATGCTTGCTTCTCAAGATCACCATTTCAATGTTTCATCATTTTCATGACACTGTTTTGCAACAATGAATGCCCACTATCTTATTTCAACAATTCAGCATTTTTGGCCTATCATAAAATGCTTGAAAATATAACTCAAATTTTTTTCTATTTAGTCAGCAAAAAGAGAAGGCATCTCTATAGCCTAAGCCCTTTGGGCAGGCCAAAAAAAAAGGAGGTCAAAAAGGAATACAGTGCTAGGCGCTGGTGCTGGTGCCATGGCGCTTGGGAGCCGGCCCTTGTGCTCGCAGCTGGCGGGACTACAGCCTCATACCTTCCGCAACTCCCCACATAAGTTCATCTCGGTGAGCCCTTCCTGAGAGAGAGAGAGAGAGAGAGAGAGAGAGAGAGAGAGAGAGAGAGAGAAAATCTAGTGTGTAATTTCCGCTTACAGAAGGAGAGGGTAAAGTTGTGATACCAGGGCTGTCTTGCCTGGATGCTTTGATTGAACAAAGTAAACTGTATAAAGCCTTCTTGGGTGGTTTCCATTCATGGGGTTAGTGATAAAGCAGTAATGGCGGAGGCCATACTTACACACCGATTGCTTTAACCACCCCAAGTGATATTTTGATCATGTTCAAGATGCCTCCATGATGAATTTGTGTATGATAAATGTCATAATGCAAAATACTTGCAATACAAGCCAAGATATATTCAAGCGGGGTGCCCCTTGAGATTCTATGATGGAGGTCACTGAACCCACAGAGGGCTATACTACTAATCGTATCATGATGATGGGGCCATTGGTTTGCTTAGTGAGTTATGCCTTTATCTGTGCTAAATGAAGGGTTTTGTGCATTATGCAGCACAGTCTATTCGAGGAAGCATTGCATCTGAGGTCAAGATTAAAGTGCACAATTTGTGGAAGAAAGGTTCCAACGGCGAAAAGATATTAGAAGGCATCAGTTTTGATGTGAGGCAGGGGGGAGTGCATGCTCTTATCGGTCCTTCTGGGAGTGGAAAGTCGACCGTTTTAAGAGCATTAAATCGTCTGTGGGAACCTCCTCCTTCTTCCATCTTCCTCAATGGCCAGGATGTCACCGTTATGGATGCCATCAGCTTGCGCAGGCGTGTTGGAATGCTTTTTCAGACATCTCATCTTTTTCCAGGTCAGCCTTTTGAAGAAGATCTTGTATGGTTTGACAGTTAGTCTATTTCACACCATAAGTGACAAATGATGGAAAAATTTTATGGAGTTTGTGCCATATATCCCATGCAAACTGTGTGATTTTATTGCTACCCATTAGAAGTTGCTCAATACAATTGGTCACATGCATGTTGCAGGAAAAGGCACAAGTCATTGAAAGAGAAGTTCCTTTCTTTCTGCGTTGAAATTTTCTACCGTAGTCTATCAGTGTGAGAAATGTGATCTAGGAAAGGAACACGCAAAAATATATTTGAAACAGAAGAGCAAGTCTTCCAATTAAATTTTTGAGAATTTATGACAAAATATTGGGGTATTTTGGGAAGTTTTAAAATTTAAGGGGTATTTTCGTAATTTTCCCAAGAATCTATGCTTGTGGTGGGAGTGTTTAATTTCTCAGTGGGCACCCGGTTCTTCTTGTTTGCTGCATTGGCTCCATACCAACGAAAATGTCTCTTGATAGTAATATAATCCCTTTTCTCCTTCAAAGTTTGTGTAAGGAGGTACTTAATAATGAAAACAAACTTGGCATTATGCATTGGGTTGTGTGGTTGTCTCTCTTGCTGAAGGTATACAAGATGAAAGTGATTATCTTTACTGCTTTGCTTGACAAGGAATGGTGTTAGGTGTGCATGTGTCAAGTTTTGGAAATTTACGTGCCGTGTAGTTTTAATAGTTAATGGCATTAAAGACAGTCACTGTGTTTTATAGGAGCTGAGAATTTACAAATCTGATGTCTTCTTGTTGTTGTGGGAATTCGACGCTAACGATTAAATTTTTGTCTTATGTCCATGGTGTGCATCAGTCCAAAGTTGAGCTTTTGAAAAGAATAGGTGAATGTTATTCAAGTAAGTGCCTAGTGCCTATCGGTTATTGTGCCCGATCAAAACAAATTTAATTATGAGTTGTTTTCATCAAATTATCATTCAGTGAATCTAAAATGATGATTTATCTTGTTCTAATATGTGCATGTGTGTCTCTGGATGTTTTGTGTATATATTTTAGTGTCTCTCTTGCCTGGCTATTTAGCTCATAAGATTTAAGCTATTTCACACTTCCATGTAAGGGTTACAATTAAGTTGCTGCTAGTGCTGAAGAGAGACTGAGTTTGTACTTGCAGGAACCGTGGCTGATAATGTCAAGTATGGGCCATCTTTGATAGGCAAACAGCTGTCGACCAATGAAATAGAGAATCTTCTGAGTTTAGCAGGGTTTCCTGATCTTGACCCTCAGTTTCTGGACAAATCTGTTAATGAGTTGTCTGGAGGTGAAGCGCAGCGGGTTGCGCTTGCACGAGCCTTAGCTAACAAGCCGGAAGTGCTTCTGTTAGATGAACCTACGAGCAGCCTCGATCCTGTTTCGACAAGGAGCGTGGAGAACACAGTCATGCAGTTGGTACAGAGTGGCGATTTGACAGTGGTGATTGTTTCTCATAGTTTGGAGCAGATTGGTCGCCTTGCTGGTGATGCCACTGTCCTGTATCAAGGATCGCTCTTAGAAACTGGACCTTTCTCCGAGGTAAGGAGCAGTGACAATGCTGTTTTGGCAGAGTTCTTTGCCAGTTCAAATTCAAGTTCATGAATATCTGTTTTGTTATCTCTCAGCATAAATAGAATTTGTAATGCTGCAAATTATTGCAAGCAAGAACAGGCCATTTATTGCAGGATGCGAAGTTGCCTGTTTGGTTCATTTGCTAGCAAAGTATAGGATAGCATGGCTCATTGTTTGTTAACATTTGCATACTAACCAGGGTTTGGGAAGAGACAGGGTTGCACTCAGCCTAGAACTTGTTCACATTGGGAAATTCCCTCTCAATCTCTCGTGAGAAGGATTTTGCATTTTACAAGTTTTAGTTATATTTTTGAGATTTCTATATTGAAATTCTAATGGTAAATTCCTTCCCAAATCTCGATGAAAGGATTGAGTTCCTCTTCTCAAAAAATGTATTCCCGAACGTTGGTATTAACTTGAAACGTTCTCCAGGAGAAGCGATCTTATGTAGACCATGTGCCTGCTATGATAGTTGCATACTGATGTGTTATAGATGGGGGTAAACCTCAGGTCATTTAGGCTGTGACTCATGTGGAACCCTATTTTTGTGTACATACTGCTTGAACAAACATGCGATGCAAAGACATATATCAATGTGTTAGTGCTTTTAATCGTTTACTAGTTACGTTGAAAGATGTCTTTTGGCCTTTTGTAGGCAAGGCCTATGCAGTGTCTTAAAGGTAGGTTATTTCTCTATCTTTCTTTCTTTTCCCTAGGAGTGTCTTTTTGGCCTGCCCAAATGGCAAAGACCATAGAGACGACTTCTCTTTTTGGCTAGCTAAAAATAGGATGAAAAATTTTGGAACAAAAAAATTTGATTGGTCAGTGCTGTGGTGAGAACTCGAGAGAAAGTCATCAGGGGCAGTTGGGTGACGATCTCATGAAGATACTGAGATAAGATTTTTTTCAAGATCCTATTATTCAATGTGTTCACTTTATATATTACCTCTCCCCACTGCGACTTTAAACTCATCTGTTGTGCTCAGGGTACAGTCAAGTCACTTACAGCTCCAAGAGCATGTAGTTGATGAGGCTCCTTCTGATCACCCCTGGGTGCTGCATCCTCCTCCTCTGTTTTGGCACCTAACATTCTTCGGTCTTCAACACGCCAGCCACTGCCTGCACTCATGTAGTTGGGCAATGCAGTGGGATGCGCCTTGGGCAGAAGACAGGCAGGGCGATGTAGCAAGGTAGAGCTTTTGACATAGTAAGAACAATCCCAAGAGACCCCGTAGATCAATCTGTCCCAGCTTTAACGCAATATCTGACACCATAGAGGAAAGTGGAACAACCAATCTACCAACCAAACTTGGACGATAGAAAATATATTCCAATGTCTTCTTCTTGAGATTGAGAGAGAGAGAGAGAGAGAGAGAGAGAGAGAGAGAGAGAGAGATGTACATGTGCACATTAGTTCAAGTGGGTTTGTTGCAACACAACTTCGCTAATCAACTTATTAAGAAGTAGAAGCTGCCGTTTCAACTAGGGCCCTTGCTACATTGGGTGGATATTTGTTGGCCAAGTCTAGGTGATGAATAGCTGTTCCTCTTGTCAAAGATGAAAGTTGGCCTTATTCTTGTGTTTGAAGGGGTGGTTTTTCCTATGTTGCCAGCTTTCCAAGGAGGCATGCAATTGTAGAACTCATGACAGAAGTGGTTGCGATGGGAGTTGCAATGGGAGTTGAACTCTAACAAGTAGTGTAAGGTGAAGGCCCTCTACCAGCTTTAAATTATTGTAGTGGGGGGCTTCAATGTCAAACACCAAACCATCGGCCAAGTGCACACAACCAAAGCCCCACTACAGAAAGTATTGTACTCACGATGTGGTGTGACATGGAAAATTGCATCCTCATCTAGCAACCAACGGGGAGAAGTGTCATCTCTCAAAGATATGTAAGCAAAAGGAACACAAAAGGTAAATGTGACATCACCACCACTGGCATATGAAGCCACCACTCCGTGTCAAAAACTTCATTTGCATCACACATGCATCTATGTCGCTACCTTATACATTTGAAACAAGAGCAACCGATGTGTCGTGTGTGACCACAATGCAAACAACACAAGTATTGACAACTACGAGATCGTTGTCGCTCACGATTCATCATTTTTTACTTTGAATTGTCGCACATGATTTTCGACCTTGAATTGTCACATGTCAGGTGCCATAAATGTTAATATAAATAAATAAATAGATATATATATATATATATAAATAGAGAGAGAGACGTCATGATGGTTGCTTCACTGGTTGCTTCACTCTAGAGAAGAGTTTCCATTCCATCAGAGATCAACCATATTGGTTGCTTGTAGAGTCAACAAAGAGGACAACTCTTTAACAATGTAATGATAGGTTTCGAACCTATTTGCTTTGAATATTATTTTCATGGTAGGCCTTGTGATTTTATCGCTTGTTTTCGTCCTTTCCTCCCTAAAATCTCTCTCTCTCTCTCTCTCTCTCTCTCTCTCTCACACACACACACACACACACACACACACACACACACACACACACACACACACATGGGTGCATGCACACACTAATGCATGCAAGTGGGTTCTTTTATGAGATTAAGCTTGTACGCTAAACTATAGGTGTTCTTTACTCCACTATGGAAGGTAGAGCACAGTATAAAGGTGCACTCCAGGTTGAACGCCAATAACCAAAAGGGGTTTTGTGTATATGCCACTTTTGGGGGCTATAAATGATGGTTACGATGTAGAACCTCAAAACTAGGTGCTTTGGATCAGCTTAGTGAATAAAAATATTTCTTTAAGGATAGTCTTAGACCAAGCTATCACTAACTAAATCTTTGACCAAGGTGTCATTACTCAAAACTAAGGCATCTTAAATATTTTTACTTTTTATTTTGGACCGAAATGTTCCTAAGTGGTCTATTCTGGTTAATGAATGCATGTGACATCTATTACAAATTACAATAGAGAGGAGAGTTTACTTTCATTCTTAGTATGTCCATGTTGATATACAGAAAAATATGATAGTTGTATCATTGTTCTAGATTCCCCCTTTTTTTATTTTGGTAAAGTCGAGCAAAATGACAACTCATTTCTACAAAAATTCATTGATTGAAAAATATTTTATTATCTAGTAAATATTGGTAAGTAGGTGGATATCATCTTCCAATACCTTGTTCAAAATCCTTGAGATATTGCAAATTGGTGTAGGCTTGTGAATTTCCTCTCCAAAGTATGTGGAGAATAGCACAATCTTCTCAATTTTTGTTGGGAGATAAAAAATAAACTATTAAAACGGCACTTCCTGAAGAGCTTTTGATTTGCAACTTTAAGTGAGTCGTAAAAGTGTGGAGGAATTTTTGGTTTCGTGGCTTGAAAGCTACCAAGGTAAGTTTGATGATAAAGGGACATTAGAAAGAAACTTATGTCATACATAGAGTAAAATACTTGTTTAAATGGAGAAAAGATTTTCATAATTAACGACGCTCTTACACTGGAGAAATCAATCAAAGTAAGATTTCAAATTCTAAAGCTCTAAATGCAATCAAAGCCAAAACAAGTTGAAGGTATAAGAGCAAGGTGGTAATTATACAAGAGCTTGACCTTCAACCATATTTAAATATACCATTGAGTAGATGCTTTAAAAAAATTATTATGTTAGCTTTACAACTTTTAAGTATATTTATGCGCTTTATGTGAAAATAGCTCAATCTTAGAAGTTTTGTATATTACATGTGTTTCAACAAAAGGAGATTTTGTTACCCTTCCTATATCTTGGTGCTTAAATTGGACAAAGCCCTAATGGCAAGATGAATCACGAGTGAGTTACCACCCTATAAGGACTTGGTGTCTTTTGCATTTGATTCAAAAAATTTAGGGATACACATACGTTCAGTCTGAATACATCATGAGTTTTCATGATAGCAATTGGAACAAGCTTGGGAAGTGTCGGAAAATTTTGGCATTGCATTTTGATGGGCCCATTGGATTTGAGCCTTTCCTCAAGGGTGGGCAACCATGGAGGTTTCCCTTCATTAGGAAGTATGAGGGAACCTTGCAATTTTCACCTTTGATAATGACTACATGTAGGTAGAAAGTTACCTCCATTTTGACGATCACATGTAAATTCATATAATGGATTATGAACTTGGCCATAGATTTCTTCAATGATTGAAGCAAAGAGAGTGAGTAAAAGTGGTGGTGGATCATTCATTAAAGCAAGGAAAGTCCACCTGAATAAGCATAATATGACCATATAGATATATAGGCTAGCTTTGTTTAATTGAACATCCAAGATAGGAATTTAATAATATTTTTTAAGAATGTAATGAACTTAAATACTATGAGGAGATTAATAACATTAAACAGTAGTAATGTAATGTTCAAGCAAAATGTGTTCCAAGAGAGTTGAAACGGCTCTTATCAGGCAAGAAAAAATTCATCTATGCAATTATTCCAAAAGTTTATAAGAAGAGTTTAGTCTACAAATATTTGGAGATGTACTTAAGAGGCATGAAGCACATATGATGTCAATTTAAGAAGTTCCAACGAAACAAACAAATATGATGAGGCAAATTATGATGGCATTTAGTGATAAAGTAGAAAACAAGCCATTAATGATTAGAGAATCTAACATAGAACCACCTAACAGAAACTTGTTCTTTAAAGATGGGGATGTTATTGTACTTTCTTACTACAAGAAAAACACAGTTTAAGATGGACATGTCATATTTAATCAACCTATCAAAGTGAAAAGCAAGGGAGAGACATCTGACAATCGACCTATAGCTGGAAAGAAACATGTAATAAGTAAGTAAATAATGCATGATGTACATCGACGGAGGAGTAGCTCATATGCTACAAAAGCTCATTGTAGAAAAACTAAGGTGACACTAGAGGCACACACTCTACCATCATAATACCCTAATGCCCAAAAAATAAAGCACTTAACACAGCCAATAAAAAACTTGGCCAAACGTAAACTCACATAAATGTAAAGAAAGGCTCAAGTGATGAGTTCTAGGGTGCTGATTCAATTGAAGGACCACAAGCATGAGAGCCCTTGATCCAAGTGAATTTGGGATCCCCTACTACACCAAATATAGGTGAGCTACATGGGCTAGTGCTCCAAAAAAACCTAGGTTGTGTAATCTCTAGTAGAAATCTAGAGATTTTCTTTGAATTTAATGTTGAAGGTGAGAAAACCTACAAACTTAGTGTAAAAACCTTCAAAAAAAACCAATTTTCCTTGAAAATTTATCATATGTAGGTTTTCCAAGTTTGTGGGAAAAAGTTTTTTTCCCACAATGCATGGGCTACGTAGAAAATGGATGATGCATGCTTTTCATCAACCTCAGACTTTGACAACTAGTCATGCTTGCTTCGATTTGTCATAGTCAACACTTTTCACTAGTATATGTTTTAAGATTATACTTTCTTTATCACTCAAATAGTGTTAGAATATATGATTTACATCCTTGGCATGATTATCTATTCCTACAAGTATTTTTGAACAAACTCTACATTGAGATTTCTACATAGAGGTCAAAATATTTTAGGCTATTTCACTTTCATACAAACTTATATAATTTCTAGTTGTGCTTGTTTAGTCTTCAACTTTAACACACTTCTAAACTAGTAAAGAAGCATCTTTTTTTATAAAACATTAATGAAGTGTGTAGTTGAAGAAAAACAACTTATCATATCTACATTGGAGTATGTTTATAATTTTTCAAAGAAATCTCTATGTAGCTAAAAAAACCAAGGCAATTTATACTTTAGGTAAGAATAAACTATCATAAGTACACATGTCTAGGGATGCAGGGTTGTCATTTCTTTATCTACTATATAACTAATTTTTCAAAGCAAAGCATCTATCAAGGTCACTATGAAAGGTTTGAGAAAATCCATGCTAAAGTCAATCTCCAATTTTCCAAGTAAAATTAGAGCACAGTTTTGTGTAACGCATTCATACAATGTATACTTCAAAACAAAACACCTACCTAACAAGTAACATGTTTTTAACACAAAAATCTTGCCTTTGCAGAGACAAAAAAAGGAGAGCATAAGTTAAACTTTTCATACTATGAAAGTTTGCAAAAATATTTTTTTAAAATTAAGTGCACAAACTAATTGAGTGCCATATGAAAATATGGTGGAGAATTGGCATAATCTCTCTCCAAAATTTATAAAGAACAAAAGCCATGCCCTATGACAAAGATCAAAGTAGTAGTGCATGCTCACACAAAAGCAAGTAGATTCGTACAAATTAATGTTGATGTGGCAAGCGTACAAATTGATGATGATGGGCGACGATGTGGCGTTGTCGTGCAACTCTGCTTCCATGCAAAGAAAGATACCAAAAAAACCCCGACAACGTTTTACAACTTGATGCTAATGTAGCAGGTTATGTGGGTGGACAACGTAAAATACAGATATCCCTTAGTCAAATTCGTATGCATAGACATTCTAATCAAGAACGAGATTAGTCTAGAATTATCAACCGATCGATGATACATGCTTCTTTAATTTATGTTTCCACATTTGTGAGGTTAGGTATCAAACCAAGTTCCCCATTCTACCTTAAAGGAAGCTCTAGAGAGCCATAGCCACTCCACTTATTTGACGGGCAAGGAATAATGCCATCCTCATTCATAGTTCACAGTGCTCACTATGCTAAATTCACCAACTCTTCTTGTACTTTTGGGTCCTTTCTGACCTTAAGGTAGACTTGCATCCTTGTATTGTTCAATATCAAAATCTTCATGTCTCATAATCCTAATTTACTTTTGCTGTCAAGTCATGCTGTTTTGCCTTTCATTGAAGTTATCCACCTCAACCCTGCTCTTCATTTCAAACTTTTGCGCACATTCCACTAAAAATGATCAACACAATTTCAATCTTTCAATCTCTTTTTAGAATGGTCACCATGCTCTAAAGCTATGGCCTTTTCTTCACTTCCTAGGTCTGCAATACCAGGGCTGATTTATGTTTTATCTTGGCCACTCTTAATTTAATTCCAGAAAGTGACACCACTCTTAATTGAACTACAAAATTTTAATTTAATTCGAGAAATTGTTACCACTCTCGATTGATGCTTGATGGGTAAGTGGGTTGACCTAATCAAAGACTAAGTGACTCTCTTGGCTTAGAGATCCTTAGCTATTACACCAACTAAGCCTTAGAATCTAAAGCTCTTTACACCAAGTAATAACAATGGAGCTGCAGGAGGTGATGACATTGGTGAGCCATGGAAAAATAACAATAGCTCCTAGTAAGAAGGCATCAAATTGATGAGCGGCCCTATCAAAGAGAGGATGATATGCATGTCAAACCACCAGTTCTAGTAAGTATCCCTCTTCAATGCATATGGAGAGGCTTTTCTTGACAGATAGAACATTCAATAAGGACACTATAATCGGACAACAAGAATAACATCAACAATGAATAGGGTCCCATGCCTAAATAGAAGCATAATTCATTGTACGCTTGACTCAGAAGAGGATAATTAGGTACAATCACAAACATACTGAGACATCCAAGCCTTCTAGTATGCTTCAAACACAAGCCATCCAGTCCTTTAAGTGCCTCCCCTCTTCATACATTGCTTTATACACTGGTCATCATCAACGACAAACATGCTTCTACACAGGATTTCTACTGCCATTGCTTGTTTCTTGCACACATTGTTTTAGAGCTACCATTTGCAATTACAAATTGATATGATATGATATGATAGTTTGACAGACTTAGTGTTAGTATGCTCTAGTTGACAGGTCACAAATGGAGCTATTGAATGGCCAGCTAAGGGGGAGAGAGAAACAGTTAACAGGTCTGCAAATGCTGTAGTTGACGGGTCACAAATGGGGCTATTGAATGGCCAGGTAAGGGGCAGAGAGAAAAAGTTAACAGGTCTGGAAATGGTTGAACGGGGATGTATGAATGCAAGGCAAGTAGTCAACATTTAGGTACGGTGTGTTGATTTTACAGGCCTTCTGGGGCCTTCTGGGGCCCAAAAGAGCTGTGCCCTGAAAACAATGGCCGCTTTCTAATCTCAGAACTGGCATTTCACAACCAGAATGATGTTGGAACGCATTCCAAAACGGGCCAAATGTGTTCCTTTATTGTAACATAAATTAAAACGGCACGTGATTGGAATGGCATTTCTGAAATGCCACGTGATCGGAACGCACTCTTGAGCACGAACAGGGCCCGAAACGGGCATTTCTTGTTTCTAAGATATATATGTCCCCTTCAAATGACAATCCACATAGTGAATATACATGAGTATGCAATGTCGTTCAAATGGAAATGGCACACAAGATTATGTAATCGAATGATCCTTCCATGGAGAGGCTACAATAAAGTGGAGCCTCCTTACATGTTGTTAAAACGCCTTAATGATGACCTATCTAAGAAAAATGTCTGAACTCAATTAGGAAAACATGAAGGAAGCAATGTTTTCTAATCAGCGTGACTCTCTGCGGAGATTTTGATTTTGTAGAAATATCTTGAGATCCCGCAACTTCATGTTGGTTTGGTCGCACAATAGTGCATTCAATTCTATATGCTCTGTTATTCCAAATCGCCTATGTAAAATTCATCCACCATATCAAAGACTCTCGAGGCATGCTGGGGCCTGCAAAAAAGCTTGCAGCAGTCAAAACCAGCATGATGCAACCTAAACAATGGAGGGAGCAGCTTAACTAGATACAATCTAGTAGAAAGAAAGTGTGTGTGTGTGTGAGAGAGAGAGAGAGAGAGAGAGAGAGAGAGAGAGAGAGAGAGAGAGAGAGAGAGAAATGAAATGTTATATTAACGTCTTCAAAAGGCCAGGAGAAAGGAAATGGGGGGGGGGGGGGGGGGGGGGGGGGGGGGGGGTTGTGGGTTCAGATGAAATCTCTCATCGGTCGCTGTCGGATCTCATCGACCTCCTCCATGATCAGTACTTCGGTTGGGCGTCTTGCATGTCGAGCTAGAGTGATCTGTATCTTCTGTTGCAGCCTTCATCGGTAGTGGGAGACCCCCCGAGGTCGTGGGCGTCTGGATCTGCCAAGCTCAGTGGCTCGGTCAAGCAGCGTACCTCTAGTATGAGTAGGCTCTGAGATCTGCTGTAATGACTGCTCCGTTGGCTCTCCTCTGGCTGGTGTAAAGAAATCTGTGATTCGTCTTTGAGACTATCTTTCCCCTGATGTCCTCAGCAAGCTCTCCCTAAGTCTACGCAGCTCTAGCAGGAACAATCCGAGACACCTCTGATCCTTGTATCTCATGACTCTAGAAAAAGGTCCGAACTCTTCTCTCAACAGGCAGTGGAAGCGGCCGCGTATCTCATAGTATTCCGGGCAGTGACATGTGTAGTGCAGCTCTATGTCTGGCTCTAAGTTACAGGTGACATATCCTGGCCCCTGCCAGCACCCCTCGAAATCAGCCAGTCTCGATCTAGAGTTGATGTGAGGATGTGCGTATCTGTCCAATAGCTCATCTTAGTCCATGAGATAAGTGTGTATCCATGTATGCAGGCCTAGTCACAAAGCCGTCCTCCGTGAGTTGGAGAAGATGCTCTCTGTAGAAGGCCATCTTCGTGCCCAATCCTGTGTCGGCTGTATCCATGTGCTCCTGGTATCTAGCTGAATCAAATCCTGACGTACGAGTCTGGTGATCTCTGTCCGTGTGAGAGACAGGGAGGGTGCATCCAGGGAGTATTGAGGCGGAGGTAATCTATCCATGTTGAGACCATGCGACTGAAAGCATGCTGTCATCTGTCCACACCAACATCTGATCTAGTCAATGCCTCCACCACGAGGGGGGGGGGGGGGGGGGGGGGGGGGGTCAGCTAGCTCGGCTCGGATAATCTCATGTGGTACTGAGGCCTTAGCCCAAATCATCCGAGCGATCATAGAGAGCACAGGCCTCTCCATACATCTCCATCCGTCTGTGTTGCGAGATCTCCCATTGTGATCTACTGAGGGTCCCCATACCTGAACTCCATAGAGCATAGCTGGAGTCATTAGAGTGTCGAAAAGCCAAAGCTTTGTTCGCGGTTCCTGAAACTGAGAGAGAGAGAGAGAGAGAGAGAGAGAGAGAGAGAGAGAGAGAGAAATGAAATGTTATATTAACGTCTTCAAAAGGCCAGAATGACCTATGAGACCAAACTGATACCAAAGTGGTGAATCTGTTACAATGTCTGGGTACCTTAGTACTAAAGTACTAAGTGTGAAAAGTGTGAAAATAAATGTGAAAGACTAAATACAAAGTATTAAATAAACTTCTTAGGAGCATTTTGGGTGTCTGGCTAGAATGCTTCTAATCCTTTGTTGTAGTCTCCTCCGGTGAAGTGTGCTTCTGTATCTCGGTCGTGGTCGTCTCAATTTCCTAAGCTCAATTGCCCTGTCAATGAGAGTGCCTTTGGTATGAATGTGGGTACTCCTTTGTGCTGGCTGCTGGCCTCTTACTTCTCCTTCCACTCCTGCTTCTCTCGATCCAAAGAAATCTGTGATCTGCCTTTGAGGCTGTAGTGCTCTTTGTCTTCTCATTAGATTATCCCTGTGCCGATGTAGTTCCAGTAGGTACAAGCCTAAGCATCTTTGATCTTGGTACTGCATGACTCTATCTAGAGGTCCAAAGCCTTCTTTAAATAGGCAATGGAAACGCCCACGTATCTCATAGTATACGGTGCAGTGGCATATGTAGTGTAATTCTGTCTCCGGCTCCATTCCGCATAACTTGCAAATTCTGCTCTCAGGTGGGATTCCCCTAAATCTACCAAATTCAATTTCCAACTGGTGTGAGGATGGACGAATCTGACCAATAGCACATCTCAAACAATGAGACAGGTGGGTATCCATGTAGCTCAGGCGAATCACAAATCCATCTTCAGATAGCTGTAGGAAGTTTTCTTTGTAGTCAACCATCTTCGTGCCCAATTCTTGTGTAGGGTCTACCCATGTCCTCTTAGTATCCAACTGTATAAGATCCTGACGGATGATTTTATTAATCTCCGTTCGTGTAATTGCCAGTGATGGAGCCTCAAGAGAGTATTGGAAGGGGGATAATCTTTCCATATTGAACCCGTGTCTCTGAAACCACGAGGACAGTTGCGCATACCAGCATGATGTATCCCCTTTCATTGCTAATTGTCGAGAGGATTCGAGGGCCAATCTAGTATATCAGCAATTATTTGTATCCCACAAACCATGTATAAAGGACATTGATCTGGTAAGAGCTTCAATTTCTATCGGAGGGGCAGCTAGTTCCGCTCGGGTAATCGCGTGTGGTACGGAGGCCTTGGCTCTAATCATTCGGGAAATCATAGATACCAAAGGTCTCTCCATTGACTTCCGATTATCCTGATCCACAGATGGTCCCCAAATCTGGACCCCATAAAGCATAGCCGAAGCCACCACAGTATCAAAGAGCCAAAGTTTTGTTCGTGGTTCCTGAAACTGCACTTGTGAACACATCCTCTCCAACCCTCCCAAGGCCGCAGAGGCTCTGGACAATCTAGCATCCGTTGCTTTCTTAAGAGTAAACTTCGGTCCTACAAATACCACACCAAGGTATGTGTATGCCTTTGAGTACTCTACTGTATCCTGGCCATATGCAAATGTAGGTGCCGATCTCCTAACCCACTGCGGTGTGGTGTTAAACACCATAACTTTGGTTTTACCCAAGTTTACCGACAGTCCACTGTCCTCCGCGAATTTATGTAATGCATCTAGCTGCCTCTGCATTCCATCTGGTGATTCTGCTATCAATACAATATCATCTGCATACAACAACAAAGGGATCCATGACCCTACAAGTTGAGCACCTCTGTCACCCTCTCGATCAATGTAATCTGATACCTCATCTATGTACATACCAAATAAAGTAGGGGACAATGGGCATCCCTGCTTTACTCCAACGGTGGAATGAACAATGTCGGAATCCCCTTCTGGAGTACGTACATAACCAATTACTGACCCTTATAAGGCCATGATCCCCCAAATAATCTCTTTGGGAACCCCTAACTCTTGCATCTTGCGCATCAATCTGGCCCTTGGTACTGTATCAAAAGCTTTCCGAAAATCCACAAAGCAACAATACATCCTTCTCCCGCTTGCTCTTCCTTCCTCAATAATGGCTCTGAGCGTAAGAATATGATCTAAAGTGGAATAACCCCTCCTGAATCCAGCTTGTCTTGTTGCCCTTATACCCTCATTCTCTGCCCATCTACTCAATTTTTGTTCAAGAATGGATGCGTACAGGAGAGAGAGAGAGAGAGAGAGAGAGAGAGAGAGAGAGAGAGAGAGAGAGAAATGAAATGAAATCAAATGTTATATTAACGTCTTCAAAAGGCCATAATGACCTATGAGACCCGAAAGTTACAAAAGTGGTGGATCTGATACAAAGTCAGAGTAACAAAATAACAAAATAACCTAACAACAGTACAAAACAAAGATCTATACTATGGGGTCCTAAGTTGATCGATGTGAACCAAGCAAAAGACTAAGCAAAAAATGGGCGGCTTGTTGGGATAGCTGAATCACAAGAGATCTAGCATCGGTCGTTGGCGAATCTCATCAATTTCCTCCATGGTTAGTAGTTTGACCGAGCGTCGTGCATGCCTGGCCAACGTGCTCCGAATTTTCTGTCGTAGCCTCTGTCGATGCTGTGTAGTTCTTCGCAGTCGCGGGCGCCTGGATTTCCCCAGTTCATTTGCTCGGTCAATCAGTGTGCCTCTAGTGTGAGATGAGGGGGAGCTCTGCTGTGGGAGTGGCTCTTGCGGCTGTCTCGTGTCTGCTCTGAAGAAGTCTGTGATCCGTCTTTGAGACTGGCTAGCCTCGCCATTCATCACGCTATCTCTATGTCTGCGCAGCTCGAGCAAGAACAAACCCAGACATCTCTGATCTTCGTATCCCATGACTCTTAAGAGTGGTCCAAAACCTTCTCTGAACCATAGTTACCGGGGAACGCCCCCTAGCCCCCGTTCCGGCGTTCCGGGGGGCAGTTCCCTTCCCGAACGTTCCAGAACGTCCCGGAATGTCTGATGTTCCGGGTGGCCAATGCAAACCGGAACGGCCGTTCCGGAACGTTCCGAAACGCCCCCAGACCGTTCCGGAATGCCCCTGGAATGGCCAACGGCTACAAACAAATTTGGCAAAAATTGAAAAAATTTAAGTAAATGTTTGGGCTTCTTTTGAAAGTGTGCAAGGCCTCAAGGACTCATAAAATGCACCCCCCTCCCCCTTTCTCTTCACAAGATAATCCTCAAGGCTCAAGCTCTCTCCCTCTCACTCTCAAGATCTCTCCCTCTCAAGACTCACTCTCTCAAGGCTCAAGGCTTCAAGCCTTCAAGCTCTCTTCCTCTCCCTCCCACTCTCTCAAATCTCTCCCTCTCCATCTCTCTCTCTCTCTCTCTCTCTCTCTCTCTCACATCATCTAGTCATAGCAAGGTTGAATGGTCTTCAAAACGAGTTTTTTGTGAGTATTAGAGTCAAAGCACTCTAATACTCCTTGTATTTAAACACAAGGAGCTAAAAATTGCACTATTTGGGTGTTTTTTATACCTCCCGTTCCGTGACGTTCCCGTTCCGGGCCCCTAGCCGTTCCCCCGTTCCGCGGGGATCCCGTTGCCGTTGCCGTTCCGCGTTCCGGGTAACTATGCAAGTCTGAACAAGCAATGGAAGCGGCCTCGTATCTCGTAGTAGACGGGGCAACGACATGTATAGTGTAGCTCTGTCTTAGGTTCCATGTTACACAAGGGGCATGTCCTGTCCTCTGCTGGTACTCCGCTGTATCTCCCAGTCTCAATCCGCAACTAGTGAGAAGATGTGCGTAACTGGCCAATAGCACATCATATCCCATGAGACAAGTGGGTATCCATGTATCTAGGTCTCGCCACAAAACCATCTTTCTTAAGCTGGAGAAGGTGGTCTTTGTAAAAACCCATCTTCGTGCCCAATTCCTGTGCTGGTTGTATCCATGTCCTTCTGGTGTCTAGCTGGGTTAGGTCTTGGCGTATGAGCTTGGTGATCTCTGACTGTGTAAGGGTGAGAGATGGTGCATCCAATAAGTAATGGAATGGTGGCAGCCGGTCTATGTTGAACCCATGTGCCTGAAACCATGATGTCATCTCCCCCATACCAGCATGTTGTATCTCCTTGTATGGCTAACTGTCGAGAGGATTCAAGTGCTATGCGAGCATATCTGTCTCTAGGAAGTGCCCATGTGCGGTTTATGAAGGAGACCGATCTGGTGAGCGCCTCCACCACAAGTGGGGGGGCCGCTAGCTCTGCTCGGATAATGGCCCGTGGTACTGATGCCTTGGCTCTAATGAGCCGCGAGATCATAGAGACGAGAGGTTTCTCCATGTTCCCCCATCCGTCTGAGTGACCCGTCCTCCCGTGGTGATCCAGTGAAGGTCCCCATATCTCGGTTCCATAGAGCAATGCTGAAGCCACCAAGGTGTCAAAGAGCCAGAGCTTTGTCCGGGGCTCCTGAAACTGAACCTGCGAACACATCCTCTCCAATCTACCCAATGCTGCGTGGGCTCTAGTAAGTCTGGTTTCTGCTGCTCTTCTGAGTGAGAATGTAGGTCCGCTAAAAACCACTCCAAGGTAAGTGTAAGCGTCTGTGTACTCCACAGTCTCCTGGCCGTAGTGAGTGTAGGTGTTGACCTCCTGATCCACTGTGGGGTGGTATTAAACACCATAACCTTGGTTTTACCCAGGTTGACAGACAAACCACTTTCGTGGGCAAACGTATGCAGAGCGTCCAATTGACGTTGCATTCCCTTTGGGGATTCGGAGATCAACACTATGTCATCAGCATATAACAAAAGTGGAATCCATGTCCCTGCCAACTGAGCACCTTTATCCCCATCGCTGTCAATGTAGTCAGAAATCTCATCCACATACATACCGAAAAGAGTGGGAGAGAGCGGGCAGCCCTGCTTCACCCCAATAGTGGAGTGAACCGGTGTAGAAAGTCCCTCCGGGGTGCGTACATGCCCTACTACTCATCTGTACAATGCCATGATCCCCCAAATGAGTTCTGTGGGTAGTCCCATTTCCTGTAATCTGCGCATCCGTCTGGCTCTGGGTACCGTGTCGAAAGCTTTGCGGAAGTCCACAAAGCTACAATAGATCCGTCTCCCATGAGATCTGCCTTCCTCGATGATGGCCCTGAGTGTTAGGATATGGTCAAGAGTAGAGAAGCCTCTCCTGAATCCTGCCTACCCAGTTGCACGTATTCCTTTCCTCTCTGCCCATCTACTCAACTGCTGCTCAAGAATGGATGCATACAACCGTGCCAGTGTGTGCCCAATCATAATAGTGCGATAATTCCCAAGCTCCATGGGGTCTCCTGATTTGAAGATAGGTACGATTGTAGATAGGCTCCAAGTGTCTGGTAGGCCCTTACACATGGCACGGTTAAACATAACTGCTAGAAGCTCTACTAGTAGGTCTTTGGCATGCATGAAATGCTTAGCTACTAGGCCCTCATGATCATATGCTCTCCCAGTCTTCATCCTGTCAATGGCTTTCTTCACCATCTCAGCAGTGAAAAAGACACATGTATGTGGGCATGGGTCGGGGGGTTGGGGAGGGGCGGCTGTCCAGGTACTGTGTACAAAGATGATGTGTACTAACCCCAGGTCTCTGTGGAGGAAATAGCGGGGGGGGGGGGGGGGGGGGGGGGGCGGGGGGACTGCTCATGAAAGAGCCGCCACGCCTCACGCGAGTCTTGACTCAAGAATAGCTGATATAGATCCTGCTCGAGTCTAGCCAAAAAAGCCCTCTTCTTCCGCCACACCAGGCGTCGGAAGTCCATCTGTGACTGTCTGTGAGTGACGTCCCCCAACAGCACCTCCCTCCGAAGTCTGGCTCTAATCTGGCGGCACTCCTCATCGTACCAGTTGTTCTGAGGAATGCTCCCAAATCGGCGGCTCTGCTCAGGCTGGGTGTGTGGGTATGCTTCAGCTGCTGCCTCATGTAATGTCTGTGTCAGTATAGTAGTTAGCTCCTCCAAAGGTCGCCCCGGGTCCTCAGTGCATAGGTGTCTGTAGATTCCGTCCATGTATACAGAGTCCGTCTCCCTTGTGAATGTGTAGCGAGTAGGGGCTGCTACTCGTGGCCTGTGTGCTGCACTGAAATGGAAGAGAGAGAGAGAGAGAGAGAGAGAGAGAGAGAGAGAGAGAGAGAGAGAGAGAGAGAGAGAGATCTTTTTACGTCTATTAGAGGCCGAAGTCGTTCACGAGAAAGATCAAATACACGTGTGTAATCCATCTATCACGCAAGGACAAAAGTACAAAGTAACAAAATGTGGTCATGTGGTGGTGGTGGTTGGGGGGGTGGAGCTCTATCTCTAGGAGGTATGGGTGCACATCTATATGTAGGGAAGTACAATTATGAAGGGCATCAAGCTGACTAGCTCCATCTTGTGTCAAACTAGGGGTGTAATGTCTGGTATACGGGTGGGTGTGGTGTAAGAGTTGCACGTCTCCTAGCTCTAACCCTTTCGGCCTGCTGTAGGATGACCCCTCTCTGTGTCTATCTGATGGGTGGCAGTAGGGTTGTGGTTCCATGGAAGAAGGCTGAACTATGACTGTCTGCCACTCTCTAGTACCACTACAAGTGCCAACACTGTCTCTCTATGTCTATGTATCTCCACTAGAAAATGGCCAAACTGGCGTTGATCTTTAGACTCCATGATCTGTCGCAAGGTGGTCTTTCCATAGAAAGAGCCTCATATCTATCTCTAATACTCTCGTATGATCTACATCTGCAAACAATGTGCTCCTCGTCCTCAGAATGAGCAAACAATGAGCAAAGCTGGCAGAACCTCTAAGCTTGGAGGGTATAAGGAGCCCTTCCCGTCTCTATCTCTAGCTGATGTGCTGATACTCGGAGCTCACCAATCACCACTCGTGAGCTATCTGGCATATATGTGTCCATGTAGCGCAGTCTCTAAATGAACCCCTCGTCTAGCATGGTCAAGAAGTGCTTACTGTAATACAACATCTTCGGGGGAAGAAGTTGTCTAGGGGCGATCCATGTCTCTCTGATGTAGAGCTGTCATAGATCCTGTCTCTGTGCTGTGTTCCTCTAGTTGTGTGAGAGCTTGATGAAGGATGAATCCGGGTCATATCCACGTCTAGTCCATGTGCTCCAAACCACGCTCTCACCTGCGAGTACCAAGACTCCCACTTGCCTGACTCTGAAATTTGTCTAGAGGCTTCGACGACACTCACTGTGAATCTATCTGATGGCAACTCTGTAATCCCCTGAATGAGGCAAACTGTTCGGAAAATTGCCTCGACTAGCATGAGTGGAGTAGCTAACTCTGCTCTAATAATGCCGTGTGATATTGAGGGCTTGCTAAGGAAGAAGAGTGATGCCATATATATATGTGGTCTCTCAATCAGTGTCCAAGAGGTGGCCAATAGTCTAGGGACCCATAATACTGCAGCATATATCAAAACTGGACGTGGCCGGGGGCTCTTAGTCCCTCCCTCTCTACATATGAGCTGAGCCCTACCTCAAGTACTGTTCCGTAGAGTTTGGCCATGGGGTGGTCAATCACGATGGTCCTGTAATTCCCTGAGTCCAGGGTGGGTCGCCAAATGTAGCAAGAAATCTATGTTGTGCTCTTTATTGTGGGTACTCCTCGGTGCAATATGCAAGAAATCTCACTCCAAACACAAAGCAACATTGTAAAGCAATGGAACAAAGCAAGACTAAACTCAATTGCCACAACAGCAGACTCCAAACCCAATAGAAGCTCGACTAAACTCATAGACCAATTCAAACTCTGGCTAACAGGTGGAGAGGATGCAATGTGAGAGGCAACGAGTGGCTGACAGCAAGAATGAGAGCATCTGTAGCAAGAAATCTATGTCATGCTCTCTACTGTGGGTGCTCCTCAGTGCAATATGCAAGAAATCTCACTCCAAACAGAGAACAACATTGTAGAGCAATGAAACAAAGCAAGACTGTAGTCAAATGACACAACAGCAGACTCCAAGCCCGATGGAGGCTCGACTAAACTCATAGACCAATACTGACTCTAGCTGGCAGCACACTAAGCCCCAAGCCCAGGATTCACGGGTACAACGGGGGTGTTGAGGCTCCAACTGTGCAGGGAGAGTGTAGGTGTGGAAATGTTGGACTGAAACTCAAGACTCTAGACTCGATAACTCATACGACACCTATGACGCCTAAAACCAATTGAGCATATATATAACACAAAAATCTCTGACAATCCAGTTACGCCTATCTCCGAACTGTGGTGGCAGTGAACTAGCAACAGTGTCCTCTAGACCACCACTCCCTCTGTCTGCCACATGTCACTACCGAGCCAGTCCACCCAATGTGAATCCAATGTCAGTAACCGCTGTCCATGTCCTGTGGCACTGTAGCCTGCTACACCAAACTTGTGGATAGGCACAATAGTGTGTCTAGTCCACTCCTCTGGAAAGCCCTCCACCATGAAACCAACAGGCTATGGTGTCGGCTATTTAAATGAGGTACTCACTTTGTAGTCCTTTGTGTGCAAATCTATGGTGATGTAGTCAGTGTATGGCTAGTGTTCCCATATTTGTGGTGAAGAAAGTAGAGATGGGGCTCGAGTGGCTCTCGGATTGGAGGCTGCTCAGGAACCTCATACAATCTCTCTGCATAATCATGCCATGCCTTTAGGTTCTCAACGGGTGTGGTCGGGCCGGGGGTACATACGATGTGAGTAGTGTGTGGAAAGGAGCTGAGGGCTGATGTGTGCAAGATAGATGAGATCTTGGAGGTGAGTGAGGACAATGATGCCGATGGTTCGAGCCAACAAAGGCACGCATGGACCTCTGTTGAGTATATAGGGGCTAGTTCTCGTGTGGAGTGGATGGTAGAGTGTGGAGCAGATGTAGCCGGTGCATGGGAGATGGTGGCTCTAGTGAAAGAAAGAGAGAGGTAGGCATGGTCAGCTCAGATGGGGATGGTTGGAATGGTGAAAGAGAAAATTGGATGTATAGCCTCTTGAGGTTCCATAATATAATTCATTGTAGAGTACTCCATAATCCCCTCCATCAAACTCCATTGGGGGGGGGGGGGGGGGGGGGGGCGGCATGTGTTCTCGTAGAATCACCCTCTTTGTAATGAAAGAGGTCCTTGCCTCTTTGGAGGAGAATTGGAGGATGAGGCCCTTTCACTTATTAGGTCTTTTCCAGCTCTTCAAATCCTGTTTACGGGGAGGTGGCTCTTCTTCTTTGTACCCAAGCTTGGTACATAGTTCTCTATCATCCATGTCACGTGTGGAGTCTTTCTTCTTCACTATGCCGGTGACTCTTATGTTGAGTCAACAGGTATGTCGCATCTTCTCCTCCTCAAGGGTAGTGAGTACGAGAAGGGATTCCTTCTTCTTGGCGTCCCTTGCTTGTGGAACAAAGCAAGGCCCCTGTCTGTGTAGAAAACCAAGGCCTTTGCTTGGTTTAAAATAAGATGTCCCACGATCCTCTCAGCGCATACCTTAGGGTCCAAAGTTTAGCATTGGGTGTCCCAAAATACATCATTACGGAAGTCTTGTCTACATAAACATTGCGCGCTGCTTTAGTGAAGGTGGATTGAGGGGGGGGGGGGGGGGGGGGGGGGGGGGGGGAGAGAGAGAGAGAGAGAGAGAGAGAGAGAGAGAGAGAGAGAGAGAGAGAGAGAGAGAGAGAGATGAAATGAAATGTTATATTAACGTCTTCAAAAGGCCAAAATGACCTATGAGTCCAATCTGTTACAGAATGGTGAATCTAATACCATGTCTGGGTACAAAAGAACTAGAACAAAGATACTACTACTAGAATCCATCCTCATCTGCACTCTGGATGTCAAGAGAGTATGGCTTGAATCCTCTGCTTTAG
Source organism: Adiantum capillus-veneris (assembly GCF_014529385.1). NCBI lineage: Eukaryota > Viridiplantae > Streptophyta > Polypodiopsida > Polypodiales > Pteridaceae > Adiantum > Adiantum capillus-veneris. The sequence continues at coordinate 181,088,837 of NC_140931.1, forward strand.
TCTCCGTCGATGATGTGTAGCCCCTCTCCTCAATCGTGGCCGTCTGGATCTCTGTAGCTCTAGTGCTCTGTCGATGAGAGTGCCGGCAGTGGTCGAATGAGTGTGGGCCGAGCTCTGCAGTGATGGCTGCTCCTCTGGCTGTCCCATATCTAGTGAAAAGAAACCTGTAATCTGTCTCTGGGACTGTCTCTCTCTATCTCTCCCCAATAAAGTGTCTCTATATCTGTGTAACTCAAGTAGATATAGCCCAAGACATCTCTGATCCTCATAACTCATGACCCTAGAGAAAGGACCGAAACCCTCTGTGAATAAGCAGTGGAAACGGCCCCGAATCTCATAGTGCACTGTGCAATGGCATATGTAATGTAACTCTGTCTCTGGCTCTAGCTAGCATAAGCGGCATATCGTGTTGTCTGCTAGTATCCCTTTGAATCTACCAGTCTCAACCTCCAGCTGATGTGAGGATGTGAGTATCTAACCAATGGCACACCACAAACCATGATACATATGTGTGTTCATGTAGCTGGGTCGAATCAAAAACCCATCTCCTTTGAGGTGGCGAAGATGCTCTCTACAGAAAGCCATCTTCGTGCCCAACTCCTGTGGCGGCTCTATCCATGTCCTCCTGGTATCCAGTTGGATCAGGTCCTGACGAATGAGTCTAGTAATCTTCACCCGTGTAAGAGACATCAAGGGTGCCCGAAGAGAGTACTGGAAAGGGGGCAGCTTGTCCATGGTGAAGCCATGCGTCTGAAACCATGATACTCATCTGTGCATACCAGCATGAAGTGTCCCCCTGAAGAGCTAACTATCTGGAAGACTCAAGGGCAAGTCTAGCATATCTGTCTCAAGTAGTATCCCACAAGCTATGCACAAAGGAGATTGATCTCGTAAGCCGGGGACAGGTCTCGGGGACGTGACAGGTCCCGGGAACGGGGACGTGGCAAAGCAGGGGACGGGGACGGGCCAAGGAATGCGTGTTAAAAAACTTGTTCTATACTAAACAACACAAGATTGCAAAGACAAAGTGGGTTTTGCACTCATAAATACCAAAATATGACATGCGGTAAGAACACGGCGAGCATGCGCCGCACATGTTGACGTGATGATCAATCATCATACTCAAAAGGGAAGAAATTAATGATGTACAAGTGAAGAGTGGATTAGTAGAGTCTAGTGGGCAACATTGACATATAGCTCAAGACTCTGAAAGCCCTAGAAAAAAGGTGTGGGGTCCCTTGCTCGCGTCCCTCCTGCATGTATCACTGGGGGACCCGCGTCCCGGGATGCGTCCCCCGTGCGTCCCATGTGAGAGACCTCTCTGCGTGGCGTCCCGTGTCCTCGCGTCCCCCGTTCCGTCCCTACCAAAAGGGCCACGTCCCCGGGTCCCCTGTTTCTATGGCTGTACGTCAACCACCAAAAGCAGAAAAGCACGACAAGGATAATAAAAGGAGACGACACAGAATTCCGCTGGACAAAGATTCTAAAGCCATTGCCAAGAAGCAGTCCCGACACCACAAGAAAAAAAAAAAGACGTTCAAAGCTGGAGATAAAGATGTTAAATTTGGATGCTTTAATGGAAAGAGGATCAATACGAAGGCTCTTGCTTTTATTCGACAATTCGAGGTGGGCTTTGCAAAACGTAATTTCTCAGAACGCTCTAAACTCCACCATGCTAGCATGTATCTAAACGATACAGCTAGCAACTGGTGGCTTACCACAATTCTGGAGAAGTGCAAACCCAAAGATTGGGAGAAGTTCAAAAAGGAGTTTTATGCTTAGTTCCTTCGTCGTGACTTTGCTAATGATGTGAAGAAAGAATGGGATTGGCTCTCCCAAAGAGAGCATGAAGTTGTGTCAGACTACCTTGACAAATTTTGGGTGGCCCTCCTCAAAGTCACTCCCTTCATGAAAATTTTTGATGCAGAGAAGATGCGCAAGTTTGAAGTGGGACTTCAACCAGAACTTTAGAAAAGTATGAAACTCTATCCCAGAAACACTCTTCAAATTATGATGCAGTCAGCCTTAATAGCTGGTAACTTGCATTCGAAAGGAACTCCTCGAAAGTAGGAGTTTAGTACCTTTCATGCAAAGCAGTAGGCTCTCACTACTGAGACATAAACCTCCACACGAAAGCTGCTTTCAGATCAGCCCAAAGGCCAAGAAAAGAAGCCAGAGGGAGCAAAGAAAAGCAAATTCCTCACTCCCTCTCAATTGAAGGTGTACATGGAAGAGTGAAAATGTTTCTATTGTGGCGAAAAAGACCATAGGAAACCAGATTGTCTACATCTTAAGAAAGATTCTCCTCCTCCTGCATCGAATTCAATACCTGACGTACAAGCCAACACCAAGAAGGAGAAAGGAAAAAGACAGTTACTCAAAGGGTGGGGTAGCTTGAATGGGTAGAGAGTATTAATCTTGTTTGATCTAGGCTCCACTGACAACTTCATCTCATTGGATACCTCAAAATCTCTTGGACTTACTCCCAAGAGATTGGGAACTTTGATCAGTTTAGGATCAACCTTTGAAGGGTTGACTATACAAATTCCACTCCAGTGCAAGGGCATCTGAATCTAAAGATTGGGAAGTACTCTGATTGAGATTCTTTCCTAGCTGCACCAATACAAGGCTGCGATGTTATTCTGGGCATACCTTGGCATTACAAGATCCATCCTCTCCCAGATTATGTAAATAAGAAACTGTCCTTTACTTTCAAAGGGCAGCTGTATGAAGTAGATGCAAGTGCTAGTGATTGGCCTATTCCTATGGTCATTCACATCATTGTTAAAAGAGAAATAAAGAAGTGTCATTCTGCTTACTTGATTTTTATTAAAGATAGAGAGGTGAGTGTTGAAAAAGTGTTGTCGAATTTAGATAATGGTCGACTAACTTTTCTTAATCAGTATAAGGATTGTTTCATTCTGTAAGGTGCAGCGGAAGTGAATGTTGAACTTTGCTCAACATGAGTGCTCCGAACTGTGCTCAAGGGTTCCTTTTACTTACGGAAGGGAGAGCCTTATGTCCTTTAGTGCGAGAGTGCAAATGATTACAAACAAAGTGGTAAACACTGTGAATGAAGGTGCTGAGACTGAGAGATAGAGAGAGAAGAATACAACACCAGAATGTTGTCAAACCCTCCTCCAAAGGCCCCACTCTTTTTGGCGAGAGCGGTCTACTATTGATTGCACAAATCTCTACAATGCTATGGACTTGCCGACGATGTCAATGACGATGAGGACGACGACGAAACGGGCTGAAATCTAAAAACGCTAAGGGCGGAAATCTGCAAATCTTGTATCTGCTGAATTCTGACTCTATGTCGGTGACGACGGCGATGACGACGATGCGACGATGATGCGCTGAAAATGCAGATGCTGAAATTTGCGAATAGCGGGCTGAATCTGCAAACTCTTGCTGATCTGACCGTGCGGGGAGGATCTGCTACAGGAAGGTGAGATCTGCGAGGTTTGGGGGCTGCTCTATAGTGTCTATACGCTGAAAACTGAAAACGGTGAAGCTAGGGGTACTTGTGTCGCAGAGGAACTGCAAAACGCTAGGTGCTCTGCTGTCCCAAAAACGCTAGGTTGCCTGCCGAGGAGTCTTGCTGAGAAGGTGCTCTGTTGGACACTTGGTCCCTGCTACCTCTTTTGCCAGAAAGTGCTAGCGCTAGCTTTTCTTATATATTAACTTAGCCAAATTGCCCTACCCAGTTTCCCAACAAAGTCACTTATCGATAATAAGTGAAAAATGGCTAAAATAGGAAAAATATGTCTGTGCACTATAAAAATGCTCCTGATGGGTTCTGATGGTAATCTGATGATCATGCTGTGTGCAACCAGAGGATATGCATCTACACTAAGTTCCTGGACATGCACGGTCTGCGAACAGACTCACAAAAGTGCCAGAACACTTCCTAAGCTAATTGAACTGAACGCTAGTCATGAAATAGCTTGTGCACGTGACATCCCCTCCTTTTCAAAGTGAGGTACTGATACCGAACTGTATGGCGTCGAGGGAGATCGCCAATAACGTCTAGAATCCTGGGAAGGACTCTTCGCCGGCCCACTATGATGCGTGGGTCATGCGATACTTGAACTTCATAAAGGTCTGCAACGCTTGCTTCTTTGGGCCGTGCCGAAAGCGACACGAAGTCATCTATGGCTCCTTCAATGCTTCAAGTTCGTCTATAGTCATGTGTCTACCTTCTTCAAGAATCTCTGAGGATAAAAATTCCTGAAACCACTTCCAACACAAAAACATGAACATACCCATTCCATGTAAAGTGACTAGAAAAATTCTAATCTTCCTAAAAGACTGTGCATGCAATGTAGATGAACATAGAGACGGAGTTCCAAACCGTTCATCGAACACACGCAAAATTTAGAATCGAAACTTGTCTTTCTGATCTAAATCTATCAACTGTGGCAAATCACAATGGAAATGCCCATGATTGATTGTCAATCTTTGTTGTGCTCTTTTGGATACTGTGTCATGCCAAGGAAGAGACATGGAATGTGAATCCTCGAATGCAAACATTTCATCTTTTCATGAGTAATCCTCATACATCCGTCCTCATTCATGAGTGAATCGTGTTCATCGTGTAATATGGCATGACTGTGAAAAGGGATCACATAAGGACTGTGACTAAAATTCAGGAAAGCATCACGAATGAAACACTCGAACAATGCGTACTAACTAATCATGCTACACAATACTTCCTGTGGGGGTTCTTTAGACCTCAACTCGAGAGCCAAGATCGATTCTTCGTGTTTGATCGAATTTGCAATGAGGTTAGCTTTACTAGAAAAATCATCAACTAAACCATCATCCTTGTGAACAATCACATCTTTATCATGCAAATCATCATATTTGTGAAAAATCACATCTTGATCATGCAAATCATGCGTGTCGTGCTTTGGAAAAGAGGATACTGAGAGAGTCTCCTTCTCCTGATTCTTTTCAATCTTTGCCTGCACATTAGAAAATAGTGGGACCAACTCTTGCATGTGTTGGTCTCTCTGTGCTTCACGCTCTAACCTTCTTTCTTCGCGCTCGCGATCCAATTCGGCTTTTCTTTCTTTGTGCTCACACTCTATGGCTGCCATTCTTTCTTCGTGCCACGCTTCGCGTTGTCTCATCATGTCTATCATCGTCTTGACCAAAGCCTCCATAGGATTTGGTGCAATCCTTAGCGTAGATGGGGAGGGGGGAGGGGCAGAAAAACCTCCTACTGGGGAAAATTCTTCTTCGCCACTTCCATGCTTATCACCTCCATGCGAAGTATCCATTCCTCTTCGGATGGTGACCATACACTGAAGTCTTGGGTTCTTAAGTTCACGAGGAACTTGGATTCTTGTGGTCCTTGGGTTCTTGGGTTCGAGGGTCTTGAGTTCTTGAGCATCTTGAGGTTCTTCTTTAGTTTGCAATCTCTGTTAGAGAAGGATCTTCTCTTACCCGAGCTCTACTCTTTTCCACGGGCGCACCCCTTGGCGGCCTTGCGCTCACACCAAGGTTGCTTTTTCCCACCTCACGTCGATTGGCCGGTCGCTAAGTGTACGGTCCGCTCTCCATGAGTGAAAAGAGAAACAAGGGGAGGCTGGACAAGCCCTTCTTTCTTGGGTTTCCTGTCACTCTTCAAAACACGATTAGGAATCGACACGCCCTAGAGGACTTGGGTTACGTGTGACCTCAACAAGCAAAAAAAATCTTGTGGTTCTTTCCTTGAGTGATACATAACACTGCCAAAGCTCTGATACCAATGTAAGGTGCAGCGGAAGTGAATGTTGAACTTTGCTCACGATGAGTGCTCCGAAATGTGCTCAAGGGTTCCTTTTACTTACGGAAGGGAGAGCCTTCCGTTCTTTTAGTGAGAGAGTGCAAATGATCACAAACAAAGTGGTAAACACTGTGAGTGAAGGTGCTGAGACTTAGAGATAGAGAGAGAAGAATACGACACCAGAATGTTTTCAAACCCTCCTCCGAAGGCCCCACTCTCTATGGCGAGAGCGGTCTATTATTGATTCCATAAATCTCTACAATGCTACAATAATAAGTGAAAAATGGCTAAAATAGGGAAAATAGGTCTGTGCACTGTAAAAATGCTCCTGATGGGTTCTGATGGTAATCTGATGATCATGCTGTGTACAACCAGAGGATGTGCATCTACTCTAAGTGCCTGGACATGCACTATCTGCGAACAGACTCACAAAGGTGCCAGAACACTGCCTAAGCTAACTGAAGTGAACCCTAGTCATGAAGTAGCTTGTCCACGTACACATAGGGGTAGATGTGCACGTGACACACTGACACTCTTCCAGACGAATTACCCCCTGAGAGACCGGAAGATCATCGTATTGATCTAATTCCGGGAAGTTCACCCCCAAATCAGCCACCTTACCAAGTTAGTCTCTTACAGCAAGAAGAAATCCTTAGACAAGTAAATGAACTTCTTGAGAAGGGTCTTGTTCGACCTAGCGCTTCTCCTTAATGTTCACCAGTCTTGCTTCTTCAAAAGAAAGACGACACTTTTCGAATGTGCATTGACTATCGTTCTCTCAACAAGATTACGATTAAGAATAGATTTCCGATTCTCCGAATCGATGATATCCTAGACAAACTACAAGGGGCACGAATTTTCAGCCGCATAGATCTTAAGAGCGACTACCACCAGATTTGTATTTTTTTTTATGAGAAAAAGATCCTTCTATTAGTTAATGAAAATTGCCCATAGGGCTACAACCACCTTTGCAAAAGAGGGCTACAACCATCATGATGGGGAGAGACTCCCAATGAAAAAACAACATACGATACAAAGGGGCTAAATCAAGAGATGGAAGGAGGAAAAAGCCACACAAGTGGACGGTAGTGCCATCTCAGTACACCTTGGACCATGGTGAAGAAAGGCTCAGGACGCCAGAGTCGAAGGAACGCCTCTCTGCGCTCCCGCATGCGGTCAGAACTGCCCCGGAGTCTCTCAAACTGTCCTCTGAGAGTATGGACCAGCTCTAACCAAAGATCCCGAACAGTCTCTGCTGGTGGTACAGGGCGAGCCTTGAAGATGCGGAAGCAACGGGCCCGCCAGATGAACCAGAGTGTCAAGCCGCTAATGAGCTCCCAACACTCCTCTCTCTCACTACACCACTCCTGTGGAGTAAGCTCTATAGCAGGCTGGAGTGTAGGTCGACCCCCCTGCATCACTATCATCCTGCTGGTGGAGGATAGCTCAAACTAAAGTGCTGGGCCCGTGAGAGTAGACGAAGCAATTGCTCCCCATGTGTATTGTCGAGCTGTGGAAAGAGCTGGCATCAGATGAAGAAGAAGAAGCCACACCTGCTGTGCCAAAGGACAGTCCCAAAGACAGTGACGCTGATTCTCCACAGGATGGTCACAAGCTGCACATGTGGCCGAGAGACCACTATGTACAAGCCAACTCCCAACTGTTGTGGCTCGGTGTGCAACCAGCCACTGGAACAAAGTGACTCGCCTCGTCTGGAGTCCCACATAGATCTTAAGAGCGACTACCACCAGATTTGTATTTTTTTTTCTGAGAAAAAGATCCTTCTATTAGTTAATGAAAATTGCCCATAGGGCTACAACCACCTTTGCAAAAGAGGGCTACAACCATCATGATGGGGAGACTCTCCCAATGAAAAAACAGCATATGATACAAAGGGGCTAAATCAAGAGATGGAAGGAGGAAAAAGCCACACAAGTGTACGGTAGTGCCATCTGAGTACACCTTGGACCATGGTGAAGAAAGGCCCAGGACGCCAGAGTCGAAGGAACGCCTCTCTGCGCTCTCGCATGCGGTCAAAACTGCCCTAGAGTCTCTCAAACTGTCCTCTGAGAGTATGGACCAGCTCTAACCAAAGATCCCGAACAGTCTCTGCTGGTGGTACAAGGCGAGCCTTGAAGATGCGGAAGCAGCGGGCCCGCCAGATGAACCAGAGTGTCAGGCTGCTAATGAGCTCCCAACACTCCTCTCTCTCACTGCACCACTCCTGTGGAGTAAGCTCTATAGCAGGCTGGAGTGTAGGTCGACCCCCCTGCATCACTATCATCCTACTGGTGGAGGATAGCTCAAACTGAAGTGTTGGGCCCGTGAGAGTAGACGAAGCAGCTGCTCCCCATGTGTATTGTCGAGCTGTGGAAAGAGCTGGCATCAGACGAAGAAGAAGGAGCCACACCTGTTGTGCCAAAGGACAGTCCCAAAGACAGTGACGCTGACTCTCCACAGGATGGTCACAAGCTGCACATGTGGCCGAGAGACCACTATGTACAAGCCAACTCCCAACTGTTCTTGCTCGGTGTGCAACCAGCCACTGGATCTGGAGTCCCACAACCTCTCCCAAAAAGCTATCAAGAACTCAACTGTGAGACGCTCCTCCTGCCAATGAGGTGCTGCAGCAGGATGAGCCTCTCTCTACGCTGCCAATATGTGACCTCCTAGTCGAAGTGTACTGAAAGCAAGGGACACCTGGATGATTTGCTGAGGAGAAAGGGTCCCTCCAAAGCCACTCTCCAGTATCCCACTGTACTCGTGTCAATGGACAACTCTTCCAAGCCCACAGTCTCCAGTGGCCCGTCTCAAGAGCTGCTAGGCCGGGATCTATGACACAAGTCCTCCCACAGATGCCCACCACTCGGATCCTCTGAAAACAACACTTTGCCACCTGTGAAGCCTCTACTGCTACTTTGTGTAAACGTCCCTCACCCTGTAGCTCGAAAATCGGGGAGGGTATAGTCTCTGAGCAAGTTCGAACTGAGATGAGAACCTCCAATCGCGTGAAGGCTACCATCCATCTGGGCGCTGCTGACTCGAGAGGTGTGAGTCACTCAGCTGGTACTGCCTCTGAGATGTCCTGACACATGCTCTGGAGTCTGCACCCCTCTCATGCCCTGTAGCTGAATGCCATGAAGCTCCTCTGACAAGCCTGAAAACTGTAACCAGTCACCTAAAGAGCGTGCTGGACCCTCTGCCATGGGACCCCAGGAAACATGAGGCCGACTACCAACCAAGTGGCGTCTTTGAGTGCTAACCATGGGGTTCCAAACAAGGGGCTGTTTCAGGCGCTTCTCCGTGCAAGTAGGCTGGTGCTGCTCCACGCCTTGCCGCAGTTGCTCCCAAGATCGGAGCAGACTCACAGCGAAGCGGTCCTCTAGTCTCCTACTCAAGCCAACTCTGCGCATCTCTGTGAAAATCCGGCAAGTCGAGGGTCGCCAGGGGCCTCCAGCCTGAGACACCCTAGCACTAAGCCGTTGAAGCAAAAACTCCTTCAAGGGCTCCTCACCTGGAAGAAGTCCTCTGACGATGAACTTCCCAAGAAGGGCTCTGCTGTGCTGTGCTGGGTCTATGATCCCAAACCCTCCCTGAGAACAAGCAAGAGTGATGACCTGCCATGCCACTTTGGCCTGGGCTATCTGAGTGTCACGTCCTGACCAAAGGAAGTTCCCGATCAGCCTCTCTACCTGGATGATACAAGAACTCGAGAAGATCCAACAAGAACTGATGTACCACATAGTAGCCAACAACACCTGGTTGGCCACTACAACTCTGCCTGCCAGAGAAAGTCGTGCGGAGCTCCAATGTAACAACTTCCTCTTGATAGACAGGAGAAGGGGAGCAATCTGCTGCTCCGGAGACAAGTCCAAACCAACCTGCCAGCCCAAGTACCAAACTGGAGTCCTTGGGGAATCCACCTGAAACCCTCACCTGGCATCCAATCGGGCGTAAGAGCACTACCAGCTGAGAAAGCCATTGTCTTTCTCCAGTTGATCAGTGCGCCAGATGCACAACAGAAAGTCTCAAGAGCTTGCTCACACCTGTGTAGGTTGGTCTCTTGGCCATCCAAGTACAAGGCTTAGTCGTCTGCGAACTCAGCGTCCAATAGCTCATCTCCCCGAATAGGGAGCGCTAAGCCACGTAAACCAACCTGCTGTGAAACCAAAAACCTGCTCATCGCCTCAACATAGCACAGAAAGAGGAAGGGGGCAAGAGGGCAGCCTTGTCTGACCGAACGTGTGAGCATGAAACGATCACCTCTGCCTCCTGAGAAAAGCACCTGACTGTGTGCCCGTCTGTACAAAGCTGACATCCCTCTGATCCAAGCATCTGAGAAGCCCATCCTGCGTAGAGTGCCCTCCAAAATGTCCCAGTAAACTCTGTCGTAGGCCTTCTCGAAATCGAGAAGAAGAATCACCAAATCCTCACCCCACGGAGCCGCGCGAGGGCAAAAGCCTCCCAAAAAGTAAAGATGTTGTCAAGGATACTACGCTCCTTGACAAAACCTGTCTGAGTCCCATGTATAATGCTCTCTAGAAGTGACTGAATCCTCAAACTCAAAGCCTTGGCAAGAATTTTGTAGGCTGAGTTGAGGATGGTGATGGGGTGTCACAAACGGGAGCGCATAACAATATAAAATACATTCGGATAAATAGGATTTATCACTTAATACTGAAGCCAGAGTATATAGAGAGAAATAGATAAAGGGAGAGAGATAGAGAGTGAGAAGATCGAGGTTGGTCCCCCCCCGTACTAGTATCTTTATTACTCGGGGAGAAGTCTATACAAGCACTTGAACCGAACGTATTACCATGTTCGTTCTAGAATAAAACTTGATGGTTCCTGGAAGCCTCAGCTTCCGATTCCTAGGGAAAAACCCTATTCCAAGGAACTGCCATTCCTTATTCCAATTCCTCGAGAATCAAGGTTCTCGCCTCTAGATCTCACCTTCCAGACTCAGGGCATGGCATCCCTGCAACTCTTTTCCGACTCTATTCCCAGAGACCTCTTCCTGCAGAATTACTCTGCTTTCCCGGACATGAAGTCCTTCCCTTGGGAATTTCAACTTCCAGATCACATCTTGAGAGTCTACCACTCTCGGATCCGTGGATCTACTTCCCAAACTCGGGTACGAAACCCTTGGGCTGATCTGGCTCTAGTTCCTCAGAGCGCTTTTATCCTGCAGAGGCTCGTGCCTTCCTCTGCTCCTACTCCCTCACGAAGAGGAAGTACACCTGCAAACAAATACTTAGAGATCATAACATTAAAATCGTTACCTTCAAAAGTCTCAACGCTTGAAACGCAACTCGGTTCTCGAAAAGCAATTCCCCGGAAGAGATCTCTACAAAGAAAATCCTCTCTTCCAATCTTACACACAAAAGAGGTGTGATTTCGGGTTCCTTCTCGTAAATCAGCCCCGTCTACGACGTCTATGGGCGACATCTGGTACACTTGGGGCTGGGGCAGTCATGAGCATCACCGGCAACGTCTTCTTTGCGGATGAAATCTGCAGCACCATCTCCTTTTTGCCAAAAACTGATCCTCCCCTCTGAGTGAGGGCATGTGATGCTTTTATAGCTCCTAGCCACGGGCATGAATAGCTGCTCGCGTAGAGATCACGGGCGCTTTTTTTGTTATTCGTTGTTCTGCCAGAAAAAGAGAGAGAGAAAACGCTGGCTGATCTGTTGCCTTATTTATCAGATGGATGCGCACTTATTAAGTCGGCGACAGACGATTTTAAAAATAGTCTGCATCTGCCCAAAAACTCAATAAAACCTTATAAGTTAAAGACAATGCTTTCACAGCACTTCCCAGGCGTCCCTGGATGCAATCACATGCACAGTTGCAATGCAGACATAGACTCTCTCGCGGGAAAGCATCTGCTTTCCCGAAAGGCTATCCTGCTTTCTCAAAAAGCATCTGTTTTTCCTCAACGTTTCCTCTGAACCCATCTTCATTAAAGTGCTTGCTTTTCCTTGTGCACAATTCTAACACAGTTCGGCATTTCCTCCCGACTATGGATATTCCCTTTCCGATGCATCCGTCACCCACCTTGTGACGCATCATGAATACCAATCACCTAGTCGTTTCCTACCAAACTTACGGTACAATCTCCTTCACGATGCTCTATGTCACCCATCCTATGACGCATCAGAGATGTCTGTTTCCGGATGGTCGGATACTTCTTTCCGATGCTCCCTGTCACCCATCCAATGTGACGCATCAGAAGTACCCGTTCCTGGTGGCCTTACAAATATTCCCGTTCTCAGTACTCCCGTCATTACTTTGAATGACGCACTAGGAATACTCTGTACTTGGATGTCTCCAGTGAAAAAAACCCTCACTTAAAATTCCAATAATTCATTTAGAATTATTTTTCCTTGGTGTAACTAACCGAGAAAATCCTCTCACTACTTATAAATCCAATAATTCATGTAGAATTATTTTTCTGTCAGATAAAGCCAATTTAGCAACATGGGGCGTCACTGTCGTATCTCATCCAAGGAGCCACCCTCCTTGGGAATGAGGTAGATCAGGCCTATACTCATGCTGTCAGGCATCTCTCCTGTGTGCAGAATGTACTGAAAAGCACTACAGAGATCTGAGCCAAGCAAGCCCCAGTACTCCAAGAAAAAGCTAGGAGTCAAGCCATCCTCACCTGGACAGCTACCACGGGGAAATTCACTAAGAGCCGTGTGTAGCTCCTCTAGCTGAAGAGGCAGCTCAAGCCTCTGGTGCATCTTCTCAGTCACAAGACAAGGCATTTGTGCCCACACCTGCTCTCTGCATGCATCCTGATGCTCTGACTGGGACTCTGCCGATAGTAGATCAAGGTAAAAGTCAGTAGCAACTGCAGCATGTCCTCTAGCTCTAAAGCAACTAACCTGTCGGGCCTCCTCAACTAAATGACCCTTGGAATGCGAATGCCGAGGTCCCACTGCCTCAAAGAAAGCGCCTGTCACTCTGTCACCCACCTGGGTCCACTGAGATGCCTGTCGATGGAAAGCAAACACATAGCGTCTCTCCTCTGTGCTGACGAGCTCCTGGTGAGCCTGCTGTAACTGCTCCTCCAATCATGGATTGTCTGGATGCTGCTCCTGCATCCTTTGCAAGGAAACAACGCCCCGTCGGAGACGTTGCTCCTCCTCTCTCGCTGCAGCTTGGCGAGCCGAAGACTTCTGAAGAAAGTGTCAACTAAGCTGAGTAAGTCTTGAGGCCACGTTGTCAGCTGGAGAATCCTACATGTCTAAGCTCTCTGTCCAAAGAGCCTCCACTCGCTCTCTAAGCATTGAGTCCAGCAAGACCCTCTCTGGGATGCGAAGCATCGTGCTCCCCCTCCTCTGCCTATTAGTCACTGTAAGGATCACTGGTGCATGGTCCGAAAAGGAAGTCCCTGCCAGAATGCCAATTGTCCCACCCAAGTCACAGAAGTGGTCACTAGTGTAGAAGCGATCTATCCTAGATAGATTCACGCCTCCCACACTGCGGTCTGAACGAGAGAAGGCCAGGCTGTCTGGGGGCCTCACAAAGCTGGAATGCTGCCACCCGCAGAGTCATACAAAACCTCTCCCAAGCTGCTAGCTCAACTCCATGCACGGTAGTATGGTTCCCACCAATCCTGTTAGGGGGTTCCTCCAACATGTTGAAGTCACCCCCTATGGACAACTCTGCACGTGCACACGCCACATTGGGCGCATAGATGTTCAGGAAGCCCATTTGACAACCCTGAACCTCCATAGTGATCCACTGAGCCCTGCCTGGCACAATAATCCCTCTGCCCACAATGGCCTGCTGCAAAGAATCTGCAATAGTCATACATACCCCGCCTTGGATGCCTCCAGGTCCAAATGCAGCTGACCAAAAAGTCTTATATTGTCCACGCAAAAACTGACCACAACGTCTAATGCGGCTCTCACACAGGTGATACTCTTGTAGCATAAGAAGGTCAATCTCTCCTCCCACAAGGCATCGCTGAAGCTCCTGACGCAATCGGCCCCTCTGACACTGAAACTGGGGCCCATTTAGTCCCTGTACGTTCCATGAGACGATCCTCATGGGGAGTGAGAGAGAACTGATGGTGCCGCAACAGCTAATCGTACTATCTTCGAGGCTGGCTTGGATGGGGAGTAATCCGCATCCGAGCGCCTAGTGTCTAGCCCAAGCCCAAGTAGACTGAGCCATGCGTAGAGCAACCTCCTTTGTCCAAGAGTCCTCATGTATGTGTACATAGCAAGGCGAGCACTGCGTATCAACAAAAAAATGAACCACAATGTGTCTACATCTTGCTGCGTTTGGAGGAGTCACAACAAACTTGGCCAATGGCAAAAGAGTCTAAAGCATATGTGTAACCCCTAGGTCTCCCATGTGATGAGAGAACTCTTAAGGCTTGTGTCTGCAGCCACTCCAACACTGAGTCTATAGTCCACTCAGTCTGGTCTCTACCGCAAAGAGGAAAAGAGAAGCCAACCGCCGAGTCCAAGGCCTCTATCCCCCTAGCTGCAAGGAACAATACATGAACTCTGAAGCAGGCTTCCTCAAGGTCTGGTGAGGAGTCGTCGAGAAACCGTGTAAAGTCGTAGGCAAAGAAGTCCCACCGACGCCGAATGTCGAGGCTCGTCAGACCACGAGAAACTGCTGCAAAGGGATACGTTTGCACCAAAAGAGGGGGTCGCAAGAAAGGCCGTCCCTCTCTCGCCAAGCGACTCGTGGCAAAGGCGCTGCCAAGAGATCTCCTAGCGGTCGAGGATGGCCGTGCCCACTGGGACGGCTGCGGAACGGGAGCGGTAGGGGGTATGGGAGCAGGGGAAGAAGGGGGGAAGGGGGGGATTGGCAAAGGACAGTCCCAATTGTTGAGCCTATCCTGGACAAAAGTGGTAGGTACTCCCTCCTCAAACCAGGAAAGCAAACGGAGATGGGGAGGACTTTCTCCTCTACCAGAACAATTGAAGCTGGGGCAAAACCATGTCTCCACTGTCGAAAGTGGGCTTGAACTGCGTGGATGGTCATGGGGCTCATCGCGATGACCTTGGACGCCATCTCGGAGGTCTCAAACTCTATCTGATAGTAGCCGCGTCGGAGGAACTGAACATCCAAGATCTTGCCTACCTTTGCGAGAAGGTGGGCCTGGAGAAGATCACACAGCTCTCCTCTGCTAGGTCTGATGCTGAGAATCTTGCAGATGACGGAGGTCGCCTGGAGGCGCTCCACCTCTACTCCGAGGCTCACTTGCTCTATTGGTGAAAGAGCAAGCCGGATGGTGGGCTCTGCAGGGTCGGGCGAGGGGGCTTCTGAGGAGTCCCTCTGGGCAGAGCATGAGCCTCCATCTGTGTCTGCTGCTGTGATGGAAAGGGGGGGCGCGCGAAGACGAACACCTGCGAAACCCGGCGAGTAGCCTCCCAGCGAGAACACCACTGCAGGGCTTAAACAGAGCGAAGCCTTGGGGGGGGGGGGAGGGGGGGGGCGAAGGGGGGCAACGGAGTGCGGGCTGCGGGCTGAGCGGGCTGAGCGGAAGCGGGCAGGGGCAAAGGAGGGGCGGGTAGTGGCAGAGTGGGCTGGGGGCAGAGGGGAGGCGGTGTAACAGACTTGGACACTCCAAGTCAAGAATCAACCGCGACAGCACCAAATAACCACTTCAAAACAATTCACAGATCACAATAGATTTGCACTGGCCCGGCGGAGTTCCGTGCCTAGAGATATTGGCCCCAAAGACTGGCGTCCCTTTCGGTATTTCTTTTTGTATTAATCACATCAAAGCATAGTTACATGGGACGGCGGGTCGGGGTCGGGAACGGAGTCGGGACAGCAAAAGTCAGGAAACGGGGACGGGGGTCGGAATGGCAAAAAAAAAAAGAGAGTTTTTTTGGCATTTTTTGACCTACACACATGCCACACACATAGAGCATCACTTTGACCATAAATTTACACTAAATAGACCAAAGAACACGAGTCATATAGGCTGAAATGTGCTAATAAAACATCGATGATCGATGGATACAAAATGAGAAGTGCATGCCACAAGGGCTCAAGAGTCAAAAAGCCTAAAGGACTTAGGACAAGCCTGAGGCCTCAAGGATAACAAAAAGTACAAAGGGCTATGTAGTAGGTAGAGTCGTAGACTCAAGAGTCTAGACTCGAGAGTCGAGTGATCAATGATCATCAAACTCAAGAAGTGCTCGCCTGCTGAATCTCCATATCGTTGTCGTAGTCGAGGTCGTCAACAACGTATGAGGACTCCGGCTCGGGAGGCTCGCATTGAGGCTCGAAATCCTCCTCTAGCTCCTCCAAAAGAGTATCGGCCATAGATGGATTCTCTTGTGCCATCTCCCACTCAGTGAAAGGATCTGCCTTGTGTGTGACGCTCTTGGCAAGCATGCGCAAGTTAGCGCTCACAAACACCAAATCATTGGCCCTCTGAACGCCAAGGCGATTCCTCTTCTTAGAGGCAATGTGGCTGTACACACTCCATAGTTGCTCCAAGCAACTAGTGATACATGCTTGGCTAAGGACACGAACAGCCAAGCGCTGCAAATGTGGGCCATCTCCTCCATAGTCCTCCCACCACAAAACCAAGCCAATCTTGTTGCGATCAAGCTGTGCATCTACACATCCATAGGAGCCCTTCTTTTGCCTGTAGTTGAGTAGCTCGTCTCTAATCTTGCGCCTAATGTCACTGCTAGGCTCAAGGCGCTCCAATGCAAGCCGCCATCCTTTGCTCACCTCCTTGTCGGTCTCTTGACGCCTTCCTTGAAACTCAGGGTCAAGCACATAAGCTGCCGCATGAAGTGGAGAGTAGTATCCATTCCACCTCGACTCACACAAGCCATGAATCTCCGCATACTGAACAGGGTCAGGCACAAGCTTCTCAAGTGCCTCTATCATCCGATCCATGGCTTCGTAGACTTTGCCAATGCATGGCTGCAAGCCATCCACCACTCGAAGTAGGTGTAGAATAGGCTTGACCATGGCGTCAAGAGTCTTCACCTCCTCCCACCAAGCGGTGGCGTCGGCCCATTCTCGGCATTTCAATCCTACTGCTGATGTAGACTCCGGCATGGCCTGGAACTCATCACTGAGAAAGAGGCCCCTTAAGGCTCCGCCACATGTAGACAAGCGGCCTAGCATAAGCCAATTGAATGCAAATCTTGTCTCTGAATATTTGAGCAAAGACAAGTGGCTCCTCTTTGAGAATTCATGGCGCACTTTTTGATGGTTGAGCACAAAGGAGACAATTCGAGAGGCGTCACCAATGGTGGGTGAAATCCATGACAAGTTCCCTATGTCCTTGAGGAGGTTATTGAGGCAATGCGCCATGCAAAATGTGACATGGATGCTAGGATACATGCCCTCAATGATAGCTCCGGCTGCCCTATTTGACGCCTCTCCATCTGCAACCATACAAAGGACATTCTCCGGGCCGGTGATCTCTATGGTGCTTGTCCACTCCGCAGCAAGCATCTCGGCGGCCTTGCCACTATCGGATGCATCATGTGACTCCACGAAGTACATCTCCCCCCGAGAGTAGGCCACCGCCCCGTGGATGGACCGCTTGCGGGTGTCGCTCCATCCATCTACAAGAAGAGAGACGCCATTGGTCTCCCACAAATCCTTTGTTGCTTGGGCCGCTTGCTCCACGGCAAGCTTCTCTTTGTCAAGGAGGGTGGTGCGAAGCCTCTCCGATAAAGGTGGCACATAAGAGGAGCCATATTCCCCTATTTTCGTAACCATGGTTCGAAAGTATGGAGACCTATCCACACAAAATAGAGCATGTTGCGTTAGTATGGAGAGTCGAGAAATTATAACCCATTATGAATACAAAATGGAAGATTGCAATGTGCATATGCCAAGGGAAACTCACCGCGAAGCATGGAAGGCAATGTGGTCATGGAAGAAGAATCGGGCAACCGACCTATCTACCTCTTCCTTCAATTTAGGATTCCAATTTTCGTTGAGAGTGGTTTGGCGATGCGGAAGGGAAGAGGACGGTGTAGATCCATGGCTCTTGAAGGTTCGAGAGATGTCGTCAAGGTTGGCTTCCCTTTGCTCTCGCGGTGTCGCCGTGGCGGAGGGATCAACGGCAACAAAACGGCCCCTCTTGGCCGCTTCCGCAACCTCATACACCGTGAGTTTCTCAAGAAGATCCAACCTCTTCTCGGGAGCTACATGAGGGCAAAACTTCACCTCGTGACCAGGTTCATGAAGAAGATGGGCTCGCACTTTGTTTGAACCACCCGATCTCTTGTATGGACATAGCTTGCACGTCCATGGTCTTGCACCGCCACCTTTGCCACGCGAGCTAAAGTCGACTTCATCCCACCACGACCACGTTTGCACGGCGGGCCTCCTTCGAGAAGAAGCGGCTTGAGAAGTGGAGTTGGCTTGAGATGACATGATGGTGGAGAGACTCGAGAGAGTAGAGCTTAGAAGTTAGAAGGGTTAGAGGAGAGCTTGTGTGGAGAGAGAGTAAAGGAGAGCTTCAAAGTGGGTAGAAGAGGGAGAGGAGAGCTTCAAAGTTCAAACTTGAGCCTTGAGCTTGAGGGAAATGGAATGAGCTTGAGCCTTGAGCTTGAGGGAAATGGAATGAGCATTGAGCATTGAGACTATGAGTATTAAGAGGCCCAAGGGAGCCTTTTATAGCCTCTCAAGGGCCAAGGCTTAAAAAATATGGCAGTTGGGGCTGCATAGAGCCGTTGCAAACAGTCAAAAACGGTCACTTTTTTGAATCCGACCCCTGCCGTCCCCGTTCGGTCCGTCCGACCCCGGTCCGGCCCCGGCTGTCCCCGGTCCGTCCCCCCTGCGACCCGCCTGTCCGGCCCGTTTTTTGTCCCTCCCTCGGCGTTCCCAACCGTTCCCGGCCCGGTTACGGCCGTTCCCCTGCCCTAGGGCCCGTTCCCCACGTCCCCTGTAACTATGCATCAAAGTACAAGAGAGCGGTTAGGGTTTCACTCTCAAACTCTGCGTCCAGATGCTCTGAGAAGTGAGGCCCTCACCACTAATTTAAAGGTACAAGGGATGCCCAAAAGCAGAGCCCCAAAAGCTTTTAAAATAAAAAGCATCAGTTCTCTCTCTCTTAGAGAGTCTTTTCTCTTTTTTTTTTTTTTTTTAAAAGCAAAGTTCGCGTCGCTCATCATTTTTCAATTTTTTTTTCCAACCTCCGCGATTTTCGAAAATTAGGGTTTCTAGCAGAAATTAGGGTTTCTGCTTTCCGCCACGTCATCACTTTGTGACATACCTCCCTCATGAAAGCATTGTAATCGACCGCGATTACGCCTGCAAAACCGACAAAAGCCATAAACCGTCTTAGCAGACACTGACTGTTAGTATCTACGTACTAGGAACACACATCTAGCACATGTACAAAATCGACAGTCACATCACATGACATCACAGGACATCACCAGACATCACAGGACATCACATGACATTCAATATGCATTTGGATCTTAGACCATGATTTATCGGCAATGTAGCTAGCAATCACATCTAGGTCCAATCGGGACCTCATCGAACACATCACATGACATTCAATATGCATTTGGATCTTAGACCATGATTTATCGGCAATGTAGCTAGCAATCACATCTGGGTCCAATCGGGACCTCATCGATGTCCGATTGACTAACCCCTATTGCAACCATGTCTATTCGAGATCAATCAGACCAAAATGCTGCAGTCATTTCGTCTATCAGTTCCTGCACTCACAAGAAGTCAAGAACAAATCAGTATCATTATCAGGAATTCCATTTCATAAAGTTATCCAGCAGAATACTGTCAGCTCTCAGTATCCGTAAAGCTCAAAGAGACATCAGTGACTTTAGTATCAAAATCAAGGCATGTGTTGACAAGGGAGCGGAGTGACTCCCCTCTTGTGCATCCCACTGCACCAGATCTCCGACCAAGCTGAATTCTGGGTTCCGTTTGGAGTAGACTATGCTAAACCAAAACATCGAGGTAAAGTTTCACAATCTGAGGAGTATCTGCTAGGTTCTCCTCCTCCATCCACTTCGCATCAAATGCAGGAAAGTTCTTGAACTTAACCAAGAACCACCTTCGGACTTTACCTTTCTTCGTATCGTTATGTGCCAAAATCTGTTCAGGAACAAGGATCTCCTCCTTTTGTTCCACTTCGGGTTGCTCATCAGGCTCCCAATCATCAGGCACATCACCCTTAACAGGTTTCAAGAGACTCACATGCAATGCATTGTGAATCCTCCAAGTATCTGGCAGTTTCAATCGGAAGGAGACATCATTTATCTTGTCAGTGATCTGGAAAGATCCGTAGTATCGCATACTAAGCTTTGGAAAAAGCCTCTCCTTTCCCTTTATCTTTCGTAGGCGTGCCTTCTCAAAACGTAAGAGCACCCAATCATCCTCCTTCAATTTCAAGTCGCGACGATGGCGATCCGCTGCCTTTTTCTGTCGTTCTTGAGACTCCTACAAAGTCTCGCGAACCTTGGCAATAGCCGTATCCAAATCTCACGAATATTCATCCGCTTCAAATATCTAATCTTTCGTGCTCAGGAAGGATGGAACCTTCGTAACACTTTCAACAATCTCACATGGCGTCTTCCCCGTCGAAGAGTGTATCGTGTTATTATAGGCAAATTCCACCAAAGGTAAGTTCTTTTCACATTGAGTCTTCTGATCCGAGATACAAGACTTCAATAAATCTAAAACCACTGAATTGGCAATCTCAGATTGCCCATCAGTCTGCAAGTGGAACGATGACGAGAACTGCAACCGCGTGCCAATGTTCTCCCAAATTGCCTTCCAAAACAAACTCATAAATCTGGGGTCTCTGTCGGAGACAATCGTCTCAGACGTGCCATGTAATCGGAAAATCATCCTGATCATTTTGTGCAATCGGGAGATCAAAAATGAAATCCATGTCAGTACTTTCCCAGGGGCGGGTGGGTATGGGTAAAAGGGTGTAACAATCCCTGTGTCTTATGCCTATCAAACTTGACCTTCTGGCATACTGCGCACAACTCTTCCACGTCCATTTTGAGTCACGGCCAAAAGAAGTATCTCTCTACCCCTTTCATGGTGGTAGCAATGCCGCGGTGACCCGTAAAAGGTGGACAGTGGCATTCAGTCATAACCTTATCCCTCAACGGTTGTGTAACTCACAACAGTCTTTTTCATCAAGTAGCCTTCCCGAAGGGAGTATCCCGCTCCTGTCTCCCCATCCCGTATCCGTGTGAAAATATCTGCAAAATCTGTATCTGTGGCTTACTGATCGACCATATCCTCGAAGCTCCTATGATGTATCGCGGAAACAGCCAGAACCAACGGTTTCCGAGACAAAGCATCTGCCACCGCATTCTTCTGTCCCTGCACATGGACAATCTGGAAGTGGAACTGTGGCAAGATGTTCGCCCACCGCATCTGCTTTTCCGAAAGCTGCTTCTATGACAAGAAGTAGCGCAAACTCTGATGGTCTGTAAAGACAGTAAAATCCGCTCCGAGTAGGTAATGCCGCCACTGAGTAAGAGCATGGATAACCGCCAAAAGCTCTTTCTCATAGATCTGTGCTGTCATCTCCGGCCTAGAGAACAAACGGCTCTCGTAAGCTATGACATGGCCTTCTTGCATCAAGACCGCACCCAGACTACGACCACAAGCATCACAATATACTTCAAATGACTTCTGCAAGTCCGACAAAGTCAAAATAGGTCCCGTAGTCAATTTCTCTTTCAATGTCCGAAAGGCAGTAACCTCTGTGGGTCCCCACGAAAAAGGTACTCCTTTCTGTGTCAAGGTATGCAAAGGGGAAGCAACCTCTGCAAACTTTCTATGAACCGCCTGTAGTACGAACACAGTCCCAAGAAGCTTCTAACTTCATGGACATTCCTCAAATCGGGCCAATCACGGATAGTCTCTATCTTGGCCGGGTCCATTTGCACTCCTGTTGCTGACACAATGTGTCCCAAAAAGTGTATCTCTGGTAGGAAAAATTCAGTTTTCTTTGCATTAATCACTAACGTGTGATCTCGTAATGCCTGAAAGACTTGAAGCATATGATCTCTGTGTTCTGCCTCATTCTTGGAGAAAACAATGATATCGTCAAAGAAAGTGCCAACAAATAGCCTGTACTCTCGAAAAATCTTGTCCATCATCCGATTAAATGTCGCAGGAGCATTGGTTAAGCCAAAAGGCATCACCAAAAACTCAAATAACCCAAAAGTCGTTCGAAAAGCTCTCTTGTAGACATCTCCTGGCGCTATCCTGATCTGATGATATCCACTCTTCAAGTCAATCCTGCTAAAGCACGAGGATGCCTGTAACCTGTCAAGTATATCATCGATCCTAGGAATCGGAAATCTATTCTTGATGGTAATTTTGTTGAGAGCGCTATAATCGATGCACATTCTCCAACATCCGTCTTTCTTCAAAACCAACAACATGGAGAGCAATACGGTGAAGTACTAGGCTGGACAAGACCCTTTTCAAAGAGGTCTTTCACTGGGTTCATAATGTTTTCATTCTATACTCCGCTCACACGATAAGGTGGCCAATTTGGTGGCGTGCTTCCAGGTATTAGATCAATGGTTTGATCTTCAAGCCCTCTGAAAAGCAATCGGCATGAGTGTGGAGAAAAAGCTTGGCGTTCTTTTGATCAGGTCAAAACATATTCAACATTTATCCAGCGTTCAGTTCTCTCCCAAAGAATGAGTAAGAAACTGAAGTTCATCAAGTACAATCTCTAAGCCCTTCATTTATCAAAGTCGCTTTCTCGGCCCGGTAGTCAACCACGGCGTAGTTCTTGTGGTACCAAGGGATCCTGAGTAGAACGTCACTCGCGTGCCCTGAACACCCCTGTCATTGCAAACAAAGTTTGCCAATGCTCGGTGTAATGGCAACATCCCATCCGGGTGCGAGTCGAACTACCTCTGCCTGTGGCGTTAGTCTGTCGGGCGTAATTCCAAATCGAGCCGCCAATTCCAAGTGAAAAGAAGTTGGCCTTGGCTCCTTCAAAAGAGCTTCCTGATCCTTCACTTTGCCCCAAAAGCGGCAAAGTTTGTACTTTCATTCATTAGATTCGGTGCAGGTCCCACGCCATGTGGTACCAGTTCTGCTTTTCTATCTGCCTTTTCTGCCGCATTCCTCAGCTGCTCTCGAACTCTCAGGCCTATCGTCGTCTTTATCATTCTGTTCTTTCTGTGCCTTATTAGGGCACTTCGCGAAGATATGTCCCTGTTCCCCGCATCCAAAGCACTTCCCCTCTCTGATGAAGCGAGCTCTCTCCTCAGGAGTAAGCTTGGGTAGTGCATCCTTTTTCTCTAGGTTGCTCTTTTTTTCTTTCTACTTTCATTCCCAGAGGTCTGTTCGGCTCGTTGTGTCATGGCCTTATTTGTGGGGTAGGTCAGACTGCCAGAGTGAATGGCAAAGCCCCGCTTCGCATCACTCATCAACTCCTGAATAGAAGCCGACTTCTGTTCCAAGCAGTGATCTCGGATCTCTGTAGGTAGACCCAAGGTAAACCGCTCAATCTGTTCTCTGAACGAGATCTTCTTGAATGAAGAGGCGGGTAGAAAAGAACTCTAGAATCTTTCATAGTAAGTATTTACTGTATCGCTCTTGGTCATCCGAAGATTGTTCCAAGCAGCTCGTATATCTCGTTCAAACTCTTGCGTCAACCAAGAAGAAATAAAAAGCCTCTTAAATTTCAGCCATGTAACTGGCGCAGTCTTGTTTAAAAGAAGCGTGGACCACCAAGTACGAGCATTCCCCTTAAAGTAAGAGGCAGCTCTCCGAATCTTGGAGTGCTCTGAATAGCGTCCTCCCGCGAAAGCAATGTCAAACTGCTGTATAAAAGACAAATCCTTCAAAGCATCTGAGTATCCTCAAAAAGTATCAAACTTGATCGAGTGGCCACTTCCTTAAACTCTCGGACTTTCTTGCTTTTATCTTCGAGAAAGTCATACTGGTTAGCTTTGTAAAAATTCTTCTTGTTCGCATAAAAGTTTCCATCATCGGAATCTGAGCTGTCTGTAGACGAGTCCTTAGTAGAACTGTCAGTCTCTAGGCGAGATGTAGCCTTCTTTGCCTTTTTCTTGCCCTTGCCGAAGCTTTGTTTCTTGCTTCGCTTTTTACCTTTTCTGTCCTCTTCGCTCGAATCTGAAGAGCTAGAAGAACTGTCAGATGAAGAAGAAGAAGAAGAAGAAGAAGAACTGGTACTCCTTCAAATCGAACACGCTTCTTCCGTTTCTTTGCCTTGTCAAAAGTCGACTGACAACCCAAATATCCTGGGAAGGCGATGCTTTTCTTCTTCTTTTGCCGTGCTTTTTAGCTTTCTTTTGCGCATCAAAAAGCTGAGCAATCCGTGCATCAACCACCTCTTCTAATTCCTTTTCTGAATATTTCTTGTGAGCAGAAGGTTTCTTGAGAGCGGGTGTAGTGGTTTTCTACCACTGCTCATGCACTTCTTGAAAAGAAGTCTCGCTCATATATTTTGCAAATTTTGGGTCCTTCGCAAAATTGAGCATCATCTTCGTTGCATCGCCGATCAATTGGCGACGCTCCATCTCTCGCCGCTCCGCCTGAGTAGGCCGAGGCGGGCCATACTCTCTGTCGGAATCTTCGTTGTGATCCCTGCCCACATCGCCAGATGCAGAGGGAGTCGACTGATCCTTGCGTAAAGCCATAGGTGCCGCGGAAAGAAAATTGGGGATCGGATTTCCCGTAGAAGAGAAATCGGCCGTGCTCTGATACCACTGTAACAGACTTGGACACTCCAAGTCAAGAATCAACCGCGACAACACCAAATAACCACTTCAAAACAATTCACAGATCACAATAGATTTGCACTGGCTCGACGGAGTTCCATGCCTAGAGATATTGGTCCCAAAGATTGGCACCCCTTTCGGTATTCTTTTTGTATTAATCACATCAAAGTACAAGAGAGCGGTTAGGGTTTCACTCTCAAACTCTGCGTCCAGATGCTCTGAGAAGTGAGGCCCTCACCACTAATTTAAAGGTACAAGGGATGCCCAAAAGCAGAGCTCCAAAAGCTTTTAAAATAAAAAGCATCAGTTCTCTCTCTCTTAGAGAGTCTTTTCTCTTTTTTCTATTTAAAAAAAAAAAGCAAAATTCGCGTAGCTCATCATTTTTCAAAAAAAATAAATAAATTTCTTTTTTCAGCCTCCGCGATTTTCGGAAATTAGGGTTTTTGGTAGAAATTAGGGTTTGCAGGAATTTTAGGGTTTCTGTTGTCCGCCACGT
Organism: Adiantum capillus-veneris; assembly: GCF_014529385.1. NCBI lineage: Eukaryota > Viridiplantae > Streptophyta > Polypodiopsida > Polypodiales > Pteridaceae > Adiantum > Adiantum capillus-veneris. Next base: position 181,113,840 of record NC_140931.1, read on the forward strand.
CATCACTTTGTGACAGGCGGGCTGAGGCAGCGGGAGCGGTGGAGGTAGGCAGCGGGAGTAGCAGGGGGGATGGGCTGGCGCAAGTGGGCAGGGGGCGGGCTCGCGCAAGGCAAAGCAGGGGCGGCGCGAAGCGAAGCGAAGCCGGGGGGGGGGCGGGTCAGCGAAGGCGAGGGAGGGCAACGTACAACAACAGCGAGCGGGAGTCAATGGGATGTTACTTCCACCAGATTTGTATTGCTTCTGAAGACATACATAAGACTGCATTCCGAACAACTTTTGGATTGTACGAGTTTCTAGTAAGGCCTTTCGGCCTTACTAACACTCCCAATCGAATGATGGACCGAATTTTCGTCCTCATCGACAGTTCACAGGAATCTTCGGACATCCTAGTCTTCTCTCACACAGAGGAAGAACATAAACAACACCTATAGACTCTGTTTCAAGAATTGCAGCAGGATAAACTTCAAGTTAATGCTAAAAAGAGTGAATTTTTCTTGACAGAGATTCATGTCTTGGACACATTGTCTCCCATAATCAAGTACGCATGGACCCAGCAAAGGTTCAAGCTATTTCAGATTGGCCACAGCCTGCTTCGGTTCATGACGTCCAAAGTTTCCTCGGCCTTTGTTCCTATTACAGATGTTTTATTCGCCATTTCGCCCATGTAGTTGCACCTCTCCATGATCTCACAAAGAAAAAGATATCTTTTGTATGGGGAGTTAAGCAGAAGGAAGCTTTTGAAAAGCTTAAGTACCTACTCACCCATGGACCCATACCTGTTGTGCCTGACCTTCAGAAACCATTTGAAGTGCATAGTGATGCTTCAGGTGATTGCATTGGCTCAATTTTAAGCCAAGAAGGCCACGCAATAGCTTATGAAAGTAGACGAATTCGAGACGCAAAACTTCATGCTTCCATCTATGAGAAGGAACTCATGGCAGTTATCCATGCTCTCTCAATTTGGAAACACCATCTTTGGGAGCAGATTTTACGATCAAGACAGACCATCAGAGCCTTCGATATTTTCTCTCTCAACGCAAGTTGTCTGAGAAACAGATGAGGTGGGCCAATTTTCTCTCCATGTTTCACTTCCAAATCTTACACACTTCGAGAAGTAAGAATGTGTGGTGGCAGATGCGCTCTCTCGACGGCCCCAAGTAAATGCCATAACAAGTATACATCATCAAGAGTTGGAATCTCTACCGGAGATGTATCTTGATCACTCCGATTTTAGTGAAATCTGGCAACTACTACAAGCTAGTACCAAACTCTTTCCCTACTCTATTAAGGATGGTTACCTTTATCTCCATCAGGCTGATAAAGGTAATGGATGAAGCACATGCTTCTCCTTACGCAGGCCACAGAGGCATAATGTCTACGACATAGGCTCTAGAAAAATATTTTTATTGGCCAACACTACGAACTGACATAGATCAATATGATCGCCATAAGACTTTCTGGGAGCATGCCCCAAAACGGCTGGTATGATGAGGAGTGCCGCGAGACGAGAGCCAGGCTTCAGAGGGAGGTGCTTTTGGGGGACATCACTCATAGACAATAGACAGTCACATATTGCCTTCCGACGCCTAGTGCGGTAGAAGAAGAGGGCATTTTTGGCTCGACTAGAGTTGGATCTATATCAAATATTCTTGAGTCAGGACTCAGGTGAGGCATGGCAACTCTTTCATGAGCACTCCTTTCCTCTTGCCATTACTTTTACAGAGGCCTGGGGTCAGTATGCGTCATCTCTGTACACAGTTCTTGGATAGCCGCCTCTTTCCGACCCCCCGAGCTATGCCCACACACATGTGCTTTTTTCACCGGTGAGATGGTGAAGAAGACCATTGATAGGATGAGGACTAGGAGAGCATATGATCATGATGGCTTAGTGGCTGAGCTTTTTATACATGCCAAGGATCTACTCGCAGAGCTTCTAGCAGTTATGTTCAACCGTGCCATGTGTAAGGGTTTCCCTGATAATTAAAGTTTATCTACTATTGTACCTATCTTCAAGTCAGGAGACCCTATGAAGCTTGGGAATTATCGCATTACCATGATTGGACACACATTGGCGCTGTTGTACGCATCCATTCTTGAGCAGTAACTGAGTAGACAGGCAAAGAGGGAGGGTATATGCGCAGCCGGCCAGACAGGGTTCAGGAGAGGTTTTTCTACTCTTGACCACATTCTGACACTCAGAGCCATTATTGAGGAGGACGGATCACATGGGCGACGGATCTACTGTAGCTTTGTGGACTTCCGCAAAGCATTTGACACAGTGCCTAGAGCTAGATTGATGCGCAGACTACAGGAGATGGGAGTACCCACAGAGCTGATTTGGGGGATTATGGCATTATAAGGTCAATAGTGGGACGTGTACGCACTCTAGAGGGGTTATCTACATTAGTTCACTCCACTCTCAGGGTGAAGCAGGGCGGCCTGCGCTCTCCTACTCTATTTGGTATGTATGTGGATGAGGTTTTTGACTATAGTGAGAGAGAGGGTGATAGAGGTGCACAGTTGGCAAGGACATGGATTCCACTATTGTTATATGCTGACGATATTGTGTTGATCTCCGACTCTTCGGAGGGGATGCAACGTCACTTGGATGCTTTGCATAGGTTTTTTCACGACAGTGGTCTGTCTATCAACCTTGGTAAAACCAAGGTTATGGTGTTTAACACCACCCCACGGTGGGCCAAGAGATCAACACCCACATTCACATACGGCCATGAGACAGTGGAGTATACAAATGCTTACACCTACCTTGCGGTGGTCTTTAGTGGACCAGCATTTTCATTGAGGAGAGCAACAGACACTAGACTTACTAGAGCACTTGCAGCCTTTGGTGGATTGGAGAGGATGTGTTCACAGATTCAGTTTCAGGAGCCTCAGACGAAGCTTTGGCTTTTTGACACTCTGGTGGCTTCCGCATTGCTCTATGGAGTTCAAATATGGGGGCCTTCATTGGACTATCACAAGAGGTCGGGTCGCACTGATGGATGGGGAGACATGGAGAAGCCTCTACTCTCTATGATCTCACGGCTTATTAGAGCCAAGGCTTGAGTACCACATGACATTATTCGAGCAGAGCCAGCTGCCTCCCCAATAGTGGTTGAGGCGCTTACCAGATCAGTCTCCTTTTTACACCGCTTGTGGGACCTCCCCAGAGACAGATATGCCCGCCTAGCACTTGAGTCCTCTCGAGAGTTAGCTTTGCAGGGAGACACAACATGCTGGTATGGGGAGATGACATCATGGTTTTAGGTACATGGGTTCAGCATGGATAGATTGCTCCCCTTCCAGTATTCAGTGGATGCACCATCTCTGACTCTTACACAGTGCGAGATCACCAAGCTCATCCGCCAAGACCTGACTCAGCTAGGTACTAGGAGGACTTGGATACAACCGGCACAGGAGTTGGGCACAAAGATGGCTTCTATAGAGAGCATCTTCTCCAGCTTACCGAGGATGGTTTTGTGACGAGGCCCAGATACATGGACACCCACTTATCTCATGGGATACGATGTGCTATTGGCCAGATACGCACGGATCGAGACTTGTAGATACAGCGGAGTACCAGTAGAGGCCAGGACATGTCCCCTATGTCACATGGAGCTTGAGACAGAGTTGCAGTACGCATGCCATTGCCCAGTTTACTATGAGATACGAGGCCGCTTTTACTGCTTGTTCAGAGAGGGCTTTGGACCACTCTCTAGAGTCATGGGGTATGTACTATGAGGACCAGAGATGTCTAGGTCTGTTTTTGCCCGAGCTGCGCAGACATAGAAAGAGCCCGATGAGAGGCAAGGCTAGCCAGTCTCAAAGACTTATCATAGACTTCTTTAGAGTGGACACTGGGCAGCTAGAGGAGCAGCTACCACAGTAGAGCTCACATTCTCCTCACACCAGAGGCACGTTGATTGATCGAGCTCTCGAGCTAGGGAGATCTAGATGCCCACGACTACGGAGGACTACACAACATCGACGGAGGCTGCATCATAGGATTCGGATCACTTTGGCCCGACATGCACGACGCTCGATCAGACTATTGACCATGGAGGAGATTGATGAGATCCGCCATCGACCGATGATGGATCTCCTATGATTTAGCTCTTTTGAGGATTGTACACCTTGCTCATCTTGTATCAGCCTTTGTATCGGCTCTCACCCATTATATACCCACACGCACATCTACATTGTGTTGTAGTAGCCCTTAATCACTACTTTCATTTCCCTACTCATATCCCACACAGTTCCAGCTAGCTGCTTAGTTCACATCTAGCAGTTAAGATTTTAGTTTTTCACTTTACTTCATTTTATTTTTGTACCCAGACATTGTATTAGATCCACCAAGATTGTATCAGTTTGGTCTCATTGGCCTTTTGAAGACGTTTAATATAACATTTCATTTCATTTTCATCTCTTCTTCTCCTTCTCCTTCTCCTTCTACTTCTCCTTCTCCTTCTCCTTCTTCTTCTTCTTCTTCTTCTTCTTCTTCTTCTTCTTCTTTCTTCCTCTTCTTCTTCCTCTTCTTCTTCCTTTTTCCTCTTCTTATTCCTTCTTCTCCTTCTTCTTCTTCTTCTTCCTTCTTCTTCTTGCTTCTTCTGCTTCTTCTTCTTCTTCTTCTTTCTTCTTCTTCTTGCTTCTTCTTCTTCTTCTTGCTTCTTCTTCCTTCTTCTGCTTCTTCTTCTTCTTCTTCTTGCTCCTTCTTCTCCTTCTTCTGCTGCTTCTTCTTCTTCTTCTTCTTCCTCACAGCTTGTGCATATGAGAGATGGTTGGGTGGTGATTGTAGAGTGGCGCTCTACATGACGGTGTGAGACCTACGAGACCACACTAAAGATTGCTACTTGGAATTGTCATGGATCTACTAGGTTGGACGTAGGTGCCTTTGAGGACAGTTTCAGAGACAGGGACATTGTTTTCTTCTTAGAGACTCATCAAGCCCTTGGACAACTTATGCCACATGTGGTGGGATACAGATGGGAGACAACCCACATGACAATCCCGAGATCTGAGCATGGTGGGATACACATGGGAGACAACCCACATGACAATCGCGAGATCTGAGCATGGGAGTAGAGGTTCAGGAGGAGTAGCAGTGCTATTTAGGGAGGAGTTGTAGCCACTACTACATATTATACGGTGAGATGATCATGCTAGATACATGTGGGTGAGGCTGAGAGCTAACACACGCTGATTTCTATACATTGCCATATGTTACTTCCCCCCCAATATGTCAGTATAAGAGGAAAGTCGCCTTTCTCTATACTAGATGATGATATATGGGAGTTGTCTAGGGATGGTGATATCATCTTCCTAGGGGACTTCAATGCCCGAACGGGCAACTCTCAGACAGTCTTCTACGACACTTCAGATGAGATGCTTAGAGAGTTGGATGTGGATGAGTTTGGGCTTGACAGATGCTCACATGATAGAGAGCAGACGGAGTATGGGAGATACCTCACGGAGACGACGACTACACATGGGTTAGCCATACTTAATGGCTTACAACAATTTCTTGGAGCAGCCAGTTTCACATGCTTTTCACACAGACATGGGACCAGTACAGTGGACTATGTTATGGCACAACCGAGCTTTATTCCTTGAATTCAAGATTTCAGAGTGGGAGCCAGATCAGTGGGCGTAGCAATGGATCATGCACTTTTGACATTGTCTGTTTCATTTCAGTATAGTACCTGTTTCATTTCAGTATAGTACAACGCAGACATCAAGAGGCAGGTCACATACCCGTTATACATTTACACAAAAGACTGACTCGGTTTATATAGAGGAGATCTACAGCCGTCTATGCACAGTTGGTCCCGGCCTCTCAATGGAGGAGTGCACCACTTTACTGATTGAGACACTGCATGGTGCACCATCACTGACATACCCACACACTCAGCCGGGTCGGAGCCGATATTCTGGGAGCATGGCCCATAATAGTTGGTATGATGAGGAGTGCAGAGAGATGAGAGCCCAACTTCACAGGGGTCTTCTTTTAGGAGTCATCACTTACAAACAATCTCGAATTGCTTCCTGGCGCCTTGTGCGACGGAAGAAACGAGCTTACTTGGCCCAGATGGAGCAAGACTCGTATCAACTGTTCTTGAGTAGAGACTCAGGAGAGGCATGGCGATTCTTTCATGAGCACTCCCCTCCCCCAGTAATTACTCCCTGATGTGTGGGCCAATATGCCTCATCGTTATATACGGTTCCTGGACAGGACCCCCTTCCGAATTCTACAGAGCCCTGCCCACCTACCAGCACCTTCTTTACTACTGAGATGGTAAAGAGAGCCATTGACAGGATGAGGACCAGCACGACATATGATCATGATGGTCTAGTAGCAGAGCACTTTACACATGCTAGAGATATGCTGGTAGAGGTTCTTGCAGTGTTGTTCAATCGTGCCATGTGTGAGGGGTTACCTTAGACTTGGAGGTTGTCTACTATTGTGCCTATCTTGAAAGCAGGTGATCCTATAGAGCCTGGGAATTACCGCACTATTATGGTTGGGCACACATTGGCATGGTTGTATGCATCCATTCTTGAGCAGCAGTTGAGTAATTGGGTAGAGGGTGAGGGTTTACGAGCAAAGAGCCAGGCCGGTTTCAGGAGGGGTTTCTCCACTCTTGATCATATTCTGACACTCAGAGCCATTATTGAGGAGGGCAGGTCACATGCGAGACAGATTTATTGTAGCTTTGTAGATTTCCGCAAAGCATTTGACATGGTACCAAGAGCTCGATTGATGCGCAGATTGCAAGAAATGGGGGTGCGCGTAGTGTTGATTTGGGGGATTATGGCTCTATACAGATCAGTGATGGGGCATGTACGCACTCGGAAGGGGATATCTAATTTAGTTCACTCCACCATTGGGGTGAAACAGGGTTTCCCATTGTCTCCTACTCTATTTGGTATGTATGTTGATGAGGTGTTTGATTACATTGACAGAGAGGGTGATAGAGGTGCCCAGCTGCCAGGGACGTGGATCCCATTGTTGTTATATGCTGATGACACTGTGTTGATCTCTGACTCACCAGAGGGTATGTAGCGATAGTTGGATGCATTACACAGTTTTGAGGATAGTGGATTGTCTGTAAACCTTGGTAAAACCAAGGTTATGGTGTTTAACACCACACCACAGTGGATCAGGAGATCAACACCGACTTTCACATATGGTCAGGAGAGTATACAGATGCATACACTCACCTTGGCGTTGTCTTCACTGGGTCGAGGTTTTCTTTGGGGAGAGCAGCAGAGACTAGACTGACTAGAGCTTTTGCGGCCTTGGGAGGCTTGGAGAGGATGTGTTCGCAGGTTCAGTTCCAGGAACCTCGGACAAAGTTATGGCTCTTTGATACTTTATTAGCCTAAGCTATGTTGTATGGGGTGCAGATATGGGACCTTCTGCAGGCCAGGATGGTTGGAGACGTATGGACCCAGGCAACTCGAGTTCCTCATCAAGAATGATATTTTCCGAGTTCTTCATGAAAGAGTAGTTTGGCGAGTAAGTCGGCGAAGAGATTTCTTCTTCTTCTTCATGCTGTCGGGAGGTTCCTACTACAAGGTCCCTCTAAGGCCGTGCTGGGGCCCCAGTCTAAGGTATTCCCTGAGTTGGTACTGGGGGATTCTGAGGTGGCTCTTCCACCATCTTTGCTTTACCTTTTTCAAGGGTCTTAAGCACTTTCTGCACTTTTGGTTGGGCAAGAGCAGCTTGCAATTCTGTCATCTGCTGCCTGAGCTGCTCAAGCTCTTCTGCTTGTCCTGACGGTTATATTTTTTTTTTCTACCAAAGGTCGTCTCTCCTTAAGAAAGGAAACGAGACGACCTTGCTCTGATACCACTGTCACAGAAACAAAAGCGTGATCGTACACTTTTAGATCTTATTTACGATTTTTCACCCAAAAAAAAAAAAAAAAGTCGTACACAATATGAAGTTCAAAGAATAATGAAAGAAAATTGACACAACACTAGGGACCAAAAAATGGGCTGGTCCCCCCCCTTAGAAGGCGATTTCTTATAATTTCTCATAATTACAAGCGCATAAATTCAACACAGCATATGATGTTGCTGTCCAGTCACTACTCTGATGCGTAAGAGCACATAAATTCATAAGCCTAGCGACTGAAATTTTCGTATCTGTAGCCGTGGATGGCTAATTCTGCTTCGTACTTGAGATTTTTTGAGCGGAAAATACTTTAATTGTCATCCTGCTCGCCAAGGAAGTACCCACACCAGTTCTTTTGGGCTGAACTCTGCTTCGGGATGCGATCGGAATGCTGAAATTTGTGCGGACAGCCCGTACTATGCTTGTCTGAGTGCGACTAGTCCACACACGGACGCACACAAGCTCTACGGGCTGCCCTTAATTGTTCTCTAGAGTTACCTTGGGAAGAGTTTTGAGCATTGTTCTTCCCTCTAGGGTCATTTCGATCTCTAGTTTCCATGGGCTTAAAATTCCTTTTAGCCCCTTATTGGAAATTGATTCGTGAAGCGACCATAATATGGTAAATCACTTCAGTAATGATCCTAGGTCTTTGAGAGTTGACATACTCGGCCATATCTTCAAGTAGTCCTGCACAAAATTGTTTCTTTTGTTCGCTGAAGTCTATCTTTTGGTAGATTGTAGCTTTGAGATGTAAATCCAAAAACTTGTCCACATAGTTGTGGATAGACTCATTGGGAGATAGCTTCAAACCTCGCCATTCGGTAAGCACTTTGTCTTTGGCATCGCTTACAAGAAACTGCTTCATTATGGAAACTCATAGACTTTTCCATGATTTGAGAGCTTCACCGTTACCTCGTAGCCTGGCTCAATATTGTCGGCCAGAGTTCTGAAAAATGCATACCTACGTGACAGCTTGGAGAACTCCGTGAAGCCCTCATTTCCAAAAGCCACATCAAATTGTTGGATGAAGGCCAAAACTTTGTTCGTAGCACCAAAGGTGTCATCATAGGTGAGAAAATGTCACCAGCGTGTGACTACTATCTATCCTTTTTGTTGATTTCTTCCTTAGTATTTATTTATTTTCACTTCTTGGCAACACCCCTCGGGAAATCTAACCCTGCATTGCATAGCTAGTGTGGAACTGTTCAGAGGGAGTCCAGGCTCGAGGGCAAGAGAGCACTAAGGTTGGACAAGGACTATGGTTGGCCAAAGTGGGGTCATTGACTAGCCAAAATGGAATCCTTTGCTACAGAGGCTACATTTCAGTTCTTGGTGTGGCTGCAGTGTACAAAGGGAGTCAGATGACCTAGAAAGATACAATGGCAGCATCTCCTAAAATTTAGGGAACTGATATTTTGGGACCTCAAAATGTGTTCGCGTCATTACCTCCGGTATAACTAGAGGAACATTTTACAACTCTGCCGCGCAGTCAACCGGGCAACCAGTCAGGATAATTTTAAGCGGCAAACCCGAAACGGGAAAATGCTTGTAAATGTGCCAAGTGTCAACTTCTCATGGACTTTCCTCCTACAGAAAAATGGGCGCTGATTTTTAAGCTGGGAGAGGGCTTCAGTTGCATTTTGTCACAGGTTGAGAGCTATGGAGTGCTTCCTTTCCCTCTTATGTACAGTGCAGTGCCAGGAGTGATGCCCTGCACGCTACGCACTGCCCTCTCTCTCCCCTATGCCAATATGTTATGCCCCTCTAGTGGGCTTTTCAATTGACCAATGTACAGTTGTGTGGATTCATGCGCGATTGCTGAGGCAAGAGCCTCTTGCACAGGTACTGGATTAGCTAGCGGCTAATCCCACGCACATACAGGTGATTCGGAGAGGTTTCACGTGCGAAATCTCATCCGATTCAAAGGGCAAGTAGCCCTACAGGTGCGGGAGCTCAAGGACTTGCCACAGATGTGACCGGCACGCAAAACGGAGCCCGAAACAGTGCATTACATCCTGCTGTGTATTTTTGCAGGTTTAGGGTTTTGGCCCTAAACGGACCCTAATACCCCCAAGAAGTTCGGGGACGGGAGGGGACCGCTGTACAGGTCATCTGGCGCATTTTCGGGGCAGAAAACAAAGAATTCAAGGTGCTGCAGATTCTCGCCAGGTTTTACAAAGTGTGCGTATGCGTCGGGAAAGTCATCCAATGCGTGGGAATACTGACTGTGAAGGGTCCTCGTACAGTTATGCTACCGAAATCAGGCCAGAACAGTTGAAATTCAGCCAAGATTGTACGGGGCAGCTTGTAGGGAACCACAGCTATTATTCCCTCTGTTAAAGAATAAAGAAATACCGAAAGGGGCGCCTAATTTAGGGGCCAGTCTGGTGTCAGTCTTCTGATACAGGTGCAATCTAGCGACCTGTATCCCTTTCCCTTTGTTGTGTCTTGAAAGTACAGGTAAAGCGGGCGACAAATTAGATGGGTGTAAGCAAATAAGGTTTAAGTCTAAGATCTACCACCCTTTTTGGATTAAAAAAGTCAGTTTCATGGTTCCATCGCTCGGATTAAATCACTTTTTCCCATAGAAGTGAGCCTTGGTCAGTTTGGGCTTGAAGACACAGGCGATCATAGACCACACACAGGGAATTGCAATTATGGCTGACAGACCAGATGATGTGACTGAAGAGGTTTCCTCCTCACTGGGTCAACAGACACATGAAGTGGGTGAGTCTTCAAAACCACCACAGACGGATGATGATATATTCAGGACCCAGTTGGCTACTGTTGTGGCTATGTTCACACAAGTAATGCAGAACTTGAGGTTTTTAGCCTTTCTGCAACCTCCTCTTCCGTCCCAACAAGTTGGGTCACTGGATCATATTCAAAAGCCTGTTAAGGCTCAAGCACAGGTGATTCATATTGCAGAGTCAATGGAAACACCTGTACACTTGACGGAGAACATGGAATCTCCACAACCTGTGCTTAAGGTGCAAGAACAGGTGGCCTAAATGCCAATCTTTCAAGCTGTACCAATTCAGCCAGCCACCTTTCAGCAGCCTATAGCTGGTTCTAATGGGCAGGGAAGCAACCTACAGGCTATGCAACAAGTCTTCCCACCACCTTCAGTACACCTTGGCTATTTTGGAGGTGGATCGGTATTCCAGAGAATGGCTGGTCATGCACCTGGAAATCAGTTTTACACGCCACGAACAGTGTTCGGGGGTGCTCAAACAATGATGCCTAACCCCATGTATGGTGTCACAGGCATGCTACCAGGGTTTGAAAGCACTCAGGGCCAATTTGGGATGCCACAGGCAAATTTTGGTATGGCGGGAATTACAAATTAACAGCCAAATATGGCATTTCCAGGTCAACTTAATATCGGTCAAGGAACACAGATGAACCCTAACAGTGTTCCCATGTTTTAGTCACTTCCATATGACAACTTAACGCCGCTGGAAAGGCCAACTCCGTACAAAGAAGGTGGCAAAGGTGTGACATTCACGACCTTTACCGGGTTTGATGACAGAAAGAAGGCTCTACAGAGGGGAAACTTTACAGAGGCTTCAAAGGTCCGCAAGGCAGCCACTTTCTTGACACGGAATGCGGGACAATGGTGGACAACTTTATTGCTTCAAGGGCAAGCTCCGTCCACATGGATTTACTTCAAGCAGATTTTTGCAGCAGCATGGTTATCTGATGACTTTGGAGTAGATGTCATGACAGAATGGCACCAGCTTAATGCTGCCACTTGCAAGAATCTAGATCACTACAATCGAAAGTTTTGGAAAGCTCTACTTCCAGTAACTTCCTATAGGTTTGTGCCATTGACAGAACAGATTGAAAAATAATGTTGTGGCCTACCCAAAGGATTGAGAAAGTACTGCACGAAGACCAAAGTCACTACTTTGACGCACCTCATCGAGGTAGCAAACACTGGCAATGGTTTGCTCAAGGGAGAAGATTGTGAATTTAATACTGGCGTCAAGGAAGGATCAGCCAAGAAAAATTCAGCGAAGAAGCACGTTCCCAATGAGGTTCCTAAAGCGACTCAGGAGCCAGCCAACGCAGGGAAACGCAAAGCTACGGCAGAATCAAAAAAGGGACCAGCAAAGAAATGGAAAACACGTTTTCCTCGCAAGTCGGAAGAGCAAAAGAAGGTCCTGAGGTAAGAGAACAAATGCTTTATCTGTGAGCAGCCTGGCCACATTGCTTACAATTGTCCTCAAAAGAAAAGGCCAGCTGATTCTGAAGACAAGGAGGACAAGAAAGGAAAGAGGCCCATGGCTAGTCTAGTGCCAGATATGGTGGGCGGCAAGCCAAATTCAGATGCAAGTGAGCATTGCAGAGCATGGGGAAAGGTCAGGGATCAAACAGTGCTTATCTTCTTTGATCCAGGTGCCAAAGCCAACTTCATTTCCGGAGAATTGGCTTCAAAGTTGGGAATCAGACCTGAAGAGATGGGGTATACAGCAGAGGCAGGTTTGGCATGTCCTGGCCATACAGAGGCTGTGACACCCATCATCGGAAAGTTGCGCCTACATATCCAGTCCTATGTAGATGTTGAAAAATTTTACATCATGCCATTGGATGGATGTGATGTGTTGCTAGGTATTCCTTGGTTGTTTCGTGTACAGGGAATCATGGATGCCTACAACAAAAAGGTCACTGTACAGAGCAGAGGAAAGACTCACATTCTAGATGTAAAGCTTAGAGGGGAGTCTATTCCCACTGTATCAGCTTCTGCTATTACTTCTGTAATAAAAAAGCATCTTTCTGCGTACTTGGTTTTCGCACGTGAAGTGTCAAATTGTGATGAATCAAATTTACCTGTGTTATGTAAAGAAAGGTCAATGTTTTTACATCAGTATAGTGACTGTTTTTCCGATTCATTACCGTCTCAATTACCGCCAGAGAGACCCGAGGACCATGCGATAGATTTGGTGCCAGGCAGTAGCCCACCAAATAAGCCTCCGTACAGGGTTAGTGCGGCTCAGCAGAAAGAGATCATGAGCCAAGTACAGGAGCTGTTAGAAAAGGGCCTGATTCAGCCGAGTTCATCTCCATTCTGTTCTCCGGTGTTGTTGGTGCAGACAAAGGATGGCTCATGGCGTATGTGCATCGACTACCGTGCACTGAACAAGAATACCATCAAGAATAGGTTCCCTATACCTAGAATTGATGATATTCTGGACAAATTACAAGGAGCAGCTATGTTTAGCAGGATAGATCTAAAGAGTGGGTACCATCTGATCCGCATTAGATCAGAGGATGTGCACAAGACTGCTTTTAGAACAACGTTTGGCCTTTACGAATTTTTAGTGATGCCCTTTGGTCTCACAAATGCTCCTGCTACGTTCAATAGGATGATGGACAGAATGGATCCTGCAGTTTGTTGGTACATTCTTTGATGACATGATAGTCTACTCAAAGACTAAAGAGGAGCATACGCATCACTTGGCCATTGTGTTCAAAGAGCTACGCAGCCATAGGTTGCTCATCAATGCAAAGAAAAGTGAATTTTTTCTGGAAGAGATTCATTTTCTCGGACACATTGTCTCAAAGGATGATGTCAGAATGGATCCTGCAAAAGTTGAAGCGATCAAGTCATGGCCAGATTTGAAAATAGTGCACGATGTCCGAAGCTTCTTGGTACTATGCTCCTATTACAGAAGGTTTATCCGAAATTTCGCTGAGATTGCTTCACCTTTACATGCTCTTCAATAGAAGGCAGTCACCTTTAGATGGACACAGAAAGAGATTTCAGCTTTTAATCTCTTAAAGGAAAAGATGACTTCAAATCCAGTCATTGTGTTGCCAGATGTTAGGAAGTCATTTGTGGTCCAGTGTAACGCCTGTAGTAGTAGCATGGGTGCAGTGCTAATGCAAGAAGGCAGGGTAGTAGCCTATGAGAGTAGAATCTTGCAAGGGCCACAAAAGACTATGCAAGTCTATGAAAAAGAACTGCAGTAGTGATTCATGCGCTCTTAAGTTGGAAACACTACCTGCTAGGTGCAGATTTCGTTGTCCAAACGGATCATCAGACCTTGCGATACTTCGCAAAGTTATCTGAGAAGCATATGCGATGGGCAAATATCTTGTCCATGTGCATGTGGAAGGCAAGAAGAACGTTGTGGTTGATGCCTTGTCAAGGAAGCCACAAATTTTAGTTGTGTCAATTCCTTATCATCATGAACTTGATGATATGAGGGAACATTATGCAAATGATGAAGATTTTGCAAGGGTCTTCGAGCAGCTAATGGATAGACAACATCATGAACACTATCTTCTCAAAGATGGGTTCATGATGATGCATGGCAGATTGTGTGTCACAAAGCCATTGCGACGCAAAGTTATGGAAGAGAGTCATGTCTCACCGTATGCAGGGCGTCGTGGTATCGATGCTACAGTTAAAGCGGTTGAGACATTCTTCTATTGGCCTACATTGAGAAGAGATGTGGATGCCTTTGTGCGAGAATGCCTAATATGCCAGAATGTCAAGTTTGACAGGCAAAAGGCACCAGGGTTATTGCAACCACTACCTGTTCTAGATAAACCATGGGAAAGTATTGCTATGGATTTTATCTTTGATCTTCCGAGAACGCAGATAGGAAATGATGGTATTTGGACCATCATTTGTAGATTCAGCAAGCAGGCTCATTTAAAGCCAGATCAGATGGCACGCTTGTTTATGAGCAATATTTTCAAGTATCACGGCATGCCACAATCGATTGTTAGCGACCATGATCCATGCATGACAAGTTTGTTTTGGAGAGGCTTGTTTGAGAATATGGGCACAACGCTCAAATTCTCTTCGTCATTTCATCTTCAAACAGATGGGCAGTCAGAAGAGGCAAATTCTACTGTCCTAGATCTACTGAAGTGCTACGTGTCAGAGCATAAAGGAAAGTGGGAGCAATATTTGCCATTGGTGGAGTATGCATACAATAATACAGTGCATTCATCAACTGGCAAGGCACCTTTTGAGATAGTTGAAGGTGGCAAGAAAGTTCCTCCCATACTGCATACAAAGGACAAGATATTTGAAGCAGACAAGTATGTTCAGAACATGGATGAAATGTACAAGAAGGTCAAAGCAGACAAGTATGTTCAGAACATGGATGATTATTGTCGTGAAGTGGTATTTTCACTTGGTGATTGGGTGCCTCTACGCTTTGAAAAGGCAAGGTTAAAGAAGATGAAGCGCAAGGAAAGACTGTTTCCAAAGCTCAGCATGCGTTACTATGGGCCTTTTCAAGTATGCGACATAATCAATGATGTTGCATATAGGCTGAAATTACCTGAGAGTTGGAAGATTCACAATGCGTTTCATGTGAGTCTTCTCAGACCCTATGTGGGTGATGTGCCAGAGGATATGCCAGCTGAAGATCAGCTGGAAGTCGAGGAACTTGACGAGATCTTGGTCCCGGAACAGATTTTGGCACATAAAGAAAGAAAAGTGAAAGGCAAGGTTGCTAGGCGTTACTTGGTGAAGTTCAGAAACTATCCACCAATGGATGCTAAGTGGATGGAAGAAGGTGAACTTGCAGAGTCACCAACTGTGTTATCACTTTACCTTGAAGCCTTCGATTTGCAACCTGCCTTGACCCCTTGAGTTTCAAAGCTACATGGATTGTCAGTGTGACAATGGCTTCTAAAAGAAATGATGTACATGGTATTTAAAGTGAGCTCAAACCAAGTACATGTTACATGAATGTTAGAGCTGTACAGATTGTCAGTTTGGCAATTGCTCTTACGAAATGTCCAAAAGTGTGCTTAGTGCTATAGAAGTGAGTATTTCTTGTCAGTTTGTCAAGGATACAGTAACTGCTTCTATTAAAGGGTACGTGTGTAACTGCATTCTTAAACTGTGGGTTTGGGTATGCTCGAAAGTGGTACTGGATCCAACGTGTACTAAAAGACAGTGGCAAAATGCGTAGCTACCATTTTGTCATTGGAAAGTTAATGACTCAAAGCAATGGCAGAGTGCCAAGCTACCACTATGTCATTGGGACAAGATTCACACGCAGGCAATACATGTGTCGACGAGGTGTTGAATACACCAGGGTTGACAATGAGCATGTATGTGTCATACATGTGTCGATAGGTGTTGAATACACCAATGTTGACTGTGAGCATGTACGACATAGATGCAAACGAGGACGTTTGAGATTTCAAGAGGGGGGTATGTCACCAGCGTGTGACTACTATCTATCCTTTTTGTTGATTTCTTTCTTATTATTTATTTATTTTCACTTTTTGAAAACACCCCTCGGGAAATCTTACTGCCCTGCTTTTGTTCGCTGAAGTCTATCTTTTGGTAGATTGTAGCTTTGAGATGTAAATCCAAAAACTTGTCCACATAGTTGTGGATAGACTCATTGGGAGATAGCTTCAAACTTCGCCATTCGGTAAGCACTTTGTCTCTGGCATCGCTTACAAGAAACTGCTTCATTATGGAAACTACTCATAGAGTTTTCCATGATTTGAGAGCTTCACCATTACCTCGTAGCCTGGATCAAAATTGTCGGGCAGACTTCTGAAAAATGCATACCTACGTGACATAGCTTGGAGAACTCCGTGAAGCCCTCATCTCCAAAAGCCGCATCAAATTGTTGGATGAAGGCCAAAACTTTGTCCGTAGCACCAAAGGTGTCATCATAGGTGAGAAAATGTCACCAGCGTGTGAATACTATCTATCCTTTTTGTTGATTTCTTTCTTATTATTTATTTATTTTCACTTTTTGGAAACACCCCACGGGAAATGTAATTGTCCTGCATTGCATAGCTAGTGTGGAACTGTGCAGAGGGAGTCCAGGCTCGAGGGCAAGAGAGCACTAAGGTTGGACAAAGACTATGGTTAGCCAAAGTGGAATCCTTTGCTACAGAGGCTACATTTCAGTTCTTGGTGTGGCTGCAGTGTACAAAGGGGGTCAAATAACCTAGAAAGATACAATGGCAGCATCTCCTAAAATTTAGGAAACTGCTATTTTGGGACCTGAAAATGTGTTTGCGTCATTACCTCCGATATGACTAGGGGAACATTTTACAACTCTGCCGCGAAGTCAACTGGGTAACCAATTGGGATATTTTTAAGCGACGAACCCGAAACGGAAAAATGCTTGTAAAATGCGCCAAGTGTCAATTTCTCATGGACTTTCCTCCAACAAAAAAATGGGCGCTGATTTTTAAGCTGGGAGAGGGCTTCAATTGCATTTTGTCACAGGTTGAGAGCTATGGAGTACTTCCTTTCCCTCTTATGTACAGTGCGGTGCCAGGAGTGATGCCCTGCACGCTACGCACTGCCCTCTCTCCCCCCTATGGCAGTATGTTATGCCCCTCTAGTGGGCTTTTCAATTGACCAATGTACAGTTGTGTGGGTTCATGCGCGATTGCCGAGGCAAGAGCCTCTTGCATAGGTACTGGATTAGCTAGCGGCTAATCCCCCACAGGTATAGGTGATTCGGAGAGGTTTCACGTGCGAAATCTCGTCTGATTCAAAGGGCAAGTAGCCCTACAGATGCGGGAGCTCGAGGACTTGCTACGGATGCGATCGGCACGCAAAACGGAGCCCGAAATAGTGAATTACAGCCTGCTGTGTATTTTTGCAGGTTTAGGGTTTTGGCCCTAAACGGACCCTAATACCCCCAAGAGGTTCGGGGACGCGAGGGGACCGCTGTACAGGTGATCTGGCGCATTTTCGGGGCAGAAAACAGAGAATTCAGCGTGCTGCAGATTCTCGCCAGTTTTTGCGGGAAAGTCATCCAATGCGTGGGAATACTGACTATGAAGGGTCCTAGTACAGTTATGTTGCCGAAATCAGGCCAGAACAGTTGAAATTCAGCCAAGATTGTACGGGGCAGCTTGTAGGGAACCACAGCTTTTATTCCCTCTGTTAAAGAATAAAGAAATACCGAAAGGGGCACCTAATTTAGGGGCCACTCTGGTGTCGGTCTTCTCATACAGGTGCAATCTAGCAACCTGTATCCGTTTCCCCTTTGTTGTGTCTTGAAAGTACAGGTAAAGTGGGCGACAAATTACATGGGTGAAAGCAAATAAGGTTTAAGTCTAAGGACTACCGCCGTTTTTGGATTAAACAGGCCGGTTTCAGAAAAGAGATGCTCTTTCCTCCCTTGTTAAACTTCTTAAGCTTGTAGAACCTTTTCCAAGCATCATAGGATTTGCAATGTCCTCTCCTCTTGTATTCTCTAGGAAGATGATGAAGATGGAGAAGAGGGTGACCTCTTTCTCGCCTTTTTCGTGTTTTGATTCCTCTCTTCCCTCTCAGAATGACGAAGAGGACTATATGACGGTCTTTTCCTCTTGGGAGGAATTGGGGATCATCGAGACCGCCGTCTTTGTGGAGCCACATCCTCTGAAGAATTTGGAGATTCACTTCTTTCTCTTTCCTAGGGTTCCACCTCTTCTCTCATCGGAGAGAGTCTTCTTTTGGAAGTCTCTACAAGAGGCTTCCTAAGCTCTCTCTCCCCTCTTGGGGAGTTTGGAGAATCTCATGAGTGCAAAGTTGTTGGTTAACTTCGGCTTGCACAGGGTTGCCCATAGCTTACTGCAACCTAGTAACAAGATAGTTCACAAACATTGGGGCATCATTAGTAGCACCTTCATATGCAAAATCAAAGTTGTCAATATTGATTCTACTCTCTCTATTATTGTCAGCCATGCTAACTAAATTTATTTCTATGCTACTTTGTGCTTTGGCAACTCAAAACTTTAGTTGCTACTCTTCTTTACTTTTAAAAATTAGCTCTCAAGCAGCTTCATCCATGGTTTAGAGACTGTTGATTGCAAAGAGTAGTGGAGAGTGTCTAGTAGTGCTCCGTTGATTATGGTTCCTGTTGAGCTTGCTAGTAGCTCAATAATGGTTAAACCAAAGGCAAGCCCCAAAAGACTCCATTATTAAGTCTATAGTTCCCAACGGTGTAACTCGAACCAACTTCTTTTCAACCGGGATCATAAATCTCTGTCCCACTTACCCTCTTGCAATGAACAGGTCCAACCTTTCATGAACAACTTAAGGACCTCTCTTCTTAAGCAAGAAAAGAGAAACCAATGGCTCTCATACCAATGTAACGGAATATGGCTATAACATTGATTGTAGCGGAATTAAAGTAACAATAGTGAACATTTCCTTAAGAGAATTCTTAAAGAGCATAAAGAGAGCACTTGATTAAAGGTAGCAAAATGAACATTATACCTAATTAGCTTGGCATGAACAATACTTGTAAAAGAGAGAGAATTAGAGAAATTGACAGCAGTTAAACACCGGATTTACTTGGAGCCGGGTCCCCCCTCCAAAAGGCTTTTGTATTATAGATTCTCCCATGAAGAGAGACTTGGTACAATACATGCTTTGTGTTCCTTGAAACCTTGTTGATGCAATGAAGATGGTAAACTTCATGCACCAAAGTTATGCCCGTAACTACCTTGCAAAAACATTGACTTGTCCCCCGCCTCAATCCCAAGACCTTCAAAGGTGGAGGCAACTAGCAGGGAGTGAGGAAAGGGAAGAGGGAGAAGATGTAGAATACGAGAAAGTACTTTCCTCACATATCATTACTCATAGAGCATAGCATAGCATAGTAACGAAGATGAAGAAGATGGTAAGCATTTCTTTGAAGCATGACTCTTGCATTCCATAGCCAAGAGGTGTTGGTGTAAGCTCTCTACTTCTCAAGCTTAAAGAAGGAGATGGAGTTCTTGCTCAACACAATGAGAGAATGTGTGAGTGTGTGGAAGAATGAGCAAAAAGGAGCCTCCCTCCTAGCCTTGGTCGACCACTCTCACTCCGTACCCTTGCTTGCACCTCATTGGCCCTTGCCAAGCTCAGCCAATCATAAGCTTAGGTCATAACTAGCAATAGAGGTAGCATTTGGACAAGTGTCCTCCTTTCCCCTTTGAGAGAGAGGGCTTGAATAATGCTTGAATAATTATTTAGTTATTCTAAATTCTCATTGGACCTCTCTAAAGGTCATCCAATAGGCTTTAGGCACAATATGAAGGCAACTTTGCTAGGGGCTTGACATGTGTCTTATATGCCTCTTGTCGAAGGGGTGGCTCTTGGTGTGTGTGGGTGAGTTTCTCTCTCATCCCCTACTTCTTGGGCTTGCCCCCTTCTTTGTGGACCACTTGTTGACTTTCAAGAACCTTAGTCATCAAGCACCTCAAGCACCTTAGTCAGCTCAAGAACGACAAGCACCTCAAGCACAAGCCTAGTTTGCCTAAGGTCTAATGTACCTAAAGGTCCTAGGTTTAAGGACTTTTAACACTAACCTTTGGAGGTCTTTAATGAAGCTAACCGTAAGGTCTTTTAAGCTCCATTACCTACTCATTGCTCTTTGGTAGACCATCTCCCTTTTGGACCTTTCATGAGATGTAGCCTTCTCTCCCTTTGGTCTTGTGCTGAGATAGGTCTAAAAGCACATCTATATTCTAACTCTTGTTCCCATTTATTTTCCCACATTAAATGATCAGTCCAATATGAGAAAATCATTTGGGATAGATGTTAGATTATGACAGCTCGTCAATCCCATATCACTGACATCCAATTCTCTCAAAATTTCCTCCGAGGTATCATAGAAAGCTGTCTGAGATTGGCCCGTTCTGGCATTGAAGTCTCCCAAAAGAATGACATCCACTATCATGAAGGGTGACTCCCCCTTGGGCATAATGACATATGCTAGAGTGGCCTCCTTGTCTCTGCTGTTACTCTGACCCACATATATCTGGCATGCTCATCCCTCCGAACAATACGAATGAGGGGTTGCAGCAGCTCCCTGAATAGGATTGCCACACCTTCTGATCCCCGTCCTCTATGTGTTGATCTCACTTCTTGCCTACAAGTAGTCTCCCAATGCTATCCCGTCACTCTAGGTAATGTGCTGCCAGGAGTTTGATGTGTTTCCAAGTAAAAAATAATGTCTCTTCCCTTAAAGCTATCCTCAAATGCGCCTAGATCTAGCTTCATTGATCCGTTACAATTCCATGTTGCCATTTTAAGGTTGGTCCCGTAGGTCTCGCACCGACATGCGGTGCGTTTTTCCAACACCACTACTCTTCCTCACCTGTAGAAAGCTATTTTCCCTTTCTCCCTCACCGCCTTAATCTCTGGCATCAGTTCTTGCATGTGTGCTACCTGTGTTAGAGTGAGGTCATCACCCAAAAATATCCCAGTTTGCTTGTGTTGGTCTCTTCTTCAGGAATTCCTTCCTAGTTTTCAATGCAGGGAAACGTATAATGAGTGCTCTTTCGTTGGGCCTTCCTTTCTCATCACTTCCCTTCTTCCCAACTCTCCAAACACCTGTGTGTGAGGGTTCAGAAATATCCATGCGCTTAAAGAGCTCTTGCACTTCTTCTACTTTTACAATGTCTTTGAGACCTTTTTAACACGCACATGAAGGGTTCTTGTCTTTCTCTTTTGCTCCTCCTCAATTGTCATTTTGATAATAGTTGATGTCAGTGTGGCTTCAGGCATCTTATCTTTTCCTTTCTTTGCGTCCTTGATCCACTTTTCAGCTTTATCAACCTTCTCCTGTGTTTTGAATAGGTGCTCCGCCCACGAAGAGATTTGTGCCTTTTGCTCTTCCTCTTCTCGTACAGTTTTCACCTGCTTCTTAATGCTTTCGAGCTCCTTGATCATTGAGGGTTGATTTTCTGCCTCTATTTTTGCAACCTGCAAGGTCTCCCTAAAGTGCTTCCATCAATGCATCCTTTTCGTTCTTGCATTCTTCTGTTTTTGATTTCCAGGATTCAAACATAGCGAGTGCATCCTCTAATCTTTTCTGCGTCATACATTCACTTTTGCCCTCACAATCGTTTGTATTTCGGCCTTCAATGATGCGTACATCTCGTCACGCTTTTTAAGCATCTTTGTCCAATCTTTCCTCATATCTGCATACATAGCTTTTTTGCAAGTTTCCGCATTTGCATACATCTCTTTTTCAATGTCACCCCTCAAGAGGCTCATCTCCGCCTTAATCATCACATGTACCTTCTCGTACATTAAGTCATCTTTGACTCTAGAGAGTTTCTCTGCTCTCACAGAACGTGGCGATAGTGTGCTCTCTCGAAACCTCCGCCTAAATGTCGCTTTCGATTTGGGAGGGGTTTCATAAATGTTGTCATCCCTGACATCAACTGGTTGGTCCATCCCCAAGCACCCGAATAAATCCTTGGGATGGGATCGCCTGGGCCTATGAAGAGAGAGAGTGGCGACCTGCTGCTGTGTGCCACCTTCGACAGCGCGCAAAAATCTCTTTTCGGCAAAGAAAGAGGGGAAATAAAATGTACTACTAACGTCAGAGAGAGGTGAAATGAAATGTACTACTAACGTCACACACACACACACACACACACACACACAGAGGTGAAATGAGATGTACTACTAAAGTCAGCAAAAGGCCACAATGACCTATGAGACCAAAAGTTACAACCATCATATGTGTGATACCATTGTCTGGAAAAGCGAATAAAAGATGACCTAAAAAACTAGGATAATCAGTTATATGCAACAGGAGATGCTAGACACTAAATCTCGTGGGATCAACAGAAGGTGCCCCTCGCACAGATCTCAAGGCAAATTGAAGGGTCAAAACAAAGTCACCGGCATTGACCGCCGCCTATCCGACCTGGGTCTCGAGCCAATAAGCTCCCCATTGGAAGTTCCACACCCTAACCACGTGCCCGCGTGGGTTTCCTTGTCCCCCCCAAAATCCGCCCTCCAAATCCTCCTTTTGATTCTGGTCCAACAGACGTGTCAGTTTTTTCTTTTCATTGCTTCTCATGTTTGCCTTGTGTTGCATGCTGCACGTGTGTTTTGCATGCTTGCTTGTGGTGTGGGATATCTGCCTATGCATTTGTCTCTGTTTTTGTTCTTGTCTGCGTGTTATGGTTTGTCTTCTTCTTTTACAATTTGTTTCCGGAAGGGTTTCGACTGCTCAACAGAAGTAATGCACATTACCGAGCACAGCTCCTCCAGGATATTTTTGATGGAGCTATGCTGCCAACCTCTGAGCCAAGCAGTCTCAATCAAACAATGTCAGCAACATCTATGCCAGCTCAATTGACTAATGGAAAGCTGATTATGTTTGTCAAGCACTAAGATTGTCACTTTAATTTGCCTTGCACTTGGCTTATAGAAAAAGCCAATGAACACTACCAGAGTTCTGAGAGAGCACTAAAGAGTATAAAATGCTAATACAATACTTAGGAAAATCTTCACTTTGGATTGTTACCAGTAAAAGCTTTAAAAATGCTTTAAATAACAGAGAGTATGACATACCCATAAAAACCCTCGGTGGAGTCATCCCCAGCATGATTTAAAATTGCATACCCTCCTGGATGTTCTTCCACATATGGAGTAACGTCATAAACCTATTTGAAAAAACAAGACAACTCTCTCTCTCTCTCTCTCTCTCAAATCTGTAATGTGTCTCTGGGACTGCCTCTCTCTAGCTCTCCCCAGTAAAGTGTCTCTATACCTGTGTAACTCAAGTAGATATAGTCCAAGACATCTCTGATCCTCATAACTCATGACCCTAGATAGAGGACCAAAACCCTCTCTGAATAAGCAGTGGAAACGCCCCCGTATCTCATAGAACACTGTGCAATGACATATGTAGTGCAACTCTGTCTCTGGCTCTCTCTGGCATAATCGGCATATCCTGCTGTCTGCTGGTATCCCTCTGAATCTACCGGTCTCAATCTCGAGCTGATGTGAGGATGTGCGTATCTGACCAATGGCACAACGCAAACCATGAGACATATGTGTGTCCATGTAGCTGGGTCGAATCACAAACCCATCTCCTGTGAGGTGGAGAAGATGCTCTCTATAGAAAGCCATCTTCGTGCTCAACTCCTGAGGCGGCTCTATCCATGTCCTCCTGGTGTCGAGCTGGATCAGGTCCTGACGAATGAGTCTAGTGATCTCCACCCGTGTAAGAGACAGCGAGGGTGCCTGAAGAGAATACTGGAAAGGGGGCAACCTGTCCATGGTGAAGCCATGCGTCTGAAACCATGAAGTCATCTGTGCATACCAGCATGAAGTGTCCCCCTGTAGAGCTCGTCCCACACTCATTCGACCACTACTGGCACTCTCATCGACCGAGCATTGGAGCTACAGAGATACAGACGACCGCGACTGAGGAGAGGAGCTACACAGCATCGACGGAGACTACAACAGAAGATTCGAGCCATACTCTCTCGACATCCAGAGTGCAGATGAGGATGGATCCTCACCATTTCTTCCATCTTTGTTTCACACACTGTTACATCCAGTTTACCGGGTACCTATTGTATCAGCTGCTACACCCACGTAGTTTTAGATTGTAGTAGTAGTAGTAGTATTTTGTTCCACTTCTAGTTCTTTTGTACCCAGACATGGTATTAGATTCACTATTTTGTAACTGATTGGTCTCATAGGTCATTTTGGCCTTTTGAAGACGTTAATATAACATTTCATTTCATTTCATTCTCTCTCTCTCTCTCTCTCTCTCTCTCTCTCTCTCTCTCTCTCTCTCTCTCTTATGAGATACGTGGGCGTTTACATTGCCTATTAAAGAAGGCTTTGGACCTCTAGATAGAGTCATGCAATACCAAGACCAAAGGTGCTTAGGTCTGTACCTACTGGAACTACATTGGCACAGGGATAATCTAATGAGAAGACAAAGAGCACTACAGCCTCAGAGGCAGATCACAGATTTCTTCGGATCGAGAGAAGCACGATTGGAAGGAGAAGCAAGAGGCCAGCAGCGAGCACAAAGGAGTACCCACATTCATACCAAAGGCACCCTAATTGACAGGGCGATTGAGCTTAGGAAATCGAGACGACCACGACCGAGATGCAGAAGCACACTTCACTGGAGGAGACTACAACAAAGGATTAGAAGCATTCTAGCCAGACACCCATAATGCTCCTAAGAAGTTTATCTAATACTTTGTATTTAGTTTTTCGCATTTATTTTCACACTTTCACACTTTTCAGACATTGTAACAGACTCACCACTTTTGTATCAGTTTGGTCTCATAGGTCACTCTGGCCTTTTGAAGACATTAATATAACATTTCATTTCATTTCATTTCTCTCTCTCTTGCTCTAGATGCATTACATAAATTCGCGGAGGACAGTGGACTGTCGGTAAACTTGGGTAAAACCAAAGTTGTGGTGTTTAACACCACACGGCAGTGGGTTAGGAGATCGGCACCTACATTTGCATATGGTCAGGATACAGTAGAGTACACAGATGCATACACATACCTTGGTGTGGTATTTGTAGGACCGAAGTTTACTCTTAAGAAAGCAGCGGATGCTAGATTATCCAGAGCCTCTGCAGCCTTGGGAGGGTTGGAGAGGATGTGTTCACAAGTGCAGTTTCAGGAACCACGAACAAAACTATGGCTCTTTGATACTGTGGTGGCCTCGGCTATGCTTTATGGGGTCCAAATTTGGGGACCATCTGTGGATCAGGATAATTGGAAGTCAATGGCGAGACCTTTGGTATCTATGATTTCCCGAATGATTAGAGCCAAGGCCTCCGTACCACACGCGATTACCCGAGCGGAACTAGCTGCCCCTCCGATAGAAATTGAAGCTCTTACCAGATCAGTGTCCTTTATACATGGTTTGTGGGATACAAATAATTGCCGATATACTAGACTGGCCCTCGAATCCTCTCCACAACTGGCAATGAAAGGGGATACATCATGCTGGTATGCGCAACTGTCCTCGTGGTTTCAGAGACACGGGTTCAGTATGGAAAGATTACCCCCCTTCCAATACTCTCTTGAGGCTCCATCACTGGCAATTACACAAACGGAGATTAATAAAATCATCCGACGTGATCTTATACAGTTGGATACTAAGAGGACATGGGTAGACCCTACACAAGAATTGGGCACGAAGATGGCCGACTACAAACAAAACTTCCTCCAGCTATCTGAAGATGGATTTGTGTATCGCCCGAGCTACATGGATACCCACCTGTCTCATAGTTTGAGATGTGCTATTGGTCAGATTCGTACATCCTCACACCAGTTGGAAATTGAATTTGGCAGATATGGGGGACGGAGCCGGAGACAGAATTACACTACATATGCCACTGCACAGTATACGATCAGATACGTGGGCGTTTCCAATGCCTATTTAAAGAAGGCTTTGGACCTCTAGATAGAATCATGCAATACCAAGATCAAAGATGCCTAGGCTTGTACCTACAGGAACTACATCGGCACACGGATAATCTAATGAGAAGACAAAGAGCACTACAGCTTCAAAGGCCGATCACAGATTTCATCGGATCGAGAGAAGCACGAGTGGAAGGAGAAGCAAGAGACCAGCAGCCAGCACAAAGGAGTACCCACATTCATACCAAAGGCACCCTAATTGACAGAGCGATTGAGCTTAGGAAATCGAGACGACCACAACCAAGATGCAGAAGCACACTTCACCGGAGGAGACTACAACAAAGGATTAGAAGCATTCTAGCCAGACACCCAGAATGTTCCTAAAAAGTTTATTTAATACTTTGTATTTAGTTTTCACATTTATTTTCACACTCACACTTTTCACACTTAGTACTTTAGTACTAAGGTACCCAGACATTGTAACAGATTCACCACTTTTGTATCAATTTGGTCTCATAGGTCATTCTGGCCTTTTGAAGACGTTAATATAACATTTCAGTTCATTTCATTCTCTCTCTCTCTCTCTCAAACCCGCCTACATGGACACTCATCTATCTCATGGATTACGACGATGTGTTATTGGACAGATGCGCACATCATCACATCAGTTAGAGATTGAGGCTGGCAGATTTAGAGGAGTACCAGCAAAGGCCAAGATCTCTCAGTTATGCCATATAGAGCCAGCGACAGAGTTACATCACACATGTCACTCCCGAGTCTATTATGAGATATGAGGCCGTTTCCACTGCCTGGGGCTATTTTATTGGAGCTGCGCAAATACAAGCAGAGCCTCTTGAGGAGACCAGACAATAGGAGTGTCACGAGGACGTGGCAGTTATTAACCATGTCACAAAGATGTGGCAACTGCTAACCTTGGTTGTTGGTTTCTTTCCAATGGGGTTTATTTTATTTGTTTTGAGACCCTCTTTTTGAAGTAGCAAACGGTCGGACATTGTATGGCCAATGTGAACGAAACATTCACCCGCAGACGGGAAGTGGTCGGCACTGGAATTCGTATGGTAAGAGGATGTCTAGGCTCACAGCAAGATCATATAGGTCCCCCCGTCGCACTTAGTAAGTTGGTGGATACTAGGAAGTGAACTCAATTAAGACGTAAAGTCAAGGTGGGACTACCAACAAAAAGTATCCGACAGTTCGGCCACATTGCACTTTTGGATGCGGTCCCAATGAGAATACATGGTCAGAAGACAAGTGGGAGCCCAACGGAAGCATCTCCTAAAATTTAGGGAACTGCTATTTTGGGCCGTGAAATGTGTTCGCGTCATTACCTCCGTTATGACTAGGGGTACATTATACAACTCTGCCGCGAAGTCAACTGGGCAACCGGTCAGGATATTTTTAAGCGGCGAACCCGAAACGGGAAAATGCTTGTAAATACGCCAAGTGGCACTTTTCTGTGCACTTGCCTCACAAGGAAGAAAGGGCGCTGAATTTTAAGCTAGGAGAGGCTCTTCTTGCAAACTGTCACAGGTTAAGACCTATGGAGTGCTTCCTTTCCCTCTTATGTACAGTGTGGTGCTAGGAGTGATGCCCTGCACACTACACACTGCTCTCTCTCTCCCCTACGTGCAGTTATGTGATGCCCCACAAGAGGGCTCCTCATTTGACTAATGTACAGCTGTGTGGGTTCATGCTTTTGTGCTGAGGCAAGAGCCTCCTTGAGCAGGAACAGGGGTAGCTAGCTGCTACTCCAAAGCAGGCACTGGTGAGGGTCATAACCTAACCATACAGGTGCAAAATCAGCGCTGTGTATGCGCTGTAATTTTACTGTTTTTCATCCATACGGACGCCAGAACCTTTGGGAATCGTGCCCCACTGGCAAAGGACAATTAGGGGACTGTTTGGGACTGAAAACAGGGCAAAAACCAGTGAATACAGCATGCTGAATTTACTGTTTTTGGGCAGGAATCAGAGGGTATACGCCAGTAGAAGCGAGTTCCAGCAGGGGAATTGGTTTCGCGCAAGTTTAGGGGCTGTTATGCTGCCGAAATTTGGCCAAACAGGCGGTATCTAGTGGGATACAGTCAAAGGATTCCCAGGACTCTTCTTTGTACTTTACCCTCCTAAAGAATAAAGAAATACCGAAAGGGGCGCCAATTTTGGGGCCTACAGGTTGTCGGCGTCTGCTCGGAGCATTCTAGCTTCCGAGCCGTGTGTGTGATTAAGTGTTAATTCCCGTTACAGGTCTCCTTTGCAAAGTGCTCTGTGTGTGTGTGTCTAAAGTAAAGAATTTCGGGCGAAAGCCAAAGCCTACCGCCCTACGGGCCGGTTTCATGGTTCCGTTGCCGGGACATCAATCACCTTTTCGATAAAGAGTTAGCCTGGATTGTTTAGGGTAAAGACACAGAGTGCAGGAACGCGGGGATTTCACTATGGCCGACAAGGGGAAGGGAATTATGGAAGAGGGTTCCTCTTCAAAGGACAGGCAGGAGATTCCTATGGTTTTTGAGATTGGCGAGAGCTCACGGCCACCTCAGTCTGTACCTCCTATCAACGTGAATGTCCCTCCAATAGTACAGGGCTTTATGACTGGGCAACTTGAGGATGATGCGTTCAAGACTCAGTTAGTTGCCGCAGTGAATGTCTTTTCGCAACAGGTGCAGAATCCGAGGTTTATGGAATTCTTGCAAGCGCCACCAGTGCAACAACAAAATAGGCAACCTACGCCGCATACGGAGCTTGTTGATGCTCAAGCCCAGGTACTTCATGTGGCACAGAAGGAAAGGGAACACTCGCTTGTTGCGGAGTCGGGGGCTCCAGAGCAGGTTCCTCCCGTGCTTGAACAGGTGGCTAGAATGCCTATTCCACAGGTTATGCCAGTTCAGCCCGACACCTTTCAGAGCCAGCATGCTGTCTTGAATGGACATGGAGCTGGATACAAGGCAATGCACTCAATTTTTCCACCACCCACGGTACATCCTGGGTATTTCGGGTGTGGCTCAATGTTCCAAAGTATGGCTGGTTATGCGCCTGGAAGTCAACCGTACATGCCAGGAACAGTGTTCGGGGGTATGCAAGGCATCATGCCAAACCCCATGTATGGTAGTATCGGCATGCAGCAAGGTTTCCACTACAACCAGGGCCAGTTTGGGGTGCCACAGAGACATTTTGGCGTGGCTGGTTTTTCTGGACAGCAGCCAGATATCGCACCTTTGACGCAAAATGTGAATGGCCAACAGGTGTCGATCATGCCTACTACAATGCCCATGTTGCAGACCATCCCTTATGACAACTTGGGCGCACTAGAGAAGCCGAAGGCTTACAAAGAAGGTGGTGCAGCGGTAAAGTTCAGTACCTTCAATGGTTTCGAGGATAAGACAAAGGCCCTCACTTTCCTCCAGCAGTTTGATACAGCTTATGCGGGAGGGAATTTTACAGAGGCCTCGAAGGTCAAGAAAGCTGCCACTTTCTTAAAGGACATTGCGCTTACATGGTGGACGACATTGTTAATGCAAGGACAGGCACCCGCCACTTGGGTTTACTTCAAGCAAATGTTTGCATCTGCCTGGCTGTCAAATGAATTTGAAGCCGACGTCATGACAGATTGGCACCAGCTTACTTCAGCTTCGTGCAAGCTTGCTGGAGTACAATAGGAGGTTTTGTAAAGCGTTACTCTTAGTGACCTCCTACAGATTTGTGCCACTGACAGAGCAGATAGAGAAGTATTGTTGTGGGCTGCCTAAAGGGCTTCGCAATTACTGTACAAAGAACAGAGTGGCTACCCTTACTCAGCTTATGGAAGTTGCGAACACTGGTCTTGCCTTGTTGAAAGGAGAGGACAGTGGATTTCTGAGCAGTGACAAAGGAGGGCAGCAAAAGAAAAATTCAGCGAAGAAGCCCTTTGTGAAAACAGCTCATGATGCGTCACAGGGGTCAGAAAAGGCCACCAAAGACAAGGATTCAGCCGGGACTTCTAGAGCGCAGGCAAAGAAACAGAAAAGGAAGCCTTTTGTGCGCAAGTCGCTCGAAGAAAAGAAGGTCCTAATGGCTGAGAACAAATGCTTTATATGCGAGCAGCCTGGTCACTTTTCTATCAATTGTCCACAAAGGAAAAGGCGAGCTGACTCGGAGGATAAAGAAGACCAGAAAGGCAAGAAGCCAAAACCCACGGCAAGTTTAGTGTAAGACATGGTGGGTGACAAGCCCAGCACAGATGCCAGTGAGTTATGCAGGGCAAGGGGTAAAGTTAGGGATCAGACAGCACTCATCTTCTTTGATCCAGGTGCCAAAGCCAACTTTATCTCACCAGAGTTAGCTATGAAGCTGGGCATCAGAGCTGAAGAGATGGGGTACACAGCAGAGGCAGGGTTGGCATGTCCTGGCCACTCAGAGTGTGTTACTCCCATCATTGCAAAACTGCGTCTGCATATTCAGTCGTATGTGGACACTGAAGAGTTTTACATCATGCCGCTGGAAGGTTGTGACGCCTTGTTGGGGATCACGCGGATGTTTTGAGTGCATGGAGTTTTGGATGCCTACAACAAAAAGATCACTGTACAGCATAGGGGCAAAACTCATATCTTGGATGTAAAGCTTAGAGGAGAGTCAGTCCCTATTGTATCTGCTTCTGCTATCACTTCTGTAATAAAGAATCATCTTTCTGTGTACTTGATTTTTGCACGTGATGTCTCAGATAGTGATCAGTCGAATTTATCTGTGTTAGATAAAGAAAGGTCAACATTTTTGCAAAAGTTTAGTGACTGTTTTTTTGATTCATTACCGTCGCAATTGTCGCCAGAGAGACCTGAGGACCATCGAATAGATTTGGTGCCAGGGTGTAGCCCACCAAATAGACATCCCTACAAGATTAGTGCGGCGCAGCAAAAAGAGATTATGGACCAAGTTGAGGAGTTATTAGAGAAGGGGCCGATTCAGCCTAGTTCTTCACCCTTTTGCTCCCCAGTGCTCCTAGTGCAGAAGAACGATCGCTCATGGCGCATGTGTATTGATTGCCGTGCGTTGAATAAGAATACCGTCAAGAATAGGTTCCCTATTCCTAGAATTGATGATATTCTCGATCGTTTAGAGGGTGCTGCAATTTTCAACAGGATAGACCTTAAGAGTGGGTACCATCAGATTCGTATAAGGCAAAAGGATGTGCACAATACTGCGTTTAGAACGACATTTGGTCTTTATGAGTTTCTAGTGATGCCGTTTGGGCTAACAGATGCTCTTGCCACGTTCAACAGAATGATGGACCGGATTTTCCGCTCGCATCAACAGTTTGTTGGAACGTTCTTCCATGACATGATAGTGTATTCGAAAAATGAAGAGGAGCATAGGCTACACTTGACCATTGTGTTTGAAGAGCTGCGCAGTCACAGGTTACTTGTTAATCCTAAGAAAAGTGAATTCTTCCTCGAAGAGATCCACTTTTTGGGCCACATAGTCTCAAAGGATGGTGTTAGAATGGATCCCGCAAAGGTCGAAGCTATCAAGACATGGCCAGACTTGAAGACTGTGCACGATGTCAGAAGCTTCTTGGGATTGTGTTCCTACTATAGAAGGTTTATCAGAAATTTTGCAGAGATAGCATCGCCTCTTCACGCATTGCAAAAGAAAGAGGTCACTTTCAGATAGACCCAAAAAGAGATTTCAACTTTTAGTCTCTTAAAGGAAAAGTTGACTTCAGATCCAGTTATTGTTTTGCCAGATCTCAGGAAGTCATTTGTGGTCCAGTGTGACGCGTGTGGCAGTAGCATCGGAGAAGTGCTAATACAAGACGGACGGGTAGTAGCTTATGAAAGCCGAATTTCGCAAGGGCTAGAGAGGACTATGCAAGTCTATGAGAAAGAGCTCTTGGCCGTGATTCATGCGCTTTCTATCTGGAAGCACTACCTCTTAGGTGCTGATATGTTTGCCTATGCTTGATTATGTGTACAATAATACGCTGCATTCGTCTACTGGCAAAGCACCTTTTGAAATTGTTGAAGGCAGCAAAAAGGTTCATCCCATTTTGCATACAAAGGACAAGATCTTTGAGGCGGATCGATATGTTGAGAACATGGATGAGATGTATAACAAGATTAAAGTTGCCTTGGAGAAGACTCGGGCAAAGCAGAAAAAGGCTGCTGATCGTCACCGTCGCGAATTGCTACTATCACCTGGTGATTGGGTTCTGTTAAGGTTCGAAAAGCCAAGGTTAAAGAAGATGAAGGGCAAGGAATAGCTGTTTCCTAAGCTCAGCATGCGTTACTATGGGCCTTTTCAAGTGCTTGACAAGATCAGCGATTTGGTGAAGTTCAAGAACTATCCGCCTATGGATGCAAAGTGGATGGAAGAGCATGAACTGTCAGAGTCACCAAATGTATTGCAGCTTTACATTGAAGCCTTTACAGCCTACTTATGCCCCAACCCAACGTGTGCAAAGAAGGGGTAATGATAGAGCTAGTACATCAAATGTACATATGAATTCAGTGCCATAGATGGAAATGGCAAAAGTATAAAGGTCTCATTAAGTCATTTGTATCTATGTATGTTACGATCGTTCTTGCGGATACATGCGATGATAAAAGAGTGTTAATAGCACAAGATCATCAGTGGCGTGTATTTATGGTATGCAATCGAGGACGTTTGCGATTTCAAGAGGGGGGTATGTCACGAGGACGTGGCAGTTATTAACCATGTCACAAAGATGTGGCAATTGCTAACCTTGGTTGTTGTTTTCTTTCCAATGGGGTTTATTTTATTTGTTTTGAGACCCTCTTTTTGAAGTAGCAAACGGTCGGACATTGTATGGCCAATGTGAACGAAAGATTCACCCGCAGACGGGAAGTGGTCGGCACTGGAATTTGTATGGTAAGAGGATGTCTAGGCTCACAGCAAGATCATATAGGTCCCCCCGTCGCACTTAGTAAGTTGGTGGATACTAGGAAGTGAACTCAATTAAGGCGTAAAGTCAAGGTGGGACTACCAACAAGAGTATCCGACCACTGGGAGCCTAACGGAAGCATCTTCTAAAATTTAGGGAACTGCTATTTTGGGCCGTGAAATGTGTTCGCGTCATTACCTCAGGTATGACTAGGGGAACATTTTATAACTCTGCCGCGAAGTCAACTGGGCAACCAGTCAGGATATTTTGAAGCGGCGAACCCGAAACGGGAAAATGCTTGTAAATGCGCCAAGTGGCACTTTTCTGTGCACTTGCCTCACAAGGAAGAAAGGGCGCTGAATTTTAAGCTGGGAGAGGCTCTTTTTGCAAACTGTCACAGGTTAAGAGCTATGGAGTGCTTCCTTTCCCTTTTATGTACAGTGTGGTGCTAGGAGTGATGCCCTGCACACTACACACTGCTCTCTCTCTCCCCTACGTGCAGTTATGTGATGCCCCACAAGAGGGC
Organism: Adiantum capillus-veneris; assembly: GCF_014529385.1. NCBI lineage: Eukaryota > Viridiplantae > Streptophyta > Polypodiopsida > Polypodiales > Pteridaceae > Adiantum > Adiantum capillus-veneris. The sequence continues at coordinate 181,147,296 of NC_140931.1, forward strand.
TCCTCATTTGACTAATGTGCAGCTGTGTGGGTTCATGCTTTTGTGCTAAGGCAAGAGCCTCCTTGAGCAGGAACACGGGTAGCTAGCTGCTACTCCAAAGCAGGCACTGGTGAGGGTCATAACCTCACCATACAGGTGCAAAATCAGCGTTGTGTATGCGCTGTAATTTTACTGTTTTTCAGCCATACAGACGCCAGAACCTTTGGGAATCGTGCCCCACTGGCAGAGGACAGTTAGGGGACTGTTTGGGGCTGAAAACAGGGCAAAAACCAGTAAATACAGCGTGATGAATTTACTGTTTTAGGGCAGGAATCAGAGGGTATACGCCAGTAGAAGCGAGTTCCAGCAGGGGAATTGGTTTCGTGCAAGTTTAGGGGCTGTTATGCTGCAGAAATTTGGCCAAACAGGCGGTATCTAGTGGGATACGGTCAAAGGATTCCAAGGACTCTTCTTTGTACTTTACCCTCCTAAAGAATAAAGAAATACCGAAAGGGGCACCAATTTTGGGGCCTACAGGTTGTCGGCATCTGCTCGCAGCATTCTAGCTTCTGAGCCGTGTGTGAGATTAAGTGTTAATTCTCGTTACAGGTCTCCTTTGCAAAGTGCTCTGTGTGTGTGTCTAAAGTAAAGAATTTCGGGTGAAAGCCAGACACTCACAGAGGGAGATCACAGATTTCTGCAGACTACATTAGGGACATTCAGATGAGCAGGCATTACAACAGACTTCAGAGTCCACCTGTACCAAGGGTACACTGACTAACAGGGCCACTGAGATTGGGAGATCCAGATGCCCACGATTGCAAGGGTCATCGAGACATCGGTGGAAGCTCCATCAGAGGATTCAAACTGTTCTGCCACGACATTCAGATGAGCAGGCATTACAACAGACTTCAGAGTCCACCTGTACCAAGGGTACACTGACTAACAGGGCCACTGAGCTTGGGAGATCCAGATGCCCACGATTGCAAGGGTCATCGAGACATCGGTGGAAGCTCCATCAGAGGATTCAGACTGTTCTGCCACGACATGGGAGACGCCCAGTCAGAGTACTCACCGAGGATTCAGACTGTTCTGCCACGACATGGGAGACGCCCAGTCAGAGTACTCACCGAGGAGGACATCGATGAGCTTCGCCAACGACCGATGTTGGATATCATAGGATAGGATCTTGATCCAGCATTTCAGCCTTTCATTTCATTTCGTTGCATTCCATTTCATTTCACTTTAGCTCAGTTTAGTTTCAGTTTTCAATCTTTTACTCATACATTGTATCAGATTCACCATTTGTAAACTCTTCTGTCTCATAGGTCACTTTGGCCTTTTTGAAGATGTTAATACATCATTTCATTTCATTTCTCGTAGATACAGCCGGTACAAGAGTTGGGCACGAAGATGGCTTTCTATAGAGAGCATCTCCTCCAGCTAACAGAGGATAGATATGTGATCAGACCGGCCTATATGGACGCTCATTTATCCTATGGGATACTATGTGCTATTGGTCAAATGCGCACATCATCACATCACCTAGAGATTGAGAAAGGCAGATTTAGGAGAGTACGAACAGTAGCCAGGATATGCTAGTTATGTCATATAGAGCCGGAGACAAAGTTACATCACATTTGTCATTGTCCAGAGTACTATGAGATACCAGGGCGCTTTCACTGTCTATTCAAAGAGGGCTTTGGACTGTTGGCTAGAGTCATGAGATATCAGGATCAGAATCTATTGTGTCCCCTTGTAGCACTAGCTGTCGAGATGACTCAAGGGCTAGCCGAGCATATCTGTCTCTAGGGAGGTCCCATAAATTATGCATGAAGGAAATTGATCTAGTAAGGGCCTCAACTACGAGAGGGGGGCAGCTAGCTCAGCTCGAATAATCTCATGTGGCACTGAGACTTTAGCCCGAATCATTCGAGAGATCATAGAGACTCCATACATCTCCATCCATCAGTGCTACCAGATCTGCCCTGGTGGTCCACTGAGGGCCCCCAAATCCGAATCCCATAGAGCATAGCCGAAGCCATTAGAGCATCAAAAAGCCACACCTTTGTTCGAAGTTCCTGAACCTGCGAACACATCTTCTTCAATCCTCCCAAGGCTGCATAAGCTCTCGTCAATTTAGTCTCTACTGCTCTCCTCAATGAAAACGCCAGTCCAATGAAGACTACCCCAAGATAGGTGTATGCATTTGTATACTCCACCGTCTCCTCGCCATATGTAAAAGTGGGTGTTGACCTCCTGACCCACTGTGGTGTGGTGTTAAACCATAACCTTGGTTTTCCCCAGGTTAACAAACAATCCACTATCGTGGGCAAATGTGTACAAAGCATCTAAATGGCGCTGCATCCCCTCCGCGGAATCGGAAATCAACACAATATCATCAACATATAACAATAGTGAGATCCATGTCCCTGCCAATAGTGCTCCTCTATCACCATCCTTCTCAATGTAGTCAGCAACCTCATCCACATACATGCCAAATAGTGTAGGAGATAGCGGGCAACCCTATTTCACCCTACTAGTTGGTTCCAAAAGAGTTGATTTGGGGGATCATGGCTCTATACAAGTTAGTAATGAGGCATGTACGCACTCGAGAGGGGATTTCTGATTTGGGTTGCCCGCTATCTCCTACACTATTTGGTATGTATGTGGATGAGGTTGCTCACTACATTGAGAGGAATGCTGATAGAGGAGCACAGCTGGTAGGGACATGGATCCCACTACGTTATCTGCTAATGATATTGTGCTGATTTCCGACTCCCCAGAGGGGATGCAGCATCATTTAGATGCTTTGTAAAATGATGCTTTGTATACATTTGCCCACGATAATGGATTGTCTGTTAACCTGAGGAAAACCAAGGTTATGGTGTTTAACACCATACCATAGTGGGTCAAGAGGTCAACATCTACTTTTACATATGGCCAAGAGACGGTGGAGTATACACATGCATACACCTATCTTGGTGTAGTCTTCAGTGGACCGGCATTTTCATTGAGGAGAGCAGCACAGACTAGATTGACAAGAGCTTACGCAGCCTTGGGAGGTTTGGAGAAGATGTGTTCGCAAGTTCAGTTTCAGGAACCTCGAACAAAGCTCTGGCTTTCTGACACTCTAGTGGCTTCAGCTATGCTCTATGGGGTTCAGATTTGGGGGCCCTCACTGGACCACCAGGGCAAATCTGGTAGCACTGATGGATGGAGATGTATGGAGAGGCCACTAGTATCTATGATCTCTCGGATGATTCGAGCGAAGGCCTCAATGCCACATGAGATTATTCAGGCTGAGCTAGCTGCCCCTCCTCTCGTAGTTGAGGCCCTTACTAAATCAATCTCCTTCATGCATAATTTATGGGACCTTCCCAGAGACAGACATGCTCGGCTAGCACTCATCCCAACAGCTAGCGCTACAAGGGGACACCGCATGTTGGTATGGGCAGATGACATCATGGTTTCAGTCACACGGCTTCAACATGGATAGACTGCCTCCATTCTAGTACTCCTTGGCTGCACTGTCACGAGGACGTGGCAACTGCTTACCTTAGTTGTTGGTTTCTTTCCAATAATTTTTGTTTAATTTTTGAGACTCTTTTTGAGGTTACAAATGGTCGGACATTGTATGGCCAGTGTGAACGGTAGTTTCACCCGCAGACAGAAGTTGGTCGGCACTGGAATTCGTATACTAGGAGGATGTCTAGGCTCAATTCAAGATCATGTATGTCCCCCTGTCGCACTTAGCAAGTTGGTGGATACTAGGAAGTGAACTCAATAAAGGCATAGTGCCAAGGTGGAGTCACCAAGGGAAAGTACCGGACGGTTGGGCCACATTGCATTTTTGGATGCGGTCCCAGTGGGGATAGATGGTCAGATGACCAGTCGGAGTCCAACGGAAGCATCCCCTAAAATTTAGGAAACTACTATTTTCGGCCACGAAATTTGTTCGCGTCATCACCTCCGGAATGACAAGGGGAACATTTTAAAACTCTATTGCAAAGTCAATTGGGCAACCAATCGGGAGATTTTTAAGCGGCAACCCCAAAACGGTAAATTGCTTATAAATGTGCCAAGTGGCACACTGTGGTGCACTTTCCTCATGCAGAAGAAGGTAGCGCTGAAATTTAAGCTGAGAGATCTCATTTGAGAGATTTTGTCACAGGTAGAGCTATTGACTACAAGCTTTCCCTCTCATGTACAATGTGGTGCAAGAAGTCATGTCCTCCTGCACAACTCACACTGCTCTCTCTCTTCCCTACGTACAGTAATGTGATGCCCCACAAGAGGGCTCTTCATTTGACTCATGTACAGCTGTGTGGTTACATGCGTCTTTGTTGAGGCAAGAGCCTCTCTGAGCAAAAATGGGAGTAGCTAACCGCTGCTCCAAAAGCAGGCACCAATGAGGGTCATAACCTCACCGTACAGGTGCGTTTTCAGCGATGGTTATCCGCTGAAATTGGACTGTTTTTCAGCCATACGGATGCAGAACCATTGGGAACAGTGCCCCACTGCTAGAAGAAAGTGCAAGGATTGTTTAGGCCTGAAAGCAGGGCCAAAACCAGTAAATACAGCATGCTGAATTTACTGTTTTTGGGCAAAAATCATAGGGTTTATGTCACTGGAAGTGAGTTCCAGCAAGGGACTTGGTTTCGGGCAAGTTTTGGGCTACTATGCTGCCGAAATTTTGCCAGAACAAGTGATATCTAGCTGGATACAGGCAAAGAATTCCCAGGACTCTTCTTTGTAATTACCCTCTTAAAGAATAAAGAAATACCGCAAGGGGCGCCAATTTTGGGGCCTACAAGTTGTCGTGTCTGCTCAGAGCATTCTAGCTTCCGAGCCGTGTGTGTGCTTAAGTGTTAATTCCCGTCACAGGTTACCTTTCCAAAGCGCTCTCTGTGTGTGTCTAGAGTAAAGAATTTCGGGTGAAAGCCAAAGCCTACCGCCCTAAGGGCCGGTTTCAAGGTTGCATTGCTAGGACATAAATCACTTTTTCCTCAAGAAGTGAGCCTCGGTTGTTCTGGGTAAAGACACAGAGTACGGGAACGCGGGATTACACTATGGTCGACAAAGGGAAGGGCATTATGGAAGAGGGTTCCTCTTCAAAGAACAGACAGGAAATTCCTATGGTGTTCGAGATTGGCGAGAGTTCACGGCCACGTCTGTCTGTACCTCCTGTTGATGTGAATGTCTCTCCAGTATAGGGCTTTATAACTGGGCAACTTGACTCTTGAGGATGTTGCATTCAAGACTCAGTTAGTTGTCGCGATGAATGTGTTTTCACAACTGGTGCGGAACCCAAGGTTTATGGAGTTCTTGCAAGTGCCACTAGTGCCACACAACCTACACCGCAAACAGAGCTTGTTGAGGCTCAAGCCCAGGTACTTCATGCGTCTCAGCAAGATAGAGAACACTCGCATGTTGCGGAGTCAGGGGCTCCAAAACAGATTCCTCCCGTCCTTGAACAGGTGGTTAGGACGCCTATTCCACAGGCTATGCCACTTCAACCTGCCACCTTTCAGAGCCCGCATGGTGTCTTGAATGGACAAGGAACTGGTTACCAGGCAATACATCCAGTTTTTCCACCACCCACGATACATCCTGGGTATTTCGGGGGTGGATCTGTGTTCTAGAGTATGGCTGGTTATGCGCCTGGAAGTCAACCGTGCATGCTAGGAACAATGTTTGAGGGTATGCAAGGCATGATGCCAAACCCCATGTATGGTAGCATCGGCATGCAGCAAGGTTTTCAGAGCAACCAGGGCCAGTTTGGGGTGCTGTCACGAGGACGTGGCAGTTATTAACCATGTCACAGAGATGTGGCAACTGCTAACCTTGGTTGTTGGTTTCTTTCCAATGGGGTTTATTTTATTTGTTTTGAGACCCTCTTTTTGAAGTAGCAAATGGTCGGACATTGTATGGCCAATGTGAACGGTAGATTCACCCGCAGACGGGAAGTGGTCGGCACAAGAATTCGTATGGTAAGAGGATGTCTAGGCTCAGAGCAAGATCATACAGGTCCCCCCGTCGCACTTAGCAAGTTGGTGGATACTAGGAAGTGAACTCAATTAAGGCGTAAAGTCAAGGTGGGACTACCAACAAAAAGTATCCGACAGTTGGGCCACATTGCACTTTTGGATGCGGTCCCAATGAGGATAGATGGTCAGAAGACTAGTGGGAGCCCAACGGAAGCATCTCCTAAAATTTAGGGAACTGCTATTTTGGGCCGTGAAATGTGTTCGCGTCATTACCTCCGGTATGACTAGGGGAACATTTTATAACTCTACCGCGAAGTCAACTGGGCAACCGGTCAGGATATTTTCAAGCGGCGAACCCGAAACGGGCAAATGCTTGTAAATGCGCCAAGTGTCGAATTTTCATGCACTTTCCTCTTGCAGAAGAAGTGGCGCTGAATTTTATGCTGGGAGAGGCCTCATTTCAGCTTTTGTCACAGGTTAAGAGCTATGGAGTGCTTCCTTTCCCTCTCATGTACAGTGTGGTGCTAGGAGTGATGCCCTGCACACTACACACTGCTCTCTCTCTCCCCTACGTACAGTTATGTGATGCCCCACAAGAGGGCTACTCATTTGACTGATGTACAATTGTGTGGGTTCATGCTTTTGTGCTGAGGCAAGAGCCTCCTTGAGTAGGAACAGGGGTAGCTAGCTGCTGCTCCAAAGCAGGCACTGGTGAGGGTCATAACCTCACCGTACAGGTGCAAAATCAGCGCTGTGTATGCGCTGTAATTTTACTGTTTTTCAGCCATACGGACGCCAGGACCATTGGGAATCGTGCCCCACTGGCAGAGGACAGTTAGGGGACTGTTTGGGGCTGAAAACAGGGCAAAAACCAGTGAATACAGCGCGCTGAATTTACTGTTTTTGGATAGGAATCAGAGGGTATACGCCAGTAGAAGCGAGTTCCAGCAGGGGAATTGGTTTCGCGCAAGTTTTGGGGCCGTTATGCTGCCAAAATTTGGCCAAAACAGGTGGTATCTAGTGGGATACAGTCAAAGGATTCCCAAGACTCTTCTTTCTACTTTACCCTCCTAAAGAATAAAGAAATACCGAAAGGGGCGCCAATTTTGGGGCCTACAGGTTGTCGGCGTCTGCTCGGAGCATTCTAGCTTCCGAGCCGTGTGTGTGATTAAGTGTTAATTCTCGTTACAGGTCTCCTTTGCGAAGTGCTCTGTGTGTGTGTTTAAAGTAAAGAATTTCGGGTGAAAACCGCCCTACGAGCCGGTTTCAGGTGCCACAGGGTCAGTTTGGTATGGCTGGTTTTTCTAGACAACAGCCAGATATGGCACCTATGACGCAAAATGTCAATGCAAGGACAGGCACACGCCACTTGGGTCTACTTCAAACAAACGTTTGCATCTACTTGGTTGTCAAATGAATTTGAAGCCGACGTCATGACAGATTGGCACCAACTCACTATGGCTACTTACAAGAGCCTACAAGCGTACAATTGGAGGTTTTGCAAAGCATTACTCTCAGTAACCTCCTACTTATTTGTGCCAATCACAGAGCAGATAGAGAAGTATTGTTGTGGGCTGCCTAAAGGGCTTCGGGATTACTGTACCAAGAACAGAGTGGCTACCCTCACACAGCTCATGGAAGTTGCTAACACTTGTCTTGCATTGTTGAAAGGAGAGGACACTGGGTTTCCGAGCAACGAGAAAGGAGGGTGAAACCGACCTGTTCAATCCAAAAAGGGCGGTAGACTTTACTCTAAACCTTGATTTAGCTTTCACCCATTATTAGTTGTCTATTTTACCTGTACTTTCAAGACACAACAAAGGGGAGAGGGATACAGGCTGCTAGATTGCACCTGTATGAGTAGACCGACACCAGATTGGCCCCTAACTTAGGCGCCCCTTTCGGTATTTCTTTATTGTTCAAAAGAGGGAATAAACGCTGTGGATCCCTACACGCTGCCCCGCACAAACTCGGCTGAATTTCCACTGTTCCAGCCCGATTTCGGCAGCATAACTGTACTAGAACCCTTCACAGTCAGTATTCCCACGCATTGACTGACTTTCCTGACGCATACGGGCACTTTGCAAAACCTGGCGAGAATCTGCAGCACGCTGAATTCTCTGTTTCAGCCCCGAAAATGCACCAGATCACCTGTACAGCGGTCCCCTCGCGTCCCCGAACCTCTTGGGGGTATTAGGGTCCGTTTAGGGCCAAAACCCTAAACCTGCAAAAATACACAGCAGGCTGTAATTTACTGTTTCGGACTCTGTTTAGTGTGCCGGTCGCATCCGTAGCAAGTCCTCGAGCTCCCGCACCTGTAGGGCTACTTGCCCTTTGAATCGGACGAGATTTCTAGCGTGAAACCTCTTCGAATTCACTTGTACCTGCGGGGGGGTTAGCCGCTAGCTAATCCAGTACCTGTGCAAGAGGCTCTTGCCTCGACAATCGCGCATGAACCCACACAACTGTACATTGGTCAAATGAAGAGCCCACTAGTGGGGCATAACATACTGCCAAAGGGGAGAGAGAGGGCAGTGCGTAGCGTGCAGGGCATCACTCTTGGCACCGCACTGTACATAGGAGGGAAAGCAAGCACTCCATAGCTCTTAACCTGTGACAAATTCTGAAAATCAGCCTCCTCTCTCATTTTAGGCGCCCCCTCTCTGGCCAAGAGTAGCAGAATGCTCACAGAGTGCCACATGGCACATTTTCCGACTTTGGGCATTCCCGGCTAAAAATATCTCAACTGGTGCATCAGTTGACTTTGCAGCAGAGTAAGAAAATGTTCCCCTTGTCATTCCGGAGGTAATGACGCCAACACATTTTCAGGTCCCAAAATAGCAGTTCCCTAAATTTTAGGAGATGCTGCCATTGTATCTTTCTAGGTCATCCGACCCTCTTTGTACACTGCGGCCACATCCAGAACTGAAATGTAGCCTCTGTAGCAAAGGATTTCACTTTGGCTAGTCAATGACCCCACTTTGGTTAACCATAGTCCTTGTCCAACCTTAGTGCTCTCTTGCCCTCAGGCCTGGACTCCCTCTGAACAGTTCCACACTAGCTATGCAATGCAGGGCAGTTAGATTTCCCGAGGGGTGTTTCCAAAAAGTGAAAGTAAATAGATAATAAGAAAGAAATCAACAAAAAGGATAGATAGTAGTCACACGCTGGTGACAGAGGTCAGCAGAAGAAAAATTCAGCAAAGAAGCCCTTTGTGAAAACGACTCTTGAAGCGTCACAGGGGTTGGAAAAGGCAAACAAAGATAAGGATTCAGCCGGGACTTCTAGAGTGCAGGCAAAGAAACAGAAAAGGAAGCCTTTTGTGCGTAAGTCGCTCGAGGAAAACAAGGTCTTAATGGCTGAAAACAAATGCTTTATATGCGAGCAGCCTGGTCACTTTGCTACCAATTGTCCACAAAGGAAAAGATCACCTGAATCAGATGATAAAGAGCGTGCTGGATGCCTTCGGCAAGAGGATCACCCTTCAGCATAGGGACAAAACTCATGTTTTGGCTGTAAAGCTCAAAGGGGAGTCTGTCCCTATTGTTTCTGCTTCCGCTAATAAAGAATCATCTTTCTGTGTCCTTGATTTTTGTACGTGATGTCTCAGATAATTGTCAGTCAAACTTCTATGTGTTAGATAAAGAAAGGTCAACATTTTTGCAAGAGTTTAGTCACTGTTTTTCTTATTCATTACCGTTGTAATTGCCGCCAGAGGGACCTCAGGACCATCGGATAGATTTGGCGCTCGAGTGTAGCTCACCAAATAGACCTCCCTACAAGGTTAGCGCGGCGCAACAGAAATAGATTATGGGCCAGGTTGAGGAGTTATTAGCGAAGGGGCTGATCCACCCTAGTTCTTCACCCTTTTGCTCCCCAATGCTCCTAGTAGAAAAGAAGGATGGCTCATGGCGCATCTGTATTGATTACCATCCGTTGAATAAGAATACCATCAAGAATAGGTTTCCTATTCCTAGAATTGATGATACTCTTGATCGTTTAGAGGGTGCTGCAATTTTCAACAGGATAGACCTTAAGAGTGGGTACCATCAGATTCGTATAAGGCCAGAGGATGTGCACAAGACTACGTTGAGAACGACATTTGGTCTTTATGAGTTCTCAGTGATGCCGTTTGGTCTGACGAATGCTCTTGCTACATTCAACACGATGATGGACCGGGTTTTCCGCTCGCATCAACAGTTTGTTGGGACATTCTTCGATGACATGATAGTCTATTCGAAGAATGAAGAGGAGCATAGGCGTCACTTGACCATTGTGTTCGAAGAGCGGCGCAGTCATAGGTTACTTATCAATCCTAAGAAAAGTGAATTCTTCTTCGAAGAGATCCACTTTCTTGGCCACATAGTCTCAAAGGATGGTGTCAGAATGTATCCCGCAAAGGTCGAAGCTCTTAAGACATGGCCACACTTGAAGACTGTGCACGATGTTAGAAGCTTCTTGGGATTGTGCTCCTACTATAGAAGGTTTATCAAAAATTTTGCAGAGATAGCATCACCTCTTCACGCTTTGCAAAAGAAAGAGGTCACTTTCAGATGGACCCAAAAAGAGATTTAAGCTTTTAGTCTCTTAAAGGAAAAGTTGACTTCAGATCCGGTAATTGTTTTGTCAGATCTCAGGAAGTCATTTGTGGTCCAGTGTGACGCATGTGGCAGTAGCATCGGAGCAGTGCTAATGCAAGATGGACGGGTAGTAGCTTATGAAAGCCGAATTTTGCAAGGGCCAGAGAAGACTATGCAAGTCTATGAGAAAGAGCTCTTGGTCGTGATTCATGCGCTTTCTAGTTGGAAGCACTACTTGTTATGTGTTGATTTTGTTGTCTAGACAGATCATTAGATCTTGCGATACTTCTTGACACAGTCAAAGCTATCCAAAAAGCATATGTGATGGGCAAACATCCTTTCTATGTTCCACTTCCACATTATGCATGTGGAAGGCAAGAAGAATGTTGTGGCTAATGCGTTATCAAGAAAGCCACAAATTTCAGCTATGTCAATTCCTTATCATCAGGGAACTTGATGACATGAAGAAACAGTGTGCTACCGATGAAGATTTTGCAAGGATTTTTGAACAATTGCAAGAGGGGCAACATCATGAGCACTACCTCCTCAAAGATTATTTTATGATGATGCATGGCAGACTTTGTGTCACTAGGCCATTGCGACATAAGGTCATGGAAGAGAGTCATGTCCCACCGTATGCAGGGCATCGTGGTGATGATCCGACAGTTAAAGCGGTAGAGGCATTCTTCTATTGGCCTACCTTGAGATGTGTATGCCTTTGTGCGAGCTGGATGATTTGCCAAAAGGTCAGGTTTGACAGGCAAAAGGCACCAACGTTGTTACAACCATTGCCGATTCCAGATAAGCCATGGGAAAGCATTGCTATGGACTTTATCTTTGATCTTCCAAAAACGCCAACAGGGAATGATGATATATGGACCATTGTCAACAAGTTCAGCAAGCAAGCCCATCTTATCCCTGTTAGGAAGAAAATAAAATATGATCGGATGGCACCCTTGTTCATGTACAATGTGTTTAAGTACCATGGTATGCCAGAATCGATTATCAATGATCGTGATTCTCGCATGACAAGTTTGTTTTGGAGAGGATTGTTTGAGAACATGGGCACTACGCTCAAATTTTCTTCTTCGTTTCATCCACAAACTGATGGACAGTCAGAAGACGCTAATTCTACTGTCTTAGATCTGCTCAAATGCAATGTGTCAGATAATAAGGGCGAGTGGAAACAGTATTGCCTATGCTTGAGTATGCGTATAAGAATACGGTGCATTCGTCGACTAGCAAGGCACCTTTTGAGATTGTTGAAGGCAGCAAAAAGATTCCTCCCATTTTGCATACAAAGGACAAGATCTTTCAGGCAGATCAATATGTTGAGAACATGGATGAAATGTACAAGAAAATTAAAGTTGCTTTGGAGAAGTCTCGGGCAAAGCAAAAAAAGGCTTCTGATCGTCACCGTCGTGAATTGCTGTTATCACCTGGTGATTGGGTTCTGTTAAGGTTTAAGAAGGCAAGGTTAAAGAAGATGAAGGGCAAGGAACAGCTTTTCCTAAGCTCAACATGCATTACTATGGACCTTTTCAAGTGCTTGACAAGATTAGCGATGTGGCTTACATGCTGAAATTGCCTGATGCGTGGAAGATTCATAATGCGTTTCACGTGAGTCTTCTAAGACCCTTCGTGGGTGATGTGCCAGAAGATATGCCAGATGAGGATCAACCAGAAGTTGAGGAACTTAATGAGATCCTGGTGTCTGAGCAAGCTTTGGCATTTAAGGACAAAAAAGTATTAAGGACAAGTTGTAAGACGCTACTTGGTGAAGTTCAAGAACTATCCACCTATAGATGCAAAGTGGATGGAAGAGCATGAAGTCACCAAATGTATTGCAGCTTTACCTTGAGCCTTTGGGTTACAACCTACTTATGCCCCAACCCAAGGAGGGGTAATGATAGAGCTAGCACATCAAATGTACATATGAATTCAGTGCGATAGATGGAAATGACAAAAGTATGAACATGCGATGATAAAAGAGTGCTAACAACACAAGATCATCAAAGGTGTCTATTTATGGTACGCATGGACGTTTGCGATTTCAAGAGGAGGGTATGTCACGAGGACGTAGCAACTATTAACTATGTCACGAGACGTGGCAACTGCTAACCTTAGTTGTTGGTTTCTTTCCAATGATTTTTGTTTAATTTTTGAGACCTTTTTGAAGTTGCAAATGGTCAGAAATTGTATGGCCAATGTGAACGGTAGTTTCACTCGCAGACGGGAAGTTGGTCCGCATTGGAATTCGTGTAGTAAGAGGAATCTCAGAGTTACTCGGAACGGGGAACGGGAACGACAGCGGGCCTCCCTGCTAAACGAGGGAACGGGAAGGGTCCGAAACGGGAACGACGCGGAACGAGAGGCTAAAAAAACACCCAAATAATGTTATTTTTAGAGTTATGTGTTTGAATACAAGTAGTACTAGAGTCCTTTGACTCTAATACCCACAAAAAACACGATTCGAAGACCATTCAACCTATTATCACTTGATGGGGATGTGCGGCGCCCAGAGTACAAAGTACATACACAACATTGAACAAACACAATGCCCATACACAATTGTCAATAACATATGTAATTACGGATTAGAGCTCTCAAATAAATGCAAGAGTAGAAGTCAGAGATAACACTTTTCGCTTAATTCTAGCTAACAAGGCCCGCCAAGGCGCTGCAAAAAAACCAAAGGTGACATATACCATAATGAGAGTCGAGACTACAAGGGGACCAAACCAGTGACCACAATACCAAAAAACTGAAGGTGACAAATACCATAGAGGTGCTAGTAGCTACAAATATCAAAGAGGGCAAGGCTTAAGCAGCCATACAAAAAGGTAAGCATAATGGAAGTTCTAAAGTCGCAACTCTCGAGCCTCAAGACTCAAGAGCCACTAGCCTGAGAGGCCTCCCAATTTGTAGTAGCCGGCTGTAAATCATACACATCCTCCCATTCCTCATCATCGAGCTCTAGGCCCGGCTCGATCTCAGCCACGGATGAAGTACCCGGTGTTGGTGGATGTGCATCTTCCATCTCCCACTGTGTAAAAGGATCTGTATGTTTGTCTGTACTCTTGTAAAGCATTTTCAAATTTGGGCTGACATAGACAAGATCATTAGCCTTCTCCACTCCAAGCCGATTCCTCTTCTTGGAAGCAATGTGGCTAAAGGTACTCCACAATTACTGCAACCATGAGGTACTAACTGACTGGCTGAGAATACGGATCGCCGATCTCTGAAGCTCAAGGCCATCATAGCCATAGTCCTCCCACCATAACACTGAACCTATCTTCCTGCGATCAATCTGAGCATCTAAACTGCCAAATGACCTCCGCATCTCTCTGTACTGTCTGAACTGATCTCTGACAATGCGTCACCCATCTCTGTCTACAACCATCTTGTTTGAGATCTCTGTAAATTGGTTCATGACTTCTCTATCTATCTCTTGCCTTGCACCTTGGAACTCTGGATCCACCATGTACGCTGCCCCGTGTAAAGGAGAGACATATGAATTCCACCTCGAGCTGCAAAGCGTATGGATCTCCTCATATCGCTCTACTTTCGGCTCAAGCTGTGCAAGCTGCTCGATCATGCGGTCCATTGCCTCATAGATCTTGCCAATGAAAGGATCCATGCCATCTAGAACTCGAAGCAAATGAGCCACCGGTTTTATCTATGTGTCTATACTCTTGAGCTCCTTCCAGAACTCAAGATCCTCTGTCTTATCCTGGCACAAAATCCTTGCAACTGTCTTTGCATTGGGGGAGGTCATGAACTCATCATTGATGAAGACCTTCGAACCGCATTTTGACATTCAGACAGCCGCGGCGCACAAGAAGAAAGTTGAATGCGAAGCGGGTGTCTGAATACTTTACAAGCACTTTGCCGCCCGACCTCTTGAGGTACTCGCTCCGGACCAAGTTGTGATTGTTGATGAAAGTAATAATCTTCACTGCATCAGCAATGACTAGAGCGATCCAATCTAGCTTGCCGATGTCTTTTAGAAGGTTGTTCAAGCAGTGTGCCATGCAAAAGCACACTGTCGCATGCCGATAGTGGCCCTCTATAATAGATGTTGCTACCCTGTTTGATGCCTCCCCATCTGTGACAAAGGCCACCACATATTGCTCACCGATCGTTTCTATGGCCGTTGTCCACTTTACAGAGAGGATATCGGCGGACTTGCCACTCTGGGTGGGATCATGAGAGTGCACAAAGTACATCTCTCCACTCGAGTATGCAACGAGACCATGGATAGATCTCTTCCTTGTATCGCTCCACCCGTCGGCAATGAGGGAAACGCCATGTTTGGCCCAAAGACGCTGAATATTGAGTGTTCCTTGCTCCACGATAGCCTTCTCTCAATCGAGCAAAGTGGTTCGGAGAGCCTCTGAAGATGGCGGCACATAGCCGGTGCAATACTCTCCTATCCGTTGCACCATGACTTTCCAATACTCCTACCTATTTTGATCAAACATAGAAGAGGTTAGTATCAAAAAGGCGGAAACAACAATAACGGAAGAAATGAGAGAGAAGATTGATAAATCATAAAACATACCTTGCCGCGACAAATGGGATATGGCCGTGATAGAAGAATTGGGACACGGCCGCATCCACCTCTTCCTTCTTCTTTGGGTCCCAAGAGGTGGCAAGGGTCCTTTGGCGATAAATCGGACCCGATGAAGATCCACCGGCACCTAAACCGGGTAGAGAGAAAGAAGGGAAAATGAGGGTCTTTGGGTCGATACATGCGGGCTTGGCTTTATGGTTGAATTGCCGATCCTTTTCCTCGAGCGCCTTCCTCTTCTCGATGGTTACGTTGATGCAAAATTTCAACTCATGTCCCGGCACTCGAAGAAAGTGTGCCCTCACTTTGTCATGCCCCCCTTTTCGCGTGTAAGAGCATAGCTTGCATGCCCATGCACGAGAACCTCCTACCGCCGACAAGGTGCCCTCCGAGGTCACTTCATCCCACCACGACCGTTCCTTCGCCTTTTAAGTGTTGCCCGCATGAACGGAGGGGGTTGTACGAGAAGAAGAGCCATGGATTATCCGTGAAAGAGAGAGCTTGAGAGAGGGCTTGAGAGAGAGAGAGAGAGAGAGGCTTGATTCCGTGAGAGCTTGAGATAGAGAGCTTGAGACTCAAGAGAGAGGCTTCCTCTCTTGAAAGTTGAGACCGAGAGAGAGAGAGAGAGATAGAGAGAGAGAGAGCCTTGAGGGTTAGCCCAAGAGAGAGAGCTTGAGAGCTTGAGCCTTGAGGCCCGACCGGCAACTATGGCTTGAGAGTTGAGAGCAAGGGAGAGAGGGCCTTGACCTTGATGCATTTGTGAAGGAATCGTTCCGACCGTTTTGGCCCATTCCCGCCCGACCATTCCGGTCACGGACTGTCATCCGGAACGTCCGTCCGTTCCGGGGCGTTCGAAGAAATTTCAGCCGGCCAGAACGCCGTTCCGACGTTCCAAGGCCCCCAAGCCACATTCCTTGGTAACTCTGAAGAGGATGTCTAGGCTCAATTCAAGATCATGTAGGTCCCCCCGTTCCAGTTAGCAAGTTGGTGGATACTAGGAAGTGAACTCAATAAATACATAGTGCCAAGGTGGAGTCACCAAGGGAAACTACCCGACAGTTGGGCCACATTGCATTTTTGGATGCGGTCCCACTGGGGATAGATAGTCCGATGACCAGTGGGAGTCCAACGAAGCATCCCCTAAAATTTAGGGAACTGCAATTTTGGGCCACGAAATCTATTCACGTCATTACCTCCGGAATGACAAGGAGAACATTTTAGAACTCTACTGCAAAGTCAACTGGGTAACAAATCGGGAGATTTTGAAGCGGCAACCCCGAAACGGGAAATTGCTTATAAATGTGCCAAGTGGCACACTGTGGTGCACTTTCCTCATACAAAAGAAGGTAGCGCTGAAATTTAAGCTGAGAGAGCTCATTTGGGAGATTTTGTCACAGGTTAAGAGCTATTGACTGCAAGCTTTCCCTCTCATGTACAATGTGGTGTAAGAAGTCATGTCCTGCATGCCTCACATTGCTCTCTCTCTTCCCTACGTGCAATAATGTGATGCCCCACAAGAGGGCTCTTCATTTGACTCATGTACAGCTGTGTGGTTACATGCGTCTTTGCTGAGGCAAGAGCCTCTCTGAGCAGAAACGGGAATAGCTAACTGTTGCTCCAAAAGCAGACACCAATGAGGGTGATAACCTCACCGTACAGGTGCGTTTTCAGCGATGGTCATGTGCTGAAATTGGACAATTTTTCAGCCATACGGATGCCAGAACCATTGGAAACAGTGCCCCACTACTAGAGGACAGTTCAGGGACTGTTTAGGTCTGAAAACAGGGCGAAAACCAAATAATACAGCATGCTGTATTTACTGTTTTTGTGGCAGAAATCTGAGGGTTTATGTCAGTGGAAGTGAGTTTCAACAAGGGAATTGGTTTCAGGCAAATTTTGGGGCTGTTATGCTGCCGAAATTTTGCCAGAACAGGTGGTATCTAGCTGGATACAGGCAAAGAATTCCGAGGACTCTTCTTTGTAATTACCCTCTTAAAGAATAAAGAAATACCGAAAGGGACGCCAATTTTGGGGCCTACAGGTTGTCAGCGCCTGCTCGGAGCATTCTAGCTTTCGAACCGTGTGTGCTTAAGTGTTAATTCCCATCGCAGTTTACCTTTCCAAAGTGATCTCTGTGTGTGTCTAAAGTAAACAATTTCGGGTGAAAGCCAAAGCCTATCGCCCCACGGGCCGGTTTCATGCACCCTCCCTTTCTCTCACACGGATGGAGACCACTAGACTTATACGTCAAGATTTGATTCAACTAGATACCAGAAGCACATTGATACAACCGGTACAAGAGTTGGACACGAAGATGGCTTTCTATAGAGAGCATCTCCTCCAACTAACAACAAATGGGTATGTGATCAGACCCGCCTATATGCACACTGATTTATCCTATGGGATACGACGTGCTATTGGTTAGATCCGCACATCATCACATCAGCTAGAGATTGAGACTGGCAGATTTAGGAGAGTACCAACAGAAGCCAGGATATGCAAGTTATGTCATATAGAGCCAGAGACAGAGTTACATCACATTTGTCATTGTCCGGTATACTACGAGATACAAGGCCGTTTTCACTGTCTATTCAGAGACGGGTTTCAATCGTTGGCTAGAGTCATGAGATATCAGGATCAGAGATGCCTCGGGTTGTTTTTGCTAGAGCTGCGCACACACAGGGAGAGTCTCTTGAGGAGACCAGGTAGTGGGAAACATTCACAAGGGGAGATCACTCACTTCTACAGAGCAGCGACTCAGCAACTAGATGAGCATGCTTCGCAGCAAACTTCAGAGCCCACTTCTACCAGAGGTGTATTAGTGAACAGAGCCATTGAGCTCGGGAGAGCTAGACGCCCACGTCTACGCAGACAGCCACGACATCGACGGAGGCTCCACCAAAGAATCAAGACTATTCTAGCACGACATGGGACACGTCCAGTATGATTATTTACAGAGGCGGACACTGACGAAGCTCTTCAGCGACCGGTGCACTACTTTCTCGGACAACGCTCGATGCCGGGCATCCTCGGGCATGGATGATGATGATGATTTTCAAGCTGACGATTTGAGTCTTTTAGTTTGTCTTTCACTTTACTTCATCTTATTTTTGTACCCAGACATTGGATTAGATCCACAAGGATTGTATCAGCTTGGTCTCATAGGTCATTTTGGTCTTTTGAAGACGTTTAATAAACATTTTGTTTCATTTCATCTCTCTCTCTCTCTCTCTCTCTCTCTCTCTCTCTCTCTCTCTCTCTCTCTCTCTCTCTCTCTCTCTCTCTCTCTCTCTCTCTCTCTCTCTCTCAAATGGTGCTACCTTCTCTCCCTCTCTCTCTTGCTCTCTCCAAGGGCTCAACTCATTAAAACTAAAGAAGAAACAAAGCATTTGCATTGAATCAGAAGTCTTTATCCGTCTCTCTCTCTCTCTCTCTCTCTCTCTCTCTCTCTCTCTCTCTCTCTCTCTCTCTCTCTCTCTCTCTCTCTCTCTCTCTCTCTCTCTCTCTCTCTCTCTCTCTCTCTCTCTCTCTCTCTCTCTCTCTCTCTCTCTCTCTCTCTCTCTCTCTCAACACCTAATTCATGTAAAGTATGTGTGTGTGTGCACGTGCGTATATCTAGAGGAGTGCTCGCTCGATTTTTTTCTCGCTCAGAAATGTTTGCTCACCCTTCGGTAAGACTCGCTCTGACCATGTGCCCAAATTAATGCCACTTGAGGCACTGCTCCCAACGATAAGTACCCACCAATCTTTGTAGATGGAATCACACTGTGTTGGGATCTCAGAGTAATGGGTGTCTCCCGATGTGTATACCTGTATCCGTGGTGTGCCAATCTTCACAGCCAATGAACAATGTATAACCAAGTCCCACCTAGCGGCTATGCCAATAAGACAACTAAAAAGATGTATTGTGAGCGATGAAAAGGAAAGAATCACTAGAAAATGACGGATCCATTGCTCGTGATCAATCTCCTCAACGTTGAAGTCAAGTGTTCAATGCTTCAAAACCACCAACCGGGTCCCAATCACAATAGGAGACGACCAACGGTCATCTAAAGCTGAACCTAAAAGATGCCACGCCCAACCATAATGAGCTCCAGGATGTTGCCCATGAGCCACCGCGTGCAAACTGAAGCCACTCCCAAACTGTGGCGCATAAGGGGGAGAGGCCCACCAATGCGCCCAACCAATGTCCCCCACGTAGATAATGTCTAGTGGCCGCCTAGATATTGGCCAGGCCAGGTCATATGTCCGGGTAAAAGGTGAGTGGACACTTGTCATGACACCCAGTGCAAGTGTGGCAAGGTGGTTCTAAACGTACTGTACGTGGCGGATCTGTGCGTACTTGTTGCAATTAGGGTTGCAAGAAAACACACACAGCTTGGAGAAGACGAAGGAAGCTCGAGGCACACAATAGAGAGTGTATTGCTATAAAAAGATAAGTTAGCCCTAGAGTGATGGGCGTATATACAATGTACGGGGGAAAAAACCTCCTAGTGAGGAAAAAAAATGCCCCGGCGGTCCTAAATGTGTTCACACACATCACCACCACATGTATATGAGTGATGCAGTGAACGAGAGCTAGCACATAGAGTAAACGGAAGTGCCATGCCTTGAGAACATGATCAGTCCACAAAGGGGAGTAAGCCCAAAGCTTTGCGGAAAGCTTCGAACTTCTCATGAGACAATGCCTTTGTGAGAAGATCTACAAGGTTGTCTTGTGTTGGCACATAAGACAAGTTGATCTCTCCTGCTAAGAGCCTCTCCCTGACATAGTGGTAATGCACCTCAATGTGCTTTGTGCGAGCATGAAAAATTGGGTTCCTCGCAACTACCAATGCGCTCTGACTACCAGTGTAGATAGTGTTGGCAGTGTCATGTCCAACACTCAAATCATCCATAAGGTGTCTGAGCCATACACACTCAACCGTAGCTGTGAAGACTGCCCTATACTCAGCCTCACAACTGGAAGAGGCCACAGTAGGTTGTTTCTTGCTCAACCATGATATGCATGAGTTGCCAAGCATGAAATAAAAACCACTTGTGGACACACGTGTGTCAAAACAACCAGCCCAATCTGAGTCCGAAAAAGCATGTAAATTTGGCGGCAATGATCCCCCCTTGGGATAAAACAAGCAAAGATGTAAAGAGCCACTCAGTAGCGAAAAATCCTCTTGATAGCCTGTCAATGCTTAGACCCTGGGCTATGCATGAATCTGCTGACCTATGAGACTGCAAACTAAATATCCAACCTCGTGCTGCATACATAAATGAAGCATCCAACAGAAGTTTGGTAAAGAGTGACATCTGCAAGATCACCAGCATCATGAAGACTCAATTTCAAATCTGTTTCCATGGGAGTGGCAATAGGTTTGCAATCCTCAAGTCCAAACTTACATAGCAATGTCTCTATGTAACTTTTCTGACACAAGGCAATACCACCATCACACTGTTTAAACTGTATACCCGAGTAATGATGCAACAGCCCCAAATCTTTCATCTTGAAATTAGCATTCAAATCAGCCTTAAATTCAGCAATATGTCTGTCATTTGGTCCAGTGATCAATAAATCATCAACGTATATACCACAATGAGAAGTACATTACCCTCACGCTTTACATACAACGTGCTTTCTGTTGGATTGTTACAAAAGCCTCGTTTGACCAAATGAGTGTCAACCTTCTCATACCAAGCACGAGGAGAATGCTTCAACCCATACAAAGCTTTGTTACATTTGCACACTGTAGCCTGCTACAGTCACTTTCACTTTCACATGACAGTAGTTTACAGTTGGTCTTTGGTCTGGTCGGTTCACACTTGGGCAGAGAGACACGTAGCAGGGTGGTCTAGTGGACATCGTGGCCAGGTCACCACCGCCACCCAATAGGGATAGGCTTAGATGATGTTCTTTATGAGCCGTTGGTGGCTCTTGATGAGTCGTTTTGGGCCAATGGCATTATCTTGCACGTAGTCGTCTAGAGTGGGTCTTTACACAAAGCACGTCTTCACCATCCGAGCACATCTGAGCCTCGACACCCCCATTGTACCTGTGAGTCCTGGGCTGGAGCTGAGTGTGCTGCCACGCCAGAGTCTGTATCAATCTTTGAGATAGTCGAGTCATATGTTCTGGTCTGCTGTTGTGTCTTTGTGAGCTCTATTGACGTCTTTTGTTTCCTTTCTGTTCAGTCTGTGTGAGAGAGATTCAATCTGTTGAGTGAGATTGTCACGCACATTGCACTGAGGACCACCCACTGTAGAGAGCACGACACATTATCCGCGCTACAGGTGCTCTCGTTTTGGCGATCACGGTGGGACCTCAAAGGAAGTCTCACTCTTGTGGGGATAAAATCGTGAAGCCAATCGGTTGTTACCTGGCTCTGCACACTTGCTTACACTGTGTAGATAGTCTGCAAGTTTGGTCCTCTCTCGCCCTCGTCCAAGTCCTAGTCCTCGTCCCTGGTCTTTGGTCCTGGTCTAATCCTCGCCCTGGTCCAACCCTCCTCGTCCTGCCAGCTAGGTGGTCTAGTCACTGGTCCTGGACTAGGTGGTCTAGTCACTATCCTCACTTTTTCTGTATTAGACCTGTGTTGTTCACTATTCACTGCATGACACATACAAGGCGGTCAGTTGAGCGTCAAAGTGCACTGCTGAGCCCTCTCAAGCACTATAACAGAAGACGCCCGGTGGTATCTAGTAGAAGTCCATTAACCTCATCAAACTTACCTCCACATACGCCATCCCCCATTCCTTCATCTCCCATTCCTTCATTCCCCATTCCTTCATCCGGTTCTACATCTTCCAGATCACCTTCTCCAGTAAAGCTCTCTCCTATTCTGCTACAACAAGGGGCCATGGAGGCGTTGGCTAGCGTGTTGGCCAAGGTAAACATCAAGTTCCTCACCTTCAAAGGACTCTCCTCGGAAGATGCGGACGACCATGCACGGAGGTTCGTATCTCTCTATAGAGGACGTGGTCTTAACAGGGAAGATGTACTTTTTTCGTCCACCTTGGACGGCTTAACAGACAAATGGTACAGCCAGTTTGCAGAGAATCATTTTGCAACTTGGGCAGACTTAAGACAACAGTTCTGTGCAGCTTTCAGGCCGGGCGACTACCAAGAGAAAGTGTTGGATGAGTTGGCCAACATGGTGCTCCAGCCAGAGGAGACTTTTGCGGAGCTTATGACCAAAACCAAGTCTCTGGTTGCCAAGCTTCCCCAGCAACCCGGTGAATTCATGGTTAAGAAGTGGGTGGAGAAGGCGCTTCCAAAAACCTCTCAGCAAAAACTCCGGGAGAGCCTCCGACCAGACGCCACTCTGGAGGAATTCATCGCAGCTGCTACTAGAATAGGGGGGCCTAGGAAGCTGTTCAACAACTCTCCTCACATAGATACTCCCTCTGTGTTCTCCGAAGGAAGTCCTGCTGATCCTCTGACTTCCTTGCGCAGGGAACTCGAAGCCCTCAAACTACAACGCGCCCTCCAAGAAGAGAAAACAATCTCTCTGAGACGAGAGAAACCATCGCACCTGGAGGCTTTCGATCAAATCAAGAGAGAACTAGAAGAGCTTCGGTCTCAGCAAGAGACCAAAGCTATGGTATGGTGCAGCTCTTGTCGCTCTCCTAGACATCCTCCACAGGATTGTCCCCTTCGGGCTTATTGCCACTTCTGCGAAAAATCTGGGCACCAAGATAAGGATTGTTACTATATCAAAGGATTGCGGCAAATACAACAAAATCTAGGTCCTTCTCTCCAACAAGGGCTAGCACCTGCATCCAACATGGTCTCACCCTACGGCCATCAAAACCCGTTGCCTCCTCTGCTGACAACACCTGCTATGCAGCAAGGTATGCACAACAACTTTGCACCCCACAGCTTTTATCATGCCAGTACTCCCTCAGTTCCCCAAAGTTTCTACACCTCAGCCTCCAGCACCATGCAACAACAAGAGCAACGACCACCTCGTCCCCCGTTTCGTCCGTCTAATCGGTCAATCCTATGCTACAGATGCGGTGAATATGGGCATTACCAAAGTAAGTGTCCTTTACCTAAAGCGTCTCCTCCTTACAGACATTGTCCGGAGTCTAAGGACCACTACAGTAAAGATTGTCCCAAACAAAGGGCATCCTCATCTTCAGGCCCAAATCAAAATCAACAAGAGTTTACATTCCCGAAAATCAATCTGATCACAGTGAACACCACCCCTCAGCCAGCACCTGCTACACATACAGTTCAGCCACAACAAGCAGCAGAGCCTACTGGGGTGCTCACTCGAGCACAAAGAGCAGCCCTGGGTTTAAGTTTGCCAATGGGACCATCCGGTCCAACACTTCAGCAACCTGTTCAAAATGTCGCACCCGTAAGTGGTGCAAAGAATAGGCCAATCTCTATGCTTTCGGACATTGATGGAGCCTTCCTGGCAGCAGTAGCTGACTTGCAACAGGTCAAAGTTTCCGAGGAGGCCAAGGTTGTAGAAGCTAGGCCCACAGCGGAAGCAATCCTGAAGAACACCTTTCAGCAAGTGTCTCTTTATGAGATGCTCCGGCTAGATGCAACCGTGAGAAGTGACACCCTCTCTATAATTCAATCTTTGTACCCTGGTGCAGGGCCTAGTGGCGGGCACCTACCTATGCAGCCCCTGGAGTCCTACATGATTTCATATCCAGCTGCTTTCCTCACCGACAATAAAAGTCCACGACTTACTGTATCTATTCTTGGGCAGTCATTCTCAGGCGTCATAGTGGATGGTGGGTCTGGAATCAATCTAATGCCTGAATTAACCATGTCAGCCTTAGGTCTGCAGCCTACTCGCCCTACTCCGTTCACTGTTACATTGGCAGACCAGAGGACAGTCTATCCTGTGAGCATAGTAGAGAAGGTGCCTTTGAAGGTACAAGACTTCACATTTAGCTTGGATTTTGTGATGGTCAGTCTTCCTCAGGTGGAGGGAGGATTTCCTTTGCTGATTGGTAGACCATTGTTGCGGCATACTAAGGCACTTCATGATTGGGGAAACGACGCCATGTGGATACACACTCCCGGCTCCCAAATACAACCAATCCGGCTTGAAGGAGGGATGGATCCAGTGGCTCAACACAGCTCATTGTCAATACAGTCCAACCCCGACCTTGAGCAGCCCATCCCACCTGACGGGTCTGACGAGGACTTGCTACAGTGGTTGGAAGCTACCACTTCGATGCCATGCTTCATGGTCTCTACTCAAAACTCACATGTGCCGCCAGTAACACTCTCTCTTCAAAATCCTCAGGAGGACACAGATGTCCAAAGTCCTAGAGCAGACAGTACAACAGTCGAAGAAGTAAGTGTGTCAGCCCCAAATTCTCATGCTTCGAATGACCCGCCGAATGACCCGCCGATGGAAGCCCTCGGTCTTGGGGAACCTATAACACATCACCGAAGGGGGAAGAAATCTCCTTTGCATGCACTCGCAAAAGATTTCCCCCTTCCTAGACCATCTCCCAAGTCGGACCCCCTTCAAAAGCACTCTGTCATGTCGTCTGCATCTGAAGATTTACCCTTCGAGGAGCTCCCACAGGGATGGTTACAAGAAGAGTATGCAGAGTTTCCAATCGATCAAACACCTGCACATAATGTCTTGAAGCTCCAAGAGGCAGCCCACCTCTCATCTTCAGAAGCACCCTCTCCAGCTACACCCCCAGACCCGGTCAGAGAAGTCAACCTGGGAGATCCTGACAACCGTCAGCACGTACTGTTAGCAACTTGGTTATGGGAGCATCCCACATTACTCAATCAGGTAGTCTCTTTCATACACTCTTTTAAAGATGTTTTTGCTTGGTCCTACAAGGATTTAGAGGGGATTCCACCAAAATTGGGTGTCCACACTATACCTCTGGTTGAAGGGGCTAAGCCTGTAAGAGGCCGAGCTTACAAGCTCAACCCGAAGTATGCTGAGGCAATCAAGGCAGAGTTAGAAAAAATGCAAGAGGCAAGGATCATAGTACCTATGAAGCACTCTGAGTGGTTATCACCTATGGTGATAGCGCCTAAGAAGCAATCCAACAAAATCCGTGTGTGCGTCGATTACTGTGCTCTGAATAAGGTATCTATCCCAGATGGTTTCCCAACACCTTTCACTGAGAGTGTGCTCGAAGATGTAGCAGGGCATGTATTGTACAGTTTCATGGATGGGTTTAGTGGATACAATCAGTTGGGCATCCATCCAGGTGATCAGCTGAAAACAACCTTTGTGACTCCCAGGGGTATTTTTATATACACTCGAATGTCTTTTGGGTTGAAAAATGCCCCACCTTCTTTCAAAAGGGCGGTATATCTCATCTTTTGTCCTCTGCTTATGGATTATCTTCGCATCTTCATGGACGATTTTTCAACCTTCTCGGGTGCTCAATGTTCAACCCCAGTGGAAAACCTAGAGGAACACCTCGCTCAGCTCTCTGCTGTCTTACTCAGGTGCAGAGAGACACGCCTAAAGCTAAATCCTAACAAATGTCATTTTTTGGTTACT
Organism: Adiantum capillus-veneris; assembly: GCF_014529385.1. NCBI lineage: Eukaryota > Viridiplantae > Streptophyta > Polypodiopsida > Polypodiales > Pteridaceae > Adiantum > Adiantum capillus-veneris. The sequence goes on from NC_140931.1 coordinate 181,172,917, forward strand.
GAAGGCACACTTCTAGGCCATGTGGTGTCTGCTAAAGGTTTAGCGCCTGACCAAGAGAAGATTGTGGCAATCTTAAAGTTACCACCTCCCATCAACCCAAAAGGGGTACAGAGCTTTGTAGGCCACACAGGGTATCATCGCAGGTTTATACGCATGTATGCACAGGTGGCTCAACCTCTGACCCGCCTAACCAGTGCTGTTGTTCCCTTTCAATGGTCAAAGGCAGAGGCTAAAGCTTTTGCATACCTTAAAAAACGTCTCACTGAAGCGCCTATCTTAGTAGCTCCCGATTGGTCTCTCACCTTTCATGTGCATACAGATGCCAGTCAACAGGCTATGGGTGCGGTGCTGACTCAACCTAGTAAGGAGTATAACCTGGATCACCCTGTTCACTATGCAAGTCGCTTACTCACCAAGGCAGAGTGCAACTATAGCACCACAGAAAGGGAAGGTTTAGCTATTGTGTATGTCTCCAAAAGTTTCGGCCCTACTTATTAGGGGTCCACTTCACAGTTATTACTGATCACCATGCCGTGCGATATCTGCTCAACAAGCCGCAGGTTGCAGGTAGAGTATGGCGATGGCTACTCTTATTTCAAGAGTTCGATTTCGAAGTGGTACTCAGGCCCGGCAAACATCATGTCCTCGCCGACCACCTTTCTCGAGTTCACACTGGTGAAGAAGGAACAGGGGTTGTTGACGACTTTTCTGATAGCAATCTCTTTAAGGTAGATACCACACCGGAATGGTACGGCGATGTTTTGCATCTACTTTCTAGTGGCCTCTACCCAGAGAATGCTTCTCCCCTGCAGAAGAGACGCATGTTGCTAAAGTCTAGGCCTTTCACTCTCATTGGGGGCCAGCTATACAAATCAGGGCAGGATGGTGTTCTGAGGCGGTGTGTCTCCCCTCATGAAGTCGAGTATATTTTAGAGGATGCCCATAGTGGTCCCACTGGTGGCTATTACCCTGGCCATATTACTGCACAAAAGATTCTCCAGTGTGGCTTATGGTGGCCCTATATTTTCCGCGATGCAATTGCCTATGTAAAGGTATGTGATGTATGTCAGCATTGTGGCCCTAAACCAAGCAAACAGTCAAACCGTCCTCTGCAAGTCTCTATGGCATGGCAACCCTTTGAGAGATGGGGCATAGATTTTGTAGGCCCAATTACTCCCTCTGCCCAACCAGGCAATCGGAAGTATCTCTTGGTGGCTACCGACTACGCAACAAAGTGGGCAGAGGTACTTGCAACAACGGACTGCACTGGCACTACGGTAGCCAAGTTTCTCTACGAAAATATTTTGTGCAGGTTTGGATGTCCCTTGGAAATCACCAGTGAGACAGGGGTAGTCACTTTGTGAATGAAACAATTTCTACCTTGCTGGCCAACTACAAGATTTTTCGCAGAAAATCTTGTTCCTATTACCCTAGAGCAAACGGGCAGGCAGAGAGCACTAATAAGGTTCTGATAGCACTCCTGCGGAAAGCATGTCATCTTCATTCCTCTACTTCGGCTCAAGCTATCCACGGTACACTTTGGGCTTATCGAACTTCTTTCAAAGCCACAACCAATCACACCCCATTTCAATTGGCTTTCGGTTTGGAAGCGATAGCACCTTTCGAATTCAACTCAGGATCCCCGCGAGTGGGAAGTCTTCGTGCCAATGGAAATTTGGGGTCTGCATCTGTCTCTCGTCTTTTCCTTTTGGAGGAAAGCCGAGGTTTGGCTTCACTGGCTCTAGAAGCAGAGCAGCTTCGTCATAAAGCCTGGCATGATCGCCATCTCAGGAAGCCGCAAATAACGCGTGCACTGGTGCTACTTTATCAGGCCAAGTTTCTGAAAAAAGCAAAAAAGTTGGTCCTAGCATGGCAAGGACCGTATAAGGTAATGGAGATTCTACCCCACGGCGCTGTACAGTTAGCCACTCTCGAAGGAGTTCCGTTGCCTTTAGTCAATGGATCTCGAATAAAATGCTATCATGCTTAAGCTGCCGCTCAAGGGTCTAATCGAGCTACATTCAAGTGTTGAGCTTCGCAGATTCCTAAACCTAAACCTGTAAATAACTTCGGAATCACTCATCGGCATCTTGCTGTTCCTTTTCATCTTATCTCATACACCCTATGCTTACAATCTCTCATTAGACAGCTCCCCTTCTGCAGACTCTGTTAGGCTCAATGGGTTTGATTCTGGAATTGGATCAACTCTATCCGTCACTCTCTGTCTTCAATCTTTGTCTTTCTTGGACATAACCTAATCTCCTAAATCTGACTAAGTTCCTTTTCTCAGCTTTTGCTCTCAAGTTAAACTCAGTTCTTGGAGATGCATAAATACTTTGAGTGGGGTATTTATATAAGATGAGACTTCGCGTTTTATCTGGAATTGTTGATTCTTTCTGGTACCTCGGTTTTATCAATGCTTTCTATTCTTTTGGTCTAGCTAAATCTTTGCGGTCTCTGGATAGTTTCCGAAGCATTAAAGCTACATGTTTTTTTTCTACCCTCAGCTTGTCTCTCCTCTCAACCCCCTCCCCTAGCCCTAACCCTACCCATTACCTTCCTCTCCCTAGCCCCTAGCCTCGCCCTAAACCTCCCCTTTCCCCTAGCCTCGTGTCACCAGGAGGTGTATTTTTCCTGTTGCCTTTCGTAAATAAGTATTAGATATATTTATTTTATTTTTACTTGTTTGTCCCAAAACCCTTGAAAAGGTGCAAGTGGACATTGCATTGCCAGTGTGAAACAGCTGCAGCCAAATGGGTTTCTCACATCGGGGATTTAGGTCGGTCAGACAGGGACTGCCCGAGCCAGTTAGCACTGAATTCTGATGAGTATGGAAGCTCGTGTGCGCCAAACTGGAATTTGGGCCACTTGTCAAGTCACTGCAACTTTATAAGTTGAAAGGGTCCAGTAAATTAACCCACATTGTAGATGTTGGTCAAATGGTAGTCTTCAATGATGGTCAGGAGACCGATAGGGACGCCATGGAAGCATCTCCTAAAATTTAGGTAACTGCTATTTTTTACTAGAAAATGTGTTCGCATCATTAGCTCTGGAATGACAAGGGGAACATTTTATTCCTCTGCTGCCAAGTCAACTGACGCACCAGTTGAGATATTTTTAGCAGGGAAAGCCCAAACTCGGAAACTGGGCGACGTGTCAGCCTGTGAGCGATTCTGCCACTCTGGGAGGCAAAAACGAGCTGCATATCAACAAAGGGGCGCCATTCTCAGCCTCAGGTGGATTGTAGCAGGTACAGAAGCTATGGAATGCTTACCTTGCCCTCTATGCACAGTATGGTGATGGGAGTGATGCCCCGCACGCTACATACTGCTCTCTTTCTCCCCTACGTACAGTATGTTATGCCCCACTAGTGGGCTTCTCATTTGACCTATGTACAGTTCTGGGGGTTTATGCGCGTTTGCCAAGGCAAGAGCCTTCTGAACAGGAACCGGATTAGCTAATTGCTAATCCCCCACAGGTACGCACAGTTCCATCACCAAAGATTGCGAGTTTGGAGAGTTTTCTCGCGTCAAAACTCGTCCGATTCACAGGGGAACTGTCCCATTGCGTGCGGGAGCCCTTGGGACACGCGTAGGTGTGTTCGCTCCGCTAAAAACGATCTGAAACGGGGAATTACAGCCTGCTGTGTTTTTCTGCAGGTTTAGGGTTTCGCACCTAAACTGCAAGGGAACATCGGGGGAGCCTCGTGAGAGCCTTGGGATGCGTGTACAGGCTTTTGGGGTCCCGGCAGTGAAAAACAGAGAATTACAGCCCGCTGAATTTCTGTGACAGCTCACCAGAAAGCTTCCAGATATCGAGGGAATCCGTCCTAAACAGGTGTTTTTGACCTACAGGGGTTTTTGCGCCGTTATGCTGTCGAAATCCGGTCGAAAACCTGCGTTTTCAGCCCTCGCCAGGTTTGGACAGCTTTGTGAAAGCTTGTGCTAAGTGGTCGGATCGTCTACCTTAATTTGAATAAAGAAATACCGAAAGGGGCGCCAGTCTTTGGGGCCTACAAGGTGTCGGTCTCGTGTGCGCAGTGACATTCTAGTCACTGGACGCAACTGTGTTCTCTTCCCTTCTCAATACTCTGTGTAAAGTTAACAGGTAATTGAAATAGTACCGCCCTCTACGTTGTACGGGCCGGTTATACCTCGCCCTCGCCCTAACTTTCCCATCTCCTCGCCTATCGCCCCTAACCCTAGCTTTCCCCTCCCCCAAACCCCCTTACCTATCCCCTCGCCCAATTCCCTCACCCTCTCGCCCTAGCCCCCTCACCATCTCTCCCTCGCCCTAGCCCTTTCCCCCTCGCCCTCGCCCCCCCTCACCTTCTCGCCCTCGCCCTAACCCTCCCACCCCCTCGCCCTCTCCCATCCCCTCGCCCCTCGCCCTCGCCCTCTCCCCCCCTCACCCTCTCGCCCTCGCCTAAACCCTCCCACCCCCTCGCCCTCGCCCCCCCTCATCCTCTCGCCCTCGCCTAAACCCTCCCTCGCCCTCGCCCTCGCCTCTTTCCCCCTCGCCCTCCCCTTTTTCCTCGCCCCTAGCCCCTTCCCATCCTCTCGCCCCTTGCCCCTGCCCTGTTCCTCGCCCTAGCCCCTCGCCCTGGCCCAAAAAGCACCTTTTAAAAAAAAACTGGAAAGCTACTTTAGCTTGAACTTAAAAGTAAATCAGTCTCCACTTCCTCATATCAGAAGCGCCAAGAGTCTTCACAGTCTTTCCAGCGCCAGGTGCCTCCAAAGCTCCTGCGCCCTGCTACTCCAATTTCTCACTGGAAGTCCCCGCACAGTTTAGTAAGATGGTTCGTACTCGAAATAGGGAAAAGCATCTGCAATCAGAGGAAGAGTCTTCTGCATTTGGGGATAGCTCTGACAGTAAATCAGACTATACTCCTAGTTCAGAGCAGATTTCAGAGGAAGATTCACCATAGTCAGTCACTGCTGACAGAGTCACCACTCTCCAAGTGCCTCGCCCGTCTGGTGCACTGTCCAAGGTACCTTTAATAATGATATATCATCTACAGGCTCCGAATCCAGCACTCAAGGATGTGTCCTCTCAGCAGCAACTGATACACTTGGGTCTTCAAAATTTTGCTCAGACAGATTTGTCTGCCAATATCTCTACTGTCAAGCTATGTTCCCTCTTGCTAACTTTTCCAAAGCTGAATGATACTACGCTTACTGCGGAGGATATCGGACAGGCTATGGGAATACTGACTGTGCTGGCACCTCTGCCCACAACAAAAACCTTCTCGAATCTCTCACCAGAAGAAACTGCAAATGCTTGTCAGGACCTTTTGCTGGACTCACATCCAGCCTATCACAGGAGTCAGCAACTGTATTCAGTGTTACAGTATTATTTTTTACTACGAGCACCTGAAAGAACAAGGGTTCCATCTTCTCCAGGTTCTCTAGCAATATGCGATGCTCTCTTTTGTCTATACCACTGCCTGCCATACCCATTTCACAATTTGCTGTTTAAAGCGCTACAGGACAGGGCAAAGCGTTTTCGGACTCGGCGTAAAGGCAAAGTGGAAAGGTTCAATTGCTATGCAGCGCCTATTATGTATTGGGTAGTACAGATTATGCAGCAAAAGACAGATGCAAAAGCAGTTCTCACCCTTCAAGATGATCCAAAAGAGCAAGAACGTTCCAAAATGGCCAAAGGGAAAGGCATCTTGCGCAAGAGGGCAAAGGTACAAAAAGATTCATCTGAGCAGTTGGCAACACTACCTTTCTCAGAATCACAGGTCAAAATCTTACAACACCAGCAGTGCGTATGTCTACTTCTGTGGCCACCTCCACTTTCACACCACCTCTTGTGAGTAGTGTTGCAATCACTAAAACACAACCTCCAGTTGTGTCGCCAGCACCACGTACTACTCTTAATGTTGGGGCACCGAAGGATACTGCAGGGGCATCTAGCTCTGGGACGCCTACATCTGACAAGCATGACATATATGATACTATTGCGCCTCAGGCCGACACACTTTTAGAGGCAGACAGAAGAGCCATTTCGACAATTATCAATGCAACCCTCTCATTGCAAGGTACCAACGGTATGCATCGCGCTTGCTATGACGGTATGACAAGGGAAGTGCAAACGCATCCTCAACGAGCGATGGATAGGGACAATTTCATTGCTACAGCTCAAGATCGCATAAGAATCTTAACTCAACAGGTAGTGGACCTCAAACATATTGTCCACTCAACAAAAACAGTTGAAAGAGGTAAATGATATGACCGCAGCAATTCACGACCTCTCTCCGGTGGTACATACACTATGTCCTTGTGCAAAATACCGAGTTGTAGCCACTTCACAAGCAATTCCAGCTACAGCTACAGCTACAACTACAACCCCGATTTCTGAGCAAGTTCCTGCTATGGCAACACAGGTACCGACACAAACGGACGTTTCCAAAGCACACTCAAGGGATTCTCAAACAGCAGAGAAAGAAAATCCTACCAATATGGAGTCTAAACCAACATGATCGGTCTCATCACAATTTCAGGGTCCCTCTATGGCCTCCCCCTCCCAGTCCCCATCCTTTCCTCAGTACTTCTACGGCTTCCCGGGATTCCAACATCCTGTTCCACCCTCGCAGCCTGGGCAATCTTTTCCTGGGTTTCCACCCGCTCCACCTACTCACCCTCAACCGTCTCACATGACGCAGCCTGCTGCTCATGGGGTGGCTACTCCATACCCGATGTACCCTCCTCATGGCCACTACCCCTCACCATACACTTGGCCTCCATCTCCTTACCCACCTTACTATCAGCCTCCTCCTCCTCCATCATCCGACCACCAACAGTAGATCGCCAATATTTCAGTGCTTCAGTTCCACTCTCCGGGACGGGCAGCGGTCTTGTGGCAGGCAACCTGTAGCCTGCTACAGTGTCACTTTCACTTTCACACGACAGAAGTTTACAGTTGGTCTTTGGTCTGGTCGGTTCACACTTGGGCAGAGAGACACGTGGCAGGGTGGTCTAGTGGACATCGTGGCCAGGTCACCACCGCCACCCAGTAGGGATAGACTTAGATGATGTTCTTTATGAGCCGTTGGTGGCTCTTGATGAGTCGTTTTGGAGCCCAATGCTTCCGCATCTTCGAGGCCCGCCCGGAGCCCCATCCCACCGGCGGAGACTGTATGTGACATCTGGATGAAGCTCATCCCTACAAATTTTCAGATGTAAGAGATTTGACTCCATAAGTGCCTCACATCATTTCGCATCTCATTTCTTGCATAAACAAATTAAAGGAAATCCACATGTTAATTTGATGGTGACGAGTCAACACATGGCCGTTCTCTCTGGAGTGAGCATGAATAGCTGCTCATGAAACCTGTTTTACCAAACTTGGAATGAATTAAAATGCACATATAACAACAAATGACTTGAACTATTACCTTGTTTTTAATTATAATCCAGCAATCATTTGCTTTGTTGTGCTTGGAGACTTCTGATGCAGTGAAAATTTGCGGACGTCCCTGTACCGAAACATAAGCAACAATGTATCTTGGGAATCTTAGGAAGAACGACCACATTAGGCAAAAGCCAAGCACATGGCATGTCTCTGGCAATGATGCACATGATGTTCAAGCCTTCCCAAGCTCATTGGGCGTTCACAGGATCGGTGAGAGGATAAAACAATTTGAACAAAAGTATGAGCATGAATCCAGGGATAGCAGCCCCTGCTTTTTCAGTCAGTTTGTATGTTATTCTGGTTTTGGATTTAGACTTTGCTGTAGCTGGTTTCCAGGGCTTCAGTTTTGGCTCTTCAAAAGTTTTGATGCTACTGCTTCCTAGCTCTTGTACAAACTTCTATATCATCTGAATGCATTCTATTGTCCTTCCAAAAGAGCCCGAGTTTGAAGCAACACTAAAATAACTTGGAGTTTACTTGTGGCTTAGCTCATCCTCACTTGCAACAAGTACACTGAAGCCAGCTGGCAAAACTTGACAGGTGGAGTACTACACAATCTTGCAATCACAAAACCTGAAAACACCTTCATGTGGAGACACGATCACTTGCACAAAGAGGGGCAAAGTTCCCCTCCAACAAAGCACAGGCCCCTAAGGTAGGCACCCCTGGGGGTATTTCTTTAATTATAGATGTCCAACAGGTTACAATTTGATCTCTGGACTCAGAGAATGAAAAACGTTGCCTTGTTTAAAACTGGGACGCCAATTTTGATTGATTTCACTAAACTTAAACATGATAACCAAATCAGGTTGAATGACGCACTTGGCAGAATTTAAAAAAATTCGTATGTAGGAATATAAGAATCGCATCTAAAAAACACGAGGCATGAATAATCACAAGCTTTTTTTATCAATTTAGTCAAAGACTTGAAATACAGGAGCATTCCTGCATTTCTATAGGACAATGTAATACGAAAATTTATTAAAAACTTAAATCATGATGTTGAATTTCATGGAGCAAGAGTTCAGAATATTATTGAGATAAGAATTTCACACCTTGCTTGTGGTGCTCTTAGTGAGTCCCTGATCTGGACCTGCAAAGCAAGTTGGCTTGTGCAATCAATGACTTTACCAAATTACGAATTCAGCACTACAAAAATGCACAGTTGATTATACAAGTTGATGGTCAAAACTTACAAGAGTCTTTCGTTGACATCTTACTCACATAAGAAAGCAACAATCATAATGTAAGTGTGACGACCTGATGACGTGGCACCCTCACAGACCGATGACCTGGAATGTACGTATGAGGACGTGGTAGTGCTAACTGTAGCACAGCTGCAGTGCTAGCAGTTTCTAATGTTACAGGAGGAGAGTGCACTGTGCCTAGACGATTGAACCAAGTGGACCGACCAAGATGCTGATGTGACTACTCTTGGGCGAGCACTTTGGCGGAAGGGGGACGAGTGATAGCAAGACCATCAGCGTGGCCTAGGCCTACCTGGTCTACCATCAACCACACAACCTACAGGGTCTACCTCATCCACTCACCAGTGGTGAGAGATATATTATCATTGTGTATATATCATTCAGGAGATATCAGTGGACCATCATCATGGTGTCTTATCAGTGTCTGTTATTCAGTTAAATTCTAGAGTCACACAGCAGTTGGTCCTGCACTACCTAGACTCGACACCCCCTTTATCTAAGTAGCATAGTATGTGGTCTGTAGTTGGGACCGCTGCCAGCCGAGGTCTTGTACTTGGGTCTTTGCAGTATATGGAGGCTTGATTGAGCAGTTCTTGTGTCTCTTGTGTTGTCTCTATCCCTAGTCTTTGTCAGTTCTGTTCTTTTACACAACTTGAGTTATCACATTGCAATACACACTAGTGGCACGAGTGAGACTCTGAGCATACTGCTCTGAGGCTACCCATGTCACAAACAGAGCACCATAAGGTGCTCTAATTTTTGGCACACCTGGTGGGACCTCAACTGCTGAAGTCTCTCTCTGCCTTGCTCGCTCGAGTTGGTGGCATGGCTAGGCCCAGCCGGTGTGTGGTCGACTGGTAGACTAGTCCACTAGTGAAGCAGTATTAGGTCAAGAGGTCGAATAGTTCAGGCAGGTCGAGAAGATCGACTGGTCAAAGCCGAGAGGTCAGTTAGTCCAAGTAGGTCAAGTTGGTCAATTAGTCCAAGCACGTCAAGAGGTCTAGTCCTACAAGGTCAAGAGGTCGACTAGTCTTGGCAGGTCAACTGTCTGTTCAAGCAGGTCGACTGCCTACTAGGCTGGTTGGTCTACAATGTGCTCATGTACGACCAAGAGCATGTCAATCCCCTGAAGAGTCCACTGCAGTATTATCACATGAAGCGAAAGCCTTTCGTACCAAGTAGAAGCCCTCACACCTCCACTCGTCACTACCAGCCGAAGCCTCAACATCTCGGTCCCCTAGTTGCTACTATACCATGGTCCACCTCCTCTCTTGACACCCCCTTTCTGGTTGCTTGGCTCTTCCGCAGTTCCAACCACTCTAGAGCCTACAGTGCCTGCAGAAAGGAGGACCTAACTAACATTCTAGCAAAGGCCACATTCAAGTTTCCCACCTTCAAGAAGCTCTCAACAAAAGATGATGACAATCATGTGTGCAACCGGCTTGGCACTGACAAGACAATCATCTCATAGCAACACACGAACAGAATAGAAACTTTTAAGACTTCAAAACTCAAAGTAGTCGAGACAAGCGGCGGCACAGTTCCGCTTCTAGGTGCACTGGCCCCAAAGTCTAGCGCCCCTTCCAATACTTCTATTTATATTGATAAGCACAGAGTACAACTGCCAGGCCAGGGAGTTGCTCTACATTGTGTGACCACACACTGACCAACATGCGACCCCCAACAGTCAACCATAGTATCTCATACTTAGCTTTGAAAAAAGCATCTCCTTACCCTTCATTTTCTTGAGGAGTGTCTTATCAAACCGAAGAAGCACCCAATCCCCATTCTTCAACTATAAATTGCGGCGATGCCTGTCTGCTGAGATGCTTGTCCGCTGCCTTCTTGTGCTGTTCTTAGACTTCTGCAAAGCCTCTGAGACTGCCTTCGCACGAGCAATCTCTAGATCCTGAACAAAGTGATCTAAAATCTTGTCCTTGTTGCACAAAAGGGAAGGAACCTTTTTGCCACCCTCAATAATCCAAATGGTGCCCTTCCCGTCGAAGTGCGAACGGTGTTGTTGTATGCAAAGTTCACCAATGGTAAATACCGCTCCCCCTAAGACTTACATTCAAAGATATAACACTTTCACAAGTCCAAAACAACTAAATTGGTTATCTTTGATTGTCCATCAGACGTTAATGAATTGACAACAAGAATTTGAGTGCGGTACCCACACTCTCACACATTGCTCTCCAAAACAAACTGTTGAACCAGGGATCTCTCTTCGAAACAATAGATGTATGCATCCCATGTAACCAATAGATGTATGAGACAAAAAGCTTTGCCAAATAATTGGCCTCCATTGTCTTCTTCAATAGTACAAAATGAGCCTACTTGAGTCTATCCACTATAGTCCATATGCCACATGCCCACTCTGAGTCTTGGAAAGATAAAAACCATTCGTGAGTCAGAAAGGCATCAGCAAATACTCATACAATCCAAAGGATCATCTCACCCTTGTCTTGTATACATTTTCGAGAGTGATCTTGATTTGATGATAGCCACTTTTAAGATTGATTTTGCTAAAGCAAGTAGAACCCTGTAATCTATCAAGTATATCATTGATTCTCAGTGTTAAAAACTTGTTCTAGATGCTAATCTTATTGAGAGCCCTGTAATCGATGCACATCCTCCAAGATCCATTTTTCTTATGAACAATCTATATCGAAGAACAAAGAGGTGATGTACTGATAGATCAATCATTTATCTAGAAGGTCCTATACTTGACTCATGATCTCTTCCTGTTAAGCACCACTCACTTTGTAAGGAGGTCTATTCGATGGAGTACTACGAGGAATCACGTCAATGGTGTCATCCTCCGGCCTTTCGGGTGGTAACTTGCTAGGTAAAACCTCTGAAAAATAGTCCGCTTGGGCTTGCAGAAAACTTTGCCGCTAAGAATCTAACTCAAACAAATTGGAATCCATACCTATCATCCACATTATTGAAAAAGACTGAGTAAACAAAAAGGGTTGATTTCATTAAATTAGAAATGGTTGTAGCCGATACAAGGATTACCGATTCGCCTTTTAGTTTTACATCTATCACCACTTTCTGACCCTTGCTATTCTTCAATTGAATTTTACTTCCACGACTACCCTGTTCTAGGCATGCCACGGCATCCCTAACAGAACATCACACCTTTCCAGAGGCATTATGTTAAAGTCCTTGTGCCCTAAGTAACCTTGACAATGTAATCTCAGCTTACCAATGATGGGCGTTACGACGACTTCATGCCCTTGTGCTGCCAACACTGCATCCATTTCTGGCTCCATGTCTTCAAGCTTAATTCCTAGATGAACCCCCATCTCAATTGAGATTAAATTGACGTTGGCTCCACTATCAAAGAAAATGAGCGCTTCTTGGTCATGTACCTTGCCTCACGTCCTGCAGAGCTCCTTGTCGGGATCAGAGTGACTCTCAAGCGTCCCCATTGAATCTCGAATAAGGTCATGACTTGGTTTTCCCTTTCTTTGCCCACTCCTCTGCCGCTTTCGATGATTTTGGTTTGTCTTTATTCTTCTCCTCCTTTTTACAACGCTTTCCGAAGATGTGCCCGGTCTCTCCATGCACAGAGCACTTGCCTTGCTTGGAATACTCTGCCTTTTGCTCAACAGACATCTACAAGGTGGAGTATTTCTTCTTCTGCATTTTTTTAGATTTCTTTTAATCCTTTGATACCACTTTCTCGGCACTTTTAATCATTGGCTCATTTGTAGCATAAGTCAATGACCCCGTTCTCAACGAGAAACTATCCATAGCATGTTCGATAAGTCGTTGAATGCTTGAAGATCTATACTTGAGACAGTATCTCTGGATCTCTTTAGGTAGACCGCAGCAATATCATTCCATTTGCTCTTTTAAAAACTTTCTTGAAAGACGCCACTTGCAAAAATGTATCGCAATATCTCTGGTTGCAAGTAGAGATAGTGTCTTCAAACTAGGGAGTGAGCCAAATAGACGAAAACAACTTCTTGAACTTCACCCAGTTACCTGGTGCTTTCTTATGCAGTAAACGCGTAGACCACCATGTTTGAGCATTCCCTTTGAAGTGGGAAGCTACCTTCAAGGCTTCTGTAATATTGCCTCCGGAAAAGGTGGTGTCAAACTCGTCTATAAAAGAAAGAGCTCAACGGGTATCCTTGTGGCCGGAAAAAGTGTCGAGCTTGATGCCTTGGGCCCCATCCTTGAATTCCGTCTATCTCTTCTCCGTTCAAAAATGTCATACTTAGGTTCCCAAATCATGTGATTCCTCTTCTTATTAAGTGAAAGCGCGAAGCAGAAGGTACCGGTAGGTGCGCGTGCGATGTAGTGCAAGATTGGGGCAAGAAGCAGGAGGCGGAGTGCAACAGAGAGAAAGCGCTAGGGATCGAAGCAAGGAGAGAGAGAGAGAGAGAGAGAGAGAGAGAGAGAGAGAGCTCACGTTTTTGGGGAAAACTCAATAAGTGACTTTTGGGTTTTTCCACTTTTATTATAAGTGACTTTAAAAAAATGTGTCCAGGTTCAATGTGAACCTGCACACATTGAACCTGCACAAAGTATAAAAAATATACAAAACGGGGTTATTTAGGCCTGTAACCCAACAACCTCCCTCTTAAAGGCATAAATGATGCCTTTAAGTTGACCAACTCCCACCAGCTGTATGCAATGCTCATGTTGAGCCTTAGCAAGACTCTTAGTGAGAACATCTACAGGGTTATCTTGTGTATGGATCTTAGTCAAGGTGACTAGACCATCCTCCAATACCTTTCGTATGAAGTGGTACCGCACATCTATGTGTTTGGTACGCGCATGAAACATGGCATTTTTTGCTAAATAGATAGCACTCTGGCTATCACAACCCAACGCGGGTGTATGAGCAAGCATGCCAAGTTCTTTTGCAAGTCTGCCCAACCAAATGGCCTCTTTTGAAGCCTCTGTGGCTGAAATATATTCAGCCTTAGTAGTACTCAACGCCACAATTTTCTGTAACCTAGAACACCAAGAGACTGCACCACCAGCAATGGCAAATACATATCCATTGGTAGATTTCCTGGTATCCATGTCACCTGCCATGTCTGGATCACAATATCCCTGCAACTTTAAGTCACTTTTGCCATAACAAATACACTTTGATTGTGTACCTTTCAAATATCTTAGAATGCATTTGACAGCTTCCCAATGCTCTTTGCCAGGATTCGACATGTATCGACTAACAATTCCCACTGCATAAGCAATGTCGGGACGAGTGGCAACCATATCATACATAAGAGATCCACAAGCTGATGCATAAGGGATTCCCTTCATTGCTTTCAATGCCACCTCATCCTTTCGCCAATCTGCTTTGCTAAGCTTAGTGTATGGAGGTAAAGGTACCCCAAGAGACTTAGCATCAAGCATATTAAATCTATCAAGTACTTTTGCAATGTACCTTTCTTAAGATAAAAACAGCAATTTCAGCTTTCTATCTCTTTTAATACGCATGCCCAAAATATGCTCTGCATCACCCAAATCCTTCATAGCAAATGCTGAATTTAGCTTACGTTTCAAAGCATCAAGACTAGTCTTATGTTTCCCGGCAAGCAGCATGTCATCAACATAGAGAACAAGTATGATGGGACTACCATCTTCACCCCTTTTCGAATACAAACAATGATCTGCATGGCTGCGTTTAAAGCCTTAAGACAGCATAAAAGTGTCAAACTTCTTATACCACTGTCGTGATGATTGTCTCAAACCATACAGAGCCCTTTTCAGTTTGCATACAAGTTCCTCGCGTGTAGGAACTACAAAACCTTCAGGCTGTTTCATGTATATGTTCTCTTCAATGTCACCATGCAAAAACGTTGTCTTTACATCCATTTGATTCAATTCCAAATTAAGCACCGCAACGAGAGCAAAAAGGACAAGTAAATTATAAGCTTTATAACAAGAGAAAAGATTTCTTGAAAATCAATTCCTTCTTTCTGTGCATATTCTTTTGCAACCAATCTTGCCTTGTACTTGGGTTTTTCATCCACTATCTTAATCAAGGTGGAAAGGTACGTAGTGTACGGGACGGTTTAGGTACGTACGGAACGTACTTCCATACTGAACCAACCTTTAGGTAAGTGATAGGTACGTACCATTTGTAAAAAAAGATAATTACACTAAATTTAAGTTCACAGACCTTTCAAAATTCAGCCTCATTAACAATGCAATGCTTAAAATGAACATATTGATCATAAAACTCAATGACTCAAGACTCAATACTCAATCAGAAAACCAATGACCATAAATCATAAAACCAAATAACAACTGTCACCAGGAGGTGTATTTTTCCTGTTGCCTTCCGTAAATAAGTACTAGGTATTTTTATTTATTTTTATTTTTACTTGTTTTCCCCGGAACCCTTGAAAAGGTGCAAGTGGACATTGCATGGCCAGTGTGAAACGGCTGCGGCCGAATAGGTTTCTCACAGCAGGAGTCTTGATTGGTCAGTCTGGGATTGGTAAGGCCAGTTAGCACTGAATTCTAATGAGTATGGAAGCCTGTGCGCGCCAAATGAAGTCTGGGCCACTCGAAAAGTAACTTATAACTTTATAAGTGAGTGGGAACTAGAGAATTAACTCAAAAGGGGCAAACTGGACACATGGTGGCTCCTGGTGAAGTTTTCCACTTCCATCAGCAAGAGGGGGCGCCCAATTTGAGAGAGGAGGCTGATTTGACTCATAAGTGTGCTACAGTGTGTGTGTGTGAGTACTGGGTGCAGGTCTACAACTTTAATGGAAAGCTTGCCTTCTCCTCTGTCTCCTGTAGCACGATGATTTGCTCTCGTGCATCTCTCTCTCCCCTTTGGCACATATGGTAATGCCCCACTAGTTGGGCTACTCAGATGAACATGTAAAGTTCTGGGGGTTTATGCGCGTTTGCCAAGGCAAGAGCCTTCTGAACAGGAACCGGATTAGCTAATTGTTAATCCCCCACAGGTACGCACAGTTCCATCGCGAAAGATTCCGAGTTCGGAGAGTTTTCTAGTGTGAAAACTCGTCCAATTCACAGGGGAACTGTCCCATTGTGTGCGGGAGCCCTTGGGACACGCGTAGGTGTGTTCGCTCCGCTAAAAATGATCCGAAACAGCGAATTACAGCCTGCTGTGTTTTTCTGCAGGTTTCGGGTTTCGTACCTAAACTGCAAAGGAACCCCGGGGGAGCCTCGTTAGAGCCTTGGGATGCGTGTACAGGCTTTTGGGCACCCGGTAGTGAAAAACAAAGAATTACAGCCTGCTGAATTTCTTTGACAGCTCACCAGAAAGCTTCCAGATAACGAGGGAATCCGTCTTAGACAGGTGCTTTTGGCCTACAGGGGTTTTTGCGCCATTATGCTGCCAAAATCAGCTCGAAAACCTGCATTTTCAGCCCTCGCCAGGTTTGGACAGCTTTGTGAAAGCTTGTGCGAAGTGGTCGGATCGTCTACCTTAATTTGAATAAAGAAATAACGAAAGGGGCGCCAGTCTTTGGGGCCTACAGGGTGTCGGTCTCGTGGGCGCAGTGACATTCTAGTCACTGGACGCAACTGTGTTCTCTTCCCTTCTCAGTGCTCTGTGTAAAGTTAACAAGTAATTGAAATAGTACCGCCCTCTACGTTGTACAGGCCGGTTTTATGGTTCCATCGACGGGATAGTCACTTTTTCTTCGAAAAGTGCAGCGTGGATTGTTGTGGGTGAAAGAAACACAGAGCTTGTCGATATGGCAGAGAAGAGAGACCAAGTACCTGAAGAGGGATCTTCCTCACATGGCACAGAGAAAATTCCTTCAACTCTTCAAGAAGAGGACAGGTTGTTTAGAACTCAACTGTGTTGTTGCATGGACATGTTTCAGCAGTTGGCTAACAACCCAAGGATGCAGGAGTTCTTACAAGCTTCGAATCAGGGTTTTCAGCCTCCTACACAGGGCATGACTGAGCCGTTGGAGGAAAAGGAGATTTCCAATGCGCAGAGGACTCATGATGCTCGAGGGAAAGCCCATGTGGTTGAGCAACTAGAGGTGTCCAATGATCCAAAGCAACTTTCTTTAGCTGGACAAGAACCGTTTGTGAATGGTCAAGGGAGTAATGAACACGCTATGCGTCAGACCCTTCCATTACTTAATACTTACCCTTGTTATTTTGGAGGTGGTTCAGTGTTTCAAGCTATGACTGGACCTTCCACAGGTTATATGCCAGGGAATATGTTCGGGACAATGCAAACAGGCATGGGTAACCCTATGTACGCGAACATGGGTGTCCAACCAGGTTTTCAGGGTGCCTATGGCCAGTTTCGAGTGCCTGGAACACAATTTGGTATGGCTGGTTTTTCGCAGCCATACGTACAAAATGCAGATATGACAGGTAAAACATTTGATGCGAGTGCTCGAATGAACAATCATGGAGCACCACTGTTACAGGCACCTGTTTATGATAATGTAGCTCCTTTGAGTCAGCTTAAGGATTACAAGGAAGGTAGGCAAGGAGTGAAGTTTGAAACTTTCAGAGGAACTGAGGACCAATTGAAGGCTTTGACCTTCATACAGCAGTTCGATGCAACTTATGCTGGAGGAACCTTCACGGAATCTTCAAAGATACGCAAGGCTGCCACTGTCTTGAAAGGGAATGCGCTTCAATGGTGGACCGCATTGTTGAACCAAGGTCAAGCCCCAACAACGTGGGTCCAATTCAAGTAGCTTTTTGCGCCTGCATGGTTGACAAACACTTTTGAAGTGGATGTAATGACGGAATGGCACGAGTTGAATGCTAAACAGTGTGCGGATCTAGAAGAGTACAATAAACGGTTTTGGGCCGCACTATTGCCAGTCACCTCTTACAGGTTTGTGCCATTGTCAGAACAGATTGAGAAGTACTGTTGCGGATTGCCCAAGAAAATCAGGGACTACTGCACAAAGACTACTGTCATGAATATGTTTCAGTTGATAGAGAATGCAAGAGTGGCCAGCAATCTGTCGAAAGGAGATTCCAATGGATTTAATAGCCACAAGAAAGGGTCCCAGGGCAAACAATTTTCACCCAAGGGCAATGTTGCAGCAAAGCCTTCTGAGCCTCCCACAAAGAAGCCTTCCACTGAAGAAGGTGATACATCCAAGAAGCAGTCTAAGTCTTCTTCGGGACGAGGACAAGCACAAAAAAGGCATTTTTCTGGCAAAACTTTTCAAGAAAGGAAAGCTCTTAGGGAGGCCAAGAAATGCTATATTTGTGAACAGGAAGGACATTTTGCAAATGAATGCCCACAGAAGAAGTCACAGGATAAGGATGACAAGTCAGACCATAAAGGGAAGAAGCCAAAGCCAAGTGCAGGACTTGTTCCAGATTTGGTTGGAGACCAGCCAAACACAGATGCCACGGAGCTGTGCAGAGCTTGGGGCAAAGTTAGAGACCAGACAATGCTGGTTTTCTTTGATCCAGGAGCCCGTGCAAATTTCGTATCACCAGAATTGGCATCAAAGTTGGGCATTCGTGCAGAGGAGATGGGTATGACAGGCGAAGCAGGTTTGGCATGCCAAGGACATTCAGAGCCTGTTACTCCCATTCTGGGAAAGCTTCGTCTGCACATTCAGAGCTATGTGGATACGGAAGAATTTCATATTATGCCGCTTGAGGGCTGTGATGTGTTACTGGGTATCCCATGGTGTTACAGGTTGCATGCTATGGTGGATACTTACAACAAAATGATTACCCTTGTACATAGAGGAAAGACTCATGTCCTTGATGTAAAGCTTAAAGGCGAGTTTGTTCCAGTTGTTTCTGCTTCTGCTATTTCATCTGTAATAAAGAATCATCTTTCTGCGTACTTGATCTTTGCAAAAGAAGTACCTCAAGTGGTATCTAATTTGTCTACCTTAGATAAAGACAGGTCCAACTTTTTTGAGTGGTTTCAGTGATTGTTTTTCAGACTCTTTGCCAGGGGAGTTATCTCTTGAGAGACCTGAGGATCATACCATAGATCTTGTGCCAGGTTCTAGTCCACCGAATAGACCACCATACAGGGTTAGTGCAGCCCAGCAGAAAGAGATTATGAGTCAAGTCAACGAGCTTTTAGAGAAGGGGCTGATTCAGCCCAGTTCATCCCCTTTTTGTTCGCCTGTACTCTTAGTGCAGAAGAAGGATGGTTCATGGCGCATGTGCATTGACTATCGCGCCTTGAATAAGAACAGGTTCTCCATACCGAGGATACATGACATTCTTGATCGGCTTGAGGGAGTGTCATTGTTTACAAGGATAGACCTAAAGAGTGGCTAACATCAGGATTGTTGCAACCATTGCCGATCCCAGATAGGCCATGGGAAAGCATAGCAATGGACTTTATCTTTGATCTTCCAAGGACGCAAACAGGCAATGATGGGATTTGGACTATTATTTGTAGGTTCAATAAGCAGGCCCATTTCATTCCTGTGAGGAAGAAGATAAAGTCAGAACACATGGTGAAGATATTCATGAGCAGTATCTTTAAATATCACGGAATGCCTCAGTCAATTGTCAGTGATAGGGATCCACGTATGACGAGTCTTTTCTGAAAGGCATTGTTTGAGAACATGGGCACTACGCTAAAGTTCTCTTCTTCGTTTCATCCGCAAACTGATGGACAGTCAGAAGAGGCAAATTCTAATGTCCTCGACCTGGTCAAATGTTATGTGTCAGAGCATAAGGCAACTTGGGAACACCACCTTCCATTGGTTAATTATACTTACAATAACACTGTGCATACGTCAACAGGTAAGGCACCATTTGAGATAGTGGAAGGAGGAAAGAAGGTCCCGCCCATTTTGCAGACTAAGGACAAGATTTTTGAGGCAGATAAGTAAGTGCAAGATATGGATGAAACATACAGGAAGATAAAGATTGCTCTTGAGAAGACTCGGGCTAAGCAAAAGAAAGCTGCTGATCGTCACCGTCGTGAACTTGTATTTTCACTTGGTGATTGGGTGCTTTTGCGCTTTGAAAAGGCCAGGTTAAGGAAAAGGAAAGGCAAGGAACGCTTGTTTCCTAAGCTCAGTATGCGATATTATGGTCCTTTTCAGATTTCAAAAAAGATCAGCGATGTAGCTTACAGGTTAAAGCTACCAGAAGGCTGGAAAATACATAATGCTTTTCATGTCAGCCTTCTAGGACCCTTTGTTGGTAATGTGCCAGAGAATATGCTTGATGAGGAACAACCCGAAGTGGAAGAAATGGATGAAATCCTTGTTCCTGAACAGATATTGGCACATAAAGAAAGAAAGGTTAGAGGAAAAGTTGTAAGAGGTAAAGTTCAAGAACTATCCATCGTTGGATGCCAAATGGATGGAAGAGTCTGAATTGGTTGATTCACCTCAGCTATTGCAATTGTATCTTGAAGCCTTTCAGATGGAACCCACAGTGACTTGATGTAGCCTTTTCTGGAGCAAGGCAAGAGCATGGTTCATGATGCTCAAGAGGGTAGTTAAGCAATTGTATCTACTCTTTCCATACAGAATTTAGCTAGAGAAGTTTGTGCTTGAGAGTACACTAGAAGACTTCTATGCTTGATATATGCGTTGTAGCCAGGTTGGTGGGATTGTTTAATCGTCCAACGCTACATTTCCGGAAGCATGTATATCTTGGATTCCCATCATAGAATATATGTGATATCAGGAGATACCGCATGTATTATTGGCATGCAAGCGAGGTCGCTTGCAGTATTTCAAGGGTGGGGTGTGTCACCAGGAGGTGTATTTTTCCTGTTCACTTCCATAAATAAGTACTAGGTATTTTTATTTATTTTTATTTTTACTTGTTTTCACCGGAACCCTTGAAAAGGTGTAAGTGGACATTGCATGGCGAGTGTGAAACGGCTGCGGCCGAATAGGTTTCTCACAGCGGGAGTTTGGGTCGGTCAGTCTGGCATTGGTCAGGCCAGTTAGCACTGAATTCTAATGAGTATGGAAGCTTGTGCGCGCCAAATGAAGTCTGGGCCACTCGAAAAGTAACTTATAACTTTATAAGTGAGTGGGAACTAGAGAATTAACTCAAAAGGGGCAAACTGGACACATGGCGGCTCTTGGTGAAGTTTTCCACTTCCATCAGCAAGAGGGGGCGCCCAATTTGAGAGAGGAGGCTGATTTGACTCATAAGTGTGCTACAGTGTGTGTGTGTGAGTAGTGGGTGCAGGTCTACAGCTTTAATGGAAAGCTTGCCTTCTCCTCTGTCTCATGTAGCGCGATGATTTGCTGTCGTGCATCTCTCTCTCCCCTTTGGCACATATGGTAATGCCCCACTAGTTGGGCAACTCAAATGAACATGTAAAGTTCTGGCGGTTTATGCGCGTTTGCCAGGGCAAGAGCCTTGGAACCGGATTAGCTAATTGCTAATCCCCCACAGGTACGCACAGTTCCATCGCGAAAGATTGCAAGTTCGGAGAGTTTTCTCGCGTGAAAAATCGTCCAATTCATAGGGAAACTGTCCCATTGTGTGCGGGAGCCCTTGGGACACGCATAGGCGTGTTCGCTCCGCTAAAAACGATCCGAAACAGCGAATTACAGCCTGTTGTGTTTTTCTGCAGGTTTAGGGTTTCGTACCTAAATTGCAAGGGAACCCCGGGGGAGCCTCGTGAGAGCCTTGGGATGCGTGTACAAGCTTTTGGGCACCCGGTAGTGAAAAACAAGGAATTACAGCCCGCTGAATTTCTGTGACAGCTCACCAAAAAGCTTCCAGATAGCAAGGGAATCCCGCTTAGACAGGTGCTTTTGACCTACAGGGTTTTTGCGCCGTTATGCTGCCAAAATCAGGTCGAAAACCTGCGTTTTCAGCCCTCGCCAGGTTTGGACAGCTTTGTGAAAGCTTGTGCGAAGTGGTTAGATCGTCTACCTTAATTTGAATAAAGAAATACCGAAAGGGACGCCAGTCTTTGGGGCCTACAGGGTGTCGGTCTCGTGGGCGCAGTGACATTCTAGTCACTGGACGCAACTGTGTTCTCTTCCCTTCTCAGTGCTCTGTGTAAAGTTAACAGGTAATTGAAATAGTACCGCCCTCTACGTTGTACAGGCCGGTTTTAACAACTACAAACATCATGTCCATGGCATCAGCCAGAAGTCGGCATATACCATACAAACTGAATCAAGATCCAAAACAAAGTACTGTGAAATACTACAATGCCATAATAACAATAAAAGTCTGCTACAGCCTGTCCTCCAAAGCATGCTGTCACCAGTGTGCACTAAGACCGTAGACGTGCAGCCTCAAAAGTCTGTGTCAGATGCGGAAGATGAATCGTCGGTAGAGAGCAAGCCCCCATCATCAAGGACATTGCCCTCCTCATCAAACTCAAGGTCAGGCTCAGCATATGTCAACTCTGGTACAAGCACCTCTGCACCACAAGCCTCCTCAGGCATATCAGCAATCTCTGCATGGATGAGCCGGACAGCTCCATTTGCTCGCCTGCGAATGGAGCGAATAGGAAGCTTCCCCCTGCGAATACTCTCTCGTCTCACAGTGTCTGGATCTCCTCCCACTGTGCGTAGAGGAAGGCTAAGAGCTCGTGCACGTGATCTAGTCACACGACGATCCACGCTCTCGAGCTCTCTATGCAGCTCTCTACGAATCTGCTCCTGCTCGTCTCTAATATGTTGGTCCACCTCCTCTGGTCTAGGATCGTCTACCATTTTCAGCTCTGTCGCATCGACCTGTTGAAGAGTAAAATAAAGTTAAAATGACTTATTTATGGCATATGCTTGCAGGTTGAGTTTACAGTGGCCAACATCAAGATAATTACCTGTTTGGGTTGCCCCAAAGAATGGTAACTCCGCACGAGCCTCATGTTGGCTCTGCAATACACCAACTTCTCCAACTGAGAAGTGCTAAGGCGATTTCGAATCTTCGTGTGTATGAGAGAGTAAGCACTTCAATTGCGCTCACATGCTCCAGCCGAGCAATCCTGCTCAGTGCTCAAGCAAGAGCGCAATCATCAACAAGAGAGTGACAAGTGTCAAGTAATATAAAGATGAAGTTAAAAGTTTAAAATGGTATATACAATGGAATCATGGATGGCAGTTTTATAACCTGAGAAAGGATACGAAGAGCAATGCGTGAGAGGTTGGGAAGACCAACTCTCCCATGCGAGTGCCACCACGTCAAAGGATACTTTGTGGCTTCCTTCCTCAAAGAAACTGCTCTCGTGAAAGAAGCGCCAATGCCATTCATGTAGTTGGTGAAATCCTTGTTTATCCCAAGCTGATCATCCTCTGAAAACATGAGCCCAACATACTCTGATTGTTTTGTGCTCAGCAAGGTATCACTCCATAGCTCTGGTGACCCGTAGAGAGGATGAAGTATGGCAGCCATCGCATGTATGGGACGGCTCATGAAAGTCCAACGGCTCTCAACACATCCCAATAAATCTGATCGGCTGAAATATCAAAACAATTTGTCAATACAAGTTAGAACTTAGACTTGATGATTAAAACAGACAACCATTAGAACATGAGGAACCCTTACCGATCAATAGTCAACAGATCGCATTTGGAAACGTGGTCTTTCATCTGCATAAACAGATGATAGACTAGTCCCAAGGTCAATCCCTCCATATCCGTCAATCGAAGGAGGACGTAGACTGGCTTGAGTGCTACTGAAAGAGCGTGCACTTCCTGCCAAAAGCTCTCATCAAGGATCCGCCTCTGCAAGTATTTTGTAGATTCATCCTGCGATCTTGACATGCCTCGCCATTTTGGATCCACCACTGTCTGTAGTAGTGGATCTCTAAGTTTGTAGAGCCTCTGTAAAACCAAGTAAATGTAGGCAAACCTGGTTTTTGAAGGTCGAACCATATCCAAAGTGCTATGGCTGCGGAAGATAGCAAGAGCCTGATGTTTCTTGCGAAAGAATGTGGTGACCTTGACTACATCTGCAACGATGGGCTGCACCCATGAAAGTTTGTCAATATCCTCCATGAGCAAATCCAAACAATGTGCAACACATGGAGTCCACACTATGCCAGGAAACTGTTGCTCCACCATAAATCCCATTGCCTTGCAATTAGCTGCATTATCTGTCACCACCTGCACAACATTCTCCTTGCCAACCTCCTCTATGGCTGTTTTGATGTGACCAAAAATAAACTCAGCCGTGATCTTTTCCCCTGCTTTTCCTGCATCCACAGCATGCAAGAAATAGGTGCCCAAAGCAGAAGACACAAGGATATTGATTATGTGTCGTCTGCGTCTGTCTGCCCAACCATTTGAGATAATGGTGCATCCAAACTCCTTCCATCCAGCTTTCACAGGAGTAAATGCCTTGTCAATTAAGGCCTTCTGTTCATCTAACATAGTGGTGCGCATCTTGGTGTAATCAAGACCTGTCCATGTCTCAGTAGGCCCCACCTGTGCAATGGCTTTTACCATTCTTTTCCACTGATCTGTGCACAAAACATTGAAAGATATGTTGCACTCAATAAGAGTGCGACATATCTCCATCTCTGTCACCCTCTGAAGTTCTTTCACCCAAGCCTGAGAAGAGATGCAACTAGGCAAAGTGGTATGCGTTGGTGTTTCAGATGTACCTTTTTCACGTGGCAAGGAATCCTCATCTTCACCGCCAACACGTGCTCTCTTCCTGGAAGTAGGGGGTTGCATGGAGGCCGAACCTCCTCCAACCTTTGTCTCCGCACCTAAAGACTCGAGCTCTCCAACAAAAGCATCCTGTGTGCTGGGAGCACCTCTCAAACCAGGAGCACCAACAGGAAAATACTCTTGAATAAGCTGCTCCCTCAAAGGTGGTGGTATTTTCTCACATGCACCAATCTGATCAGTGCACCCGATGCCCGTCAAGTGCTTTTTGACTCGCGTAATAGTGCTAGTGTACTGGTCCCCACAATACTTGCATTGCCATAAGTGTGTGTCGGAAGCTTGCTGAGAAGTGGTCGTGATGATGCTCAACACATTGGTGTGGAGCGACCAGTTGGGGTTGGTTTTACGCGGCATAATGAATCCTCCACATTGCAAATGCAAAAGAGTGCACACACATGAGGAGTACGGAGTGCGAGAAGAGTACGGAGTGCATGGTGGCAAAAGCAGTACCTTTTCACACGCATAGCTCGGCTCTGCAGGACTCTGTGCACTACTCTGCAGACTTCTCTGTAAGAGAACAGAGACTCTTTTGCTACAGTGGTCGATTAAAAAAGCCTAAGGCTTTCCCCTCTTCACACTAATAAGCCCACCTGAAAGCGCCCCCTAGCGGAATTCGTCCGAGCAAAAAACACCCAAAAAAAA
Source organism: Adiantum capillus-veneris (assembly GCF_014529385.1). NCBI lineage: Eukaryota > Viridiplantae > Streptophyta > Polypodiopsida > Polypodiales > Pteridaceae > Adiantum > Adiantum capillus-veneris. Next base: position 181,197,773 of record NC_140931.1, read on the forward strand.
TTTTAATGCCATATTGTACCGTACGGTACGGAATGGTACTGTACGTACGTACGGATTCTACCCTGATCTTAATCTTGTATACCCATTTGTTAGGAAGAGCCTTTCTCCTTTTAAGCGATGGCACAAGATCCAAGTATCATTTGCATACAAGGATTTCATTTCCTCTTGCATCGCAAGCTCCCACTTAGTGCTTGGCTCACATGATTTGACCTCTTTATATGTAAGAGGTTCATCCTCATCTGTCAACATTACATGATCCAAAGAGGGGTTAAATCTTTGCAGTTGCCTTCTCAAACGAGTTTACCTGCGTACCCAATGATCTACATTCTCAGGCAACGGTTCTACATCATAAGGCAACTCATTTTCAACTCTATCATGCTGCCGAAAATCATTTTCAGTCAATTCAGGTGGCTGTCCATCCTCATTAGGAGCATCAAAATCATGTCCTACCTCTTCTAGCTCAAGGTTAACCGGCTGATTATCAATTTCAACTTGCGGTAATGCATCATGAGGCTCTTTTTCAACATCAATGGGTGGCACGGAAGGCTGAAATCTGACTGTTTTCTTGTCAGCATCAGATTTTGTAGCATTCTTAAGCTCATTGAACACTGCATCTCGGCTGCGTATTACTTTTCTAAATTGTGGTAACCACATTCTATAGCCCATTTCACCTTCTTTCCCATAACATAGGAAGACTCCTTTAATGGACTTCATATCAAGCTTTGTTCTCAAGTCATTGCGCAATGCGTACATGAACAAAAGCTTCGCAGCCAAATACTCTCAAATGATCATAAGAGGCAGGTTTGCCAGACCACACCTCCTCTAGAATGTCATTTTTCAACGTACTATTAGGAGAGCGATTGCAAATATGAACTGCAGTTTTCAATGCTCAGCGGTGGACAACATGCAACACACTCTCTCGCATAAAGTACGATTATACCTCTTAGCCACACCATGAGCAGACGGATTATAAGGGGCTGTCAACTCCCTTTTAATCCCATTTTCATCACAAAAACGCTGAAATTCAACAAATACATACTCTCCTCCATTATCAGATCTGAGACATTTAAGCTTAGTACTCTTTTGCATAGTGACAAAAGCATGAAACTTCTTAAAAGCATTAAAAGTCTCACTCTTACTTTTCAACAAATGTACCTATCCTTTCCTAGTACAGTCATCAATGAATGTAACCAAATGTAATGCACCACCAAAAGACTTAACAGACATAGTGCATACATCGGAGTGAATAAGATCAAGACGATTAGCTTTGCGAGAGACACCAGAGTAATAAGAAGATTTCTTTTGCTTTCCATAAAGACAATCGTTACAAAAATCCAAGTTTTTGCCTTTTACATCAACCCTCTTCCGAGAGGAAAGCACATCAATACCGTTTTGGCTCATATGGCCAAGTCTCTTATGCCACAATTCCGTGTGTGAAGCAACTTCAGCAACAGCAAGAAACTTGTCAGGCAAAGCTTTGCATCGAAGATAGTACAAAGTACCTCTTTTAGACCCTTTTGCAACAAGCATAGAGCCCTTAAGCAACTTCCATAAACCCCCAGCAAAGATGGTAGTATAACCATGTGCATCTAATTGGCCAACAGATAGCAAACTTTTCTTAATGCCTGGTACAAACCTGACATCATTCAACACAAGCTCTTGACCATTGTTAAGAGCCAAACGCATAGTACCCATTCCCTCAATATTGCAAGCAAAATTATCACCACGGTACACCTTGCCATAATTGCCTGCAGCATATGTAGCAAAACACTCCAAAGATGGAGTCACATGGAATGAAGCACCAGAATCCACTATCCATGGCTGGGATAGGCCATCATTAGCACTGAGCAATGCATCAATGACATCTTTCTTCGAGATAAGCATGTCTTCTGTATTAGCTATCACCAAATCTGAGGCGCATGAAGCCGCAACCAAGATTTCCTCAACGTCTGACAACTCCTCAATGACGACACTAGAGGATACATTTGCATTCTCAGCATCCCTAGAGGAATCACTTGCTGATTTTTCCCCTTTCTTCTCATCTTTCTTCTTCTCATCTTTCTTCTTCTTATCTTGCGTTTTCTTCTTCCTTTTCTGCTCTTTCTTGAAATACCTGCAATCGGGTTTCTTGTGACCCTTTCTGCCACATTGATAACAAGTGACATCCTTATCCTTTGTCTTGCTCTTACTTCTATTTTGAGTCATGTTTGCCCGCATCACACTTTTGATTTCTACCTCTTGCATTGTAGGCAGAACTGCCACCTTCCCCACTAGACTTGCGTCTAATCTCTTCATTGAGAATAGACCCTCTCACATCGTCATACGTGAGGGTGGGACTGTTGCTCAAGGAGACAACCAAGGTTTCCCAAGTATCTGGCAATGTCATAAGCAAGAAAATAGCTTTCAGCTTATCATCGAATTGCTGAAGCCCACTGTCTTGCAACTGACTCAACACACCTGTCAAAAAACTCAAATGCTCAGAAGTTGACTTTGAGTCATCAAGCTGCATATTTACCAACTTTCGCATCAAATGCACCTGGTTCACAAGCATGGTGTTTTCATAATTGGACTTTAACTTTTGCCATATTGCATAAGTAGAGTCCAAACGCTTGATGTCCGTCAAAATGTCATCATTGATAGCCATTTTGATGTAGGCCATAGCCTTCTTATTCAACCTGGCCCACTCTTCGTCAGACAAACCTGGCGGCTTATTCTCTTCCAATGCATCTTCACCATCCTTTAAAAAAAGAATAACTTGCATGCGTTCTTGCCAGAGGTCGAAGCTTTGACCATCGAACCGTTTGATTTCCATCAAATCAAACTTTTAGTGTCAGATGCCGAAGAGAAAGAAGCCATTTTAATTCAACCACAAGTGTGTATACAAGAGAGATGCAATAGGCTGAAAATTTCAGCAAATAGGAGCAACCACAAGACTTTGCATACAATAAACCACAATTTCTTCACATGAAACTGTCCAAATCTGAAATTTCAGCTGAAAAGTGTAATTTCAAGCACCTGTACTCAGCTTTTCACTCAATTTGTCGCGACAAACATCAATCAATGTGATCCCACAACTTTGGTACACCTGCGTATTGCTGTTTTGACTTGTTATAACTTGTAAATCACCTATTTTGACCTAAAAATAGCTTGTTTTGGGCTGTTTTGATAGTTTTTTTGACCTTTCCAACTCCGGAAGCAAGGGATTTCGCGATGGAAGCGAAATTGATCGCGGGAGAGCAACTTTAACTCGCTGTCCAGCAGACTGCGCAGGGCTGTTTTGAAACCCTAGGGCTCTGATACCAGTTGAAAGCGCGAAGTAGAAGGTATCGATAGGTGCGGGTCGCGATGTAGTGCAGGATTGGGGCAAGAAGCAAGAGGTGGAGTGCAGTAGAGAGGAAGCGCTAGGGATCGAAGCAGGGAGAGAGAGAGAGAGAGAGAGAGAGAGCTCACGTTTTCGGGGAAAACTCAATAAGTGAGTTTTGGGTTTTCGCGCTTTTATTATAAGTGACTTTAAAAAAATGTGTCCTGGTTCAATATGAACCTGGACAAAGTAAAAAAATGTACAAAACGGGGTTATTTAGGCCTTTAACCCAACATTAAGGACATTCACAAAAGTATAGGAACCAGAGTTGTCAGTAGAAATATTGTCGCGGTCTCATCGATCGTAGCTCCTGCTGCTCTTTCTCAATTTGTCCTTTTGATATTTCCACTTCCTCGATTCTTGTTAGTCTTCCTTGCTTGAAGAGGGAGAAGAAGAAGAAGAAGGGATAGTGTCCTCTTCGAAGTGAGCACGTCAGCTGCCTTTCTCTGCAAGTTCATCAAAGGTAGACTGTCGGCACAAACAGCTTGGAAAGAGTCGGACTTTCATCCTATTCTTAAGTGTTTCCAATGCTTCATCGATTCATTAGTTTTTCGCTCCCTAGTACGTTCAATATCTTCTTCTAACAATAGAGAGCACTTATTGTCATGCTTCGGCTTTGCTTTTATTTTCATTGCCATGGATTGGTGGCCTTCTGCCACATATCATAATATTCCAAGATCGGTTCGTTCTTCAAATACGTTGAATAAGCCAGATCCCTCACAAACTGCATCGTCCTCTTCGCACACGTGCTCGCTTGTAATTGCCGATGAGGATCTGTAGACTTCTGATCCTCGTTGAGAGAGCCGGCGAGTAGATCCTCAAACAACTCCTCCGTTGATTTGTTGTTGTTGAAATCTCCCCTTCCATTTGAGTCATCTTCCCGCAAAACTGTAGGCAGGACATCTTCCCGTCCGTGATCCGAGTCTTTGTCAGAGTCCATAGCATGTGCTATAAAACAAATCGGACCGGATCCTCCATAGAAGAAGAATTGACTAGAGCTATGATAACATTGTAATCGACTTGGCACTGACAAGACAGTGATAATCGACTTGGCAATGACAATACAATAATGTCGCAGCAACACACAAACAGTACAAAGACTTTAACACTTCAAAACTCAAAGTAGTCGAGACACGATGCAGCGGAGTTCCACTTCTAGATACACAAGCCCCAAAGTCTAGTGCCCGTTCCGGCACTTCTTTTATATTGATAAACATAGAGTACAACGTCACTCTGCATTGTGTGACCACACACTGAATTGCAAGAGTGGACCCCCAACTTCCAAAAATCCTTATATAGGCACCTGGCCCAAGAGCAACTCATACAAATAGCTTTCGCTAACCCCAAAAGCATCTCCGTAAAAATAGGGCGCCCAACATCACATGTTCACACTCTCGAAAGTGCCCGGCCAAAATCTGCCAAAAACTGCCACAAATAGCGCTACAATTCCCATTGCGAATTATAGGTGCCACATCAGCAAGTGTATGGATTGACACATCGCCATCTTTTATGATCTCTCTTTTCACTATTTCTCGCCAACGGGTTTAAATGCCACATTATCACTTTGTGACAATGTGAGGAGATTTGTCTCTTTGAAGAGGTATGAACAGAGAAGATGTACTTGGTATTATTTCCCTTGACATTGGATAGCCTTGCAAATAAGTGGTTTAGCCAATTCATAGACAACCACTTTGCAAATTAGGGCACATTGAAGGGTGCTATTTGTGTTGCTTTCCGCATTGGAGGATGAGCTCGTCCTACAACCTGGTGAGACTTTTCCTTAGCTAATGACGAGGAGCAAGGCCTTGGTGGCCAAATTGTCTCAAAAACTTGGAGACTTCATGGTAACGAAATGGGTTGAGAAGGCTCTCCCCAATGCGTCTCAACAAAAACTTCGAGAGTTCCTAAAATCGGACTCCACTCTTGATGATTTCACTGCTGCAGCCACAAGGATATAAGGGGTTAGAAGACTCTTCAAGGACCCCTTTCGAGCCGCGCCACCCATGGTTTTCTTGGCAGATACCTCTGGCCCTTTCGTTTCATGGCACAAGGAGCTAGAAACACTCAAGTTACAACGTACCTTGCAAGAAGAAAGCTCTTCACTTAATACAATGAAGCGAGACAAGTCCCCTCAACAAGAGGTGGTGGAGCACCTGTGAGGGGAGCTGCAGGAACTCAAAGCTCGGTAGGAGGCTAGTGTGGTGCAATACATGCAGAAACCTTGGTCACCCCCCTCAAGAGTGTCCTCGAGGCTTACTGCCTTTTCTGTGAGAAAATCGGTCCATATTTGCTTAAAGGTCAATGACTTATCAAGTGGGAGGTTGTTGGTGTTAAAAGCCATACTACCTGGCCACCAACTCACCACCATTAACCATTCTACTAGCACACCATTAATATCAACTGTTTTGTAGATGTGCGAAGTACAAATGGGCCTGTTAGTGAGTGTAAAAAATCATACCAAACAATGGAATGTGATGAATTATCCTCAAAGGCCACAAACATCGACAAGGCGACTTGTACAACCATCTTGGCAAAAAAAGTCTGGCTGTAACCATTACTAACCGGATCTGAATTCGAAATGAAAATCCCATTCCCCTATTTTGACGGTTCCCATTTCTTCACATCAATGAATGCTTTATAAGCTTTGGTCATGTATTGTTAGTTTTAGTCGCACCTTTATCTCATGGAGTATTATTGTGTAATAAAGCATACTAAAACATATCTTACGCTACAAAAATGCACACGCATACAGCATCAAAACACAATTGCCTTAAAAACGGTGATTGATTAAAGTGGTAGATAGTCATGAAAGCATACCGTTAGACTTGCGTGGAAAGAGAAAGAAGGCAGCAAGGGTCGCTGCAAAGAGGAAAGTTCCCACAATCACCATGAGCAAGCTAACCATTCTCCTCTTCTCTCCTGGAAAATCAGCCCATCTGAAGTGTCTAGCGGTGCCAAAACCTCTATACCTGCCATATAGTGCATAAGCCAGCTGTATCAGCCCATTTGCTCAGTCCATAAGCACCAAACCATGAGAAACAGTCCATATAGTGCCAAAACAAGTATAATAGCCTACTGATGGACTATTTTGTTTCATATCAGCCATCATGACACATAGGATAACATACAGTAGTAAAAAGTAGTCAAAAAAAGGGCCTTCCCCTCAAGATAGATATGGATATGGCAATCTCAAAAGATAAGATAAATGGCTGGAATCAAGACTTTCCAGATTCCGAAATTGTACAAATTCTGTTGAGAAGTCCCTTTGAAAACAAGTACAAAAGCGAAGTGCAAGTAAAAGTAATGCTCTACGTTGCCACTTCTCACAAAGCTAAAGTGACGACGTCTCAAAATATCTCAAATTCGCAAAATTGATAGGCAACCTTTTGTAAGTTTTGATGTCTGAAAGAATCCTCACCTTTTGATGTGAGACATTTCATCCGGGATTGCCAAAGTAGAAGCCTTCCAGGGAATTTAGCAGTTGAATGCTTTGTGTTCAAAAAAATGAGGTACAATTGTGTCGTACACCATCACTCACAATTGAGTGGTTTTTCTTGCACACATAGCAAAAGTCTTATAACATAACAACCCTCCTTTCGGAAATGAAACTTAGGCATACTACCTCTGCCTCTAAAAGTGTAGATTGGAACAAAATCCATTTTCAATGGGATTTTCCCAAATTACCATTATGTTAACGAGCCAGTAAAATGTTGAGGTGACCTTAGTAAACGCCAAGGCCACCCGTTGAAATGATCTCAAGCTTTTTTTGCATGCAATGCCGTTATGTAAAACACTTAGTAGCAAAACAGTAATTAGTAATCAAGGAAGACAAACCCAAGAAAACCCTAACTTTTAGTTTAGAGAATCCCTTAAAAAAGGTGTTGATATTATTGGGTAGCCTATGCAACTTTCAAAACCTCTCTTAGTTTTGGTATCCAATCAAATACAACTATGACCATCTATCCTCATTGGGACTGCATCCAAAAGTGCAATGTGGCCCAACTGTCGGATACTTTCTGTTGGTAGTCCCACCTTGACTTTATGCCTTTATTGAGTTCACTTCCTAGTATCCACCAACTTGCTAAGTGCGACGAGGGGACCTTCATGATCTTCCTCTGAGCCTAGACATCCTCTTACTATACGAATTCCAGTGCCGACCACTTCCCTTCTGCAGGTGAAACTACCGTTCACATTGGCCATACAATGTCCGACCGTTTGCTACTTCAAAAAGAGGGTCTCAAAAACAAAACAAAAATCATTGGAAAGAAACCAACAACTAAGATTAGCAATTGCCACGTCCTCATGACATAGTTAACAGCTGCCATGTCCTCGTGACATACCCCCCTCTTGAAATCGCAAACGTCCTCGATTGCATACCATAAATACACGCCACTAATGATCTTGTGCTATCAACACTCTTTTATCCTCGCATGTATCCGCAAGAAAGGTCCTACACATAGATACAAATGACTTAAGGAGACCTTCATACTTTTGTCATTTCCATCTATTACACTGAATTGATATGTACATTTAATGTGCTAGCTCTATCATTACCCCTCCTTTGCACACGTTAAGTTGGGGCATAAGTAGGTTGTAACTCAAAGCTTCAAGGTAAAGCTGCAATACATTTGGTGACTCTGACAATTCATGCTCTTCCATTCACTTTGCATCCATAGGCAGATAGTTTTTGAACTTCACCAAATAACGTCTTGCAACTTGTCCTTTTGACTTTTCTGTCCTTATGTGCCAAACCTTGCTCAGGTACTAGGATCTCATCAAGTTCCTCAACTTCTGGCTAATCCTCATCTGGCATATCTTCTGGCACATCACCCACGAAGGGTCTTAGAAGACTCACGTGAGACGTATTATGAATCTTCCATGCATCAGGTAATTTCAGCCTGTAAGCCACATCGCTGATCTTGTCAAGCGCTTGAAAAGGCCCATAGTAACGCATGTTGAGCTTAGGAAACAACCGTTCCTTGCCCTTCATCATCTTTAACCTTGCCTTTTCGAACCTTAACAGTACCTAATCACCAAGTGATAACAACAATTCACGACGGTGACGATCAGCAGCCTTTTTCTGCTTTGCACAAGTCTTCTCCAAGGCAACTTTAAGTTTCTTATACATCTCATCCATGTTCTCAACATATCGATTTGCCTCACATATCTTGTCCTTTGTATGCAAAATGGGAAGAACCTTTTTGTTGCCTTCAACAATCTCAAAAGGTGCTTTGCTAGTGGACGAATGCACCATATTATTGTACGCATACTCAAGCATAGACAAATATTATTCCCACTTGCCTTTATTATCTGACACATAGCATTTCAACAGATCTAAGACATTAGAATTAGCCTCTTCTGATTGTCCATCAGTTTGTGGATGAAAGGAAGACGAGAACTTGAGAGTAGTGCCCATGTTCTCAAACAATCCTCTCCAGAACAAACTAGTCGTGCGAGGATCACGGTCACTGATAATCGATTGTGGCATACCATGGTACTTATACACATTGTACATAAACAAGCGTGCCACCCGATCAGATTTTATCTTCTTCCTGACAGGGATAAAATGGGCCTACTTGTTGAACATGCAGATAATGGTCCATATACCATCATTCCCTATTGGCGTTCTTGGAAGATCAAAGATAAAGTCCATAGCTATGCTTTCCCATGGCTTATCCAGAATCGGCAGTGGTTGTAACAACCCTGGTGCCTTTTGCCTATCAAACTTAACCTTTTGGCAAATTATACATGCTCGCACAAAGGCATCCACATCTCTCCTCAAGGTAGTCCAATAGAAGAATGTCTCTATGGCTTTAACTGTCGCATCAATACCACGATGCCCTGCATACGGTGGGACATGACTCTCTTCCATGACCTTATGTCGCAATGGCCTAACGACACAAAGTCTGCCATGCATCATCATAAAACCTTCTCTGAGGAGGTAGTGCTCATGATGTTGCCCCTCCTGTAACTGTTCAAAGATCCTTGCAAAATCTTCATCAGTAGCATACTGTTCCTTCATGTCATCTAACTCATGATGATAAGGAATTGACACATCTGAAATTTGTGGCTTCCTCGATAACGCATCAGCCACAACATTCTTCTTGCCTTCCACATGCATAATCTGGAAGTGGAACATGGAAAGAATGTTTGCCCATCGCATATGCTTTTCGGATAACTTTGACTGTGTCAAGAAGTATCGCAAGGTCTGATGATTGGTTTGAACAACAAAATCAGCACCTAAGAGGTAGTGCTTCCAGCTAGAAAGTGCATGAATGACGGCCAAGAGCTCTTTCTCATAGACTTGCATAGTCTTCTCTAGCCCTTGCAAAATTCGGCTTTCATAAGCTACTACCCATCCATCTTGTATAGCACTGCTCCGATGCTACAGGTACACACGCATCACATTGGACCACAAATGACTTCCTGAGATCTAACAAAACAATTACTGGATCTGAAGTCAACTTTTCTTTTAAGAGACTAAAAGCTGAAATCTCTTTTCGGGTACATCTGAAAGTGACCCCTTTCTTTTGCAAAGCGTGAAGAGGTGATGCTATCTCTGCAAAATTCCTGATAAACCTTCTATAGTAGGAGCACAATCCCAAGAAGCTTCTGACATCGTGCACAGTGTTCAAGTCTGGCCATGTCTTAATAGCTTGGATCTTTGCGGGATCCATTCTGACACCATCCTTTGAGACTATGTGGCCAAGAGAGTGGATCTCTTCTAGGAAGAATTTACTTTTCTTAGGATTGACAAGTAGCCTGTGACTGCACAACTCTTCGAACACAATGGTCAAGTGACGCCTATGCTCCTCTTCATTCTTCGAATAGACTATCATGTCATCGAAGAACGTCCCAACAAACTGTTGATGCGAGCGGAAAATCCGGTCCATCATTCTGTTGAACGTGGCAGGAGCATTTGTTAGCCCAAACGGCATCACTAGAAACTTATAAAGACCAAATGTCGTTCTAAACGCAGTCTTGTGCACATCCTCTGGCCTTATACGAATCTGATGGTATCCACTCTTAAGGTCTATCCTGCTGAAAATTGCAACACCCTCTAAACGATCGAGAATATCATCAACTCGAGGAATAGGAAACCTATTCTTGATGGTATTCTTATTCAACGCACGGTAAACAATACACATGCGCCATGAGCCATCCTTCTTCTGCACTAGCCACTAGGATATCATCAATTCGAGGAATAGGAAACCTATTCTTGATGGTATTCTTATTCAACGCACGGTAAACAATACACATGCGCCATGAGCCATCCTTCTTCTGACAGTTGATATTGTGCTAATTCTTTCTATCTTTTGTGGTGCGAATGCCCTATCAACTACCTCATTTTTGTGCTAATTTTTTCAATTTAATGCTTCTTTTAGTGCTAGGCTTCATTATGACTGAGTCTGCCCTTGATCTCCGGAGTCATGACAGAAACTCAATACGTTGAACTGTGTTGATGTATGCTCATGTGTGTGTGCGTGTGGTGTGTGTTGTGTTTGGGAGCATATGTTAGTACCTAGTTCTACACCCACTATTGGGCACTGACGACGTTAGTGGGATGTCGTGGTATTTAGTCAATACTATGCATGATGGAGCTGATGGTTATATTGTCTTGTGGGTGACTACCATGGGTGTATACCTTGCACTTTCCTTTAAGGGTGAATCTGGGCGTATCCTGGATTCATCTAGGTATATTTTTTAGTCGTATAGCGGACATGCAGACTTCACATTGTGGAGTTTTCGGCCGAGTTACGACCAGTTGATATTGTGCTAATTCTTTCTATCTTTTGTGGTGCGAATGCCCTATCAACTACCTCATTTTTGTGCTAATTTTTTCGATTTAATGCTTCTTTTAGTACTAGGCTTCATTATGGCTGAGTCTGCCCTTGATCTCCGGAGTCATGACAGAAACTCAGTACGTTGAACTTTGTGTTGATGTATGCTCATGTGTGTGTGCGTGTGGTGTGTGTTGTGTTTGGGAGCATATGTTAGTACCTAGTTTTACACCCACTATTGGGCACTGACGACGTTAGTGGGATGTCGTGGTATTTAGTCAATACTATGCATGATGGAGCTGATGGTTATATTGTCTTGTGGGTGACTACCATGGGTCTATACCTTGCACTTTCCTTTAAGGGTGAATCTGGGCTTATCCTGGATTCATCTACGTAATATATATATATATATATATATATATATATATATATATATATATATATATATATATATATATATATATATATATACTAGGAGCAATGGGGAGCAAAAGGGTGAATAACTAGGCTGAATCAGCCCCTTCTCTAATAACTCCTCAACCTGGCCCATAATCTCTTTCTGCTGCGCCACACTAACCCTGTAGGGAGGTCTATTTGGTGGCCTACAGCCTACACCCTGACACCAAATCTATCCGATGGTCCTCAAGTCTCTCTGGCGACAATTGCAACGGTAATGAATCAGAAAAACAGCCACTAAACTTTTGCAGAAATGCTAACCTTTGTTTATCTAAGATAAATTTGACTGATCATTATCTGAGACATCATGTGCAAAAATCAAGTACACAGAAAGATGATTCTTAATTACAGAAATGATAGCCGAAGCAGATACAACAGGGACAGACTCCCCTATGAGCTTTACATCCAAAACATGACTTTTGCCCCTATGCTGAAGGATGATCGTCGTGCCGAAGGCATCCAGCACGCCATGCACTCTGAACATCCACAGAATTCCAAGTAGCGTATCGCACCCTTCCAATGGCATGATATAGAACTCTTCTGTGTCCACATACGAGGGAATATGCAGACGCAGCTTTCCAATGATGGGAGTAACACACTATGAGCGACCAGGACATGCAAACCATGCCTCTGTTGTGTACTCCATCTCTTCAGCTCTAATGCCAAGCTTCATAGCTAACTCTGGTGAGATAAAGTTGGCTTTGGCACCTGGATCAAAGAAGATGAGTGTCGTCTGATCCCTAACTTTACCCCATGCCCTGCATAACTCACTAGCATCTGTACTGGGCCTATCACCCACGATGTCTGGCACCAAACCTACCGTGGGTTTAGGCTTCTTGTCTTTCTGGTCCTCCTTATCCTCTGAGTCAGCTGGTCTTTTCCTTTGTGGACAATTAGTAGCAAAGTGACCAGGCTGCGCACATAAAAAGCATTTGTTTTCAGCCATTAGGACCTTCTTTTCCTCGAGCGACTTGCGCACAAAAGGCTTCCTTTTCTACTTCTTTGCTTGCACTCCAGAAGTCCCGGCTGAATCCTTGTCTTTGGTCGCCTTTTCTGACCCATGTACACTTTAGGAGCCGTTTTCACAAAGGGCTTCTTCGCTGAATTTTTCTTCTGCTGCCCTCCTTTTTCATTGCTTGGAAACCCACTGTCCTCTCCTTTCAACAAGGCAAGATAGTGTTAGCAACTTCCATAAGCTGAATGAGGGTAGCCACTCTGTTCTTGGTACAGTAATCGCGAAGCCCTTTAGGCAGCCCACAACAATACTTCTCTATCTGCTTTGTCAATGGCACAAATCTATACTATATAGGAGGTCACTGAGAGTAACGCTTTACAAAACCCCTGATTGTGCTCCAGCAAGCTCTTGCATGTAGCCGAAGTAAGTTGGCGCCAATCTGTCATGAAGTCGACTTCAAATTCATGTGACAACCAAGTAGATACAAACATTTGCTTAAAGTAGACCCAAGTGGCAGGTACCTGTCCTTGCATTAACAATGTCGTCCACCATGTAAGCGCTCCTGCGTAAGCTGAATCACACTGCTCGAGGAAAGTGAGAGCCTTTGTTTTATCCTCAAAGCCACTGAAAGTACTGAACTTTACAGCTGCACCACCTTCTTTGTAAGCTTTCGGTTTCTCCAGTACCTCCAAGTTGTCATAAGGAATGGTCTGCAACATGGGCATTGTAGTAGGCATGATCGGCACATCTTGGCCATTCACATTTTGCGTTAGAGGTGCGATATCTGGCTGCTGTCCGAAAAACCAGTCATGCCAAAATGACCCTGTGCCACCCCAAACTGGCCTTGGTTGCATTGAAAACCTTGCTGCATGCCGATACTACTATACATGGGGCTTGGCATTGTGCCTTGCATACCCCCAAACACTATTCCTGGCATGTACGGCTGACTTCCAAGCGCATAACCAACCATACTTTGGGACACTGATCCACCTCCGAAATACCCAGGATGTACCGTGGATGGTGGAAAAACTGGGTGTATAGCCTGGTATCCAGTTCCATATCCATTCAAGATAGCATGCGGACTCTGGAAGGTGGCGGACTGAACTGGCATAACCCCTGGGAATAGACGTTCTAGCCACCTGTTCAAGCACGGGAGGAACCTGTTTTGGAGCCCCTGACTCTGCTACATGCGAGTGTTCCCTATCCCGCTGAGTCGCATGAAGTACCTGGGCTTGAGCCTCAACAAGCTCTGTACGTAGTGTAGGTTGCCTATCTTGCTGCTGCACTAGTGACGCTTGCAAGCACTTCATAAACCTTGGATTCTGCACCAGTTGCAAAAAGACATTGACCGCGGCAACTAACTGAGTCATGAACGCATCATCCTCAAGTTGCCCGGTCATAAAGCCCTGTACTACTAGAGGGACAATCACATTAACAAGAGGTACCGTCTGACGTGGCCATGAGCTCTCGCCAATCTCGAAGACCATAGAAATTTCTTGCATGTCCTTCGAAGAGGAACCCTCTTCCATAATGCCCTTCCCTTTGTCGGCCATAGTGTAATCCCACGTTCCTGTACTCAATGTCTTTACCCAAAACAACCGAGGCTCACTTCTTGAGGAAAAAGTGATTGATGTCCCGACAATGGAACCTTGAAACCCGTCCGTGGGGCGGTTAGGCTTTGGCTCTCACCCGAAATTCTTTACTTTAGACACACACAGAGAGAACGTGCAAAGGAAACCTCTGACACTTAGTACACACACGGCTCGGAAGCTAGAATGCCCCGAGCACACGCCGACAACCTGTAGGCCCCAAAATTGGCACCCCTTTCGGTATTTCTTTATACTTTGAGAGGGTAAATTACAAAGTAAAGTCCTAGGAATCCTTTACATGTATCCCGCTAGATACTACCAGTTTTGGCCAAATTTCAGCAGCATATGAAACCGGCCCGTGGGGCGGTAGGCTTTGGCTTTCACCCGAAATTCTTTAATTTAACTTTAAGACACAAAGGAACTTCATGAATAAGCCTGTGACTATAATTCAACACTTCAAGACAAACCACGGCCTGGCAGCTAGAGCGCTACCAAGCAGACAACGACACCCTGTTGGCCTCAAAGACTAGCGCCCCTTTCGGTATTTCTTTATTCTTATTATACTTGAGAAAAACTTGTAAACTTCCACTAGATGTCCCACTTTTATCGGGCTGAATTTCCTCCACTCCAACCCGATTTCGGCAACAAAACCACAGTAGAAGTCTCCAGGGGCAAAATCCCAAGCAAACATAGACTTTCCACGCACTTTAGAGCTTTTTGCAAAACCTGGCGAGAAATTGCAGCTCACTGAATTCTCTGCTTTGCGCTCCGATCCGCATGCAGATCACTTTTTTGGGTATCCCTCGAGCTCTCGCACTTGTAGGGTCACTTGCCCCTTGAATTAGACGAGTTGCTCGCGAGAAATCTCTCCAAAATGGCCTGTACAAGCACCCAATGCTTTCCCGACGCTCCCCTAACAAATAAACGATCCGAACCCTTGCACCTAGCCCTCACCAAGCTGTCCAAACCTGTCCATGGCTGTAATTGCAGGTTTTTGACCCAATTTGGCCAACATAACAGCACAAATATCCCTGTAGGTCAAAAGTACACGTCAAGGACACTTTCCCTTGCAGAATGGAAGCTTTCCACTGAGCTACAGGTTAATTTCAGCATGCTGTAATTTTCTGTTTTGCCACTGTTTGGTGCCTATTGCCTTGTACACGCATCCCAAGGCCTTTCCAAGGCTCCCCTGGCAATTCCCTACAGTTTAGGTGCAAAACCCTAAACCTGCAGAAAAACACAGCAGACTGTAATTCTCTGTTTTGGACCGTTTCGAGCAGAGCGAGAACGCCTACGCGTGTCTCTGGTGCTCCTGCACGCAATGGGACAGTCCCCTATAAATTGGACGAGTTTTCACGCGAGAAAACTCTCCGTTTTCGCATTCCTTCGCGATGGAACTGTGCGTACCTGAAGGGGATTAGCAATTAGCTAATCCGGTTCCTGTACACAAGGCTGCCTTGGCAAACACGCATAAAACCCCCAGAATTGTACATGGTCATTTGAGAAGCCCAACTAGTGGGGCATTACCATATGTGCAAAGGGGAAAGAGAGATGCGCGAGAGAAAATCGTCGCGCTACATAGAGCAAGGGAGAAGGCAAGCTTCCATTAAAGTTGTGAGCACTTGCACCCACTACTCACACACATTGTAGCACTTAATGGACTGAAATCAGTCCCCTCTCTTGAAATGGGCGCCCCCTCTTGCTGATGCTTCTGGCACTTGCATCAGAAGCCGCCAAGTGTCCAATTTGCCTCTTTTGAGTTAATTCCCTAGTACCCACCAACTCATAAGTGTCGCGAGAAGCCTAAATGACTTTGAACTGAGCCTAGACACCCTTTTACTGCTCGGATTCCAGTGCCGATTAGCCCGACCAACTCGTGGTGACCTGCCCTTCCCGACTATGGGTGAAACTCTCGGCCGTTGGTCGTTTCACACTTGCCACACAATGTCCGGTAATTTGCAACTTCAAAAAGAGGGTCCCAAAAATTAAACAAAAATCATCGGAAAGAAACCAACAACTCAAGTTAGCAATTGCCATGTCCTCGTGACATACCACCCTCTTAAAATCGCGAACGTCCTCGATTGCGTGCCATATATACATGCCATAGATGATCTTGTGTGGTAAGCATCCTTTTATCATCGCATGTATCCGCAAGAAAGACTGTCAAAACATGTGTACAAATGACTTAATGAGACCTTAATACATTTGTCAAACTGTACACTGCTATTGCACTGAATCCATGAGTACATTTGATGTGCTAGCTCTATCATTACCCCTCCTTTGCACACGTTGGGTTGGGGCATAAGTAGGCTGTAATCCAAAGGCCTCAAGGTAAAGCTGCAATACATTTGATGACTCTGACAGTTCATGCTCTTCCATCCACTTTGCATCCATGGGTGGATAGTTCTTGAACTTCACCAAGTAGCATCTTTGCAACCTGTCCCTTAACTTTTACGTGTGCAAAAGGCTCTTGCCTCCGCAAACGAGCATAACTCCACAACACTGTGCCGTACCACCCACGACCAAGTAAGCTCAAATTTCAAGATGATTTACCGATGCATCGAAGAATCCAAGCAATCGCCTCATAGAATCGGCAAGCAGCGTGTCACCTGGCAGACCCACATCACTCCCGCAGGAGATCTAGTGGCCAATCTACCACCGTGAGACCTCTCCCTATCCCATCTTTTTTTTACTTTACTTTAGCGAGCCGGGGGGCCGGGCATGGTGCCCGGCCTACTCTCGCAAGGTGAAGCTTTTGTCACTGATTTCAATCTCAATTAGAGACCTTAGACACCGCCTTGGGGATGGATAGCCTGTCCAATATTTTAGGACTTGCACCCTCGTTAGTTCATCCGAGGGATCCCTGGCAGACCCCGTTAAGGGCATGACAGCGCCCAAGAGCCCCGTAGGGATCCAGATACTGCGAGACTTGGTTGCCCTCACTCGCCAAAACCTTGATGACCCCGACGGGTTTTCGAGAGAAATTGCCAAACCCAACTTGGGCGTCGGCTCGTAGGTGGAGTCCCGATCCGGCGACAATCAGAGTCTCCCTCACTCTTCTTGCCCATTGATGAAGCAACCCATGTACCAGTATCATCAAGTTATTCACTTTTAGCACATAGTTTATAAACTTTTTGCTACTAAGGAGAATTTCATCCTTTCCCCCTTCCTTAGGCGTAGGGGGGATCTGATTTATCTCCGATTCATCCAATCGGTCTGTTAGGTTAGCAACCTAGCGTTCAATGCTCTTTGATACAGTGGTATTGCCTCACCAAGGAAAGCTGCTACAAGGTGGTGCCCTGCAACTGCTCCCCTCGAATGCGGATGCGGGTTAACCCAATGGGTCAACCTGACTCCGTGAGCCTCCCCACCAAGGAGGATAGTGGTAAATTCCCCATCACTAAGAGCGACACCCGCCGAGATCTGCAGGTCCCAAATGGTATCAAGTAGTCCGCCGAGACGTTCATCTCGAGCTCGGGTCAGGGCCGGGCAGTTCAACACGATATGGTCAATTGATTGCCCACCCTCCAAGTCATTGCACAGGGGGCATGCACTCCCGCTCGGTAAGACCTTATCCGCTAGTCTTAATCCTCCTATTCTAGCGAGCAATAGGAGGCGCTCGCCGTCGCGCTTCATACTCAAAGATAAGTTACACCGGAAAAGGTAATTACGCGTGATATTCATCCCACGGAGCTTATAATTGGTTAGAGAGGCACAGTCGGCCCTTGAGTCCCACTTGTCCCATATCAGTTCCCTGGCCGTCTCCACGGTCGCAGCTGGACAGTGTTGACGGAACCACCTATCCGTCCTCGTTGTCCACGCCCACCCCTTCCGGAACTTAGGGGTGGTTGCAACTAGGTCCCTAATGAGCGTGCTAACCGATCCGAACTTGTCATACGCACGCTTCCGTTGGGCACCGCAGAAGGCGACGACCGGGGGGATGTTCAGTTCGTGATGCAGGGTCGACGCTGCGACTGTTGTCAACTTTGCCGCTTTCCCCACCAACCACATCATTCATGTGGCCACGAGGCGTTGGAGCGGCAATAATTTCTTTTGGTCGTGTGCCCCCATGATCTCTGCTCCGTAGGTAATCACTGGGTAGACGCAAGCTTTGAAAATGCTCAGCCTCGTCCATAGAGGGAGAGCGCGAGAGGTGAGGACGTGCTTGGCCGCAAAGAGGCATCCCCGCCCCTTTGTCGTCCTATCTTGGATAATGGTCTCCAAGCTGAATTCGGAATCCACGATGATCCCTAGGTACCTATAATTTTCAGTCACCTCAACGCGTTCTCCGTCTAAAGTGAACGAACCATTCTTCTTGAGGTTCTGCAGGTCCCCGAAGAAGACTGTGGCTTGGCACTTGCTTATACCGAACTTCATGCCCCAAGTTTGAGCCCAAACCGATAGTCGATCAAGTGCAGTCTAGAGCTCAGCCGGGGAATATGTCCAAGCACTACAGTTGAGGTCAACTGTTTAGAAGCCAGAGGGATGTTGCTAATTTGACTATTTTCTTATTTTTAATGATTAATTTCTTTTTTAGGATATTTTATTATGTGCACTAAGAACTGTTAAGAGATTGTAGCTACAGGAACTGCCATCAGGAACGGACAACTCTGATGTGTCATTTGATGGGTGACGGTAAACATCGCGAAGGAGTTTCCGTACGTTCGGTGGAAAGGGCCGGGTTACGAATGCCCCTGATGCGTCACATGATGGGTGACGGGTGCATCAGTAAGGGGGAATCCCATAGGCTAAGGAGGAAATCCGAACTAAGTAAGAAAATACGCGTAAGAACGCAAGCACAAGAATAAAGATGGGTTCAATGAAGCTTTTTACAAAAAGCAGGAACAATCGCGGGAAGGCAGACGCTTTCCCGCGAGGAATCTATGTTTGCATTGCATTCGTGCATGTGGTTGCATCCAGGGACGCCTGGGAAGTGTTGTGAAATGCATTGGTTTTAACTTATAAGGTTTTATTGAGTTTTTGGGCAGGTATAGACCAATTTTTAAATATGCCGGCCGCCCACTTAATAAGTGGGCAGCCACTTAGAAGATAAAGCAACAAAACCAGCCAACGAATTCTCTCTCCCTATTTCGGGTAGAATAGCGCAACAAAAAAAAAAAAACGGCCGCGATCTCTACGCGAGCAGCTATTCCGTGGCCACGGAGCTATAAAAGCACCACATGCCCTCACTCAAAGGGGGTACCAACGTCAGCAAGAGAAGACTCTGCCGCCGCAAGAGATCGCGAGACTACGAAGCACGAAAGTCGCTTTTTCCCGCGCAAGAGCGACAGGTATCTATTGTGGATTCGCCATACGAATTGTTGTCACGTGTTTGTGTGGTTTGTTTTGCAGGAATCTCCCGTCTTACGGGAAGGCCCTTCACGGGAAGTACGGCTTCACGCCTAAGTCACTTACGGGAAAGTACGGCTTCACGTCTAAGTCCCTTACGGGAAAGTACGGCTTCACGCCTAAGTCACTTACGAGAAAGTACGGCTTCACGCCTAAGTCCCTTACGGGAAAGTACGGCTTCGCGCCTAAGTCCCTTACGGGAAAGAACGGCCTTGTGCCCAAGCCCTTTACGGGGAAGCACGACCTTCGGGTCTAAGATTACAGAACGGAGGGGTTTCCTCGGGTTCTCGTGCTCGTATAAGAATTCTCCTTGAATAAAAGAATACTCTTAACGGGGGGGGACCAGCCCATCTTCTGGTCCCCAATACTGTGTCGATCTTCTCCCTTCTCTCATGTTTTCAAAGAATTATAATTTTCAGATTTTCTAAGTGCTCGTGTACGCTCCCGTTTTGTGACACTCACTTCAAGAGAAGTCATATAACTGTGTGCAATTATTGTCTTGAAAGCTTGCCAGGTCCTTAGAGCATGCAATTGGTTGCGATTGAACTCCACCATTGCATAGCATTACCTTTAAAAACCCTCGTTGCTCGAGAAATCTTGGATTTAGTTTCCCAAAGCATAGATGCTGTCGAATTGTTGTAGAAATTGATATGCTTTCTTCGTTTCTTTCACCCTAGAAAAGGTGAAAATTTTGATTGTTGTGCCACCATCTTTGAAATCCTTTGGTTGGTTAGGCGCATACCCTAGGTACGAATAGTAAGGGTATCCATACAGGCTCCAACCATTGTAGCCTGGTTGTGGTGGTGGTGTGGAAGGTGGGGGCAACACCGGTGGCAAAGGCGGTTGCATTGGATCAGGGTCAAGGATCAAGGTCAGATGGATACACCATATTCCGAAAGACTCCCCCAATCAGAACAGACGGCTGGGAAGGTTGCCGATTGGAAGCTCTCACACTTTTTGGTGTCGGAGGAGGTACCACCTGCATTAAAGGGGGTAGCGTGAAGTTCAAAAACTGTAGGAAACCTTGCAGCATTGGAGATTTTGTTGCGGATGCTGTGAAAGAATGTCGTGAAGCTCAGCGAGGAGGAACTGCAGGTACTCTACCGAATCCATGAACTCCATCGTGCTTTGTCTGTTCTCGGAAGGACCGATATGCTTTCAGAAAAGCACACGACTGGAGCTCTGATACCATTGTAACGGCAAGATGACAACAGTCAGTGCAGAGCCTGGAAATCCGTACAGCGTGAATTGCGGGGTCTGTTCGTACAACCTTTACGTCATTTTCTTCATGCTAAGTACTTTGAGTATGTGTGGGCTGCTTTATTTTAATGTTTTTAGAGTCCTAAGGACTTGGGCCCCATCGGACGGGGTCCAATAAGTTGTAGGGGGTTAGGATTTTTAAAATGCTAACCCATTTTAATAATTACGCCACTCGATGAGAATCTATAAGTTGGTAAATCCTTAAGCTTCTGCTAGGGTTTAGGCCCCTCAGTCGGGATCTGCAAGTCAGCTAGGATTAGGGTTAGGGCTAGGGAGTCCTAACCCACTGGGCCTTTAGTGGCTTGACATGTTAGCAGTTTGTGACACCGTCACACAACAAATCCAAAAGACGGAGCAACCGCCAAAGTGGCGCAAGGGTACATGTGTCAAAATGGCTCAAGAAGATATCCACCAAGATACTAATTGAACCATGGGCTCAAGCACACCATCCAACGGCTACAAGAAGCAAGCAACAAAACCGAGGATGAGACTCTATGCATGATACTCCATTGTATGGAGCAGTCCGTTGTATGGAGCAGTCCGTTGTATGGAGCATCAGAAGTCATATGAAGATAATAACCTGGAAGCCCCCTTTTAAAGAGAAGTATCCTCAAGACTCCACACTAAGGTATCCACTAGAACAATGACTCACTCAAACCCACATAGCTAGAGCTACGAGCCCCCCTCTTAAGATAGAAAGTCCCCCCTTTCCACTCAATCCAAGGAAGAGAGAAAAAAGTACCACCAAAAAGACACTTGAGACAACCTAGAGTAGACCTACTTCTTTTGTAACTAGCTAGCACAACCCGAGTCTCATGGAACTGGAGACCCATGTAAGAGCATACCAAAGGTGAATTCACCTCTCAAGTAGTTGAAGACAACCGGGGTCATCACTTCAGGATCATGTTTACCAAGGGAGTTGTTGTGATCCCTCAGGACCTACCTACTAAAGCAAACTCCCTAAGATCAAACCATATGTCCTCCACTCTTGGGAGTCTGTCAAGATCAAACCTGGGCAATCCAAGACAATACGTCAACGCTCCAAACAGGCTAAGAAGAGCGTGTTTACACCTATTGTAATTTGCTTCCTTGAGTCTTTGTCAAAATGTTGTCCTTCAAACTTGTGCTTCAAAAAATGCACCCACACTACTGTGTCAATCCCCATCCAATACACAACATAATACCAATTGTCACAAACTGCTGACATGTCAAGCCATTGAAGAATGGAGCTAACCTGCAGATCCCTGCCAAGGAGTCTAAACCCTAAGAAGAAGAAGCAACAGAAGAAGAAGAAGCAATAGAAGTTCCCACCAACCTATGGACCCCGTTCGATGGGTCCAAGTGACTAAAAGCATTAATGTAAAACACCTAGAAGACTAGCGTGGAGAGATGATGACGTGGCGGCTGTTGTACAGATTTCCGAATACTGCGCTGACATGTTTTCGCAATATGCGATGGCTGTGCTGACATTGCAGTTGTACGGATTTCCTTGAAATCCGCTGGTAGCTTTTTAAGCCAATTTTTTGGATCAGATACTATTGAGTTTGAAAGATTTTCATGTAGCTGCTTTTCATGGCCAAGGGCCTTTAAATATGAGCAAAGGGCTCATTCTCTTGCATGCCCCGCGTGAGGTGCAGAGGATGGAGTACCAACGATGTGATGAGTTCAAGCAATATATAGAAACATCGAAAGGGGCGCCAAGGTTTGGGGCCAGTGCTCACTGGGGTGGAACTCCACCACTCCCATCTCGTGTGTCGTACATCTCTTTCACTTCTTTTGTTATTTAAAGTGCTTAAAGTTGTTCAATCTGTTCTTTTTCCGTTGGCATGTGGTGCCCGTCTCGTGACTGTGGTATCAGAGCTTCAAGCGTAGGCTTTTCTGAAAGCATATCGGTCCTACCCAAAGAGCAGACGGAGCAAGATGGCGCTTCCAAGTTTCACAGAGAATTTTTTCAAAAAATCTTTGTGTCCTAACCCTGGACTTATTAGCCACTCCACCCTTACTTCATCGCGCATTAGGCACGCTCCCGTCTTCATCACTGTCATAAACTGCTGACGTGTCAAGCCACTGAAGAATGGAGCTACCGGCCGAGGGGCCTAAACCCTAAGTGAAGAAGCAGACGCAGCAGATTTCTGCAATTCACGCTGGCCTGCTGACGTGGTAGACTATATGAAATCCCGCATTTCACGCTGACTGCTGACGTGGCAGATTGTACGGATTTCCGTGATTTGCGCTGACAAGTGCTTACATGGCATTGTACGGATTTCGTAATTTGCCTTGGCAGCTTTTGAACAAGATGCTTTTCTTCCAGACGCTTTTGAGTTTAAGGCTTTTCATGTGAACTGCTTTTAATGGCCAAGGGCCTTTAAATATGAGGCTAGGGCTCATTCTCTGGCATGCTTCTAGACGAAGATGCAGAGGATGGAGTACCAACTTGTACTGTGTTGATGCAATATAAAGAAATACCGAAGGGGCACCAAGGTTTGGGGCCAATACTCTCTGGGGTGGAACTTCACCACTCCGTGTCGCGTGTCATCTCTCTCTTTCAGTTCAATTGTTATTGAAGTGCTAAAAGTTTGTTCAATCTGTTCTTTTCTATTGGCACATGGTGCCCGTCTTGTGACAGTGGTATCAGAGCGTCAGGCATGTGCTTTTCTGAAAGCATACCAGTCCTACCAAAGAGCAGACAGAGCAAGGTATCGCTCCAGAAATTTTATTGAAGAATCTGTCTCGGACCCGAACTTACTAGGCACTCCCACCCTTACTTCACTCGCGCATTGGGCACGCTTCCGTCTTCACCGCTCATGTCTTACAGGGCATAAGCCATAAAGATCACTTGCAAGAGAAGGATCCAAGCTTTGTTTCAAGCTGCTGTTTTTTTCTCAAATGTAGTGTCATGCAGTGGTGGAAGTCTATATAGCTACCAAGCCGCTCACTCCAAAGGACTTGGCAGGCTTCCAAGAAAATTTTTGCCCAAAGTTATAGGTTTTCTGACAACTTCCTTCGGAGTGCAACTTCTAGCAAAGTGGGGTATCCTGAAATGCTTGCCGTGGCGACCCTAGAAGATTATAACTTGAAATTTCTCGACATCTCTCAGTAGGCGTCTCTTTCGAGCTAAAAACACTAGGAGGTCCTGTGTGATTGCTATGTCCCAAGACTACCATCGTCGCCAAAGGAAGACTGTCTGTCCAAGAACTGATGGACCATGCTGTGGTCAGCTACGACCTTATGGAAGGAACCTAACCTTAATTTTTGGTGCAGGTTTCAGGATGGAAAGTCGACTTTTCAAGCTCGACTGATGTCGAGATTACTTTTTAAGTTTGAGTTCTGTTTGAGAACTTGTTTGGTGATCCTGTTTGGAATTTGTTTGAAATGGATGGTATCTGTTTTTAACCTGTCTTGGTGCCGATTTGAATTGTTTGACTCTGATTTTAATATTGGTTTCAATGATTGGTGATTTTACTCCCGGGTGGAGTACTGAGAAATGATGTTTAATAATGCTTGTTCATACTCATGGCCCAAACCCTTATGGTTATTTGCGGGGGGAGTATTGAAATGTTTGAAAAGTGTTGCTTTTACTCATGGCCTGGACCTGGATGGTTACTTGCAGGGGGAGTATTAAGAAGTCTGAGCAGTGGTTACTCTCAGCACCTCCAAACGACGCACGCTACGGTCTGGGGGGCATTTGGTTGTAAAAGGCCTCTATATCTGATGGCCCATACCTTTTTAGGTTATTTGCGGGAGGAGTGATGAGGGAGTCGTTGAACAACTCATGGCCTGCACCTTGATGGTTATTTGCGGGGGGAGTGTTCATCGGCGACTTAATGTTTATGTGTCTTGTAGCATGCATATGTGAGCATTTGTGTTGCATTGTGATGTGCCAACCACTGAATATTCCTAATTGGATGAGATTGTCTGGGTATGTAATATTAGTGCATCGAGACACACGTGGAAAATCAGTGCGGTGTGGGTGTGATGGCTAATAATACTACGCCGGAATATCAAGAGTTCCAATCTGGACGACAGGAGAAGCCAACTCCTTAACAAAAAGAGCAAGCTGATTGTCCCTCAGAATGACCCTTGGAAATTTTTGAGCTAACTTGAATTGTTTTGCAAATATGCTGTAATCGCGAACGATTACTCTCTTTCAAGAAGGGGGGATGTCACAAACTGCTGACGTGTCAAGTCACTGAAGAACGGAGCTACCAGCCAAGGACCTAAACCCTAAGTGAAGAAGCAAAAGCAGCAAATTTCCACAATTCACGCTAGCCTGTTGACGTGGCACATCGTACGGAATCCCGCATTTCACGCTGATTGCTGACATGACTGACTGTACGGAATCCCACGTTTCACATTGATTGCTAACATGGCAGATTGTACGGATTTCCGTGATTAGCCCTGATGGGAGCTAACGTTGCACTGTACGGATTTCCATAATTTGCGCTGGCAGCTTTTTGACAAGATGCTTTTGAGTTTAAGGCTTTTCATGTAAACTACTTTTAATGGCCAAGGGCCTTTAAATATGAGACTAAGGCTCATTCTCTAGCATGCTTCTGGACGAAGATGCAGAGGATGGAGTACCGGCTTGTACTATGTTGATGCAATATAAAGAAATACCGAAAGGGACGTCGAGGTTTGGGGCCAATACTCTCAGGGGTGGAATTCCTCCACTCCGTGTCGCATGTCGTCTCTCTCTTTCAATTCAGTTGTTATTGAAGTGATAAAAGTCTATTCAGTTTGTTCTTTTCTATTGGCACGTGGTAGTGCCATGCAGTGGTGGATGTCTATAGCTACCAAGCCGCAAACTCCAAGGTCTTGACAAGCTTTCAAGAAAAAACTTGCCCGAAGTTATACGGTTTTTGGCAGCTTCTTGCAGATTGGGATATCCTGAAATGCTTGTCACAGACACCCTTGCAGATTATGACTTGAAATTTCTCGACATATCTCAGTAGGTGTCTCTTCTCGAGCTGATAACCTTGGAGGTCCAGTATGATTAGTATATCTTGGGATTACCATCACCGCCACAGGAACATTGTTTGTCCAAGAGCTTATGGACCATTGCTGCAATCGGCTATAACCTTATCAAAGAAATCTAACCCTAATTTTGGTGCAGGTTTTAGGATGGAAAGCCAATCGTCTTTTCGAGCTCGACTCATGTCGAGATTGCTTTTTAAGTTTGAGTTTTGTCTGAGAATCTGTTTGAGAACTTGTTAGACGATCCTATTTGGAATTTGTTTGAAATGGATGGTATCTGTTTTGAACTTGTCTTGGTGCCGATTTGAATTGTTTGACTCTGGTTTTAATACTAGTTTCATTGGAGTACTGAGAAATGATGTTTGAGAATGCTTGTTCATACTCGTGGCCCGGACCCTTGTGGTTATTTGCAAGGGGAGTATTAAATGTTAGAAAAGTGATGCTTTTACTCATGGCCCGGACTTGGATGGTTATTACGGGGGGAGTATTAAGAAGTATAAGCAGTCACTCCCAACACCTCCAAACAACGCAGGCTACGGTTTGGGGGACGTTCCGTTGTGAAAAGCCTCTGTCTCCCGGCCCGGACCTTTTAGGTTATGCGGGAGGAGTGATGAGGGAGTCATTGAATATCTCCTGACCCAGACCTTGTTAGGTTATGCGGGAAGAGTGTTCATCGGCCGCTTTATGTTTCTATGTCTTGTAACATGCATATGTAAGCATTTGTGTTGCATTGTGATGTGCCAACGACTGAATATTCCTTATTGGATGAGATACTTCTGGAAGCCAACGACCCAAAATATCAAGAGTTCCGATCTGGAATGAGACTCCTTATTGGATGAGATACTTCTAGGAAGTCAACGACCCAATATATCAGGAGTTCTGATCTGGAATGAGACTCCTTACTGAATGAGATTCTTTTGGAAAACCAATGACCCAGGAAATCAACAACTCCGATTTGGAATGAGAAAACTGATTGTCCCTCAAAATGACCATCGGTAATTTTTGAGCTAACCTGAGTTGTTTTGTAGATATGCTATAATCGCGGACGATTACTTTCTTTCAAGAAGGGGGAATGTCACAAACTGTTGATGTGTCAAGTCATTGAAGAATGGAGCTAACCTGCAGATCCCAACCAAGGAACCTAAACCCTAAGATGTAGAAGCAGCAGAAGAAGAAGAAGCAAAAGTAGTTCCCACCAACCTATGGGGCCCCGTCCGATGGGGCCAGAGTGACTAAAGGCATTAGAGTAAAACACCCAGAAGACCAGCGTGGAGAGATGATGACATGGCAACTGCTGTAGGGATTTCCGAGTTCTGCGTTGACATGTTTCCGCAATATGCGTTGGCTGTGCCGACATGGCAATTGTACGGATTTCCTTGAAATGCGTTGGCAACTTTTTAAGCTAGTTTTTGGGATCGGATGCTTTTGAGTTTGAAAGCTTTTCATGGTTGCTTTTCATGGCTAAGGGCCTTTAAATATGAGCCAAGGGCTCATTCTCTGGCATGCTCTGCGTGGGGTGTAGAGGATGGAATACCGGCGATGTGCTGAGTTCAAGCAATATAAAGAAATACAGAAAGGGGCACCAAGGTTTGGGGCGAATGCTCTCTGGGGTGGAACTCCGCGCTGTCTTGTGTGTCGTGCATCTCTTTCAATTCAGTTGTTATTTAAAGTTCTTAAAGTTGTTCCGTTTGTTCTTTTCAGTTGGCACGTGGTGCCCGTCTTGTGACACCAATACTCAAATGAGTAAAGGACGCCTAGAAAAATTGCAACATGCCCATGAACTTTGGATTTGGGCTATCCTAGATTGAAGCTCTCCAAAGAGAAATATGGGAGAAGCCTTCGTATGTTGCTGACTGAGAAAGCGAGAACTAAACGTCCCGCAAACTACCGCCACTACGAGCAAACCTGTCACCCGAAGGATCTCGACAAATCTAATGTTGGTCAACAAGAATACTGTCAAAAAGGATAGCAAACATGTTCCCCACCGAGTACTGAGAAGCTCACAAAAGGACATGACCAAGGCCCAATATGCAGGGCGACATTACAGTCAGCAAAGACAGAAAATGGAGTTGGAGTAGTCCACACTCCAACAATACCTACTCGAATCATTGTCAAAGTCGGCTAAGCAAATGGCACCAAATGCTCCCCCTCTAGGCCTCAAATTCAAACCTATGAAGTCGGATGATCATGACCAAGGCCCAATATGCAGGGCCACATTACAGTCAGCAAAGACACAAAATGGAGTTGGAGTAGTCCACACTCCAACAATACCTACTCGAATCATTGTCAAAGTCGACTAAGCAAATGGCACCAAATGCTCCCCCTCTAGGCCTCAAAGTTCAAACGTCTGAAGTCGGATGATCATACAAGTAGTAGTACCAGAGATATAAGAAAACCCTTCTACCTACCATAGCCAACTCAAACATATGCCGAAGCTCGAACTCACGATTTCCATCCTTGGATGGAAAATAACAAATCTATGTTCATCTTCTACATCTAGGAGCAAGGAAATCCCCCTTGTATCATCCAAAAACTGTAACCTGGTACAACGGTGCAACAGAGTCATCAACCTGCTACCCTTTTTAGAAACATTGAAGATTACATGATTGGGCCACAACTCTACATCTGCCTGTGCAAGAAAAGGCTTGAACTCCGGAGCCAACTCAAGCAAATGCACCTGGTGTGCTGCATACCGATGGTCAAGAGCTACTGAAGTTGGAACTAAAAACTTCCATCCTTGGATGGAAAAGAACAAATCTATGTACATCCTCTACTTTTAGGAGCTTAGAAATCTCCCTGTGTCATCCAAAATCCGCAACCTGGTACAACGATGCAATTGAGTCATCAACCTACTACCCCTCTTTAGGAACCTTAAAAACTCTAAAATCAGCCTGAAACTCTACATATGCTTGTGCAAGTCAGGGCTAGAGCTCAAGATCAGCCTACATCAAATCCTCAATAGGGATAGACAACTCCAAATATACGTGCAATTGCCAAAGAGAAAGCAATTAGCCAATCCACCTCCTCAAGAAAACGCAGCCATAGGAGCCCGCTCCTTAAGTGTAAGAGAAGATGCCTGAAGAAGAAAGCCAGATAAAATGTCTCCTCCCCTAGATCACAAAGCTGCATGCTAGGGAAGGCACAACATAACTCCAACTGCTGTTCCTAATTTTGGCTATCATTTAAGGAATCTGCTGCACAGTCTGCTGTTTTTTCCTGATGTTGACTATCTTTTTGCCTGCCACATGGCAGATGTGACGTCGGCATAATGACACATCTGCCAGCTGCCACGTCCTTGACTTGCCAAGTCATCGTTTGATAACATGCACAGTCAACGTTTGTGATTTCCGTGCGTGCCCTTCTTGATTTTGCCCAGCTGGGTCTATTTACCAACCCCCAACAAGGTTGGGTCTGGTTATGCATAGCAAGCCAATAACAAGCACTATAAAGCTGGTTCTGAATGTGCATGCTGAGCCTATAATAGGCAACCACCCAAAGAGAACGAGATTAGCTGAGGTTCAAGGCAGGTAGTGTGAGGCGGATTGCAGCTACTGCTTCCTCTTCCCTTTCTTTTGGATTGGCCCAAAGAGAGTTTGTGTGTGCACTCTGAGGCTAAGCCAGCACTTCACTTTCTATTTTTGTCTGCCAGAAACATGGTCCTGATCAAATCTGAGAAGGCCAACCAGAGCAGCTGTTTTGAGAAGGGAAAATTCATGTAAGCTAGTGACTCTGACTCTCCCAAGTAGCAAACAATACTGCTGTGGACCGTGGCGCAGGTGGACTACATACTGGGGAAGAACCACAAGAAGGACCGATCCCCACCGTCACGGAGCACCCGTGGTGCCACAGTTCCTCAATTTCTGCTACCTCTTGTGACAAGCCCAACTCGTTCTCTACCCGCAGGAAAGCCAACAGGCTCTCGGGAGAGTACAAGCCTCAGATGGCTACCGTAGTGGATGGCAGGTAGCATCCAGCGCTGGGGGAAGGTGGCCAAGGTGACCAGCGGCATAGCTGTTGTAGAGTAACCTTCAATTGGATGAGGCTCGGCGTGCAGTGGGCCACCTGCACTGAACAGAGTTAGGTGCTGGACTATCAGCAGACCGTAAAGAGCAGGTGACGGAGAAGCATCTGTGAGAGATGGCACGCAACTCAGAAGGAGAGAACTTTGGGGGAAGAGAGAGAGAGAGAGAGAGAGATAGGGAGAGAGCTGACCTGTGGAGTGGCAGGAGCAGTGGCGGCCGAAAAGGGTCAGGCGAGTCCTGCCCGTGTCAATTATCAACGAGGGAGGAGGAGGGGGTCCTATCCACTCTCTCAAGGGTCCCCACGTCGTTATTGGAGTGAGTGAAGACATGATCAATGGTAAGAGTAAGCTCTTCTGAAACGTGCCCATCTTGATAAGTGTAAGCCCTTAGGGCTGATCCGCGCGGACGCTCTATCCCCACCACTCATCATCAATTTGTCGCTTCTGTTAACTAGAGCCAGCACGAAATGGCAACTTGTTCAGTGGGGCAGGGTAGAAGACACATTTTCCAACTCTGCCAATTTTGGCAGAGTTGAGACTCATGGGCAGAATTTTCTGACAAACGCGGGCTGGGGTTCTACCCCTGCCTGTGCAGATCCACCCTTAGACTCTGCATATGAGCTCAACTCCTGCTCAAGCACTACTCCATAAAGTTTGGCCAAGACGTGGAAAACCATGATTTTCTTGTAGTTGCTGGAATCAAGCATCTCTCCTACTTTGTGAAGACTCAACAGATAGGTCTTTGAGGTCTTTGGAATTCATCATACGATGTCAAATCTCTCTCTCTGGCAAAGAAAGAGGTAGATTTCTATCATGCCCAAATGGTGCCTATTCTGAAGGCAAGTACATCAATAATTACAAAGCAGGCCTGAAGGCGACAAAGGCTTTTAGTTTTCTATAGTTTGCCATGTGGCGATTTTTACAGCTCTCTCTCTCTCTCTCTCTCTCTCTCTCTCTCTCTCTCTCTCTCTCTCTCTCTCTCTGTGGCAAAGAAAAAGGTAGATTAGAGCCAAGGCCTCTGTGCCCCACGAGATCATCAGAGCGGAGTTAGCAACCCCCTCCTATGGAGATAGAGGCGCTTACCAGACCAGTCTCCTATATGCACAGCTTATGGGATACCAAAGACAGATATGTCAGATTGGCCCTTGAGTCCTCTAGACAGTTAGCTTTACAGGGAGACACATCATGCTGGTATGCACAAATGTCATCATCGTTCCAGATACATGGCTTCAGCATGGACAAACTACCTCCCTTCCAGTACTCCCTTGATGCACCATCGCTGTCTCACATGAGTGGAGATTACCATAAAGAGCCAAGGATGGATATGCATTATATATGTCGATGCATAGTGTACTACGAGATACGGGGTCGCTTCCACTCTCTATTCAGAGAAGGCTTCGGACCTCTCTTCAACTATTAGGACCAGAGATGTCTGGCATTGTATCTACTTGAGATACACAAGACACAGAGACAGTTTACTGAGGAGTGCTGGAGAAAGACAGTCCCAAAGACAAATTATTGAATTCTTCACACCAGGCACTAGACAGGTAGAGGAGCAGCCACCACGGCAAAGCTCAGCTCATACTCGCACCCACAGTACTCTCATTGACGGAGCATTGGAGCTAGGGAGATCGAGACAGTCTCGATCGAGGAGAGGAGCTTCACAGCATCGACGGAGACTATAGCAGAGGATTCGAGCTATATGGGCTTGACACCCAGCATACAGATGAGGATGGATTCATCACACTTTGTATCACCCTCTTGTATTGGGAACCTATGGTATCAATGATTACACATACCCCACACAGCTAGAGAGTAGCACTTATTCGTAGTACCTCTTTTTTGTACCCAGACATGATATCGGATTCACCAGTTTGTAACAGTTTGGTCTCATAGGTTATTTTGGCCTTTTGAAGATGTTAATATTTCGTTTCAACTCATATCATTTCTCTCTCATTAGGTACATAATCAGACCGCTGATCTTTTAAAGGTAGTAGTATGCTTTACTATTTGAAGTTTTGCTAATCAAATGGATTAATGAATGGTACAGTTTGAGCTAATCTACCCATCAAGGAAATAAATCTCTGGAGCTTTGAAGCTTGAGAATATGATATAGGGTAAGATCTTTACATCTTGTGTACGCACTCAATAGAACCTTAACTTTGAAGGTAAACACTATTGTTGTTAGTGCAAATGTATATCATGTTTTTTTGTTAAAACTTAAGATCATAAGTATGTAAAGATCGGCACATATGCTATGAAAAGAAGCTAATGATATGGATAGTTGGGTATTCCGAACATAAGAACTGGTTATTTTGCTAAACATAAGTTAGAGAAATTACCAAAATACCCCTGAAATTTGGGGAATAATCCGCAAAATACCCCTCATATTTTGGGGAGAATTTTTGAGATACAATTTCTATAAATGTAGAGGATAAGTATAGAGTTTTCTTGCCCAAAGTTGTCTAGGAAAGTCTCTCTAATGAATATTCTGATTCTTCGTCGTGCATGTTTTGTAGCAATATAACTATGGGTGATCGCATCCCTCTATAAGCCTAGATGAAGGGCTTTAGATTTTCTAATATTATTCCAGATTGCACTAAACCATTAGCTTTTGTCTTAATCTTTATGAAAATATACTAGAGTAAGCTATCGGACTCTCTAAGGTTGTCAATCACTTTTTCTTTCTACGCTTTTTAAAGTCGTCTTATATAACTTTTGTTCAAGCCACTGTTCGGGAAAAATCATTTCTCCAAACATACAAAATTCCTTCCCTTGAATTTTCCAAGAGGAAAATTTAGAAAATTAGGTCTATTTTTGGGGTTTTTACACTATTTTTCTCTATTTTGGAGAAGTTTGAAAGACTCAAGATAAAGCATAAGAATATGTTGATGCCTTTAGTGGCAGTGGGTAAGCTTTTGGAGACTCATAGCTTCTGAAATACTGAGTATGTTTGAATCTTACAATTCTGTAACCAATACAGTGTAATCTAAAACTAAGTATTAATGCCTCATGGTATGGAGTCAAATTTTGTTGAGAAGGGATGACATACTCTGTCTTGCTATTTGATGAGAAAAGATCTTGTCTAGTTGTCAAGTTGCACCCATTTATAATCACTGTTGGGTAGTGCGTTGGTTCTGGCAAGGCATCTCAACCACTAGCACTAGTAGCCAAGATAGCAAGCCTAAAACATAGATGCTCCTATTGTATTGTGTGTTGGTGCCTTAGGGACATTCCACAAAGGGTATGCTTGATAACATAAGCTAGTATAACCACTAGCACTAGTAGCCAGGATAGCAAGCCTAAAACATAGATGCTCCTATTGTATTGTGTGTCGGTGCCTTAAGGACATCCCACAAAGGGTATGCTTGATAACATATTGATTTTTAATCTCCAATGATGGGTCAAATAAAATCAATCGTCGTCTTTGAAATCAAGACAAGATAGAACCTGAATAACTCAATTGGTCAAAAGAAATTACACTTTAATTTGCTTAATCCCTTTTGCAAAACTACATGGGTATAGAGATAATTGTACTCAAGTAGCTTTGATACCATACAAAATATGATACAGTCGGAACTATACAAAAATTGTTTTGAGTATGATGGGATTTACTGCTTACTAGGCAAGGTAACAATCTTGCTAGACAACAAACTCTGATAAATAACAATGTGAAGGTTTCTATGGATCACATGTGATAAATAAAGCCTATTACATGTAAGAAGTGAAGAATGGAAGTTGAACCATGCTGGTTTCTTGAGTAAGTATTAAGAAGAGAATCATTCCCATAAAGGTTGTTCTTTCTTAATGGAATATATTTGAGAGGTAGATCAAAGCTTTGAATAATACTTGTGTCTTGAATTTGCAAATGTAAGACTAGCTAATGCACGTTTTGGGAAAGGTGTTGAGAAGAGTTAGAATAGGGCAAGATAAGGGACCGAGTTGTACTCCAGTTGGTGCATTGAGTTGTCGTCTACATTGATTACCTCAAATGGTTGTCTCTTTCATCACGAAAGTTGTGGGTGCTCTATAGCATGGAGTTTCCTCCATAGCCTTATTGATTGTCCTAATTATCATAGATGGTCGATTGCCCATCTACGCAATAAGCCTTTGCAATGATGATCCGTCTAGTCTTTAGAGTAAACGGTTACTTTGGTACATTATAAAATAGTATCTGCTAGATTAGTGGTGCATGTGTCGTATAGAAATATTTTCCTCTCGAATCTCTCTCATGCCAGCCAATTCCCATGCTTGCTTTTAGCACGGTTTGTGCATAAAGCGTTGGGCTCTCAATGTTCTTTTCAATAATGTCATGGTGTCGTCCCAACGGGTAATGCAAATCTCTTAGCAACTCAACCATGAATGCATTGTGAACCTCTCACTAGCTCAGTGTAGTCATTTGTGCAACTATTGCCATCTTAGACGAACCTTGGATGCTATAGATTTCTTAGATGGTGCTCGTGTCCACTTTTCACTCATCTCTTTGTGTCTCTCTTGGAAGAATCAAGGCTATGTACTTGGTGGTGTGGTGAACCATGCTTTGTTTCTATAGAAATAGGCACTCCCATCCATCCATCACATTGCGCTCGCCCTAATCGAAAACATGTCTTATTGCATTCTTGTTTTCTTGAGCTTGTCTGCAATGAAGCCAAATATCTTCTTCTTGTATTCGTGCTTGGTCATCACTTCATTTAGAAAGTCCCAAACAAAGCATTGTGATTCCATGTTCCCCTTCTTCTTTTTATATGTTTCCATCATTAGGAGATTTTGCATGCTAAGTTCACCAAGAAACTAGAATTAGCCCCTTGCATATCTCAAAATGATCAACTATACTGAGAGCAAACCCTCACATTTGGACCCCTCCTCCTTGTTCTTTCCCTCTTCTCTCCTATTCCTACCCTTCAGGTAAAAAGATGCAAGTATTGGCTTCCTCTCACAAACCCCTTCCTCTTTAAAATTTTGGTCTTAAAAAATCTCTCTACCTTCTCTCTTGAACACAAAGTCACCAACCTCTCTTCTCACAATCTCTCAAAACGTTCCCTTTCCTTCCCAGAGCAAAAGCTTCTTGGTCTAGGCCTCAACTACATTCCTCCCTCTCCTCCACCCCCTCCAAACTCACTCCTAGAATCTTATTCTAACCTCAAAAGATCACTTCAACTTAAAATCTTTTGCAAAAATGCTTCTTCAACTTCTTCTCTCTCTTTATCTATCCCCAATCCCTTTTGGAATCCTTCATCACCTTCCTCTAATCTTTACCTCGCCTTCGAACATATTTTCATCGTCCTTGAAACCCTTCTCTCACATACCCCCTCTTTTCACTCAAAACCATTATTATTAGAAACCATCTCTTCCTTTAAAAAATGATCATAATATCATTATCAAACCAGCGGATAAAAACCTTGGACCAGTAGTCCTCTCAAAGACATGGTATAACAATGAAGCACTTCGCCACTTGTCAGATCCTCTATATCTTCTCCTCCCCTATCTTTCCTATCTTCCCTCCTCGCTTCCATCGTATCAAATTACCCCCTTCCCCTCTACAATGAATGAGTCTTTATTCTCTCCTCCGCTCTTGGCAAACCCAAACCCAAACCTTGCCCTTTCTTTCTCCTACCCGATCCACAAACCCTCCCTTGTAGGTCGCCCCATATGCTCCTAAAAAGGTTACTTCTTGGAGAATGCTTCTAAATGGTTCCATGCGTAACTCTATCCCATTCTCCTATCAAAAACCTAGCACCTCAAAGACTCCCACTCCCTTATCTTGGACCTAACCACCCCCTCTTTTCCTCCCCATATCATTTTGTTTACTTCCGTCGTAGAATCCCTTTATCCAAGCATTCCCATTCTAGAAGGCCTTTTGGCCCTCAAAAACACCATCCATAACATCTTCCCTTCTCCCAAGTCCACTTTATCCTTTCCCTAGTCTCCCTTATCCTTAACCATCACTACCTTTCTTTTAAAGGAGACTGCTGCCATCGTGGGAAACCACCTTTCATATGGCTATAGACATGCACACATGGTGCTATAAAACCATCCCTGGCATTCTTGCTATTCCCACCATACACATGCACGACGATTGCATGGCTAAGTTGACAACCTCCATTATCGAAAAATGTTCTCAGCCCAACATGACATGGTCCATTGTGCGGCATTAGGAAGAGAATGGAGTCTATGAGGGCCTCTTTATTTGGCAGTTTAAGAGAGTCAAACCTTTAGTATTAAGAAAGCAATCAAATGGCAACTTTTGAGTTCGAACAAGAAAAAATGGCTAGTTTATTTGAATTCAAATTCCCTCCCAAAATAAAATTTAAAATATAATGTGTGAAACCATATCATGTAACATATCTAAAGAAAGAGTGATATGTAGATCCCACATCTTTTAATCTCTACTCAAATTTGAGATTTTATGTAGGAGTTATGGAAGGCCGAAAATCATAAAGATTTTCATATTTTGTTGGGGGAAAATGCATCGTATGCATTTTCCCCCAACAAAATCATATCATGTAACATATCTAAAGAAAGAGTGATATGTAGATCCCAGATCTTTTAATCTCTACTCAAATTTGAGATTTTATGTAGGAGTTATGGAAGGCCGAAAATCATAAAGATTTTCATATTTTGTTGGGGGAAAATGCATTGTATGCAAACACCCATTCTTGTATACATGGTATACACCTATTTCTTAAAATGTTAATCACCTTCATAATCTCATGGAAAACTAAGACGGCCCTGCTAGACCCCATCCTCTTCCTAATGGAGATGTTTCCAGTGCAAGAGTGCATGGAGTTTGATCGACGCTATGTGGGTAGGAGTGAGCTTAAGATTTTTGTCAAATTACGTTGATGTATGCTTAACGACCTTTGAGCAGCTGTAGTAGGTGGCCACTCACAAGCTCAATCAAGAGAGCTTAAGCTCTGTTCATTTTTCAAAAAATAAATAAAAATTATTAAAATGTTTTGGGTCAGCAATAAGCACTTATCCACATTACTATGCTGAGGTGAGTATGTGTCTTTTGACGCACACACACATGGCTAAATTTCAAGCCTCGACATCGGCTCGAGAGAGGGAGAGACACTGGGTCTCTCCGACATCCAATAATTGGCTTTTCGTGGATACTCTCTAGCATCCCAGTATGCTCAAGAGACAGAGCATTTGGTTGTGCAGGACATGTCAGTGGACTCTGCAACGGCAAAGGTGGAGCGGGATTGCTCCATTAAGACACATCAAGCATCGTCTGAGTGTGTGCAGAGACAGAGGTAGAGTGGGTCTGCTCCCTAGAGGCACATGCCGAGATAACAGATTTGGAGTTTTTTTATATGCTCATGCTAGAGGCTAATGAGGTGATATCAGGACACACGCATCGAGTCCCTATGAATGAGGGGAGGGTGGTCCTCCAGGAGTCAAAGTCAACAAATCCATTTGTGACAGCTAGTCCTAATGATGCAGAGTATGCACATAGAACTGAGGTGGTTGGGATAGCTAGGATTGTGCGGGTTTCGTCAGTGTTCAAACGTCTCATGTACGACCTTGTAGTGTCAAGACCCGACCTAGCAGTTGAAGTGGGAGCATTTGCAACAGGGATTGTCAGTCGTGTGATGTGACTGACACTAACATGATACATAGTGGAGTTTTATAGACCATACACAGTAGTATGCAGGATTTGCATGCAGGCTCTATCGTGGGTATGCATGCTTGTCTACCATGAGCCGATACGGTTGCATGTAGATCGAGTGAGTGAGCCAATGGGCGTAGGTTGAGAGAGTCTCACCTGTTTTAGTGTACATACTAGTAATTTAGCTAGTAGGACCCACTTATCGACACATTCGGGGTACAAGCGTCTGTGCCTTGCCCGGTCGCCCAGGCTATGGGCGCATGCCCACTGAAACCTTATTCTTTTATAGATATACAAAGAATAAGGGGCGGCTCATTAGTAGAGTCTTGCTCCACCGACACACTATGTACTCTCTCCTTCTCTCCCTCCCATACGCACACCGCACTGTGCACACGCATCTGTGCACACACACTCTTCAAATGATGCAAGATTCTATCTTTGTTTGACTAAAGCATCACAGACATCTAAATGTGGTCAATGTTTATTGTTAGACTAGGATGTGGTGACTAATCGTGGCATCTAGATGAGTCTTAGAAATTTTACACAAAGATGTTGGGTTCAATTTGTATGTTGAATCAAGATGTGTTTTATGTATGCTTTGTGTTATGGATGCCTTTCACTGTATCATTGTGAGCATGATTGCATAAAGATAGTGACTATTAATGGGCTTTCTTTGATTTGGGTTTGCCAACTATAATCAAGGACAATTACTCTTCTTTTACGATAGTAAAAAACGAGCAAGGGCTTATTTGAGTAGAACTACCTCAATGCCGTGAATGAGACCTAATTTTTTTTCATGCGTTAGGGATTTGAAATTTAGTCATCGCAAATCCAAAAAATGAACATCATTTTTCCTAAAAATGAATCTCTTATGCATGCTAGGGTGGGAATGGAATGTTGGGGTGATGGCTAATTGATAGCAAGCATGTGCACTGAGTAGTCCAAAGTGGTTTAACCACTGTCAAAAATCAAATAATCCTGCTCTCTCTCTCTCTCTCTCTCTCTCTCTCTCTCTCTCTCTCTCTCTCTCTCTCTCTCTCTCTCTCTCTCTCTCTCTCTCTCTCTCTCTCTCTCTCTCTCTCTCTCTCTCTCTCTCCATTGCAGCGCAGTGGTTTGAAGAGCAGAACCATTGAGTACAATGTGAATACAAATGTGAACTTGTTTCAATAGGTATAAGCACCTTGCAACTCAGCTGAGCATGAGCCTGTATGTAAAGGCAGAAAACGATGATTGACCTTGCAGCTTCTTTCCCTTCCCAAGTTATTGATATTGCTGAAAAGGAGCTATTGTCAAATCAGATCCCCCTTGAGGCAACACTTTAGAGGTTTTTTACTATTGATTTAGGCCAAGAATTGTTTGATAAATGCCTAGTATTGAACCTTTTCTTGATATCCATGTTTGATGGCATGTGTTTGTATTAACTATCTATATTCAGTTTGATTTATGCATAAATGCAAAAAAGTTACTCATAGGTGTCTCTGGGTTTAAACATCAGCATTGGGCATTGTCAACAGACTTTTAACCAGAATGTCCCATGGAGAGTATTTGTAAGGCAAAAATGATACAAGGAAGCATTAGCCTCATGAGTCCGCAAGCATGTTTAGGCTATGCATTGTATGGTTGCAATGCATGAGAGGGTCACGTGCATTAATGCAGATGACCCCCTTTGCTTAAGCAAAACCAATGTCCTTATCCCTTAAAGTGGTAGCCCTTTGACCTAGTTGGCTTGAGCAGGTCATCCACGTTAACGCAAATGCCCCCTTGCCATAGCAAATTTTAATGGAAGCCCGCAAAAGCAATATGAAACCCTTGCTAGCCCAGAAGAATTTAGGTTGGATGAGAGGGGCATCCACGTTAACGTAGGTGACCCCTTGCCATAGCAAATTTCAATGCAAGCTCTTCGAGCTCGCAACAGCGTGAAACCCTTGCTAGCCTTAACATTTTTGGCTTGGATGAGTGGGTCATCTGTGTTAACGCATATGACCCCTTTCCATAGAAAATTTCAATGCAAGCTCTTCGAGCCCACAAAAGCATGAACCCCCTGCTAGCCTTGACGTTTTAGCACTGGCACGGATAACCTCCGTGTTCAATTTTTTTCATGGCCAAGCTAAGTAGACGCCAGGAGAAGTGTCATGTCTTTGTCTGTCTCATAGGAATCTACACTGCATCATAAATGACAAGAGCAACATCAATGGGTTTATGTCTGACAAAGCAGGGGCCAATTGGTGTGCAGTAAGGACTATTTTCAATGGTAGCCCAACAAACATCATGGAGGATCGGGAGCGCACATGCATATATCATTGGAAACAAAGTTTATATAAGCATAGTAAACACTGTGAAGAAAGAAAGTCGACAACAACATATTAAATTATGTGAAGAATGACGATTAGCAATGAGCATCAAATAAGGAGGAAGCATCATTAAAAGTTAAAGAAATCCATGAATGGTGGCACAAGGGACACGTCAAGGATGGAAACATATCATTGTTGGATAAATGGATGAGTTGATGGGAAGCATGGATTGCACATTGGGGAAACTTAATGTCAAGGGTGAACATTTCTATTACTCATATTTTTGTTTGAAAATATTTTATTTTTGTGTTTTGTAATAGGAATATCTTTGTGTGTAAGGTCTCTTAAGCTCAAAGGAGCTAGCACATACTCCCCGTACAAACTTGTCTAAAAGTGTGCATGGGAGTTGGCTTGTTGGAGAAGGATATAAGCAAAATATTAGCTTGTATGATGCATGCATTTCAAACATAGCCAATGCTTTCCAAGAAATTTTTGTATCAAATGGGCCAAGCTTAAGTAAGTTGATAGAGAGGGTGGTAGCAAGGTCAACACTAACCCCAAATATTAGCTTGTATGATGCATGCATTTCAGACATAGCCAATGCTTTCCAAGCAATTTGCGTATCAAATGGGCCAAGCTTAAGTAAGTTGATAGAGAGGGTGGTAGCAAGGTCAACACTAACCCCACCCCAAGTTGCCTGCATGGTCCAAGAAAAAGTGGCAAGTACATCTATGTATGAGGAAACAAGGCATTGACATAAAGACAAGGAGACTATCCAATAAAAGAGAGTGAGGGCAACCAAAATGGACCAATTCTCACATCGCCTAGGGTATGTCTTGGAGAGTAAAACATCGTGCAACCAAAGGACCATCAAGAAGAGTAAGTTTTGGAGGGAGTCATACAATGCATCCAAAAAACAAGGCCTCAAGGGAAGCGCAACAAAGATCCACAAAAGGGAGCAACAAAGCTCATCAAGAAACCACACAAAAGTATGGCCCCAACAAGTGGAGAAATTATGCAAGTGAAAGAGGAGGCCATTGGTCGAACAATGTGGCCATAAGAAGAATCCCTTTGAACTCCAAGGTCTACTAGTGTGGTTGCCCCTTGCTTCTTATCAAAACGACGACATCCTGGTCCTGGAGGGCCAGAGCCTCAAATGAGGTGGTTTTGTCTATCAGATGTCTCGCACACATGGCATGTGGATCCAAACATAATCCATAAACCAGAGTACCCAAATGTATGGAAAGTGGACATGGGCACAAACATCACTTCCAAAGGGATAGAGAAATTGCTAAAGGTTGGTTTTAAGGTGGGTGTCAAGCATGATCCACCTTTTTTGGTAGGGGTAGGGGAATGCTCTAGACAAGCAACAAGCCAAATGGAGAGTGACAAGAGGGAAAAAGATGTTATCGTCAATAAAAGGAGGTCATCTAAGTGGTGTCATGGAATTTCCCAAGAGACTGAGTCCATGCAGGAAATAGTCATTAATGAGAGTGCAATGGATCCCCCACCACACTCTATTTTTCAGTTGGCGTGTGAGATGGAGAGGAATATTTTGTGCACATTAAGGTAGAACCTTGGTGTACCTATCTAGATTTCATGCAAAGAAAAGCTAAGTGAAGCCTTACCTTGCCTGTAAACATCTTTGTTTTTGTCTACTTGAAAGTATTAAGCTTACATAAGAATGGGGATATGGTCATACACCAACCGACACTATCACAGGATGATGTGTCAAATATGTTGTCACGTCCTCAAAAGAAATAAGTTTGTCCCCATATTTAAGCTTTCTTGAGAGACATTGGCTTAGGAGTTCTATCAAATAGCCTTTTTTTGTAAGGATATATAACCCTTTGAGTAGTTCATTATGTATTGCTATCATGTACTTTGCATGGAGCACACATAAATGCAATAAACAGAAATCTCGTAGATTTATTTTTTCTTTGAACGTGTTACATGATCCCAATGATGAGTCTAGGTATTTCTTTTGCATTTTATGTCTCAAGCGTCCTCTTTAGCATGGTTTTATATGAATAAATCTGTTTTCCAAGAATAATTAGAACATGCAATGTCTTTGATATCCGAAGAGGTAATGGATTGTCTAAATATTGGCGAGAGGAAATTAACTTCCTAGAGAAACCTCATGGAAGAACTCATACAATTAGCTTGTCTTCATTGATAAAGGGAGTGGATTTTACGTACGTTTGATGCGTTTGTTTAAACTATCACTGATAGTTTTATCTCCATGGATTATAGAAGTTTTGATAGTGGTATGCTATTTATAAAAA
Organism: Adiantum capillus-veneris; assembly: GCF_014529385.1. Taxonomy (NCBI): domain Eukaryota; kingdom Viridiplantae; phylum Streptophyta; class Polypodiopsida; order Polypodiales; family Pteridaceae; genus Adiantum; species Adiantum capillus-veneris. Next base: position 181,239,707 of record NC_140931.1, read on the forward strand.
TTTCCTCAATAGTGGACAAGCTTGCAAAAAAAATTCATTTCGCAAAAAAGCTTGCCAAAGGAAGCTCACAACAAAATCAAACCCTTGGCATTGCAGCCTGGAACTAGTTCTTCCCAAATCTTGTGGAAAGTGTGTTATAATGGTAGAGGAGTTCTTATAGCCAATGGAATCCTTGTAGCAATCTGTTAGGTGGATTCTCTTCCATTGGTAGTAAGAGAGGTTAACGGATGTCACTTTCAACATATCCACATGATCTTTTGCGTACTTTGATCAATATGCCTACCACCATCGATGATTTCAGAGAGTGTTTAGTGTTTGAACGTAGATGCCTACTATGCTAATTATCATCTATTGTATGTGGTGGTCTCTCAACATGTGTTGTGGTCTATTGTCAATTATCAACGCTCATAATTGCCATATTTCTGTGTCATTTTGATGGGTCACAATGAGCACGATATATGATTCTGGAGCCAACAAGTTTATTATAAATGGGGAAGGGTTTGCAAGAGCCATTGATGTACATGGAAGGGGATCCTTGGAAAGTTGATAGCAAGAAGCATCATTTTATCTTGGTGTTAAGAAGAGTGAGTTCCTTGCAAGGTATAACATGCTTGATGTAGACCAAGTCTCTACATTGTCTTTTGGCATGAATTTGACAATCTCCATCTCTCTCTCTCTCTCTCTCTCTCTCTCTCTCTCTCTCTCTCTCACACACACACACACACACACACACACACACAACCTTCTCTCCCTCTCACAAATTGCTTTAAAATAGTCTTATAAGAATCTAAGAAGATGTAGAAAAAAAAAGACAACATGTAGGAATGCTTTAGAGATTCATTGCAACCCATCCTAGCTGGCAAAGAGTATCATTGAAGCATTGTTGAATCTACCTTATATGATAGCTTATCTAACACAATTGATCTTACACAATAATATAAGCAAAATCAACTACTTGAAACATGTATTTTCTCATGCAACAAGAACTTGTGCTAGTAGAGCAAAAACAACAAGTGATGGAAGGAGCCCAAAAGTTTGTCTATGACACATCAATGCCCATGCAATCCTAGCATGAATCCATGTATTGTTAGCAATGAACATTAAATTGCAATGTAATCAAATGCATAAACATATGTAAAGGTAAAAAATTAAACAAGTCTGGGGTCGCTAATTTGACGGTCGAAAGGCACTCAATAGCAACACGCTCCTGTACACACTAGGAAACAAAAGGAATACCTCCAGGAGGCACATCAGTGGGAAAAATTAAAACTCCTAAAAAACAAACACAAAACACAATCTAGACCCCTAACCTACCTATCTATCACCCCTTTTAGAATCAAGGAAAGAGGATATTATATAAACCGGGTGGCCACCCTAAGGCTAGGCCTCTATCCTCATCATCTAGATAAATAAAATCGTTGTTCGTGAGGCCATAGTCTTCCTCGGTCTCTATTAGTTCCTCTTCATCATCCTCTTGTGCAAGCATGCTAATCAAGAACCTCGTGATGCGTGGATACTCATCTTGTGCAAAAGAATAAGCATGTGCCATTGGAGACACATTCGCTACTGGGTAGGGATCACTAGTTAGCCATAGACGTATCAGCCATTCTAACTCCTCAAAATTTCTCTCACATGCAAGGCTCTCTATCAAATCCCATTCGCAAGAAAGTATAGGGTAGCATACGTAGAACACTTGTTGAAAAGACAAGGGGTACCTTTCATAAAAAATAGAAGTGCATGCCTCTAGTGAAGTAGCCATTTCTGACAAGACAGATAGATTTGGTTAGGCCTTTAAAACATAAGATTTGTTTTTGTGTGTTGCTTGAATTGACACGGTGAATTTGGACTTATATGTAAGATCTGATAGGGTGCTCTCTCATTGCTAGGCGCTCTTGCTCTTTACTATTTTTGTTTTTTTGTGAGTATAAGGCTATATATATACATTCCCTAAGATCGGAGATTGAGAGGTCAGGGAAAAAGGTTGAGAGGGAAACAAATGAATGATGACTGTCAGCAAACACTCCCCCCTTCCTTGGGTAGATCATACCGTTTGAAATGAGCTTGTCACCCTTTGAAACCAATTGTTCCAGTTGGTAATAGGTGAGGATTTTAACCAATAGTTTTCGACCGCCCTATGCGTTTCATCTAGTTGCAAGGGTGGTAAGGTACTCTCCCATGATTTTATTTGCAACGTTGTTGTAGGTGGTGAACTTACCCCGGAAGGTGCAAACTCTTTCGTGCTTGTATGGATATGTACAGTGGTAGGTGGAGGTTGTGTCGAAGCTTCTATTTGCGTATAGGAACTACATGAAGAGCAAGAAGCTTCATTTGATTTCCTTGTTCCTGAGCTAGGTGGAACAAATCGTTCTTTCTTTGGTACCCAAACTAGCTCTAGAACGGGTGTGTAACATTCCATGATTTTTTCCTTTCCGCGATTTTCAATTTGTTTTGGAGCCACAGGATTGGGTTTACATGGGCCAGGTGACAGGTAAGAGTACACTTTATGTTTGGGCACCCAGATTTGATCATTTGCTTCATAGTATCCTTGGGCTTCCAATAGTCGTTTAGGAATCCAACGCAGCGTTTCTTTACATTTCTTGGAGTGAGTGGTACGGTTCTTACTAGGTTTCCGTTTTTTTGCATCAACCATGCTCACTACAGAGGTTTTAGGGACCCACTTGTATGTTTTCTCTGTTATATTAGGATGGTTCTTGTGTGTCTCAAGCTTTCTTTCAGCTACATCAGTTGAAGCTCTAGAGAGTTGGGCTATGGGGACGTATGGTTCAACCTCCTGGACATGCAATGTCTTGGGTTTTATTTCCTTGGGCAATATCTCAGGGACTATGGCTTGAGTGGTAGGGCTAAGAGTTGGTTTTTGCGTTGTAACACCCCCAGTCCCCCAATCAATAGTGCATTTGGTGGCTATCATCCACGTGCGGCCTAGGTTTATATTACCCTCCATAGTTCCAGTAGGCATGACCAAAAAGTCTTGAGCTACAACCCCATTGTCATAACTGACAGAAGTGTGCCAGATTCCAAAAACCGTAGTTTTTTTCTTGTTGACACCCTTGACTTGGATAATACTCTCAGATAGAGGTGGCTTCCCTAACTGACACCACACCCCATAGGATAGCAGATTGTATTTAGCACCCGTGTCCAATAAGGCGTTATATAGCACTTTTCCATAGGCACTATTTAACTCAATGGGGTATCGTAGAGGTGTGTCAGAGTCCAACCCATCCTCTTCGATTTCCACGTGGAATGCATTTGTGACCCCAAGGTTAGCCTCTCGTTTTTGTCTTATACGTTGTTGTCGCTCCTTAGCCTCAGCTTGAGCTTGTATCTTGTTTAACTCGGTTTGTGCTTTGGCGGCCTTCTTTTGATGAATGGCCCGTAGTTCTTCTTGGCTTAAAGGATCATAATATCTTTTGAATTTACTCCCATTGAGGAATCCAATGGTTTCAACTCCATCAAGAGTTTCCACACGAAGGGTACCTTGTGGGGTAATTTCACATACTCTATATGGTCCTTTACCAGCATATTTCAACTTTTTCTTCTCTTTACGTACTCCATACATAAGGACTTTATCACCAACTTTGATGTCCTTGTCCTTCACATGGAGATCAAACCACTTCTTTCTCCTATCCTTTTCCACAAGAGCATTTTGCACAGCCAACTGTCTCTCTTCGTCTAGTTTTTCTAAGATAAACAAACGCTCGGTTAAGGGGTTACCATTCCATCCTTCTTGCGAAGCTACCCTAAGACTAGGAATGACAAACTCCCAAGGCATAACCGCTTCTTGGCCGTATACCATTTTGAATGGCGTACAATTAATAGCCACTTTATAAGCAGTACGATAAGCCCATAGAGCAGATGTCAACTTCAAATCCCAATCAGTGCGATGAGCTTCTACCGTCTTGGTTAAAATAGAGATTAGAGTCTTGTTGGTGCTCTCGGCTTGTCCATTAGCTTGCGGGTAATAAGGTGTAGACTTATGGTGGGATATCATAAAGGTCGTGGTAAGCTCTCTTATTACCTCATTTATAAAATGGGTACCATTATCACTAACAATTTCAAAAGGGCAACCAAATCTTGTGATAATGTTCTCAAAAAGAAACTTAGCTGTTGTCCTCGCGTCAGCTTTTTGTGAAGCCTTAGCTTCAGCCCACTTTGTTACATAGTCCGTAGCAACTAGAATATATCGAGATTGAGTGTTGCGAGCTGCGGGACTAATTGGACCTACAAAGTCTAAGCCCCATTTTTCAAATGGTTGGGTTACTTTAATAGGATGTAAGGGCATTCTGTCCTTGCGCTGTGTGGTCTTGTAACGTTGGCACTCATCACACCCTTTTGTAAAAAGTGATGCATCCTTAAATAAAGTTGGCCACCAATAGCCTGATTGCAGCACCTTTCTAGCAGTCAGGTCCCCTGAAAAATGTCCTCCTGCTATGCCCATATGTGCTTCTTGCAAGATATACAAATATTCATCCTCGCGGGCACAACGCCTAAGAATATCGTCCTTGCCTAATCTATACAGGGTTCCGGCAATCAAACAATAGGGTTCACATTCTTTTACTAGCCTTCGAGCGATATCCTTACGAAGTTCCTTGGGTGGAAAACCATTAACTAAAAAGTTAACAATGTTCTCACTCCATTCAGGCATAGTCTCAACTATGAATAGGGAAGTATCGGGTAATTCATCATCAACTCCTGTAGGGGCTTCACCATTGGGTATGCGAGACAAATGATCAGCCATGACGTGCCTTTTACCGGGTCTCACTACAATCGTGAAATCAAACTCCAGAAGAATTAACAACCATCGTGTGATTCTTCCTGTGGAGCATGGCTTGTTTACCAGATACAACAACGCTTGATGATCCACATAAAATACAAACTTGTTTGCCAGAAGGTAGTAGCGAAATTTCTTTACTGCATAAACCATTGCCAAACCTTCTTGCTCTGTAGTGGTGTAGTTCCTTTCAGCATCGTTCAATTGACGGCTTGCAAAGCTAATGGGATAGTCCAATTTATGTTCTCCTGGTTGAGTGAGAACACACCCAATAGCAAAGTTTGATGCATCAATATGCACATGGAAAATGACATCCCAGTTAGGTGTCCTTAAAATCGGAGCACTTGCTAGTGTTTTCTTCAATTGTTCATAGGCCTGGTCACACTCTTCAGTCCATTTAAATTCAATGAGAAGCTTCTACAAAGGACGTGCTATCTCAGCGAAAAATAAAATAAACCGTCGATAATAACCCACGTGTCCCATGAACCTTTGAACTCCCTTGTAATTGGTTGGTGGTGGTAACTCTAGAATCACTTTAATTTTGCTCTCATCGGTTGAGATACCATTCTTGGATACTATATGCCCTAAAATAACTCCATGCTTGACCCAAAATTGGCATTTGAACGGGTTCAATGAGATACGATATAACCTACATTTTTCAAACACCTTCCGCAAACATGATAGATGTTCTTTCCAAGAAGAGTAAACACAAAGGTCGTCTAAGAAAGCTTCACAAAACTCTCTCAAATATTCTTTAAAAGCAGTGTTTATTAATCGTTGGAATGTAGCAGGGGCATTTGTTAAGCCAAAAGCCATCACACGAAATGCAAACACGCCAAATTCTGTGATGAAGGCAGTTTTAGCTTGGTCCTCTAGCGCTATCGTGATTTGGTTGTAGCCTGAGTACCCATCTAGAAAGCTATAAGCTTCCTTGCCTGCAACTCTTTCGAGTACATGTTCGGAATATGGTAGGGGGTAATGGTCTCTTCTAGTAGCTGCATTAACTTTTTTGAGGTCCACGCACACCCTGAGTTTCCCATTCTTTTTTGGCACGATAACTATTGGCGACACCCATTCAGAGTGTTCAATAGGATATATGAACCCACATTTGATAAGCTTTTCTAGTTCTTCTTGAATGATCTTTGCGTACTTAGGATTCATCGGGTAGGGTCTTTGTTGTACGGGCTTCGCAGTGCTAATCATAGGGATTGTATGTTGGACCACAGAAGGCGGAACACCTTTCATATCATGGTATGTCCAAGCGAATACGTCCTTGAATTCCTTGAGAAGCTCTTTGAGGACCGCCTCTTCAACTTCTGTGAGGTCTTGGGCAATAAAAACAGGTTTTGATTCTTCACCGGGGTCAGCTAATTCTATTTCTTTAACTATTGACGGACCATCATAGATTCCATTATTCCCATCGATAGGTATTCTTTGGGCTTTTGTGTACACAACCTTTGCTTCCCCTGTGGTGTAAGATTTGAAATGTTCTGGTGCAGGATGCAAGTCTGTGGATTCTGGTTGTGCGTTGGTTTGTGCTTCGATTTCTGCTTTCTTGTGTTGTCGAGCTAACTCTTGGTTTTGACGCCTCCTTGCAGTGCGGCTCAACTTTGGCTTGTCTATGATCTCTAATTGGGCTATGTCATGGGGTCGTGGTCTACACCACATAACATTTTGGAGATATTCACCCCAATTGTCTACCAATTTTCGATGAGCATCACATGCTCCTATATAAATGAGCCATTCTGCTGAGGATCTCTTCTTGTTTATCCTAGCACGTACATTGGCTCGATATCGACGCCTCTTAAGGTTTTTCTTTTTCTTATTTGAGACCTGCTTTTGATTTGCATTTAGATCTGGCTCACTAAAGGAGTCCTCGTTGGTGTCCTCTTCACTCTCGGAGGAGCTATCATTGGTTGATGTGCTCGGTCCTTTCGAATGTTTTGACTCTGAACTTGCTCCACTCTCTAATTCATGAGATTTAGAATCCGTTTCACTCTGGGAGTCAGTGTCCAAGTCGTGTTGGTCAAAGTCTTCTATTGAGCTATCGGTGTCACTGTCAGATTGGTCCACAATTGCCTTGCCCTTAGAAGATGCATGTATGGCACTTATCATGTTCAGAGGTGCAATTTGTGGTACCTCTTCCCCCTCTGGTGTGACCCAAGTGGTTCCTCTATTTCCCCAGGTATCTATGGTTGCAGCTAGGTGTACCCAATCCACATTGTCCGACTCAGTCATCCCAGGTAGGATATCCATATAAGGAGAATCTTGGCCAATGTCTGTATCCTTCTTACAAGTGTAACAATATTGTAGTGGGGCCGAGTGAACTGTGGTGTCAGAGCGATGATCAATAATGGTTTTACTCCCTAAGGGGTGTACCTTACCAGTCACCAAATCCACTCTAAGGACAGAGTCTTGGAATTGCAAATAGACATGATTTTTAGACCAATCGTGAACCATTTGTGCTTCCCTCATGAATGGTCGTCCTAAAATCATTTCATATGACATAAGGTGTTTAGAGAAATCCATTACAATGAACGTATGTCGTACCTTGTGTCCTAGAACTTTGATCTTAAGATCCTTGAGCATCCCCATAGGTTTGGCTATGGTACCATTTGCCATCTTTACCACAATGTTAGTAACACTGAGGCGGGGTTTTCCCATGGATTCCCAACAATCTTTTGTAACGATGCTAACTCCCGCACCACCATCAAGAATTCCCTTTATAGTTAATCCCTTGGTAGTGATGGGTAGGGTCGCATTAGACTCGTCGCCTTCAAAATACTGCCCTAATTCGTTAATGGGTACCTCAATCACAGACTCGTGTCCATCTAAGTCAAGTGATTGCCCATGATTTTCCTCATCAATCATAATCGAGTCAGGCCTATTTGGTTGCGCAAACTGCGGTAATCCTGTTCGTAGCTCTCCGTTAAGGAATGCTCGAAGTGCAAGGAATAACTCAGGATCTCCATACAGCTTTGCTATGATCGTGGTTTGGACCTCAGAAGACATGAAGTCCACTAGTTTGGCAACATTCATTGGCGTTTTGCAGGGTGTAGGTCCTTGACTAGGAACTGGTGAGGATGGAATCTCATATTCCTCAATGGGATCAGGTATTCCTTCGTTAAACATCCTTTCCAACAAGAAGGGTGTATGCTCACTTTCTGATGTCCCGTCCTCACTCCCTTCTTGGATGATACTAGATATGGCTAACGGTCTATGGTTCATGTGGGGTGGATGAACTTGCGTGGGAAACACTGTGTCATGAATTTTGACATGCATGGGTTCTGGTTCTAGTTTCCTTTGAGTCTCCTCCACTAAACCTCTTAGATGTTTCACCTGCTTAATCTCGTCTACTGGGTTTGGGTACGTCCCAATCTTCTTTTTACGATTCTTCCCTTTTTGCCCCTGCGGTTTATCTTGGGGGTCTTGGATTGGATTTTGGAAACACTTGTGGTGTTTTCAGAGGCTCTTTATGGTTTTCTCTTATTCGGTTTTCATTTGGTTCCATGTTACGGTTTTTTGTGTCGGTCTTTCCCCTTGTGGTATTGGTTCTAGTCTCCATTGTCTCGATTGAATCTGAATCATCCTCGAGGTCATTCATATACACGGGGTCATCTCCTGTTCCTATGTTTGTTTTGGAACTTGGCTTTGAATTTTCTGTATTCTGCGACTGCTTCCTTCGTGTCTTCTTTTTCTTTGCTTGGATAACTGACGCGGTATCTCTCTCTTCGAGGATATGTCCTGGCCCTTGAAGCATGGACCGTGTAATCGCATAAGCGGGTGCGACGGGTGGTATTGGCGATGTCACACTAGCAATTTCGACCAAATTTAGGGGTGTGATTTTAGGCGCATTTGGGTTATAGGGGCATTGGGCAATCAAGTGATCTATGCCACAACGATTACATGTGAGTATTGACATTGCAGACGTGCTCCCTTGATTCATTTGCATCTGTGCAGCATTCTTTTGCAGCTTCATTTGGGTTATAGGGGCATTGGGCAATCAAGTGATCTATGCCACAATGATTACATGTGAGTATTGGCATTGCAGACGTGCTCCCTTGATTCATTTGCATCTGTGCAGCATTCTTTTGCAGCCTAATAGGGCACTCCGCTACTCGATGTGGTCCACCACACTCGTAGCATTGAAGAGGTGGCCTCCTAGCCTGGGTGTTGATATTTTGACCTCTGGATGCGAGAGCAGCAGCTTGATAAACCGGCTTGACTTGTCCCCAACAATCTTCCATGTAGTATATAGGACACTCTTCCAATGTATCAAGTCCGTAGGCAATACTAGTGTCTATTTCCTCCTCACAGCCATCTGGATAAGCATTTGATGGCTCGCAACCCACTTGGTTCATAGGGGCGACTCTTGGATGCGGGGGCTGCGGTCCTAGCACAGGAGGTGGTAGCGGTGTAGCTTGTACAACATTTTGAGATCTAGGGACCATGTGTTGCGGTAGTTGCTCAACATGTGGAGTAGGCATCAATACAGGAGCTCGAGGCGCATCCGTCCAGGCTACAGGTGGTCTATTTGCCATCATACGTTTGATCATTAAACAATCCTTAGCTTGGTGACCATACCTACCACATGCGTTGCAAGTTCCATTAAATTTTACTCTAAACGTAGGGCACTCACTAGTGCTATGTGGACCTAAGCAAATGGAACACCATTGTTGCTCCCTTCTTGGATACATGTGACTATTTTGAGGGGGTCGGTTATCCTTAAGAGACTCTTGGATTGCCTTGGTGAGGTCTGTCAAGAATGTCTCAAATACCTTTGGCTCATTGGCAATGGGCTTTGCAGTCATGGGTTCATACTCAATGGCTTGTGAGCTAGTGGATCTCGTGTCAGTAGACACCCTCATGCCTGCTATCATCAAGTTGTCCTCTAATTGGATTGCATTGGCAGTGACATCTTCCCAGGTTGTGATACCTCTAACCACTAGTCCATTATAGATTCCTTCATTCCTCAACCCTCGAATGAATCGATCAAGCAGTTGGTTATTGTTGAAGCGCTCATTTACAGGGCAACGAGAGTTTAAGTGCTTTAGACGTCTAATGACGTCCCTTACTGACTCTCCTTCCTTACGTTCGGCCTTTTGTAGCTGAGATGCTACACCCCAAAGCACACCTTCTCGTATGTACTCCTTTAGAAACAACCTTTGAAGGGTAGGGTAGATTGTTTTCTCGTCCACCCTTAGGGTCCTATACCAATCTCCAGCCTTCCCACTTAATGTCAAGCTTAAGGCATTGCACTTATGTAGTTCGTTGCGTTCCCCTAAGGAATCACATACTTGTTCAAACACTTCAATGTGGTTCCTAGCATCTTCGTCCCCATTGAATTTTTGCGTGAGTTTGGCAATTTGTACTGCCTTACTTCTAGGCTCTCTATCAGATGCGTGACGCATATTTTCCGCGATAGATCGACCTATGGTTTGAGCAAACGCTGCCAAGTCACCTATGTGAGGAGGTAGGGCTGGTGGAGGTACTCTTGGAATCATATGTGGGAGAGGGATGGGTGCCGGTCTTGGCATATGTGTGGATGATGCAGGATATGGAACATAACCGGGCATAGGTCCACTCGGATAAGGGCTAGGGAGCGGCACTCGAGGAGCATAAGAAAGTGGTACTATTGGAGGTGTGGGGGCCATGTGTGCATAAGGGGCTAGAGGCACATATGGTCGAGGCCCCATATTAGGTACTACGACACTAGGTAGTGGCACTGCGCTAACCGTAGATGTCATCGGTACATTCTCTGTCAGGCTTATCCCTGGAGTGAGCACTGTGTTTTCCTTAATAGAGGGTTGAGCCAAGTTAGGGAAGCTAAAGTTTTCGCTCGGAGGCTCAGATTGCATAGAGACCCCAGGTGAAATGACGTAAGATGGGTCCATGGGACTCATTAGAGGAGTCTCCATTTGTGATAGAGTAGGCTGTTGAGCCTTGCTCGTATCCAAAAATCTCATGGGGCCAGTTGAGAGTATATTTACCCCTCGGTTTTGCCTTTCGGATTGAATAATGCCATGGATAACATTACAGATCATTTTCTGTTGATCTTCGATGCTTGTGGCACTAGAGGTGGATTGTACAATCTCTATCCATCCTACATGGTAGGCGTGGCCAGAGTGTAGATCCGTCAACACCTCAGTGTGGAGGTCGTATGTCCAATGATCATTAATGAACAATCCTTCTAGAGTCGACGTGTTAACGGTTTCTTTTGAGGTAGAAGCAATGTTGCTCCCCGTGGTTTTACTTGTCACCAACGGTACTCTAGAGGGAACTTCTGAAGGAGGCAGCTCAACAGGGCCTTCTTGGTAAGAAGTTGGCAGGATATCCACATGGACACTCTTTGGGGGTGTGGGGTCCACGTGCGATGTGAAAGGAGAGTCCACTTCCCCACCCCCTTCGTGTGCTTCATTTGCATCAGGTTCCGAGCGAGTAGCTCTACCTAATGTTTCCATGAAACGGCTAAACATACTAGTACTAGGCTGTGGAGCTTCGGGAGGTGCATGGCCTTCTCTCTCAGTGTTTTGGGTAGGGTATGCTTCCATGATTTCTGAGTCGGAGGAGGAATCACTAGCGGCTATTTTAGGGTCTTGGGTGGTGCTACCTTGTGTCCCCGCTGAGGGTCTAGAGCTTATCGTGGATGGGTAATGGGTGTCCGTATGAACAGAGGCACTCTCAATATGCTCGTGTTCTAGCACCCACCCAGAGCGTAAGTGCATGTGCTTTTGATACCCTAAGGTGTCAAAACGCTGCTCTAGGAGGCCTTGTGACTAGTTTTTAGCGTGTTTTTTGTTTGTTTTTTTGCTAGATTTTTTAGAGCGTGTCGTGGAATGGGCCATGTGATAGCTCGAAATGAGCGTATCGGTCAGAGGGTCGTGCCGTGCTTTACAGCCCTCCGTTTGGTCACTCTATGCCCTCGGAATCCCTAAAACTGTCAATTTCCAGTAGGGAACTAGGCCCAAACTAGAAAGTCTAAGGGTGCAAGTGGGAAGAGAAAGGAGGAGAGTGGAGGACTTGTCCCACATGCTCTCATTCTCTCTTGAGGGAGTAGGGTATATATATAAGAGTGAGTCTAGTATATATCATAAGGCTTGGGCTTGGGCTTGGGCTTGGGGAAACGATCCCGATCTATCTTTTATACAAACCAACCCGTCCGTTTTAAGAGTCACGTTTTTTATTTTCGAAAAATTTCGCCGCCCGCTCACTCGCGTTTTTATTTTTCGACTTTTAAATATATATATATATATATATATTTTTAAATAATTTTTTTTTCAGAATTTTTTTTTTCAAAAAAAACTTTTTTTTAAAATAATAAAATGCAGAAAATACAGAAATTGAAAACGCAGAAATACGAGAAAATTGAAAAAAATCAGAAATACAGAAAATAAAGAAATTGAAAACGCCGAACTTGAAAATGCAGAAATTGCAGAAAATTGAAAAAACGCAGAAATGTAGAAAATTGCAGAAATTGAAAACGCCGAACTTGAAAATGCAGAAATTGCAGAAATTGAAAAAACGCAGACAATAGTAGAAATTGAAACTTGACAGCAAATGCAGAAAACGCAAAAAACAGAAATCTCCACACACTCCTTCCCTGCCTTTCCTATGATAGAAATTGCACCACAAGGAAGCGTAAAGTGCTAACCGAGCTTAGTGTAGGGCATATCCCCGGCAGCGGCGCCAAAAATGTGCGCTCCTTGCCGCACTGTCGAAGCAAGGGACTTGCCAATACACCGTATGCGAGCCACAAACGGCTCCAAGCACACAACAAGCCTAAACTAGCAAGCTCAAGAGAACAAAGGGTGTGTCACTCACCTCTCTACGCTCGCCTTCGTGGTGGATTCCTCGCCGCGATGAAGAAGAAGCTGCAGGTTTGCAAGCAGTTTTTTGAGCAGATTTACATACCCATGGGGTGTTGTATAGGTGCCCTCACAAGGCCTTTGATTCCTTTGTGTGCACTTGAGACAATTGTTAGTATCTTGTGCGGGGCATCCCTATTGATGTATGCCAATTGTGCAGATGCTTAGCCTAGTTGGCTACAATTGACAAATTTTGGCTTTAGTGGGAGCTATTTCACGAGATTCTAACAGGATTCACACTGTTTCAGTGGGAAGTTTCCAGCATCGGTTACTTATGCCTATATGCATTGAGCAATTTTATGTGTTGTTGTGCAGGTCCTGCTACACTAGCAGTGACTATCATTACATGTACATTGAGTTGCGGTTACTACCATTGTACGTTGCTTGTGGAGCCGATTTGGCTTGCTTTTTGGCAGTTACAACCGTTTTTAAGACTCGGCCTAAAAGAGCCCTTTCTTGTCTAGTCATTGACTTTGCATAACCTTTTGTGAGGCTTGTTGCATGAGGTTTTTTGTAGCTGAGCACTGGGGGGCGGGTTACCCAGTTTGAGGTGGAGTAGGTTGCTAGAGATCCCTATTTGTGGCCTCACCATAGGATATGTATAGATGGGTACAAGTGCTTTTGACACCGAGTTGGTGGTCATTCGTGCTTCATCAGTGGTTTATGCTACCATTTTATGCCAGTACATGCTCTGAGAGCATTTGATTTTCTTTATGCATTGTTTTATATTTGTTTTGGGTTGATATTTTGCTCCCAGAACAACGGAGACTCTATCAAATTTTCTCCCGAGTCGTTCATATGCATTCTTGGCATACTTGATTGTTCACACACTGATTTTGCTGCATATTGTTTTGACATTTTTCTCCTATTACAGGGAAAACTCTGTTGAAATCCTCCTAGAATTTTTTCATTAGTCTTTTGGTCACATTCTCTTGAAATATGGGTGCTAGTAGTGCTTTAGACAAGGATGAGTACAACATTAAGAAGTTTGATGGCACACACTTTGCAATCTGGAAGTAGCGTATACACAATGTGTTGATCAATAAGGGCTTGATAGCACCATTGCGTGACAGAAAAGAGATTGCATACACCGATGATGAGTGGGAAGATTTGAATGAGCATGCTATAGCGACCATTCACTTGCACCTTGGTGAATCTGTTTACTTCACAATAATGGATAAGACTAATGCCAACGATTTATGGGATGCCTTATGTGCAACATGGGATGGTAAAGTGCCTCAAATAAGGTCTTTCTCATGAAGAAACTCTTGTGCATGAACATGAAAGAAGGCAGTAGTGTTAGCTCTAACTTGAATGAGTTCAAAAATGTCTTTTCACAACTTACTTCCAAAGGTCTTAAATTTAATGATAAGATAAAGGCCAACTTCTTGCTATGTTAGCTGCCATCGTCATGGGATACATTCAATACAACCATAAATAACTCAGCACCTAGCGGGAAGTTAGTGTTCAATGACATTACTAGCGTGTTGCTCATTGAGGAGATTAGACGTCAGTCTCTTGATGCGAGTGGACATGGTGATGCGTATATGGCTAGTGGCAGTCGTGACAAGAGAAGATAGCATGACCGTGGTCGCAATCGTTCTCAGGATTGCAAGAACAATTGTAGCAAGAGTCGTGGAAGAGACATGAAGAACATTGCATGTTATCACTACCATAAAAAGGGACACTTGAAGAAGGATTGCCGTGCATTACAAAGTGGAAGAGAACAAAGAAAGAGTGAAGTCGACACACCTAAGAGCATCGTGAAGATATAGTAACTTAATGTTGTTGACTCTCTAGTCACGTTGACACTGTCCTTCATGTGACAAAGACATCAAATGTGTTGATCTTCACATCAGTTGTGAGTCTTGATGCATTGTTAGCTCTTGACGAGCATTATGCCCAGAATTAGATAGTGGACACAGCTGCTAGCTTTCATGTGACTCCTCATAAGGAGTGGTTCTCCATATATAGTGCTACACATGGTATAATAAAGCTCGGTAATTCTTATGAGCTTGAAATGCAATATTGGGGACATAAAACTTTAGACGATTTGGGTTACACTACTATCTTCACACATGGTCCTTGGATGATCAAGAAAGGAACCTGGTCATTCTTAAAGGCCAAAAGTCCGCCTCATTGTGTTCATTCTATGCCTCTTCAGTGAAAGAGAATTCTATTTGTGTAGGCAAGCTTCTGTCTACAGAGTTGTGGCATAGCCAACTAGGACATATGCGTCACAAAGAAATGAAGGCACTGCAGTATTCTAGTTATATCCCAGTGTTAGATTACTCTGATTTTTCTTTATGTTAGCATTGCATTTATGGAAAACAGACTAGGTTGACCCTCGAACCTTTAGACAAGGAGTTAGGAAGCCCTCTAGATTTCGTTCATAGCGACTTATGTAGACCTATGCCTGTTAAGTCTGTAAGGGGGCACTATACTTCCTAGATGATTCTACGAGGAAGGTGTGGGTTTATCTCTTGAAGCAGAAGAGAAAAGTCTTTAGTGACTTTTAGAAGTTCTTAGCAATGGTAGAAAACCAGTTAGGTAGAAAGCTTAAATCTTTGAAAACCAAGAATGGAGGTGAGTATGTCTCCTCTGAGTTGAAGGACTTCTCAGTAGACAAGGCATTAGAAGATAGTTCACCACGCCTTACACACTCGCTCAGAATGGTATGGCACAAAGGGTGAATGAGACTATCCAGGAACGGTGTTGTCTACGACCAATTTACCTCAGGAGGTTTTGGGCGAAGCTGTTATGATAGTTGTTTACTAGATAAACAGGTCGCCTAGTACATCATTGAAGTATAAGATTCTGCAGGAGATGTGGACGGACAAACAACCTAATTATGATAAATTATGTGTATTTGGGTGTGAGGAATTCTCACATGTACCAAAAGAGCTTAGGCAGAATCTGGATCCCAAATCACACAAGTGCATCTTCATTGAATCTCTGGCGCCCAAAATCTAAGAAGGTTATACGCATATCATAGGTGATATTCAACGAGTCTAAGATGCACAGGTTATGAGGATCGACATCATCTACTTTGTGTGGTCAATCGTCTAGAGTCTATCATTGAGTTATACGCAACATGTCTACACTATCCCTGCATAGTTGAGCCTCAACACCCCATTGTACCTATGAGTTCTTGGCTAGAGCTGAGTGTTCTGCCATTGCCAGAGTCTGTACTGGTTTCTTTGAGTTAGTTGAGTCCCATATGTTCACGTTCTACTATTGAGTCGTTGTGTTTGTTTGCTTTGTTATCCATTGTTTCTGTGTTTTCATTCTGTTGGAGTGAGATGTCACGACAAGCTCTTCAAGAGAAGAATTCATTCTCTCTTTGGCAGGAGAAGCTTCCACATCAAGAATCTTAGGACAATATTAAACGCAAGCTGGAGGAGCTCAAAGCTCATCACGAGACTAAAGCTATGGTTTGATGTTCCTTCCGGGAATTCCCCACAGGAATGTTCGCTCCAAACTTGTTGTCACTTCTGTGAGAAGTCCGACCATGATGATAAGGAGTGGTACTATTTGAAGGGACTGTGACACCTACAACAGAGCCTCGCCCCAAAGTTTCAACAAAGCTTAGCTCCTCCATCCCATATTGTTTCTCCTTATGGTCAACCAAACCAAATTGCACCCTTACTGACAACTCCTCCTATGCGAGTGATGCAAGGTATGCAAAGCACCTTTCCATCTCAAAGTTTTTGTCATGCTAGTGCCCCATCAAGTCCTCAAAGCTTCTACATCTCAGCAACCCCAGTGCTCCCTCAAGTTCTCAGAGCTTCTACACCTCAGCTACCAACCCAATGCATCAAGAGCAGAGACCACCTCACCTGTCTAGTTGCCCCATTCTATGCTATAGGTGTGGGGACTATGGACATTACCAGAGCAAGTATCCCCTCCCTGAAGGACCTCTGCCTTGCCTCCATTGCCCCAAGGATAAAGATCATTGTAGTAAAGATTTTCCCCAAGCAATGAGACTCCACGTCTTCAAACCCTAGTCCAAACCAGCAAGAGTTTACATTTCCAAAGATCAACTTGATTGCAGTAAGCACCATTCCTCAACCATCACTTGATACACATGTGGTTACCCCTAAGGATAAGGCAAAACAAGTGAAATCGTCCACTGGTGTTTTCATTAGGGCACAACGAGCAGCCCTAGGCCTCAGTCTTCCTAAAGGTCCACCTTCTCCAATTTGTCCTCAACAACATAGTCTGACTGCGACATCTGACACGCCATCCCCTGGTGCCAGTCGACCGCCCTCTATGCTATTTGAGATTGATGGGGCCTTTTTGGAAGCAATAGTTGACTTGCAGCAAATCAAATCCCCAGAGCCAACTTTGCCCAAAAGTGTGAAGCCTACAATAGAGACCATATTGAAGAACACCTTTCAACAAGTCTCCCTTTACAACATGCTAAAGCTGGATGGAAAACTTTAAAGTGACACTCTTACACTCATTCAATCTATGTAGCCCAGTATGGGTCCTTTGGCCGGCACCTCGCGGTGCAACCCTCTGAGTCCTACATGATTTCATATCCCTCGGCCCCGGGTCTCACTTGTTACAAGAGTCCTCATCTAACTGTGTCTATTCGAGGAAAACAATTTTCAAGTGTCATATTTTATGGGGGATCTGGTATTAATCTCATGCTTGAATTCACTATGATGGCATTAGGTCTCCAACCTACTAGGCGCACCCCATTCACAGTGACTTTGGCTGACCACATAATTGTTTATCCTTTGGGCATAGTCGACAAGGTGCAATTGCAAGTGGAGGATTTTAAATTCAGTATGGATTTTGTGGTGGTTCGACTTCCACAAGTAAAGGGCAACTTCCCTTGCTTCTTGGCAGACCATGGTTGCGGCACATTAAAGCACTTCATGACTAGGGCAATGATACTACGTGGATAAATACTCCAGGTGCCCCAAGGAAACCCATTCTCCTTGAAGGTGGTATGGATCCAGTAGTTCATCATAGTTTGTTGTCAGTAGCATCGAACCTCGAAATGGAGCAGCTACCCCACCCGACAAGTCTGAGCGATGACCTCTTGCAGTGGTTGGAGGCTATTGCTTCTATGCCCTGCTATGGGGTCTCTATTCAATGTTTGCTTGAGAACAATCCAAAAAAGATGAATCAGTGGAAGTAGACAAAGAGGAGTTGTTTAATGACTCTCCAGAGTATCTTGAGCGAGATGAGGACGCACCTAATGAATGCTCTGACAACTCAATTGAACAAGATGAAACAATAACGGATGTCAGGTTCTACGACTTTCCAAATCAAAAACCTAGGCGTCAACAATGCTATAAGGAAAAGAAAGTTAAAACACACGGCTAGAGAGAATCTGATGCCTAGAATAAGAGGCAAAACACAATTTTTGATGCTTTTAAAAGCTAAAGATTGTGTTAAAGACAAAGTTTCAGGGAGATTCTCTAGAACTTGGGATCCAAAGCCACGAGACACCATAAGAAACTTGAGAAACAAACTCAAAAGTGATATACCCTCTTTCATAATTTCTATAGTACCTAAGCCCAGGGAGCCATTTGAGCCAACGGTAAGTGTCAAGGATCTACAGGAGATCACATACACCTCAACCTCATCACCATCTGTGTCGAACTGTTTGACCCAACTTAAGTTCTTTGTGCCTGGTGTACTACCCTTCACCAAGATTCTTCAAGGCGGGTTACAACAAAAAGATGTTGATTTCAAGGTGGAGGACCCAGCTCAATATGTCTCTCTACTCCGAGACAACACAACAACTTCTTCACCTACGGTGCCATCTTTGGCAGGGCCATCACGAGACCCAATAAAGGGAGCAAATTGTAGTGTTTTTGATACCCACCCCACTCTGATGGACCGTATGGAGAACATACAATCCAATCTGTTGTCAATGAAGATTTGTGAAGGAACAGAAGAGTCAAGCATTGATGATTTTGCAATAGGTCACCTACACTACGTGACAGAGGTCCCCTTAAATTTCTCAACTTTCTCCACATCCTCTCCATCTTTATGTGCATCTCTTTCTTAGCTTCACGGATAACCAATAACCAATGCCCCTACCCACCCCTCTCCTCTCGCCCCTCACCACCCTCCCTCACCCACTTGCCCCTACCCTTCCCTCCGTTGCCCCTACCCACCCCTCTTGCCCCTACCCTCCCCTCACTCGCCCCTCACCACCTCCCTCACCCACTCGCCCCTACCCACCCCCTCACTCGCCCCTACCCTCCCCTCACTTGCCCCTACTACTCTCTTCTCGCCCCTCACCACCTCACCCCTACCCACCCCCTCACTAGCCCCTACCCTCCCTCGTCTTGCCCCTACCTACTCTCCTCTCATCCCTCACCACCTCCCTCACCCACTCACCCCTACCCACCCTAGCCCTCGCCCCTACCCTCCCCCTCTCCCCTCATCCCCAACTCTCCCCCACTCCTTAAGCCCTTACACCCTCCTATCATTCCTACCCCTACAAACTCGACAATCTCCCGAGTTTCTAGCCAACATTCGAAGCTTTTGTAGCCAAACTACCAACTTTAGTGCAAAAAAAAGTAAAACAAAATAAAAAGAAAACTTCTAGACTAGCTGGCAGGTTGCCTTGCAGACAAATGGCTAGATTTGGAGGGCCTTCTTCAATTTTTGCTCTCTGTCAGCTTATCTCACTGTGGCAGGTTACCTACTTCTTCCTCACATTCTAAAAAAACATACACTTCTTCATTTCTTCTCCACAAAACTCCAGTCAGGTTGAGAACCTTCTCCTGCTAATGTCAATGAGTGGTCTCTGCTAGTTTCAGTGTTCCTCTCATCGGGACAATGAGTGGTCTTGTGGCGGGCAACCTGTAGTAGTACTACAATGTCACTAGCACCTGTTTCATGGCTACAATGTCACTAGCACCTGTTTCATGGCTACAATGTCACTAGCATAGGACATGTAGCTAGTTGAAGTTGGGCTTGAGTTCACACTAGATGGACTCTCGCCTGGGCAATTACACATGGAAAGTGTTACGGATGGTGGTCTAATGGACACTGTGGCAGATCACCACCACCTCAGCTTGGAGATAGGCTTAGTTGGATTAGGGTATCTACTAGTCGTTGGTGACTTTTTAGGAGATACATATGTGTGGTGGGTTTTGGACTTCGTACGGATTACGAGGATCAACATCATCTACTTTGTGTGGTCAAGCATCTAGAGTCTATCATCTTGAGCTATACACAACATGTGTACACCATCCCTGCACAGTTGAGCCTCGACACCCCATTGTACCTATGAGTTCCTGGTTGGAGTTGAGTGTGCTGCCATTGCCAGATTTTGAACTGGTTTCTTTGAGTTAGTCGAGTCCCATATGTTCAGTTTCTATTGTTGAGGTCGCCGTGTTTGTTTGCTCTGTTTTCCATTGTTTTTGTGTTTTCATTCTGTTGGAGTGAGATGTCACACACATTGCACTGAGGAACACCCACTGTAGTGAGCACAACACAACATCCAATGGTCAAGATGACTACACTGCATCTTGTGCTTGGTCTAGTAGCCATAGAGAACATGGAATTGGTCGAGATGGATGTGAAGATGGCGTTTCTTGATGGGGATCTCGAAGAAGATGTCAACATCATGCAAGGAGAAGGTTTTGAGATACAGCTTGAGAAGCCAACACGAATCGAGCTGGCGTGTAGACTCAATAAATCTTTGTATGGGCTAAAGCAAGGTTCAAGATAGTGGTACATCAAGTTTGATAAGTACATTCAATCCCAAGGTTATGTGCGGAGCCAAGAGGATCACTGCTTGTACACAAGGAGAAGCTTAAGTGTGTTTGGCATTTTATCCAAGCATCTCCACTTTGGGTAAATCCTAACAAATATTTTTACAAGGAATACATAAATGAAAGGCATCCATATGTAACTTTCATTCATGGGAAACCATCAATAGACATGTCTCGGGGAGGGAGAAAAATGGTATGAGGATGAAGCTGTAAAAACATAAGTGTCTAGATAGAAATCTTAACCTTTGAAACACTAGTTGTGAGCAAGTATAAGGCTAGAAGATCTATTGTTGGATCCAAGAATTCATTTATAGGCCCTATATGTATTTATCCACCATATTTAGAATAAATAAAAGAATACTTTTTTTGCCTTTTGCAAGTGTAAATTTTGCAGTAGTGGCTTGTTTTGATACCCAAGATGTGTACCTTTTGATTTGTAACCCAAATTTTTGTTATTTCATAACTAGCTTATGTGATGAGTTATGATAGATAATGTCATACCTGTCACTTTCAGATCTTGATATCAGTATGATGTAAGGAAGAATTAGCCATGAGTAGAAAATTTAAATCTTCTATTTCAGTGGGCGAATTAAACATTGATTTGGATGGTCAAGGACCTTCAACACAATTTATTTTTAATTAATAGGAGTTTATGATGGAATATAGGGATGCATTGGCTTAAGACGAATGCTTCACACACTTTTTAAACAAGCTTCATAGATGAGCACAACTCTAGAGTCACTATTTTTGAAATAAGATGATTTATGCTATGAAGCGTAATCCTATGAAAAAGAAATCATGAACACCCGAGCCCAAGTGGCTTACAGAATTTGATGATGTTTTTCTTGAAGAAATTTCAAAGTTAGTACCTATGTGTAAAGTTAATCATGCAATTGAGCTTGTTCCAAGAGCTCAAACACTTGCTTGTAGACCATACAAGATGTTTGTACTAGAATTTGCAAAACTCAAAGGGTAGCTTACTCAACTACTTGACCAAGGCTACATTGACCTAGTGTTTCTCCATGGAGTACTCTTGTTCTTTTCAACAGAAAGAAAGATGGTACTCTACATCTTTGTATTGACTATCATAGATTAAATCAAGTAATAGTCAATAATAATATGCAATGCTTAGCATTGATGAGTTACTTGATCAATTACATGGAGCATCTATCTTCACCAAGATTGATCTTAAATCTAGCTATTATCAAATCCAGATTAAGGAGAAAGATATAGCAAAGACATGATTCAATATTTGATTTGGACATTAAGGGTTTACAATTGTGCCTGTTAGACTTACTAATGCTTCAACAACATTCAACAACAACGACATATTTAGGAAATTGGTATCCATACCCTCAATGTCAGCATGTACTTAACAAACTGGTATCCATACCCTCAATGTCAGCATGTACCTAACAAACTCCTCTCTTCTCACTCTTTCCATTAGCCATTAGCACAAAGATGTACAATTATTTGCAATACTTTTTTTGTGAAATGGCTAACATTACTAAAAAATATTACTTACTCCTATGTCAAAATTTGATACCACAATTTGTGCATCATCACCCTTAATTTTAGCCTACCCAAAAATGTAGTCATTAACCATCATATATATGTGTACTTCATCATGAGATCAATAAATTTTGTTGATTAGTTTTGTACAATCTTAGAAATCATTTCCAAGTATAATGTTTTGTACCTGCATAATCATTTAGGGATAGACTTCTTGGAAGTTGTCTAAATAAAGTCCATGGTTAGTCTTTCATTTGGAGTCATTATTTGAGCTCAGTACTACTAGGATACGATCCATATATCCACTGGTTGTACAACCCTTGCAAACCATCCTATAATTTTATATAGCACCTTCATTATTATTTTTTTAATACTAAAATTTTCCTGCTTTCATTGGCAAGGAGTCCCAAGTTCTTACCATACGTGTTGCCCAAAAGTTAAAATTGCATATGACTTCCAGGAATTATAAAGTAAAGCAACTTAGCAAGGAATTAAAATAAATTGTATATATATGATAAAAAATTTGCAATATCAATTAGGAGACTTGGTTGAATCACGAGATTTTTTAGTAGCACCATCGCAAAAGATAGATTTAGTTTTGGATATACCTTGGAGATATCATTTTAATCCAAAGATTAACTATGATCTGCATACTTTAATTTCATACATAATGAACTCTTTTTTACCATTGTAAGCTAGTCAAAAGCTAGAACTAGAAACCCTTTTTAGTCACACTCGGCCAAATGGTTAGCTTAAAAAGATAACAAACAATTTTTTATTTTAATTAGTAAAATTGAAACACATGAAGACCAATTGGCTCCTTCTCAAAAGAACTTTTGGATGAAATATAAAGAAATTTTTGCTGAAGATCTACCTTCAAGATTATATTCTTCTGGAAAGACCACATAATAGAGTTGATTCAAGGGAATGCACCACCTTGTCGAGCACCATATCGTCAAAATCAAATTGAACAAAGAAAAATTCAACATCAAATTGAGGAATTATTAAATCGTGGTTTAATTAAGCTTAGTAGTTCACCTTTTGGTGCACCAGTTCTCTTAGTCGAAAAGAAAAATGATTCTTATCGTTTATGCATTGACTATAGAGCATGTAATAAAATTATGACAAAAAATCGTTTTTTATTCCTCGTGTTGATGACTTGCTTGATAAATTAAGTGGTGAATCCATTTTTAGCAATATAAATCTCAAATGTGGATATCATCAAGTACGTATGATGGAAAGCGATGTTCATAAAACTGTATTTTGAACATAATTTGGTCATTATGAATTCCTTGTAATGCCTTTTGGTTTGATAAATGCACCCACTACATTTTCACACGTAATGAATCGCATCTTTTTTAAGCATCAAGATTGTGTTGTGGTTTTTTTAATGACATTTTGGTTTTCAATAAGAATGAAAAAGATCATTATGCACATTTGCATTTGGTTTTTAAATTGTTGCATAAAAACCAATTTTATTTTAATCTTGAGAAAAACTCATTCTTCAAAACTGATATTGAATACTTAGGTCACATTGTCTCTGGTGAAGGAATCCGTGTGGATCCTAAGAAGACTCAATGCATCAAGGAATGGCCTAGATCTCAATCTATTCATGATATTTGTTCTTTTCTTGGTTTGTGTAGTTATTATAGGAAATTTATTTAAATTTTTTCATAGATGGATTTAACTCTCACAAACCTTTTAAAACAGAGCGCATCTTTTACTTGGAATGACCAACATAAAAATCTTTTGAGACACTCAAATATGCACTCACGCATGTTCCTATTTTATAAATTCCTGATTTCAAAAGACCCTTCTTTTTTGTTACGACTGATGTTAGTGGGTGTGGTATTGGTACTATATTAGTGCAAGATAACCATCCCATTGCATATGAAAGAAGAAAGTTAAAACCCCATGAGCTCAATTATAGCACTTATGACAAAGAATTGCTAGCTGTTGTACGTGCTTTGAAATTGTGGAAACATTACTTGTGATGGGATTTGAGCTCTTGATTACAACTGATCAACAAAGCATTTGCCATTTGCTTTTACAACCAAATATCTTTGATCGTCACATTAAGTGGGCATCATTCATTCAAAGTTTTCATCCACTCATTCAATATCAACCAGGGCATGAAAATAAGGTTGCAAATGTACTAAGTCGCATCCATCAATTAATAACATTTATGTTGTGTTTGTCGAATCTTTTTCAAACATGGTTGATACTTATGCTTGTGACTCTGTCTTTGCTAACATTTATGCTTACTTTCCTAACTGTACATCTTTTGTTCATGCACAATACTCTTTTCATGATGGGTATTTGTTCTTTGAAAAATGATTGTATGTAACCCTTGCATTTTGTC
The DNA here is from genome assembly GCF_014529385.1 of Adiantum capillus-veneris. Taxonomy (NCBI): domain Eukaryota; kingdom Viridiplantae; phylum Streptophyta; class Polypodiopsida; order Polypodiales; family Pteridaceae; genus Adiantum; species Adiantum capillus-veneris. The sequence goes on from NC_140931.1 coordinate 181,263,986, forward strand.
AACTTGTCCTTAAAGAGTGTCATGAACCACCTTGTATAGGCCATCGTGGGATTTCCACGACTATTCACATAGTAGAATCTCAATTTTATTGGGCCTCCCTTTGAAAAGATGTTGTTATATATGTTGTACAATGTTTAGTTTGTCAACAAATCAAGTGTCATCATAGTAAGCAATATGGTTTGTTAATGCCTTTACCTATTCTTGACTCTCCTTGGCAACACATTTCTATGGATTTTATTACTGGATTTCCACTCACTCAAGCACAAAATGATATGATTTGGATCATCGTAGATAAATTTAGCAAGCATGCTACTTTCTCCCTTGTAAGAAGACCCTCTTAGCTCAGCAAGCGGCTATATTGTTTCTTAAGCATATTCTTGTTTTGCATGGAATGCCTAAGTCTATCACATCGGATCGAGATAGACGTTTTTGCAATGACTTTTGGGTAACACTTTTCACAAATTTAGGCACTCAAATATACTTCACTTCTACATTTCATCCAAAATCTAATAGACAAACAGAAGAAATTAATAGCACCATTCTAGATCTTGTAGAACATACACTCATGAGAGACCGGGAACTTAGGACAGATACATTTACTTGCTTCAATTTGTATACAACAACACTCCTCATTCATCCACAAGAAAATCACCATTTCAAAATTGTATATGGGTATTCATTGCCTACTCGTTTGTCTTACATTTCTCATGAGGTACCAAATGCTGATGAAATTACTCCATAACACATGCAAATCTGAAAGCAAGCAAAACAACAAATTCACAAAGCACAACATACATACATAAAACAAGAAAATAAATAGAGATAACCCATGGAATTCAAAGAGGGAGATTTTGTGATATTGCATTGCAAGTATGTGCTGAAGTATAAGAATCATGGCCTTGAGAGCGCCAAGTGGATGCTAGAGAGGTTTTTCCACTCTCATCCTAGTATCTTGGAAGCATATCAAACTTCTAGAAGTTGAAAGTTTTTATTCTTACCTGAGGTTTTCCCTTTGGCTGATGATAGTGGTATCTCATGCTTGAAGTTTGCCTTTTGACAGTTCATTCAGTGGTGGTAATTCGAAGATGAGGTTCGCCCTTTGACTGTTAGTATGTGGTATTTGATACGTGAGGTTCGCCGTCTTCAATGCATCATTTAGAGCAATAATTGACTGAGGTTTTGCCCTTTGAACAGTGTAAAAGGTAATTGGTTTTCAGTATTGTCATGCTCTTCTTGTCTTTGTTAGAGGGCTCGTTATCAAATATCTCTTTCATTTTCATAGATATTTGAATATGTGGATAGCACTTACCTTTTTTATTTCCTCTTTTCAGGATATTATGATGAGCAGTGGGAAGTTTCCTTTGAGTACTTTACTTGATTCAACATAAATCATGTGGAGATCTGCCTCGTCTCTACACATTGAAGATTCCTAGTTTTTTTTTAATTTTCCACAAATGAGGAAAGTTGCTTCCCTATCGGAGAGGACTGTTATCACTATTACTACTTTTGAATATTTTATCAAATTTTCTTATATTTTATTCTCAAAAGTCATTTAAAAGAAGCAATGTAAATAGAACTATCCTTTACCTACTATTCTTAAAGTTTAAGTGAAAAGCAACCACTTCTATTTTTGGGTGCAGGCATGAGGAAAGAAAGAGAATCCCAAAATACAGTCTTCGTGTGCACCGCACTTTTGCAATAGGAATTAGCTTCTTGGCTCTTCACGAGGAAGACTAGCGCTTCGAGAGCATCCTGACCAGGTGATCTACTATTTTACCCCCATTTCAAAGCCAAGGGAGCCATTTGAATCTCCACCAGAGCAAAGCTGTAGAAGATACACTTTGCCCTCTTTTATGCTAATTTTCTCTCTTAATCATGACATACACTCTCTCGATTGCGTAGCTCTTACTCTCTTATCTTTCATATATTTATACAATTGTAATTCACGCTCCGTGAGAACGCAACCCATGAGCCTTGAACCCTTGACCTTGGGGTTACATCACAAAGGTCTCACCAACTAAGCTACGCTTCTGCGATGAATGCACCCTTATATGTACCTGGGAAATGCATGTTTTAATTGTGGCACCTTTGGCCACTTTTGGGCAATTGCTGTGTCAACCAGGCCAGGTCAGTCCCGGATCACAACCTATGCGGACCACAACTTCCAGCCCTCCCACCATTGATGAGGAATCTGGCCTTACTCTCGCTGCTGGTAAAACTTCAAAGAGAAACTAGAGTGCTTCGTTAGCTGCATTCAAAATGAAATAATGTGTATAAGCTAGAGGTAAAGGGAGATGGTGAAAATGTGAGATGTAAGAGCAATCACAAGTAGAAGCACAACAAAGGAAGGAAAATCATATGACACATCCTAATCATATAATATGTGTTGCTAGTGCATGTGTTGCATTTGGAGACAATCCTCTCTTTGAATTCACAACAAAGAACTCGGATTTTCTTTGTCCCCCTTTGAGCAAGAGAAAATCCTTAAATCAATGTAATCCGACAGATTGCACCATGGATAAGCCCAAGGCATATCTTACAGTCATTGAAGCAAAAAGACGCATAATCTGCATGTACGTTGACCGATATATTACCCAACATAACTTTTTTCTTTTAAACAATCTTTGATGAGCAAGCACATGTTTTATTTCCTAGTGTTAGATTCTTTCAAAATGTAAGCAAATGTGACCAAATTATCATTAAGTAGGATGTTTTTCTTTTAACATCCACTTCCTAGAGTGCTTTCTTATTTTTATTTGTAATAAATTGAAGTGAAGCCAGATTAGTTGAATTAAAGAGCATGTCTAAAATTGCTTCTTGATAGTATTATTTCTATGGCCCAATCTAATTCTCTTATGTTGTCATTTGTATAAGAATATGGTTGAATTGAAGTCAAGCCAAATGCAATAGAAAAGAGCAGTTGTGTCCTAATCATACAAAATACTTCATAATGTAGAAAATGCTTTCTAGAATGCTACATTAGTCCCATTAGAATTTAGTTAATAAAATAGTATAACTTCTTGCCTGTTTACACCTTGCTTCAAACTGCTAGTGCACATGTTTCCATTCCTCTATTTGGATTCACAGAGAAGAAATCGAATCTTTTTAATCCTACTCTCAGTAGAAGAAAATTCTTGAAGCAATGCAATCCGACAAATTGCGCCATAGATAAGCCCAAATATATCTTGCACTCATTAAAGCAAATAGACAGCACAATTTACATATATGTTATTTATAATTGTAATGAATTGAAGTGAAGCCAGATTAGTTGCAGTAAAGAGCACATATAAAATTTCTTTTCAATAATATTATTTCTCTGACCTAATTTGTCTCTTTATGTTATCATTTGTATAAGAATGTGGTTGAATTCAAATCAAGCCAAATGGAATAGAAAAGACCAATTGTGTCCTATGTTTATAACATGTTAACTAATTTATGGTTATGTCATTTCAACATTCAACAAGAGTATATGTCCCTGAAGAAATTGGGAAGAGAAAGAGAGAGATTGAGCTGTGTTTTCATAAAACACATGCTACCGTGTTTTTACTGCAGTACATATGTCTTGCGCTGTAGTCGTGATGCCCAATTTTGATTTGTAATGACCTCACAGAAGAACCATAATGGATGTTCGAGTTTTTGTAAAATAATACTATGTATCATTTTTTATAAATTTTTAAAATATTGTTTCCTTTTTATGTTTTAAAAAGAAAAACATGCAAGTTTCCTTGCACGGGGGAGTTTGCAAAGTCCTCTCTAAATTCTATAATACGAGGGAACATGCCAATCCCACGGTAGCGTGCAAATTCAATGTGTTCGTTCCACTGCGTTGTTCATAATGAATGAAGAATTGAAAACTTTTACGTACCTTTTTATTTTGATGCTCATTTGTTGATAGTCATAACCAATGCATTGAACCTTTCTGATTGAGCTTGGTGACATGCTTCCTAGCCTCCTCCCATTAGTATATCCCTGCCATCAACGCGCATTCAAGTGCAAGCATAGGTGATTGCATTTGAAAAAGGGCCTAACTGGGCTAAAATAGCTTTGACCTTCCTTCCCTCAGCCATGTTGGGCATATCCTGCAATCAACGTGCGCAAGGAGAGGCAACGTCTCGAAGACGATCCCCACCAATAACTTCATGTTTTTCCAACAATCCCTAACTTGCAATCTCATATAGACCAAAGCATTGCCAAACACAACATGTTTCTGCAAGAATCCTTGACTTCTAACCTCATAATGAATTCTCTCAGCCATGTGAAAATTGGACAAGAAGTCCTTCTAAGCACAAGCTTATAGTCAGATCAAAAAAGAAAAACTCCTTGTTGAAGCACAATCATATAGTCAAGTCAAAAAAGAAAAACTCGTTGTTGTTGACTCCTCATTATGCTCATCTTGCTTGTGCTTGACTTCAAGGAGCTACTCTTCCCATCTGGGATCTTTGTTGCTTTAGCCATGTTGGGCATATCCGGCAATCAACACGCTCCAAGAGATAACATCCCAAAGACGATCTCCACCAAGAACTTCATGCTTTTCCTATAGTCCTAACTTGCAGTCTCATAGTGTTGATGAGTTTCTGTGCCTTCGTAAGGGCCACACATTTTCCAACGGTCCCTGACTTGCAATCTCTAGTGAATTCTCATAGGTTAGAAAACAAGTCTTTCTTTTGATTAAGCTCAAGCATATATATCCAAGTCAAAAAAGAAAACTTGTTGATGTTGACTCCTCATCATACTCTTTCTATTTGTGCTTGACTTCTTCCCTATTGTGGCACCTAGAAGAATCTCTAATGAAAAAAAGTGATTACATTTGAAGGGGTGCTCTTGTGTTGCATCCAACAAAAAAACCACATAGCTTCCTCAATCGATTCTTGTTGGGCATATCCTTGTCTTGCAACAAACCTTGTTTCACGTACATACCCAAGCTTCCTCGCCACAGTCATGATCAACATATCTTGCAAACAACACGCTCCAAAAGACCACATTTTTTAGTGAAATCTCATCAATAACTTTTGGTGATTTGTAAGCACACAACATTTTGCATGCTTATTGAGAACATGTATAGCCAATCACCTTCAAGGTGCAAGCATAGGAGATTGCATTTAAATAGAGTCCTTTCCTTTATAGATGTTGAAAATAGCACACAAGCTCCTGCGCATCGGTTGTAGGATATGCCCAATATCGCACCCGCAAGGTAGAGAACTCTAATTGAAGCTATGTTCTGGCATGTATCGGCTTATTTTATCGATGAAGTTCTTCATCAATCGTCGTTCATCACTTGCAACGAAGTAGAACAACCCCAACATCAAAGGGCTTCCAGCGGAGATTCTTCTAAGAGCCAACAAGGAAGAAGAATTTCTTTTCTGACGTTCATATGGGTGAGTGAATTGAAGTAAAGGACTATTGGGAAAAACATTTTGTGCTTGGCAATGCTTTGTTCGATATGAGATTGCAAGGCAGGGGTTGTTGGAAAATTAATGGGGATCATCTTTGAGATAGACGCGTGTGGCCTTATCCAAGACCTTCACATCATTGAACAGAAATCAAGATGAAATTGCTAGTCAGGGGATGTTGAAGAAACATGTTGTGTTTGCATTTCTTTGGTTGATATGTAGGCATTCACAATCAGATTTCTAGTGAGGAGCTGTTGGAGAAACGTGTGATGCTTTCCAATGCGTTGGTCGATATGTATGCTAAGTTTGCTACCAAATTCCTTAAATCAATGCAATCCAACATATTGCACCATGGAGAAACCCAAAGCATATCTTGCACTCATTAAAGCAAAAAGCCACCATAATTTGCATATATGTTGACCAAAATATTACCCAACACAACTTTTTTCTCGTCTCAGTAACCTTTGATGAGCAAGTGCATGAATTTAATTCCTAGTGTGAGGTTCTTTCCAAATACAAGCAGTTATGACCAAATCATCATTTAGTAGGACATTTTGTTTTTAACATCCACTTCCTAGAGTGCTTTGTTATTTGTATTTGTATTGATTTGAAGTGAAGCCAAATTAAATAAAGTAAAGATCACATCTAAAATTGCTTCTCGATAGTATTATTTCTCTAACCCAATCTGACTCTCTTATGTTGTCATTTGTATAAGAATATGGTTAAATTGAAGTCAAGACAAATGCAATAGAAAATAGTAGTTGTGTCCTAATCATACAATATGAACTTCACAATGTAGAAGATGCTTTCCCAAATGGTGCGTTAATCGCATTAGAATGTGATTAGTGAAATAGTGTAACTTCTTGCATATTTACACCTTGCTTCAAATTTCTAGTGCATGTGTTTTCATGTGTAGACAATCCTCTATTTGGATTCATAGAGAGAATTTATTCCTATGCTTAGCAAGAGAAAATCCTTTAAGCAATGCAATCTGAACATTGCACCATGGATAAGGCTAAGATATATCTCATTGAAGGTAGATTAGGTGAAGTAAAGAGTATGTATAGAATTGCTTTTTGATAATATTATTTCTCTGATCCAATTTGTTTCTTTATGTTGTCATTTATATAAGAATGTGGTTGAATTCAAATCAAGCCAAATGGAATAGAAAAGAGTAGTCGTGTCCTTTGTTGTTACTAATTTATGGTTATGTCATTTCAACATTCAACAAGAGAGATTGCAATCATGATGTTCCAATTTTGACTTGTATACCTCGCAGAAGAATTGTAATGGAGGTCAGAGTTTACGTAAAATAAAACTACGTATCATTTTTTATGTTTTTCAAAAATATTATTTCTTTTTTATGTTTTAAAAAGAAAAGAAAAACATGCAAGTTTCCTTGCACGGGGGAGTTTTCACAGTCCTCCTTAAATTCCATAATACGAGGAAACGTGCCATTCCCATGGCAGCATGCAAATTTTAGTGTGTTCATTTCACTACATTGTTCATATTGAGTGAAGAATGGAAAAACTTTTACATACCTTGTTATTTTGATGCTCATATGTTGATTGTCGTAACCAATGCAATGTTGTCAATTGAACCTTTCTCATTGAGCTTAGTGACATGCTTCCTAGCCTCCTCCCATTAGTATATTCCTACAATCAACGCGCGTTCAAGGTGTAGGCATAAGTGATTGCAGTTAGAAAAGGAAATATCCTGCCATCAATGTGCACCAGGAGAGGTGACATCTCGAATACGATCCCCATCAATAACCTCATGTTTTTCCAACAGCTCCTGACTTGCAATCTCATATCCACCAAAGCATTGCCAAGCACAACATGTTTCTCTACCAGTCCTTGACTTGCAATCTCATACTGAATTCTCTCACCCATATGAAGGTCAGAAAATAAATCCTTCTTCTAAGCACAAGCTTATAGTTAGATCAGAAATGAATAGCTCATTGCTAAAGCACAATATTATAGTCATGTCAGAAATGAAAAACTTATTTTTGTTGACTCCTCAGCATGCTCTTCCTATCAGTGCTTGACTTCAAGGACCTACCCTTCATATCTGGGATCTTTGTTGCCTCAACCATGTTGGACATATCCTGCAATCAACGTGCTCCAGGAGATCACATCCCAAAGACAATCTCCATCAAGAACTTTATGCTTTTCCAACAGCCCCTAACTTGCAATCTCATAATGTTGATGAGTTTTTGTGTCGTTGTAAGGACACCACATTTGGCGTACATATTGACCAAAGCATTGCCAAGCACAACATGTTTCTCCAACAATCCCCGACTTTCAATCTCATAGTGAATTCTCAAAGATCAGGTGACAAATCCTTCTTTTGATCGAGCACAAGCTTATATATATAGTCAGGCTAGAAAAGAAAACTTGTTGTTGTTGACTCCTCATCATGCTCTTCCTATATGTGCTTGAATTCTTCCCTATTGGCTCCTAGAAGAAGTCAAGCACACATAGACCTTGATCAGTAATCTCACTGTGACTCTCGTCTTGTGTAATGGCACAAGCCTACAAAATGCACGCATAGGTGATTTGCATTTGGAGAGAGGCCTTCCCTTTGCATCCAATAAAAGTAGCATAGTGCTTCCTTGCCACGGCCATAATGGGATTGTTGCAATCACTCCCTCCAAGAGATGATGTAAGCATAGTCAACATAAAGGTAATGTGGATGTAACACACATTGAAGTGGTGCATGAGTACTGTATTAGGGCCTCAATGTGGCAATCGACCTTTGATCCACATGAGCTAGTGCATATGCATGGGTCTACCCAAGGTTACAACATACGAATCTTGGTGGACGATGGTGCTTCTGAAGCAGGGAGTAATGTCAAGCCAAGGGCCAGAGGCCATGGGCCGGCCTGAATGCAACTAGGGGTGCCTATAAAGGGCTACGAATGGGTGGAGAGTGGGCATTTAGACCTCCCACGGTCTTAGTGTGGTATCAGATCAAGGCAAATCATGGGGCTAAAATTAGAGAAGGAGTGCATAGAGGCAATCCAATTTTAGTTTTTGACGACGAAGAAGACAAACGGTTTGAAGACCTGCTTAGCAAGGGAAAATCCGCACATGCGACCTACACCGATCGTAGGCTAGTACTCTCAAACGGCTTTACGCTGCCAAAAGGAGAAATTTTTTCTTCTACAGGTCCTTGAACAGGGCCCTCTAGCGCCCTCTATCTCCTCCCTTGCCTATGGCGTACTCTGCTTGTGCCATGAAACGGTTTTGTTGAGCTTCTTTTCTCACTTGAAACACCACCATGCCTGTGAGGCAAAAAGTAAGCTAGGGAGGGTGCCCCCCCCCCCCCCCCCCCCTTGTGCGGTTCGGCAAATCACTGAAGGCAACCAAGGCCAATGTAACTAGGGCAAACACATCAAGGGAGCTAATCAAATATCTGTAATTTTTTGAAAATTACAGAGATTCTTGTGAATTTGGAAGTATTCAAAGGGTTGAAGTTGTCGAATCTCGGCATACTCAAAATTACAAGAGGACTCAGAGAAATTGGAAGGATACACGAAGTGATATCTAGCAAACTGGCGTCAAGCATGGATTGAAGCACTAAGGCTAAGGTGGTAAAACCTCGCAAAAATTTAGGATTTTTTGAAGCCAAATTAGACACAATCTTTTTCGACAGCGTTGAAAAATTGGCAAATCTAGTGGTTGGACAACGCTTTTCAGCAATTCAACATCTACGGCGACAAGTCTTTGCGACTTGGCGAAATTAAATTAGCAAGGCTAATTAATTTTGATTGCGGTGGTTCATAGTCGATTTCGATCTATTCTCAGCCGACAATTTTCTCTAAAGTACATCTTTTCTTTTGCTAGCACTGTTACCATATACATGTGGTAGTGATGTGTGTGAACACACTAGGACCGCCGGGGCATTTTTTCCCTCTTTAGGAGGTTTTTTCCCCCGTGCATTGTATATACGCCCATCACTCTAGGGCTATCTATCTTTCTATTGCACACTAAGTAACACACTCTCTATTGTGTGCCTTGAGCTCCCTTCGTCTTCTCCAAGCTGTGTGTGTTTCTCTGCAACCCTAATTCCAACAATTGGTATCAGAGCAGGTCACGTCTTCCCGGGCTTAGTCGCCAGCTGCTCCAGCACACGCCTGCTCACTTTCTCCGATTTCAGTGAGCTTTGGCGAGCGTTCGCAGGTCGACAAATATTTTGTCAGAACTCGAAGAGCTCGGTCTGCTCAGAATTTTGATTTGGGCTCATTTCGGCCTCCGTTTCCACTACGGGCAGTACTGCACAAGCTATTTCGTCATTTTGTGCAGATTTTCTGTCAGTGCCGTTTTCTGCATAATAGGTGCCTTATAGTCTTCTATGGTTTGTGGTATATAGCACAAGTTGTTCCCGCTCCATTTCTCCTATTTTCGGGCAGTTTTCACATCAGGTGCAACATTTACCATGGCTGACAACAACAACACAGATGTGTTCAAGATGTATGCTGCTGAGGACAGGTTGGATGGGGACAACTACCCTATGTGGGCTTATATGATGCAACATGTTCTTGTGTCAAAAGGTGTCTGGAACATTGTGCAGGGTATTGATGTACGTCCTGGTTCTGAAGATGTAGGCGATATTGAGGATGTTGCAGGTCTTGCTGCAAGGATTGCAGGTGTTAGAGTTGTATTGCCTACGGCAGAACAAGCTCGTTGGGATGTTAAGGATGCGCAAAATCATGCATTGATTGCGTTGTCTGTGAAGCGCACCATTATTCCTCACATCCGTTCAGCAAAATCTGCAAAACAGGCTTGGGATATTCTAGCAGGTCTTTATGCAAGCCGCAATGAGGCTAAAATTGCTTTGCTGCGTAAAGAGCTAGAGTCGAAGATTATGCATGAGGAAGATGATATGGACACTTTCCTTGCTAGTGTTAAGGATATCAATGAGCAACTCATTTCTGCAGGTGAAGTCATTTCTGACAGTTCCCTTGTGCAGACTGTTCTTGATGCCTTACCAGATTCCTACCAGACTTTTGCTAGTACTTGGAGACTGATGACCCAAGGAAATCCTGAAGTTGTCAAGTTTGATGCATTATGCACATTGCTGTTGCAAGAGTCACTTTCTAGAAAAAACAAGACTAGGCAGCGTGTAGTTGAACAGGCTTTTATTGCTTCTCAAAGAAAGGGTGGTAACAGTAATGCAGCCACTTCTTATGGTTTTGCTGCGAGTGGCAAAAATTCTGTTCCTAATGCTTCTGCTGGCAGCACTTCGTCTGGCAATTCTGGTGATAAGGGCAAAAAGAAGATGCGTTGCCATTATTGTAAAGCCAATGATCACTTGATCAAGTCGTGTCCTAAGTTGAAGGCCAAAGAGGCTAAGAAGAAAGAAGGTGGTTCCACTGCAAATGCTGGGTCCACTACAAATGCAGCCATTGTTGAGTCTTCTGTGAAAGGAGATTGTGATGCTGATGTTGATGCAGAATGGGCTTTTAGCGCAGAGTGCACTTACAATCCTCCTGTCCATGATGCATGCTTGTCAGTTGTTGCAGATTCACATGTGTGGTATTTCGACAGTGGTGCTACAAAGCACATTACCTCACATCGTGAATTGTTTACCTCTCTCGAGTCTGTCCCTCATGGGAATTCAGTCACTTGTGCCAACAACGCCTCTTATCCAGTTCAGGGAGTTGGAAAGATTGTGCTCACTGCTGCTAATGGCAGTTCCTTCACACTTGTTGATGCACTTTATGTACCTGGGATCAAGAAGAATCTATTGTCTGTATCCGCACTTGCTAGACTTGGACTTGTAGTCAAATTTGTGGATGAAAGATGTACAGTTCATGATCTCAGTTTTGGTGATGAAATTGTTGCATCTGGGCTTTTGTGCCGTGGGCTGTATAAGCTCACTTTGTATGACAAGTGTGGACAAAATTTTGCAAATGCTGTTGCAGATTCAAGGGCTATTTCAGATGCAAAACTTTGGCATGCACGTTTTGGTCATCTGAATTTTGCTAGTTTGCTGCGTTTGCAGAAATCTGATATGGTTGCTTCTTTGCCGCCTCTTGAAGCACCTATCAAACATGTTTGTGAAGGCTGTATTCTAGGTAAAATGCAGCGTTCTAAGTTTCCAAAGGATGGTTCAGTTAGGGCCACATGCAGGTTGCAGCTTGTGCATAGTGATGTTTGTGGGCCCATGCAAACTCCGTCCTTGGGCAATTACCTGTACTTCGTGACTTTCATTGATGATTACTCCAGGCATGCGTGGGTATTTTCCGCTTAAAGCGAAGTCCGAAGTTTTTATGTGCTTCAAACAATTTTTGGCTATGGCTGAAAATGTCTCAAAATGTACTATGGGCACCCTCCGTTCCGATCGAGGGGGGGAGTATATGTCTCATGAATTTAATGCATTTCTGGCTAGTCGTGGGATAAAACACCAATGTACAGTGCCTTATACACCTCAGCAAAATGGTGTTGCTGAGAGGAAAAACAGGTCACTAACGGAAATGGCACGATGTGTGGTCAAAAGTCAAGCTTTGCCGCATTCTTTTTGGCTTGAGGCCATCATGTGTGCCACTTATGTACTTAACAGGTGTCCTACGAAAGCTTTGCAGTCTATTACTCCATATGAAGCATGGCATGATAGAAAACCTTCTATTGAGCACATGCGTGTTTTTGGCTGTTTGGCATATGCTTTGGTGCCACAAGTGCAGCGCAGAAAATTGGATGATAAGGCTGTCAAATGTATTTTTGTTGGTTATAGTGCTGAAAGAAAAGGTTACAGGTTGTATCATCCGCAAACAAAACGTATTCTGGTTTCACGGGATGTAGTGTTTGTGGAAGATTCTGTTCAGCCCTTGCTGTCATGTACTAGAGACAGTAATGTAAGCTCACAGGACATTTATGACACTTTGTTGCCTCTTTTCAGTGGTGGAAATACGAATGTAAGTTCCAATGAGGCAAATGTACAGCCTATGGGGGTTTCTGAAAATGTTTTAGAACAGCCTATTACTGATGCAGATGTACATGATGTACTTGATGAGGAAAGGGCTGAAAATGAGCAGGCTAGAGGTATGCCAAAATGGCTGGTGCACACTTTGCGTGACAGTAAATTGGATGCACCTTTATCTAGTCGTACTCGTTCAGGCTCTCGCCATGCATCTTATGCATCAGATTGTTATGCTTTGGCTGTGTCTAGTTTACATGATGTTGAGGAGCCTCTGTCTTTTGATGAAGCACAGAATTCAGAAAATTGGATTGCTGCCATGAAATCAGAATATGATGCACTTATAGAGAATGACACATGGACTTTATGTGATTTGCCTCCTGGCAAAAAGGCCATTGGTACGAAGTGGGTTTACAAGTTGAAACGCAAGCCGGATGGTGAGATCGATCGCCATAAGGCTCGACTTGTTGCAAAGGGTTATGCACAACAAAAAGGCATAGATTATGAAGAGACTTTTGCTCCCACTTGTCGTATGACTACTGTGCGTTTTCTATGTGCATTGGCAGCTCATTTTGGTTGGGATGTACATCAATCAGACATTGTTACTGCTTTCTTGAATGGTGACATATTTGAGGAAGTTTATGTAACGCAGCCTCGCGGTTTTGTCATAAAAGGACAAGAAAACAAAGTGTGCAAATGTAAGAAGGCTTTGTATGGGTTGAAGCAATCTCCTCGTGCTTGGTATGAGAAAGCTGACACTCATTTGGTTAAACGAGGCTTTCGTAACAGTCCAACAGAAAGCACATTGTATGTAAAGCGTGAGGATGATGTATTTCTCATTGTGGTTCTTTATGTTGATGATTTGCTGATCACTGGACCAAATGAGAGACATATTGCTGAATTTAAGGCTGATTTGAATGCTACTTTCAAGATGAAAGATTTGGGGCTGTTGCATCATTACTTGGGTATACAGTTTAAACAGTGTGATGGTGGTATTGCCTTGTGTAAGAAAAGTTACATAAAGACATTGCTATGTAAGTTTGGACTTGAGGATTGCAAACCTATTGCCACTCCCATGGAAACAGGTTTGAAGTTGAGTCTACATGATGCTGGCGATCCTGCTGATGTCACTCTTTACCAAACTGCTGTTGGCTGCCTCATTTATGTATGCAACACGAGGCCAGATATTCAGTTTGCAGTCTCGCAGGTCAGCAGATTTATGCATAGCCCAGGGTCTAAGCATTGGCAGGCTGTCAAGAGGATTTTCCGCTACCTTAGTGGCACTTTACATCTTGGCTTGTTTTATCCCAAGGGGGGATCATTGCTGCCAGACTTACATGCTTTTTCGGACTCAGATTGGGCTGGTTGTTTTGACACGCGAGTGTCCACAAGTGGTTTTTGTTTCATGCTTGGCAGTTCATGTATATCATGGTTGAGCAAGAAGCAACCTACTGTGGCCACTTCGAGTTGTGAGGCTGAGTACAGGGCAGTCTTCACAGCTACGGTTGAGTGTGTATGGCTCAGACGCCTTATGGCTGACTTGGGTGTTGGACAGGACACTGCCAACACTATCTACACTGACAACCAGAGCGCATTGGCAGTTGCGAGGAACCCAGTTTTTCATGCTCGCACAAAGCACATTGAGGTGCATTACCACTATGTCAGGGAGAGGCTCTCAGCAGGAGAGATCAGCTTGGCTTATGTGCCAACACAGGACAACCTTGCAGATCTTTTCACAAGGGCTTTGTCTCATGAGAAGCTTGAAGCTTTCCGCAAAGCTTTGGGCTTACTCCCCTTTGTGGACTGATCCTGTCCTCAGGGCATGGCACTTCCCTTTACTCATGTGCCAGCTCTCGTTCACCGCATCACTCCAGGGGGGATTTGTTACCATATACATGTGGTAGTGATGTGTGTGAACACACTAGGACCGCCGGGGCATTTTTTCCCTCTTTAGGAGGTTTTTTCCCCCGTGCATTGTATATACGCCCATCACTCTAGGGCTATCTATCTTTCTATTGCACACTAAGTAACACACTCTCTATTGTGTGCCTTGAGCTCCCTTCGTCTTCTCCAAGCTGTGTGTGTTTCTCTGCAACCCTAATTCCAACAAGCACATCATAAAATCGCCATGAATTCGGACATTGACATGCATCATACGTTTGATTTTGAAAATCCTACACATGTTTCATTTGCTGATGCCCGCGGTTGGCTACTCTCATGGAGTGTACCCGCACGGCAATAGGGTTGGATGATAGCTAGAATTCCTTGACATCCAAGAATTTACAACACTGCAAACACACATGACTATTTTAGAGTCTACTTTTGCATAGTTGAACAAAATGTCTGATATGTTCCCGTGCCTGGCGAGAGCACACCTGGTCTGCAGGAGCAAGGCTCCAATCTGGAGGGGTTGCACCTTCTCGCTCAAAAAGAGGTGGATGACTTGTTAAAGAATACCAAGCCATCGATTTTTAGGGGAGTGGAAAGAGAATAAAACAAAGATATTGTGAATATATTTCCTTAGCAGATGGGATGGGATTCATTATCTTAGACCACTCCACACATACAGTCAAAGGCACTGCAAACAAGTTTGACACTAGAAGGCAAGGCCTACAAATGGTGAATGTCTCTCAAGGAGAAGGGCATCATACCATAGATTTGGGCAGCCTTCGAGACTGTGTTCAAAAAAGAATTTCTGTCCACAAATGAAGCATACAGAAATTGGTCAGCTTGGGACAAGTGCTCTATGCGTCTACAGAAGACAGTCTTGGAGTATATCTCGCATTATCATGATGTGATTCTCAAGCTGGAGGATTTAGATATCTTTCAGCAACAAGTGTATTGGTTTATCCGTTGGTAGACACCAAAGCTTGGGACAAGTGCTCTATGCGTCTACATAAGACAGTCTTGGAGTATATCTCGCATTATCATGATTTTATTCTCAAGTTGGAGGATTTAGATATCTTTCAGCAGCAAGTGTATTGGTTTATCCGTTGGTAGACACCAAAGCTTACGAAGCATGTCAAAACCCAAGATCCCAAGACGCTTGAGGAGTTCGTAGTGCAAGCACATATACACGACGATCCCAATGAGAAAGCACTGCATAATACTCACATGTCTGAGAGTGCATATGCAAATGTATGCACACATCATGGGCACAATAAAAGAAAGTATATAGTTACTGCATATGAGGCGTCCAAGAAGACCAAGGGGGTTTAGAGGCCCTCTGTCTAGTGAAGAGTTTGAGAAGGCTAAAAAGGAAAAATTATGTTTTACATGTTTGGGAAGTAGACATGGCAAAAAGGATTGTCCCAAGGGAAAATCTACTGCCCAAGGTAAGGAGAAAGCGGCGCACATGGTGCAACTGCTGTCTCTTGATTCCTTCTCTCACTTCTCGAATGTGGAGGAAACACATACCAAAGCGGTGCACGAGTGATGTATCATGGCCTCAATGTGGTAGCTGACCTTTGGTCCACATGAGCTGGTGCGTATAAATGGGTCTATCCAAGGTTACAAGGTACGAATCGTGGTGGACGATGGTGCTTCGGACAATTTTATTAATTATAAGTTAGTGAAGCGGCTCAAGTTGCCCTAGACTTCGAGTTTCCACCGTCACATGGTAGCGATGATTAATGGCCATGACGTCGAAGTGTGGGATACTCAAATGAAAGATGTACTATTGGAGATGAAGGATATCACACGTCCTTGAATTTTCAAGTCATGAATATGGATCAGACATATGTGTTCCTCAATCGGGAGTGGTTACATAGTTTAGGAACATCACTTAAAATGTAGCTATGAGCACAATAGTTTGATGTTCAAATCCAATGGCATGCATGTGCTGCTGTTGGGAGAAAAGGATGTTCCTTCCTGACCACTCATTTGTATAGTCGAGCTTATGAAGCTCTCTTCTCAAGATGAAATAGAAAAACTCTTTTTGTGTTACTCACTGCGTCATTTTCAGTCTAATGTTGACGATGTTTTGAATGACATCTCAACGCCGCATGCTTCTCTCTCTTCTCTTCTACCTATGGCTACTTCTCTCTCTCCAAAACAAGCGAATGTTGCTAATAAGTTAAAAGAGTTATTAATAGAACACAAAGATGTATTCCCAAATTATTTGTCATCAGGGTTACTGTCGAACGTGTTGTGCAACATGGCATAGACATAGTTGCAGACAGTAAGCCCGTAAGTAAACCACCCTACAAAATGAGTCATTTTGATGCTGTTGAGGTGGAACTTCAACTTGTTAACTATCTCAATAGAGGGTTTATACAACCTAGTTCTTCACCATAGGCCTCTCCCATCTTGTTGATGAAGAAAAAAGATGGTGGTATGCGCATGTACGTAGACTATCATGAGTTGAATGTGATTACTGTTATGAACAAGTATCCATTGCAGAGAGTGGATGAGTTATTTGATAAGCTCACCCATGCTCATATCTTTAAGAAGATAGACTTGCAATCAGGGCATCATCAAGTACGCATTAGGTTTGTTAATATACCCAAAACTGCATTCCAAACACAGTTTGGACACTACAAGTTTTTGGTTATGCCCTTTGGGTTGACCAATATGTCCCCAACTTTCATGAAGCTTATGGACAGTGTCTTGAGACCATATTTGGACAAGTTTGTTATCGTTTTTCTTGATGACATTCTAGTGTATAATGCCTCTAGGAAAGATCACTTACAACATTTGAAGCATGTGTTTGATTTGTTACGAGAAAATAAGTTATATGAAAAAGAATTAAAGTGTGATTTTCTTAAAGAGAAAATTCACTACTTAAGACATGTCATTTCAACTAATGGGCTAAATATGGATAAATCCAAAGTGGAGGCCATTAGGAAGTAACCTTCTCCCAAACAGTTACTTCTTGAGATTTGTACATTTTTATGGAAGGTTCGTTAAAAACTATGCTCATATTGTTGTTCCGACGATAGAAAGCCAAGGGGAAAGCCTTTTCAATGGGAAGAAGCTCAACAACAAAGTTTTGATATTCTCAAGGACGCATTAGCTACAACTCCTGTTTTGGCTATTGTGGATCCTTCGAAACCGTTCGTTTTAGAAACAGATGCTTAGTAACCATGCTAATGGAGCAATTCTTCTGCAGGAGGGAAGGCCAATTGCATTTGAAAGAAAGAAGATTGATTCAGCACATCAGATTTATTTTGCTATGAACGAGGACTCTATGCAATAGTTTTTGCTTTGAAGACGTGGCGACATTATTTGTATGGAATCATGAAAGTATAATCATGAAAGTATCAAATGGTTTACACAACAAACAAATTTGAAAGGTTAAAAGGCCACAGGGGGCTAAGATTCTTCAGGAGTATGATGCAAAGCTCTGGTATCGTAAAGGACGATACAATGTAGTAGTTGATACTCTTAGTCGTATGCTTGAGATCAACTCTCTTCTTTTCACGGAACTTTTGAAGTGAGTTTTTGGAATCTCTCAAGGGAAAATATGAGCATGATGATGCATACTCGAAAGTGTGGAGCCATGTGAAAATGAGGGATCCTTCTCACTCTAATGTTGGTGTGTCTTTACCCTCCACGTTCATTTCTCCTCTTTCGAGTGATGAGCTGCGAAGATGGAAGGATTTTTCCATAGATGATGGATACCTACTCCATAAGGAGAGAGCACCGACAAACACAGACATTTAGTGTCAAATTCTATATGATTGTCATGACAATGCTAGTGCATGGCACCCAAGCATAAGAAAAATTATACACTCGTATACCAACAATTCTACTGGCCTGGTTTACACGGCTATGTCTAAAGCTATGTCTTGCATTGCCACAAATGTCCAGTAAATAAAGCAGAGCGTCTGAAGGCAGGAGGTCTCTTGCATCTAATGGATATTCTTAATGGTAAATGAAAAAGTATCTCTATGAATTTCATTGTGGGTTTACCAACCACTGTATGAGGTCATGACTCAATCTTGGTGGTCGTAGATGGGTTGACTAAACTTTGCATGTTTATCTCAACAAAATCCATAGTTAAGACGTTAGCCAAATTATTTGTGTATACTCTATATAAGTTGTATGGGTTTCCAAGTAACATTACGAGTGATCGTGACCCCAAGTTGAACAATCCTTTTTGGAGGGCTATATTTAAATGATTGAATACACAATATAAGTACTGCAAATCATCCTGAAACAGATGGTTAGACTGAATGGGTCAACCAAGTGCTAAAGGATATGCTACATGCATACGTTAGCAAGAAGCAGACGGATTGGGAAGATTATCTTCCTATTCTTGAGTTTGCTTACAAATAGTGCCTATTGAGGTGTTTCACTAACTTATAGTTAACGAAATTGTGCGAAGCACCAACATCCACCAAGATTCACACCTTGTAACCTTGATGCACAACTGCTTTCTTTACGGCCTCAATTTGACAGCCTAGTTATGAGATGATTCCTAATCTCCAATCTTTAAGAACATGCAAGAAGAACATCAATGAATTGAGAATGGAACTTTACATATTAATAAATTTTTTTGACATTTATAATGTAAATACTTGATGTAGAATGAGTCAAAGAATTATTGTCATCCTGTCCATGTTTGGTGTGGTCGCCGTTTGCTAAAGTGCGTTATATCTTGCGTCGCACGTGTTCATGAAATTGTGATGCTCCTCGAAAGTTTGGAATCCCTCAATGTACGCATCTAGTTTCTTGCCGGCTAAGTTAGCCAATATCATCTATTTAATCGTGAGGTAAATTTTCTTAGGTTGTAAGTCGAGTGATTGAATGGCATATGAATACAATACATAGACGCAAGAATAAATAACTTTGCAGAATATACTGATTTGTGATCCATTTCTGAAATTAGTAGCTTGCACATAGGAATAATTGTTTTGGTAATCTGCTTTGGCCATTTTGAATCATTATATATCATAATCATATAAATATGAATGAATAAATTGAGTTAATGAAAAGGAATAAATGTGTAAGAGGCGGAGCAAAGTGAGTGGAAGTCGTAGACAGGATATCTCAACAATTGAATATAACAAATAAGTAGTTGAACTAAACATTTTCTTTTATATACAAGGGACTTTATAGGTGACTCTATTACTTTCTTAGAAAGAGGAACTGATATTGATGAGCAAGAACAAAAGCTTTATGATTGGATGGTTAAAACTCTAGATGGTGTGAACATCTATGGGGTAGGAAGTTGTAGGAAATGTAATCGCGTCCGCTCAGTGACGTGTGACATCATAACGTACAGAAGGCCTAGGGTGAAAACTTCTTTTACAATGAGCAATACATTTGTGTTAATTGTGGCCCCTTGGGACTTGTCTCCGACGGTGTCGTCTTTATCTTTTTGGATATCGTCAACCCGACATAGTAATCCATTAGCCGCTCCAATTGTTAAATCTCTATTCTTTGTTATCATAACCTTTGCTCCTTGAGCTATTTTGTCAATTGCGTGGAAGTTGGGATCTTCAATCCATGTTTGGAGCTCGGGAACGTTGTGTGCACTTGTGTTGAGACAGATTTGGATGATGCGAGTACGTCCTACAAAGCGTTCCAAGAGAAGGTTATTATAATATCAAACATCACCCCTATGTGTGCAAATGATTGTCACGTTATTATCTATGTACTACTCTATTTCATTCGACTTTATAATGCAATCACCGAGCGTATCCTAAGTCTCTTTCTTTTTGGGGAGCCTGACCCTTATCGTATTGAGGAACTCCATGTAAGAGATATCTTCTACATGTCATACTTAGCAAGACATATTGTACACGGTAGCATATGACCAGTAAGTGGAGCTTGTGATATGACAAGGGTAGCACTAATCAATTTGATGCCTACATATAGGAGGCAATTGTGCTAAATCACTGAATAACATGACCTTTTTATCTTTGAATGGGTCTAGCAGTGTGTAGTAGTTGCTAACGTTCACAATTTGTCGCGCTATGAGGTTGAAAGTCTGCTTTGTCACCATTGAAATTTTGTCTATAATGATCACGTCTGTTTCTTAAATGCTAACGAATCTATCATCAATTTCAGAGATTGGTAGCGAATATTGTTGTGTGCATGCTGGTATCTTACATTGGTAGTGGATTGTTATTGCGATGCTACTCAACCTTGTAGCTATTGCACCACTCAGAGCTGTGAGGATCACAACCTTCGTTTGCTTTATGAGTTGGCTTGTGATGTATCTTATGAGAAATCTTTTGGCACTCCCGAGAGCGACTTATAGATTTTCACTTGTTCGATTGTCAGTGTCGCATTTTGGACATTCTCAAGTTCGTTCAAAAGTGTAGGAACATGAGATGATGTGCCCTGTTGCTCGTAGTCTGTTTGCACATTTGGAGATTGAAATGAGGCAGACTTTGTTGAAGATGTCTTTTGCAAGATCCTGTTCTTAAATTGGTGAGTATGATCTACCGTGAGCATATTTGGTTGCGTGTACTCTGTGATGTACATCTCAAGGTCCTCGTCTATCAATATCAGATGCCTAAGTTTGCACTCAACATAGTATGACCTTGACGTGTTCTCAGGTGAAAGTGTGTGCTCTTTAGAAACGCATTGTACAAGAACGCCTCCATGTGGTGGCCAGGGTGATAGTGTATGAATCGAACTAGTCCGGATTGTCGCTGTAGAGTTTGGCCATATGTACTCTCCTCTGAAAGAGCTGTTCTCTTGTCATTTTTCTTTGCCACTATATAATTCTTGTGGAAGTCATAGTATGTAAGCTCCTCCAGAGTATGTGATCGTGCACTGTACACATGAATAGGGTGCAATAGGATGTTGTTGTTGTGAGAGATGATTCATTGTCTTAGAGCTGGGGGTGAGGAGTCAACATAGTGGATGTTATTGCTCTTTGAAATGATTGGGATTTTCAAATTGTTTAATGCCACCTCTGTTGCTGAGATTGGCTTTGACAATAGGGAGGCGAAAATCAGCTTCAACTTCACAATGTCAAGGCCATCTAGGCCTAAGCGCTTTGTATCTTCCGAGCAAATGTTGAGATGGCCTATTGTTTGAGTTTTGAGTGAATACTTCAAGAGGTAGTAAGATAATGACGAGTTAGTGACCCGTTGCACAATCTTTTCCTCATAGCAAGAGTAACGTAGTAGGGTGGTAAGGTACTTGCTCTCTAGATACTTGCTCTCTGTCTTCTTCATGCACCCAGAGTATCACATGAGCATGCAACGATCCTCTATTTTGAACCTCATATCTAACCAAGTGGTGTTGCACATGGCCCATCACACCTCTGAGACTATGTACTTCCACAGAAGCGTTTGGAGAGCGCATTCGATCGCGTACTCTGTCCAAGTAAATGAGGCATTTAACTACTATGCAATTACCTAAATCTTGTCGATTTCACGCCATCTTGTTTCTCCAACCTCATCATCAAGCAAAGTCAAGAAGAAATCATGCATAACCCATTCGTCCACCATTGTTATCAGGTCTTTTAGGTTCTTGCAATGCCACGAGCAAGAGCCTGGCATCGTAGAAGGGGTGTTGTATCGAAGCACATGCCCGATAGTGTCCTCCTCAATTGTTGTATAATTGGCCCTCTTGTAATGTCAATGTCCTTCTGCAACAAGCTTGTGTGTGTATTGTTTGTTAACATGAGCGACTACTTTAACTAGTACAAAATGATAAGTATGGCTTGCATAGAGTGTACACAAAGAATAAAGTCGATGCAAGCATCATTATATATGTATCGAAGTTGATTTTTTCGTCATATTGGCCTTTCCCAAAAGGGAACAGAAATGGGAAGTCATTATCTCTATAGTGACGTCCTTTGCGAAGGTCAATGAGGCGGGTATGTCGATAGGCCTGAGAGTAGCTGTTGTCTCAAGCAACCGTCTACTGCCACGGAGTTGCAAAGAAACAAATTCATAAGTGCCGTTAGCAGTGTATGCTCTTGTCCTGGCTAGTTCGAAAAAGTTCTTGATGATTCCAAACATCAAACTTGTATCAAGTTGCACCATTAGTGCAAACAAGGCATTGCCCTAATGTTGCTTAATAATCTTGTCCACACTGTCTTGATTCAAGATGCAAAGTCCAAGCTTCTTATTCACCGGTTAAGCCATTGACATGTGCTTCTGCAATACGAAGTTGTTCTCATGATTGAATGCATGTATGTCAACCACTTGTGATGCCGCTAGTTCTTACTCTGTGAACTTTGTTCTATGCTCTCCACCTTATGAAAGCAATGGGCTCTCCACTATTGAATGCATGTCTAGCATATCCCGTTTGTGATGGCATTGACGGGTATTTCAATCACCCTCAGTAGCTCTAAGCTGATTTCCATTCATTATTCTTCTCATGTAGTCTAGAAGTAAGGGCACAAAATAACTTTGACGTGTATTCAAGCTCTCATAAGCGGAGCACTACACCCATTGCACGTATATTTGTGCATCCTCTAAGCTAGATAACACCAAAGACTGCTAGCAAACATTGCAATCCATGTCTTAGTTGGAGCTTGAGTACAATCAATTGATATGCTTTTGTGGATGAAAACTATACCACAGACATGGCATATTCTTAAAGGCCTGAATATCTGTGCAACATCTGAACTCCATTGGTAGGCTATGTCTAAGATACCAATCCATCATTGTGCAAACAATAGACATCTATTGAGATGGATCCTACATTTTCTACGTTGGTCTATTGTTTTTAGACTCAATGTGTATGCATTTAGCTTCACTATGATGAGAACCTTGTGGAATTCACGTACTGGTCATGTACAAGCAACTAATAATGGAAGCATGTGAGACAACTATGTACTTGGTGCTTGATCTCGTTCCTATGGGTTTTGTAACCGGGTAGAGATGGAGATGGATGCTTGTTCTGGTGTGCCTTGCAAAAAACATATACGAAAGGTTAGATAAGTAGTACTATAGTTTTGAAGAGGCTGAACGGAATTACTGTTATGTGTTCTTCCATTCTTTTGTTAAAGAAGCAAGTGTCCTTGCACGAGGAGTTTTCACAATCCTCCCCAATTTTTATAACACAAGGGAACGTGCCATTGCCACGGTCGTGTGCAAATTTGAGTGTGTTCATTTCACTACGTTCTCAACGATAGAGTAAAATGTGGTAGTTCTTACTCATTGCACAATCAAATATCTCGTGTTTGTAAATGTACAGGAGTAGTGTCCAAGCTTCTTTATACGTTGACTGCAATGAAACATAATGACATCAAGAAGGTCTGAAATTTAAGTAGGATGCATGAAAACTTTGAACATTTTACAGTTAAAATAAAAATCAAAACAATTTGTAAGTATTTGCACCAATCCAAGTACAATGATATTTCACAACAAAGCTTTGTCGATTTTCATAACGACTGAAATGTCAATGGCAAATTTATGACTTTGTATCAAAGCTAGCTTGCAATAATGGAGTTAGATATATCCTAGAATCAACATACACAATTAGCAATTTTATCGTGAATCTCCCTATCTGGCTTTGAGTCCAGCACTACTCATTTGCAATGGCCATGGAGAAGTTGTGGGATACTGAGTGGCAATTTGGGATGCATGAGGTCCATCTTTTCAACTCTGCAAATGAACTGCTCACCACAGGATCAGTTGAAAAAACCAGCCAATGATCTATCCCGGCATACATGTTGATCAAGACAGTGCCAAGCAAAACGTTTTATTTCAACAGCCCTTGTCTAGTAATATCATCGTTGCCCAAATTGGAGTCCTACGGAGTGCCATGTTCCTTCAAGGTGCAAGTGTAGGTGATTACATCTAGAGAAATGCCCTCGCTTTGCATCCACTGTAAAGAGCCCAGAGCTTCTTACCTTGATCTTGTTGACAAGAGACGACATTCCAGACACGAAACTCGTTAGCACTTTTTTTTTTCCAAGAAAAAGATCGTTTCATTAGTTAACAAACCTGCCCAATGGGCTACAAACTGCCCCTGCAAACGCGGGCTACATCAGCTAATGGGGAGACTCTCCCAATGAAAAAATAGAATATGTACAAAGGTGGCTAAATCAGAGATGGGTGGGGCGAAAAGCCACACTGGTGGTCGGTACTACCATCGGGGGGCGCCATGAACCATGGTGAAGAAAAGTCCATGCCGCCATAATCTCTAGAAAAGCCTCCCAACGCTCCCACATGCGGTCAGAGATACTTTGAAGGCGCTCGAATTGGCCCCTGAGTGTGTGGACCAGTTCTAGCCAGATGTCACAAACCGTCTCCGCCGGTGGAACAGGGCGGGCCTCGAAAATGCGAAAGCAGCGGGCTCTCCAGATGAACGAAAGTGTCAGACCATAGATGAGCTCCCAACACCTCTCTCTATCATTGCTCCACTCCTGAGGGATGAGCGATGTGGTAGGCTGGAGTGAAGGCCTACCATCCTCTATCACAATCATGTGGCTGACTGAAGCCATCTCGAACCTAAGTGCCGGGCACATAAGTGGGTGGTCACAAGCCACGCGTGCTGCTGAGAGGCCACTATGTACCAGCCAACTCCCAACTGCTAACTGCTGTAGCTCTATGTGCAACTGATCACTGAAACATGGTAGCTCTCGTCGGTTGTCAGCTGTCCCACAAACCGCTCCCAAAATTGTGCCAGAAACTCCGTCATAAGACCCTCCTCCTGCCAATGAGTCGCTATAGCAAGACCAGCCTCTCTCCGAGCTGTCAAGATGTGCCGACCTGGCCGAGTTGTGTACTGAAAGAAGGGAGTCCCTAGGTGGCAAGCCAAGGTGAAGGGGTCTTGCCAGAACCACTCCCTTGGGTCCCACTAGACACGAGCCAAAAGCCGGCTCTCCCATGCCCAAAGATGCCAGTGGCCAGTCTCAAGAGTAGCTGGGTCAGGATCGATGACACAGGTCCTTCTACAGATGCCCACAACTTGGATCCTCTGAAAGCAATACTCGGCCACCTTTGAGGCCTTGGAAGTTGGAAGAGATGTTGTGTAATCGGCTCACTCCCTGTACCTCGAAGAAACTACAAGACCTTGTGGCTGTACAGGCTTTGACGGAGATGAGACCCTCGAGTCTCGTGAAGGCTCCCATCGAGCATGGTGCTGCCGGCTCTAGAGAGGTGTGCCGCTCTGTAGGGATAGCCGCTGTAATGTCCTGACACATGCTCTGTGCTCCCCTCATGCCCCGCAGCTACATGCCCGGTCAGAACTGAGAACTATAGCCAGTCACCAAAAGTGCGGGTTGGACCTTCTGCCATGGACCCCCAAGAGACGTGAGGCCTGCTACCAACCAGGTGACCCCGCTGTGTACTAACCAAGGGGTTCAACACAAGTGACTGTCGCAACCGCTCCTCAATGCAAGTGGGCTGGTCTGCTCACCCCTCGCAACTGCTCCCAAGACCGAAGCAAGCTCAACACAAAACGATCCTCCAACCTCTTGCTCAAGACTACTCTGTGCATCTCTCTGAAAATCCAGCGGGTGGAAGGCCTCCATGGGCCGCCTGTCTGTGGAACTCGGGCCTAAATCTTGTGTAGCAACAACTCCTTCCAAGGCTCTGTCCCCTGGATGAAGACCTCTCACCACCAGCTTCCCAAGGAGGGCTCTACTCTACTGTGCTTGGTCTATGATCCCCAATCCTCCCTCTGAGCATGGTAAAGTGATGACCTGCCAAGAGACCTTGGCTCGAGCTGTCTGTTTTGTCCACAAGAAGTTCTTGATCAGCCGCTGCAGCTGGCCGATGCAAGAACTCGAAAAAATCCAGCAAGATGTGAAGTACCACATCGTAGCCAACAACACCCGATTGAACACTACAACCATGCCTGCAAGAGAAAGCCGTGCTGAGCTCCAATGTAGAAGCTTCCTCCTGATGGAGAGGAGAAGGGAGCTATCTGCTGCTCTCGTGAGAGATCCAACCCAACTTGACAACCCAAATAGCGTACAGGTGTACTTGGAGGGATCCACCTAAAGCCCTCGCCAGGCGACCACTCAGGTATAGGAGCACTACCAACCCAAAAAGCCATTGTCCTCCTCCAGTTGATCAATGCTCCCGAAGCACAACAAAACACCTCAAGAGCCTACTCACACTTGTGCAAGTTGGCCTCTTGGCCCTCCAAAAACAAACCTGAGTCATCAGCAAACTCAGCATCCAGGAGCTCCTCGCCCCTAATAGGCAGTTGTAGTCCACGCAAACCAACCTCTTGTGATGCTAAAAACTTGCTCATCGCCTCAGCATAGAAGAGAAACAGGAAGAGGGTAAGAGGGCAGCCCTGGCCACCGAGCGTGAAGCCAAGAGTACCTGATTGTGCGCCTCTTTGTAGAGAGCTGACACTGCCTTGATCCAAGCATCTGAGAACCCCATCCGCCGCAAAGTACCCTCAAGGAAGTCCCAATACACTCTGTAGTACGCCTTCTCAAAGTCGAGGAGTACACAAGATCCTCTCCTTGGAGGCGAGATAATGCTGACGTCTCCCAGAAGGTGAAAATGTTGTCCAGGATGCTGCGCTCCCTGACAAAACTAGTATGTGTCTCATGGATAAGGCTCTCCAGAAGCAGCTGAATTCTCAAACTCAGAGCCTTGGCTAGGATTTTGTAGGCTGAGTTGAGAATGGTGATGGGTCACCATCGGATCTCATCCACGGAGCCACCCTCCTTGGGGATAAGATAAATCAATCCCTCACTCATACTGTCAGGCATCTCGCCACTATGAAAAATGTGTTGGTATGCACTACAAAGATCTCAGCCCACCACATCCCAATACTCTAGAAAGAAGTTGGGAGTAAAACCACCTCTCCTGGGCAGCTATCCTTGGGAAGTGCCCTAAGGGCCTCCTGCAGCTCCTCTGGCTGTAGTGGCTGCTCGAGCCGCTGGCGCATCTCCTCTGTGACTAGACAAGGCATCTGTGCCCACACCTGCTTGCTACATGCCTCTTGATGCTCTGTTTGTGGCTCAATTGAGAGCAACTCTCGATAGAAGTCCGTAACAACTACACGCATATCCTCGGGCTCAGTCACAATTGTCCCATTGGGCCTCCTCAATTGCCTAACACTGGTGTGTGCGAGTCGAGGACCCAAAATCTCAAAAGACTCTCCAGTGACTCTGTCCCCAACCTGTGTCCACTGGGATGCCTACTGATGAAAGGCAAAATCATGACGCTGCTCCTCTAAGGCGACCAGCTCCTGCCGAGCCTGCTGTAACTGTCCCTCCATCCACGGGCTATCTGGGTGACGCCCCTGCATCCACTGTAAGGACACAATGCCCCGTTGGAGTCGCTTCTCCTCCTCCCTGGTCGTAGCTAATTGGGCGGTAGACTCTTGGAGGAAGAAGCGACTAAGCTCCCTAAGGCCGTTGGCTGCTCTGGTGGCAGGGTCCCCCTAAATGGTTAGACTCTCAGTCGAAAGTGTCTCAACCTGCTCCCTGAGCTCTGTATCCAACAAAATCCTCTTTGAGATGCGAAGCATAACACTGCCACTCTGCTGTCTGTCTGCCACAGTAAGGATCACTGGTGCATGATCTGAAAAGGTGGTTCAGTCAAGATGCCAACTGAGCCACCCCTGCTACAAATATGGTCACTAGCATAGAAGCGATCTATCCTGGATAGATTCACGCTTCCAACTCTACGGTCCGGACCGAGAGAAAGGAAGGCTATCTACGGGCCGTACAAAGCCTGCATGCTGCCATACATCTGCAATCCTCATTGTCATACATAGGCGCTCCCAGGCAGCCAACTCTGTCCCATGAATAGTAGCATGACTACCTCCAATCCTGTCCGAGGGATCCTCTAACATTTTGAAGTCCCCCCCAATGCACCACTGCTCTGCATGAGGCAAGGCGTCCACAAGATGAGACCAAAACTCAGCCCGTGCACTCGCTTGGTTGGGCACATAGATGTTCAAGAAGCCTATAAGGCTGCCTTGAACCTGCATGGTGACCCACTGGGCCCTACCTGGCACCGCAATGCCTCTGTCCACAATGGCCTGCTGCCATGTATCCGCAATGGTCATACATACACCTCCCTAAATGCCAAAGGCAGGTGACCAAAAAGTCTCATATCGGCCATGCAAAATCTGTCCACATCGCCGGATACGGCTCTCACAAAGGTGGTGCTCTTGTAGCATGAGAATGTCAATGAGACCACCCAAACGGCCCCGATGGCACACAACCTGCGGTCCTCCAAGACCCTGTACATTCCATGAGACTACCCTCATGGAATCAATGGGAGAAGACTGATGCTGCTACAGCAGCCAGGCGTACTACCTTCGAGGCCGGTTTGGATGGGGAGTAGTCCGCATCCGAACGATGCAACAAACTTGGACACCCCAAGTCTAGATTATGTCGCGACACAACAGAGATTCACTTCAAAACAATTCACAATTCTAGAGTCGACACGGCCCGACGTAATTCTGTGCCAAGAGAGATTGGTCCCAAAGACTGGCGCCCCTTTCGATATTTCTTTTATATTAATCTTTGAGCAAAGTACAACTCCCACTGGTGCCCACTCTCAGACTCTGTGTCCAGATGCTCTGAGAAGTGAGCCCCCTTGAGTCACTTATAAACATTACAAGGGGTGCTAAAAGCAGAGCCCCAAAAGCAAGTAATCTCAAAAGCAGTTGGGCAAAAATTTGCCATAAAAATTAGCAGCGCAAAAAACAGAATTTCCGTACAGTTCTGCCATGTCAGCCTGTCAGTGCGATTTGCGGCGTCCATACAATCAGCCTGCCAGCGCATTTTTCGGGCGTCCGTACAGTTAGCCACGTCGTCACTTTTGTCCGGTTACAGGTGGTCATGCCACGTCATCATTTTGTGACAAACGACCTCGAGATAGTCGAGTCTGCAAGTCGTGTCTAACCCATGGCCAAGAGGCACGTGTACTCCTCTGAGCCATATCCTCTACCCAATAATCCTCATGAGTATAAACATAACAAGGCGAAAATTGTGCATCCACTAAGAAATGAACCAATATGTGTTTGCAGCCTGTGGCATCTGGTAGGGTCACCGTGAACTTGGCCAAAGGCCACAAAGTCTGAACCAACTCTATGGTCCCGAGCTCCCCTATGTGGTGGGAGAACTCCATGGCCTGAGTCCGAAGCCAGCCAAGTGCTGAATCCACGGTCCAATCCTGCTGGTCCCAATCGCACAGTGAAAGGAGTATCCCACTGCAAAGTCCAAAACGTCTGTGCCATGTGCTGCCAGGAACAGAACATGGACTCGAAAACAAGGTGCCTTAAGATCAGCATGGGGGTCGCCCAGGTAGCGGGTATCGTAGCTGAAGAGGTCCCAGCCTCTGTTGATGTCGAAGCTGGAGAGGATCCCTAGAACGGCCCCAAAGGCCAATGTCTCAACCAGAAGGGCAAGTCGAAGGAAGGGCTGGCTCTCCCGAGGTAGCCTACTCGAAGCGAAGGTACTGCCCAAGGAATGGCGGGCAACAGGAGAAAGCACAAACGGAGAAATAGGAGGCAAAGTGTGAGGAGGCGATGGGTGAGAGGGAGCGGGTGGCAAGAAGACTACGGGGGGGGGGGGTGGTGTGTGGCAAGAGTGAGGTGGCTCTTCCTACGCAGGCGAGGAGGAGGGAAAGTGGGTGTCGGTCTCCTGCTGCAGAGGCCCGAAGCGGTTCCCTATAGGAACCCGCTCCTGACGAGGAACAGGAGGGCGGCCACCAAGGCGAGGAGCCTGGCCCTGTCGACGGCAGCCACAAACCTTGTGCCAACCCTCTTCAGGCTAACAAGCTACATCTGGATCTCGGACGATCTCCGAAGCCCTTGGAGGGGAGACCCCTGAGCTCGAGGACGGGCCTATCCTAGCGAATGGCAGCAGTGGAGCAGAGGGGGCTCTCCTGCGTGGGCAAACCTGTGCAAGATGGCCTATCTGCCTTACATATGAAGCACTGGTTCGGGAGACCCGAGTACTCCACTCTTTGACAGATCCACCCTCTATCCACCCGAGGCAAAAGAACCTCCTTCGGGAGGGGGTGTGTGTCCTGAACAAGAACCTGTATAGTGGGTAATCCAACGGCCTTCGCCGCGACTAAGGTGTGCGGGGTTTCCAAGACTGCCCTGAACATGGAGCCAATCCTGGAAAGCAAGGGAAGATATTCCCACCGCAGTTTAGGGAAACAGAACTCATTAGCACTTTTCTGAGCTTTTTGAAGAAAACCACATTTGGCGAATATGTCAACCAAGGCATTTCCAAGCATGACTTCTTTTTTCAACAGCCCTTGACTAAAAATACCATCGTCAATTCTTTTGCCCATATCAGCGTCTTGCGTAATGCCACATGATTTCAAGATGCGAGTGCACGTGATTGCATTTGGAGAGATGCCATCTCTTTGTATCTCCTATAAGGAGCCAGAGCTTTCTGGACCTGTCCCTGTTGGGCGTATCCCGCAATCAATGCACTCCACACAATGCCAAGCAAAACTTATTTTTTCAACAGCCCTTGACTAACAATATCATTGTAAATTTTGTTGCCCATATCGGCGTCTTGCGTAGTGTCTCATGCCTTCAAGACGAAAGCATAGTTGATTGCATCTG
This sequence comes from Adiantum capillus-veneris, assembly GCF_014529385.1. NCBI lineage: Eukaryota > Viridiplantae > Streptophyta > Polypodiopsida > Polypodiales > Pteridaceae > Adiantum > Adiantum capillus-veneris. The sequence continues at coordinate 181,294,726 of NC_140931.1, forward strand.
GAGAAATGCCGTTGCTTCGCATCTGCTGAAGGTTTCTTGGCCCTACCACATTTGTCATACATGTTGACTGAGGTAGTGCCAACCATAACGTTTTTTTTTCAACAGCCCCTAACTAACGATATCATTGTGAGTTCTTGTGTCCATCCCAGTGTCTTCCAAATTGCCACATGCCTTCAAGATGCAAGCATAGGTGATTGCACATCTAGAGAGATGCGCTCACTTCGCATCAGCTAAAACAGACCAGAGCTTCCTGGCCCCGCCCTTGTTCGGTATATCCCGCATTCAGTGCAATCCAAGACATAACATTTTGGACAGGCAGCTCCTCAAGAACTTTTTGTGCTTTTTGAGGTACACCACAATTGGCATACATGTCAACCAAGGCAATGCCAAGCACGATGTTTTGTTTCAGCAACCCCTGACTAACAATATCATCGTGAATTATGTTTTCCATATTGGCGTTCTGCACAGTGCCACACGCCTTCAAGTTGCAAGCATGATTGCACATGGAGAAATGCCCTCGTTTTGCATCTAGTGAAAACAGCCCAGAGCTTACTGGCCCTGCCTTTGTTGAGCATATCCCGTAATTAGTCTGTTCCAAGAGAGGACATTCCAGACAGTGTCACCAGCGTGTGACTACTATCTATCCTTTTTGTTGATTTCTTTCTTATTATTTATCATTTCACTTTTTGGAAACACCCCTCTGGAAATCTAACTGCCCTACATTGCATAGCTAGTGTGGAACTGTTCAGAGGGAGTCCAGGCCCGAGGGCAAGAGAGCACTAAGGTTGGACAAAGACTATGGTTAGCCAAAGTGGGGTCATTGACTAGCCAAAGTGGAATCCTTTGCTACAGAGGCTACATTTCAGTTCTTGGTGTGGTTGCAGTGTACAAAGAGGGTCAGATGACCTAGAGAGATACAATGGCAGCATCTCCTAAAATTTAGGGAACTGCTATTTTGGGACCTGAAAATGTGTTCGCGTCATTACCTCCGGTATGACCAGGGGAACATTTTACAACTCTGTCGCGAAGTCAACTGGGCAACCGGTCAGGATATTTTTAAGCGGCGAACACGAAACGGGAAAATGCTTGTAAATGCGCCCAAGTGTCAATTTCTCATGGACTTTCCTCCTATAGAAAAATGGGCACTGATTTTTAAGCTAGGAGAGGGCTTCAGTTGCATTTTGTCACATGTTGAGAGCTATGGAGTGCTTCCTTTCTCTCTTATGTACAGTGCGGTGCTAGGAGTGATGCTCTGCACGCTACGCACTGCTCTCTCTCTCCCCTATGGCAATATGTTATGCCCCTCTAGTGGGCTTTTCAATTGACCAATGTACAGTTGTGTGGGTTCATGCACGATTGCCGAGGCAAGAGCCTCTTGCACGGGTACTGGATTAGCTAGCGGCTAATCCCCCGCAGGTACAGGTGATTCGGAGCGGTTTCACGTGCGAAATCTCGTCCGATTCAAAGGGCAAGTAGCCCTACAGGTGCGGGAGCTCGAGGACTTGCTACGGATGCGACCAGCACGCAAAAAGGAGCCCGAAACAGTGAATTACAGACTGCTGTGTATTTTTGCAGGTTTAGGGTTTTGGCCCTAAACGAACCCTAATACCCCCAAGAGGTTCGGGGACGCGAGGGGACTGTTGTACAGGTGATCTCGAGCATTTTCGGGGCAGAAAACAGAGAATTCAGCGTGCTGCAGATTCTTGCCAGGTTTTGCAAAGTGTTCGTATGCGTCGGGAAAGTCATCCAATGCGTGGGAATACTGACTGTGAAGGGTCCTAGTACAGTTATGCTGCCGAAATCGGGCCAGAACAGTTCAAATTCAGCCAGGGTTGTGCGGGGCAGCTTGTAGGGAACCACAACGTTTATTCCCTCTTTTAAAGAATAAAGAAATACCGAAAGGGACGCCTATTTAGGGGCCAATCTGGTGTCGGTCTTCTCATACAGGTGCAATCTAGCAACCTGTATCCCTTTCCCCTTTGTTGTGTCTTGAAAGTACAGGTAAAGTGGGCGACAAATAAAATGGGTGAAAGCAAATAAGGTTTAAGTCTAAGATCTACCGCCCTTTTTGGATTAAACAAGCCGGTTTCATGGTTCCATCGTCGGGATTAAATCACTTTTTCCCATAGAAGTGAGCCTTGGTCAGTTTGGGCTTGAAGACACAGGGGATCATAGACTAAACACAGGAGATTGCAATTATGGCTGACAGACCAGATGATGTGACTGAAGAGGTTTCCTCTTCGCAGGGTCAACAAACACATGAAGTGGGTGAGTCTTCAAGACCACCACAGACGGATGATGATATATTCAGGACCCAGTTGGCTACTGCTGTGGCTATGTTCACACAAGTAATGCAGAACCCGAGGTTTTTAGCCTTTCTGCAACCTCCTCTTCCGTCTCAGCAAGTTGGGTCACTGGATCACATTCAGAAGCTATGTTTAGCAGGATAGATCTAAAGAGTAGGTACCATCAGATCCGCATTAGATCAGAGGATGTGCACAAGACTGCTTTTAGAACAACGTTTGGCCTTTATGAATTTTTAGTGATGCCCTTTGGTCTCACAAATGCTCCTGCTACGTTCAATAGGATGATGGACAGAATTTTCCGCCCACACCAGCAGTTTGTTGGTACATTCTTTGATGACATGATAGTCTACTCAAAGAATGAAGAGGAGCATAAGCATCACTTGGCCATTGTGTTCAAAGAGCTACGCAGCCATAGGTTGCTCATCAATGCAAAGAAAAGTGAATTTTTTCTGGAAGAGATTCACTTTCTGGGACACATTGTCTCAAAGAATGGTGTCAGAATGGATCCTGCAAGAGTTGAAGCGATCAAGTCATGGCCAGATTTGAAGACAGCGCATGATGTCCGAAGCTTTTTGACACTATGCTCCTATTACAGAAGGTTTATCCGAAATTTCGTTGAGATTGCTTCACCTTTACATGCTCTTCAAAAGAAGGCAGTCACCTTTAGATGGACACAGAAAGTGATTTCAGCTTTTAATCTCTTAAAGGAAAAGATGACTTCAAATCCAGTCATTGTGTTGCCAGATCTTAGGAAGTCATTTGTGGTTCAGTGTGACCCTTGTCGTAGTAGCATTGGTGCAGTGCTAATGCAAGATGGCAAGGTAGTAGCCTATGAGAGTAGAATCTTGCAAGGGCCAGAAAAGACTATGCAAGTCTATGAAAAAGAACTGCAGGCCGTCATTCATGCGCTCTTAAGTTGGAAACATTACCTGCTAGGTGCAGATTTTGTTGTCCAAACGGATCATCAGACCTTGCGATACTTCTTGACACAGGCAATGAGAAGCATATGCGATGGGCAAATATCTTGTCCATGTTTCATTTTCAGATTGTGCATGTGGAAGGCAAGAAGAACGTTGTGGCTAATGCCTTGTCAAGGAAGCCACAAATTTCAGTTGTGTCTATTCCTTATCATCATGAGCTTGATGATATGAGGGAACAGTATGCAAATGATAAAGATTTTGCAAGAGTCTTCGAGCAGCTAATGGATGGACAACGTCATGAACACTATCTCCTCAAAGATGGCTTCATGATGATGCATGGCAGATTGTGTGTCACAAAGCCATTGCGACGCAAAGTTATGGAAGAGAGTCATGTCCCACCGTATGCAGGGCATCGTGGTATCGATGCTACAGTTAAAGCGGTTGAGACATTCTTCTATTGGTCTACATTGAGAAGAGATGTGGATGCCTTTGTGCGAGAATGCCTAATATGCCAAAAGGTCAAGTTTGACAGGCAAAAGGCACCAGGGTTATTGCAACCACTACCTATTCCAGATAAACCATGGGAAAGTATTGCTATGGATTTTATCTTTGATCTTCCGAGAACGCAGACAGGAAACGATGGTATTTGGACCATCATTTGCAGATTCAGCAAGCAGGCTCATTTTATTCCTGTCAGGAAGAAGATAAAGCCAGATAAGATGGCACGCTTATTTATGAGCAATATTTTCAGGTATCATGGCATGCCACAATCGATTGTTAGCGACCGTGATCCACGCATGACAAGTTTGTTCTGGAGAGGCTTGTTTGAGAATATGGGCACAACGCTCAAATTCTCTTCGTCGTTTCATCCACAAACAGATGGGCAGTCAGAAGAGGCAAATTCTGCTGTCCTAGATCTGCTGAAGTGCTACGTATCATACCATAAAGGAAAGTGGGAGCAGTATTTGCCATTGGTGGAGTATGCATACAATAATACAGTGCATTCATCAACTGGCAAGGCACCTTTTGAGATAGTTGAAGGTGGCAAGAAAGTTCCTCCCATACTGCATACAAAGGACAAGATATTTGAAGCAGACAAGTATGTTCAGGACATGCATGAAATGTACAAGAAGGTCAAAGTGACCTTAGAAAAGAGTCAGGCAAAGCAAAAGAAAGCAGTTGATCGTCACCATCGCGAAGTGGTATTTTCACTTGGTGATTGGGTGCTTCTACGCTTTGAAAAGGCAAGGTTAAAGAAGATGAAGGGCAAGGAAAGACTGTTTCCAAAGCTCAGCATGCGTTACTATGGGCCTTTTCAAGTATGCGACATAATTAGTAATGTTGCATATAGGCTGAAATTGCCTGAGACTTGGAAGATTCACAATGCGTTTCATGTGAGCCTTCTCAGACCCTATGTGGGTGATAAAACCGGCCTGTTCAGTCCAAAAAGGGTGGTAGACTTTACTTCAAACCTTGATTTAGCTTTCACCCATTATTAGTCGTCTATTATACCTGCGCTATAGTGACACAAGAGAGGGGAATGGAATACAAATGCTAGAATGCACCTGTATGAGAAGACCGACACCAGATTGGCCCCTAACTTAGGCGCCCCTTTCGGTATTTCTTTATTGTTCAAAAGAGGGAATAAATGCTGTGGATCCCTACAAGCTGCCCAGCACAAACTTGGCTGAATTTCAACTGTTCCCGCCCGATTTCGGTAGCATAACTGTACTAGGACCTGTCACAGTCAGTATTCCCACGCATTGACTGACATTCCCGACGCATACGGGCACTTTGCAAAACCTGGCGAGAATCTGCAGCACGCTGAATTCTCTGTTTTCAGCCCTGAAAATGCGCCAGATCACTTGTACAGCGGTCCCCTTGCGTCCCCGAACCTCCTGGGGGTATTAGGGTCCGTTTAGGACCAAAACCCTAAACCTGCAAAAATACACAGCAGGCTGTAATTTACTGTTTCGGGCTCCGTTTCGCGTGCCGGTCGCATCCGTAGCAAGTCCTCGAGCTCCCGCACCTACAGAGCTACTTGCCCTTTGAATCGGACGAGATTTCTGGCGTGAAACCTCTCCGAATTCACCTGTACCTGCGGGGGGATTAGCTGCTAGCTAATCCAATACCTGTGCAAGAGGCTCTTGCCTCGGCAATCGCGCATGAACCCACACAACTGTACATTGGTCAAATGAAGAGCCCACTAGAGGGGCATAACATACTGCCAAAGGGGGGAGAGAGGGCAGTGCGTAGCGTGCAGGGCATCACTCCTGGCACCGCACTGTGCATAAGAGGGAAAGCAAGCACTCCATAGCTCTTAACCTGTGACAAAAGCTGCAAATGAGCCTCTCCCAGCTTAAAATTCAGCGCCACTTCTTGTTGCATGAGGCAAGTGCACCAGAATGTGCCACTTGGCACATTTACAAGCATTTTCTCGTTTCGGGGTTGCCGCCTAAAAATCTCCCAACCGGTTGCCCAGTTGACTTCACGGCAGAGTAAGAAAATGTTCCCCTTGTCATTCCGGAGGTAATGACGCCAACACATTTTCAGGTCCCAAGATAGCAGTTCCCTAAATTTTAGGAGATGCTGCCATTGTATCTTTCTAGGTCATCCGACCCTCTTTGTACACTGCGGCCACATCCAGAACTGAAATGTAGCCTCTGTAGCAAAGGATTCCACTTTGGCTAGTCAATGACCCCACTTGGCTAACCATAGTCCTTGTCCAACCTTAGTGCTCTCTTGCCCTCAGGCCTGGACTCCCTCTGGACATTTCCACACTAGCTATGCAATGCAGGGCAGTTAGATTTCCCGAGGGGTGTTTCCAAAAAGTGAAAGTAAATAGATAATAAGAAAGAAATCAACAAAAAGGATAGATAGTAGTCACACGCTGGTGACATACCCTCCTCTTGAAATCTCAAACGTCCTCGTTTGCATCTATGTCGTACATGCTCCTAGTCAACACTGATGTATTCAACACCTGTCGACACATATACGTCACATACATGCTCATTGTCAACCCTGGTGTATTCAACACCTCGTCGACTCATGTATTGCCTGCCTGTGAACCCTGTCCCAATGACATAGTGGTGGCTGCGCACTCTGCCATTGCTTTGAGTCACTAACTTTCCAATGACAAAATGGTAGCTGCACATTTTGCCACTGTCTTATAGTACACGTTGGATCCCGTAACACTTTCGAGCATACCCAAACCGACAGTTTAAAAATGCAATTACACATGTACTCTTGAATAGAAGCAATCACTGTATCCTTGACAAACTGACAAGAAATACTCACTTCTATAGCACTAACCAAACTTTTGGACATTCCATAAGAGCAATTGCCAAACTGACAATCTGTACAGCTCTAACATTCATGTAACAGGTATTTGATTTGAGCTCACTTTAAATACCATGAACATCATTTGTTTCAGAAGCCATTGTCACACTGACAATCCATTTAGCTTTGAAACTCAAGGGGTCAAGGTAGGTTGCAAATCGAAGGCTTCCAGCTAAAGTGATAACACAGTTGGTGACTCTGCAAGTTCACCTTCTTCCATCCACTTAGCATCCATCGGTGGATAGTTTCTGAACTTTACCAAGTAACGCCTAGCAACCTTGCCTTTCACTTTCCTTTCTTTGTGTGCCAAGATCTGTTCAAGGACCAAGATCTCGTCAAGTTCCTCGACTTCCGGCTGATCTTCAGCTGGCATATCTTCTGGCACATCACCCACATAGGGTCTGAGAAGACTCACATGAAATGCATTGTGAATCTTCCAAGTCTCAGGCAATTTCAGCCTATATGCAACATCACTGATTATGTCGCATACTTGAAAAGGCCCATAGTAACGCATGCTGAGCTTTGGAAACAGTCTTTCCTTGCCCTTCATCTTCTTTAACCTTGCCTTTTCAAAGCGTAAAAGCACCCAATCACCAAGTGAATATACCACTTCACGACTGTGACGATCAACTGCTTTCTTTTGCTTTGCCTGAGTCTTTTCTAAGGCCACTTTGACCTTCTTGTATATTTCATCCATGTCCTGAACATACTTATCTGCTTCAAATATCTTGTCCTTTGTATGCAGTATGGGAGGAACTTTCTTGCCACCTTCAACTATCTCAAAGGGTGCCTTGCCAGTTGATGAATGCACTGTATTATTGTATGCATACTCCACCAATGGCAAATACTGCTCCCACTTTCCTTTATGCTCTGACACATAACACTTCAGCAGATCTAGGACAGTAGAATTTGCCTCTTCTGACTGCCCATCTGTTTGAGGATGAAATGACGAAGAGAATTTGAGCGTGGTGCCCATATTCTCAAACAAGCCTCTCCAGAACAAACTTGTCATGCGTGGATCACGGTCGCTAACAATCGACTGTGGCATGCCATGATACTTGAAAATATTGCTCATAAACAAGCGTGCCATCTGATCTGGCTTTATCTTCTTCCTGACATGAATAAAATGAGCCTGTTTGCTGAATCTGTAAATAATGGTCCAAATACCATCGTTTCCTGTCTGCGTTCTCGGAAGATCAAAGATAAAATCCATAGCAATACTTTCCCATGGTTTATCTGGAATAGGTAGTGGTTGCAATAACCCTGGTGCCTTTTGCCTGTCAAACTTGACCTTTTGGCATATTAGGCATTCTCGCACAAAGGCATCCACATCCCTTCTCAATGTAGGCCAATAGAAGAATGTCTCAACCGCTTTAACTGTAGCATCGATACCACGATGCCCTGCATACGGTGGGACATGACTCTCTTCCATAACTTTGCGTCGCAGTGGCTTTGTGACACACAATCTGCCATGCATCATCATGAACCCGTCTTTAAGAAGATAGTGTTCATGACGTTGTCCATCCATTAGCTGCTCGAAGAGCCTTGCAAAATCTTCATCATTTGCATACTGTTCTCTCGTATCATCAAGTGCATGATGATAAGGAATTGACACACCTGAAATTTGTGGCTTCCTTGACAAGGCATCAGCCACAACGTTCTTCTTGCCTTCCACATGCACAATCTGAAAATGGAACATGGACAAGATATTTGCCCATCGCATATGCTTCTCAGATAACTTTGTTTGTGTCAAGAATTATCGCAAGGTCTGATGATCCGTTTGGACAACGAAATCTGCACCAACAACACTAGAGAACAGAATGGAGATGAACTGGGCTGAATCAGCCCCTTATCTAACAGCTCCTGTACTTGGCCCATTATCTCTTTCTGCTGAGCCGCACTAACCCTGTACGGAGGCTTATTTGGTGGGCTACTGCCTGGCACCAAATCTATCGCATGGTCCTTGCGTCTCTCTGGCGATAATTGAGACGGTAATGAACCGGAAAAACAGTCACTATACTGTTGTAAAAACTTTGACCTTTCTTTATCTAGCACAGATAAATTTGATTCATCACAATCTGACACTTCACGTGCAAAAACCAAGTACGCAGAAAGATGCTTTTTCATTACAGAAGTAATAGCAGAAGCTGATACAGTAGGAATAGACTCCCCTTTAAGCTTTACATCCAGAATATGAGTCTTTCCCCTGCTCTGTACAGTGATCTTTTTGTTGTAGGCATCCATGATTCCCTGTACACGAAACAACCAAGGAATACCTAACAACACATCACATCCGTTCAGTGGCATGATGTAAAATTCTTCAGCATCTACATAGGACTGGATATGTAGACGCAACTTTCCAATGATAGGTGTCACAGCCTCTGTATGGCCAGGACATGCCAAACCTGCCTCTGCTGTATACCCCATCTCTTCAGGCCTGATTCCCAACTTTGAAGCCAATTCTGGGGAAATGAAGTTGGCTTTGGCACCTGGATCAAAGAAGATAAGCACTGTTTGATCCCTGACCTTTCCCCATGCTCTGCAAAGCTCACTTGCATCTGAATTTGGCTTGTCGCCCACCATATCTGGCACTAGACCAGCCATGGGCTTCTTTCCTTTCCTGTCCTCTTTGTCTTCAGAATCAGGTGACCTTTTCTTTGTAGAACAGTTGTAAGCAATGTGGCCAGGCTGCTCACATATAAAGCATTTGTTTTCTGTCCTCAGGACCTTCTTTTGCTCTTCTGACTTGCGAGGAAAACGTCTTTTCCATTTCTTTGCTGGTCCTTTTTCTGATTCAGCCGTAGCTTTGTCTTTCCCTGCGTTGGCTGACTCCTGAGTCCCTTTAGGAGCCTCATTGGGAACGTGCTTCTTGGCTGAATTTTTCTTGCCTGATCCTGCCTTGACGCCAGTGTTAAATTCACAATCTTCTCCCTTGAGCAAACCATTGCCAGTGTTTGCTACCTCGATGAGCTGCGTCAAGGTAGTGACTTTTGTCTTCGTGCAGTATTTTCTCAATCCTTTGGGTAGGCCACAACAATATTTTTCAATCTGTTCTGTCAATGGCACAAACCTATAGGAAGTTACTGGAAGTAGAGCTTTCCAAAACTTCCGATTGTAATCATCCAGATTTCTGCAAGTGGCAGCATTAAGCTGGTGCCATTCTGTCATGACATCTGCTTCAAAGTCATCAGATAACCATGCTGCTGCAAAAATCTGCTTGAAGTAAATCCATGTGGACGGAGCTTGCCCTTGAAGCAATAAAGTTGTCCACCATTGTCCCGCATTCCCTGTCAAGAAAGTGGCTGCCTTGCGGACCTTTGAAGCCTCTGTGAAGTTTCCCCCTGCATAGGCCTTGTCAAACTACTTCTTGTCATCAAACCCTGTAAAGGTCGTGAATGTCACACCTTTGCCACCTTCTTTGTACGAAGTTGGCCTCTCTAGCGGCGTTAAATTGTAATATGGAAGTGACTGAAACATGGGAACACTATTAGGGTTCATTTGTGTTCCTTGGCCGCTATTAACTTGACCTAGAAATGCCATATTTGGCTGCTGATTTGTAATTCCAGCCATACCAAAATTTGCTTGTGGCATCCCAAATTGGCCCTGAGTGCTCTGAAACCCTGGTAGCATGCCTGTGACACCATACATGGGGTTAGGCATCATCGTTTGAGCACCCCCGAACACTGTTCCTGGCGTGTAAAACTGATTTCCAGGTGCATGACCAGCCATGCTCTGGAATACCGATCCACCTCCAAAATAGCCAGGGTGTACTGAAGGTGGTGGGAAGACCTATTGCATAGCCTGTAGGTTGCTTCCCTGCCCATTAGAACCAGCTATAGGCTGCTGAAAGGTGGCAGGCTGAACTGGTACAGCTTGAAAAACTGGCATCTCAGCCACCTGTTCTTGCACCTTAGGCATAGGTTGTGGAGACTGCATGTTCTCCGTCAAGTGTACAGGTGTTTCCATTGATTGTGCGGTATGAATCACCTGTGCTCGAGCCTTAACAGGCTTTTGAATATGATCCAGTGACCCAACTTGCTGAGACGGAACAGGAGGTTGCAGAAAGGCTAAAAACCTTGGGTTCTGCATTACTTGTGTGAACATAGCCACAGCAGTAGCCAACTGGGTCCTGAATATATCGTCGTCTGTCTGTGGTGGTCTTGAGGACTCAACCACTTCATGTGTCTGTTGACCCTGTGAAGAGGAAACCTCTTCAGTCACATCATCTGGTCTGTCAGCCATAATTGCAATTCCTTGTGTCTGGTCTATGATCCCCTGTGTCTTCAAGCCCAAAACTGACCAAGGCTCACTTCTATGGGAAAAAGTGATTTAATCCCGTCGATGGAACCATGAAACCGGCCTGTTCAATCCAAAAAGGGCGGTAGACTTTACTTCAAACCTTGATTTAGCTTTCACCCATTATTAGTCGTCTATTATACCTGCGCTATAGTGACACAAGAGAGGGGAATGGGATACAGATACTAGAATGCACCTGTATGAGAAGACCAACACCAGATTGGCCCCTAACTCACGCGCCCCTTTCGGTATTTCTTTATTGTTCAAAAGAGGGAATAAATGTTGTGGATCCCTACAAGCTGCCCAGCACAAACTTGGCTGAATTTCAACTGTTCCCGCCCGATTTCGGCAGCATAACTGTACTAGGACCTCTCACAGTCAGTATTCCCACGCATTGATTGACTTTCCCGACGCATACGGGCACTTTGCAAAACCTGGCGAGAATCTGCAGCACGCTGAATTCTCTGTTTTCAGCGCTGAAAATGCGCCAGATTCACCTGTACAGCGGTCCCCTTGCGTCCCCAAACCTCCTGGGGGTATTAGGGTCCGTTTAGAGCCAAAACCCTAAACCTGCAAAAATACACAGCAGGCTGTAATTTACTGTTTCGGGCTCCGTTTCGCGTGCCGGTCGCATCCGTAGCAAGTCCTCGAGCTCCCACACCTGTAGGGCTACTTGCCCTTTGAATCGGACGAGATTTATGGCGTGAACCCTCTCCGAATTCACCTGTACCTGCGGGGGGATTAGCCGCTAGCTAATCCAGTACCTGTGCAAGAGGCTCTTGCCTCGGCAAACGCGCATGAACCCACACAACTGTACATTTGTCAAATGAAGAGCCCACTAGAGGGGCATAACATACTGCCAAAGGGGAGAGAGAGGGCAGTGCGTAGCGTGCAGGGCATCACTCCTGGCACCGCACTGTGCATAAGAGGGAAAGCAAGCACTCCATAGCTCTTAACCTCTGACAAAAGCTGCAAATGAGCCTCTCCCAGCTTAAAATTCAGCGCCACTTCTTGTTGCATGAGGCAAGTGCACCAGAATGTGCCACTTGGCACATTTACAAGCATTTTCCCGTTTCGGGGTTGCCGCCTAAAAATCTCCCAACCGGTTGCCCAGTTGACTTCACGGCAGAGTAAGAAAATGTTCCCCTTGTCATTCCGGAGGTAATGACGCCAACACATTTTCAGGTCCCAAAATAGCAGTTCCCTAAATTTTAGGAGATGCTGTCATTGTATCTTTCTAGGTCATCCGACCCTCTTTGTACACTGCGGCCACATCCAGAACTGAAATGTAGCCTCTGTAGCAAAGGATTCCACTTTGGCTAGTCAATGACCCCACTTGGCTAACCATAGTCCTTGTCCAACCTTAGTGCTCTCTTGCCCTCAGGCCTGGACTCCCTCTGGACATTTCCACACTAGCTATGCAATGCAGGGCAGTTAGATTTCCCGAGGGGTGTTAGCAAAAAGTGAAAGTAAATAGATAATAAGAAAGAAATCAACAAAAAGGATAGATAGTAGTCACACGCTGGTGACAGGTGATGTGCTAGAAGATATGCCAGCTGAAGATCAGCCGGAAGTCGAGGAACTTGACGAGATCTTGGTCCCGGAACAGATTTTGGCACATAAAGAAAGAAAAGTGAAAGGCAAGGTTGCTAGGCGTTACTTGGTGAAGTTCAGAAACTATCCACCAATGGATGCTAAGTGGATGGAAGAAGGTGAACTTGCAAAGTCACCAACTGTGTTATCACTTTACCTTGAAGCCTTCGATTTGCAATCTACCTTGACCCCTTGAGTTTCAAAGCTACATGGATTGTCAATGTAACAATGGCTTCTGAAAGAAATGATGTACATGGTATTTAAGTGAGCTCAAATCAAGTACATCTTACATGAATGTTAGAGCTGTACAGATTGTCAGTTTGGCAATTGCTCTTACGAAATGTCCAAAAGTGTGGTTAGTGCTATAGAAGTGAGTATTTCTTGTCAGTTTGTCAAGGATACAGTAACTGCTTCTATTAAAGGGTACATGTGTAACTGCATTCTTAAATTGTCGGTTTGGGTATGCTCGAAAGGGGTTACTAGATCCAACGTGTACTAAAAGACAGTGGCAAAATGCATAGCTACCATTTTGTCATTGGAAAGTTAATGACTCAAAGCAATGGCAGAGTGCGAAGCTACCACTATGTCATTGGGACAGGGTTCATACGCAGGCAATACATGTGTCGACGAGGTGTTGAATACACCAGGGTTAACAATGAGCATGTATGTGTCGTACATGTGTCGACAGGTGTTGAACACACCAGTGTTGACTGTGAGCATGTACGACATAGATGCAAACGAGGACGTTTGAGATTTCAAGAGGGGGGTATGTCACCAGCGTGTGACTACTATCTATCCTTTTTGTTGATTTCTTTCTTATTATTTATCATTTTCACTTTTTGGAAACACCCCTCTGGAAATCTAACTGCCCTACATTGCATAGCTAGTGTGGAACTGTTCAGAGGGAGTCCAGGCCCGAGGGCAAGAGAGCACTAAGGTTGGACAAAGACTATGGTTAGCCAAAGTGGGGTCATTGACTAGCCAAAGTGGAATCCTTTGCTACAGAGGCTACATTTCAGTTCTTGGTGTGGCTGCAGTGTACAAAGAGGGTCGGATGACCTATAGAAAGATACAATGGCAGCATCTCCTAAAATTTAGGGAACTGCTATTTTGGGACCTGAAAATGTGTTCGCGCCATTACCTCCGGTATGACTAGGGGAACATTTTACAACTCTGCCGCGAAGTCAACTGGGCAACCGGTCAGGATATTGGCGAACCCGAAACGAGAAAATGCTTGTAAATGCGCCAAGTGTCAATTTCTCATGGACTTTCCTTCTACAGAAAAATGGGAGCTGATTTTTAAGCTGGGAGAGGGCTTCAGTTGCATTTTGTCACAGGTTGAGAGCTATGGAGTGCTTCTTTTCCCTCTTATGTACAGTGCGGTGCCAGGAGTGATGCCCTGCACGCTACGCACTGCCCTCTCTCTCTCCCCTATGGTAGTATGTTATGCCCCTCTAGTGGGCTTTTCAATTGACCAATGTACAGTTGTGTGGGTTCATCCACGATTGCCGAGGCAAGAGCCTCTTGCACAGGTACTGGATTATCTAGCGGCTAATCCCCCGTAGATACAAGTGATTCGGAGAGGTTTCACGTGCGAAATCTCGTCCGATTCAAAGGGTAAGTAGCCCTACAGGTGCAAGAGCTCGAGGACTTGCTACGGATGCGATCGGCACGCAAAACGGAGCCCGAAACAGTGAATTACATCCTGCTGTGTATTTTTGGGGAGGCGAGGGGACCGCTGTACAGGTGATCTGGCGCATTTTCGGGGCAAAAAACAGAGAATTTAGCGTGCTGCAGATTCTCGCCAGGTTTTGCAAAGTGCAAGCAGTGCAAGCATAACATTTTGTTTTTGACAGCCCCTGCGTAACAATATCATCGTGAGTTCTTTTGCCATCTCAACGTCTTCCAAATTTCCACGTCTTCAAGATGCAAGCATAGGTGATTGCATCTAGAGAGATGCGCTCGCTTCAGCCCCTCAAGAATTCGTTGTTGTTTCTGAAGTACACCACATCTTCCTAACCCTTCCCCTGTTCTACATATCCTGCAATTAGTGTGTTTCAAGAGTCGACATTCCGTACAAGAAGCTCCTCAAGCACTTTTTGTTCTTTCTCAAGCACACCATATTTGGCATACATGTCGATCCAGGCAATGCCAAGCACAACTTCTTTTTTCGGCAGCCCCTGACTAACAATATCATCGTGAATTTTGTTGTCCATATCAGCATCTTGCGTAGTGCCACATGCCTTCAAGAGGAAGTATAGGTGATTGCATCTGGAGCGATGTCCTCGCTTTGTATTTGCTGAAAACATCCGAGGCTTCCTGACCCTGCCACATTTGGCATACATGTCGACCAAGGCAATGCCAAGCATTAAAAAAATATCGACAGTCCCTGACTAACAATATGATCGCAAGTTCTTTTGCCTATCTTAGCGTCTTTTGAATCACCACATGCTTTCTAGCCTAGTGGCGGTCGTGGTGGGGACAAAGGCGGTTGCACTGGATCAGGGTCAGATGGCTGCACCATATTCCTGAAGACTCCCCTGATCGGCACAGACGGCTGGGAAGGTTGCCGGTTGGAAGCCCTCGTACTTCCTGGTGCCGGACATAGTCACCACCCGAAACGGAAACGGGAGAAACGGAAACGGAAAAACCAGTGTTTCGGAGTTTCGCCCGAGGCAAAAACGGTTGAGAAACGGCACTTTTTTATTTCAATTTGTAAACAATGTATTTCATAAAACAAGTAGCCTAGGAGGGGCCATAGGTCATTCAGAATTGAAAAATGAGAAAACCTAATTCAAAAGTTTCAAAGTTAATGCTCAAACACAAAAAACAGTAAACCTACTAGTTACAAGTTTACAACTTACCATTTCATAGACTATTTTCAAACCAGAACCTAGTATTGTGACGAGTCAAACCAAGATACAATCACACATGATACAATCAAAATGTCAAGATCAATGACTCATAGTATCCATGATCCAAAACATCAATGTCATAAAACACGATCAAAGGTGAGCAAACATAAGATAGGGTCCATAATAATAATAAGGTTCATATCACTGAAATCACTGCAAACATAAGATAAGGTCCATAATCAAAATAGTAGTCCATAATGTGAATGATCATGCTCAAGAATTTGAGTCCTGAGCATCATCCTCTGCCTCATCCTCTTCGCTCTCCCCACTGGAAGAAGAGGAAGAGGACTCTGCTGCACTCGTTGAAGCTACAATTGCACTAGTGCTAGCAACTTGAGCAACTCTCCTTCGTCCCCGCTCTCCCCTTGTATCATGAGCTGGAGCAATAGCCTCCTCATAGAGCAAGGCATACAAATCACGCTCTTTTTGTGGGATATCTGGAATGTCACGTACCTTCTCGATGTCAATTTTATCGACATTGACATGTGTAGGCTCAGGGGAGTCAGAAAGCTTCTCCAACAATTGTAAGTTGCAATTACAAAACACCAATCGCTCAAGTTGCAAGGTTGTCAGCTTATTTCTCTTCTTTGTATGGAAGAGGGCCCAAGTACTCCAATTCCTCTCACAAGGACCAACAGCACAATCTTGTGAGAGGACTCAAATGGCAAGGCGTTTCTATGACAATAAAGGGGGAAAGTTTCATTTAACACTTGGATTTGCAAAGCTTGAATGGCAAAGCCTAGAATGTATTATGGGAGATTAAGAAAGCATATTTACCAAAGTAGGTGCACAATTCCCATTCTTCTACCACCATGAGACAGGCTGGAGTTGTGTGTCCTGAAGCTTTGCAGTGGCTCAACCAAAGTGACTGCTTCGATTCCGAAAGGCTAGCAAATCATCTTCTATTCTTCTTGCCATCGTTACATCACCGCGCGTGTACTTTGCCACATACTCTTGAAATCCCTTGTCTAGCTCATCTGACAAACATTGGTCTTCACTACGCCATAATGGGTGTAACACATGCGCCACAGCATGGATTGGTTTGTGAAACCAATTCCATCGTGATTCCCACACCTCCCTCAACTCATCAACCCTGTGACATTGAATGACATGACACATATGACTTAAGCAAAGGGGAACATAAAATTCAGCCAATTAAAACATGAGATTTAAGTAGCTACAAATGAGATAGGACTTACTTTTCCGATGGCAAGGATGCATTCCTGTTGAGAGCTTCCCCAATTTTATCCATGTACTCGTAGAGTAGGCCTAATGTGCTCCCCTCCATGTCGGTGATGCGTAGAACCGTGTAGATTGGATTCAAGGATTTACCAATGCCTCCGCCTCCACCCACCAAGATTCATTGAAAATATTACGCCGGAACTCAAGGAACCTTGGCTTAGTAATGTCATTCCAAGCAAGCCATTCATCACAGCTAATGGTGCGTATAAGATTTGGCCGCACTCTAATGAGACGCTCAAGCACAATGAACATGTAAGCAAACCTAGTGGAGGAGGGCTTCAAGAGCTCCAATGTACTGTTGGCTCGAAACATGTTGAGTGCTTTAGGCCTCTTAGTCACAAACTTGACCATCTTCCTAGCGGTAGCAAAGAGCTCACTTACCCAAGGTATATTGCCAATATCCTCAATGAGCAAGTCCAAGGAGTGAGAAGCACAAGGTGTCCACACAAGGGTAGGAAACTCATTTTCCAACATGTGTCCTGCTGATACACAATTGCTGCCATTGTCAGTCACTACTTGCACAACATGCTCTTTTCCAATCTCCTCAATGACCCTTTTAATTTGTCCAAAGATGTAAGCACCTGTCACAGTGGCACCTGTCACAGTGACACCTGCACCTGAAGCATCTATGGCCTTCCAAAACACAGTTCCCTTGCATGAAGAAATCAAGACATTGTAGACACTTCCCTTGCGTACATCTGACCACCCATCACATAGAATAGTGCATCCATACTTCTTCCATGTTTCCTTCAGGAAATCAAGCTGAGTCTCTACACATATCTTCTCCTTCTTAAGCTCCCGTGTGCGCAAGGTCTCAGATGAAGGACCTTCCCACTCACATCCTATGCGACTCACTGCCCTCATTGTCCTCTTCCATTGCTTAGTTCTGGCCACATTGAACGGAATAGCACATCTTATGAAGAGGCGTGTCACCTCACGGGTAGCTATCTTCATAGCTTGCTTTTGAATGCCAGCTTTAATGCTTGCAGATTGGAGAGTGATAGACCCCTTTTTACCTACATCAACATTTGGCAAAGGAGTCCTTTTTGCAAGAGAAGTCGATGACACACCTGCACTTCCTGTTGCGGACTCCAATCGCCTTCTTTTTGAGCTCAATTGGCTTGCTTCTCCTGCACTCTGACTTGTTTGAGTCTCCTCTTCAATGTCGACCAAAGCCAAGCATTTTGCTTTCCATTCTGCAAGCCCAGTTTTCACATCAGCTGGGACGTGTTCACAAGGTGCCATATCCTTGCCCTCGGTGATTGTTTTAAGCCATAAAGACTCTTTAACAACTGGCATACCCAATCTTCCTTGCCTTTCTCAACAAACCCTTCTGGCTGCTGCATGTAAATTTCCACATCTAAATCACCATGCAAGAACGCTGTCTTGACATCCATTTGGTGCAACACCAAATCTAATATGGCAACCAATGCAAGAAAGCATCTCAATGTAGTCATCTTGACCACATTGAGAGAAGACTTCATCAAAGTCAATGCCTTGTTCTTGCTTAAAGCCCTTGGCAACAAGCCTTGCTTTGTACTTTGGCTGACTATCATGAGCGGTGATCTTATACCTGTAAACCCATTTACAAGGTAGAGCCTTTTTGCCCTGTGGTAATTTAACTAGCTTCCATGTCTTGTTTTTATGCAGAGCTGTCATCTCTGACTGCATGGCCAATTGCCAATTCCCGGAGACCTTCATTTGCACTGCTTCCTTGTAACATGAAGGCTCATTGCAATCAGTCAACATGACATAGTTCATAGATGGAACAAACCTATCAGGAGGTCGCGTGACACGTCCAGATCTACGCACAATAGGTGGCTCAGGCTCAGCCACAACCTGTGGTTCCACTCTATCCTGTCCTTGCTCCTCTTGAGCCCTGACATTTTGTCTTGCACGTGCAGGTCCATCTTCTTGGAAGACAACTCTTCTAATCTCCTCAACCCTCTCTCGTTTAGAATGATATTTGGATTCATTAAAGTGAACATCATTGCTGCGGACAACCTTTCTAGATTCGGGATCCCAAAGTCTGTACCCCATCTCACCAGAATTACCATAGCCTAGAAAGATGCACTTTCTACTCTTTGGCTCAAGTTTGTTCCTAAATTCCTTTGGAACGTGAGTATATGCCTCACAGCCAAAGACTCTGAGATGCTTGTATGAGGGCATTTTGCCTGACCATACCATCTCTGGCACTGAATCCTTCTACAAAACCTTGCTAGGAGATCTATTTACAAGATGAACAGCTGTTGATACAGCTTCAGCCCAAAACCCATTTGGCAGCTGTGCATTAGACAACATACTTCTGACCTTCTCTTGTATGGTCCTATTCATCCTCTCAGCAACACCATTTTGAGGAGGATTGTAAGGAGCAGTAAGTTCACGTTTTATACCTTTTGACTCACAAAAGTCCTGAAAGGCCTTTGAAACATACTCTCCACCATTGTCAGTACGTAAGCATTTAAGCTTCTTGCCACTCTGATTCTCCACAAGTGTCACAAACGTTTTGAAAACACTAAACGCTTCATCCTTGTGCTTGAGAAAGTAAACCCATACTTTCCTCGAGTAATCATCTATAAATGTCATAAAGTAAGAAGCTCCCCCTAGAGATAGGTTAGGCATAGGTCGACACAAATCACTATGAACAAGTGCCAACTGTGTATCTCTTCTACTGCTTCTATGCTTATGTGGCTGCTGTGTTTGCTTACCATACAGACAATGTTCACAGAATTCAAAATCATTAAATGAAAAGCCAGGCAAATAACCAGAACGAGACAAGATTTCCATTCCCTTCTTGGACATATGTCCTAACCGGCTATGCCACAAAGAAACGTTCGGCTGCTCGTTTACATTGATTACATTTTTAGAGACATTTGATACATAAATCATGTAAAGTCCTCCAGACTTTACTCCATGTGCTACTGTCATAGAACCCTTGGATATCTTCCACATGTTCTGTCCAAAAGCGGTGACGTAGCCAGCATCATCAAGTAAACCTGTGCTGATCAAGCTCTTTGTAATTGCGGGAACATGTCTCACATTCTTCAGCGTGAAAGAAGAGCCATTCTGAAACTTCAATTGAACATCTCCAACACCTAAGATCTCACATGTCTGCCCATTGCCTAGCCGAACATGATCTTTAGTGGTCACATAAGAAGTAAACCACTCCTTGTTTGGAGACACATGAAGTGATACCCCTGAGTCTATAATCCAGTCACTCAGTGCATTTCCATCAGATGCTGTAAGAAGAGCTGAGTCCATTGTATTCTTCAAGAAGTAGATGTCTCCTGACACTAGACTGTCATTCTCTGCAACAGTGTTTGTCACATTTATTTCTTGAATCTTCACTGAGGACTTGTTCTTCTCACCATGGTCTTCAGCTTTCTCTTTGCCTTTTTCTGCTTTCCATTCTCTGCAGTCTCTTTTCATGTGACCCTTCTTGCCACAATGGTAGCATTCTATGTCACTCTTGCCTTTAGCACTGCGGGACTTGCTACGAGACTGATTCCTCTTTCCACCTTTGTACTTTTCTTTGGTCCTTCCCCTGACAACTAAGGCTGTTCCTTTGCCTTTGTCCATTGTCTTTCTATTGGTTTCTTCAGTAAGGAGACTTCCTTCTACACCTGCTATGTTCAAACCATTTGGAGGTGCAGAATTACTCAAAGCTGTGCGAAAAGTGTCCCAACTTTCCGGCAATGTGATCAATAGGAACATAGCTCTAACAGGTTCATCAAACTTGACACCTTGAGCTGACAACTGACTATAGATTGTGTTGAATTCATTCAGATGATTGGACATAGGTGTCCCTTCTTTCATCTTCAAGTCAACAAGCTTCTTAAGCCAGTATACCTGTGAGGCTGCACTCTGCTTCTCATAAAGATCACTCAGCTTTAACCATGCTTGATAAGCCGACATCTCGTCTGCTACATTGAAGTAAATGCTTTCTGCCAAAGTTAGCATAATGGTAGAAAGTGCCAATTCATCCATTTTGCTCCATTCATCTTCGTCCATATCTTCTAGTTTTATCTCCTTGAGCTTTATAGGTTTTATCTGCTTCTTTTGTACCAACACGTGCCAAATCTGCTTCTTCCACAATGGGAAATTGGTTCCATCCAGCTTCTTGATATTGTAAAGAGCAGTGTCCTGTGATCCAGCCATAGCTACGCTTCACAGTGGTTTACTTTCCTGGGAAAAATTCAGCACAGTTTCCCCTGTAAACTGACCTCTGAACCAATATCAACCTGTCAAATGAACCAAAAAAGCTTCAGATTCTGTATAAATTTCGGCAGTCTCCTTTGTAAAATGGCTCTTGTGTACTCAAAAAACAGACCAAAAAACAGCTCAAAAAACACTGTCTCTCTGACACTGTAAGCTGCGAGTAAACCTGTTTTGCACCTGTACTGTCTCTCACTGTCCTGTCACTGTCCTGTAAGCATAGACTGTGACAATGCCTCAACGGCAGTAAAGCAAAGATGCAATCCCAACTGTCTAACTCACAGTCAATACATCCTAGCTGCCTATCTAAGGGTGCTCGAGGGATCGCTCAAAGACCTGTATCACCGAAAGGATCTCAACATTCGAGAATCCCCCAGCTCAATAAAACCTCACTCGACCCTCAACAAAGGCTGCAGTAAATCTGACAGTACATAGACTTCCCACAAAGTCATACATCCACAAATTTCCCACTGTATGCTGTAACCGCTGCGGCAGTTGTTTGCTGCGTGACTCACAGCCAGCAAACCCTCAACAAACATACATCATCTCTGACAATACATCCCATGTGGAAGTACCTGCAATGTCAGGATGAAATCTGGAATATCAAGCAGCAAACACAAGCTACCTGATGAACTAGTGGATGTCGCCTACAGTCTGTGTGTAGATGCGCCCGTGTCGTATGTGACACGCCTCCAAGAACTGTGAGCCGTCCTTCGATGTGTACACAGCCACAAATCAACACTCTGGGAGTGTCGATATCCTCAGCACCTGCAGTCGTAGGCCGAAAACCCCAAATTTGCAGTCAGATCTGCACCCGCCGAGACCACGTAGTCGAAAATGGCCTGCGCAGACCTTTGTCGAAGTCGAACGGTGACCGAGATGACCCCACAAGATTTGGGGCCGTGTCTTTGCCTGTCGAATTTCACTCCAATCTGAGCTGGTGACTCTAGCCTCCTGCAGTGCTGCCCCGAGCCTCGATCTAAGCTCTGATACCAGTTGAAGGAGTACGAGCGGAAGTGCAACGCGAGAGAGAGTGCCAGAAGAAGAGCACAACGATATGGTGAACTCGCTCTACTGTAATGTATAGAGCATAGTGAGTTCTTATTAGGTTTTTACTAAAGAATATGTGTACATACCTGGCGGCCCGCCCACTTACCTAGGCGACCACATTGGGCTTTATACCCGAACAGTCAGGATCCGAAGATACTTCAAATAAGATTCCAATAGTCTCCGGTTTGCTCTGTTTGCTCTTTTGTAGGACCGGTATGCTGTGAGAAAAGCACACGCCTGATGCTGTGATACCACTGTCACAAGACGGGCAGCACGTGCCAATAGAAAAGAACAGATTAAACAAACTTTTAGCACTTCAATAACAACTGAACTGAAAGAGAGAGACAACATGCGACACAAAGTGGTCCACCCCAGAGAATATTAGCCCCAAACCTTGGCGCCCCTTTCGGTATTTCTTTATATTGCATCAACACAGTACAAGCCGGTACTCCACACTCTGCACCTTCTCCCAGAAGAGTGCCAGAGCATTAGCCCTAGCCTCATACCTAAAGGCCCTTGGCCATTAGAAGCAGTTACAGTGAAAAGCTTCAAACTCAAAAGCAACCGGCCTAAAAGCTGGCGTTGAAAATCAGCCAGCACAAATCATAGAAATCCGTATAGATTGTCAACGTGAAACGCAAAAATCAATACAAGTTGCCACGTCAGCAATCAAGACAAAATCCGGGTTGTCCGTACAGCTGCCACATCATCAATTTCTGTGCAAGTCTTTGTGTGTGTGTGTGTGGGTCTTGCTTTATTTTATTCTCGTGTCACTTGGGCCCCATCAAACGGGGTCCCATAAGTTGGTAGGAACTTCTTCTTCTTCCTCTGCTTATTCTTAGGGTTTAGGCCCCTCGGTCGGGATCTGCAAGTCAGCTCCGTTCTTCAATGGCTTGACACGTCAGCAATTTGTGTGTGTGTGTGTGTGTGTGTGTGTGTGAGAGAGAGAGAGAGAGAGAGAGAGAGAGAGAGAGAGAGAGAATGCCAACCTTGCGACAGGTAACAGTCTCTCCTGTGTAACTGCATATGGAGAGATTGCGATGAGCTGTTGTGATTAAAGGAGGGAGAGCTGCCTGCATTAAAAAAGTGAGGCTAACAATGCATAACTTTGCGAAGAACTCTGACTTGCTTGATCATTGTCACCAACTTCTCCATGGGAAAATCGTAAGTCGGAGTTTGAGCTTGGATCTGCGTAAACCTGTAACGATGTTTGAGGAAAGTTCGAGGCCAAAAGTCGCACAGCGAGTAAGGATTTGGTTATGATATATACCACAAGGAAGACTAAGACTGAAGTTCGGAATAGGAAGAGAATTTACATGGGCGGTGAATGGTCATATTTGGTTGAGTCTATGTTGGGATGCTACAGAGCGTGAGAGCCAGAGGAATTGGCAGGGCAAGCCTTAGACTGCTGCAGTAGAGAAACAAGTGCTTCGGACCCGTTTAGTCAAAAATTTTGATGGGCCAAGGTGCCCTTTTCAAGCCCCGAGCTCAAGTTTTGTGACATGTATTGAGGTTGATTGTTGTCGGGAATGCGAGTGGTCGCCAACGCTGGCTCCTCTTGTGGAGGATACACGAAACTGGCCCGTAGGGCGGTAGACTTTAGCTTTCACCCGAATCTTTACTTGACTTTACGACACAGAGGAAAACACCTGTGACTGGAATTAACACTTCACACAAACCACGGCTTGGCAGCTAGAGTTTTAGGGGATGCTTCCGTTGGATTCCCACTGGCCATCTAACCATCTATCCCCACTGGGACCGCATCCAAAAATGCAATGTGGCCCAGCTGTTGGGTACTTGCATTGTACTTTATTGAGTTCAGTTCCTAGTATCCACCAACTTGCTAAGTGCAACGGGGGGACCTACATGATCATGAACTGAGCCTAGACATCCTTTTACTATACGAGTTCCAGTGCAGAACCAACTTCCCGTCTGCGGGGGTGAAACTACCGTTCACATTGGCCATACAATGTCCGACCATTTGCAACTTCAAAAAGAGGGTCTCAAAATTTTAAACAAAAATCATTGAAAAGAAATTATTAGCAATTGCCACGTCCTCGTGACACTAAACACCTTAGTCGTTGTTGGGACAGATGGGACCGTTGGACATACGGTCGAGAGGCAGCTCATGAGCGGTATGCTTATTGCGATAGGCGCTACCGTGGGTCTGTGGTCCATTCTACGCATGTGTATGAGGTTGGTGGTGGTCAGGACGCAACTCTTTTGGAGGTTGAGGCACTTCGGTTCTCAAAACATGCGCACATGTTCAACTAAGAGCAAGCCTACTTCAATCTGCTTTAAGATGCTTGTCTCAAAACATGTGAACATGTTCAATTGAGAGCAAGCCCACTTGCTTCGAGCATGTGTTTTTGACTGCACATGAAAGAGCTATAGAGAATCTCAAACATGGAATATACATGTATAATCTAAGTTACTGCAATTGTCAATGCAAGCATTAATCAAACTAAGCACTTGTGAGATTCAACATGAGGAGTAGCTCCAGAAATCTAGCTTTCAACCATCATAAAGGTTGAAACTAGACGAATAGGTGCAACTAGAAACGTTTCAAAGACACCATGTAACTAGACATGGTCCAAAAGGAAACAACTCACAAACACATCATAAACATTCCTCCTACAATGAGAAAACATTGAGAGAGAGAAAGAGAGAGGGAGGTTGCCAACCTTGCGACGGGTAGTTGTGTCTGATGTGTAGTGACGAGCTGCTGCGATTAGATTGTGACGAGCTGACAAGCTGCTCCGATTAGATTGCGACGACCTGCTGCAATTAAAAAAGCCAGCACTGCTTGCAATCTGCCGACAATTATAAAAACCAAGAGCTGTTAAAAATAACAACGGAGCCGTTACAAAATCCCCGCCACGTGGACGAACATCCTGCCAGATGCTAACGAAGTAACAAGAGGAACTGGCACCAACAATACCTCTGGCCAACTAGCCACTCAAGTTAATCAGCTTGACGAGGTCATCATGCAAGAGATCCCCCATGAGCTTCACACAAACCACCCCCCCCCCCGGGGTCAGTCTATGCTTCGGTCAAGTAGACCAAACCCAGCTATGGAAAGAGCATGCATCCTTACAAGGTCCAATAATCCTATTTGGCGACCTCAACATGGCAAAATCAGTGGAATATACAATGGTTGGAAAGGGGCAAGCTGTTACTTGCATGGAAAAGGATGCCTGGTTCCAGCTAAACAAGTCGACATTGGTGCAGTAGGCCAATCTACTTGGTAGAACGCGACAGAGCCAAAGCCAAACCTTGCTATTCCTAAGTTAAGAAACCGTTGGTTCCATACAGACCCCACTCTTTTCAAATTAGAATGTGTTCAACAAGGGGTTGGAAGATACAATGGTTGGAAAGGGGCAAGCTGTTACTTGTATGGAAAAGGATGCCTGGTTCCAGCTAGACGAGTCGACATTGGTGCAGTAGGCCAACTTACTTGATAGAACGAGACAGAGCCAAAGCCAAACCTTGCTATTCCTAAGGTAAGAAACCGTCAGTTCCATACAGACCCCACTCTTTTCAAGTTAGAATGTGTTCAACAAAGGGTTGCTTCGATATGGTTCGAAGCCTTGGGAGATAATCTTTCAACAGCCAAAGCCTGGTCAGTTGCACTTAGAGACACTCAGAAATTCCTCCTCCAGGTTCGAAGACAAGTTGGAGCTGAGATGAGATGCTGTCTACAATGACCTCGAGAAGCTAGAAGAAGACTCCAGTCCCTCTCCTGAATCACTGAAAAGAATCAAAACACTGAGGACCAAAGCTAAGGCAAGAAGAGGCTCTGGCCATTGACTCAATTCTTTGGGCAATGGTGGGTGGAAAGATAGTCCCATCATCCATGTTCAAACTGCTAAAAAAGAAAAACTCCAGCGTATGCTGACAATTAACGGACCCCTGTTAACTTCCCAGCAGGAGAAGATAGCCTTCATTTAGTCTCAGAAAACATCTTCAGGACCCCTGAGCTTCCCTCTGATAATAAAGCCACAGCAAGGAAGGAGCTTTCTCTTGCAAATCTCTGGTTATCTCCTACACAAGAAAGCATCGGGCTCACCTTCCCCTGTCAACTACATAGATAGAGGTCATGATTGCATCCCTCAAATCTCCTGGCCTAGACTGCATGCCTACAGAATTTTTCAAAGCCTCAAAAGAGTTCCGACATCGAGCAAGCTCGCCCCTGTTCTGTGAGAACAGGGGACATTAAGCTTAACCATAAGAAAGGAGAAAAGCAGGACATCAACAACTAGAGACCCCCTGACAATGCTGAATGACGCAAAATCTTTGCCAAAGTAATTCCCAACAGATTGGTGTCCATTCTGATGAAACAGGTCAATGTGGGACAGAGAGGCTTTATAAGGGGAAGATACATTGTAGATGACATGATTGGACTACAGGAAGGTTTTCTGATCAGGACTTTGTCCTCAACAAGATCAACTTTGATAAAGTGTATGATAGGCTAGAATGGTTGCTTATCCTAGATTCCCCGAGTTTTGGGCCTAATTTGTGCAACTTTATCCAAACCCTGCTTGTGCATGCTAGGGCCACAGTAGCTGCAATGGGGAATTGGCTGAACCCTTTAGACTCTCATGCTCTGTCAGACAAGGACTTCCCGTAGTCCCACTGCTCTTTGCTATTGCAGTGGACAGACTCAATTGTATGGGCAAAGACTGAATTGAGAAAGGGACCTTGCATGCCATAAGATTCTCTAAGGGATCTAATAGGAGTTCTGCCTATATCTCAATCTACTGATGACAGAAAGCCTTGGTTGCCAAGGACACTTGCTCCCTCCACACCTTCTGGAAGTGTCTCACCATTCTTTGCAAAGCTTCAGGCTCAGTAATCAATCACAAGAAGCTTCTGGGAGTGTCTCACCATTTTGCAAAGCTTCAAATCAATCACAAGAAGTTAGGAATTCGTGCGCCCGGCCCTCCAACCCCCCAGTGGATCTTGGAACAAGGGTGCAAGGTCATTCTGAGAACACTATCTTTCTGTTCCTTGGCACCCCCATCGGCTTCAATGTCACTATGAAGTAGAGGTGGAAGTGCGCCTTTGATCGGTTCAAGCTCAAACTAGAGAGATGGAGGGCCTTCCAGTTGTTAACTGTTGATGGCAAGTAAGATATGGGTCATCAATCACATCCTAGTATCCTCAATGCTCTACTTCTTTTCTTGTTGGCAGCCCCCCTGACAAGGACTTGGCTGATTTAGCTAGGGTGTGCGGGAGCTTCCATAGGGTTAGAGAACCCACTGTTCACAGATGCTCCAAAGTCAAATGTGACTTAATGATCCACAGTGGAAAAGAAGGTTGGCAAGTTAGCGTGCTGCGCGAGGAGACGGAGACATTGTTTAAAATGAGTGCAAAACATGTATCATGTTTTATTATCGTAATTGTAAGTATTTGAATAGTCCTGATGGTCAGACCATCTAGTAGGGATTCGTCCCTGAACATTGTAAACTTCAAATCAATCTCTGCCTGTGCTTATGCTAATCAAAATGATGGATACGCGATACATTTGCCTCTCAATTAGAACGTCATCTATGCAAGCAAATATGCAAAAGGTCGTAAATATCAACCATTTAGGTATTACCTTTCAAAAATGCCTCTCAAAGCATGATTTGTAGTTCCTTTTGTACACTTACTTTCAGACAATTCTCAAAAGATTCAGAAATATCTCAAAAACTTATACATACCGGCTAGGAGCTTAGGTTGTGCTATTTCAAGTTCTATTACTAACAAAGGATGTACAAGCTTCAACTTTATCACAGCTCATCTTAATAGTTCACTGGCAATCGGTCACAATACTCATCAAGGATTTCCAAAGAACCAACAATTACATATCCGTTGGCAACACATTTCATGTCATTGACTATACATGGGACCTGTATTTTATCAGTTGGAAAAATTTCATCCTAAAAATCCAAGGTTGCAGCCTCTGGCAGGATATCGATGCCACAAAAAGAGAGCAAAGATTTCATTATCCTGGTCCCCTAACAGATATCTCCTCAAATATAGTTAGACAAAGTAGTCCTTGCTTGCAGGTATCAGGCACATAATGTCTTCAGGACCGGTAGTCATACTGCTGTAAGTGCATATAACTATCCTACTCGCAGCTCAAAATTAAGACAGGTTCTTTAACTTCGTCAATTTTGCACTTGTTTTTTTGATATTGGAACTTTGAGCCAGCACATATATAAGCTCTCAACTGACTCAAAATGGGGCCCTTGACCCAACATAGCAAGCAAACACTTAGCCACCATCAACAAAGGGCAAGGTTGAGCATCTACAATCTCTTAAAGCAGAGAGCAATGTTGCACACAACTGCCTTATCAAGCAAATTATTGATCCAACTAACTCAAAAAAAAGGGAATGTCTCAACAAGAATGCACATGTTTAGCCACTTTCTACAGTGCTCTATTTGCACAACATCTTACATCTCTTTTCTCACGCTTTGAGAAGCATATTTTCAGGGCATCAAGCCACTTGAAAGTAATGTGCTTCATTCTACATTTTGTTGAATTTGGCCTCCAAAAGAACAGAGGCGTGGGGCATGCATAATCACTGTATATCGTACTCAAAAGTCAGTTTTGGTCTGCATATTCCTTGAAAGAGTAAGCATCTCCACATGTCAGGGTAGCCAAAAAAGCTTTTTAATCCCTCCTGATTCAATAGGTTGCCATCATTTTGAATTGTTGGGCACCCAATTGCAACTCTTGATTCAAAACACATGCTTTGCTTGTATACCAGAAGTTGGCCTGAAATCACGTTATACTAAGCCACTAGAGAACTTCACATGCGGTTTTTCAACTTTGGCAATTTTGCACCCGTTTTTTTATATTTGAAACTTCAAGCCAGCACATATAAGCTGGCACCCTGGACCCAACATAGCAAGCAAATACTTAGCCACCATCAACAAAGGGCAGGTCGAGCCTCTACAATCTCTTCAATCAGAGAGCAATCTTGCAAACAACATCCTTATCAAGAAATTTATTAAATCAACTCACTCAAAGAAAGGGAATATCTCAACAAGAATGCACACATCCAAACACTTTCTATGGTGCTCTATTTGCACAACAGGTTCTCTCTTTTTTCACACTTTGAGGATGATCTTTTCAGGGCATCAAGCCACTTGAAAGTAATATGCTTCCCATGAATCTTTGTACATTTTGTTGAATCTTGACGTCCAAAAAAATGGAGGCGTGGGGCATGCATAATCACTGTCTATCGTACTCAAAACTCACTTTTTGCCTGCATGTTCCTTGGAGGTGTAAAGCATCTCCATATGTCAGGGCATTTTTAATTCCTCCTGATTCACTTTTAGCAAGGCCTACTGTGTATAACAGTACACACCCAGACCAAGTTCTTTATATTTCCTGTTGATAAATGATCCTATGCTTCTATTGAGGCTACCATCACAAACACATATAATCTCGCTCTTGGCAAGTCCCACCCAGTCACCAACCAATCACCATTTGACAAGCTGGAAGAAAGAGACCACCGCATTTTAACACTCAAAATCTTACCTGAAAAGACTGGCAGTATTGGGCTTCGGGTTTTCCACATGCTTTGCACGAAGTAATTCAGAAAATGAAGCGTCATGTCAGCTTAATGAAGCAGCTTTCAAAGCCTCTGGCAAGCTAATCAGCTTCTCTCGAGGCTTCCCTTTCTTTGCACCCTCTTCAATTTCCAAGGCATTGATCTCTTGCCAGTTTGCAAATGAGACGAAACGAATTCCTCTCTGCATTAGTAGCTCTTGAAGCCCAACATTTCCAGTATGGGATGGATGACTAGAAAACAGTCCACTCTTGAAATCTTCTGAAATGGAAATGACCACCTCTTCTGCACATACAAGGTTTGTGCCAATTATACCTGTAGGACCTCTCTTGAGCCAACCCGCCACATACAACCCTGGTTCAAACTTGGGATCCGTATCACTTATGGGCGCTTTCAAGACCCGTCCGCCAACATTTGGCACTATCCCTTTCTTGCTGTCAAAGTTTAACCCCTCTAAAGGCAATGACTTGTAACCAACGCTCTTCAAGACCAATCCAGTGGATAAATTCTCAACAACCCCTGTTCCAATTGCCCGCTGCTGGCCACTTCCTGCGTCCATCTGTAAGACTGTCTTCTCGAGTTGTACTCCTGCCACCCCTTGCCCATCCTCTGATGCTAGGAATCTTACTGGCTGGCGAAAAAATATAAAACGTAGTTCTTTCTTTGATCCTATCAAGGGCACAGAGGCTTTGGGTTGGGCAGCCTTACATAGCAAGTCATACACACGCCTGTGTATGCGACTCGCCTTCATCTCTTCCTCGTCTTGACTCGTTATTACAAGATCTGATTGCTGTATTGAGACATCCACACCTTTGAGACCTAACAATTCACGGAGCTCCTTTGCCGTGCATGCAATCTGTGCAGGCCCACGACGCCCCACCAGGTAAACTTTGCTAACTTTACTGCAATGCAAGGCTTCTAGGGCATGATCTGCAATATCCGTTGTGCGCAAGTCTTGCACAGGTCTCAGAAGTATGCGTGCAACATCAATGGCAACATTGCCCTGGCCGAGCACGACGACGCTGTCCAAGTTCTGAAGTTCTACGGGAAGGGTCGCACAATCAGGATGCCCATTATACCACCAAACAAATTCCCTTGCAGAAAAGACACCAGGCAAGGATTCCCCAGGTATACCAAGGGAGTTGTCGCTTTCAGCTCCATAAGCGAGAACGACAACATCATAAAGGCTTCTGAGTTCCTGCAAGGTTATGTCTTTACCCACATGAACATTGCCAAAGAAACCAAGCTGGGAGCTGGAAGCAATTTTGGTGAACTGATTGATGACGATCTTTGTTTCTGCATGGTCAGGAGCAACCCCGGATCTGACGAGTCCAAAGGGGGCCGGAAGGCGCTCCAGCATATCCACCTTGACCTCATCCGAGCTCTTGAGAAGCTTATCTGCTGTGTAGAACCCAGCAGGACCGCTCCCCACTATACAAACGTGAAGACCTCTGCGATATGCTCTGCTAATGCACGACAGAGCCTTGCTTGTTCTCCGAACCGAACTTGCCCACATCATACACGTAGAATCCCCAGTGTCAGACAGAAAGAGCTCCTACACCTGCTCGGCCAGCGCTCGGCTAGAAGCATCTGGAAGTGTTTTACAAGGGTCGAACGCCTCCGGCCGGCAGACGATTGCCTGCACTGGTCGGCTTGAGCACGCAAAAGGACCTTTTCGGCCTGCTGATCAATGGTGGAGGACAAAAATGGGGGGCGCGTCAATCGTGGACCATCGGATCTGACAGCGCAAGGCCTTAGAAGTTCGTATCCATATGGATGATGGCCGTTCAATTCTACTAGTTTGACATGTGTCCCTCACGAGAGCTTTAAAGTCTTGAAGAGATGTCCTTTCAAATGCTATTTCTCAAAATTGCTTTCATTTTTCTAGCATGCTGAAACATAGGAGTTTGATCCATGATGTGAAGTATTGATTAAATTATATATATATATATATATATATATATATATATATATATATATATATATATATATATATTGATTTGTAAAGAGTCCTTTTATTTAAGGACTTCACAAAGATTCATTTCATTAAATTGTTAAATTGTTTTATTATTCTTTATGCTTATTATTGTCCACCTATTGGCTCAGATGCAAGCACATTCACTCAATAGCGAGATTCTCCCTTTCCCCCGAAAAAGAAAATCCACGTTGGCCTCTTGACTCCTCCCAACCTTGCCCGTCCCTTCCCCTTCTGCCCGCGCTCTGCCTCTGCCAACCACCGCGCCCCCCATCCCGTGCCCCAAAACCCACTTCTTGAGAGCAAAAAATCACGCACAGAGAGAGACTGAGTTAGTTGTGTGATTCTTGTGCAGAGAGCCCTTCAACGAGAGAGAGAGAGAGAGAGAGAGAGAGAGAGAGAGAGAGAGAGAGAGAGAGAGAGAGTTGGCAGCCCAGTCTCTCCTGCACAAAGAGCTTGATGGTTCGCACAGAGAGAGAGAGAGAGAGAGAGAGAGAGAGAGAGAGAGAGAGAGAGCTGTGGGTCTGTTTGTCATAGTCTCCAGTGCTTCGAGAAGAGATAGACAAGGTCAAGTCACTTGTGAGATAGAAGACTTCTAGAGAAGCCTGGAGGATACATGTGTGTGCTCTCTAGTTTCCAGCAAAGCAATTGAGAGAGAGAGAGAGAGAGAGAGAGAGAGAGAGAGAGAGAGAGTTTGCAAACGAATACTGCAATTTTCTTTTTTTTGATATGGTTCAAACATAGTAAATTTATCTTTTTCTATGAAGGCCTTAAAATATTCTTTTCTTTTAGAATATGTCTTTTTATTTTATTTCCTTTTCATTTTATTTTGTTTTCAAATGAAAATGTGGAATGTGCAACTCTCACCTTATTATTTAAATGGAGCCTTTTCTTATATATGAACCATTGGTGATTATGAGTTGGTTCATAAGAGTCGACAGAAGGCCTTGACCATGGAGGCTGCCCATTGGCACAAAAGAAAATTGCACTTCTCTAGACCCACAAAAAAATTGGTGATCCCCCCCTCGAAAGAGCAGTTCTACCGCCTACTTTTCAGCACGAAACGTGGATCGACGTGATTGGACTGAACCCAAGGGCTACACACTCAACAACACTACCACTACACTACAACTCATTGCACATCAAAATCTTGTAGAATAAATCTTATAGTGTTGCCTCTATCCCTTGTGAACGAAGGGAGAGGTGGAAGAAAGAGTGCAAGGTTTTTGTCGCCGGCTCTTGTGAACCCAGCCTATATATGTACAATGATTATTATAATGTATATTTTTATTTTATTTTGTTTTCAAATGATAATGTGTGATTTGCACCGTTCATCTTATTATTTAAGCAAAGCCTTTCTTAATATAGAACCATTTGTGATTATGTATGTAAAAGAGCTTGCTCGTCAAACGGCTCTGCACAACACCCCCCTTGCCATAATCACATGTGCATAGTCGTCCCCCGCTTTTTGTTCCCTCCACTTCACTCCTACGCGGGCCTATGATCTCTCCCTCTCTGTCCACCTTCTATTCAGTCGCAAGGCAGCTGCCAGCAGCTCCTATTCTTGCAAAAATAAAAAATAAAAAAATGTCTTTGTCTGCCTTCAATCCTCCCCACTGAAGCCATGCATTGCAAGCATCTACCCGTGCCTTCACAATGCGTAGCAGCTCTCAAAGCCCTTTACCCCTAGCTACGCAATTTCACCTCTTGCAGGGTAAGTCAAACAAGGCAATGACACCCCTACATGCACATTGCCGACATCATGAAGAAGAGAATTTTAACATCATAGGAAGGTATCCCAAGACATCATGCAGAGGAAAAATATCTCTCCATGACCGCCTTCACGTCAACTCTCTCTCTCTCTCTCTCTCTCTCTCTCTCTCTCTCTCTCTCTCTCTCTCTCTCTCTCTCTCTCTCTCTCTCTCTCTCTCTCTCTCTCTCTCTCTCTCTCTCTCTCTCTCTCCCTCCCCACATGCCGTGTCGTTCATTTTTGCCCTGAAGCCATGGGAGGATCTCTTTAGATTCCCGTTAATCAAATAGCGCAAAAAAGATTGGCCCAGCTCACCTTGTTTTCTCTATGAGAAGTCAAATGGATTTGTATTTACAATCTGGAAGTGCCGTTGCACCCCGGCTTCCGCAACTAGACTAGCTACTCATTAAAAATGATGTTTTTAAATCCGTAGCATTTCATAACTCTCAAAAAATAAGGCTTTGTTGAGTTATGTCGTATTGTGGACCCATGGGTCAACACTCCCCCCCTCCGAATTCATGTCGTCCCTGACATGACCCGGTTGTCGATGTCGATGCGGTCTTTGTTGTTGTTTTTCTTTCTTTTGCTCCACTGCTTGTACTTTTGTCAAACCACAACAAGAACTATGATCCATGAAAATCATAATTGATGACGAACTTTATGTCCTTCATATCCAAGCCCCGAGCTGCAACATCTGTTGTTGTCATTACAGGGCTATTGCCAGATCTAAATTCAAAAGAACCCAATCTCATTCAGCTTGACTCTTATCATCATGGATAGATAAAGCTCCATCCATCACACGCTCCAGTAAATCTGTCAATTTTGAGTATTTCTGATTCTCAGAAACAACTTCTACAATCTGTAGAATTAAATGATTGGCTTTCAGATCTTGTGAACCAACAACAACTTTGTAAGGATTCCGTAGAAATTGTATGGCTAAACCGTCAACTTCCTTAGGCCAAGCTGCACTCCAATAGAAAGTCTGTCTATCCGACCAAATCTAGGAAATAATTTTTCTGATTTGAGGTTCAAAACCCATGTCCAACATTCGATCCGCCTCATCAACGACAAGATACGTAACCCTACGAAGGTTGGTTTGTCTACCATTTGTGTCTGCTCTTCTTCGTTGACGACTCTTTTGTTCCTGCATCAAGGTGATCAAAGTCGCATTTGCCACTGTTAGCTTTTGTGTGTTGTGTAAATGATTATACTGCTTCTACTTGATACATGACTTAATTAAAGCCTGACAAACCCCAGTTAATTCCCCAAGTTAGTCACTTGCTTCAAAAGGGCCTTAACCGACATCATTCGCGATAGATGACCATCTATTAGCTATCATTGTCCATTTGTCCCCAGAACTCATATGCATGATGTACAGGGTATGTAGAGGGCTATCAAGGCTTTAGATTAGCCTCTTGAAAAAGTTTGGCTTGATTTGGACTTGTATTTGACAACTTGATGGGTGCTTTGTTTAGTTTCATCACCCACTTTCTTTGTCCTTGTAAGCCACCCGGAGTTTGATGACTATTCTCAGTCGTTTTTGGCCTCATATTGTTGTTGAAGGTTGATCTGCATTCTTTTCTTACCTCTCACATTCTAGCCTTGTGCATATGGCTTTCGAGACATACCTCATGAAGTTTTGTCATTTTCATGTACCTTCTTCTCATTGTTCTGCTCAAGCATCTCTTCAGTCTATTCTTCACTTGGATTATGGATATTTTTCCCCTCTTTTTTTTAATAGAAATTCTCAAAATAACAAAATAAAACCAAAAATCAACTCAACAAAAAATAAAAATCATTCTAATAGAATTCTATACGCTATGTACATTGCACACATGTCCCTAGGGGCTCATATATGGATTTTGTCCTCGTACTTCTCCTATAATGCTATTATGAGGCCATATAATAGAAATTCTCAAAATAACAAAAAATCAACTCAACAAAAAAGAAAAATCATTCTAATAGAATTCTATACGCTATGTACATTGTACACATGTCCCTAGGGGCTCATATATGGATGTTGTCCCCGTACTTCTCCTATAATGTTATTATGAGGCCATATAATAGAATTTCTCAAAATAACAAAATAAAACCAAAAATCAACTGAACAAAAAAGAAAAATCATTCTTATAGAATTCTATACACTATGTACATTGTACACATGTCCCTAGGGGCTCATATATGGATTTTGTCCCCGTACTTCTCCTATAATGCTATTATGAGGCCATATACTCTGAATTTTGTCAAAACATTATCACAATCAAACACAAAAATTCAATGCATCTC
Source organism: Adiantum capillus-veneris (assembly GCF_014529385.1). Taxonomy (NCBI): domain Eukaryota; kingdom Viridiplantae; phylum Streptophyta; class Polypodiopsida; order Polypodiales; family Pteridaceae; genus Adiantum; species Adiantum capillus-veneris. The sequence goes on from NC_140931.1 coordinate 181,330,179, forward strand.
GTTAGGTCCGCATTTAGAATGCCTCTCCCCCTCCTATTTAGAGTCCTCCTTGACGACAAGGTATCGTCAAGGGTATGTGATGTGCTTGGGCAATTAAAATTGTGCATATGCAGGCCTTGTAATGTAGCCCTATTATGCATACACAGTTAATGCATGGAAAAAAATTATGCTATGCAAGATGTGGGTATAAGAAATTTGATTATTAGCTTTTGTTGGCAAGGCTTCTGATTCTAAGCAATGTGATGTTCTTTGAAGCTCATGTACCGTTTGCTTGATTGAAGGTTGTAAAGATTTTTTTGTTTGATGCTTCTTTGGAATCCATTTTAGCCTTGTTGTTGGTTGTTGTATTTGGCATTGTTTCTTAGTAGTGGGTTCTGGCTTGAAGTGAGCTCTCTTCTAAGTGTATTATAACCATAGGAGGAATTGAAAGAATTCAAGCGGTAGTGCAGTGACGGTAGTTTTATTGGTTTCCTTTGGGAGCCACCTCTTCGTGAGTATCGGTTGTTGCATTGATGCTACTCATTTGGGAACCCATACTTGTCCCTGCTTCCTTTGTGTTTGAAGATACTTTTTGGTGATCCACCTTGTCTTTGTGCGAGTCAGCAGCGGACTTTGCTTCAACCCTTGCAAGCTTGGTTGAGAACAAGGTTCTTACTATCCTTGGCAAGGTTGAATTCTAGCACTTTCCCTTTGTGGTTTGGCTGGTTATGGAAAGTTATAATCGATTTGGTCTTGGATTGATGTTCCTGGAATGACTTTTATAGCCAATTGATTAGAGCGTTGTTAGCTCGTTGACATAGTTGTGTTCTTCTTGGTTGAGTCTTTTTTCCCTGTATAGGAGCCATGTGCGCTTTGTCGCACATGTCGGAGGCTGGGAGCTTGCCAAAACACCGTGTGCGAGCCACGAATGGCTGCAAGCACACAACTAGACAGTCCTAGCAAGCTCAAAAGGGCAATGGTGTGTCACTCACCGCTCAATGCTTTTGTCGTGAAGGATCTTGTGCCGCGAAGAAGAAGGAGTCGACATCGTCGCTGTGCTCAACCACTGATGCCGCCGCAATGCTTGATCACTCTCTCTCTCTCTCTCTCTCTCTCTCTCTCTCTCTCTCTCTCTCTCTCTCTCTCTCTCTCTCAAGCATACACACATACACACGTGAGCACACGAAGGAGGAGGAGACAGAGGTAGCGCAAGAGCACTTCTTAGCTTGCACCTCAAAGAATGAGGATTTTAGGTCAAAATAGGCCATTTATAAGAGTTTGAAACATTCACACATATGCACCCACACTGGCCAGTCGTTGCAAAAATACTATAGAAATAAGATAAGTGGTGCGCCTCTCGTTGGCGATCACCTACACACCTATTGGACCGACAAGCCCGGTCCATGACTCAAATAAGTAATAAGGCGTCCGTCGAAGTGATAGGGTGTCCGTAAGGGTTAACATGTCCCCCCTTCCTGATGTAGATTCCGTCCTCGGAAGATATTGAGATGAAGCCCGTTCGTCCAGGTGGAAGAGCATCTGAGATTGAATGTTCTTAGCCTTCTTCAAACATTGCAAAATCAACAAAAAATGGCACAGTAATTGCATTCTCATATACAATTAAAAAGCATATGCAGTGAGTAGGCACACAAATTGATTGGTAACAGAATATTAAACAATTTGTTAGTAGTAAAACATTAAACCATAATATAATCAAACGCATAAGCAATTGTAAAGGTCAAAAAAACAAACAAGTCTTAGGTTGCTAATTTAATGGTTGAGAGTTACTAGAGGTCAACTATTAATACCATGGGAAAGTTTCTCAATTCTCTCTGGTCAATTAAGCTGTTTAATCGCGAGAGCAAAGTATTTCATGTTCGAGGACTGACTAGAGGCTATACCTAGAAGACCTTCTAGTTAAGCTACGATAAAAGGAATTGCTTATGAAATCATCGCCTGGATTATTCCCTTTGTTTGACCCCCCAAAGTTTTTTACATTGATTCAATTTTGAGGTGTGTGCTTATTTTGTATGCCTTGGGCTTTTTACTTTTCAAGGAAAAGCGCCCACACTGGGAACCTCTAGGGCTCTAGTACCATAAGAAATACATGTGAGTGAAGTACCAAATTAAGATTTTACATGCACTTTCGTTTGTTTGTTTTTCATTGCCTTTCAATTTTGTAACTTTGGGGGGTCATATTGACATTGTTACCCTCCCCAGGCTCATCACAATAGTAAATTCCCTTTATAATAGTTAAACTAAAGGTCAATAGGGATCAAGCCCACTAAAATGCACCAGTACATTGCACACAATGCTGCCTAAATTGGATTAAGAACCTAAAGTAACCTTTGACAATTAAGAAGGTATTTCCCATGGTATTAATAGAAGATCTCTAACGCCTATCTTGGTCAAATTAGCTTAGTCAGATTGCTTGATTCTTAAACCTAGACAAGAGACTATGACAGAAAATTATATTGAATCTAATGTTTAATACTAAGCAAATGTGCTGAATATTATGCTACCAATCACAATTAAAGCAGACAAAAAACAATAGGAGGCGATGATAATGGACAAGAAACACCTGCTTGGGTTGATGATCGCGCTCGATTCGAAGAGTGGACGAAACAAAGATTCCATTAAGTTCAAAATTGCAACTACTTCAATGCGGTCCTGTACACACTAGAAAACACAAGGAATACCTCTAGGAGGCACATCAATGGGAAGCGGCACCAACATCTATTGAACACAATCAAACAACATAAGGAACCCTAATCTAATTATTTGCACCCCCTGAGAGAGTCAAGGGAACAAGAATAGATGGGCGGGTAGCCCTAGGTCTAAACCCCTATCCTTGTCATCGTAGAGAAAAACAAAGTCATCATGAGACCATATGTGCCATCCGTGTAATCATGTAAATCTTCCTCATTCATTAGAGGCACAAATGTTCACTAAGAATTTCACTAGACGTCTATAGTCATCTTGGTCAAGAGGATAAGCTTGTGCAATCAGAGAAAGGTCCTCTACTAAGTATGGGTCAGTCGTGGTTAAGAGATGTATCAGCCATTCTAATTCCTCAAAATTCTTCTCACACGCTAGCGTATCTACCAAATCCCATTCACAGGCAAGCACCGGGTAGACTATGTGAAACATTTGTAAAAAGTAAAGAGGGTACCTCCACGCAAGTTAGGAGTGGATGACTCTAGCGTACTAGCCATATCTGTACACACAGATAGATGATGGTTAGTGTGCAAATATTATAAGGGTCATGTCAAAAGGTCGTTTCCTTGTGCATAATGTGTTATTATGATTTTTGGGTCTTGTACTAGAATTTGTAGGTTTTCAGCTTTTTGTTTGGTGGCTCTTGCTCTTTTACTTTTTTATTTTTGTTCTCTTGAGTATGGGCTATATATATACATTCCCGAAGATTGGGAGATTGAGAGGTCAAGGGGGAAGGTTAAGAGGGAAGTAAGTGAATGATGGATTGACCAATAGTTTTACAAAACCGCCCCAGGCATTTCATCTAGTTGTAAGGATGGTAAGGTACTCTCCCATGATTTTACTTGCAATGTTGTTATAGCTAGTGAACTTACAACGGGAGGTGAAAATTCTTTATTGTTTGTATGGATATGTACAATGGTAGGTGGAGGCTGAGTTGAAGCTTGTGTTTCTGTAGAAGAACTACATAAAGAGCAAGAAGCTTCATTTGTATTTTCTATGTTTGAGCTAAGCAAAACAAACCTTTCTCGCTTGGATACCCAACTAGCTCCGGATCAGGTGTATAGTGTTCTGTGATCTTTCCCTTCCCATAATCTTCAATTGACTTTATCGTTACAGTGACTCACACGGGACTATAGGTGATAGGTAAGAACACAATCTACGTTTAGGCACCCAGATTTGATCATTCCCTTTATAGTAGCCTTGGTCTTCCAATAGTCTTTTAGGAATCCAACACAATGTTTTCTTGCATTTCTTGGAGCGAGTGGGGCGTCTCTTACAAGGCTTCTGAGTTTTAGCATAAAAAATGGTTGCTACAGAAGCTTTAGGGACCCATTTGTATGTTTTCTTGGTTATATTACGATGGGTCTTGTGTGTCCTAGGCTTTGTTTAAGCTACAGAAGTTGAAGCTCTAGAGGGTATGGCTATAGGTACAGATGGTTCAACTTCTTGGACATGGAATGTTATGGGTTGTATTTTCTTGGAAGGTGATATCTCAGGGACTATAGCTTGAGTGGCAGGACTAAGAGTTCGTTTTTATATTGTGACACTCCTAGTCCCCCAATAAATAGTGCATTTGGTCGCTCTCATCCACGTTCGTCCTAGGTTTATATTTCCTTCCATAGTTCCAGTAGGCATGACCAAAAAGTTTTGAGCTACAACCCCGTTGTCATAATTGACAAAAGTTTGCCAAGTTTCAAAAACCGTAGTTTTTCTCTTGTTGATACCCTTGACTTGGATAGTACTCTCAGCTAGAGATGGCTTTTATAACTGACACCACACTCCATATGATAGCAGATTATATTTAGCACCCATGTTCAATAAGGTGTTATATAGCACTTTTCCATATGTGCTATTTAACTCAATAGAGTATCGTAGAGGTGTGTCAGGATCCAACCAATCATCCTCTGTTTCAACGTGAAATGCATGTGTAACTCCAAGGTTGGCCTCTCGTTGGCATCTAATATGTTGCTATCGCTCCTTAGCCTCAACTTGAGCTTGTATCTTTTTCAATTCTGCTTGTGTCTTGGCTGCCTTTTTTTAATGGATGGCACATAGCTCCTCTTGGCTTAAAGGATCATAGTATCCTTTAAATTTACTCCCATTGAAGAATCCAATGGTTTCAACTCTATCAAGAGTTTCCACACAAATGGTACCTTGTGGGGTGATTTTGCATACTCTATATGGTCCTTTTCGCGCATATTTCAACTTTCTCTTCTCGTTACGCACTCTATACATAAGGACTTTATCCTCAACCTTGATATCTTTGTTCTTTAGATGACGGTCAAACCATTTCTTTCTCCTATCTTTCTCCACAAGTGCATTTTGCAGAGCTAATCGTCTTTCTTCACCTAACCTCTCAAGGATGTATAAACGCTCAACTAAAGGGTTACCATCCCAACCTTCTTATGAAGATATTACCATATACATGTGGTAGTGATGTGGGTGAACACACTAGGACCGCCGAGGCATTTTTTCCCTCTTTAGGAGGTTTTTTCCCTCGAGCATTGTATATACGCCCATCACTCTAGGGCTATCTATCTTTCCATTGCATACTAAGTTACACACTCTCTATTGTGTGCCTTGAGCTTCCTTTGTCTTCTCCAATCTGTGTGCGTTTCTCTGCAACCCTAATTCCAACAATTGGTATCAGAGCAGGTTGCATCCTCCCGGGCTTAGTCGCCAGCTGCTCTAGCATACGCCTCCTTACTTTCTTCGATTTCAGTGAGCTTTGGCGAGCGTTCGTAGGTCAACAAATATTTCGGGAATGCTCGTAGATCTTACTCTGCTCAGATTTCTGATTCGGGCTCATTTCGGCCTCCGTTTCCACTACAGGCAGTGCTGCACAGGCTATTTTGTCATTTTGTACAGAGTTTTTGTCAGTGCCGTTTTTTGCATAACAGGTGCCTTATAGTCTTCTACGGTTTGTGCTATATAGCATGTGTTGTTCCCGCTACCTTTCTCCTATTTTTGGGCAGTTTTCACATCAGGTGCAACATTTACCATGGCTAACAAGAACAACACATATGTATTCAAGATGTTTGCTGTTGAGGACAGGTTGGATGGGGACAATTACCCTATGTGGGCTTATATGATGCAACATGTTCTTGTGTCAAAGGGCATCTAGAATATTCTGCACGGCATTGATGTACGTCCTGGTTCTAAGGATGTAGGCGATGTTGAGGATGTTGCAGGTCTTGCTGCAAGGATTGCTGCTATTAGAGTTGTTTTGCCTACGGCAGAACAAGCTCGTTGGGATGTAAAGGATGCGCAGGCTCATGCATTGATTGCGTTGTTTGTGAAGCGCACCATTGTTCCTCACATCCGTTCAGCAAAATCTGCAAAACAGGCTTGGGATATATTGACTGGTCTTTATGCAAGTCGCAATGAGGCTAAAATTACTTTGCTATGTAAATAGTTGGAGTCGAAGATTATACATGAGGAAGATGATATGGACACTTTCCTTGCTAGTGTCAAGGATATCAATGCGCAACTTATTTCTGCAGGTGAAGTCATTTCAGACAGTTCCCTTGTGCAGGCTGTTCTTGATGCCTTACCAGATTCTTACCAGACTTTTGCTAGTACTTGGAGACTTATGACCCAACGAAATCAAGAAGTTGTCAAGTTTGATGCATTATGCACATTGCTGTTGCAAGAGTCACTTTCCAGAAAAAACAGGACTAGGCAGCGTGCAGTTGAACAGGCTTTTATTGCTTCTCAAAGAAAGGGTGGTAACAGCAATGCAGCCACTTCTTATGGTTCTGCTGCGAGTGGCAAAACTTCTGTTCCTAATGCTTCTGCTGGCAGCACTTCGTCTGGCAATTATGGTGATAAGGGCAAAAAGAAGATGCGTTGCCATTATTGTAAAGCTAATGATCACTTGATCAAGTCGTATCCTAAGTTGAAGGCCAAAGAGGCTAAGAAGAAAGATGGTGGTTCCACTGCAAATGCTGGTTCCACTACAAATGCAGCCATTGTTGAGTATTCTGTGAAAGGAGACTGTGATGCTGATGTTGATGCAGAATGGGCCTTTAGCGCAGAGTGCACATAAAATCCTGCTGTCCATGATGCATGCTTGTCAGTTGTTGCTGCAGATTCACATGTGTGGTATTTTGATAGTGGTGCTACAAAGCACATTACCTCACATCGTGAATTGTTCACCTCTCTCGAGTCTGCCCCTCATGGGAATTCTGTCACTTGTGCCAACAATGCCTCTTATCCGGTTCAGGGAGTTGGAAAGATTGTGCTTACTGCTGCAAATGGCAGTTCCTTCACACTTGTTGATGCACTTTATGTACCTGGGATCAAGAAGAATCTCTTGTCTATATCCGCACTTGCTAGACTTGGACTTGTAGTCAAATTTGTGGATGAAAGATGTACAGTTCATGATCTCAGTTTTGGTGATGAAATTGTTGCATCTTGCCTTTTGTGCCGTGGGCTGTATAAGCTCACTTTGTATGACAAGTTTGGACAAAATTTTGCAAATGTTGTTGCAGATTCAAGGGCTATTTCAGATGCAAAACTTTGGCATGCACGTTTTGGTCATCTGAATTTTGTCAGTTTGCTGCGTTTGCAAAAATCTGATATGGTTGCTTCTTTTCCGCTTCTTGAAGCACCTGTCAAACATGTTTGTGAAGGCTGTATTTTGGGTAAGATGCAGTGTTCTAAGTTTCCAAAGGATGGTTCAGTTCTTGCCACATGCAGGTTGCAGCTTGTGCATAGTGATGTTTGTGGGCCCATGCAAACTCTGTCCTTGGGCAATTACCTGTACTTCGTGACTTTTATTGATGATTACTCCAGGCATGCATGGGTATTTCAGCTTAAAGCGAAGTCCGAAGTTTTTATGTGCTTCAAACAATTTCTGGCTATGGCTGAAAATGTCTCAAAATGTACTATGGGCACCCTCCGTTCCGATCGAGGGGGGGGAGTATATGTCTCATGAATTTAATGCATTTCTGGCTAGTCGTGGGATAAAAATCCAATGTACAGTGCCTTACACCTCAGCAAAATGGTGTTGCTGAGAGGAAAAGCATGTCACTGACGGAAATGGCACGATGTATGGTCAAAAGTCAAGCTTTGCCGCATTATTTTTGGCTCGAGGCCATCATGTGTGCCACTTATGTACTTAATAGGTGTCCTACGAAAGCTTTGCAGTCTATTACTCCATATGAAGCATGGCATGATAGAAAGCCTTCTATTGAGCACATGCATGTTTTTGGCTATTTGGCATATGCTTTGGTGCCACAAACACAGCGCAGAAAATTGGATGATAAGGCTGTCAAATGTATTTTTGTTGGTTATTGTGCTGAAAGCGAAGGTTACAGGTTATATCATCCGCAAACAAAGCATATTTTGGTTTCACGGGATGTAGTGCTTGTGGAAGGTTCTGTTCAGCCCTTGCTGTCATGCACTAGATACATTAATGTAAGCTCACAGGACATTTATGACACTTTGTTGCCTCTTTTCAGTGGTGGAAATACGAATGTAAGTTCCAATGAGGCAAATGTACAGCCTATGGGGGTTTCTGAAAATGTTACATATCGGCCTATTATACTGATGCAGATGTACATGATGTACTTGATGAGGAAAGCGTTGAAACTGAGCAGGCTAGAGGTATGCCAAAATGGCTGGTGCACACTTTGCGTGATAGTAAATTGGATGCACCTTTGTCTAGTCGTACTTGTTCAGACTCTCGCCATGCATCTTATGCATCAGATTGTTATGCTTTGGCTGTGTCTAGCTTACATGATGTTGAGGAGCCTCTGTCTTTTGATGAAGCACAGAATTCAGAGAATTGGATGGCTGCCATGCAATCAGAATATGATGCACTTATAGAAAATGACACATGGACTTTATGTGATTTGCCTCCTGGCAAAAAGGCCATTGGTACGAAGTGGGTTTACAAGTTGAAACGCAAGCCGGATGGTGAGATCGATCGCCCTAAGGGGCTCGACTTGTTGCAAAGGGTTATGCACAACAAAAAGGCATAGATTATGAAGAGACTTTTGCTCCCACTTGTCGTATGACTACTGTGCATTTTCTATGTGCATTGGTAGCTCATTTTGGTTGGGATGTACATCAATCAGACATTGCTACTGCTTTCTTGAATGGTGACATATTTGAGGAAGTTTATGTAACGCAGCCTCGCAGTTTTGTCATAAAAGGACAAGAGGACAAAGTGTGCAGATGTAAGAAGGCTTTGTATGGGTTGAAGCAATCTCCTCGTGCTTGGTATGAGAAAGCTGACACTCATTTGGTTAAACGAGGCTTCCGTAAACAGTCCAACAGAAAGCACATTGTATGTAAAGCGTGAGGGTGATGTACTTCTCATTGTGGTTCTTTATGTCGATGATTTGCTGATCACTGGACCAAATGAGAGACATATTGCTGAATTTAAGGCTGATTTGAATGCTACTTTCAAGATGAAAGATTTGGGGCTGTTGCATCATTACTTGGGTATACAGTTTAAGCAGTGTGATGGTGGTATTGCCTTGTGTCAGAAAAGTTACATAGAGACATTGCTATGTAAGTTTGGACTTGAGGATTGCAAACCTATTGCCACTCCCATGGAAACAGGTTTGAAGTTGAGTCTACATGATGCTGGCAATCCTGCTGATGTCACTCTTTACCAAACTGCAGTTGGCTTCCTAATTTATGTATGCAACACGAGGCCAGATATTCAATTTGCAGTCTCATAGGTCAGCAGATTTATGCATAGCCCAGGGTCTATGCATTGGCAGGCTGTCAAGAGGATTTTCCGCTACCTTAGTGGCACTTTACATCTTGGCTTATTTTATCCCAAGGGGGGATCATTGTCGCCAGACTTACATGCTTTTTCGGACTCAGATTGGGTTGGTTGTTTTGACAGGCGAGTGTCCACAAGTGGTTTCTGTTTCATGCTTGGTAGTTCATGTATATCATGGTTGAGCAAGAAGCAACCTATTGTGGCCACTTCTAGTTGTGAGGCTGAGCACAGGGCAGTCTTCACAGCTACAGTTGAGTGTGTATGGCTCATACGCCGTATGGATGATTTGGGTGTTGGACATGACACTGCCAACACTATCTACACTGACAGTCAGAGCGCATTGGCAGTTGCAAGGAACCTAATTTTTCATGCTCACTCAAAGCACATTGAGGTGCATTACCACTATGTCAGGGAGAGGCTCTCAGCAGGAGAGATCAGCTTGGCTTATGTGCCAACACAGGACAAGCTTGCATATCTTTTCACAAAGGCATTGTCTCGTGAGAAGGTTGAAGCTTTTTGCAAAGCTTTGGGCTTACTCCCCTTTGTGGACTGATCATGTCCTCAGGGCATGGCACTTCCCTTTACTCATGTGCCAGCTCTCGTTCATGCAACACTCCAGGGGGGATTTGTTACCATATACAAGTGGTAGTGATGTGTGTGAACACACTAGGACCGCCGGGGGCATTTTTTCCCTCTTTAGGAGTTTTTTTCCCCCGAGCATTGTATATACGCCCATCACTCTAGGGCTATCTATCTTTCCATTGCATACTAAGTTACACACTCTCTATTGTGTGCCTTGAGCTTCGTTCATCTTCTCCAAGCTGTGTGCGTTTCTCTGCAACCCTAATTCAAACAGAAGTTACCTGTGCAGACTAGGAATTACAAAATCCCATGGCATAACTACTTCTTGGCCATATACCATTTTGAATGGTGTACATAATAGCCACTTTGTAAGCAGTACGATAACCCCATATATCTGATGCCAGCTTCAAATCCCAATTTGTGCGATGAGCTTCCACTGTTTTGGTCAAGATAGAAATTAAGGTCTTGTTAGTGCTCTCAGATTGGCCATTTGCTTGTGGATAATAAGGTGTAGACTTATGGTGGGCTATCATGAAGTTTGTCATGAGTTCCTTTATCACTCCATTTATAAAATGAGTACCATTGTCACTCACAATCTCAAAGAGACAACCAAATCTTGTAATAATGTTCTCAAAGAGAAACTTAGCAGTTGACCTTGCATCAGCCTTGTGTGTTGCCTTGGCTTTTGTCCACTTTGTCACATAGTAAATGGCAACAATAATATATTGAGATTGAGTGTTACGAGCTGGCGGAGTAATTGGGCCTAGAAAGTTTAAACCCACTTTTCAAATGGTTGAGTCACTTTAATAGAATGTAAGGGCATCTTATCCTTTCGTTGTGTGATCTTGTAACGTTGGCATTCATCACACCCTTTTGCAAAAAGTGATGCATCTTTGAATAAGGTAGGCCACCAATAGCCTGATTGCAACACCTTTCTAGCAGTTAGTTTCCCTGAGAAATGTCCTTCGGCTATACCCATGTGGGCTCCTTGCAATATGTATAAGTGCTCATCCTCACAAGCACAACGTCTAAGAATATCATCCTTCCCTAGCTTGTAGAGAGTTCTTGCAATTAGAGAATAAGGTTCACATTCCTTTAATAATTTTCGAGCTATATCTTTACGAAGCTCTTTGGGTGGAAAACCATTAACTAAAAAGTTCACAATCTTCTCACTCCATTTAGGCATGGTCTCGACTAGGAATAGGGAAGTAGCGGGCAATTCATCATTGATTCCAGTAGGGGCTTCACCATTGGGTATGCGAGACAAATGATGTGCTCGACCAGTTACTAGATCAACTCGAATGACAGAGTCTTGTAACTGCAAGTAGACATGGTTTTTAGACCGGTCATGCACCATTTTTGCTTCCCTCATGAAAGGACGTCCTAAGATCATCTCAAATGACATAGTGTGCTTGGAAAAATCCATAACAATGAAGGTATGCCTTATTTTGTGTCCAAAGACCTTGATCTTGAGATCTTCTAGCATCCCGATAGGTTTAACAATAGTCTCATTGGCCATCTTTACCACTATGTTTGTAGTTCCAAGGTGAGGTCTTCCCATAGATTCCCAACAATTCTTAGTTAACAATGCTAATGCCAATGCCACCATCAAGGATTCCCTTCATAGTTAATCCCTTGGTAGTGATTGGTATGGTTACATTGGATTCATCGCCTGCAAAGTATTTGTCCCAACTTGTTAACAGGTATTTCAACAATAGAGTTCTCATTTAGGTTGGGTTTTGGATCTAAGTGTTCCTCCTCTATTGGCACCTCCCTAGCTCCGTCCATCTGTGCAAATTGTGGTAGACTAACTTTTAGCTCTCCATTAAGGAAAGCTCAAAGATCTAGAATAGCTTGGGGTCTCCATATAGTTTAGACATGATGGTGGTTCAAATTTCTGAAGCCATGAAATCCATCAATTTGGCAATATTTAACGGCACTTTTTGGGCTTCAGTCCCTTGATGTGGGGAAGATGGGATATCCATTTCTTCGACAGGATCAGGTAATCCCTTTGTAAACATTCTCTCCAACAAGAAGGGAGTACGCCCACTTTCCCATGACTTAAAGTCACTTTCTTCTTGGACACTTGGTACGGCTAGTGGTCTATGGACTTTGTGATGTTGCTTATGCGTAGGAAACATTGTGTCTGTAATCTGGATCTGCCTAGGTGATGGCTCTAGATCCCTTTGGGTCTCTTATGTCAAACTCATTAATTGCTTGAATCACTTGATCTCCTCTGTAGGATTTGGGTAAGTTCCTATCTTTTTCTTGGGTCCTGGCCATTGTGGCTCATGATGATCTTCCTTGTTTTTTTCTTTTCTAATGGTCGTTTTAGTATCCATGGTTTCACCTGAATCAGAATCCTCTTCAGCGTCGTTCATATATACGGGGTCGTCACCAGTCCTTGCTTTTTGTGATCTCTTCCTTCGTGTTTTCTTCTTCTTCTGAGATTGGGCAATTGATGCTATGTCTCTTTCTTCAAGAATATAATTTTGGTTTTGGAGCATCAATCGTGTGAGTACATTTATTGGTACCACAGGTGTACTTTGTGATGGCTCCTCGATAACCTCAATTAAGTTCAATGGCATGATCTTTGGTGCATTTGGATTATTAGGACATTGGGCAATCAAATGATCTATGCCACATCGATTACACACGAGTATCGACATTGTAGATGTGCTCGCTTGATTGGTTTGCATTAGTGTGGCATTCTTTTGTAATCTAATAGGATAATCGGCTACACGATGTGGACCCCTCACTTATAGCATTGAAGAGGTGGTCTCTTGGCAGTGAAATTAATATCTTGGCCTCTTGCTGCAAGGGCAACTACTTGATAGATAGATTTGACTTGTCCCCAATAGTCCTCCATGCAGTATTCTGGACTTTCTTCAACTGCATCAATTCCATAGGCAATATTAGGGTCTGTATCTTCCTCACAACCTTCCAAACAAGTAATAGATGACTCACAACCCACTTGATTCACATAAGTGTTTCTTGGATATGGGGGTTGCAGTCCTAGCACACATGAGGTGGTAATGGTATTGTTTGAACAACATTTTGGGCCCTAGGGACCATGTGTTGTGATAGTTGTTCAAGAGGTGGACCTGGCATCAATGCAGGCACTCGAGGTGTGTCCGTCCATGCTAAGGTTGGTCTATTGGCCATCGCACGTTTAAATACTATGCAATCCTTAGCTTGATGACCATATCTCCCACATACATTGAAATTCCCATTAAATTTCACTATAAAAGTAGGGCATTCACTGGTACTATGCGGACCATAGTAAACTGGGCACCACTGTTACTCCCTTCTTGGATACATATGATTGTTTTGTGGAACATGATTGTCTTTAAGACTTTCTTGAATGGCCTTGGTGAGATCTGCTTGCGAGCTTTATGGTCATTGGCTTATGCCCCGATGCTTGCGAGCTAGTAGATTTTAGGCTCAATAAACACTCTTTCTCCTTGAATCATTAAGTTATCCTCCATTTGGATTGTATTGGTGGTGATGACTGCTTCCCAAGTGGTGATACCCCTAATGACTAGGCCATTGTAGATATTCTCATGTCGTAGTTCCTTAATGAATCTATTGAGAAATTGGTTATTATTGAAGCGCTCATTTGGATTACAACGGAAATTCAAATGCTTCAAGCGACTAATAAAGTCTCTCACGGACTCCCCTTCCTCTCGTTGGGCTTTTTGGAATTGAGATGCTACACCCCAAATCACTCCCTCTCGTATGTACTCTTTTAAGAACAGTCTTCTAAGAGTAGGGTACATCGTTTTTCTTCCACCCTTAGGGTTCTATACCAATCCCCAGCCTTTCCACTCAAGGTCAGGCTTAAAGAATTACTCTTATGTAGGTCATTGTGTTCTCCTAGGGAATCACATATTTGTTCAAATACTTCGATATGGTTTCTCACGTCCCCGTCTCCACTAAATTGTTGTGTGAGCTTGGCTATTTGTACTGCCTTACTTCTATGCTCTCTATCAGGCGTATTACACATATTTTTAGCAATAGATTGATCGATAGCTTGAGCAAATGTTGCCAAGTCACCTAAGTGAGCAAGTATGGTGGGGACATGTGCTCTCAAGACTGCATGTGGAATGGGGGTTGACATTGGGTTTGGCGTATATGCAACCCTTGGGTTCCAAGTTGGGTATGGTGTTGTGCCATGTGGTGGCCCAAAGTTCATATGTGTGGCCCTAGGCATAGCAGACGTGGGATTGGACATGCTAACGCTAGCTAGTATGGTCCCATTGAAAGAAGAGCTTGGATGTTGTGGTTGTTGAGCATAAGTTGTTGAAACAATGGGAGGGGTAGGAGCTATTGGGATTCAGGCCAACAGACCGGACATCCCACTTACTACTAACCCATCTACTAACTTAACCATGTATACACTTATTCTTTAATACAACAGAATAAGGAGTTGCAACAGGATAATGTTGCTGTGTGCTCCACCCAAAGCATGTCTCTCTCTCTCTCTCTCTCTCTCTCTCTCTCTCTCTCTCTCTCTCTCTCTCTCTCTCTCTCTCTCTCTCTCTCTCTCTCTCTCTCTCGCACTTGCACTCGCACACACTTCCCGCGGCACCTTCAACTGGTATCAGAGCAGGGTTTGTGCTTGCCGTTTTCGTGTCCGCGCGCGTGTGCACTTTCAAAAGTGCAAACAGGTTTCCGATTTCGGCATTGGTAAATTCAACGTTCTGAGAGCGTTTCCAACAGGTGTCCTTTACTTGTACCCCCCTTTTGAAGCTGTTCGTGCAGTCGAAAGCTTCATCCAAGCTACGCTTCAGAAGTTGTATTTTTCAACTCCACTTTTGCTACAGATACAGGTACAGGACACAGGACACAGGACACAGGTGTAGGTTATTCAGAGACTATTTTGGGACGGTATATAGCCGCTTTATGGCTATTATGTGCTATTGAGATAGTGTTTATGGATTGATTAGGAGCACCTTTCGGCATCGACATTGTCTCGGGTTTTTCAGGCATCCATCTCCTCACAGGTTCTTGCATACATACAGGACATTCAGGTTTCTTACAGGTTGCAATGTTTAGCATCAACACAGATTTCAGTGGGAGTATTTGATGCACATATGCATTGTTTTGGCACTTTTGATAGTGTTTGAGCTCTTTTGAGAGTGGTTTTACTCCCCACAGGGATTTGTTTACTACTTGCACATTTTGTTTGGCACATGTTTGAGCGCGTATACTACACCTTGCAGTATTGTTGACAGTGGATGTACGTTGCGTTACGAAAACTGCCATATGTGCCTTTTGTGGAGCCGATTTCACTTGCAGTCCTGACCATTTCTGAGACTCGATTGAGAGGCCCTTTCTGAGACAGGGCTGGTTTCTTGTCTGCATAACCTTTTGTGAGGGTTGATAGCGTGAGGTTTTCTTGAGCTGGGGGATTCTTGAATGTTGAGATCCTTTCGGTGATACAGGTTGCTGGAGTACCCCTTTTTTGTGGCCTCTCCATAGGACATGTATAGAGAGGGCTAGGTGCATTTGACGCCGTGTTGGCAGTCTTGGGTCACCTTTTGAATTTTTATGCACAGTTAGCGATTGATGCGCCTGTCTTATGCTATAGAGCATTACTTTTTATGCGTTACTGATCTCTTGTGACAGTTTTGGATTAAGATTCTGACAATTTTTCTGGGGAAACTCTGTCGAATTGTTTCCAAAATTACCAGTGTTTATCGCCGTATTATGTTTAGCTTGCAGCCATGTCATCTAGTGGTGAAAAGGATATTTACAATATCCGAAAATTTGATGGGACAAAATTGCTATCTGGAAAGAGATGATTCAAGATGTTCTTATACAAAAAGGCCAGCTGGATCGTATCATGGAGCGCCCAAAGGGCGAGTATACAGATGTTGAGTGGGAGAAACTTGATGCTAAGGCCAAATCTACCCTCCGTTTGCATTTGGCCGAGTCTGTGTACTTTACTATAGTCGGAGAAAGAACTGCTAGAGATGTATGGGATAAGTTGTGTTCTAGTTATGAGAACAAAAGTGCCACTAATAAGGTTTTCTTGATGAAGAAGCCGTTTGACCTTTGTATGAAGGAAGAGGGTACTATTTCTACTCACATTAATGAGCTCAATATCATTTTCACTCAGTTGACCACTCAGGGTTTGGTCTTCGATGAGGAAATCAAATGTATCTTCTTGCTATGCAATTTACCCTCATCTTGGGATACGTTTTGTACTACGATTAGCAACTCAGCACCTGATACCGGTCTAGTGGACAATGATGTCCTTGGGAGTCTGTTTACCGAGGAGATCCGCACGAAATCTCTCGAAGGCAAGAAGGATGGTGATGCGTATGTTGCTAGTGATAGGACAGAGGGGTCGCACTCAAAGTCGTGCCAAAAGCAAGGAACGTGGGGGCTCACGCAGTAAGTCTCAGGGTTATATGCGTAATGTCGAGTGCTATCATTGCCATAAAAAAGGGCATGTGAAGAAGGATTGCAGGAAATGGCAGCAAAGCCAAAAGGATAAACAATTCTGTGAAACTTCTAAGTCTGATCATTCAAACAAGGGCAAAGCAAAGTTAGAGGAGATCAATGTGCTAGAGTCCTCAAATGCTCTTATTATAGAGACTCTTCCAACAGTTGTTATGCCACTTACCTCTGACGTATTGGTCTTCGCAGCAGATCTACCTGTCGAGGCTCTTGTTATAGAAGATGCGCAGTATGCACAGAATTGGATAGTAGATTTTGGTGCGAGTTTCCATGTGACACCACATAGAGAGTGGTTCTCTACTTATTCTCACTCTTGTGGCAAAGTGAGACTTGGTGATGCTTACGAACTAGACATTGAGGGTGTCGGAAACGTCAATTGCATCTAAGGAATGGCATGCACTTTACTTTATGCAATGTAGAACATGTGCCCAAGTTGATCAAAAGCTTGATTTCTGTTGGTCAGCTTGATGATTTGGGCTACAACACCACATTTGGCAATGGTCGTGGATGTACTAGTACGCAAAGGTAATCTTGTTGTACTCAGAGGTCAGAAGCATGGTACCTTGTATTCCATGCATGTGTCAGATGTTGGTCATGATTACATATCTATAGCCGAGTTGCCGTCTACTGAGTTGTGGAATTGCCGGCTAGGTCATATTAGCCAAAAAGGAATGAGAACTCTGACTCGTTTTGGCTACTTACCTGTCTTGTCTTATGTCGACTTTCCTGTTTGTGAGCACTGTATCTATGGAAAACAGACTAGGTCTGTGCACTTACCATTGGGTCAAAAGCGAGTTGAACCTCTAGATTTAGTACATAGTGATGTTTGTGGTCCTATGTCAACCAAATCTCGGGGGGGGGGGGGGGGGGGGGGGGGGGCAGCTATTTTGTGACATTCATAGATGACTCTACTCGAAAGGTGTGGGCATATCCTTCGAAACATAAGGATCAAATTCTTCCTATGTTCCAGAAATGTTTAGCACTCGTTGAGAATCAGTCTGGCAAGAAACTCAAGAGGTTGCGGACTGACAATGGTGGAGAGTATGTCTCCAAGGAGTTTGACAATTTCTGTGCTAAAAGGGGGATTAAAAGGCAGTTTACTGCACCATACACACCAACTCAGAATGGAGTTGCTGAGTGCATGAATCGTACGATTCAGGAAAGAGTCACAACCATGCTTTCTAGAGAAAATCTCACACAAGGCTTTTGGGCAAAAGCCGTCTTGACTGCAGTGCACATTATAAATCGTTCGCCTAGTACGCCATTGAATTATGAGATTTCAGAAGAGTTATGGTCTAAACGTAAGCCCCACTATGATCATCTACATGTTTTTGGTTGTGAAGCTTATGCTCATGTGTCTAAACAACTTCAACAGAAGTTAGAGCCAAAGTATTTTCATTGGATATGGTGCAGATGGAGAGATGGGATATCGTCTCTGGCACCCGGAATCTCGTTGAGTCATCCGTAGTTCAGATGTGATCTTCAATGAGTTGAAGATGCATAAACAACCTATCAAGGAAATAGAGATTCGGAGAGTCACTTTTGAGGATGGTGCCTCAGAGATAGTGAAATCAACTCAGCGGGCTAGTGATGTACCTTCCACTAGCAATGCTCCAGAGGTAGCGAATAGCAATGGTCAAGGAGTGAGACAGTCTACTAGAGTCTCTCGTCCATCTGTGCGTTTCCAGCCAGGTCTTGATTACATCATGTTGACCGATTGCGGTGAGCCAAGCTGCTACCAAGAAGCCATGATGGCGGATGATGTGGTGAAGTGGGAGCAGGCTATGGAATCTGAGTATAACTCGATTCAGCTAATGACACTTGGGACTTGGTAGAACTGCCAACCTTGCAAATGGGTTTACAAGAAGAAATTTACCTCAGGTGATCCAAATCCAAAGTACAAGGCTAGACTTGTAGCCAAAGGGTTCAAACAGCAAAAGGGAGTCGATTTTGATGAAATCTTCTCACCTGTGGTCAAGATGACAACGCTTAGAACCATACTTGGTCTTGTAGCAATTGAGGACATGGAATTTTCCAAATGGATGTGAAGACAACATTTCTTCATGAGGATCTCGACGAGGATGTTTACATGCAGCAGCCTGAAGGGTTTGTTCAGGAGAATGCATCTTGTGAGGAGCTAGTATGTAAGCTCAAAAAGGCACTTTATGGCTTAAAGCAGGGTTCAAGGCAGTGGTTTCATAAATTTGATGCATGTATGAGGTCTCAAGGATATAAAAGGAGCGAAGAGGATCACTGCTTGTACACAAGAAAGCTAGATGATGGCTCGATGATCATTCTAGTTTTGTATGTTGATGACATGCTTATAGCTGGGAAATCCATTGCGGAATTGCCAACTTGAAAAAAACACTTAGCAATAATTTTGCAATGAAAGATTTGGGAGATGCTACACACTTTCTTGGCATGCAAATAAAAAAAGATCGCAAACGTCGTATTCTTGAGTTATCTCAGGAAACATACATTGAGAAAGCTTTGCAGCATTTCAATATGCAGGGGGAGAAAGCATTGAGTACCCCAATGCAGGCATTCTTGAAACTCAGCAAGGAAGATGCACCCAAATCTGATGCTGAGCGAGCTGAAATGGCTAAGGTACCATATTCTTTGGCAGTGGACAGTCTCATGTATGCTATGGTGGCCACAAGACCAGACATTGCTTTTGCAGTGGGAGTGGTGAGCCGATATATGGCAAATCCTGGCAGCAAGCATTGGGAAGCAGTGAAGTACATTCTTAGGTGCCTCAAAGGTACGGTCAACAGGTGTTTACACTTCGGGAACATTGATGCATCCATCGTGGGTTATGCGGATGGAGACTATGCGGGTTATGTCGACAATAGGAGATTGACATCTGGCTATGTCTTCATATTTGCTGGAGCAGCAGTATTTTGGAGGTCATGTCTTCAAGATTGTACGTCGTCTTCCACTACGGAAGCAGAGTACGTTGCATTATCGGATGCAAGTAAAGAGGCTGTATGGTTATCTCGCTTGGTCAAAAATCTTGGTATTGATGAGACTCCAGTGATATATTGTGATAGTCAGAGTGCTCTTGCATTGGCAAGGAATCCCGTGTTTCACTCCAAATCAAAACACATTGAAGTCAGGTATCATCTCGTGAGAGATTTCTTGGCCAAAGAGCTCATTGATTTGGTCAAGGTACACACTAACGACAACCCAACAGATGCTTTGACGAAAGGCTTAGCTTTGGAGTGGTTTACACATTGCAGTGAGTTGATGGGTATAGGTTGAAGCCACTAGATTGCTTCACGGTCGTACATACCAGGTCACTTGGGTTGCGTTGGCCTTCAAGTGGGAGTTTGTTGGGATTCAGGCCAACTGGCCGGACATCCCCACTTAATACTAAACCATCTACTAACTTAACCATGTATACACTTATTCTTTAATAGAACAAAATAAGGAGCTGCAAATGACGTTGTTGTGCGCTCCACCCAAAGTAGGTCTCTCTCTCTCTCTCTCTCTCTCTCTCTCTCTCTCTCTCTCTCTCTCTCTCTCTCTGAGAGAGGAAACTGTACTCACACTTACATGCTTGAGCCTATTCCCTTGTCCGCGATACGCACTATCGCAGCAATTCGGCTTAGCTCCCATTTCCTTCGATGCGAGATAGGGCGTTGGGGCAATGGAGAAGAGTCAAATCGATTGTGCACATTATGCTCACTACAAGTTCGAGAGTCTGAGTACCACACACTACTAGAGTGCTCAGCTTTTGATCACATCCGAACTTGCTTCTCTCACATTTTCAGCCATAACTTAGACCTACACACTTTCCTCTCCCAGCCAAAGTGTGGGCTCTCCATTGCGACTCTCATCACTACAATTTTGGAGCATCGAGAGTCACTCATCAGCCATACACATACTACATCACATGTAACTTTGGTCCCATAGGTCATATTTGACCTCCGAGGACGATAATAAAATCTATCTATCTATCTATCTATCTCTCTCTCTCTCTCTCTCTCTCTCTCTCTCTCTCTCTCTCTCTCTCTCTCTCTCTCTCTCTCTGTGTGCTCTCGCACTTGCACTCGCACACGCTTCCCGGGGCACCTTCAGGAGCTACATGAGCATGATGACCCAAAGGTGCATATGATTGATACACACTTGTAGGTACCGTTGTAGGCATTGAGCTACCATGTAGCGGTTCCTTACTTATAAATGAGGTCCGTGGCGTGTTTTTGTTCATGCCCATCACTAGGGTAGGCATGGTAGCTATGGTGTCATCAAGAGAAAGATAAGTTAAACTTGGAAAGGTAAAGCTATCACTTGTGGGCTTAGATTGTAATGAGACCCCTGGAAAACCAAAATATGGAGGATCCATCGGGCTTACCGAGAGAGTCTCCATTTGCAATAAAGTTGGTTGCTTAAGGACATCTAACCAACCCACGTGATAGGTGTGACTTGTGTATATGTCTGTTAAAGTCTCCGTTTGTAGTTCATACTCCCATTTTTCATTTAGAAATGCTCCATCTAGGATTGAAGGTGCTAGGGGTGTCCTTTGAACTAGATGCAATGTGGCTCTCTATGGGTTGACCCTTAGTGGTTGCTGATTCAGCAGCACTTGATTGCTCGTCTAGCATGGATGTTGACATAGGGGCCTGCGCTTTTAGCTCTCTCCGTTGCTCTGCCTTGCGTAGGCTCTCAATTTTCTTTTCACTAGCCGCAATGATATATCGCTCAACCTCTTGCACTTCGGCAAGGCTTCTACCATCATGTAATATAACCTCGGAGGGGAATAGCTCTGAAGAGTCAGGGAGTGCAATGAATGGAGTATTCACATGCACACTCTCCGGGAGCATGGGGTCTATGTTGGTCATGAATGGTGAATTTACTTCCCCATCCCCTTCATTTACATTGCTAGCTCCATGTTCGGAGCGGGTGGCTCTACTAAAAATCTCCTTCAAGCGGCTAAGCACGCACGGCCTAGACCGGGGACCCATGGCATGCATGTCTTGGCTTGAACTATCGAGATTGCTCATCGGGTAACCTTCCGTGACGTCGTAGTCAAAGGAAGAGTCACTAGATGCAATATGTGGGTCCTGAGTGGTACTACTTTGGGTTCTCGTTGAGGGCCTAGAGCCTAATGTCGAGGAATAATGAGTACGCGCGTAAACGAAGACACTCTCTATGTGATCATCCTCTAGCACATGACCAGAGCATAGATGCATGTGACCTCAACACTCTAGAAGTGTTGGTGAGTGCTCGTGAAGACCGCTCACCTAGTTTCTCGGGCGTTTGCAATCCAAATTTACTCTCAATTTTTGTGTTTTTTAGGTCCTTTTTTCTAACCAAGCCAAGGAATATGGCATGTGATAGCTCAAAATGAGCCTCTTGGCTAGAGGAAGTGCCGTGCTTTACAGCCCTCGATACGCTTACATAAAGCCCTCAAAATCCTAAAAACAATCTTTTCCTAGTCGGGAAGAAGGTTAGAATTAGTAAGTCCAAAGGGTGACTGTGAAGGGGATGGTGGAGGACTTGAGGAACTTGTCCCACATGCCCTCCCTTCACTTGAGGTCTTAGTCTTTATATATATAGTAGTGTCTATACTATGTCATAAGATTGAGGATTGAGGCTTGGGCCTGGGCTCGGGGAATGATCCTGATCCTTCCTTTTAAAATAACTTTTCTTAAATTTTAATGGTCTCAAATTTTTGAGCGTTTTTTTAAATTATTATTATAAGTATTTATTTTATTTTACAAAAAAACTTTCTAAAAAAAAGCTTTTCTATGGATAATGTTCAACTGCATGGCACCGAGCTCACGTACAGAGCCTGTCTAAAGTGCCACACTGCTACACCTCTGGCAGCTTTGTCTAAGCTCTCTACAACTAACAACACTAATCAACACTGCACACACACTGTCTAACACAACACACTACACACTCACAGAACAATCAACCTTCTCACTGTCTACTGCTCACTATCACACCTGTACATTGCAACACTTAGCATATCTAACAAAACACTTACACCGCAACACTTAATAGAGCTAACAAATCCCGCTAAAATCTGCACATTACAAACACTTAACATCTTCAACACAACTCAACAAAAAACCAGAATGGCAGAAGTGAATGGCTTCCAGAGGTAGCACTGAGTGCTCCTCAAGCTTAGTGCAAGGCAGTCCCCGAAAACGGCACCAAAAATGTGCGCTTTGTCACACGTGTCGGAGGATGGGAACTTGCCAAAACACCGTGTGCAAGCCACGAATGGTTGCAAGCACACAACTAGACAGTCCTAGCAAGCTCAAAAGAGATAATGGTGTGTCACTCACCGCTCAATGCTTTTGTCGTGAAGGATCCTGTGTCGTGAAGAGGAAGGAGCCGCCGCTGCCACTGCGCTCAATTGCCTCACCTCCGCCGCCGCCGATGCCACCGCAATGCTCAATCACTCTCTTTCTCTCTCTCAAGCACGCGCGCGCGCACGCACACACACACACACACACACACACACACACACACACACACACACACACACACAGGTGTGAGCACACGAAGGAGGAGAAGACATAGGTAGAGCAAGAGCATTTCTTAGCTTGCACCTCAAAGAATGACTCTGACCCATTCACACATGGGCGCCCACAGTGGCCGGTCATTGCAAAAATATTGTACAAATAAGATAAGTGGTGCACCTCTCATCGACGATCACCTACACACCTATTGGACCGACAAGCCCGGTCCATGGTTGAAATAAATAATAAGGCATCCATCAAAGGTGATAGGGTGTCCATAAGGGTTAACAAGCCACATGTGAGGATGCTTGTTGCAATGGCGTCACCACCTAGGATTTTGGAATCCACTTGTGATACACTTTATTCTTGTAGTGTTGACATTGGTTCCTCGGTCTTTGATATGGATAATCATAAAATCGTGCATTAGTTGAAGTGTCGTTCATGGCACATGGTGGGTTGTCCGGATTTCCATTGTTCGAATCTTCTGGAAGCTCCAAGTGTTCTACGGAGTTATAAAACTCGTGTTCTTTTTCGTCTTTTGATTCGTGACAGTCTTTGTTTGCTCTTCATCTCGGGAACTTGTTGATACTGGGTTCTATTCATTTTCTTGGATCACACTCACTGCAAAGTAAGGAATGACATCATAGCCACCTTGATCACAAACTTTTTTGTTGGACCCTCTTGAATAGTGCACACATCCAAAGTAGCCAAGATGTGTTTCCATATGAGTGACTCTAATTCTTCTTTAGGAAATGGTTCTGGGATATAATCCTTATCTTCAATTGCCCTTTCTAAGATACATTCCTCTTGCTTTAAGCTTTCGCATTGCAAAGCTCCACACATCCATAGTTCTTTAGGCTTACCCATCCATGTTGGAAGTTTTGATCATGCTATCGTAGCGGAATTGAACTCCTCAACTGATGTTTTTGTCACATCTCTGTAACTATGGTCTTTCAAGTTGATCCTTGTCGTGGTTTCCATATGTCTCATGTAGATATGGTCATAATCCTAATCCTAGACCATTTTCAATTGCCTCATGAATGGTCTTCCTAGAATGATATCATAGTTGTTCTTCTTGCCAAAGTCAACAATAGCAAAGGTATCCTCATACTCAATGCCACAAGAAGTAATAACTACTTTTTCTAGCAGTCCTATTAGCCTTTCTGTGTGTCCATCTACAAGCTACAATTTCATCCTAGTAGCCCTCACTACTAGTTTTCCCCATTTTTTCCAGATCTCTTTTGTTGCGATGGCAACGCCAGCTCCGCTGTCAAGGATTGCCATGGTTTTTACACCTTGGAATTCCACAGGAAGAGTGGTGTTCCCATCTTCTCCCTCATAGTACTCGCCTACCTTGTTTAATGACATTGACCTAGTGTTTAGTTGAGGCATTTCCAGCTCTTTGATCCCTTCATCGATTTGAGTCATTGGTTTTTTACACTAAATTTCTCTAGGCATTTTCCCACAGTAGTCCACATGTTTGATCTTATTCTGACCAACTTAGCTAATCACGCCTTTTGTGACAATGTATCTCTGATTGAAGAGCTTCTTCGTGCAATTCCTCTTGGCTGTAAACTGACTCTGACCTAGCTAAGCCTCTATTCACAATGAGCCGCAATGTCCTTTCATCCATCTCATACCTTCTTTCTTCATGTCAAAATGCAGGAGGTGGAGGTTGTACTGGCCTCACCACTCCATGTGTTTCTCTCATCTTTTGTCTCTTCGAAGGGTAGTACCCACTTTGGTTGTTATAATACATTGTAGTTGGTACTAGCGCTTGTCTATTAGATGCTTCCATCATCGATGTGTATCTCATGTCTATAGATATTCTAACACCTGTGCCGTGGAGGTTGTTATCCAAAGACACGCTGCGGTCTTGAAACTCCTACTGGTCTTGGCGCATTCCTCATAGCGTATCTAGGTGGAGTAAGTACTACTAGGATAGGTTATACATACCTCTCCCTAGAATATTCCATGCTATAGTAACACTCTTCCCTCGTATGATTTGTCCATTTTCTCTCAATTTCGCACCACTTAAGCTCCCTTGGATCAGACTTTACAAGAGGAGTTAACCTCTTAACCATTTCGTCAACAAATTTTTCTTGATCGATAGGTGCCGCTGGTTTTGCAATGGACTCAGTCATCTGTGAATCACTGTTCTAAGAGGATGTGCCGTCCTCTTGACTCTTAAGATCCTTTTCTTTATATTCCTCACAGTTATCCACCAGATAAAGAGCTTCTTTGATCAATTCATTTAGTGTCAAGCTTCTTATCATATACAAATCCTTCTGAAGACTCGCATGTCTAATTCCTTGCATAAAGATCAACATCAATCGTACCTACGTCGGTAGTTTCTCTCTCGGACATAACTTGACATATGTCTTGAGCCCTAATGCCGCTTTGCGTAGTGATTCACCCTCTTTCTGCTTGAATCTATAAATTTGTGAGACTGTATTGTGAGCTATGCCTTTCTGCAAGAATTCTTCGATGAATTCCTCAAACAGCTCGTCTAGAGTCTCAAAATCGCATCTTTCCATCGAGTCGAACCATGTAGCTGCATCATCTTCTAGAGTGAGTCCGAATCCCGCAAACTGTGTCGCAAAATCCAAAACTTCCTTTGCTCTAATTACTCTTCTGAAAGCCACTAAGTGATCTCTCGGATCTTTCTCTCTGAAGTATTTCCTGTTTACCCATTTCTGGATATGGGATGGTCTAGTTCGCCAATTGTCTATAAGTCTAACCATAGACTCTCCAATCCCTCTCTCACTTCAAGCCTTCTACTATGGCTAGGTTCTTCTTCGAAGGGATTGGTCATTCTCTTGGAGATTGGTCCATTAGGGAGATTCACTTGTAATTCGTCAGCTCTCCTGGGTATAGCTCTAAGCACCTATAAAGGTTGACCTCACTACTGTCAATGTATCTATACAATCCTTCACTCTCATGATCTATCATCCAAACTCTCTCAACAAAATTGGCCTTGATCAATTGCAAGTTTGGAAGATCCATTATTGGCGGATTCTCCTCTATCGATGGGATCCCGAAGCTTGTATAAGTTGAATTTGAATCTAAAGTAGACATTGTTTCTAGGATAAACAGCTCTAGCTTGATGCAAGGAGACTTATTTTAACGTGTTCACGTGCTTTGGTTAGGGGAAAGTCAAAACTATGTCCAAACCGCGATCGATTTTTCACAATTCTCTCAAATTCTCAGTTTTAAACACCCCTAACTTCCGAAGGCCTTAAACGATGTTTTTTCACACATTGACCAACAATAGATAATCCAAAAAGGGTTACATTGAATGTTGTAGAGCTACTCTAGAGCTTCGTTTTGATAAAAAAGATTCTAAATTCGATATCAAGAGCTCAAGTTATGGCCAAAACAGTTTTCTATCGCATTCAACCTTCCTGTAGGTCAATTCTGGCAATTTCAGAGTGTCAACACTAGATGCATGCTTTGGTCCACTTACAAGTGTCCAAATTTGGTTTGGAATGATATTTGGGATTTTAGGGTCAAAAGGAAGTCCTTTGACTAGTCAAAGTTCATGTAGGACACTATGGTATACTCAGATGTCTGATTTGACCCAGATCTAGCCTCTAAGACATCATACGCGTATGATGTCTTTTGGCTTAGATTTTACTTCTGCTTCTACCCAAGATGCTCCTTGATGCACACAACAAGAATATGTGGTCACAAAAAAATTTGGATGTCAAAATTGCTCAGAATCACTACCTTTTCACTTTTACCTTCTTGGATATGCAAAAATCTCCTTAAATGCAAAAATATGTATCCAAACGAGATGAAATTTTGCAAACAAGCTTAACACATCATTTCCAAACCTCCTGTGTGATCAAAAGTGCAATTGGAATGAGGACTTGAGACATCATACGCGTATGATGTCTATGTGGTCAGAATTGGATGAAACTTGGTATGGAAGCTTGTTTTGTGGTGCTAAACACCCTGGTATGCTTTGATTTCAAATTTGGTCCTTAAAATTGCCCTTTAGACATCATATGCGTACGATGTATAACTGGTCAGAATGAGGTGAAACTCACTTCACAACAACTTTCAGGATTGAGATCCAACACTTTTTGTGCTAGATATGGTCAATACAAGCATTCACTTTACCTAGATCTGTCTTGTGGCCTTTACAAGCCCAAAAATGTTTCAAATTCAATGAAATTTGGTTATATGCTTCCTAAATGCTCTAGATCACATGGGTGCACTCAAATGTAACTTTTGACCTCAACTTTGGCCTCTAAGACATCATACGCGTATGATGTCTAGGCGGTCAAAATGGGCTTTTGTTTCTACCACAGGTGCCCCTTGATATGTAGAACTTGATTATGTGCTCACATCAAATTTTGGATGTCAAAATTGCACAAAATCATCACTTTTTTTGACAAGACAATCCCCCAGAAGAGTAAAATCTCCTCAATACTTAATCTATATGCCCAAATGGAATGAAATTTGGTGTATGTGCTCAACACAAAATGCAGAAGATGGGTATAATGTCAAAAGTTCACTTTTGCTGCCAGAATTACCATGCAGACATCATACACGTATGATGTCTTCTGGTGAATTTTTGGACAGAATTCATTCACAAGCATCCTCAAGTATCTAGTACTGGTTTTCAAGAACCTTTACCAATTTTCATGCAAAAAAATGCTTAGAATCACAAGTTTCTTCCTTTTTCATTTCAGACACTCCCTCTTTTGTCTTTTGGGTGTCAAGAGTTGGTCAAAACTCTAGTCTCAATGTGTATGTAGGTTAAAACACCCCTTCTAAACACTTTGGTGCAGTCAAATTTTTTCAAATTTGGTCTCCAAATGCCTCTTGAGACATCATACGCGTGTAATGTCCAAGTGTAGAGAATTTCAGTTTTTGTACACAAAACTCTTGCAAATGCTCTCTTATATTCACATCACCAATCATTCATGAAAATATGTCAATAGAAACCTGATTATTGCATTTTTACCCTCAAAATCAACTTTTCAGAGATCATGAATGCAAACAAGCACTTTAGTAAATATATCAGTGGATGAATAGCTCTAGATCATAATCAAATTACTTACCTAAAGCTACTCTACACATCATATAGGGTTTTGCATTTATGAGTAGAAAAACGCTTCACTGCCACACATGGACTAGCAAACGCTTTTATCACCTCACAAATCACTCAACCACCAACAACTACCCTAATCTACAAATAATACTACAAATCCTAACTAAATGTATCTAGTCGCAGGCCCTCGGTAAGACACACGCTTTCTGGCTATCCACTTGATCTCGGAATATCCTCTTTCGGATCCACTTAAGAAAAATGCTTTCTGTAGTCGAAACTTAAGCAAACAACCATCACACGTAGGATCACCTACTCAAGTCCTTGTGTCCCCGGCAACGGCGCCAATGTTGCGGGAGCAAATCACACCACCTGTAAAGTGCATATAACACTATGTATATCAACATAATGTCAATCGAGGACATAGATGACACGATAGGCGTACGGAGGCAATCTCTTTAGCTTGTCAAGCCGAGACCATCCCACACATACACCACTCTGGAAGACCAACTAAACCACAATCAAGAATCTCATTGCTCTCAACTATACCCAACCCACACACACACAAACGAAAGGAAACTCACAAAACCATACTAGAGTCGTACAAAACTTAAGGAACACCATCCCCTCACTAGGATACACTTGTCCCAAAGCTTCTACACTCAAAATCCTCACTCCAAACCCATCTGCAAAAAACGCATATGAAGACAGAGCAGAATTTTGGCAGTGCCAAAACTAAAATCTATGAGTACCTATGAGTAGCTTATGTTGCCACGATTCGAAAGACTACTTGCACGCAGAAACAAAACATCGTTTGATACACTTACGATCACAAATAGCTTGTAGATGTGTTAGCGCAGGTGCTTTGTTTTGCAAGGAATGCTTGACGCTGTTGCGTAGGAACACGTTAGCGCACGTGCTCCATTTTGCAAGGAATGCTTGATGCTATTGCATAGCTCTCTCCGAGCCTATCGCAATGGTGCAGTCAAATCTCCAATGCGATGAGCGAGTAGGAAGTAGCATCAGGATGAAGCTCACGCTCTCTCTCTTTCTCTATCACACACAGTCGATGGCAAATGAAAACTTTGATTATGATTAAAGTTCTCCTTACAAAATGACCTAGGTACCTTATATACTAAGGCTACCATAGGTTAAACCTAAAATAGAGTTCAAGGGGTCAAATGACTTTGTATTTACAATCTGGAAGTGCCATTGCACCATGGCTTCTGCAACTAGACTAGCTACTCATTACAAATATTGTTTTTAACCATAATCCGTAGCATTTTATAACTCTAAAAAAACAAGACTTTGTTGAGTTATGTCGTATTGTTGACCCATGGGTCAACACCAAGCTATGCTAGTTTGATACAATGGTGGCATACGAATTATTAGACAAAAAAAAATCATTTTTTCTAAAATTGAACCATGGCTTCACTTGGCCTAGCAAAATTAAGAAATGACTTTGCTTTTGGCCGAAAAGCACAAAAAAACAATTTTTTACAAAATTGAACCTTAGCATCACTAGACCTAGTAGCAATTGGATCCATGTGTGGTTTTGCTAAAAAGCATAAAAAGCCAAAAAAATCAAATTTGAATCAAGTGTCCGTCTGTCTGACCAAGGTAGAGCTTGAAAATAGATTTTCTTCCCACTTTAAAACATTACAACATTGCACAACAAGCATTCTAGATAAAAGGCGATGAATATAAATTTATGTGCTCTTGAATAACCATTTATCTTCTTTTTAAGGGACCCAAAAATGGGGAATCTTATAATTGCACTAACAACAAAGGAAATTTCCTTTTAAAAAAAATTGTTTATCACTACTGGTTGATTGATTAGACTAGGGTAGTAGGAGCAAAGCAGGAGTGCTAGAATCTTTACGTGTGGTTGGGGTTTGACACAACTCTAGCTTCGAGCTCAAAAGTTCCCTCAAATGCCTCAATTCGAAGTAATTGAGCTTGTCCATCTAGAGACCCCTCATAAACCATCTTAGAGAAAGAAAATATTTTTCTCTCTGGGAAACATCTCTTGTGATACCATCTATAGCATCAATGGCCGAAACCATAGAGGTAGCTAGATCAAGTTGTTATAAGCCTATTTTATACTCTCATAACAACCTTTTGGAAGCTGATGTTTATATTACAACCAACCACATTAGGATGCTAAAGATGGGAAAGGAAGACCTTGAAATCCCTCATCAATAGTGGTGGTAGAATATAAATCTGATTATCTGGTGGAGTATGAGAAAGACACCATATTTCTCAAGAGTGCCTTAGCCATGGACTAGTTTCCTCATAAGAATACCCCTAAACCCAAAGCAAGCCCACTCCTACCCAAAGCAATCCTTTTTACCAATAGGCAATTGTGAGCACCATTGGCTCCTATATGGGTGTCTATTGTATATGAAACCCTTAAAGGTAATGACTTAGCTGATGGATGATCCACTAGTAAATCACATGTTATCCCCAATCCATTGCCCCCACCAACCTATATTGAAAAATAAAGCCATAAGCCCGGTGTGTTTTTGTGGATAACCCGTTTGTAATTGTGTACGAGGATATGTTAGGATGGGTCTATTAAATGCACAACCTCAAGCAATCCTACCCTCTTGAGTGCAAGGCCTATGTTTATGTTAAAGGGCCCTCACTTCAATCCCACACTTCTTTGATGCATGGCATGTGTTTATGTTAAAGGTCCCTCTCTTCAATCCCACACTTCTTTAATGCATGGGGGAAAAGAGTATTATAAATTGTGACCCATATAACATGCACGATCAACTTATGGGGGATTTCCAGTTTTCCCTAGGGATGTAAGGGGAGGAAGAGTTGATGGCTTTCCGTTTATGGAGCTTGCATCTACAATTACAGCTAAGCCAAATGAGTCTTGTTACTAGGCAAGTATCTCTCAATACCTAGAAAGTCCCTGGAGTTGTGACAAGGATTGGGATAGGACCCTAAAGACAAGAAGGGGAAGAGTGATGCCCATGTTTCTTTTGGCCCTAATCCATGTGTGATCCTCCAATAGATGCCAAGGTACCACATGAAACTATGGGGGAGATTGAAGACAAGCCACACACTGCCAAGGACCCTTTTCTTTACTTTGTGTGTAGGAGGTAGCTCAAAAGAAGTTAAGATCTCACATCTGCAAAAGTTACGTGATAACTATAATGGAACAACGTAGCACAAGTTTTGTAGGTTTATGGCCACTATTGTACACACCATGGTTCAAGGATTTAGGCTTTGGAAGGGAAATCTTTTTCTTTGTTTCGTACATTGCAAATACCTATTCTCTATCAATTCAAAGTCATGGTTGAGATCTTCATAGAGGAAAACACTCACACCAGTATTAAGCATAACACATTGACACATATTTGGGTTTAAGTAGGAATGCAAGGAGATAGTGCGTGATTCCATTGATCGATTTAAGCGGTCTATTTTTCAATGTTTTTTATAAACCCTCAAAGGAGAGGCTAATTTTGCGCTTCTTGGAAGGACTCCACGATAAAACTTTCTAGAGTCGTCTCTTTGGTAAGCACCATTCTACATTGAACAAGTGTTACAAAAATGCTTTGTTGTATGCAAACAACAAAGTGCAACCTAGAGAAAGTAGTCGACACAACAAAGAATACCTTGGAAATCTGTACCGCAACACGCCGTATCAATTCCATGGCCATCATTGACCAAGCCTTGCGGAGAATGCGCCAAGAGACACGGGGACCAAGCTATTATATAAGGAGCCAACCACCCTACTCTCAACCTTATGTTTGGAGAATTTGTGTGGGTATTCATCCCATTGGGAGCTACCAAATAGGTACGACTATTGCTCGAGGTGTAAGTGGTATGCTTTGGTGTGATGTATGTAGGAAAATGGGAAATCGTTCTACTGAAAATTTCTTTTTTAGAGCATGAGCACTTAATGACCTTCAAAGAGTGGCAGACCCACAACCCCTCCAAGGATGAGGTGACGCATCAATAGGGTAGAGCTCTTCACAGTTGACCCCAAACTTAGGGGCTCCACCCCACTTATTGGGGCTATGGCCTTGAGATATGTTGATGTACCCAATCCCATAAAAAAATTATGAACTTGGATGACACCATAACAGCGAAAGGCTTGTAAGCTTATGGGTGCCTACAAGACAAAGTGCACAACCGAGAGAAACAAAATAAAATCAAGGCACCCCTATTTGCCTTGAAATGTAAACCTATAGGGGAACTTGAATCCATAATGCCCATCGATTGCAGCAATGATGTAGCAACAAATCATTGCATGAATACGGAAGAGACAACTAAGAGACTGAAAATCCTAGCTACATCTACTAAAAAACTTAGCTAAGTTAAAGGGCAAACAAGGACGTGAAGCTCAAAGAATTGGAAAATAAATGATAGAACAAAGTAGAAAAAAAAAACAAAAAGGATAAGCTCATGCAAGGGCTAAACGAGGACAATGGGAAAGCCTAGAAACTTGTACACAATGAAATGATCCTAGCAAATTGGTTGACAGACATCAAGCTGGCCCGATCAAGTAAGCTAGAAGTTGAAATTGGTATCTTCGAATGAGAATTTGTTGGAAATTAGGTTCTAGCATTGACACAAACTCAAAACAACTTAAAGGTGTGCTTGACAATAATGAAGCTAAGATTGATGACACCTTCATTACAGATATATATATATATATATATATATATACATACACACACCATGAAAACGGAACAATTGACGTATTAAGGGAAGATATCAAATAAAAAGTGTAGCATAATATTCAAATACCTTAAGAAGCTCAAGGTTTCAAATAAAGACAATCTATACTATAGTATAATGGCAAAGTGAGGGGACTACCACGTGTTGCAAAATCCCACATCCAGCTTCTTTCTTCTCCTTTTGACTCTAGACTCAATGTCTAGCGTTCCCTAAGTGCTAGCTTTTTGCAAACAAGGGGGACCAATGTCAACCTAAATAAGGTCCACCCTTTCAAAGAGATAAGAAGAAGTAATCACTCCATCTAGAGCAGGCGTTTTTAAAGGATATCTCTGCGAGACCTCTCTCTCTCTCTCTCTCTCTCTCTCTCTCTCTCTCTCTCTATCTATCTATCTATTTTTTGTTCCCACAAGGAGCTGAACTTTTCCATTCTCATGGCTGCAAGAATATACAAGGCATTAGGTGAGACATGGCAGACGCATCTTGTGTCAAAATTCAGGATTCACCTCATTAACATACAAAAGCAATCATTGGGCAAGGGCGTTGGTGTTGTACACTAAGAGAGCACCACCAACAAGATAGCACGAGGGTAACTGCCTAGATAGCCAATCCAATAGGACCTGAAGCATAGATATCACCAGAAACTAACCTCTCTCTCTCTCTCTCTCTCTCTCTCTCTCTCTCTTTGTGTGAGGCCTTCTAGGCTCCGTGCGTGCATTGCTAGAGGCCCAACCCCCACCCTTTGCCCTGTT
Source organism: Adiantum capillus-veneris (assembly GCF_014529385.1). Lineage (NCBI taxonomy): Eukaryota > Viridiplantae > Streptophyta > Polypodiopsida > Polypodiales > Pteridaceae > Adiantum > Adiantum capillus-veneris. Next base: position 181,363,647 of record NC_140931.1, read on the forward strand.
TTCTTAATGGTGGCAACATCCTAACGTCAGCACACACACTTTGCACATGGTTCATCAGCAAACCGCCAAAGGGCTTATGTATTGGAGCTCAGTCAAGCCTCCTAGATTGTTGTTGTTGTTATCGCTTGACTCAAGAGCCCACTCCCACTATCATGCCCTCCATTGACATCGGCATGGCCTTGTTCAACACCATTCCCTACTCTCTGTGGCCATCTGGTTGGAGCTCCCCTCCACGTGGTTGCTTCTCCATGCACTAGAGCTAAAGTTGGACGCTCCTTAGCAGGTAGGATTGGAACATATATGGTGAGCAATGGGTAGCTTCTCTCTCTCTCTCTCTCTCTCTATCAAGTGTCCCATCAATACTCGCAGCTTCCCCTGTTTGTACTCAGGAATATGCAAACATGCATCATTGCCAGGGACACTTGCGCTTGCCAAAGCACTCCCTAATTCCTTGTAGTTGTTAGCCTCATGAGTTCCTGGGGCATTGTGCAATCATCAACAGTCGGTTGACCCCAATAAGCATCGTTGAGCACTTAGTGCTAGGCTCTAACGATTCTAACGAGAGGAGGAAACAATCCACTTTTTTGGGCAAAAATAGAGGAAATAAATAAAAATTATACAAGCTATCCTATAAAAGTTCTCATTATTGACTCTTTAGGATTAACCATAGATGCAAGTAGTTTTGTATAACATGCTCTTGGTTAGATATTTAGATATGTATCATTTTGATCACAAGGCCACCACCCCTTTTGATCCAAATGACTTAATACCACCATTAGTTCAAAGTTATTTTGTGTCTACTTCTCAATCATTTACCATCAAATTTTACATAGTAATTTTCTCATTCTCTTACTTAGTCTAGCAAAACTTACTCAATTTTCTCATTCTCTTACTTAGTCTAGCAAAACTTACTAAGACAACTCTCCTAAACTAATCAAGTAAATGTGGTACATCCCGTACCACTTCCATCTTTAAAACCATTAGTCAAAACATAGTAACTTTGTCCTCAGCATTAGATAAATCTCTCAAAAAAACATCGTTCCTACACCTCAAATGGTTGTCTGTTGCTTGGCTTAGGTAAAAAACAACTCAGCTAAGCATATCAAATCCTCTAAATTAAGTTTGAGTAAGAGGAACCAAAAAATTCTGAAATTTGTACAAACGAGTGTGAATAAGCCATGCCTTAAGTGAAAAAAACCCATGAAATCCAGACTGTTCAGTCACGACATCTCCATCATGGTATGCAATGTGACTCAGATCTTAGTGCGCAATATATCATCAATGTGACACTACAATTACGCTAGCAGCCCCCAAAAAAAACCAGGCATCAAATGCAACAAAGGCTCGTCGAACTCGGCCCCTCCTTTTTTTTAGTTATCCCAATATTCCCAGCCAGTATGTAGATATACCTCAAGTGTATATTTCCTTTTAATGGCATCAGCGGCTTAACCTCGCAGCAAATAGCCCAATCATATTGAGTCAATACATAGAGCTACGAGCACAAAACCTAGGCCTCAGACATATTGCCATGCTTGCCCGTGAAGTGCATGGGTACTACCTAATGCCAGTTACCCCTAACCATAAAAAAGATGGCAAAAATTCCAATTATTTTCCAGTGAATGCCAGTCAAAGCCTTTGGTATAGAGAAACCTAAACCCGTGCAGTCATAAAATAGACACGGCAAATGAAACAGGTCCTTCATAAATCTATCCAAACCTCATTAATTTGCTCACGCCAAGTGCCTTTTATGCCCAAATCTTTTAAAAAATCAAAAAGAAATTATGTCAATCATTGTATTATTAAAAAACGTGCATCGTTTAAAAAAAGACCAGCGACATAACGTAAGTTCAAAAGACTAGTTTGCTTTTGATGCTCATGGCTGCTAAATCTCAAGCCACACCATCTTTATTACTTTAGTTTAGAAAATATCCCTACATACCATATAAAACCAAAACGTCTGGCGCGAAAAAAACCAAAAAATATTTGTACAAAGTGCAGACCTAAGAAGCACCATCTTTTTCCACAAGCTCCATTGTTAGACGCTAGGCAAGAAGCCCTCAAATCTCTCTTTATACCAACACTAACACCACGCAAAAAGACTAAGTAAGGGGCTCAGAGCCATCCTCACCTTTATATAGTGTTTGATGATGATGTAGACCTGCGTCTTTGAACCCTGCTCAGTTCCCAAAGTGTCTGGCTACAAGTGGCAGCCACCATGGCCCCATAGGGGGGATTGAGTGGGAGATAAGAGAGAAAGACCATCATCATGCAGCGTGCGGGTGCACAGAGTTTATAAGGTCGTGAGGTAGATATTGTAAGTCAACAGGCGTGAACTACTCGAAATGCACAAGTTTATTTAACTCAATACCCAAAAATGCCCGCAAGTTACCATTATTTTGGGGTAATGTCCTAGACTCTATGCGCCTTTGAGAGGCTTAACAAAGTGATGCTTTATGGGGCCACTTCCCACAAAAAGGAGAGAGAGAGAGAGAGAGAGAGAGAGAGAGAGAGAGAGAGAGAATGGTTTTTGTTAATTGAGGGGTTGTGGGGGTAAAGAAATGCTACACCCAACCTAGTAAAGAGTCGGTTTTTTGTTCCGGATTATATACTAGCTTGTATAAGTACTTAGGTGTGTGTGTGTGTGTGTGTGTGTGTGTGTGTGTGTGTGTGTGTGTGTGAGAGAGAGAGAGAGAGAGAGAGAGAGAGAGAGAGAGAGAGAGAGAGAGAGAGAGAGAGAGAGAGCATATTGCCACTACTCGGTGCTTGCGTGAGAGACATGAAGCTGCTCGATGTGCATGTGTGAGAAAGCGAGAGTCCACATAGAGAAAGCAGTGTTGTGATATAAAGGTCAGTATAAGGTTGCTCTCTCTCTCTCTCTCTCTCTCTCTCTCTCTCTCTCTCTCTCTCTCTAGAGCATATTGCCACTACTCGGTGCTTGCGTGAGAGACATGAAGCTGCTCGATGTGCATGTGTGAGAAAGCGAGAGTCCACATAGAGAAAGTAGTGTTGTGATATAAAGGTCAGTATAAGGTTGCTCTCTCTCTCTCTCTCTCTCTCTCTCTCTCTCTCTCTCTCTCTCAATCTCTCTCTCTCTCTCTCTCTCTCTCTCTCTCTCTCTCTCTCTCTCTCTCTCTCTCTCTCTCAAGGCGCCAATGCATGCACGAAGGAGGAGACACGATGGTCGGGGTTGGAACGATGACGGCCGTAGGAGGGGGCAGTTTCGCCACGATGCCATGCCTCCCCACACGGTCTTTTTGGATGTTGAGAGTCCCTGAATGACTAAAGAGGGCTCTCCAAGGCATGCCCGTCCCTGCCAGGCAAACCCATCTACTTTGACGATGATGTCACACCCATACAACTTGAGCATAGGAGACTATGCTGTGTTTCCCGATGTTGGGGCGGAATTTAGCCTTTTTTCCTTGCCCTCAAGTTATTGCCAAGCTTGCACTAATTTTCTCGATTTTGGGGCGGAATTTTGCCTTTTCCCCTTGCCCGCCAACTGGCGTTTTTGGTTGCCATGCTGAACGTTTTTATAAACTGGTTATTTTTCCAAGTTTTGCACTATTTTTCTCTGTTTTGGTGCGGAATTCTGCCTTTTCCCCTTGCCCTCAATCGGCATTTTTTTATTGCCAATCCGAAAGTTCAAAAAATAGGTTACTTTTACACTGTTTTTCTTGATTTGGAGCAGAATTGGTGTGTAAGCTTAGAAATTGGTGTGATAGTGGACATAGTTACACCACAATTGAGTCTATTATAATGGTAAGAAATCTGGCTTTCAGTAAAGCCATAAGGATATATGGATATGATACTCAAAATCCAAGCCTAGGGTTACATATACTCCCTACTTGGTGTACTAGGTTGAGGAAAAGAATGTTTTCAATATGACAAGCAACCTAGATAGAGATTGCTTTATCGAACTTAGGAACTGTATATGGAAGATCACTGACTCTAAAAGCTTCAGATCCAATTGTGAATCATTTGTGGTTTATGTATACAACAACAAATTGTGAATGTCAGCTTTGATTAACAACAACAAATTGTGCAATGTCAACTTTGATTAACAATTTGTCATATTTGCAAAATGAGTGCAATGTTGTCAATGTTTGTATCCAAAGAGTGAAATTTATATCAAAAATTCCTTTTCTCCTTGCCCTCAATTGGTGTTTTTGATTGCCAATCGGAATGTTTAATAAAATTGTTTATTTTTGCGGTTTTTACACTATTTTTCTCTATTTTGGGGCAGAATTTCTCCATTTCCCCTTGCCCTCAACCGGCATTTTTGAAAATTGAAAATGGTACGGTATTAAGTTGAGACACATTTTTCCCGAACACACACTGTGTGTGTGTGTGTGTGTGTGTGTGTGTGTGAGAGAGAGAGAGAGAGAGAGAGAGAGAGAGAGAGAGAGAGAGAGAGAGTAAAGGGCTAATTCCATATATTAATGATCGGCATTGGCAAGGCCCAAAGCAAGAAGCCAAGTCCAAGGTTGAAGGCAAGAAAATCTGAGGTAGAGATTGAGCAAATCCAAGGCAGCACTAGTGGATTCGAGGCGACAAAAGGTGGAGGAAAATCTTGACTAAATTTGAAGGTTTTCTCTAAATTGTGTGACATTCTCACCTTCGAGTTGGGATTTCAAGGTCAAAATGAAAAACGAAAAATTACAATTTTTAGACGTAAATATCATAATTTGTTGGGTGGGATTACAGTAAGCCAGTCTTCTTGACATTGCATTTTTCTTTGCGTTCCGTGTGTACGATCACCTTGTGGTGTTCTCAAGGTCAAAATGAAAATCTCAAGGTAAATAAACAAAAATCTCAAAGTGAATATTAAAATTTGTTAGGTGAGATTACATTGAACCAATCTTTTAGAGCACTCTCACAGACAAATGCTTTTTTCCAAAGCACCGATGACGATGAATTAGGGCAACCCTCCGTTATATTTGTAGATTTTTAAATTAACCTTGCCAAGTTTAATGCGTGTTATCACCTTGGGGTGAAATTTAGGGATAAATCTCAAAATTCGTAGGTGGGATTGCACTTAAGTTGGGATGCTTTCGTAAAAAACACAGGTGCTTTGAGTTTCATGGGTGCTATCACCTTGAGGTGAAATTTTAGAGGTGGATCTCGAAATTCATATGTGGGATTGCACTAAACATAGATTTTTCCTGAGTGTAAATGAGTGATAGTCTTTTGACCTGGTGTGTTTTTTCTTGAGACCAAAAAGAGAAGCAAAAGCCTTTAATTTGGTGATGGTTCAAATGGTCTCACCTATACTCAATCTTGTGGTTGACTCTACCCTGATTGACATTATTTGGCCATGTTTTTCAAAAGCTAATATCCATGGATGGAATCCATGGAGCATCATCTTACAAAATAAGCTCTCTATAAAGCATTTTCTTTACAACATCAAACTATGTCCATGAACCTTTTGAAATCTTTGCCCCCTCAAGGCACATGTTAGGAATTGCTTCATCTTTGTAGGTATGCAGCCTCAAACTTAGAATTTCAAAAATAAGACTTTTAAAGGTAAATCAAAAAATTTGTTAGGTGGGATTACACTAAATCGGGTTTTTTGGAGCACTCTTATGCACAATGCTTTCTTCCAAAATGTGGGTGGTGAAGTTGGATGGCAAAGGGCAACCCTTGCCTGCACTTGAAGGTTTCTTTGCTAAAATTTCCTTTCAATTTTGTGTGTGCTATCACCTTGAGGTGTTCTCATCTTCAAAATGAGAATTTTGAAATTGAAAATTTTTGAAAAAAAAAAACTTTTGATAGAAAATTTGGCTATCACCTTGAGGTGTTCTCGCCTTCTAAATGAGAATTTCAAAATTGCAAAATTTTTATTAAAAAAACAAAGTTTGTTAGGAAATTTGGCTATCACCTTGAGGTGTTTTGACCTTCAAAATGAGAATTTTGAAATTAGATTTTTAATTAAAAAAAGCAAAAATTGTTAGGTTTTTAGATGGGATTACAGTAAATCGTTTTTTTAGAGCACTCTCACACAAAATTCTTTTTTTTCCAAAACACGGGCGACGAAGGGCACAATGGACGTCAACCCTCCTTGAAGAAACTTGCATTAAGTTCCTTTGAAATGAAATTCCTTTGGGTTCTATCACTTTGAAATGAAATTTAGAAATAAAAAATTTAGAGGTATTTTTGTCTTCAAAATGAGAATTTCAAAATTAGACTTCTTAGAGAAAAATATCAAAATTTGTTAGGTGGGATTACACTAAAACGGTTTTTTTAGAGCGCTCTCATAAACAATGCTTTTCAAAACACGGGGGTCGAAGGGTACGGTTAAAGGTGCCAAAGGGCACGGCGAAGGTTAGCCCTCTACTATATTTGAAGAATTTTGCATTCAAATCCTTTGAGTTTCCCTAGTGCTATCACTTTGAAGCTTAAATTTAGAATTAAATCTCAAAATCTCAAGGTAGGATTGCACTTAACTTAGGATGCTTTTTCATAAAACGCGGGCGCTTTGAGTTTTGTGGGTGCTATCACCTTGAGGTGAAATATTAGAGGTAAATCTCAAAATTCATAAGTGGGATTGTGCTAAACTTAGGTTCTTTTTTTAGTGTTCGTGAGTGATGGTCTTTTGGCTAGGTGTTGTTTCTCTTGGGACCAAAAAGAGAAGCAAAGGCCTTTAATTTGGCGGTAGTGGAGGTAATGGTCTCACTTACAATCAATGTTGTGATTGAGTCTCTCATGATTGAGATTATTTGGTCCTATTTTACAGCTATCAATGGATGGAATCCACTGAGCATCATCTTACAAAAAAAGAGCTCTGTGAAGCTTTTTCTTTAGTGTTTACAACATCAACCTATTGTCTACGAACCTTTTTAAATTTTTGCCCCTGGCCCCCTCAAGGCACATGTAGCTTAGGAATTGCTTCATCTTTGTAGGTATTCGCCTTGAAAATTAGAATTTCAAAGTAAAAAAATTCAGAGGTAAATCTAAAAATTTGATATGTGGGATTACATTAAACCAAATTTTTTTTAGCACTCCGATAGACACATATTTTTTCCAAAATGTGAGTGGTGAAGACGGGTGGTGGCAAAGGGCAACCCTTGCCTATATTTGAAGTTTTTTACACCCTAAATTCCTTTGAGCTTTGGAGGTGTTCTTGCTTTTGAGCTGGAATTTAGAGGCGAATTCAAAATTTGTGAGTGAGAATGCACTAAATCTAGGTTTTGAACATCAATTTAAGGCAAATTATAGCTTTTGAGACAACTCTCTCCCTCCCCCCTCCCTCTCTCTCTCATAGCCACTTTTGGCCACAAGCTATCCTCTATGTCTTTATAGGTTTTCTCACTTCAAATAATGAATTCAAAGGTAAAATTTCTCAAAATCTCTATGTGGGATTACACCAAATGCCCTTTTTTGAGCACTTGGATACAAAATATCAATGCTACAATACTTGAGAGCTTTAAGATTTCTTTTGGAGTGGCTTACTATGTCGCCCTACTAAAACATGTCTCTCTCTCTCTCCACTTTTGACCACAAGCTACCTTTCTACACCTTTTCACAATAGCATTCGGGACCACTAAGACTACTACACCTATGTTCTATCACGGTGCCATGCTGTCTAAATTGATTATACATGTTGCACTGCTAAAAGAGGCCCAATGGAACCTCATCTCAACATCTCCTAGCATCAGACAAGTGCATGATTCACGCTCATGAGAAAAGGCACTCTATATTTTTAAAAAGCCAATTTACTGCATCGGGCGAGAAAACTAACAAAACCACTCTACCACACTTGGGCGGTTCAAGCTTTCTCTCCTTCTTCATACAGGCACCCATGAAAAACCTGTTCTTGACGTCATATAGAGAACTAATGATAGGAGATGGTTTGAAATACATACATACAGTGCTAAATAACCTTCAAGAAGTCTCACAAGAGTCTTCAACTCCAACGTTGTCATTTCATATTTAATCTATACTATGACGTCTATTGAATTCAATATATCTTATTGATAGAATAAGTGGGAGGATGCATGAAAGGAAAGGTTTGTTAAAGATATAGAAAGGATCTATCAAATGAGCCTTGAGTTCATGTGCACTTTGAGCCTTGAGTTCAGGTGCACTTTGTCCTCCTTCCTTGGGGTGTTCTACTCCAATCGATATTGTGATGTGTTCAGGGTATTATATGTTTGCATTTGGAAGTTAGTATACATAAGGAATTTCCCTACCTTAAGTACACTACTCCAATCAATACTATGATCTATTGAGGGTATCTCATGCTTCCATTTGGGAGTAACTAAAATGATAAAACTTATGCACTCATTATGAACTTAGTGTTTTCTTTGTTGCTTGACAGAAACATTTATGAGGATAAGGGACACATGCTTTTGTCTTCCTGAATCTCCAAGTCATTTCCACATGTGCGTGCACATTGAAAGGTTGCATGAAATTATTGACGCCATCTCGCTATGCAGCAAACGATATACTTGTGCCAAGTGATGCCTTGCCATGCTCAACAAACGACCATGGTCGTGGTAGGAGTTCCTCCACAAATGTGGAGGGTTGTGTCCATGGTGATGTTACTATTCCACAAGTCTCTCATCAACTGTCATGCAAGGACAAGGACGAAGGCAGCACGTTCTTTCATGTTTGGATGCAACAAGAAGATATCGTTGAAAATGGGCAAGGCAACATACCTCCAACATAAGAGAGCAACGCCATCAACATGACGCCACTTCTACCCTCTCATAGACGCTCAAAATGAGGAACATGCCCGTATGTTCATGACACATCACTTGGAGGAATTGCTTTCATTCTACATGCATATCCTTGTACATGAGAGGTGTTCACCCTTCCATACTACCATTGGTACATGTCTCATTGCCTACAGATCATACATGAACCATGTCCTCCTTCTGTGAGTTTTGTGGTGCACATCTTTGGCCGTGTGAAATGAAGAAGAAAGATACACCATCAACAAGAAAATGTTGTTGCAAAGGTAGGAAAGTGTCCCTCTTTCTTCTTGCAAGACCACCAAATGTATTGGAGAGGCTACTCAATAATAGTGATGCTTTGAGTAGGTCTTTCAGAAGAAAATCAGGAGTTACAATAGTGTGATGGCATTTGCATCTCTTGGATCTACCATTGATGAGACATTGATGGGTAGATTTGGTGCATATTGTTTTCGTGTACGTTGCAGTGTGTACCATCGAATTGGTTCTTTGCTACCACATGAAGCAGGGGTGCCAAAATTTGCACAGATATATGTATATGATACTGAGCATGAGGTTTGGAATCGTATGAGTGCCTTAGATGGTTTGAATTTGTCCACTCTTGAAGCATTATTAATGATGATGCAATCATGTAATCTGTATGCAAATTCCTTCTACAATGTTGGTAGAATGTTACATGACAGTCTTGGTGTGGGGATCAAAATAAAAAGTTGTGAGAATAGAAATACTTCGAGGCAGTAGTGGATACCTGTTGGAAACGAGGTTGCTGCGGTTATGCTAGGTCAAGGGGATGTACAAACAAATGGCCAATTGTCAAAATGAAGTCTGCAAATGATTTTGAATCTACACAGGTCGTACATGCCACTATTGTATGTTCTTCTCTTTCCACGGGGAGAATATGGATAGCATGCCAAGCTTCCTTATACTAATGTGCATGGCCCTTTGGATGCCTTGGTTGGTCGACAATGTGTCGCTCATAAAGAGTACTATGCATATCGGCTACAAGTTCGTGCTGATACAGTCATGCTTGCTTCGTGGGGGTCGTTTACTTCAGCAATCTATGGTTGATGCATATTGTGCCATTGAGGAATGTCGTCTTGCATGGGTTCGTACAAATCAGCAGACGTTGATGGCAAAATTGTATGCAAGCCAATTGAAACTCCACCAAAACATCCTTTGCCACTAATTATTTTGTTTGTTTCCTAAGAGTTTTGACATTTTGTATGGAGTGGATAACGTAAATCATGAATAAAATCATTCGGTGTTTGAAGGTTTATTGGTATTGCAATTTCTTTTCAAAAATGGCATCAGAATCTCAAAACTAAGTGTTGCCTTCTATTTTAAGTTGTTGCGTATGTGCAATAGTTTTCATGTTTTTTCATCTCATTATGTGCGAATGTTGAATTTTTTGGCTTATGTATACATAAACGAGTAGATTTGTGCGGCTCTTTATGCATGTCTGTGAGTGATTGAGAGCTAAGATTTTGTTCCAAATTAAAGCATTGGAGTAGTATGAATAGTCTTTTTGTTTGCACCAACATATAGGTCACATACTATAGTTGTTATGTTGATCAATTCTCTATACACTTGGATTGTCATGAAAAGCTGATGTTATGATGTTTTTTGGATGGGGTTGAAATGTTCTATTTATAGATGCCATGTCAAAGAAGGCATTGGACATTATCTACATTTAGTTGGATGCTTCATCATCCATCATTTCATATCTATGGTAACATTTAAGTATGTCCTTTGTAAAAATTTCAGCTTGGTGTTCAAACTGGCAATTTTCTCATGTAGATCCACCTGGTTGGAGAGGCCCACTCACTATGCACGATGTAGTACACACTTTTAAAATCTTTGAAGTTTTTAGGTAAGGAACAACAATGAAGCACAATGCTTTTTTATATTTTGTTTGGTTATTGAACTTATTGTACTTAACTCGTTGGCTTGCAAGAGTCACTATTATCGTGATAACATTTTAATGGAAGTGCATGAGTTTTTTGGTGGACTTTAAGGATACTTTCACATCAGTGTGGCTTTGAATTGTAATGCAGGTTCAGCTCACATACGGGTTTGCGAGCTCGGAGATCGCTTGCCGGCCAATGCAGAATACTCTTATAGGGATATGAATGAGAATTGGAGGATTGTATTGTACACCCTGCATGAGGTGTGTCGTCATTTTGGTAGGAGAGTTCGTTGTGTGGGCCCATGGATTCTATGAGTACCAAATGCAACATCTCGAAGGTTGTCGTTTTGAAGTTGCAACTATTTTGTTAGTTACGATTTAATGGCTTTCAAATTTTTTTTCTTTAGAGACGAATATTAGGTTATGCTTTCAAAAACTACGTACAATAATGGAAGTGGATTGTTGTTGTTTTTTTAGTTTTCCTCTCTCACGTTAGCCTTACTGGACGTTGCAGCTTAGTTGCATATGCATGTGCGGACCCTTTCAATAACACAAGACGGGTTGAGCTACCTTGACAAGGACAAAATGGGTAAAGGTCTTAGTAATATCTGCTTTCAGTTTTCCAATTTCATGTTTAGCATAAAACCCCAAACACAAAAGTTTGATGTGCTTTTATGGTTTACTACGTTTCATCTCGTCATTTCAAAAATATTTGTGTGGATATTTAAATAAGGTAATGTAATGCAAGCCTAAAGAGAAAGCAAGATATTTGCTTGGAACATGTGAGCTTTTGAGAAGCTACAAACAAAAGCACACCACAAAATTGTTGGGAAACGGGTAGATAAATCAAGCAATGCACAAACTATACAAAGTGCAATCCATTAAGTATGGTGTTGATTTGGCATAATGTCTCTGCAGGTGGTCAATCCAATACCACTGTCCAAAGGAGCTAGCTTGGTTGGTTGAGCATTCGTCTTTCGTGACCCGAGTCATGGATTCGAATGCGACCAAGCGACTTTGGTGGCGCTCACGTACGTCCATTGTATCACCATGCACGAGAAAGTGCGTTCTGCTAAAAAAAACATCAACTATTCAAACAAATTGCTTGCAAATACAAAAATTGTATCAAGGAAACACCAGATCTGAAATATAAAAGTGAGTGGTAACATGGTAGGAAATGAAAAGACTTGACAGTGGAAAGTCAAAAGACTTTCTATTTTACAGTTTACATAAAGTAAACTAGTACGTGACCTGCACGCTGCTGTGGCCACGAAGGAGTATCATTCAATTTTGGGTAACCCCCCTCCCCCTTTTTTCAAAGGGATAACATGTGTCAATATTTTTTATGCATCCAACTTAAGGTAGTGACAACCATATCTTAAATTCTTTTTTATGTGCAATAAGGTTTTACATGCTTTATGGTATCAACCTAAATCACATCTACTCTCTGTGACAATAAAAAGTGCATAGAGAATTGAATGAACATAACAACTATAGAACATAAACTTAAAAGATTGCACATTTTTTTGGGGGGGGGGGGGAGAGAGAGAGAGAGAGAGAGAGAGTGTGTGTAAAAGAAGAACATGGCTTTTTAAACTTGAGAGAGAGAGAGAGAGAGAGAGAGAGAGAGAGAGAGAGAGAGAGAGAGTTCCATCCGCCATGACTACTTGGTGAGAGTAGGACTGTGCACACAGTTCACCGTTGCATTGACGGAATTCTCGCTACAATTGCAATCTCACTGTAATTACGTGTGTTGGCTGTTTGGAAAAGCCATAGTTCCATGTGTGTAAGAATAATGTGGCGATAGGGTTCGCGTTGGAAGGGTTGTAAGCCACTAGAGTGACGTGTGTCTCACGTGCAAAGCCTTTGAGACCAAAAGAGGGACATCTATCTTTTTCTTTTTTGGGCAAAACTCTCTCAATGAGAGAGTGAAATTGTATTAACACAACCCTACTACAAATGCACCATGCGCAACGTGAGCCATGGCCAAAAAAATACAAATCGGTCATAAGTCCATAGAGACTTTTAATAGGGAAGCCTTTAACCCATACAACACATCCGAACTTACACACTCTCAACATACCAAGCTCGCTGAAGGTGCAACCATGCCCAACAGATCTGCTACCCGATCGAGCATGCCCCAAGGAGCTTTAACAACCAAACATACTAATTGTTCATAAATACATATAGCAGGGACTTTTACAGGAAAGCTCCTAACCCGTACAACTTAGCAAAATCAACCACAATCGGCGCTTACACAACCATCCTCAAGTTGCCATCAAGCCCAACATTTCTCACATAGTCGAGCTTGCCTGAAGGAGCTTCTATCTTGATTATTGACACAAGGAGTCCCAAATTTCTGGGACTCAGGGGACTCAGGAATCACGAGTCACGACCCTCCTAGGGTAGAGGAGCCAATAGGTGGCCGGGCCCCAACTGTGAGCCTGCCGAACCCCAATAAAATGTTAATATATTGCACCAAAACAGAGACGGAAGTGCATCATATATGTGTAGCCATGTGGTAACATGCCTCGCGTGGGTAGGCTGTGGCGGGGGTTCGAGCCTTGCTGGCATTATCGTCTCCTCACACCCGCAAGTAGTGCTCGCTTCTCGCTCCCTTTTTTGTTACACAGGAATGCCTTGTCGCCTGCATTGCGCTCGCTATAGACCATCAACGACAACATCTTTACTGCAGTAACGTTATGGCACAAGCTTTCGAATGCGCTCTTTTCCGCTCGAAACAGTAAAACACAGCCCACGTGAGCGTTGTCTCAATCTCATCGTCTCTATATTGGGACTTCTACCCTAGTTGCATGTGGCTACCTAGTTCACCTGCTTCCTAGTTAGTCTGGTGATCTAACGGTGGAGATCAAAGACAATGCCCCGTCGCCTAACTTGGGCGCTAGATCCCCTCTACGGGACTCATTTCCATTTTAATTTGTCGCGGGAATCCGCAGGCGTGCTTCAGATCTGCATCCGTGGTCGCCTGACCTCGTTGATAATTGACACGGGCAGGACTCGCGGGATCGACGGCTGAGGCAAGATCAGCCGTTGATCACGCACCCAGTTAAATAAAAAATTAGGGCTGCCTGCTGCGCGCCCTCCCCTTCGAACCCACGACGTCCAGCTCCGTAGCCCACAACCTTAACCACCTGCCCTATCGCGACTCGATGAAAGCATTGCGACTTTGCGCAGTTAAAAACCTGCCCCCCCTTGCTGCGTCGATCCGACGGCCCAAATCGCGCGCCTGGCCGTCCACGCGCCCCCGCCGTCGATCCCTCGATTGACACCCCGTGTCACTTATAAACGAGGCTCCTCCTCCCCTCTCCTCTCTCCCTCTACATATATATACACACACACGCACACACACACATATGTGTGTGTGTGTGCGCGTGAGAGAGAGAGAGAGAGAGAGAGAGAGAGAGAGAGAGAGAGAGAGAGAGAACGGGTGTGTGTGTGTGTGTTATCTCCTGCCTCAGCCCTGACACGGAACCTCTTGCCCAGCTCTGTAGCGCGAACTCCTGCCCCAGCTTGGTCGCATGAATCACCTGGACCTGCTGTAGCTTTGTACGCAGAGTTGGATATTCAGCACTTCCTCACAACTCTGTGTCCCGTGTGTGTGATGACGGGCGAACCTGAGCTGATTGTCGAAGCTCCGGTGGAAGGAGCAGGCGTACAGTCCTAGACCAGCACTTCTGCAAGCTCTTGGTCTGTGTGTACGCGCGCATGTGTATGTGTGCGTGCGCCTGGGGGATTTGGGTGCGTGGTAAATCCTTCTGCCACTCGTCTGTCGCGCGACTCTGTTCTGCACAACATCTACCTTGTGCAGGCCCTTCACAGCGCGCCGGTGATTTCGCCTGCACGCGGTCCTTCTGTCGTTTTGAGTGAGAGAGAGGTGTGTGTTTCTGTACAGCCAGCCTATGTGTGTCTGTCTGTGACAATAGCAGTCAATTATTAAAACCCCCAAAAAAAGAGTGTGTGTGTGTGAGCTTCACATGGAGTTCGACTAATCAGTGTATATACAAGCGCCGGAAAGCCATGGAATCGTCGGATATGGATGCTTTAAGCCTTATCAAAGAATGTTTGCATGAGGACTTTGAGGATGCACGTCAAGCCTGGGAAGAATCCGCTCCCGTCATGGAAGTGTGCATCCCTATACAGGAACTTATGGATCCTGTTGCTCAATATACACTTAATGCGGTGACTCTTTTTTTCCTGGGTAGAATGCCTACAGCTCAGGATGTAGGCCAGTGGGTTAGTTTCCTACTCAAATGGCAAGCAGTCCGAGGGGTTTACTTTGGCACGCAAGGATTCTATAAAGTCTTGCTGGCCAACATGGATGCTCGGGATGCTCTGCTTGAAATGTCTCCTCTTTTTTTCAATACGCAGATGACTCATGTATTGCCCTGGGCCTTCACCAAGGACGACCAGAGTCTCATTCGTCACAAGTGTCCCGTTTGGGTTGAGGTGGTCAACTTTCCTCGCACTTGGCGTCACTTTCTTCCTTTGTTGGCTGCTCAGCTGGGCGAAGTCATTTGCCCTCATAAGCTAGACGCAAACACAAACCGTTTTTGTATTCCGTGGGACACAAAAATCCCCACACCAACAGGAATTTCGATCGATTCTCGGGATACAGTGGTTGGAAAGCGTCCATTTAAGCTTAAATGGGTCAAGTTTGCAAATTCTGGCTTTCCGTTGTGGCAAATTTGGTCATATGCAGTCCGAATGCCCGGAACCAAATCTGTAACCACCTCCTTTAGCCGTCCCTACTCCTCAATCTCGCTCCCCTCCGAAATCTTCTACTAAGGCTCAAACCAAAGGTGCTTCAACCTCCTCCCTGACAGCTGGGGCGAATAAAGGCAAAGGGAAACAATTACAATTGTCTGCACTTTCTGCTTCTCTAAATATTAAAGACAAAAGAAAAGAACAGGTTTCAACCTCTCAAACTTGGATAGTGCCCAAGAAACCCGCTAAAACTGCTACAGCCCGTATTCTGGCATCTTCTTGTAGTTATGTGCCCCCTTTGAAGAATGTTGCTCAGAAAAAACTCCCTTGTAATGACAACACTTCTTTGGCTGAAGCTTGGGACAAGGTGGTTCGCTCTACAAGGAAGTTGTTACAGGAGAAGCCTCTTCATCACAAGGTGCCTTTATTTTCAATCATCCGGATCCAGGTCTTGACCCACCTCCTCAGGTACCTACAACTGGGGAGGATGTGTCGATGGGCACAGGTACTTGAGTTTTCTCCCCTTTTTCCCGTTTCCTCGCCCACTGTATATACCATATAGAATGCATAGTTCTTTGAATTGCATCTCATATAATATGCGTGGGTTATTCAATCACGGCAAGTGGCGGCTTACCTGGCACTATGTACATACATGTAAAGTGGACATTGTGGTTTTTAAGAGCATAACCAACATCGATTTGCAGTTTCTTACTTTGCGGGCTACTGGATAGCTTATGCATGATCAATTGGCTATTCTGGAGTGCTTATACTTGTTCGACATGAACTCTTCCTGACCTTGGTTTTCAATGACCCGGCTGGGAGATGGATGGTCATCCAATGTATTGTTAATGGGGAAGTTTTCGAATTTGGAGGATTATATGCATACACAACTTCTGCAATGTGGAGTGCTATCTCCGCTTATTGTTGGCGTTCCAATGCCTTTCTCTGTGGGGATTTTAATAATGCACCAAACCTTGCGGATAATACTATTGGCCATTCTCACATGCTTCATATGGAACGGCAATCATGGGACCAATTTATGTCGACCTGTAATGGGCTAGATTTGTGGCCCTTTTTGCATGCGACTGATCCAGGATCACTTTTCAGCATAATGCTCAATCTATGTATTGCGCTCGGCTGGATCGCTCATATCTTTTTCACATGCAACAGTATGATGACTTTGTATGCGAGATGAGGATTGATTATGCTATGTGTCTACCGGATCATTTTCCCGTATGCTTGAAACTTCGTTTTGGCTCTGTTGATGTCAATGATTACCTACCCAAGAAGAGACTTTTGCATGTCAATAATGCTTATCTCAAGCATGAGCCTTTTCGCGCTATGATTGTGGATATCATCCCCGCCTTTGATCTCCCAGATATATGTTGATATGGACATAGCCTGGTTCCGCTTTGTTATGCACGTTCAATGTGTTATCCAGGATTATGGCAGAGATTATTTGTGACAATGAAGGGAACAAGTTAATCAGGCAAAGGATGCTTGTAGCAGATTAATGCACTTGGCTAATCATTCTGCTCTTACTAGCACTCAAATAACTAAGTTGTTTTCTGCTCGCGCTATGTTACGGCACAATGATGAGAGGAAATTGGCCAAGTGGCAGACTCGAGCTCCTCAACAGGATTTTGCAGATAAAGGATTTTTCCAACATTTGCATCACTCCAGTCAGTCTCAAGCTATACGAAGAGTTAAATTACTGTCAGGGGAGTGGACCTCCACTTTCCGAGAGCTAGCACTAGCCCTACACTCTCATTATGGAAAGATTTTTGAGGCCCCTTCTTCTCCCACGAGAGAAGCTTGCCAAGCGCATCACATGTTTCTATCGCATGTTACTCCCATTCTTTCAATGCGGCAGGCTCAAGACTTGGAAACTATTTTCACTGAGTTGGAATTGTATGCCAGCTTGCTTGATTTGGGTTGATGGAGAGCTCCTGGTTGGGATGGTCTCTCTGTGGAATTTTTCTTGTCTTTCTGGGATCATTTAAAGTTGCCTCTGTTGTTCATGATGAATACAACTTGGGAACAACAAGAATTGCCCTCCTCTTGGAAAGAAGGTTTGGTCAAGCTGATACCTAAGCGTGCATTGTGTGAAGAATTCTCTCATTGGCGGCCTATTACACTCATGCCTGTGGAATATAAATTAATTGCAAAAATGCTTGCTAACCGGCTCAAGTGCTTTCTGCATGAAGGCTTGCATCAATCTCAATACAGCTTCATTCTACGACGTCAAATTACTGATAACCTTGCGAATGTCATCATTGGAATGGAATATGCAAAAATATACTCGACAAGATGTCTTGGTCATGCAGGTCGACATTGAAAAGGCATTTGATACTATTCTTTGGGATTATATTGTGGATACCATGCAACACTTGGGCTTTGGGCCTAAGCTATCCCGTGTCATGCTTTTCTTGTATGCACACAACACTTCTGCAGGCTTGCTAGATGGATCTCTTACAGGATCGCCTTTGGGACGGTCAGTAAGGCAGGGCTGCCCTCTGAGTGCTTTGCTTTATGCAATCGCTACTCATCCCTTGTTTATGTATTTGGATTCCTTGTCTTCCACTGGTAGGCTACATGACCTGATTTTACCTTCTGGACGGAAGTTTGCTGGTCAGGCTTATGCGGATGACTCTTTGTTTATGCCTC
Source organism: Adiantum capillus-veneris (assembly GCF_014529385.1). Lineage (NCBI taxonomy): Eukaryota > Viridiplantae > Streptophyta > Polypodiopsida > Polypodiales > Pteridaceae > Adiantum > Adiantum capillus-veneris. The sequence goes on from NC_140931.1 coordinate 181,381,638, forward strand.
GCAATAACTATGATGATGTACAACAGATTATGCATACTCTTCACTTGTTTGGATTGGCAACACATCTCAAAGTTAACTTTTGCAAATCCAAGCTATTGCCTTTGAAAGAGTGTGATTGGCATAAGATATTGTGGCTTGGGGATTGGGTGCTCCAACGTTTGCATTCCAAGTTGAATTATTGGAAACTGTCCATGTGGCCACTTCATGTGCGTCGCAGGATTATCCAATGCATCCTTGTGGCTTATGTGCGGTTTTACTTGCTTTTGTTATCCTGGCCTCGGCTTGCAGTCCCTCGTGTCCAATATTTTAGAGCATTTTTGACGGACCTCGTCTAGCAAGAAGGGTCTTCGGCTTCTATCTATGGACAAGCTGTGCTCTCCCAAGCGGCTTGGAAGGTTAAATATTTTGGACTTGAGACGTCATCTTATGGCTCGGAGAGCTATGCTGTTGCGAGTTTTGGTGGAGCAGCAACAACCCTCGGCTCTCATGGTCACACATTTGTGTACGCACATTGTCACCCCATCTTTTGGTCATTGGAAACCAACTTATTGGGATGTTATTTTTGGGAAGCTTGAAGGACACATTCCTGGATGTCCCTTTACTTATTCTCTAATTGTTGATTGGAAGGTTGTCACTTCGCATTTGGCTTGGAATGCTCGACAATCCTCTGTGGGTAACTCTCTTCGCTTGGAGAGTCTGCATTGGAGTAGGGCTTTTGCTTCGACTTTGGTTCAACGGTCTCCTCGCCAAGAGTATTTTCTTTCCCAAAAAGGAATCTGTCAAGCGCATTAGGTGGTTGATGACTCGGGTTATGTTCTTTCATTCATTGATGCAGTGTCCCGATTTCGGTTGGGTCTTCACTATTCTGCTCTCTGGCGGGAGATTCAAAGGACGCTTGTTGCTCACTCACCCATTCCTCCTTTGGATATGGACTCTCGATTCTCTGATTGAAATATAGCTACTGCTAGATTGGACTGCATCTCAGCTGGCAGTGTCTATGCCATCCTTCAGTCTGATGTATGGATTGTGCACCAGGGTAATCAGCTATGATCGCTTTCCGAATCATCCTTGTGGTGGCAACACACATTGTCTCGCATTTGGCAGAGTCGTCTGCCTTTGAAGGAACGTGTTTTCTTGTGGCGCTGCTTGGTGGGAGCTCTACCTGTTGGTAGTGTGTTACATGCTCGACATATTGCATCTTCCCGATTCCCCAGATGCCTTCAAGCTGAGGAGACCGTGCCACACTTACTATGGCGTTGCAGTCACTCCAAGGCCTTCATTTGGCAAGTGTCGACTGCTCTGTCGGCTGCGTTTTCCTTCCGGCTCTTTTCACAGACGCTTTTGGCTTTTTGGGGTGCTCCAATCACAGTTTGCGGTGTTCTTCACCTGGGTCAGATTTTTGATTATGTGGGCCATCTGGCACCATAGGAACTCCGTAATGTTCCAAGGCATTTCTGTTGACCCCTTTCCCTATTTCAGATTCTCTCTTGGTCAAACGCTGCATTTTGCCTATGACGCTGGAGACGTCACTCTCGATACCTACAAGATTTACTTTGACTGTTTCTAGCCTTCGGAGCCTCATAGTGCTCCGCTTTTTGTATCCCTTTCTTTTTCCGTGGGTTTTCCTCGCTTTGAGGTTTCCCACTTGTAAATTAATCAAAGCAGATTTACTAAAAAAAATGTGTGTGTGTGTGTGTGTGTGTTCCTATGAATGTTTCTAGCTACACTGTACAACTGAATAGTTATGTGTTCTTCCCCTTGTATATGATCCTTTTGGTGGGTTTTCCTCGCTTCAAGGTTTCCCACTAGTAAATTAATCAAATCGATTAACAAAAAGAGTGTGTGTGTGCAGTTACATGGATATCGCCTTGACAACCCCTAGCTTTGAAGATACATGGGGGGATCCTTTCTAGAGTAGCGATTGGCAAGCTCAAGGCTTCATTGCATTGCCTTGAGATAGAGACTGGTGGAGCTCACATCCACAGAGACAAGAGGATATGCAGACTGCACGGAGGAGGTGGATGGTGAGGAGTGGGGGAAGGTGGAGGGTGAGGAGAATTTTGTATGCAATCACAGAGCTTCCACCACCATCATGATTAGAGACGGATACCCCGCCCTGTTAAGCGAGTAATGCTCCCTCCGCCAGCTTTAGAGTCAGTATATTGACGCACATTTGGGAGATTTATACTGGACATACAGCAACACAAAAGTTGAATTACAGGTCAAGACAGTATCAGGCAAGGGGCGTCCGACGCAAATCACCACATTCTTTCAAAGATCCACCTCCGACCCCCCGCGCAGTAGGGAGTCACTCTCCAAAGGGCCTACCATCAAGGTTTACACAATATTTCAAAGACATGGGGAGGAGGTGCAACTGTATCAAAGTATGAATAAATGTGTCAAATATGGAGGTCACTATCAATATCCATTCGCTTGAAACATAAGCTTCTCTTCCATGATTCGTGCTTGTATAAGCAAGCACCTGTCAGGGAAGCTCATGCAACTCATGTACCTCCACATGCTAGGCATCACAGAACGCTACACATAATCTACTACCACAACCATAAAATCCTAGCCTTTCCTATCTACATGGAAAGACACTCATGAAGGACATTTTGCCTGTTTTCTATTCAACATGATGCTGTCAAATGCTCCAATTCTTCTCTCAAATAAAGAGCTACCATTGCGACTCAAAGATTCAAAGCCACAAAAAGAGAGAGACCCCATCTAACAGCTGTCGCTCAGCTTGATAACGAAGCCACAAATAAGCAGGCTGTCACGAACTCCACAAATATCTGCACTTTTATTGCATTATGTGATCTGCCTTATGTAAAAAGACCAACTTGAAATGGGTGTCATGCCTCAAGTTCACCTCACAAAATTGAACCAGATATAAAAAATGAATAGAATAGACTACTCCCATCAGTCAAGTTGAGAGACTTGATAGCATTCAGTCATATAATGCTAACAAATGAAAAAACAATTTTTTTAAAACAAATCTTGTCATGGACACTTTTGAGAGGGCAATGCCAGTTTTGGAGCTAGCCACTCCAGGCTTGTTTTAACATGTGAGCAAATCCCCAAACCTGGCATGAATGGAAGCAGAGTAAGAAACGGAGCGCGAGCGCACACAAAAGACAACAATAAAAAGGGCAAAAATGTTACCTCTACATTGGAGACGGAAAATTCCAACGAGGTTGCTAGACAAGGATTACCAAATGTGTCACAAGCACCACTTGATCCTGTTAGCCTATGGGAGATTAAACAAACACCAAAGATTATCAACCTTATACTTTCTGATGAGTTAAGATAAAAGATCAGGCTGAAAAAAATATGTATATAGGCTGATTGAGTAGGTGCTACGATTGTTAAAAAAGAAAATAGGAGCCAAATCAAAGGAGATGCGCGAAGTAGGGGAATAAAATCAGAGGGAATCCCGTTTTCGGGCATCAAAGCAGGCATAGAGCAGGAGAGGACGAGCAGGTGCAGGAGGCAATGGGTAGAGGAGCGTGCGCATGCGATCCGCTTGTTTTTAAAATTATTATGCTTTCCACCTGCAGCAACATCGCAAGGAAGGTTGGTTGGTTTTGAGGGTCGTCGCGAATTACTGGCTTCTATCCATGTGGGTTCGATCCTCCTAACACTTTTAGAGGTGTGAGGATTGAGTTCCTTGGTAATTGTTGAAGGTAAGGATCCGGAGAATCTCCTGAGGAAATGAATAAAATAAACAGAGCGAGTAGGAGGGATAAATCGTGGAGTGTGCTGAGGAACATCTTCCAAGATGGTGGGAATATTCTGGGATGTCTATAATAGTAATATTATAGACCACTCCAATTGCATTCCCACTTGATCACATGGGATACTACTTCAACAAGGTTTCATCAAGGTCCCAATGCATGGATGCATCATCATCACAGGCAGTAAAACAAAGTTGTGAGCAGTTTTGCATGGGAATGGGGGGGAACATGAAGCTTTGACAGATCCAAAGTGACAACACAGCAGCAAAAGAAACTTGAGAGTCTAAACCTAATTCGAAGTTGAGCTAAATGCCACCCAGAATATCTGACCATATGGCATACACATAGAAATAATGATAGAACTAGGATAATATACACACTGAGCACTCACGTGGGCACTTCATTAAATGAATTATTAATTAACCTCCATATGTTTTAAGGCATGCATGAGGTTTTTTCCCTTTAACCCATACATTGGTGATACCTCGAAGCTTAGCCTTGCAGGCTGCAACTTCCAAGGCTCCACCTTTTGAGATTTCGACCACCCACTACTACCTGCATAATTCAAAGCTGAGCTTCCTAGGTACTTGTTTAAGTGCAAGACTCCATGGGGGAATACTAGTCATTCGCACCGAAAATAATGGTTCTTAGTGCAAAAACTGTGAGGACATTTGATGCATCGTTTAACATTTCACTATACAGATATATGACAATTGTATTGTATGCCAGTGCGGACTCTGCTAATGGCTTGTTTTCATTCATCTACAAAATTCATGCCAGGTTTGTGCACAAAATTTGCTACCTTTCATAGCTTCCTCTTTTTTTCATATTGTTGTCCATTCCACCACCATTAGTTGTATTTTCAAGTTTTGTTCATTTCCTTGCATTCTGTCATACCCCTCGTTATTCTCCCAAACATCTCCAAACACTTTCCTTTTTTGAACTCGTCATAGGAAGATTAGTTTCCCCGAGAGCATTGTCAAAAAGTCTAAAATATGCAAATTTTGGACCAATCCATCCACAATTGATACGAGAGTATTTTGGGAATTTCCCCCAATTTCAGGGGTATTTTCATAATTTTACCTTAAATTAATTCACATCAAGGACGAGCATTGAAACGATGCACAAGCTTCATTCTTAAACTTCAAACTAATATAATAACACAGACAAAGGGCTAAAGTGAAAATTTGTAACTTCTCATATAAGCTATGGACTAAAATCAGATCTACTATATAGAAACGTAGAATGAAGACACGCACAACCAAATTAAACATGACCTTAACTTCACTGCTTGTCCAAATAGGAAGTGAAAGACCATCACCTTTGTTGTGGATAGCTTAGACAAAAACTAAAGCATCCGTGCACTTGTTCGAAGTGCCCTATAGTAGGTGTAGGTTCGTATAGATTTGATTCCTAACTAGAACTTACTTTATAAACCTACGAAATGATTTTCAAATCGCACGTTGGAGGTAATGGACAGTGCACTACCAATCATCTGTGATAGCCTCGCAAAAACACTTGATCAATATTGTAAAAAAAGTATAAACCACTAAGTCTGCAGCACTTGAACTAGAAACCACACAAAAACTGGAAATAAATTGTATTGTACAGAGAGAGTGGAAGCAGAGAGAGAAGATGCTGAGACAGCAATTTCGTCCTTTTGTACACAAATTTTGACACTGTTCATTTCTGTAGTATAGGTGCTTGTTGGTCTATTTGAGTCTGCACTAGAGCGCACAAGAGTATTTTGGTCTCGTTTTTCCCTCTAGATGGGTTCATTTTCATTTTTATCAATCACTGGACATGGCTAATAATAATGATGTATTCAAAATGTTGTCTACCCTGAGGGTAAGTTGAATGAAACCAACTACTCATTATGGGCCTATATCATGCGCCATGTACTTGTTGCCAAGGGCTTGTGAAACAGTCTACAAGGTTTCAAAGGCCATCCTAAATCTGCAAGCAGTATGCAGACTAGAGGAAGTGATGTATATACTGGACTATGCTTATGTCTCCGCGTCCTATCTCTGGAGCTTAGCTTGCTGCTGTTTCTGCCTCTTTATATCACTCTGTCTCCCTTCTCTCATGCTGCCTCACATGCCCCCCCCCCCCAAAGAAAAAATGCCCGTGTTTCCCTCGGCTGGCCCTCTTTTACGCGTACTCTTGTGATGAGGATTAATTTTTCGTTTAAAGACTCCTAGGTGCCTCCTCATAAGGGGAAAAGTGGGCTTACTTGAGCTACCCATGTTTCCTCATGCACACACGCTTTTTTTTTTTCTTTTGGTAAATCTTGATTGAATTTACAAGTCCGAAACCTCAAACTGAGGAAAACCCACAATAAATAGTAGGTACAAAAGACAAAGCACCATGAGACTCCGAAAACTAGAAACAGACAAAGTAAATCCTATAAGCTTCAAGAGAGATGCCTCCCACATCATATGGCACCAACCCTTGATCTCACTCAATTTCCATGGAATGAAACATTGGAGAGTTACGTTGGTGCCATATGGCCCACATAACCCAAAATCTGACCAAACTGAAGAAGACCTCAAACGGAGACTATGGTGGTTGGAGGACTCCAAAATCCCAGAACCATCTGTTAAAGATTCCGGAGGGGAAGCAACAACGCAGAGCAAAGGACACTTGTCTATTGAAAGTCCTGGAGCAGCGGTAATCCCAAAGCAAATGCAGCACTCTTATTAGCCGCATGACATTGCACACAACGAGAGGGGGACGATGCGCTGCACATGCAACAAAATACCAATCAGCAGAGCACCCACCATGCAACGCCGTAAGAAAATACGCTCTTTTAGAGGTAGATGATTCTTCCAATGCGAGACAGCGTTCTTTTCCACCACAACTGAGACTTGAAGAGTGACCACAATTGATTTTCGTGAGACACAATCCATGCATCGGATTGCAGTGAAGCATAAACCAACCAAGCAGATATGCAGTCCAAACTAGTATGGTTGAGATTCCAATCAAAAGCAGGGAATCCGCAAGTAATGGAGGCACAAAGGCAACATCAACAAGCAACTGCTGACTTTGCTGCCACAAAGGTTGATAATGGGATCCAAGCTCATAACAAAGAGTGGAAGTAGGAAAGGAAAGAACCTTCCTTGAGTCATCCACCACTTGATCAACCTCACATACCCCTATTTGCGAAAGAAAGTATGCATGTCCAGAAGAGCGTTGAACCAAGGTGAGAGAGAACACTTTACTCTAGTGAATGCTCTCCAACTGGAGAGAGTTACCTTGAGGAGTTTCCAAAGCATGGTTCAGTTACGGCCACATGCAGGTTCTTGTGCATAGTGATGTTTGTGGGCCCATGCAAACTCCGTCCTTGGGCAATTACCATTACTTCGTGACTTTCATTGATGCTTACTCCAGGCATGCATGGGTATTTCCGCTTAAAGTGACGTCCGAAGTATTTATGTGCTTCAAACAATTTCTGGCTATGGCTGAAAATGTCTCGAAATGTACTATGGGCACCCTCTGTTCCGATTGAGGGGGGAGTATATGTACATGAATTTAATGCATTTCTGGCTAGTCGTGGGATAAAACACCAATGTACAGTGCCTTATACACCTCAGAGGTTTGCTGAGAGGAAAAACAGGTCACTTACGAAAATGGTACGATATATGGTCAAAAGTCAAGCTTCGCCACATTCGTTTTGCCTTGAGACCATCATGTGTGCCACTGTGCCACGTACTTCATAGGTGTCCTACGAAAGCTTTGCAGTCTATTACTCCATATGAAGTATGGTATGATAGAAAGCGCACAAGCGTGTTTTTGGCTGTTTGGCATATGCTTTGGTGCCACAAACACAGCGCAGAAAATTGGATGATAAGGTCGTCAAATGTATTTTTGTTAGTTATAGTGCTGAAAGCAAAGGTTACAAGTTGTATCATCCGCAAACAAAGCGTATCTTGGTCTCACCGGATGTTGTGTATGTGGAAGATTCTATTCAGCCCTTGTTGTCATGTACTAGAGACAGTACTGTCAGCTCACAAAACATTATGACACTTTGTTGGCTCTTCTCAGTGGTGGAAGTTCAAATGTAAATTCCAATGAGGCAAATGTACAACCTATGGGGGTTTCTGAAAATGTTATAGATCAGCCTATTACTGATGCAAATGTACACGATATACTTGATGAGGAAAGGGCTAAGAATGAGTTGGAAGTTGATTGAGAATTAAAAACGAAGGCTCGCTGCTGCTCCCGCACGCCCCCCTCGCCTGCACCTATCGCCCCCCTCTCGCCATCGCTAGCTCTCCCTCACCCGCCCTCGCGCTGCAAGCCTTCCTACCCTGCTGCGCGCTGCCCCCCGCCTGCCCTTGCGCTGCCCCTCCCTGTGGCCAGCCTCTCGCCCTCTGCCCTGCCCCTCTTCGCGCTGCCTGCACACTGCCCTCTGCCGTTTCCAGTGCCCCCCTACCCCCCCCCCCCCCCCCCCCCAAACCAACCCCCCCGTTTCGTTCTTTGCCATCATCTCTCTGAAGGCTTCTTTCGACTTGCTCCGATAGTTTTGGATTCTTGACGGTGCCAGTCGGGGTTTTTCGCAGAGAAACTTCTTCCACTCCTTTTCCGCCACAACACCACACACAGATGTAGGCTCAAGCTCCGCCATAGAGGCACTCTGATGAAGTCCCCTCGCCCGAGCCCACCATTCAACTTGCTCTCACTCCGACAGAGCAAGCGAGACTAGCCGCAGAGGTGGAACGCCTTCAGGCGACTTTCGTGATCTGCAAGATTCTCAGCACCAGACCCAACAGAGGAGAGCTGCGTGATTTTCTCCACGCCCTCCTTCTCGTGGAGGTGGGCAAGATCTTGGATGTTCAGTTTCTCGGACATGGCTACTATCAAATAGAGTTTGAGACCTCCGAGATGGCGTCAAGGTCATCGCATGAGCCCCTTGACCATACGAGCAGTTCGAGCCGAAGGGCTCGGTGTTCTCAAAATTTCATTATGAGGTCATCTCGGCCACCGTTCGGCTTCGACAAAGGTCTGCGCAGGCCATTTTCGACTACGTGGTCTCGACGGGTGTAGATCCGACTCTGTAAATTTGGGGTTTTCAGCCTACAACTGCAGGTGCTAAGGATATCGACACTCCCAGAGTGTTGATTTGTGGCTGTCTACACATCGAAGGACGGCTCACAGTTCTTGGAGGCGTGTCACATACGACACGGGCACATCTACACACAGACTGTAGGCGACATCCACTAGTTCATCAGGTAGCTTGTGTTTGCTGCTTGATATTCCAGATTTCATCCTGACATTGCAGGTACTTCCACATGGGATGTATTGTCAGAGATGATGTATGTTGGTTGAGGGTTTGCTGGCTGTGAGTCACGCAGCAAACAACCGCCGCACCGGTTACAACATACAGTGGGAAATTTGTGGATGTATGACTTTGTGGGAAGTCTATGTACTGTCAGATTTACTGCAGCCTTTGTTGAGGGTCGAGTGAGGTTTTATTGAGCTGGGGGATTCTCGAATGTTGAGATCCTTTCGGTGATACAGGTCTTTGAGCGATCCCTCGAGCACCCTTAGATAGGCAGCTAGGATGTATTGACTGTGAGTTAAGACAGTTGGGATTGCATCTTTGCTTTACTGCCGTTGAGGCATTGTCACAGTCTATGCTTACAGGACAGTGACAGTACAGGTGCAGGACAGGTTTACCCGCAGCTTACAGTGTCAGAGAGACAGTGTTTTTTGAGCTGTTTTTTGGTCTGTTTTTTTAGTACACCAGAGCCATTTTACAAAGGAGACTCTGCCGAAATTTATGCAGGATCTGAAGCTTTCTTGGTTCATTTCACAGGTTAATATTGGTTCAGAGGTCAGTTTACAGGGGAAACTCTGCCGAATTTTTCCCAGGAAAGTAAACCACTGTGAAGCGTAGCTATGGCTGGATCACAGGACACTGCTCTTTACAATATCAAGAAGATGGATGGAACCAATTTCCCATTGTGGAAGAAGCAGATTTGGCACGTGTTGGTACAAAAGAAGCAGATAAAACCTATAAAGCTCAAGGGGATAAAACCAGAAGATATGGACGAAGATGAATGGAGCGAAATGGATGAATTGGCACTTTCTACCATTATGCTGACTTTGGCAGAAAGCGTTTACTTCAATGTAACAGACGAGATGTCGGCTTATCAAGCATGGTTAAAGCTGAGTGATCTTTATGAGAAGCAGAGTGCAACCTCACAGGTATACTGGCTTAAGAAGCTTGTTGACTTGAAGATGAAAGAAGGGACACCTATGTCCAATCATCTGAATGAATTCAACACAATCTATAGTCAGTTGTCAGCTCAAGGTGTCAAGTTTGATGAACCTCTTAGAGCTATGTTCCTATTGATCACATTGCCGGAAAGTTGGGACACTTTTCGCACAGCTTTGAGTAATTCTGCACCTCCAAATGGTTTGAACATAGATGGTGTAGAAGGAAGTCTGCTTACTGAAGAAACCAATAGAAAGACAATGGACAAAGGCAAAGAAACAGCCTTAGTTGTCAGGGGAAGGACCAAAGAAAAGTACAAAGGTGGAAAGAGGAATCAGTCTCGTAGCAAGTCCCGCAGTGCTAAAGGCAAGAGTGACATAGAATGCTACCATTGTGGCAAGAAGGGTCACATGAAAAGAGACTGCAGAGAATGGAAAGCAGAAAAAGGCAAAGAGAAAGCTGAAGACCATGGTGAGAAGAACAAGTCCTCAGTGAAGATTCAAGAAATAAATGTGACAAACACTGTTGCAGAGAATGACAGTCTAGTGTCAGGAGACATCTACTTCTTGAAGAATACAATGGACTCAGCTCTTCTTACAGCATCTGATGGAAATGCACTGAGTGACTGGATTATAGACTCAGGGGCATCACTTCATGTGTCTCCAAACAAGGAGTGGTTTACTTCTTATGTGACCACTAAAGATCATGTTCGGCTAGGCAATGGGCAGACATGTGAGATCTTAGGTGTTGGAGATAATCAATTGAAGTTTCAGAATGGCTCTTCTTTCACGCTGAAGAATGTGAGACATGTTCCCGCAATTACAAAGAGCTTGATCAGCACAGGTTTACTTGATGATGCTGGCTACATCACCACTTTTGAACAGAACATGTGGAAGATATCCAAGGGTTCTATGACAGTAGCACATGGAGTAAAGTCTGGAGGACTTTACATGATTTATGTATCAAATGTCTCTAAAAATGTAATCAATGTAACCGAGCAGCCTAACGTTTCTTTGTGGCATAGCCGGTTAGGACATATGTCCAAGAAGGGAATGGAAATCTTGTCTCGTTTTGGTTATTTCCCTGGCTTTTCATTTAATGATGTTGAATTCTGTGAACATTGTCTGTATGGTAAGCAAACACAGCAGCCACATAAGCATAGAAGCAGTAAAAGAGATACACAATTGGCACTTGTTCATAGTGATTTGTGTGGACCTATGCCTAACCTATCTCTAGGGGGAGCTTCTTACTTTATGACATTTATAGATGATTACTCGAGGAAAGTATGGGTTTACTTTCTCAAGCACAAGGATGAAGCGTTTAGTGTTTTCAAAACGTTTGTGACACTTGTGGAGAATCAGAGTGGCAAGAAGCTTAAATGCTTACGCACTGACAATGGTGGAGAGTATGTTTCAAAGGCCATTCAGGACTTTTGTGAGTCAAAAGGTATAAAACGTGAACTTACTGCTCCTTACAATCCTCCTCAAAATGGTGTTGCTGAGAGGATGAATAGGACCATACAAGAGAAGGTCAGAAGTATGTTGTCTAATGCACAGCTGCCAAATGGGTTTTGGGCTGAAGCTGTATCAACAGCTGTTCATCTTGTAAATAGATCTCCTAGCAAGGTTTTGCAGAAGGATTCAGTGCCAGAGATGGTATGGTCAGGCAAAATGCCCTCATACAAGCATCTCAGAGTCTTTGGCTGTGAGGCATATACTCACGTTCCAAAGGAATTTAGGAACAAACTTGAGCCAAAGAGTAGAAAGTGCATCTTTCTAGGCTATGGTAATTCTGGTGAGATGGGGTACAGACTTTGGGATCCCGAATCCAGAAAGGTTGTCCGTAGCAATGATGTTCACTTTAATGAATCCAAATATCATTCTAAACCAGAGAGGGTTGAGGAGATTAGAAGAGTTGTCTTCCAAGAAGATGGACCTGCACGTGCAAGAAAAAATGTCAGGGCTCAAGAGGAGCAAGGACAGGATAGAGTGGAACCACAGGTTGTGGCTGAGCCTGAGCCACCTATTGTGCGTAGATCTGGACGTGTCACGCGACCTCCTGATAGGTTTGTTCCATCTATGAACTATGTCATGTTGACTGATTGCAATGAGCCTTCATGTTACAAGGAAGCAGTGCAAATGAAGGACTCCGGGAATTGGCAATTGGCCATGCAGTCAGAGATGACAGCTCTGCATAAAAACAAGACATGGAAGCTAGTTAAATTACCACAGGGCAAAAAGGCTCTACCTTGTAAATGGGTTTACAAGTATAAGATCACCGCTCATGATAGTCAGCCAAAGTACAAAGCAAGGCTTGTTGCCAAGGGCTTTAAGCAAGAACAAGGCATTGACTTTGATGAAGTCTTCTCTCCGGTGGTCAAGATGACTACATTGAGATGCTTTCTTGCATCGGTTGCCATATTAGATTTGGTGTTGCACCAAATGGATGTCAAGACAGCGTTCTTGCATGGTGATTTAGATGTGGAAATTTACATGCAGCAGCCAGAAGGGTTTGTTGAGAAAGGCAAGGAAGATTGGGTATGCTAGTTGTTAAAGAGTCTTTATGGCTTAAAACAATCACCGAGGGCATGGTACCATAAATTCCACAAGTTTATCCTTTCTCAAGGCTACAAACGTAGTGAGTTCGATCACTGTCTATATACAAAGAAGGCTAAGGATGGCAGTTGGTTGATCCTTATTTTGTATGTGGATGACATGTTGATTGCTGGCAAGCACTTGGAAGAAATTTAAGCTTTGAAGTCAAAGATGTCAAAGACATGGGTGAGGCAAGTCATATACTTGGTATTCGCATTGAGAGAGACAGATCAAAGAAGTTGATTTGGTTATCTCAAACAGAGTATATTGACAAGGTTTTGCAACGTTTCAATATGGAGAAGGGAAAGGCATTGAGTGTTCCATTGCCACACTTGAAGTACCACATTGGACTTTAAGTGGGAGATTGTTGGGGTGTAAAACCAAATGTGGTCACCAGGAGGTGTATTTTTCCTTTTGCCTTTCGTAAATAAGTACTAGATATTTTTATTTATTTTATTTTTACTTGTTTTCCCCGGAACCCTTGAAAAGGTGCAAGTGGACATTGCATGGCCAGTGTGAAACGGCTGCAGCCAAATGGGTTTCTCACATCGGGGATCTAGGTCGGTCAGACAGGGACTGCCCGGGCCAGTTAGCACTGAATTCTGATGAGTATGGAAGCTCGTGTGCGCCAAACTGGAATTTGGGCCACTCGTCAAGTCACTGCAACTTTATAAGTTGAAAGGGGCCAATAAATTAACCCACATTGTAGATGTTGGTCAAATGGTAGTCTTCAATGATGGTCAGGAGACCAATAGGGACGCCATGGAAGCATCTCCTAAAATTTAGGGAACTGCTATTTTTGACCGGAAAATGTGTTCGCGTCATTAGCTCTGGAATGACAAGGGGAACATTTTATTGCTCTGCTGCCAAGTCAACTGACGCACCAGTTGAGATATTTTTAGCAGGGAAACCCCAAACTCGGAAACTAGGCGACGTGTCAGCCTGTGAGCGATTCTGCCACTCTGGGAGGCAAAAACGAGCTGCAAATCAACAAAGGGGGCGCCATTTTCAGCCTCAGGTGGATTGTAGCAGGTACAGAAGCTATGGAATGCTTACCTTCCCCTCTATGCACAGTATGGTGACGGGAGTGATGCCCCGCACGCTACATACTGCTCTCTTTCTCCCCTACGTACAGTATGTTATGCCCCACTAGTGGGCTTCTCCTTTGACCTATGTACAGTTCTGGGGGTTTATGCACGTTTGCCAAGGCAAGAGCCTTCTGAACAGGAACCGGATTAGCTAATTGCTAATCCCCCACAGGTACGCACAGTTCCATCACGAAAGATTGCGAGTTTGGAGAGTTTTCTCGCGTGAAAACTCGTCCAATTCACAGGGGAACTCTCCCATTGCGTGCGGGAGCCCTTCGGACACGCGTAGGCGTGTTCGCTCCGCTAAAAACAATCCGAAACAGGGAATTACAGCCTGCTGTGTTTTTCTGCAGGTTTAGGGTTTCGCACCTAAACTGCAAGGGAACATCGGGGGAGCCTCATGAGAGCCTTGGGATGCGTGTACAAGCTTTTGGGCTCCCGGCAGTGAGAAACAGAGAATTACAGCCCGCTGAATTTCTGTGACAGCTCACCAGAAAGCTTCAAGATATCGAGGGAATCCGTCCTAGACAGGTGTTTTTGACCTACAGGGGTTTTTGCGCCGTTATGCTGTCGAAATCCGGTCGAAAACCTGCGTTTTCAGCCCTCGCCAGGTTTGGACAGCTTTGTGAAAGCTTGTGCTAAGTGGTCGGATCGTCTACCTTAATTTGAATAAAGAAATACCGAAAGGGGCGCCAATCTTTGGGGCCTACAGGGTGTCGGTCTCGTGTGCGCAGTGACATTCTAATCGTTGGACGCAACTGTGTTCTCTTCTCTTCTCCGTGCTCTGTGTAAAGTTAACAGGTAATTGAAATAGTACCGCCCTCTACGTTGTACGGGCCGGTTATATGGTTCCATCGACGGGATAGTCACTTTTTCTTCAAAAAGTGCAGCGTGGATTGTTGTGGGTGAAAGCAACACAGAGCTTGTCGATATGGCAGAGAAGAGAGACCAAGTACCTGAAGAGGGATCTTCCTCACATGGCACAGAGAAAATTCCTTCAACTCTTCAAGAAGAGGACAGGTTGTTTAGAACTCAACTGCGTTGTTGCATGGACATGTTTCAGCAGTTGGCTAACAACCCAAGGATTACAGGAATTCTTACAGGCTCCGACACAGGGTTTTCAGCCTCCTACACGGGGCATGACTGAGCCGTTGTAGGAAAAGGAGATTTCCAATGCGTAGAGGACTCATGATGCTCGAGGGAAAGCCCATGTGGTTGAGCAACTAGCGGTGTCCAATGATCCAAAGCAAATTGCTTTAGCTGGACAGGAACCGTTTGTGAATGGTCAAGGGAATAATGAACACGCTATGCGTCAGACACTTCCATTACCTAATACTTATCCTGGTTATTTTGGAGGTGGTTCAGTATTTCAAGCTATGGTTGGACCTTCCACAGGTTATATGCCAGGGAATGTGTTCGGGACAATGCAAACAGGCATGGGTAACCCTATGTACGCGAACATGGGTGTCCAACCAGGTTTTCAGGGTGCCTATGGCCAGTTTCAAGTGCCTGGAACACAATTTGGTATGGCTGGTTTTTCGCAGCCATAGGTACCAAATGCAGATACCACAGGTAAAACAGTTGATGCGAGTGCTGGAATGAATAATCATGGAGCACCCCTGTTTTACAGGCACCTGTTTATGATAATGTGGCTCCTTTGAGTCAGCTTAAGGATTACAAGGAAGGTGGGCAGGGAGTGAAGTTTGAAACTTTTAGAGGAACTGAGGATCAATTGAAGGCTTTGACCTTCATACAACAGTTCGATGCAGCTTATGTTGGAGGAAACTTCACGGAATCTTCAAAGATACGCAAGGCTGCCACTTTCTTGAAAGGGAATGCGCTTCAATGGTGGACCGCATTGTTGAACCAGGGTCAAGCCCCACCAACGTGGGTCCAATTCAAACAGATTTTTGCGCCTGCATGGTTGACGAACACTTTTGAAGTGGATGTGATGACAGAATGGCACGAGTTGAATGCTAAACAGTGTGCGGAAGAGTACAATAAACGGTTTTGGGCCGCACTGTTGCCAGTCACCTCTTAGAGGTTTGTGCCTTTGTCAGAACAGATTGAGAAGTACTGTTGCGGATTGCCCAAGAAAATCAGGGACTACTGCACAAAGACTACTGTCATGAATATGATTCAATTGATAGAGAATGCAAGAGTGGCCAGCAATCTGTCGAAGGGAGATTCTGATGGATTTAATAGCCACAAGAAAGGGGCCCTAGGGCAAACAGTTTTCAGCCAAGGGCAATGTTGCAGCAAAGCCTTCTGAGTCTCCTGCAAAGAAGCCCTCCACTCAAGAAGCTGATACGCCCAAGAAGCAGTCTAAATCTTCTTCGGAAGGAGGACAAGGACAAAAAAGGCATTTTTCTGGCAAAACTTTTCAAGAAAGGAAAGCTCTTAGGGAGGCCAAGAAATGCTACATTTGTGAATAGGAAGGACACTTTGCAAATGAGTGCCCACAGAACAAGTCATAGGATAAGGATGACAAGTCAGACCATAAAGGGAAGAAGCCAAAGCCGAGTGCAGGACTTGTTCCAGATTTGGTTGGAGACCAGCCAAACACAGATGCCACGGAGCTGTGCAGAGCTTGGGGCAAAGTTAGAGACCAAACAGTGCTGGTTTTCTTTGATCCAGGAGCCCGTGCAAATTTCATATCACCAGAATTGGCATCAAAGTTGGGCATTCGTGCAGAGGAGATGGGTATGACAGGCGAAGCAAGTTTGGCATGCCCAGGACATTCAGGGCCTGTTACTCCCATTCTGGGAAAGCTTCGTCTGCACATTCAGAGCTATGTGGATGCGGAAGAATTTCATATTATGCCGCTTGAGGGTTGTGATGTGTTATTGGGTATCCCATGGTGTTACAGGTTGCATGCTATGGTGGATACTTACAACAAAAAGATTACCCTTGTACATAGAGGAAAGACTCATGTCCTTGATGTAAAGCTTAAAGGCGAGTCTGTTCTAGTTCTTTCTGCTTCTGCTATTTCATCTGTAATAAAGAATCATCTTTCTGAGTACTTGATCTTTGCAAAAGAAGTACCTCAAGTTGCATCTAATTTGTCTACCTTAGATAAAGACAGGTCAACTTTTTTGAGTGGTTTCAGTGATTATTTTTCGGACTCTTTGCCAGGGGAGTTACCTCCTGAGAGACCTGAGGATCATACTATAGATCTTGTGCCAGGTTCTAGTCCACCGAATAGACCAGCATACAAGGTTAGTGCAGCCCAACAGAAAGAGATTATGGGTCAGGTCAACGAGCTTTTAGAGAAGGGGCTGATTCAGCCCAGTTCATCCCCTTTTTGTTCGCCTGTACTCTTAGTGCAAAAGAAGGATGGTTCATGGCGCATGTGCATTGACTATCGCGCCTTGAATAAGAATATTATAAAGAACAGGTTCCCCATACCGAGGATAGATGACATTCTTGATCGGCTTGAAGGAGCGTCATTGTTTACAAGAATACACCTCAAGAGCGCGTATCATCAGATACGCATTAGACCAGAAGATGTCCATAAGACTGCGTTCAGGACAACATTTGGTCTCTATGAGTTTCTTGTCATGCCATTTGGTCTCACAAATGCTCCTGCCACATTTAATAGAATGATGGACAGAATTTTTAGACCACATAGAAACTTCGTGGGTACCTTCTTTGATGACATGATTGTCTACTCAAAGTCTGAAGAGGAGCATAGGGATCACTTGACCGCAGTTTTCAATGAGCTACGCAAGAATAGGCTACTCATCAATGCGAAGAAAAGTGAGTTCTTTTTGCAAGAAATTCACTTGCTTGGGCACATTGTTTCAAAGGATGGGGTACGCATGGATCCCGCTAAAGTGGAAGCAATTAGGTCATGGCCAGACTTGAAGTCCATACATGACATTCGAAGCTTTCTAGGCTTCTGTTCCTATTACAGGAGGTTCATCCGAAATTTTGCTGAGATTGCTTCTGCACTCCATGCACTGCAAGGAAAAGGAGTTACTTTCAAGTGGACAGCCAAGGAAATTTTAGCGTTCAAACACTTGAAAGAGAAGCTGACTTCAGATCCGATAATTCTTTTGCCAGATCTTTCTTAACCTTTTGTGGTTCAATGTGATGCGTGTGGCCATAGTCTTGGTGCAGTTCTAATCCAGAATGGCCGAGTAGTCGCATATGAGAGCAGAATTCTTTTGAAGACTGAAAGGAACTTGCGAGTCTATGAGAAAGAATTGCTGGCAGTAATTCATGCTCTCACTAGTTGGAAACACTATTTGCTAGGGGCTGATTTTGTTGTCCAAACGGATCATCAAACCTTGCGATATTTTCTCACACAGACGAAGTTGTCTGAGAAGCACATGCGATGGGCAAACATCTTGTCAATGTTCCATTTTCAGATTGTGCATGTGCAAGGGAAAAAGAACGTGGTGGCTGATGCGTTGTCACTAAAGCCCCAAATTTCAGCAGTGTCAATTCCGTACCATTGTGACCTAGACGAAATGAAGACACAATATGCTGAAGATTCAGATTTTGCAAGGATCTATGACCAGCTTGTTGATGGGCAACATCATGAGCACTATATGCTTAAGAATGACTTTCTCATGATGCATGGAAAGTTATGCGTTACTAAACAGTTACGGCCAAAGATTTTGATGGAAAGTCATGCTCCACCTTATGCTGGGCATCGTGGAATTGATGCGACAGTGAAAGGGGTTGAGGCATTCTTCTCTTGGCCAGCTTTGCGTCAAGATGTTGACACATTTGTAAGATCATGCTTAGTATGCTTAGTATGTTGACACAACCGGCATTATTGCAGCCATTGCCGATCCCTGATAAGCCATGGGAAAGTATAGCAATGGACTTTATCTTTGATCTTCCAAGGACGCAAACAGGAAATGATGGGATTTGGACTATCATTTGTAGGTTCAATAAGCAGGCCCATTTCATTCCTGTTAGGAAGAAGATAAAGCCAGAACACATGGTCAAGATATTCATGAGCAATATCTTTAAATATCATGGGATGCCTCAGTCAATTGTCAGTGACAGGGATCCACGTATGACGAGTCTTTTCTGAAAGGCATTGTTTGAGAACATGGGCACTACGCTAAAGTTCTCTTCTTCGTTTCATCCGCAAACTGATGGACAGTCAGAAGAGGCAAATTCTATTGTCTTGGACCTGCTCAAATGTTATGTCTCAGAGCACAAGGCAACTTGGGAACACCATCTTCCATTGGTTGAAAATGCTAACAATAACACTGTGCATACATCAACAGGTAAGGCACCATTTGAGATAGTGGAAGGAGGGAAGAAAGTCCCGCCCATTTTGCAGACTAAGGACAAGATTTTTGAGGCAGACAAGTATGTGCAAGATATGGATGAAACATACAGGAAGATAAAGATTGCTCTTGAGAAGACTCACGCTAAGCAAAAGAAAGCTGCTGATCGTCACCGTCGTGAACTTGTATTTTCACTTGGTGATTGGGTACTTTTGCGCTTTGAAAAGGCCAGGTTAAGGAAAAGGAAAGGCAAGGAACGCTTGTTTCCTAAGCTCAGTATGCGATATTATGGTCCTTTTCAGATTTCAGAAAAGATTAGCGATGTAGCTTACAGGTTAAAGCTACCAGAAGGCTGGAAAATACATAATGCTTTTCATGTCAGCCTTGTAAGGCCCTTTGTTGGTGATGTGCTAGAGAATATGCGTGATGAGGAACAACCCGAAGTGGAAGAATTGGATGAAATCCTTGTTCCTGAACAAATATTGGCACATAAAGAAAGAAAGGTTAGAGGAAAGGTTGCAAGACGCTATTTGGTGAAGTTCAAGAACTATCCATCATTAGATGCCAAATGGATGGAAGAGTCTGAATTGCTTGATTCACATCAGGTATTGCAATTGTATCTTGAAGCCTTTCAAATGGAACCCACAGTGACTTGATGCAGCCTTTTTGGAGCAAGGCAAGAGCATGGTTCATGATGCTCAAGAGAGTAGTTAAGCAATTGTATCTACTCTTTCCATACAGAATTTAGCTAGAGAAGTTTGTGCTCAAGAGTACACTAGAAGACTTCTATGCTTGATATATGTGTCGTAGCTTGGTTGGTGGGATTGTTTAATCGTCCAACGCTACATTTCCGGAAGCATGTATATCTTGGATTTCCCATCATAGAATATATGTGATATCAAGAGATATCTGCATGTATTATTGGCATGCAAGCGAGGTCGCTTGCAGTATTTCAAGGGTGGGGTGTGTCACCAGGAGGTGTATTTTTCCTGTTGCCTTTCGTAAAGAAGTACTAGATATTTTTATTTATTTTATTTTTACTTGTTTTCCCCGGAATCCTTGAAAAGGTGCAAGTGGACATTGCATGGCCAGTGTGAAACGGCTGCAGCCAAATGGGTTTCTCACATCGGGGATCTAGGTCGGTCAGACAGGGACTGCCCGGGCCAGTTAGCACTGAATTCTGATGAGTATGGAAGCTCGTGTGCGCCAAACTGGAATTTGGGCCACTCGTCAAGTCACTGCAACTTTATAAGTTGAAAGGGGCCAATAAATTAACCCACATTGTAGATGTTGGTCAAATGGTAGTCTTCAATGATGGTCAGGAGACCAATAGGGACGCCATGGAAGCATCTCCTAAAATTTAGGGAACTGCTATTTTTGACCGGAAAATGTGTTCGCGTCATTAGCTCTGGAATGACAAGGGGAACATTTATTGCTCTGCTGCCAAGTCAACTGACGCACCAGTTGAGATATTTTTAGCAGGGAAACCCCAAACTCGGAAACTAGGCGACGTGTCAGCCTGTGAGCGATTCTGCCACTCTGGGAGGCAAAAACGAGCTGCAAATCAACAAAGGGGGCGCCATTTTCAGCCTCAGGTGGATTCTAGCAGGTACAGAAGCTATGGAATGCTTACCTTGCCCTCTATGCACAGTATGGTGACGGGAGTGATGCCCCGCACGCTACATACTGCTCTCTTTCTCCCCTACGTACAGTATGTTATGCCCCACTAGTGGGCTTCTCCTTTGACCTATGTACAGTTCTGGGGGTTTATGCACGTTTGCCAAGGCAAGAGCCTTCTGAACAGGAACCGGATTAGCTAATTGCTAATCCCCCACAGGTACGCACAGTTCCATCACGAAAGATTGCGAGTTTGGAGAGTTTTCTCGCGTGAAAACTCGTCCAATTCACAAGGGAACTCTCCCATTGCGTGCGGGAGCCCTTCGGACACGCGTAGGCGTGTTCGCTCCGCTAAAAACGATCCGAAACAGGGAATTACAGCCTGCTGTGTTTTTCTGCAGGTTTAGGGTTTCGCACCTAAACTGCAAGGGAACATCGGGGGAGCCTCATGAGAGCCTTGGGATGAGTGTACAAGCTTTTGGGCTCCCGGCAGTGAGAAACAGAGAATTACAGCCCGCTGAATTTCTGTGACAGCTCACCAGAAAGCTTCAAGATATCGAGGGAATCCGTCCTAGACAGGTGTTTTTGACCTACAGGGGTTTTTGCGCCGTTATGCTGTCGAAATCCGGTCGAAATCCGGTTGAAAACCTGCGTTTTCAGCCCTCGCCAGGTTTGGACAGCTTTGTGAAAGCTTGTGCTAAGTGGTCGGATCGTCTACCATGGCATTACCATATGCAGCCGGTCCTAGATTATGTAGAAAAGACCCTCGCTTTTGAGCATGAGGGCAAGAATATTAAAAATTTTGCTGACGCAGGGGATTGGCTATTCCTTATTGTAAGCCATATCTCCATTAAGAAGGAAATAAAGAAGTGCGTTTCTGCTTACTTGATTTTCGCACGTGAAAGAGATAAAACTAATGAGGGTTCCCTCTCTAGTTTGGAAATTAAACGTTTTCAATTTCTTGAAAAGTATAAAGATTGTTTCATGGATACTCTACCAGACAAGCTACCTCCGGAACGTCCGGAAGATCATCGCATTGATCTCGTACTAGGTAGCTCTCCCCCAAACCTACCCCCTTATCAGGTTAGTCTTGCTCATAAAGAGGAAATGTTGAAGCAAGTCAATGAGTTTCTGAAAAAGGTCTAGTACGACCAAGTACTTCGCCTTACTGCTCTCCAGTTCTACTGGTGCAGAAGAAAGACGGCACGTTTCGAATGTGCATAGATTATCGATCTCTAAACAAGATCACTATCAAGAATCGCTTTCCAATACCCCGGATTGATGATATTCTCGATAAGCTGCAGGGAGCAAGCATCTTTAGTCGCATTGACTTAAAAAGCAGGTATCATCAGATACGCATATAGCCCCTGAAGATGTCCATAAGACTACCTTTCGCACAAATTTTTGACTTTATGAATTTTTGGTAATGCCGTTTGGCTTGACCAATGCTCTTGCCACATTCAATCAAATGATGGACCGAATTTTCAGCCCACACCGAGCTTTCACAGGAGTGTTCTTTGATGACATACTCGTCTTTTCAAAGACCGAGGACATCGGAAGCACTTGGATATGGTGTTTCAGGAATTGCGAAAGCATGAGTTGCATGTGAATGCAAAGAAGAGTGAGTTCTTCCTCACTGAGATACACTATCTCGGCCATATAGTCTCACACAACCAAGTGAAAATGGATCCCGCAAAGATCCAAGTCGTGCAAGATTGGCCAACTCCCACTACGAAACATGATGTATGAAGTTTCCTGGGATTGTGTTCTTACTATCGGAGGTTTGATGACATACTCGTCTTTTCAAAGACCGAGGACATCGGAAGCACTTGGATATAGTGTTTCAAGAATTGCGAAAGCATGAGTTGCATGTGAATGCAAAGAAGAGTGAGTTCTTCCTCACTGAGATACACTATCTCGGCCATATAGTCTCACACAACCAAGTGAAAATGGATCCCGCAAAGATCCAAGTCGTGCAAGATTGGCCAACTCCCACTACGAAACATGATGTTTTCGAAAGCATGAGTTGCATGTGAATGCAAAGAAGAGTGAGTTCTTCCTCACTGAGATACACTATCTCGGCCATATAGTCTCACAAAACCAAGTGAAAATGGATCCCGTAAAGATCCAAGTCGTGCAAGGTTGGCCAACTCCCACTACGAAACATGATGTACGAAGTTTCCTGGGATTGTGTTCTTACTATCGGAGGTTTGATGACATACTCGTCTTTTCAAAGACCGAGGACATCGGAAACACTTGGATATAGTGTTTCACGAATTGCGAAAGCATGAGTTGCATGTGAATGCAAAGAAGAGTGAGTTCGTCCTCACTAAGATGCACTATCTCGGCCATATAGTCTCACACAACCAAGTGAAAATGGATCCCGCAAAGATCCAAGTCGTGCAAGATTGGCCAACTCCCACTACGAAACATGATGTACGAAGTTTCTTGGGATTATATTCTTACTATCGGAGGTTTATCCGAGGCTTTGCTCAAGTAGCAGGACCACTTCATGACCTAACAAGGAAAAAGATCCCTTTCAGGTGGGGACCGAGACAACAAGGTGCCTTTGGTAGGCTAAAGTACCTATTAAGCCATGGATCTATTTTGATAGTGCCAGACTTCAAGAAACCATTCGAGGTTCACTGCGATGCTTTAGGTGATTGCATCGGTGCAATGCTTAACCAAGAAGCCCATGCAGGGCTTATGAAAGTAGACGACTTAAGGATGTAGAATTGCATGCCTCGATCTACGAGAAGGAACTTATGGCTGTGATCCACGCCTTGTCTACCTGGAAGCATTATCTTCTAGGAGCGGATTTTGTGATCAAAACCGATCACCAGAGTTTGCGGTATTTTCTTACGCAACGGAAATTATCTGAGAAGCAAATGAGATGGGCCAACTTTTTGTCCATGTTCCACTTCCAGATCCTCCATACGGCTGGGAGTAAGAATGTGGTTGCAGACGCATTGTCTAGACGGCCTAGGGTGAACGCAGTTCTTCTGTGTATCACCAAGAATTGGAATCACTTCCAGAGTTGTATCCGAATGACCCAGACTTCTCCTCCACTTGGAATAAATTTTAGAACGGAGAGGATGAATATCCCTATTCTATTCGGGATGGTTACCTCATCACTACCAAGCAATTTGCATGGTAGAACCATTGAGAAAGAAAATCATGGAAGAAGCACATGCTTCACCAAATGCAGGTCATCGGGGAATTCTCCCTACGACCTTAGCATTGGAAAGATATTTCTTTTGGCCAAGCCTTAAAGCAGACATTGATCAATATGTCAGGGAATGCTTGGTTTGCCAAAAAGTAAAGTATGATCGGCATAAGACGTTGATCAACCTTTACCTGTGCTTGATCAACCCTGGGAGAGTATTGCCATGGATTTTATTATGGATCTCCCAAAGACTCAAACTGGAAATGGTGCGATCTGGACTATCGTGGACAGATTTAGCAAGCAAGCTCACTTTATTACAGTTAAGAAAACAATCAAAGCAGACCATATGGCTAGAATTTTTCTAGCACAGATCTTTAAGCATCACGGGCTGCCCAAGTCTATTGTGAGTGATCAAGATCCTCGCATGATAGGCAACTTTTGGCGTGCCTTGTTTGATAACCTTGGCACAAAGTTGAATTTTTCTTCTGCATATCATCCTCAAACAGATAGGCAGAGTGAGATCGCTAATTACACAGTATTGGATATGCTGAAATCTTATGTGTCAGAAAGACAGTCTAATTGGGAGAAGTATTTGCCCCTTGTTGAGTACACATATGAAAATACCGTGCATTCGTCTACGAGGAAAGCACCTTTTGAGATTCTCTATGGTAAGCCTTTGCTTCCACGGATCCTTGTCACTAAGGATAAGATTTTCGCAGCAGATGAGTTTGTCCGGAATTTGGACACGGCCTATGGGCAAGTTAAGAGAGCAATTTTGCGCTCTCAGGAAAAACATAAGAAAGCTGCGGACAAGCACAGAAGGAATCTGGACTTAACAGTCGGTCAATTAGTCTTACTACTCAAGTTTGAGAAGGCAAGACTAAAGAAACAAGCGACTCAAAAGGGGAAAGTGGTAAAACTTTCCAATCGTTATTATGGACCGTTTAAGATAATTGACCAAGTGAACGATGTGACGTTCCGATTAGACTTACCATCTAATTAGAAGATCCACAATGCTTTCCATGTTAGTTTACTCCGGCCATATGTGGGACCGCCTCCAAGTCAGCCTATTGCTGAGGAACCTCCTGAGGTTGAGGAAACGGAAGAAATACTCCAACCGGAACAGATCATTCATCATCAGGAGCGGCCATTTAAGTCCGAGAAGATTACACGGAAGTATTTGGTAAAGTTTAAGAATTATTCTACTTTAGATGCTCAGTGGATGACCGAGCAGGAATTAACACCCTATCCCGAGATTCTGGAAGGATATGTACAAGCACTACACTTGAGGATAATTGTTTAGAAGCTAGAGGGATGTTGCTAAATGGACTATTTTCTTATTTTCTCGAGTAATTGCTTTTTGAAATTAGGATATTTAAAGATGTGCACTTGAACCGTAAGGTTAGGAACCGTAGATCTACTGGAATTATTAAAAGCCATCAAGAACGGAAAACGCTGATGCGTCATATGATGGGTGACATTAAGCATCGCGAAGGGGTTTTACCGTTAGTTCGGTGGGAGAGAGACCGGGAAACGAATATTCCTGATGCGTCACGTGATGGGGTGACGGGAGCATCGGAAAGGGAATATCTCGTTGGTCTGGCAGGAAACCCGAACTGGAAAGAGGAATACGCGTAAAGACGCAAGCACAAGAATAAAGATGGGTTCTGAGAAGCTTTTCTTAAAAAGTGGAATATTTTTAACGAGTTTTCCGGGAAGAGCAGACACTTTCCCGCGAGGAATCTATGTTTGCATTGCATTCGTCCATGTGGTTGCATCCAGGGACGCCTGGGAAGTGTTGTGAAAGGCATTGTTTTTAACTTATAAGGTTTTATTGAGTTTTTGGGCAGGTTCAGACCAATTTTAAAATATGCCGGCCGCCCACTTAATAAGTGGGCAGCCACTTAGAAAATAAAGCAACAAAACCAACCAGCGAATTCTCTCTCCCTATTTCGGATAGAACAGCCAAAAATAGAAAAAAAAAAAAAAAACGGTCGGGATCTCTACGCGGGCAGCTATTCGTGCCGTGGCCAAGGAGCTATAAAAGCACCACATGCCCTCACTGAAAGGGGAGTTACCAACGTCAGCAAGAGAAGACTCTACCGCTAGATAACGCAAGAGATCGCGAGACTACGAAGCACGGAAGTCGCTTTTCCCGTGCAAGAGCGACAGGCATCTATTATGGATTCGCCATACGAATTGTTGTCGTGTGTTTGTGTGTGTTTGCAGGTACTTCATCGCAAAGGAGAAGCGAGAAGGCTTCGGCCTACGCTTGGGAATTCCGGGAACGGAATTCGGAAATTGTCTACGGAGTCTCGACTCCAAGTATAGACGGAAAAAGGATTGAGAGCTTGTCTCTTGGATTTCCCTTACGGGAAGGAACGACCATCGAGTCAGAGATTTAGAACGGAGGGTTTTTCTCCGGTTTGTGCGTGTTAAAAGATTCTTCCTAATAAAGGATTCTCTTTAAGGGGGGGGACCAATCCATCTTCTGGTCCCAAATACTGTGTCGAACTTCTTCCTCGACTCTGTTTAGTTGAAAGATTATTTATTTTCATCTTGTTGATTATTCGTGTGCGCTCCCGTTTGTGACACCATCCGATCGGGTGTAATCTCAAGCCGCGCCGCAGGTGAAATGAAGTTGGTCTTGGCTCCTCCATCAAAAAAAATCAGGGCTTCTTGATCTTTCACTTTGCCCCAAGCTCGGCAAAGTTCTGTACTTTCATCAATCGTGCTTGCATCAACACCCATGCAATATGGAACCAGTCTTGCTTTCATCTTGCCTTTTATGCCACGTTCCTCAGCTTGCTCTCGAACTCTCGGGCCTGTCTTCATTCTGTTCTTGATGTGCCTTTTTAGGGCACTTCGCGGAGACGTGCCCATGTTCCCCGCATCCAAAACACTTCCCCTCTATGATGTGGTTGGCCCTCTCTCAAAGAGTAAGCTGGGCTCGTGAATCCTTAAATTTCTTTTCCTAGGAACTCTTTCTCTTTCTACTTTCATTGTTAAAAGTCTGTTGGGTTCTTTGAGTCAAGATCTCATCAGTGGGGTAAGTCAAATTGCCCGAATGTATAGCAAAAACCCCGTTTCGCATGACCCATCAATTCTTGAATAGAATTTGACTTTTGTTCCAAGAAGTAGTCTCGGATCTCAGTAGGAAGTCCGCAGCAAAACCGCTCAATCTGTTCTTTAATTGAGACCTCCTTAAATGAAGAGGCTGGTAGAAAAGAGTTCCAAAATCTCTCGCAATAAGTGTCCAGAGAATCTCCCTTGGTCATCCGAAGATGATTCCAAGCAGTTCGTATATATGGCACTCCAGAGTCAGCCAAGAAGAAATAAAAAGCCTTTTGAACTTCAATCATTTAACTGGAGCTTCCTTTCTCAGGAGAAGGGTGGACCATCAAGCATTTCCCTTGAAGAAAGGTGTAGCCCTCCTAATCTTGGAGTGCTCTGAGTAATGCCCTCCAGAGAAAGTTATGTCAAATTGTTGAATGAAGGCCAAAGCCCTCAGAGCATCTCGGAATCCAAAAAAAGAGTCAAACTTAATTGATTGTCCACCTTCTTTGAATTCTTTTACTTTCTTGCTTTTATCTTCGAGGAAGTCATATTGGTTGGCTTTGTAAAAATGCTTCTTCTTTGCATAAAACATGTGATCGTCGGAGTCCGAACTGTCTGAGAATGAGTCCTTTATAGAATTGTCAGAAACTGGGTGAAGTCTAGGCTTCTTTGCCTTTTTCTTGCCCTTTCCAGAGCTTTGCTTTTTGCCTTTTCTGTCTTCTTCGCTCGAGTCAAAAGACTATCAGAAGAAGAAGAAGAAGAACTAGGTTGTCGTTCAAATCGTACACACTTCTTCTGCTTTCTTATACCTAGTCTAATTTTTGGCAGCGAACACGTTCCAACCAATCGGATATCCCAGATGGCAAACTATGACC
Source organism: Adiantum capillus-veneris (assembly GCF_014529385.1). Lineage (NCBI taxonomy): Eukaryota > Viridiplantae > Streptophyta > Polypodiopsida > Polypodiales > Pteridaceae > Adiantum > Adiantum capillus-veneris. Next base: position 181,409,244 of record NC_140931.1, read on the forward strand.
TGTGGAGGAACAATCTCTCCTGGCCATAGGAGCTTGTGCCAATCAAATTCAATCAAAGGCTGTAGCTTGGATTTACGAAAGTTGACTTGCAATCCAGCTACCATACCAAACAAGTGCAGAGAATGCATACTCTTTTGTACATCCCCCGTATGGTTTCTGGGCAGGAACAGAAACTCATCAGCATAGGCCTGTCCTATAAATTGTTTCCCAAAAGGTAGAGTCAAACCATGCAAGCGGCCAAAGGAAGTCACGGCCTCAAGATGCAAAAGCAAGGGGTGAGAAGCAATTGCATAAAGTAAAGCACTAAGGGGACACCCTTGTTTGACTGAACATCCAGAGCCCAAGGGCCTGTGAGAGATCCATCCAACAAACCTGCAGAAGTGCTCTGAGCATACAAGCGAAAGAACACCTATGAAATTTTCGGCCCAAATCCTAGCCTTTGCATTGTTTCGGCAATGTAATCCCAATGTACAGTATCAAAGGCCTTTTCAATGTCAACTTGCATGACCAATACATCTTGTTGAGTGTATTCGCCAGATTGTCAGTAATGTGCGGACGAGGTATGAAACCATATTGGGACTGATGAAGTCCTTGATGCAGGTAATCTTTAATACGATCGACTATCATTGTGGCCATCAATTTGCAGACTACCGGCATAAGAGTGATGGGCCACCACTCAGAGAACTTCTCGCATAAAGCATGCTTTGGCAATAGCTTGAGCAGCCTTTCTTTCCAAGAGACGGGAATTTCTTGCTTCTTCCATGCCGCATTCATCATTACCAGTTGCTTAAGGTCGTCTCAACAGAACAGGAAGAATTCGACAATAAGCCCATCCCAACCAGGGATTTTCCATCTGCCCTTGTCTAGCAAGTTGGCATGCAACTCCGCCTCGGTCAAAGCGACTTCCAAATTTTGTGCCTGCTAAACAGAAACGATTGGAGCAACATGCCATCGAAAAAATTTGCATGCTTGTCTGACTTCTTGTGCAAGAGAGGGCAGGGCTACGAAGATCTTCAACTAAAGCCTCTGCTAACTCTTGTAGGGAAGATGTCCACTCCCCGGAGGGAAGTTTGACTCTTTTTATGTCTTGAGATTGACGGGAATGATGCAAATGCTTGAAGAACTGTTTGGAGGCACAATCTTTATTAGCAAAAGTGTGTTGTCTTGCACGAGTTTGCCTTTTAGCCAGTAGTGCAAGCTGAAAGTAATGCAGTGAGTTCAACCGCTGAAAGCGGGAAAGAATTATCCATATGCATTATTTGTTGACATGTATCCCTTGCCTGCTAAACATTGCCTCCTAGCTAAGATATATAGTGCTCGCCATAAGCACTAACAACACATTGGACACACATAACAAAGCGGTACCATGGAACATCCATATCAATATGAATCTTGGAGATCAAGGCCAGGATTATAACCATAATCAGATTACGGAAAACTTTATGCGTCAGATAGGCATTATTTGTTAGTTACACCACCGTTACTTTGCCATTTTGTACGGCTAGTGATTGTCCCAGGTTGGCCACCCATCGCACATCATGTAGATTGCATGGACTGAGAAGTGCGAGTGAAGCTTCAGATGCATAACGGCACTACTTTTGCATTGTAGAATGTCAAACATGTGCCCAAGATTACAAAGAGTTTGCTTTCTATAGAGCAATTGGATGACCTTGGTTACACTACAGTATTTGGTAATCGTTCTTGGCTGATCCGCAAGAACAACCTTGTCATGATGAAAGGTCGTAAAAACGGACCCATGTACTCTATGTTTGTATTGAGTGTTGACGACCACTCTATCTATGTTGCTGAGTTGCCGTCTATTGAGTTGTGTCATAGCCGGCTAGGGCATATTAGCCAGAAGGGAATGAAAACACTTCAGCGTTTTGGCTACTTACCTGTGTTAGAATACACGGATTTTCCATCGTGTAAGCATTATCTATACGTCAAACAAATTAGGTTGACATCTTCGCCATTGAACAAGAAACCAAGAGAACCCCTAGACTTGGTGCACAATGATTTGTGTGGTCCAAAACCACATAAGACTCTAGGGGGAGCAAACTACTTTCTCACGTTCATAAATGATTCTACCAAAAAGATGTGGGTGTATCTCCTTAAGCGTAGGGAAGAAGTCTTTTCTACGTTCCAGAAATTCCTCGCCATAGTTGGAAACCAATCAAGAAAAAAGCACAACGATTTTCGCACGGACAATGGTGGAGAATATGTCTCCATGGAGTTCAAGGTTTTTGCAATCGAAAAGGCATTCACAGGCAGTTTACTGCTCCGTACACACCTGCACAAAATGGGATAGCTGAAAGGATGAATCGCACGATTCAAGAGCGAGTTACCTCTATGATTTCTATGACAAAGCTTACTCCAGAGTTTTGGGGGGAAGTTGTTCTAACAAGAGTGCACATTATCAATAGGTCACCTAGCTCTTTCCTTTGAATTTCAAGATTCCAGAGGAATTGTGGACTAGGAAAACGCCAAGCTATGAGCATTTACGTGTGTTTGGATGTGACGCATACGCACATGTGCCCAAAGAACTTCGTCGCGAGTTAGGCCCTAGGTCACACAAATGTATTTTTATTGGCTATGGTGCAGATGGACAGATGAAGTATCGTCTCTAGCACCCAGAATCCCCAAAAGTCATTCGTAGCTCACATGTCATTTTCAATGAATCAAAGATGCACAAGAAGCCCATTAAAGAAATTGAGTATAGACGTGTTCGATTTGAGAATATAGCCTCCCAACTAACTCAGTTTAGTAGTGATGCACCTAATCTTCAAGTGAAAGATACTACTATTGCTCAAGAGAGAGCAGAGTCCAATAGTCAAGCACCGAGACGCTTTGAGAGAGCATCACGTGCGTCTGAGCAGTTTCAGACGGTATACACCACATTTTGATCACTGACATTGGAGAGCCAACCTGCTAAGAAGCTATACAGATGGATGATAGCGTTAAGTGCGAGCAGTTTCAGCCGGGTATACACCACATTTTGGTCACTGACATTGAAGAGCCAACCTGCTAAGAAGCTATACAGATGGATGACAGCGTTAAGTGCGAGCAAACTATGCAATCAGAATAAAATTCGATTGTGGCTAATGAGACATGGGATTTGGTTGAACTACCACAAGGAAAACATGCTTTACCTTGCAAGTGGATACACAAGAAGAAGTATACAGCGGAAGATCCCGAGCCTAGGTACAAAGCTCGTCTAGTTGCCAAGGGTTTCAAGCAGCAAAAAGGTGTGGATTCTGATAAGATTCTCTCTCCAGTAGTCAAGATGACTACACTTCGCACCGTGCTTGGTTTGGCTGCTATCCAAGACATAAAACTTGTCCAAATGGACGTGAAAACATCTTTTCTTCACGGGGATCTAGATGAAGATGACTACATGAAACAACCAGAGGGTTTCATATGTGAAACTCAAAAGCCAATGAGGGCAGAATTGGTTTGTAGACTTAAAAAGGTAGTCTCTGGCCTCAAGCAAGGTTCAAGGCAGTGGTACCAAAAGTTTGACAAATTCAATGTTCATGCAGTCTCAGGGTTACATAAGGAGTCAAGAGGATCACTGCTTATACACAAGAAAGTTAAACGATGGTTCTTTAATCATCTTGCTCTTGTATGTAGATGATGTGCTCATCGCAAGAAAATCAATTGATGAGATCAATCAGTTTCAAGAGATGCTAAACCCTCAGTTTTCCATGAAAGGCTTGGGAAATGCCAATCACTTTCTTGGTATGCGCATCAAGAGAGATAGGCAACGTGGAATTGTTGAATTGTCTCAAGAAAAGTAAATCCACAAGGTCTTGCAACGTTGTGGTATGCAGGGAGGGAAGTCATTGAGTACCCCAATGTAAGCATACTTAAAACTTAGCAAGGAAGATACTCCCAAGACAGATGTTGAGAAAGAGGAAATGGCGAAAGTGACTTTGTATAGACTAACTATACTGACGCCACTATTGGCCACCCCTATTGGCCACCCCGACCTTCAAGTGAAAGGTTGTTGGGATGTAGGCCAGGTGGCCATGGGAACCACCCCTAACTATATTTTCTCTCTAATCAATATAGGGAGAGAAAGTGAGAGTTGACTTGCACTCTCACTTTCTACTCCACTAACCCAAAGTCTGTGTCTGGATCTCCTTCCCCTCTTCTCTCCTTCCCCCTCTTGCACTCACTGCATGGATCCTCGATCCTCACACCCCCAAATCAACTCTTTTGCAACCCCCATCTCTTGCAGTCTGCACATCAATCCAGCTCTTGGCACTGTATCGAAGGCTTTGCGGAAGTCCACAAAGCAACGATAGAGCCATCTCCCACGTGATCTCCCCTCCTCAATAATGGCTTTGAGTGTCAGAATATGATCAAGAGTAGAGAAACCTCTCCTGAAACCAGCCTGTCCTACTGCCCGTACACCCTCTCTCTCTACCCATCTACTCAACTGCTGCTCAAGGATGGATGCGTACAACCATGCCAATGTGTGTCCAATAATAATAATGCAGTAGTTCCTAGGCTCCATGGGGTCCCCTGACTTGAAGATAGGTACAATCGTGGACAAACTCCAAGTATCAAGTAGGCCCTCGCACATGACACAGTTGAACATCACTGCTAGAAGCTTTGCAAGCAAATCTTTGGCATGTATAAAATGCTCAGCTACCAAACCATCGTGATCATATGCTCTCTTAGTCTTCATCCTGTCGATGGCTTTCTTTACCATCTCGGTGGTAAAGAAAGCACATGTGTGTGGGCATAGCTCTGGCGGATCTGGAAGAGGCGGCTGCCCCCAGACGGTGTAGAGAGATGATGCATAGTGACCCCATACCTCCATAGAAGTGATGACCGGTTGGGGGAGTGCTCGTGGAAGAGTTGCCATGCCTCGCCTGAATCCTGGCTCAAAAACAATTGATATAAATCCTACTCTAGCCGAGCTAGAAACGGCCTCTTCTTTCGTCCTCCCAAACACCGAGAAGCAATCGTGACTGCCTGTGAGCAATGAGAGAGAGAGAGAGAGAGAGAGAGAGAGAGAGAGAGAGAGAGAGAGAGAGAGAGAGAAATGAAATGAGTTGAAATGTAATATTAACGCCTTCAAAAGGTCAAAATGACCTATGAGACCAAAAGGTTACATGTGGTGAATCTTATACCAGGTCTGGGTACAAAAAGTACAAAGAACTGAAAAGAAAATAGTGGGTAGGGGTGGAGTGAAAGCTGATACAAAGGGGGGGTGAGCTGACAGCAGAGGCATCATATACATATACATATACATCAGTATCCAATAGGACAGCTCCTATGTCCGGATCCTCTGTCTCAATCTGCGTCGATGTCGAGAGGGCCCCCTCATCCGTGGGCAACGGGACCTCCCCAACTCTATCGCCTAATCAAGCAGTATGCCTCTGGTGCCTATGGTGCTGCTCGAACTCCTCTGTCTGCGATTTAAAGAAATCTGTAATCTGCCGCTATTGCTGGATCTCTCTCATTGTGCACCTCTTCAAGAGGTCCTCTCTGTATCCAACTCATATACCTTCGAAGATAAGTTCAGAATAGTCTAGACTCACGAATTATAAGAGGGAATAAAGCACTCATAAAACTATAAAAGCAAGGGACAGAAGAAAAGAAAAGAAAAACAAAAACAAACAAACAAACAACTAAATCGCTTTGTTTCCTACGAAACAAAACTACATAAAACAAAACATTATTAACTTAAAAATGTTTTTAGAAAAGGCATGTGTAAAATAAGTTGACGCAATTTACTTGGCTTGAAACAAGTACTCAACTTTAAGCAAAAAAAAAAAAAAAGGGATAAGACATCTTAAAAACTTAATCCTAGAAATCAAACTTCACACAACAACTTCGTATCCAATTCATGTGTAAGTTGTATCCATGCCCCTTTCCTATCCAACTGAATCAAGTCCTATTTGATGAGTCTGGTAATCTCTGCCCTAGTGAGGGAGATGGAGGGTGCATCCAAAGAGTACTGAAATGGGGGTAGCCGATCCATACTAAAGCCATGTCGCTGAAACCAAGATGCCATCTCTGCATAACAACATGATCTATCTCCCTGCAATGCCAGTTGTTGCGAAGACTCTAGTGCTAATCGAGCATATCTGTCTCTAGGGAGAACCCAAGTGCTATGCATAAATGAAACTGATTGAGTGACTGCCTCCACTACCAATGGAGAAGCAACGAGCTCTGCCCTAACAATGTCATGCGGTACTGAGGCCTTGGCCCTAATCATTCGAGAAATCATAGACGCCCAGGCATGGCCAAAGTGACAAGAGTGTCAAAGAGCCAAGGCTTTGTCCGAGGTTCCTGGAACTAAACATGCCAACATATCCTCTAAAGTCTCCCCAATGTTGCATAGGCTCTGGTCAATCTCGTATCTGTTGCACGCCTTAGGGAAAATACTCGACCATTGAAAACCACCCAAGATAAGTATTATGCATATACTCCACAGTCTCTCGACCATATGTAAAAGTGGGGGCAGAGCTGCTTACCCATTGTGGCGTAGTGTTAAAGACCATTACGTTGGTCTTACCAAGGTTCAAACCAACCAACCAAGGCCTGGAGAGAGAGAGAGAGAGAGAGAGAGAGAGAGAGAGAGAGAGAGAGAGAGAGAGAGTTGCTCAAATCAACCAACCAAGGCAATGAATTGTCTGATTATACAATGGGGACAGAGTGCTACTTATACCCTGAGGAACCTTAAATACCCCTCTCAAGAATTGCCCAACCTGGTATCATGTCAAATAGGTAAAATAAATACCTAAAATGACAAAACAAATAACTAGGATCTCACTGGGCATTCACTTGAGATGCATAAACTTTAACAAGAGAACCAAGGTAAAATAACAAGCATGTCCTCTTCCAAAATTATACATTTTCTTAAATGTACATTGATAATTGTCATTTTTTTGATAGGGACCAATATTAACTTACAGAGTATCGTCCAGATGAATTGCAAAATGGCCACCGCCCCCAAAAGAGATTGCATCATTTGTGCATAAAAGGTAATACCTGTTTGCACCTGTAAACTAAACACTTCAGGGTGCTGTAAAGAACAACCAAACTCGTTGTCAACCAAATGTCACTGAATGACAACCTTGGTAACCAATAGTAGCTCAGAGCACAAAAGGAAACACTGAATTCACAATACCAAGAACAAAGAAGCTGTATAGCTAAATGGAGAAAGAATGAAAAAATGCATACTCCTAAGTTTCCCACAGCTTCCAAGTTAATTTCCCAGCATAATATTGCTGGAAGTTTTCAACTTCCAAGTGCTATATCCTAGTTAATAAATGACACTTACCCATCTATTGTAAGCATGAGATTTCTTTTTAAAAGGACAAAAGAACAAGGTAAACCAGTAATAAACTGCAAGCTTTAGTACTAAACTGCTAGCCTACATAGCAAACCAGTGATAGACTGCAGCTTGCAATGCACTATCCGAGAGTAGGTCCCTTTCCTTGAAGAGTATGCAATGCACATCTTCGTGAAGACATTGACTAGTAAAACCATCACTCTCGGGGTGGGTGAGCCCTCTAATACTTTCGGCAATGTGAAGATAAACAAGGAGGGCATTCCTCCTTATCAGCAGCAGATCATTTTTGCTGGAAAGCAGCTTGAAGATGGAGGAACTCTGGCTAATTACAATATTCAGAAAGAGTCAACCCTCCACCATGTACTCAGGTTGAGAGGCAGTGCCAAGAAGATAGAGGACGACTTGCACCAAGCTCAAGAAGCCTAAGCACAAGAAGAAGAATGTCAAGCTCGTTGTGCTCCAACTCTACAAGGTCAATGGCTCCGGAACGACTTCCTAGGGGGTGCCCAAATGCGGAATGTGGAGCTGGAATTTTTATGGTCAATCATCATGATCGCCACTACTGTGGCAAATGTGGCCTCTCCAATGTCTATCAGAAGGCTTGATGTTTGTGACTTTGGAAAGCAATATGAGCAGCTAGTGCTCTATTGAACTACAAAATTTTTGAACAGTAATGTTGTAGCCTACTCTTGGGTTTTAAGAGAGAGAGAGAGAGAGAGAGAGAGAGAGAGAGAGAGAGAGAGAGATTGCTCTTGACCAACAAACCACGGCAATGAATTGATGATTTTACAATGGAGACACGGGTGCCTCTTATGCACTAACTTGGGGGCCTTACGAACCCCCCTAAAAAAATTGCCCAACTAGAATCATGTCAAATAAGTAAAATACATACCTACTAGACAAATTAAATGCTAGGACCGCATTGGGTATTCACTTGAGATGCATAAACTTAAACACCCTCTCTACAACTCATAGTGGACATATGTAGCAAGACCAAGTCAATGAAGAAGCTACCATGGACACCCCAATAGTGGCCCCTATTGGATACACCCCCTATTTGCAACCACCAACCTGTCACCTGAAAAGAATATCATCTTGAGCGTCTGTTGCCTAGTAGAAATTTGAACTGCCGACCACACTACGTCTGAGAATCCCCACTAGTGAACTATAAACACATCACGTCCAAGATTTCCAAGATAATGAACTTTGGAACACACATTGTCCATAATCCTGCCAACAACAACGGATTGTGCGCATATACATAGTGTTTTTGTATACGTCATGTTGGTTCCTTGCCAAATGCAATGTGCCTTGAACTCAAACACACAAGCTCAAAACACTAATGAAGTGAACTATGGCGCGCTGGTCCAAATCAAGTATTGAAGTTGCCCCTCTCTACCACTCACGTGCCTATCTCTGGCTGAACCATGTTGCGGAAACCACCACCGGACTAGAAGGCTAGAGTTATTGCCAGTGTAGTATGTGCCACACCGGCACACTCCGTTGAGTCCTTCGCAGAATCATTGTCATTACCATCCTCATCATGCTTGCCCCTTTGCTTTTGTCCTTTGACGAGCTTTTGACTTTGCCTTTGGATGAGCAATCCCGAGACAAATGACCATGCTTTTCACAATTACAAAAACTTCTCTTAGACTTCTTTGTAGTTTTCAAAGCAACAAGTTCTCCCAACTTATTCTAGAAACTCAAACCTTGCTTGGGAGATTACCGTTACCTCCTCAATGAGAAAAGAGACGATATCATCAAATTCCAGCTTTTCCTTTGTGATTTGCAAGCGGGGAGATTAAGACGGCTTCCTCCTCAATGAGAAAAGAGCTGAGATTGTCAAATTCCAGCTTTTCCTTCGTGATTTGCAAGCATAATGTCCTTGCCACCGTTTCGTACTCCTCATGCAATTTTATAAGTACCAAGGCAGCTAAGTACTAGTCAATGCACTTTTCATAGCCAATATTTGATAATGGATCACCTTCGCCTTCATTATAAAGGATTAAATGAAGTTCGGGTGTCAAACTTGATGGAAAAAAACTGTACAAGCAGGGTGACCCCTCACATCGTAGAGTCTCGATCAAACATTTCACCGAGCCTTGGCCACATTTCAATGGCAGTTTTTAAAGTCTGTTTAGATGGAGAGACTTCCTTCGTGAATGTCTCTACAATGGCCTGCATCGCCTTCGCATCACACGCATCCCAATCAACACATGATTTGAGATACTCGTCATCCTGAAGTCGGATGTACCTATTGTTGCTCGCCCTTGGCCGCGTCTCCCAGCTGTCGACGATGTCCTATAAGCCTTTACAAACCAACCATAGCCTCATGATAGATTCCAATAAGCATAGTTGTCTTGGTTCAATTTGTCGTTGGCGTTCGAGCATGAGGGTGCCATAGCTTGCGCGAGCAAGCCCTTTGAGGGATGTCAAAGAACTGTAAGCCAGGGCCGATCAGATGGCGTTTCGAAACACCTCACAATTTGAACCCTCCCGTTTTCAGGCACCTTTCAAAAGGCTATGTAAGTCATTGGCTTCATTCCCTCATTGGAGTAACGTTTCAAGATGCCTCACGGAATAAACCTCCCAGTTGAAATGCTGTCAAAAAACCTGCAACCTACAGCTCTCCACTGCCACGGCATTTCAAAACGTTGGACCCCAACGGCAGCAAACTCTGGTCATTGAAGCCCTTTGTGCCAAAATTCAAAAACACTCCAAAAAACGTAATCGTGTCGGGGACTCAAAAAGCCTAGCGTTTTAAAACGTAAGGAAGAACGCTGCACACTACCAATGTCTTTCTTCTTTTCCTCACAGCGCCTACTTCACGATCACTGAGCCGAGTGCTCTGACACCATGTCAAAAGTTTGATGATTATACAAAGGGGGCAGAGGTGCGTCTTATATACTAGCTTGGGGGTGTTATGAACCCCCCTCTACAAATTGCCCTACCCCTCTACCTCTTACATACCAACTTGGGGGCCTTATGAGCCACCACCACCCCCCCCCCCCCCTCTCCTCTGCAAATTGCCCTACCAAGAATTATGTCAAATAAGTAAAAAAATACCTACTAGACAAATTAAATGCTAAGACCACATTGGGCATTCACTTGAGATGCACAAACTTTAACAAAGCTTACCCAACATCCTCATCATCATCATCATCATCCTCAACAATATCATCATCATCATCACATAATAAATATCATCTCAAATCATATCTAGAGGGGTACAATCACATGAGGTATAATGAGGTGTACAATGGAGAAAGTATACAATGGTAATCAGCCCTTGAACTCTTTCATGAGTCTCTGAAACATGGCCTCAATGTCCTCCATAGTCAACTCTCTGGTAGGGGTTGGGGGTCGATGTCGCTCAACGATGCTCCGTAGTCTTTGATGTAGACCACGTCTACGATGTGAATATCCTTGCATCCTCGTGGTTATGAGCTGCCAAGTTGGATGTCTCAATCAAGCAAGATGCCCCAATGAGGGTGTGACTTGGTAACCTGTGGTGGGCCATCCCGAGTAGGCCTCTGTATGGATCCTCTATGTGTAGGTCCTCAGCTCTTGAGAGTAGGCTCTCTGAGTCTACGGATCTCCAGAAAGAAGAGACCTAAGCACCTCTAATCATAATAATCCATGATGCCGGAAGTGTTCTGGCACCCTTGTGAGCTTGTACGTAGGACATGCATGTCCAGGCACTTTAGTGTAGCTCCATACCCTCTAATTGCACAAGAGCACGATCCGTGTCTACTAGGTGTAGGCATTGGAGGTGTTTCCATTAGTACCAAGTCTAGGCATAGTCTGCATGTGAACAGCCTCTTATTAATAATTCTCCATGTTATTAGTAAGTGACACTTTGCAAGATCGTGGAGGCTAAATAAGCACTGCTGGACCTAGCCTTATGTTGCTATATAAGTGAACCTATGGGGTCACCTGAAACCGGCCTGTTCAATCCAAAAAGGGCGGTAGACTTTACTTTAAACCTTGATTTAGCTTTCACCCATTATTAGTCGTCTATTTTACCTGTACTTTCAAGACACAACAGAGGGGAGAGGGATACAGGCTGCTAGATTGCACCTGTATGAGTGGACAGACACCAGATTGGCCCCTAACTTAGGCGCCCCTTTCGGTATTTCTTTATTGTTCAAAAGAGGGAATAAACGCTGTGGTTCCTACAAGCTGCCCCGCACAAACTCGGCTGAATTTCCACTGTTCCAGCCCGATTTCGGCAGCATAACTGTACTAGAACCTTTCACGGTCAGTATTCCCACGCATTGACTGACTTTCCCGACGCATACGGGCACTTTGCAAAACCTGGCGAGAATCTGCAGCACGCTGAATTCTCTGTTTTCAGCCCTGAAAATGCGCCAGATCGCCTGTACAGCGGTCCCCTTGCGTCCCCGAACCTCCTGGGGGTATTAGGGTCCGTTTAGGGCCAAAACCCTAAACCTGCAAAAATACACAGCAGGCTGTAATTCACTGTTTCGGGCTCCGTTTCGCGTGCCGGTCGCATCCCTAGCAAGTCCTCGAGCTCCCGCACCTGTAGGGCTACTTGCCCTTTGAATCGGACGAGATTTCTGGCGTGAAACCTCTCCGAATTCACCTGTACCTACGGGGGGGATTAGCCGCTAGCTAATCCAGTACCTGTGCAAGAGGCTCTTGCCTCGGCAATCGCGCATGAACCCACACAACTGTACATTGGTCAAATGAAGAGCCCACTAGAGGGGCATAACATACTGCCAAAGGGGAGAGAGAGGGCAGTGCGTAGCGTGCAGGGCATCACTCCTGGCACCGCACTGTGCATAAGAGGGAAAGCAAGCACTCCATAGCTCTTAACCTGTGACAGAGACTTGCAAAATGAGCCTCCCAGCTATAAATCACGTTTTTGCCTTCTCTATAAGTAGTAAACTGGCCTCAAAGTGCCAAGTGTCACTCATTTGTGCATTTTCCCGCTTTAGACCCTCGGGTCTAAAAATATCTCACCTGCAGCCTCTGTTGACTTGGCCACAGAGTAACAAAATGATCCCCATGTCAAACTGCACGTAATGACGCGAAGACATTTTCAGGTCCCAAAATAGCAGTTCCCTAAATTTTAGGAGATGCTGCCATTATATCTTTCTAGGTCATCCGACCCTCTTTGTACACTGTGGCCACATCCAAAACTGAAATGTAGCCTCTGTAGCAAAGGATTCCACTTTGGCTAGTCAATGACCCCACTTGGCTAACCATAGTCCTTGTCCAACCTTAGTGCTCTCTTGCCCTCAGGCCTGGACTCCCTCTGGACAGTTCCACACTAGCTATGCAATGCAGGGCAGTTAGATTTCCCGAGGGGTGTTTCCAAAAAGTGAAAGTAAATAGATAATAAGAAAGAAATCAACAAAAAGGATAGATAGTAGTCACACGCTGGTGACATACCCCCCTCTTGAAATCTCAAACGTCCTCGTTTGCATCTATGTCGTACAAGCTCCTAGTCAACATTGATGTATTCAACACCTGTCGACACATGTACGACACATACATGCTCATTGTCAACCCTGGTGTATTCAACACCTCGTCGACTCATGTATTGCTTGCGTGTGAACCCTGTCCCAATGACATAGTGGTAGCTTCGCACTCTGCCATTGCTTTGAGTCACTAACTTTCCAATGACAAAATGGTAGCTGCACATTTTGCCACTGTCTTATAGTACACGTTGGATCCCGTAACACTTTCGAGCATACCCAAACCGACAGTTTAAGAATGCAGTTACACATGTACTCCTGAATAGAAGCAATCATTGTATCCTTGACAAACTGACAAGAAATACTCACTTCTATAGCACTAACCAAACTTTTGGACATTCCATAAGAGCAATTGCCAAACTGACAATCTGTACAGCTCTAACATTCATGTAACAGGTATTTGATTTGAGCTCACTTTAAATACCATGTACATCATTTGTTTCAGAAGCCATTGTCACACTGACAATCCATGTAGCTTTGAAACTCAAGGGGTCAAGGTAGGTTGCAAATCGAAGGCTTCCAGGTAAAGTGATAACACAGTTGGTGACTCTGCAAGTTCACCTTCTTCCATCCACTTAGCATCCATTGGTGGATAGTTTCTGAACTTTACCAAGTAACGCCTAGCAACCTTGCCTTTCACTTTCCTTTCTTTGTGTGCCAAAATCTGTTCAGGGACCAAGATCTCGTCAAGTTCCTCGACTTCCGGCTGATCTTCAGCTGGCATATCTTCTGGCACATCACCCACATAGGGTCTGAGAAGACTCACATGAAACGCATTGTGAATCTTCCAACTGTCAGGCAATTTCAGCCTATATGCAACATCACTGATTATGTCGCACACTTGAAAAGGCCCATAGTAACGCATGCTGAGCTTTGGAAACACTCTTTCCTTGCCCTTCATCTTCTTTAACCTTGCCTTTTCAAAGCGTAAAAGCACCCAATCACCAAGTGAATATACCACTTCACGACGGTGACGATCAGCTGCTTTCTTTTGCTTTGCCTGAGTCCTTTCTAAGGCCACTTTGACCTTCTTGTACATTTCATCCATGTCTTGAACATACTTATCTGCTTCAAATATCTTGTCCTTTGTATGCAGTATGGGAGGAACTTTCTTGCCACCTTCAACTATCTCGAAAGGTGCCTTGCCAGTTGATGAATGCACTGTATTATTGTATGCATACTCCACCAATGGCAAATACTGCTCCCACTTTCCTTTATGCTCTGACACATAACACTTCAGCAGATCTAGGACAGTAGAATTTGCCTCTTCTGACTGCCCATCTGTTTGAGGATGAAATGACGAAGAGAATTTGAGCGTGGTACCCATATTCTCAAACAAACCTCTCCAGAACAAACTTGTCATGCGTGGATCACGGTCGCTAACAATCGACTGTGGCATGCCATGATACTTGAAAATATTGCTCATAAACAAGCGTGCCATCTGATCTGGCTTTATCTTCTTCCTGACAGGAATAAAATGAGCCTGTTTGCTGAATCTGCAAATAATGGTCCAAATACCATCATTTCCTGTCTGCGTTCTTGGAAGATCAAAGATAAAATCCATAGCAATACTTTCCCATGGTTTATCTGGAATAGGTAGGGGTTGCAATAACCCTGGTGCCTTTTGCCTGTCAAACTTGACCTTTTGGCATATTAGGCATTCTCGCACAAAGGCATCCACATCCCTTCTCAATGTAGGCCAATAGAAGAATGTCTCAACCGCTTTAACTGTAGCATCAATACCACGATGCCCTGCATACGGTGGGACATGACTCTCTTCCATAACTTTGCGTCGCAATGGCTTTGTGACACACAATCTGCCATGCATCATCATGAACCCGTCTTTAAGAAGATAGTGTTCATGACGTTGTCCATCCATTAGTTGCTCGAAGACCCTTGCAAAATCTTCATCATTTGCATACTGTTCTCTCATATCATCAAGTTCATGATGATAAGGAATCGACACAGCTGAAATTTGTGGCTTCCTTGACAAGGCATCGGCCACAACGTTCTTCTTGCCTTCCACATGCACAATCTGAAAATGGAACATGGACAAGATATTTGCCCATCGCATATGCTTTTCAGATAACTTTGTCTGTGTCAAGAAGTATCGCAAGGTCTGATGGTCCGTTTGGACAACGAAATCTGCACCTAGCAGGTAGTGTTTCCAACTTAAGAGCGCATGAATCACAGCCAGTAACTCTTTCTCATAGACCTGCATGGTCATCTCTGGCCCTTGCAAAATTCTGCTCTCATAGGCTACTACCCTGCCATCTTGCATTAGCACAGCACCAATGCTACTACCGCAGGCATCACATTGGACCACAAATGACTTCCTAAGATCTGGCAACACAATGACTGGATCCGAAGTCATCTTTTCCTTTAAGAGATTAAAAGCTGAAATCTCTTTTTGTGTCCATCTAAAGGTGACTGCCTTCTTTTGAAGAGCATGTAAAGGTGAAGCAATCTCAGCGAAATTTCGGATAAACCTTCTGTAATAGGAGCATAGTCCCAAAAAGCTTCGGATATCATGCACCGTCTTCAAATTTGGCCATGACTTGATCGCTTCAACTTTTGCAGGATCCATTCTGACACCATCCTTTGAGACAATGTGTCCCAGAAAGTGAATCTCTTCCAGAAAAAACTCACTTTTCTTTGCATTGATGAGCAACCTATGACTGCGTAGCTCTTTGAACACAATGGCCAAGTGATGCCTATGCTCCTCTTCATTCTTTGAGTAGACTATCATGTCATCAAAGAATGTACCAACAAACTGCTGGTGTGGACGGAAAATTCTGTCCATCATCCTATTGAACGTAGCAGGAGCATTTGTGAGACCAAAGGGCATCACTAAAAATTCGTAAAGGCCAAACGTTGTTCTAAAAGCAGTCTTGTGCACATCCTCTGATCTAATGCGGATCTGATGATACCCACTCTTTAGATCTATCCTGCTAAACATAGCTGCTCCTTCTAATTTGTCCATAATATCATCAATTCTAGGTATAGGGAACCTATTCTTGATGGTATTCTTGTTCAGTGCACGGTAGTCGATGCACATACGCCATGAGCCATCTTTTTTCTGCACCAACAATACTGGAGAACAGAATGGAGATGAACTGGGCTGAATCAGCCCTTTTTCTAACAGCTCCTGTACTTGGCCCATTATCTCTTTCTGCTGAGCCGCACTAACCCTGTACGGAGGCTTATTTGGTGGGCTACAGCCTGGCACCAAATCTATCGCATGGTCCTCGGGTCTCTCTGGCGGTAATTGAGACGGTAATGAATCGGAAAAACAGTCACTATACTGTTGTAAAAACATTGACCTTTCTTTATCTAGCACAGATAAATTTGATTCATCACAATCTGACACTTCACGTGCAAAAACCAAGTACGCAGAAAGATGCTTTTTCATTACAGAAGTAATAGCAGAAGCTGATACAGTAGGAATAGACTCCCCTTTAAGCTTTACATCCAGAATATGAGTCTTTCCCCTGCTCTGTACAGTGATCTTTTTGTTGTAGGCATCCATGATTCCCTGTACACGAAATAACCAAGGAATACCTAACAACACATCACATCCGTCCAGTGGCATGATGTAAAATTCTTCAGCATCTACATAGGACTGGATATGTAGACGCAACTTTCCAATGATGGGTGTCACAGCCTCTGTATGGCCAGGACATGCCAAACCTGCCTCTGCTGTATACCCCATCTCTTCAGGTCTGATTCCCAACTTTGAAGCCAATTCTGGGGAAATAAAGTTGGCTTTGGCACCTGGATCAAAGAAGATAAGCACTGTTTGATCCCTAACCTTTCCCCATGCTCTGCAAAGCTCACTTGCATCTGAATTTGGCTTGTCGCCCACCATATCTGGCACTAGACCAGCCATGGGCTTCTTTCCCTTCCTGTCCTCCTTGTCTTCAGAATCAGCTGGCCTTTTCTTTGTAGGACAGTTGTAAGCAATGTGGCCAGGCTGCTCACATATAAAGCATTTGTTCTCTGTCCTCAGGACCTTCTTTTGCTCTTCTGACTTGCGAGGAAAACGTCTTTTCCATTTCTTTGCTGGTCCTTTTTCTGATTCAGCCGTAGCTTTGTCTTTCCCTGCGTTGGCTGACTCCTGAGTCCCTTTAGGAGCCTCATTGGGAACGTGCTTCTTGGCTGAATTTTTCTTGCCTGATCCTGCCTTGACGCCAGTGTTAAATTCACAATCTTCTCCCTTGAGCAAACCATTGCCAGTGTTTGCTACCTCGATGAGCTGCGTCAAAGTAGTGACTTTGGTCTTTGTGCAGTATTTTCTCAATCCTTTGGGTAGGCCACAACAGTATTTTTCAATCTGTTCTGTCAATGGCACAAACCTATAGGAAGTTACTGGAAGTAGAGCTTTCCAAAACTTCCGATTGTAATCATCCAGATTTCTGCAAGTGGCAGCATTAAGCTGGTGCCATTCTGTCATGACATCTGCTTCGAAATCATCAGATAACCATGCTGCTGCAAAAATCTGCTTGAAGTAAATCCATGTGGACGGAGCTTGCCCTTGAAGCAATAAAGTTGTCCACCATTGTCCCGCATTCCCTGTCAAGAAAGTGGCTGCCTTGCGGACCTTTGAAGCCTCTGTAAAGTTTCCCCCTGCATAGGCCTTGTCAAACTGCTGGAGGAATGAAAGAGCCTTCTTCCTGTCATCAAACCCTGTAAAGGTCGTGAATGACACTCCTTTGCCACCTTCTTTGTACGGAGTTGGCCTCTCCAGCGGCGTTAAATTGTCATATGGAAGTGACTGAAACATGGGAACACTAATAGGGTTCATCTGTGTTCCTTGGCCGCTATTAACTTGACCTGGAAATGCCATATTTGGCTGCTGATTTGTAATTCCAGCCATACCAAAATTTGCTTGTGGCATCCCAAATTGTCCCTGAGTGCTTTGAAACCCTGGTTGCATACCCATGACACTGTACATGGGGTTAGGCATCATCGTTTGAGCACCCGCAAACACTGTTCCTGGCGTATAAAACTGATTTCCAGGTGCATGACCAGCCATGCTCTGAAATACCGATCCACCTCCAAAATAGCCAGGGTGTACTGAAGGTGGTGGGAAGACCTGTTGCATAGCCTGTAAGTTGCTTCCCTGCCCATTAGAACCAGCTATAGGCTGTTGAAAGGTGGCGGGCTGAACTGGTACAGCTTGAAAAACTGGCATCTCAGCCACCTGTTCTTGCACCTTAGGCACAGGTTGTGGAGACTGCATGTTCTCCGTCAAGTGTACAGGTGTTTCCATTGACTGTGCGGTATGAATCACCTGTGCTCGAGCCTTAACAGGCTTTTGAATATGATCCAGTGACCCAACTTGCTGAGACGGAACAGGAGGTTGCAGAAAGGCTAAAAACCTTGGGTTCTGCATTACTTGTGTGAACATAGCCACAGCAGTAGCCAACTGGGTCCTGAATATATCATCATCAGTCTGTGGTGGTCTTGAGGACTCACCCACTTCATGTGTCTGTTGACCCTGTGAAGAGGAAACCTCTTCAGTCACATCATCTGGTCTGTCAGCCATAATTACAATTCCCTGTGTCTCGTCTATGATCCCCTGTGTCTTCAAGCCGAAAACTGCCCAAGGCTCACTTCTATGGGAAAAAGTGATTTAATCCCGTCGATGGAACCATGAAACCGGCCTGTTCAATCCAAAAAGGGCGGTAGACTTTACTTTAAACCTTGATTTAGCTTTCACCCATTATTAGTCGTCTATTTTACCTGTACTTTCAAGACACAACAGAGGGGAGAGGGATACAGGCTGCTAGATTGCACCTGTATGAGTGGACAGACACCAGATTGGCCCCTAACTTAGGCGCCCCTTTCGGTATTTCTTTATTGTTCAAAAGAGGGAATAAACGCTGTGGTTCCTACAAGCTGCCCCGCACAAACTCGGCTGAATTTCCACTGTTCCAGCCCGATTTCGGCAGCATAACTGTACTAGAACCTTTCACGGTCAGTATTCCCACGCATTGACTGACTTTCCCGACGCATACGGGCACTTTGCAAAACCTGGCGAGAATCTGCAGCACGCTGAATTCTCTGTTTTCAGCCCTGAAAATGCGCCAGATCGCCTGTACAGCGGTCCCCTTGCGTCCCCGAACCTCCTGGGGGTATTAGGGTCCGTTTAGGGCCAAAACCCTAAACCTGCAAAAATACACAGCAGGCTGTAATTCACTGTTTCGGGCTCCGTTTCGCGTGCCGGTCGCATCCCTAGCAAGTCCTCGAGCTCCCGCACCTGTAGGGCTACTTGCCCTTTGAATCGGACGAGATTTCTGGCGTGAAACCTCTCCGAATTCACCTGTACCTACGGGGGGGATTAGCCGCTAGCTAATCCAGTACCTGTGCAAGAGGCTCTTGCCTCGGCAATCGCGCATGAACCCACACAACTGTACATTGGTCAAATGAAGAGCCCACTAGAGGGGCATAACATACTGCCAAAGGGGAGAGAGAGGGCAGTGCGTAGCGTGCAGGGCATCACTCCTGGCACCGCACTGTGCATAAGAGGGAAAGCAAGCACTCCATAGCTCTTAACCTGTGACAGAGACTTGCAAAATGAGCCTCCCAGCTATAAATCACGTTTTTGCCTTCTCTATAAGTAGTAAACTGGCCTCAAAGTGCCAAGTGTCACTCATTTGTGCATTTTCCCGCTTTAGACCCTCGGGTCTAAAAATATCTCACCTGCAGCCTCTGTTGACTTGGCCACAGAGTAACAAAATGATCCCCATGTCAAACTGCACGTAATGACGCGAAGACATTTTCAGGTCCCAAAATAGCAGTTCCCTAAATTTTAGGAGATGCTGCCATTATATCTTTCTAGGTCATCCGACCCTCTTTGTACACTGTGGCCACATCCAAAACTGAAATGTAGCCTCTGTAGCAAAGGATTCCACTTTGGCTAGTCAATGACCCCACTTGGCTAACCATAGTCCTTGTCCAACCTTAGTGCTCTCTTGCCCTCAGGCCTGGACTCCCTCTGGACAGTTCCACACTAGCTATGCAATGCAGGGCAGTTAGATTTCCCGAGGGGTGTTTCCAAAAAGTGAAAGTAAATAGATAATAAGAAAGAAATCAACAAAAAGGATAGATAGTAGTCACACGCTGGTGACATCACCTCTCTCTCTCTCTCTCTCTCTCTCTCTCTCTCTCTCTCTCTCTCTCTCTCTCTCTCTCTCTCTCTCTCTCTCTCTCCACTTTCACTCTCAATTTTCATTCTCTTTCTCGCTCTAGTCTATTGCACAAGTAAAAAGGACCCTTGAGTACGCATTGAGCACTTATCCTAAGCATTCACCATCAATCACTTCCGTTGCACATTACAAGATCTGTCTTCGCAATCTCCTTGTTGCGGTTTGGTACTTCGGCAGCCCATCAAGCCTCCCCTCAGCCATTTCCTCGCCGGCATCGAGTGCTCCATTACTGTCCATCATCGGCATTGCCGAGATCTGCGTTTTCAGCCCTTCATTCCTCTCACATTGGGAGTGTAAATCAGCCCCAGATCTACCCCTTGGGTGGCCATCCGCAATCCCACATCGAAAAGTATCCAAAGGTGCATCAACTCAGCCCTGAAGGTACCTCGTCTTGAGGAGTTACCGCAGCGACAGTCATCATTTGAGTCAGTAGAGTCTGCCCTAAGAGGTATTGCAATGTGTGTACATCTCATTTATGCAATCAAAAGCAAATACCACATCGGCAATGGTGTGGAGGGCACTTGAGAGGGTTGGTTGGGACCCCATCAGGTATCATTCTCCTCCTCTCTCTCTCTCTCTCTCCCACTCCACACATCTCTACCACACTCTCCCATTCCCTCTCTTCAGGGAAAATAAAAGGAACCTTCATTCATGCTAAAGCAATCACTAACGCAAGGAATAGAAGTAAAGGATTGTGGAAGTGTAAAACTAGAACCTAGATCTTCACCATTTCAATTTCGTTGCACCTGACATTGGTATCAGGGCTTTGAAGATTGCACTAATCCGCTAATCTTTGGGAAAAAAAAAATATCTCTCGTGTTTGAGTAGCATTTCACCCAAGGACGCTTCTCTCACCCATAGAACTGAAGGGCCTGCCATTGCACATAGGACCGTGTCACAAGCTTGGGCACCCCAAGTCGGAAATCCGGCACGACACACGAGAGAATCACTAAAATACTTCATAACTTTAAAATTTAAGTCGACACGGCCGGACGTAATTCGGTGCCTAGTGGTATTGGCCCCAAAACCTGGTGCCCCTTTCGATATTTCTTTATTATATTAATGCTTGAGCAAAGTAAAACACCCGAGGAGTCCTCTGCTCTCAGACTCTGCGTCTAGATGCTCTGAAGAGTGACAGCCCTTGGACCTATTTATTCTTACAAGGGATGCCCCAAAGCACAGCCCCAAAAGCTTCTAAACTCAAAAGCAAAAAGTCCTAAAAGCAACTAATCCCAAAAGCACTTGTTCCAAAAACTGCCAAAAAAAGCAACCAGCGCAATATGCGGAAAGTCCGTACAGTCTGCCACGTCATCAGTTGTCAGCGTGAAAGGCGAAAATCCGTACAGTCAGTACAGTCAGCATGTCAGCGTGAATTCTGGTATGTCCTGTGCCACCTCATCATCCACACTGCCTGCTCGTACAATCTGTCGACGTAAATTCCGGGTGGTCATGCCACGTCATCTATTTGTGGCATACCCCCCTCTTGAAAGAATTGTAATTGCCATCGATTACGCCTGCAAAATCAGACATAAGCCATAAACCGGTTCAGTAGACATTGACTCTTAAGTACCGATGCACTAGACGACACAAATCTAGCACTTGTACAAAGACGACAGTCACATTATCTCACATTTAGATCAGATCACATATAATCTAGGACCGAGATTTTTGGCAACGTATTTAGCAATCGCATCTAGATCCGCACCGGACCTCACTGATGTCGATTTAGCTAGTCCCATATTGCGATCAATCCATAGATTTCATTCTGATCTAGGACCATGATTCATGTGTCACGTCATCATCCGCACTGTCCATCCCGTACAGTCTGTCAACGTGAATTCCGAGTGGTCATGCCAAATCATCTGTTTGTGACGTACGGCAACCAATGCAATATGCGGAAAATCCGTACAGTCTACCACGTCATCAGTTGTCAGCGCGAAGGGCGGAAATCTGCACAGTCCGTACAGTCAGCATGTCAGCGTGAATTTCACATTGTCCTGCCCGTACAGTCTGTCAGCGGGGATTTCGGGTGGTCATGCCACGTCATCTTTTTGTGACAGACCGTGCGCCTTGAGTGTAGAAAATGCAAACACTTTATACCGAGGGTTACAGTTGTGGTGCGCCTACAAGAGGGTAGTTGACTTGCTACACGCCCTTGACCACCTCGACATAAAGGAATCCTAGCATGGATATTTGCAGTCATAAACTCTTCAACATGACAGATCGCATCATTGAAGACATGCATTGGAAACATGCAGATGTTGATTGCAAGTATCAAGATTTGTCAGCGGTCAGCTTTGGAGTCTTGCCATTGTCTGAAGAACCATCTCTCCCATCTGCTTGGAGAATTTCATCATTCCAGAAGAGACATTGCATCGTCATCGATCTGTACACATCTTTGGCAGCACATCAAGTCCACACCATCTGCATCTTCTTAGCAATCGGTAGCCATTAGTCCGAAGCCAAAGGGTTCAAATTCAAGGCAACCACCGCAGGAGTTCGCAGGCATTGTGAACCTACATTTGCAGCCACATCCGTTGCACAGATGAGGATTCATCTAGAGCTTCCTTCATACGACAATCTAGTCGAAGCCCCAAGAGGAGCCTCTATCTTTGAGGAGTTTTTTTGGCGGTTTCATGAGCCAAGTGGACAAGAGAAACTGAGCCAACCACCTGAAAGAACTTTTGGAGCACCGGTCGAAGGGCCTAAAACCAAAAAGACCAAGAGCTTGAACTCTAAGGAGGACGCTCGTAAAACGGAATGACATGACATGCGGCAGGACAGGGAATCCCGCGATTTGCGTCGGTGGTGCCACGTGGCGAGTGTACGGATTTCCGCATTTGCTGAAGTGGCAGTTCTTACGAGAGCTTTTGGAAACAACTGCTTTTGGGTTTAGTGCTTTTGAACCTGATGCTTTTGAGGCTCTACTTTTGGGCATCCCTTGTAAGTTTAAAAGAGCCCTTGGGTCTCTCACTCTGCAAAGCATCTGGACGTAAAGTCTGAGAGTAGAGGACCCTCGAGAGTTGTACTTTGCTGTGAGAAATAATAAAGAAATACCGAACCGGACGCAAGTCTTTGGAACCAGTGCTTATGGATGTAGAACTCCGTCGTGCCATGTCGACTCTCTCTTTCTCTCTCTAAGTAAAGTTCAGTAATTTTCAAGTTTCTATTCGTGTGTTGCTATTGATTTCTCGCTTGAAGTGTCCAAGCCTGTAATAATATGCATAATCAGCCATGCGCTTCACAAGCATCCATCTGGTTTGCAGTTTGGTTCACACCATCCGAGTTGGGGCAAGAGAATGACGGCAAAGATCCAAAATATTGAGCCCCCCAAAGCGCTTCGGAGTACAAAGTTTCTCCATAGATAACAAACGAAGGCCTTTCTTTCGGGAATCAATGCACCAGAAGTGAGACAAAATATCATACATAAGCAATGCAAGGCGAAGAGGAGGCCAAAGTAGAATGGCAAATTGAACTGAACATATACCATCGTTGTGCTCTAGACAATACGACGCCGAACATGTAATGGCCAAGTGGACAGTTTCCAATAGTGCAATTTTAATTGTAGGCCTTGCATAACCCAATCCACTTGCTGAGTATTCATTACATTCCACCCAATAGGATACCCCAAGTGTCTGACAATCACATGCAAATCAATTATCTCTCCAGGCCACAAAAGATGATGCCAGTCACATGCATGAAGAGGCAGTAGTTTGGATTTTCTAAAGTTGACCTTAAGGCCAGCCGCAAGTCCAAATGTATCCAAAGCCTCCATAATCTCACACATATCATCCTGGTTATTACGAGGCATGAATAATGAGTCAATAAAGTCATTCCCAGAGGGTAATCTAAAACACAATTGATCAACTAGGAAAAGACATACGTTTTGAGTAGAAAAACGTTAGAATGGAAAACGTTATGAGACGTATTGTACGTTTCAATACGGGACGTGGTGCATTCTAAATAAAATACGCGTATTTTAGCTGCTATGGCGACGAGGGATGAAGCCATATTGAGCGGGATGGATACCTGCAAGAAGTGACTCCTTGATGCGATGCATAATCATCTTAGCCAAAATTTTATATACGACCGGCATGAGGGTAATCGGCCGCCAATGAGAAAAATGCTCGCAAAGCCCCTGCTTGGGCAATAATTTCAGCAAGACTTCTTTCCAAGACAATGGCGAATTCTGCTTATTCCACGCAACATTCATAATAAAGAGAAAAAGCTCTTTCAAGGGCTCCCAAAAGGAGATGAAAAATTCCACAATGAGTCAGTCCAAACCAGGAAAACGCCATCTGCCAAGAGTAATCAATGCTGAGTACAGTTCATTTTCAGTAAAATCCACCTCCATCGCTTGCGCATCACGAGGCGAGAGAATTGCAGTCACTTTAAATAACAGAAGTCGACGGGCACGACGAGTTTCATAGAAACTAGAGGCGGAACAGCAAATGCTACGTCATGGCATCAACAAGCTCACTTTTCGAAGCTGTCTAGGAGCCCGATGGGAACATCACCCTCTTAATGGCTTGAGAGGCCCTTGAATACTTAAAAAACTGTTTCGAAGCACATCCCTTATCTACAAAGGCTCGATGTCGAGCACGGTTCTGCCATTTATCTAGTTTGCATTTGTCATTATGTTGCAGACATACTCGAGCATGACAAAGCGCTGTCAACTCACAGTCAATCAACAGACACGTATCAACCAAAATTTGGAGTTCTCAATGAACATTTTTTGCATCGTCAACACTCCCACATAACTGAAGCATATAGTGCTTGCCATAATCCTGAATCACACTTTTCACACGCATGACGAAACGATACCAAGCAATATCAAGATCCAAATGCGTTTGGGCGACCAACGGGGGAATGACATCAAGAATCATGCCATGAAATACCTCATGCAAAGATAGGCATTATTGATGTGTAGCAAACGTTTCCTAGAGAGACACTGATCATCATGCCTTCGCCCAAAGTGCAAGGCCATCAAAACCGGGGCATGATCAGACAGTAACAAGGTGTGATCAATGCTCATCTCACATAGATACTCATCATATTGTTGCATATTCAGGACATACCACAGATCTAGCCGTGCACGATGAACGAGTGAGCGTTATGCTGAAAAGTATACCCACAAACATTCGGATGCAAAAGGCTCCACAAATCCAACATCCGTGTGCAAGCAACAAGATCTGTCCAAGCCTGCTCTTGTACACGCACGCGCGCACACACTTTTTTTTTTTTTTGAAAATCTGCTTTGATTAATTTATAAGTGGGAAACCTCAAAGCGAGGAAACCCACGAAAAGAATGGGATACAAAAAGTGGAGCACTATGAGGATCCGAAGGCTAGAAACAGTCAAAGTAAATCCTGTAGGTATCAAGAGTGATGTCTCCAGCATCATAGGCAAAATGCAACACTTGACCAAGAGATAGTTTGAAATAGGGAAAGGGGTCAACATAAGTGCCTTGGAACATTAAGGAGTTCCTATGGTGCCAGATGGCCCACAGAGTCCAAAATCTGACCCAGGTAAAGAACATCGCAAACTGAGATTGCGGTGACTGTAGCACCCCAAAAAGCCAAAAGCATCTGTGAAAAGATCCGGAAGGAAAACACAGCCAAAGAGAAGTCTCGATACATGCCGAATGAAGGCTCTGGAGTAACGACAACGCCACAATAAGTGTGGCACGGTCTCCTCAACTTCAAGGCATTTGGGGCAACGGGAAGGCGCAATATGCCGAGCATGTAACACACTGCCAACAGGTAGAGCTCCCACCAAGCAGTGCCACAAGAAAACACGTTCCTTCATAGGCAGATGACTCTGCCAAATGCAAGACAATGTGTGTTGCCACCACAAGGATGACTCGGAAAGCGACCACCCCAGCTGATTACTCTAATGAACAATCCATACATCAAACTGAAGGATGGCATAGACACTGCCAACTGAGATGCAGTCCAATCTAGTAGTAGCCAGATTCCAATCATAGAAGCGAGAGTCCACATCCAAACAAGGAATGGGTGAGTGAGCAGCAAGCATCCTTCGAATCTCCCGCGAGAGAGGAGAATAGTGAAGACCCAACCGCAAGCGGGACACTGCATCAGCGAACGAAAGAACATAACCCGAGTCATCAACCACCTAATGCACCTGACAGATTCTATTTGGGAAAGAAAATACGCTTGGCAAGGAGACCGTTGAACCAAATTCGAAGCAAAGGCCATGCTCCAATGCAGACTCTCCAAGCGAAGAGAGTTACCCACAGAGGATTGTCAACCATTCCAAGCCAAAGGCGAAGTGACAACCTTCCAATCAGCAATTAGAGAAGAAGTAAAGGGGCATCCAAGAATGTGTCCTTCAAGCTTCCCAAAAACAACATCCCAATAAGTTGGTTTCCAATGACCAAAAGATGGGGTGACAATGTGCGTACACAAATGTGTGACCATGAGAGCCAAGGGTTGTTGCTGCTGCTCCACTAAAACTGGCAACAGCATACCTTTCCAACCCATAAGATGACATCTCAAGTCCAAAATATTTAACCCTCCAAGCCGCTTGGGAGAGCACAGCTTGTCCATAGATAGAAGCCGAATACCCTTCTTGCTAAAGGAGGTCCGCAAAAAATGCTCTAAATAATTGGACATGAGGGATTGCAAGCCGAGGCCAGGATAACAAAGGCAAGTAAAATTGCACATAAGCCAAAAGGATGCATTGGACAATCATGAGACGCACATGAAGTGGCCATGTGGACAGTTTCCAATAATTCAACTTGGAATGCAGACGTTGGAGCACCCAATCCAGTTTCCACTTAGCCGATACACTCCAACCCAACGGATAACCCAAATGGCAAACCAGAACATGGAGAGGAACAATCTTCCCAAGCCACAATATCTTAATGCAATCCATTCTTTCAGAGGCAATAGCTTGGATTTACAGAAGTTAACTTTGAGACCTGCTGCCAATCCAAGAAGAGTATGCATAATTTGTTGTACATCATCATAGTTATTGCAAGGCATGAACAAAGAGTCATCCGCATAAGCCTGACCAGAAAATTGTCGTCCAGAAGGCAAAGTCAGGTCATGTAGCCTACCAATGGAAGTCAAGGAATCCATATACATAAACAAGAGGTGAGTAGCGATCGCATAAAGCAAAGCACTCAGAGGGCAGCCCTGCCTTACCAACCGTCCCAAAGACCAAGATTCTGTGAGAGATCCATCCAGCAAGCCTGCAGAAGTGTTGTGTGCATACAAGAAAAGCACGACACGGGATAGCCTAGGCCCAAAGCCCAAGTGTTGCATGGTATCCGCAGTATAATAGTAAAGAACAGTATCAAATGCCTTTTCAATGTCAACCTGCATGACCAAGACATCTTGTTGAGTATATTTTGCATATTCCATTCTAATGATGACATTCGCGAGGTTATCAGTAATTTGACATCATGGAATGAAGCCATATTGAGATTGATGCAAGCCTTCATGCAGAAAGCACTTGAGTCGGTTAACAAGCATTTTTGCCATTAAGTTATATACACAGGCATGAGTGTAATAGGCCGCCAATGAGAGAATTCTTCACACAATGCATGCTTAGGTATCAGCTTGAGCAAACCTTCTTTCCAAGAGGAGGGCAATTCCTTCTCTTCCAAAGTTGTATTCATCATGAACAACACAGGCAACTTCAAATAATCCCAGAAAGACAAGAAAAACTCCACAGAGAGACCATCCCAACCACGAGCTCTCCATCGACCCAAATCAAGCAAGCTGTCATACAATTCCGACTCAATGAAAACAGCTTCCAAGTCTTGAGCGTGCCGCATCGAAAGAATGGGAGTAACATGCGATAGAAACATGTGACGCGCTTGGCGAGCTTCTCTCGTTGGAGAAGAAGGAGCCTCAAAAATCTTGCCATAATGAGACTGTAGGGCTAAAGCTAGCTCTCGGAAAGTGGAGGTCCACTCCCCTGACATAATTTAACTCTCCGTATAGCTTGAGACTGCCTAGAGTCATGCAAATGCTGGAAGAATTGTTAGAAGCACAACCTTTACCTGTAAAAGCTTGTTGACGAGCTCGAGTCTCCCATTTGGCCAATTTCTTGTCATCATTGTGCCGTAACATAACGCGAGCAGAAAGCAACTCAGTCTTTTGAGTGATAGTAAGACAAGAATGATTAGCCAAGTGCATTAATTTGCTACAAGCATCCTTTGCCTCATTAACTTGTTCCCTTAATTATGACAAATAATCCCTGCCATAATCCAAGATAACACATTGAACACGCATAACAAAGCGGAACCAGGCTATGTCCATATCAACATACATCTGGGAGATCAAAGGCGGGATGATATCCACAATCATAGCGCGAAAAGGCTCCTGCTTGAGATAAGCATTATTGACATGCAAAAGTCTCTTCTTGTCACTGACATCAAAAGAGTCAAAACAAAGTTTCAAGCATACAGGAAAGTGATCCGAGAGACACATAGCATAATCAATCCTCATCTCGTATACAAAGTCATCATACTGTTGCATGTGAAAAAGATACCAGCGATCCAGCCGAGCGCGATACATAGATTGAGCATTATGATAAAAGTGAATCTTGGATTAGTCGCATGCAAAAAGGGCCACAAATCAAGCCCATTACATGTCGACATAAATTGGTCCCATGATTGCCGTTCCATATGAAGCATGTGAGAATGGCCAGTAGTATTATCCGCAAGGTTTGGTGCATTATTAAAATCCCCACAGAGAAAGGCATTGGAGCGCCAACAATAAGCGGAGATAGCACTCCACATTGCAGAAGCTGTGTATGCATATAATCCTCCAAATTCGAAAACTTTCCCATTAACAATACATTGGATGACCATCCATCTCCCAGCCGGGTCATTGAAAACCAAGGTCGGGAAGAGTTTATGTCGAACAAGTATAAGCACTCCAGAATAGCCAGCTAATCCTGCATAAGCTACCCACTAGCCCGCAAAGTAAGAAGTCTGTCCTACAAATTGATGTTGGTTATGCTCTTGAAGAACCACAATGTCCGCTTTACATGTATATACATAGTGCCAGGTAAGCAGCCACTTGTCGTGATTGCATAATCCACGCACATTATAGGAGATGCAATTCAAAGAACTATGCATTCTATATGGTATATACAATGGGCGAGGAAATGGAAAAAAGGGGAGAAAACTCAAGTACCAGTGTCCATCGATACATCCTCCCCAAGCTGTAGGTACCTGAGTAGGTGGGTCAAGACCTGGACCCGGACAATTGAAAATAAAGACACCTTGCTATGAAGAGGCTTCTCCTGTAACAACTTCCTTGTAAGAGCGAACCACCTTGTCCCAAGCTTCATCCAAAGAAGTGTTGTCATTACAAGGGAGTTTTTCTGAGCAACATTCTTCAAAGGGGACACATAATTACGAGAAGATGCCAGAATATGGGCTGTAGCAGCTTTAGCGGGTTTCTTGGGCACTATCCAAGTTTGAGAGGTCGAAACCTGTTCTTTTCCTTTGTCTTTCATATTTGAAGAAGCAGAAAGGGCAGACAATTGTAATTGTTTCCCTTTGCCTTTATTCGCACCAGCTGTCAGGGAGGAGGTTGAAGCACCTTTCGTTTGAACCTCAGTAGAAGATTTCGGAGGTGAGCGAGGTTGAGGAGTAGGGACTGCTGAAGGAGGTGGTTGCAAATTTCGTTCCGGACATTCGGACTGCATATGACCAAATTTGCCATAGCGGAAGCAAGAATTTGCAAACTGGTCCCATTTAAGCTTAAATGGACGATTTCCAACCATTGTATCCCCACAATCGATCGAAATACAAAAACGGTTTGTGTTTGCCTCCAACTTGGGAGGGAAAATGACGTTGCCCAACTGAGCAACCAACAAAGGAAAAAAGTGACGTGCAATGCGAGGAAAGTCGACCATCTCAACCCAGACAAGACACTTGTGACGAATGAGACTCTGATAGTCCTTAATGAGAGCCCAGTGCAGTACATGAGTCATCTGTGTATTGGAAAAAAGAGAAGACATTTCAAGCAGAGCATCCCGAGCATCCATGTCGGCCAGCAAGAGTTTATAGAACACGGATCTACTAGCAGAGCTTCTAACAGTCATGTTTAACCGTGCCATGTGTGAGCGCTTACCTGATACTTGGAGCCTATCTACGATTGTACCTATCTTCAAATCAGGAGACCCTATGGAGCCTGGGAATTATCGCACTATCATGATTGGACACACATTGGCACGGTTGTACCCATCCATTCTTGAGCAGCAACTGAGTAGATGGGCAAAGAGAGAGGGAATGCGTGCACCTGGGCAGGCAGGTTTCAAGAGAGGTTTTTCTACTCTTGACCATATCTTGACACTCAAGGCCATCATCGAGGAGGGCAGATCACGTGGGAGACGGATTTATTGTAGCTTTGTGAACTTCCACAAAGCATTTGACACAGTACCCAGAGCTAGATTGATGCGCAGATTACAGGAGATGGGAGTACCCACAGAGCTCATTTGGGGAATCATGGCATTGTATAGATCAGTAGTAGGGCATGTACGCACTTCAGAGGGTCTATCTACACCAGTTCACTCCACCATTGGAGTGAAGCAAGGCTATGTATGTGGATGAGGTTTCTAACTACATTGAGAGAGATGGGCATTGGGGATAGAGGTGCACCGCTGGCAGGGGCATATTGTTATATGCTGATGATATTGTGTTGATCTCCGACTCTCTGAAGGGGATGCAACGTCACTTGGATGCTTTGCATAGGTTTGCCCATGAAAGTGGCTTGTCTGTTGGCATGCATGAAATGCTCAACCACTAAGACATCATGATCATATGCTCTCCCAGTCCTCATCATGTCAATGGCCTTCTTCACCATCTCAACGGTGAAAAAAGCACATGTGTGTGGGCATGGATCGGGGGGGTCGCGAAGGGGCTATTGTCCAAAAACTGTGTACAAAGATGATACGTACTGACCCCAAGTCTCTGTAGAGGTAATGGCGGGGGGGGGACAGCTCATGAAAGAGCCGCCATGCCTCACGCGAGTCTTGACTCAAGAATAGCTGGTATAAATCCTGCTCTAGTCGAGCCAAAAATGCCCTCTTCTTCCACCGCACCAGGAGTCGGAAGTCAATTTGCGACTGTCTATGAGTGATGTCCCCCAAAAGCACTTCCTTCCGAACTCTAGCTTTAGTCTGATGGCATTCATCATCATACCAGTTGTTCTGAGGCATGCTCCCAAAACGGCGTCTCTGCTCAGGTTGGGTGTGTGGGTATGCCTCTACTGTTGCATCATGTAATGTCTCTGTCTATATAGTAGTAAGCTCATCCAAAGGTCTCCCTGGCTCCTCAGTGGATAGGCATTGTAGATCTCGTCTATGTATACAGAATCCGTCTCCCGCGTGACGGTGTAGCAAGTAGGGGCTGCCACTCGTGAACTGTGTGCTACACTGAACTGGAAAGAGATGGTCAGCGACACAATAGCATGATCCACTGCCACCCCAACAAGTCTGGACCCAACTATGAGATCTTGGATACTAGGGATGAGGCTCGGCTCTGCCATAACATAATCCACTGTGCTGCCTCCAAGTCTGTGTAGAAAGCATGTGAAGCCTCTCGCAGCGGGAAATCTTTGTAGGCCATTCAAGATGGCCAATCCATGTGCAGTCCCCATGTCTATCAAGTGCCATCCATACTCAATATGTTCCCCATCTTGTGATAGTTTGGATAGGTCCGTCTCTGCAACATCCAGCTCTCTCAGCATCTCCTCTGAAGTATCATAAAATACCGTCTGATGATGGGCAGTCCTAGCATTGAAGTGCCTTAGAATGATAATGTCACCATCTCTAGAGAATTCCCATATGTCATCATCCAAAATAGAGAAGGGGGACTGTCCTCTGGGTGGTGCATATACTGACGTACTCGAGGGACAGTAGCAAATAGCAATGTAAAGATATCTATCAGTCGCTGCTCTCAATCTCACCCACATGTACCTAGCTTGCTCATCCCTACAAGCTATATGTATCAATGGCTACAACTCCTATCACCGGCCCGTACAACATAAAGGGCGGTACTATTTCAATTACCTGTTAACTTTACACAGAGCACTGAGAAGGGAAGAGAACACAGTTGCGTCCAGCGACTAGAATGTCACTGCGCACACGAGACCGACACCCTGTAGGCCCCAAAGACTGGCGCCCCTTTCGGTATTTCTTTATTCAAATTAAGGTAAACAATTCGACCACTTAGCACAAGCTTTCACAAAGCTGTCCAAACCTAGCGAGGGATGAAAACGCAGGTTTTCGACCGGATTTCGACAATATAACGGCGCAAAAACCCCTATAGGTCAAAAACACCTGTCTAGGACGGATTCCCTCGATATCTGGAAGCTTTCTGGTGAGCTGTCACAGAAATTCAGCGGGCTGTAATTCTCTGTTTTTCACTGCCGAGAGCCCAAAAGCCTGTACACACATCCCAAGGCTCTCACGAGGCTCCCCCGATGTTCCCTTGCAGTTTAGGTGCGAAACCCTAAACCTGCAAGAAAACACAACAGGCTGTAATTCCCTGTTTCGGATCGTTTTTAGCGGAGCGAACACGCCTACGCGTGTCCCAGGGGCTCCAGCACGCAATGGGACAGATCCCTGTGAATTGGACGAGTTTTCACGCGAGAAAACTCTCCAAACTCGCAATCTTTCGTGATGGAACTGTGCGTACCTGTGGGGGATTAGCAATTAGCTAATCCGGTTCCTCTTCAGAAGGCTCTTGCCTTGGCAAACGCGCATAAACCCCCAGAACTGTACATAGGTCAAATGAGAAGCCCACTAGTGGGGCATAACATACTGTACGTAGGGGAGAAAGAGAGCAGTATGTAGCGTGCGGGGCATCACTCCCGTCACCATACTGTGCATAGAGGGCAAGGTAAGCATTCCATAGCTTCTGTACCTGCTACAATCCACCTGAGGCTGAAAATGGCGCCCCCTTTGTTGATATGCAGCTCGTTTTTGCCTCCCAGAGTGGCAGAATCGCTCACAAGCTGACACGTCGCCTAGTTTCCGAGTTTGGGCTTTCCCTGCTAAAAATATCTCAACTGGTGCGTCAGTTGACTTGGCAGCAGAGCAATAAAATGTTCCCCTTGTCATTCCAGAGCTAATGATGCGAACACATTTTCTAGTCAAAAATAGCAGTTCCCTAAATTTTAGGAGATGCTTCCATGGCGTCCCTATCGGTCTCCTGACCATCATTGAAGACTACCATTTGACCAACATCTACAATGTGGGTTAATTTACTGGACCCTTACAACTTATAAAGTTGCAGTGACTTGACAAGTGGCCCAAATTTCAGTTTGGCGCACACGAGCTTCCATACTCATCAGAATTCAGTGCTAACTGGCCCGGGCAGTCCCTGTCCGAGCAGTCCCTGTCTGACCGACCTAGATCCCCGATGTGAGAAACCCATTTGGCTGCAGTCATTTCACACTGGCCATGCAATGTCCACTTGCACCTTTTCAAGGGTTTTGGGACAAACAAGTAAAAATAAAATAAATATATCTAATACTTATTTACGGAAGGCAACAGGAAAAATACACCTCCTGGTGACAACTCCTCCCTGAATAACACCACCACTCCTCCTGAGCCTCGTCCTCTGTGCTTTGATCGTGTCTCCTGTCTACAGACTGTCTTTCATCTGTATCCACTAATGTGAGGTATAGATTGCCCAGGGACCTGATGTGTCTCAAAGTAGAAGATGATGTCTCTCCCGGTAAAACTCTCCTCAAAAGCACCCACATCAAGACGCATAGATCCATTGCAATTCCAGGTAGCAACTTTGAGTGAGGTCCCAGCCTCACATCGTCATGTGGAGCATGGCTCCAATATCACCACTCTTAAAACTCGGTAAAAAGCAATCTTACCTTTTTCCCTTGCCGCTCTAATGTCTGGCATTATCTTCTGCATATGGGCGACTTGTGAGAGGGTAAGGTCATCCCCGAGAAAGATGTCCATCTTCTTAAGAGTTGGTCTCTTCTTCAAAAAGTCCTTCGCTTCCATGGAGGAAAAACGAAGGATGAGTGTCCTTTCTTTCGAGGTTTCCCCTTTGCTCCCATTTTTCTTGTTGCCCACTCTCCAAGCTCTTGAGTGCATCCGCTCATGAACCCCCATCAAAGCCATGAGTTATTTTACCTCTTCGTCTACATTATCTTTGTCTTTAAGGCCGCAAATTCTCACATGTAGAGAGCGTGCACGTCTTCTTTGCTCCTCTTCTAGTGTCAGGTTGATGATGGTGGGTGTGGATGTTGTTTCCTTGCTTTTCCCTTTCTTGGCAACCTCAATCCATTTCTTTGTCTCATCTACTTTCTGTTGGGTCTTTGTAATAACGTCCACCCAAGAAGTCGTCATTTCTTTATGCTACTCTTCCCCCTCTTTGATGGCTCGTACTTACTCTTTGATTGTGTTGAGTTCTTCTATTACAAAGGGTTACAATTCTCTCTCTTCAAGCATGTTTCGTGACCGTGCCTCAGCGAGCTCCTTCATGAGTGACACAATCTCTTCGTCTTGGGCCGTCACTCGATCTCCCATTGCCGTGATCTTGCTTTCTTGGGCCAAAACGCGGTCTTCGAGGATTTTTATTGTCCCCAATAGGTGGCGGTTGATCTTGATAATGGTTTCGGCCATTTTTTCTTTGCACTTCTGAACTGCATCTTCTAAGGAGTCGGACTTATCATTCTGCTTCCTCATGTTTAGTCGTTGCCAAAAACGAGAAAAAATTGACCTACACGCACAAGTGCTTCCACATTATGCATACATGTTCTCCCACACTAAGCATACATGGCGTGCATTTCCTGCAATTTCTGATACAATGCTGAAGATGATCTACTGGGCTGAACACAATGAATGCGAATGCTCTAGAATGCTAATGGTGCTGTGGAACTGCAGGTACTGACGGTACGGCTGAATACTGATAATGGCGATGCTGACGGGCTGAAGTTGTTGAACTGCTGAAGTACTATAGGCTGTGTGCTGAATGGGCTGAATGTGAGGATCTGATGCAAGGCTGAGTACTGAAAGTAATGAGGGCTGAATGCTGAATGGCTGAATAGGATGAGGTGCTAGAGATGTACTACGATGAAGTCCTGCTGAAGGGCTGAATACTGAACGATGGAGTTCTGGCTGAAAACGCTGGCGGGTTGCTGCTCTTGGACTGATCGCTGGAGTTCCCTTGTGCTAGAGAGAGAGAAAGAGAGAGAGAGAGAGTTGAGTAAAGTTGCTCACACATGCCATCGCATGTACATAAAGAATTCAATAATGGTCCTGCTCTACAACCTTTTGTAAACATTGTATAATCAGCAACGAAAGTGGAAATAGGAAAGATTAGCATTGCTTTCTGGAAAAAATAAAAATTTACCGAGCCTCAAATCTTTCCATTAACAAAAATTCTTCTCACCTGTCGCTGTATATAGCTGCAATTGTTCAGGGAGATTTGAGAAAACAAAAGTGTTGCTTGTTCCCTGTAAATGGAATTTTAGTGGACATTAGATTTGATGAAGAGCTTAGAAGGAATACAACACGTAAAAAGACCACCACAAGAAAATGTGCAAGTGCCTATACGAACACACATGCACATGAACAAATGCATAAGTGCCTACACAAACAGACGTGCACATATGCACACAAGAGCATTACACAAACATGCTCAAATAATAGAATAAGGCCCATAATATAGAAAGTTATAGCAATGAACATGAGAAGACATCAAGAGTGCTTATGGCTGCTAGAGGGATAGTGAGTGAAAATGCGCCAATAGATAGGTAGGAGCAACTAATCAACGGGGGGAGAATGTGGCAGCTCCCAAGGTACTAATCACTTTCTCACCCTTGACCTCTCAGCAATCAAAAATGTGAGAGCTCTTTGCGTAAAGGAGAGCCTCCAATGACTGATCACTCTCTCACCCTTGATCTCTCAGCTCATTTCGCCGGGTAGACAGAATTAGCCATGTCGTCAGGCCAGGATAACAGGATGCAACAATTTGTTGCGCTTTGTTGTTACTATTTCTCTCTCTAGAGTCAGAGTTGGCTGATTTAATCCAGTGCTAATTTCCTCTTTCGTTGCTTTTTCACTATCCAAAACATTGAACCTCATAGTACTAGATAGCTCCATGAGCACCTCCTTGACAGTGAGAGTATGCATGTGTGGAAGCGTGTAGAAAGAAAGAAAGAAAGAAAGATTTTATTTACGTCTTCAAGAGGCCAAAGAGAAAAGGCCTATGAGACAAATCCGGAGACAAAGTGTGTGTATCCTCTGGATATCCTTTAAGTGCAAGGTGACCGGGTAATAAATCCGGTGTACATATGGAAGTGTGAAATGTGACCGGGTAATAACAAAGCATCCGGTGTACATAATGGAGTGTGACCGGGTAATAACCAAACCTCCGGAGTACATAGTGAGATATACAACTATGTGATGGGAGTGAGAGGAGGATGTGTGACTGGAGCTCTCTATCTCTATGTGGGCTCAATGCATGAACTATATGTTGTGGGGTGAAACACGCATGCTCAGATATCCTAGTCAGCTCCATCCAGTAGTAATGGTAGGGTGTAAAATCTGGTACATCCGAGAGCCTAATGTGAGAAGTCTGGCGATGCCTGCCAGGTCTATCGTTTGCGGCTTTGCTCTGGATGTGAGCTGCATATCGATGCCTGGTGGCCTGGACCTCTCTCCTGTCTCTGAGATGCTCGAGTGCTACCCTGGTAGTCTCGATCTCCGTCGAGCTCTTGCCTCCTCAGCTCGTGCTAGAGTCATCCCCTGATGTGAGGATGGTTGTATCTGTGTGTGTGTTGTAGCCTGGAAGAAGTCCGTGAGCTATGTGTCTACCCTCGGCACTACTACCCCCAGTCTGGAGAGCTCGCTCTCTGTGTTGATGCATCTCCATCAAGAGTCTCCCCATCAATCTCTGATCCAGTGATGTCATCACTGACTGCAATGATACCTCTGGTGGGATATCGTGACCTGATCTCTGTATAATGGTGGCATCTGCATAAAAAGTGGCTCTCACACCCTACCTCCTGTCTGCATAATCTGCATAGCTTGGCCTTGCGTGGGATGTCTGCTGCTCTGCTACTCTCTATCTCTAGCTGATGTGATGACACTCTGAGCTGCCCAATGGCCACCCTCGTGGCATGTGGTAAGTGTGTATCTATGTATCGGGGCCTCTGTATGAACCTGTCCTCTGTGAGCATGAGGAAGTGGTCTCTATAATATGCCATCTTCGTGGTCGATGGCCGTGAAGGTGTGATCCACGTCTGCTCTACATGCCTCTGTATGAGCTCGTACCTGAAGACTGTGTTCCGTCCGCCATGCGAGAGGGTCTGCTGTGGTGCATCTAGATCGTACTGTGACGGGGGTAATCTGTCCATAGAGTATCCGTAGGTCTGGAGCCATCTAGTCACACTGGTGTACTGTGATCTCTGGTCTCCTAAGTACTATCTCTCGAGAAGCCTCTAGAGCAAGGCGTGGTAGTCTGTGTGCTCTCATGTCTCTCAACCTGTGAAGGTATCCCACTGTCTGAAATAGGAATTCCACTACCATAGGTGAAGCGCCAAACTCTGCTCTCACAATGTCATGTGCGACTAATGGCTTACTCCCGATGATCCGGGCAAGCATCAGTATCTGTGGCCTCTCAAGTCTGCTCCAAGTCTGCTCTGATAATCCTGGGATCTACACTAGGGCAGC
This sequence comes from Adiantum capillus-veneris, assembly GCF_014529385.1. NCBI lineage: Eukaryota > Viridiplantae > Streptophyta > Polypodiopsida > Polypodiales > Pteridaceae > Adiantum > Adiantum capillus-veneris. Next base: position 181,446,965 of record NC_140931.1, read on the forward strand.
GTTTAAGAGAGCTGGTGTAACCAAGGTGTCGAACAACCAGCACTTCATGCAAGGCTCCTGAAAATTTGTCTGATGACAGCCCCTCTCAAGCATGGCTAGAGCTGCGTATGCTCGTGTGGTACGATCTCTGGCCGCCTGTGTCATAGAAAAGCAGCCAGTCCTGGCAGTGAAAGTGATGCCCGAGTATACATATGAATCTACCACCTCGATCTGACTGTCTGCAAAAGGGAAGATTGATCTCTTCCTGACTGTCCCTGAAGTGTGAAAGATCAGAACCTTGGTCTTACCAAGGTTCACTCTCACTCCTCTCTGTGTACAAAAGAATCCAAGACCCTTTATGTGGATCTGTAGATCCTCTTGTGACTCTGTGAGTAGAACAATGTCATCAGCATATAGCATAATATGTACCTGAGTGCCTGAGATATCAACACCTGCTCCTCCACCCTTTTGGATATATAATTTGCTATCTCATCTATGTATAGGCCGAAAAGAGTAGGTGATAGTGGGCAGCCCTGGTTGAGGCTGCTTCACCCCAACGGTGCTAGTGATGCTATCTGATAATCCTCTTGGGCATCTGACTCTGCCTGATACTCTCTCATACAAAGCATACATTGCCCATATCATGTCGGGTGGTATCCTGAGAGAGATGAGTCGTTGTAGCAGCCGCTCTCTAGGAACAGTGTCAAAAGCTTTGCGGAAATCCACAAAGCAACAGTAAATGCGTGTCCCTTGAATCCGTGACTAATCTATCAAGCACCTGAGAGTAAAGATATGGTCCACGGTAGAGAAGGTGCGTCTGAAACCTGCCTGCCCAGGTGCTCATATCCCCTCAATCTCTGCATACCTGCTCAGCTCGGACTCTAAGACTACTTCATAAATCTTGGCCATCATCTGACCAATCATAATAGTATTGTAGTTAGCCGGATCCATACGGTCTCCAGCCTTATGGAAAGGCACGATGGTATGCATAGTCCAACTCTCTGGTAATCCCTCTACTAGTGCCCTGTTAAACATGTGTGCAATCACTGCAGCCAAAGTACGTGCGACATATATGAAATGCTCACCTTGAAGCTCGGTGTGGTCCACGGCACGTCAATGCCGTAAACCGTGAAGTCCTTGCCTCACCATGTCTGTGGTAAAGAGAGTAGGGGCTATGGGTCAAGGCTCTACTGGATGTGTGATGGGAAACTGGTCCGGCACGTGGTATAGTGTCTTGTATCTTAGCAAATGTATGTATAACCGGCCCGTACAACGTAGAGGGCGGTACTATTTCAATTACCTGTTAACTTTACACAGAGCACTGAGAAGGGAAGAGAACACAGTTGCGTCCAGCGACTAGAATGTCACTGCGCACACGAGACCAACACCATGTAGGCCCCACAGACTGGCGCCCCTTTCGGTATTTCTTTATTCAAATTAAGGTAGACGATCCGACCACTTAGCACAAGCTTTCACAAAGCTGTCCAAACCTGGCGAGGGATGAAAACGCAGGTTTTCGACCGGATTTCGACAGCATAACAGCGCAAAAACCCCTGTAGGTCAAAAACACCTGTCTAGGACGGATTCCCTCGATATCTGGAAGCTTTCTGGTGAGCTGTCACAGAAATTCAGCGGGCTGTAATTCTCTGTTTTTCACTGCCGAGAGCCCAAAAGCTTGTACACGCATCCCAAGGCTCTCACGAGGCTCCCCCGATGTTCCCTTGCAGTTTAGGTGCGAAACCCTAAACCTGCAGAAAAACACAGCAGGCTGTAATTCCCTGTTTCGGATCGTTTTTAGCGGAGCGAACACGCCTACGCGTGTCCCAAGGGCTCCCGCACGCAATGGGACAGTTCCCTTGTGAATTGGACGAGTTTTCACGCGAGAAAACTCTCCAAACTCGCAGTCTTTCGTGATGGAACTGTGCGTACCTGTGGGGGATTAGCAATTAGCTAATCCGGTTCCTCTTCAGAAGGCTCTTGCCTTGGCAAACGCGCATAAACCCCCAGAACTGTACATAGGTCAAATGAGAAGCCCACTAGTGGGGCATAACATACTGTACGTAGGGGAGAAAGAGAGCAGTATGTAGCGTGCGGGGCATCACTCCCGTCAACATACTGTGCATAGCGGGCAAGGTAAGCATTCCATAGCTTCTGTACCTGCTACAATCCACCTGAGGCTGAAAATGGCGCCCCCTTTGTTGATATGCAGCTCGTTTTTGCCTCCCAGAGTGGCAGAATCGCTCACAAGCTGACACGTCGCCCAGTTTCCGAGTTTGGGCTTTCCCTGCTAAAAATATCTCAACTGGTGCGTCAGTTGACTTGGCAGCAGAGCAATAAAATGTTCCCCTTGTCATTCTAGAGCTAATGATGCGAACACATTTTCCCGTCAAAAATAGCAGTTCCCTTAATTTTAGGAGATGCTTCCATGGCGTCCCTATCGGTCTCCTGACCATCATTGAAGACTACCATTTGACCAACATCTACAATGTGGGTTAATTTACTAGACCCTTTCAACTTATAAAGTTGCAGTGACTTGACGAATGGCCCAAATTCCAGTTTGGCGCACACGAGCTTCCATACTCATCAGAATTCAGTGCTAACTAGCCCGGGCAGTCCCTGTTTGACCGACCCAGATCCTCGATGTGAGAAACCCATTTGGCTGCAGCCGTTTCACACTGGCCATGCAATGTCCACTTGCACCTTTTCAAGGGTTCCGGGGAAAACAAGTAAAAATAAAATAAATAAAAATATCTAGTACTTATTTACGGAAGGCAACAGGAAAAATACACCTCCTGGGGACAGTATGCCAGACAGCTGGGCCCTCTATAGGTGTAGGAGGAGCCCGCTGTCTTATGTCTCTCCGAGAGACTGCCGCCTCTCTACTCATAAGTGTATGGTACATGTCCCACCACTCTCCTCAAAGGCTCTCCTCTTACGTCTAGTAAGAGTGCCCGTCTGCCGATGCATCGGTCTCTTTGAGATCTGTCCAGTGGCATGCTCTGCCCTGAGGCTCTGGTACAGCTATCTGCACTCATCATTATACCATCTGTTCTGGGGCCCGATCGTAGTGTATCGTTGGAATGTGGTAGAGGCAAATCTCTTTAGTGCAGCAGAGTGTAAAATGGTAGTGAGCTCAGTGGTAAGTGTCGAGAGTGGGGCGTCAGGATCTAGCTGTTGAATCCCTACGTACACATGGTATCTGTATATCTTCGATAGCTTCTCACTGAAGTGTATAGTGGTATCCTATGTAGGTGGGGGAGGATGTCACGTGACACATCCAACCCTGTGTGTCCGTGGACAAGCTACAGCATAACAAGGGTTCCGTCAGTCCAGTCAGTCTAGATTAGAAGTGATCTGGCACTTTTGTGAGTCTATTCGTAGACCGTGCATGCCCAGTCACTTAGTGTAGATGCATATGCTCTGGTTGCACACAGCATGATTATAAGCATTCCCATCAGAATCCATCAAAATCCTTCAGGGGAATTTTCCGGTGCATTTAGCCTATTTTCCCTATTTTTGACATCTTTCACTTATTATTTTTAAGTGACTTTTGTTGGAAAGTAGGTAGGGCAAATTGAGTAAGTTTGTATACAAGCAAACCTAGACTAGCACTAACGGGCAGAAGAGGCAGCAGGAGCACTCGCTCAACAGGAAACTTCTCAACAGAACCCCAAGCCTAGCGTTTTTGCTCCACAGCAACCACCTAGCGTTTTTGGACCAGATCAGCCAACGATTTGCACTTGCAGATTCCAGCAACAGCAAAACATCAGATCAGCCTAGCGTTTTGCATTGGCAAGACAACCGGCGACAGATTTGCAGATTTTCAGCCCTAGCGTTTTTACATCTGCATCCAACCCTAGCGTTTTGCAGATTCTCCGCGACGGAACCTTAAGAATCATCAGCGTTTTCAGTTTTCAGTCCTTAGATAGCGCAGAACCTTGCAGATCTCACCTTCCCGCAGCAGTTCCTCGCCACACTTTCAGTTTCCGCAAGGTTTACAGTTTCTGCCCGAAAAACGCAGATTTCAACATCTGCATTTTCAGCGCGTCGTCGTTGCATTGTCGCCATCGACATCGTCACCGACATAGAGTCAGAATTCAGCAAATAAAGATTTGCAAATTTCAGCCCTTAGCATTTTCAGATTTCAGCCCGTCTCGTCGTCATCCTCATCGTCGTCGACATCGTCGGCAAGTCCAAGCATTGTAGAGATTTGTACAATCAATACTAGACCACTCTCGCCAAAGAGAGTGGGGCCTTTGGAGGAGGGTTTTACAACGTCTCTGGTGTCGTATTCTCTTCTCTCTCTATCTCTCAGTCTCATACACTTGCACGCACAGTGTCCATTCACTTTCTTTGTGATCATTGCACTCTCTCACTAAAGGAAAGGAAGGCTCTCCCTTCCGTAAGTAAAAGGAATCCTTGAGCACAGTTCGGAGCACTCGTCTTGAGCAAAGTTCAAACATTCATTCCGCTGCACCTAACATTGGTATCAGAGCTTTGACAGTGTTCTGTATCACTCAAGGAAAGAACCACTTGCGGTCGCATGAACCCAAGTTCGCTTGGGCGTGTCGATTCCTAATCGTGTTTTTGAAGAGTGACAAGAAACCCAAGAAAGAAGGGCTTGTCCAGCCTCCCCTTGTGCCTCTTTTCACTCATTGAGAGTAGACCGCGCACTTAGCGGCCGGCCAATCGACGTGAGGTGGGAAAAAGCAACCTTGGTGTGAGCGCAAGGCCGCCAAGAGGTGCACCCGCGAGAAAGAGCAGAACTCGGGTGAAGAGAAGATCCTTCTCAAACACAGATTGCAAGCGAAAGAAAATCCTCAAGAACCTCAAGACCCGCAAGAACCTCAAGAACTCAAGAACCCCAAGAACCCAAGACCCACAAGAACCCAAGTTTCTGGTGAACTTAAGAACCCAAGACCACCAGAACCCAAGACTTCAGTGGATGGTCATTGTCACATGACACATCCAACCCTATTTGTCCGTGGACAAGCTACATCATGATCACGGTTCAGTAAGTCCAGTCAGTCTAGATTTAGAAGTGATCTGGCACTTTTGTGAGTCTATTCGTAGACCATGCATGCCCATTCGCTTAGTGTAGATGCATACCTCTGGTTGCACACAGCATGATCATAAGCATTCCCATCATAATCCATCAGATTCCATATGGAGAATTTTCCGGTGCATTTAGTCTATTTTACCTATTTTTGGCATTTTTCACTTATTAATTTAAGTGACTTTCCACAAAAAGTAGGTAGGGCAATTTGGAAAATATATAAGCAAACCAAAGTTAGCACTAAATGGCAGAAGAGGCAACAGGAGCCAAGCTCAGTAGGCAACTTCTCAGCAAGACCAAGCCTCGGTGGATTCCCTCCAAGGAGCAGATCCCCCTTCCACTAGCGTTTTTGCAAAGCATCTTAGTCTGGCATTTCCAGCATCTACACCCTCGCCAGCAAGTCCCAGCAGATAGCGTTTTTGCATCAGATCTCCCCGCAGCATCCCACAGCACCTTGCGTTTTTGTCATCAGCATACCTAGAGTTTTTTGGGAGCCCACGACTAGAGTTTTCAGCAAATACCACCCACAGCAATGCAGCGATTTTCAGCAATGAAGTAGTTGTAGATTCAGCCCATAAAGAAGTAGCAGATTCAACCCAAAAAGACCTCAGTTTTCAGCCCTTAAGAATCCCTGTTTTCAACCCTAAACCTGCAGATTTTCAGCGACAAAGACCCACAGAAACAGCCCCCCAAATCAGCGTTTTTGGATTGTAGCAGATTTCAGCCCACGGCATTTTTGGACATCAGTAGAAAGATTGCAGATTTTAGCCCTTAGGTCGACCTCGTCGTCATCGTCGGCATAGACTAGACTTGCATCAGTCTCATGCATACCGTTTGTACCAGTTTGTGCAATCATAAGTAGACCACTCTCGCCGACGAGAGTGGGGCCTTCGGAGGAGGGTTTTACAACGTCTCTGGTGTCATATTCTCTTCTCTCTCTATCTCTCAATCTCATACACTTGCACGCACAGTGTCCATTCACTTTGTTTGTGATCATAGCATTCTCTCATTAAGAACGGAAGGCTCTCCCTTCCATAAGAACAAAAGGAACCTTGAGCACAGTTATTGGAGCACTCATCTTGAGCAAAGCGCAAACATTCATTCCGCTGCACCTAACATTGGGATCAGAGCTTTGGCAATGTTCTGTATCACTCAAGGAAAGAACCACAAGAATCACAAGAATTTTTTTTGCTTGTTGCGGTCGCACGAACCCAAGTTCGCTTGGGCGTGTCGATTCCTAATCGTGTTTTTGAAGAGTGACAGGAATCCCAAGAAAGAAGGGCTTGTCCAACCTCCCTTTGTGTCTCTTTTCACTCATTGAGGGCGGACCGTGCACTTAGCGGCCGGCCAATCGACATGAGGTGGGAAAAAGCAACCTTGGTGTGAGCGCAAGGCCGCCAAGGGGTGCGCCCGCGGAAAAGAGTAGAACATTGGGTGAAGAGAAGATCCTTCTCGAACACAGATTGCAAGCGAAAGAAGAACCTCAAGACCCTCAAGAACCCCAAGACTCAAGACCCGCAAGAACCAAAGTTCCTCGTGGACTTAAGAACCCAAGACCACAAGAACCCAGAAAAACCCATGACTTCAGAATGGTCATCACTCGAAGCGGAATGGATACTTCTCTTGGAGGTGATGAGCATGAGAGAGGCGAAGAAGAATTTTCCCCACCAGGAGGTTTTTCTGACCCTTCCCCATCTACGTCAAGGATTGCGCTAACTCCTATGGAGGAGTTGGACCAAGAAAGAGAAGCAAAAAGAAAGGCCTACGAAGAAGAAATGGCAGCCATAGAGCGTCAATACGACTTGGAAGAAAAAGAAAGTCAAGCAAGATTTGATCGCGAGAACAAAGCAAGAATGCAAGAGATGTTGCGACTCTTTTCTCAAGTGCAGGCACAGATGCAACAGAATCAGGAAAAGGAGACTCTCTCAGTCTCTTCTTCTCCCAAGCAAGACACACAAAATTTGCATGATGATTTGAATAACAATAATTTGCATGATGATTTGAATGCCTATGATTTGCATGATGATTTAGATGACAATGATAAGCATGATGATTTGCATGATCAAGATGTGATTTCTCACAAGCATGATGTGTTGCATGAAGATGATCCTTGTGATTGTTCACAAGGATGATGTGTTAGTGGATGCTTTTTCTAGCGAAGCTAACCTCGTTGTAGATTCGATCAATCACGAAGAACCGATCTTGGCTTTCGAGTCGAGGTCCACAGAATCCCTTCAGGAAGCAGCGATCTTGGCTCTCGAGCCTAGGTCCAAAGAACCCTCACAGGAAGTATTATGTGTTCGCATGACTGATACGCACGCATTGTTCGAGTGTTTCATTCGTGATCGTTTCCTGTATTTTAGTCAGCGTCTTTATGTGATCCCTTTTCCTAAGCATGACATATTGTACGTTGAGCACGTTTGACTCATGAATGAACACGAATGTATGCGGATTGTTCATGAAAAGCTGAAAAGTTTGCATTCAAGGAAGTCACATTCCCTGTCTCTTCCTTGGCATGACACAGTCGTAGAAAGAGCACATTAAAGTATGAGCACCAAGCATGGGCATTTCCATTGTGAATTGCCAAAGTTGATTGCTCTAGATCAAAAGAGAGATTCGATCTCATTGTTTGCGTGTGTAAGGTGAACGGTTTAGCACTCCGTTTCTTGGTTCATCTACATTGCATGCACAGTCTTTAGAGAAGACAAGAAATTTTCCACTCACTTTACATGAAATAGATATGTTCATGGTTTTGTGTTGGAAATGGTTTCAGGAATTTTCAGCCATAGAGATTCTTGAAAAAGGTAGACGCATGACTCTAGACGAAGTGGAAGCATTGAAGATGACTTTGTGTCGCTTTCGGCGCGGCCCAAAGAAGAAGACTTTGCAGACCTTTATGAAGTTCAAGTACCGCACGACCCACACATCAGAGTGGGCCGGCGCTTAGTGTAGGTGCATATCCTCTGGTTGCACACAGCATGATCATAAGCATTCCCATCATAATCCGTCAAATTCCATCAGGGAAATTTTCCGGTGCATTTAGCCTATTTTACCTATTTTTGGCATTTTTCACTTATTAATTTAAGTGACTTTTGAACAAAAGTAGGTAGGGCAATTTGGGTAAGAAAATATATAAGCAAACCAAAGTTAGCACTAAATGGCAAAAGAGGCAACAGGAGCAAAGCTCAGTAGGCAACTTCTCAACAAGACCAAGCCTTGGTGGATTCCCTCCACGCAGCAGATCCCCCTTTCATTAGCGTTTTTGCAAAGCATCTCAGTCTGGAGTTTCCAGCATCCGCACCCTCACCAGCAAGTCCCAGCAGCAGATAGCGTTTTTGCATCAGATCTCCCAGCAGCATCCCACAGCACTTGGCGTTTTTGTCATCAGCATACCTAGAGTTTTTGGGAGCCCATGACTAGAGTTTTCAGCAAATACCACCCACAGCAATGCAGCGATTTTCAGCAATGAAGTAGTTGCAGATTCAGCCCATAAAGAAGTAGCAGATTCAGCCCAGAAAGACCTCAGTTTTCAGCCCTTAAGAATCCCTGTTTTCAGCCCTAAACCTGCAGATTTTCAGTGACAAAGACCCACAGAAACAACCCCCCAAATCAGCGTTTTTGGATTGTAGCAGATTTCAGCCCATGGCGTTTTTGGACAGCAGTAAAAAGATTGCAGATTTCAGCCCTTAGGTCGACCTCGTCATCACCGTCGTCATCGTCGACATAGCCTAGACTTGCATCAGTCTCATGCATATCGTTTGTACCAGTTTGTGCAATCATAAGTAGACCACTCTCGCCGACGAGAGTGGGGCCTTTGGAGGAGGGTTTTACGTCTCTGGTGTCGTATTCTCTTCTCTCTCTATCTCTCAGTCTCATACACGTGCACGCACAATGTCCATTCACTTTGTTTGTGATCATAGCATTCTCTCATTAAGAATGGAAGGCTCTCCCTTCCATAAGAACAAAAGGAACCTTGAGCACAGTTCGAAGCACTCATCTTGAGCAAAGCGTAAACATTCATTCCGGTGCACCTAATAGTCATCGTGATGAGCATGAGAGAGGCGAAGAAGAATTTTCCCCACCAGAAGGTTTTTCCGACCCTCCCCCTTCCCCATCTACGCCAAAGATTGCACCAGATCCTACGACGCTTTTCGACAAGAGGATGATGGACAAGAAGTTGGACCGAAAAGCAGAAATAGAGCATGAACACGAAGAAAAGATGGAAGCCATAGAGCGTCAATACACAGAAAGAGTGGCAGCCATACATCGCGAGAACAAAGCAAGACAAGCAGAATATGACCGCGAGACCAAAGCACGACAAGAGAAGAGTGATCAACACATGAAAGAGTTCTTGTGACTCTTTTCTATTGTGCAGGCGCAGTTCGTACAAGATCAAGAAAAGGAAACTCTCTCAGTCTCTTCTTCTCCAAAGCATGACACGCATGATTTGCATGATGATGATTTGAATGACAATGCTAAGCATGATGATTTGCATGATTATGAGAAGCATGATGATTTGGATGACAATGACAAGCATGATGATTTGCATAATCAAGATGTGTTGCAAATTCAATCAATCACGAAGAACCAATCTTGGCTCTCGAGTCGAGGTCCACAAAACCCCACACGAAGATTCGATCAAACAGAAAGAGCCGATCTTGGCTCTCGAGCCTCGGTCCAAGGAACCTCACAGGAAGTATTATGTGTTCGAATGATTCGTCAGCACCCATTGTTCGAGTGTTTCATTCGTGATCGTTTCCTGTATTTTAGTCAGCATGTTTATGTGATCCCTTTTTCTAGGCATGACATATTGTACATTGAGCATGTTTCACTCATGAATGAGCACGAATGTATGCGGATTGTTCATGAAAAACTGAAAAGTATGCATTCAAGGACGTCACATTCCATGTCTCTTCCTTGGCATGACACATTTGTAGCAAGAGCACATGAAAGTATGAGCACCAAGCATGGGCATTTCCGTTGTGAATTGCCACAGTTGATTGTTGTAGGTCAGAAGAGAGAGATTCGATCTCATTGTTTGCATGTGTGTGGTGAACGGTTTGGCACTCCATCTATTTGTTCATCTACATTGCATGCACAGTTGTTTAGGAAGACAAGATTTTTTCCAATCACTTTACATGGAATAGGTATGTTCATGGTTTTCTGTTGGAAATGGTTTCAGAAATTTTCAGCCATGGAGATTCTTGAAGGAGAAAGAAGCATGACACTCGACGAAGTTGAAGCATCGAAGGAGCCACAGAAGACTGTCTCGCTTTCAACGCGGCCCATAGAAGCAAGTGTTGCAGACCTTTATGAAGTTCAAGTACCGCACGACCCACACATCAGAGTTGGCCGGCGAAGAGTCCCTTCCAAGATTCCAGATGCTACTAGCGATCTCCCTCGACGCCATATAGTTCGGTACCAGTACCTCACTTTGAAAAGGAGGGGATGTCACGCGACACATCCAACCCTATGTGTTCGTGGACAAGCTACAGCATAACAAGGGTTCCGTCAGTCCAGTCAGTCTAGATTAAAAGTGATCTTGCACTTTTGTGAGTCTATTCGTAGACCGTGCATGCCTAGTCACTTAGTGTAGATGCATATCCTCTGGTTGCACACAGCATGATCATAAGCATTCCCATCAGAATCCATCAAAATCCTTCAGGGGAATTTTCCGGTGCATTTAGCCTATTTTCCCTATTTTTGACATCTTTTACTTATAATTTTTAAGTGACTTTTGCTAGAAAGTAGGTAGGTCAAATTGAGTAAGTTTGTATATTAGCAAACCTAGACTAGCACTAATGGGCAGAAGAGGCAGCAAGAGCACTCGCTCAACAGGTAACTTCTCAATTGAACCCCAAGCCTAGCGTTTTTGCTCCACAGCAACCACCTAGCGTTTTTGGACCAGATCAGCCAGCGATTTGCACTTGCAGATTCCAGCAACAGCAAAACATCAGATCAGCCTAGCGTTTTGCATTGGCAAGACAACCGGCAATAGATTTGCAGGTTTTCAACCCTAGCGTTTTTGCATCTGTGCATCCAACCCTAGCGTTTTGCAGATTCTCCATGACGGAACCTCAAGAATCATCAGCGTTTTCAGTTTTCAGTCCTTAGATACCGCAGAACCTTGCAGATCTCACCTTCCCGCAGTAGTTCCTCGCCACACGGTCAGTTTCCGCAAGGTTTACAGTTTCAGCCCGAAAAACGCAGATTTCAGCATCTGCGTTTTCAACGCGTCGTCGTCGCATCGTCGCCATCGACATCGTCACCGACATAGAGTCAAAATTCAGCAGATAAAGATTTGCAGATTTCAGCCCTTAGCATTTTCAGATTTCAGCCCGTCTCGTCGTCGACATCGTCGGCAAGTCCAAGCATTGTAGAGATTTGTGCAATCAATAGTAGACCGCTCTCGCCATAGAGAGTGGGGCCTTCGGAGGAGGGTTTTACAACGTCTCTGGTGTCGTATTCTCTTCTCTCTCTATCTCTCAGTCTCATACACTTGCACGCACAGTGTCCGTTCACTTTGTTTGTGATCATTGCACTCTCTCACTAAAGGAACGGAAGGCTCTCCCTCCCGTAAGTAAAAGGAATCCTTGAGCACAGTTCGGAGCACTCATCTTGAGCAAAGTTCAAACATTCATTCCGCTACACCAAACAGAGGAGGTGGTACTGGAGAACTAGTCCTGATAGATAGACTAAGATATGTGTGGTCAGCCCCAACGGGTCGTTGTGGTATAGTAAAAGAGCTAATGATATCCATAGCCTCTATGGAACCTAAAATGTAATCCACTGATATGTGTGGTCAGCCCCAACGGGTCGTGGTGGTATGGTAAAAGAGCTAATGATATCCATAGCCTCTATGGAACCTAAAATGTAATCCATTGTGATCTGCCCTTTCCTGCCACCTTGCCCCATCTTGCCTCCCTTCTGGAAGCAAGTTTATCCTCCTGATGTCGGCCAACGAGACATCCCGTTGTAAATCAAGAGGTGATGTGCTGATCCTAGTGCCAATAAATGTGACCCATATTTGGTGGAGTCACCCCCTCTATCCTCTGAGGTCCTCCCTAGCCCCACCTCCTCTGCCTCTATGGACTGTAGTATGGTGGGATCCTCGAAGTCGTACATCTCACATTGTCGGCTTTGTGTGCGGGCATTGAAATTACATACAAGTAGGATCTCTCCCAATGCCGCGTAGTGTAATATGTCCTCTGATAGAACCGAGAAAGGTGACTGTCTGTGGTCCCTCCTCCTCTTCCTCCACTCTCTCCTCTTTATCCTCTGAAGTCTCTGCCTCCACTGTATGCTCGTGTTGTATCTCTACATGCTCTGCAAAAAGCGACCCCCGCAGAGGGAAGTACCATAGTGCAACATAGATGGCCCTATCTGGGGCTAGCTGTATCCTCACCCACATGAAGAGGGACTCTATATCTCTGCTCACTACCATGACCCTGTCCTGTAGCTCTTTCCTCACTCGAAGAGCAGTCCCTCCCGACCCTCATGATGCTCACTGCCTCCTGGTGGATCGCCTGTACGTGGACTCCCAATGGTAACCATGAACATGTGGTAAACCTCTCTACGGACTCTCATGTGTCTCTGTCAACATAATGATGTCCCTCCCCTCCATCACCTCCTCTAGTCTTCCTGGCTGAGTTCATAAGCATCCATCACAATTCCATATCCCAAAAGCAATCTCATGTGGTGCCTCCTCCTTCATGGTTTCCATGGTCTCATAGGCTGCGAACCCCTATGCGACGGGCTTGCCATCCACGAAGATCCACCCATCCCTGTAAAATGCCTTTTTACCCTCCTTCCTTGCTTGTGTGATTTTGGGCATGCAAAGCCTTCTATGCTCCACTTGAGTCTTGGTGAGGTCCTCATCAATGTATATGCCCCCCCCCCCCCCCCAATCCTCTCAATGCAACCCTCTTCTTCAAAAGGGCAATTTTGTCCATTAGGTCCTTGAATTGTAACATGAGCACCCTCTTTTGAGGGTCTTTCCCTACTCTCTAGCTTTGGTGAATGGGGTTGTTGTGTACCCTAGCTTGGTGCACAACACTCTCCCATCACTCTCTAGTGATGCCCCATTCTCTTCTTTGATGCCACTCACCCACACATTGAGCATGCGGGCTTCCCTCATCATCTTCTCTTCAAGTGTGGCATGCATCCATAGCGTCTCCTCGTGTTGCTTCTCTTCTTTTACTTCCTTCTTGATTTTGCTACGAACACGTCCACCCAACCCTCTTTAGTAGCCTCCATGGCTTTAGTGAGTTCCTTAGTGATCTCTTCCTTGATGGCCACCTTGTCGATCTCTTGCATCTCCCCTTCTTCCTTGAGCTCTTTCGATGCGGCCACTTCTTCCTTCAAAGAGATAACCTCCTCCTTGAGTTTGGAATTCTCGAGCTCAAGGGTTTTGATTCGGGATTCGAGCTTCTCCATGGGGTCATTTTTGTTCTTCTCCAATGCTTCCACCTTCTTCAATAGCTTGTTCTCGATATGTGTGAGAAACGAGTCAGTCTTGGTCTTGTTTTCCTTACAGAGAGCTTAAAGACTTGCTTCGAGCTTCTTAAGTTTCTCCTCCGTTGAGGCCATTGAGGCCTCCGGCAATGGAGGGAAGAGAATGTGAAGTAATGTGATTGTGTTAGGACTGTGCAGGGGTGAAGTCGTGTGTGAACAGATGGTGAAGGAATGGAAATGCTAATGTGCGGGTGACGCAAACAGGGAAGATGCGGGGCAGCGCTGTGTAGAGCAGCAACGTCATGGCGGGCTGTTACAGCAGCAGCCAGCCATGGTGAGCAGCAGCAGTAGAGAGAGAGCAGCTCTTCAAGTGACGCGCGAGCAGCAGAAAGCGGTGGTGACGCAAGCTGCAGGCTGAGAGAGAGAGAGAGAGAGAGAGAGAGAGAAATGAAATGAAATGAAATGTTATATTAACGTCTTCAGAAGGCCAGAATGACCTATGAGACCAGAAAGTTACAATGTGGTGGATCTGATACAAAGTCAGAGCAACAAAAATGACAAAATAAAATGACAGAATAAAATGCTATGGAATCCGAGAGAGAGAGAGAGAGAGAGAGAGAGAGAGAGAGAGAGAGAGAGAAATGAAATGTTATATTAACGTCTTCAAAAGGCCAAAATGACCTATGAGACCAGAGCGTTACAATGTGGTGAATCTGATACAAAGTCAGAGTAACAAAATGAAATGACAAAATGATAAAATAAAAGTACTATGGGAACCTAAACTGGTCGGCGTGAACTAAGCAGCTAGCTGGGGTAGCTAAATCACAAGTCACAAGAAATCCAGCATCGGTCGCCGGCAAATCTCATCAATCTCCTCCGTGGAGAGCAGTCTGACCGGGCGTCATGCATGTCAGGCCAAAGTGATCCGAATCCTCTGCTGTAGCCTCCGTCGATGCTGCATAGTCCTCCGCATTTGTGGGCGTCTCAATCTCCCCAGCTCAATCGATCGATCGATCAGTGTACCTCTGGTGTGAGGCGGCAAGATCTGCTATGGTAGTAGCTCCTCTGGGTGTCCAGTGTCTGCTCTAAAGAAGTCTGTGATGCGTCTCTGAGACTGGCTAGCCTCTCCTCTCATCAGGTGCTCTATGTTTCTGCGCAGCTCGAGCAAAAACAAACCCGGGCATCTCTGATCCTCGTACCTCATGACTCTCGAAAGTGGTCCAAAGCCCTCTCTGAACAAGCGATGGAAGCGGCCTCGTATCTCGTAGTAGACGGGGCAGTGGCATGTGTAGTATAACTCTGTCTCAGGCTCCATGTCACACAGGGTGCATGTCCTGGCCTCTGCTGGCACCCCGCTGTATCTCCCAGTCTCGATCCGCACAGCTGGTGTGAAGATGTGCGTATCTAGCCAATAGCACACCGTATCCCATGAGACAAGTGGGTGTCCATGTATCTGGGCCTGCTTGCATTATTCAGTACATATTTGTGCTGTCAAGCATACTCCTCCACAACTTAACGAGCCATAATTAGCGACGCCATTAGCTTTTAGGCCAGTGCTCTGGGCACATGTGTGGTAGTACATCATTGGCATCTCTATCTACCTTGTTTCAGTTACACCTAGTGAAAAAACACATGGTAACTGTCCCCCCAATTTAGATAGGGTAGCTGTAATTAGCAGATCGTCTTTGAGGCCAAACAGATGCCGTTTGGCACGGATGGGATGACCCCCAGCCAGACAGCCTAACCACCGAAGCAAATTCAAGGATAAAACGTCCAGATGTGGCAAAAAAGGCACTCAACAGCAGACAAACTACATACCAAACTTTACTAACTTTGAGCAGGCACACCACTTGGCGAAAGCCTGATTAAATACATAACAGACAATAAGTTTTTCTGCACCATAACAAAGATTTGAGAAATCTTACTAAGTATCTTCTCTGAGCTGTGGGCTTTAGAGGTGCTGTAGCAAGCCCACCAAATATGGCCCCCTTCATATCTCCTACAACCTGACAATGAATTCAGTAAACCTTTGGCAAAGCAGTGGGCATCAAGATGCACCAACAAATTTGAACAACATGACATTGAAGGATTTAAACCTCAGTATAACAGAAACGTACACTGCCTCACTGCATGCAAAACAAATCAAAATAATTCAAGGCCTCTTTCATTAGGCCAATAGTTGGCCTTATATCACACAAGACCAAGCTGAACCCCAGTAAATGCTCAAAGTCAAAGTTAAGCTAAGCTACATGCAAAATTCAAAGTTTGAAGTCTGAAAATGATGACTGCCTTTGCTAGGCCAGTTTTGGATTTTTCTTTCAAGTGAATCCCTGAGCATCACCACACACAGTCTTTGCTTTTCTGCTCTACAAAGTTAAAAGATAGTGCATTATGCACCATCTATCTATTCCACACAAGAGCTCAAATAAGGTACATATACACCTTTTACAAGGTAGACCAGCGAGTTTCTTCTACTACTTTCTAGCAATACAAACCAGACGCTTGTTTTCTCTGCTTACAAAAACCTGTGTTGAACTTCTTCAGCAAATATACCTTCAGACGAGGATTACATGAACAAATGATTGAAGGCATCCATCTACCCCCTGTATGTCTCACTCCAGAATAGCTCAGAATGCTCAACTCTTACACATTACATGGGACAAACCTTTCTACAGTTGCAAGATCTGAATCACTAGCATAAACAATATTCTCCGATGCCATCCCAGCTTACGTGCTGCAACTGTAGCAGTGTGAGCTCAAACCTACGCATCTGAAGGTGCACAAGCAACTTCACCCCCAAAAGGTTATAAATCATAATATTATACAGTGCAGGTGCCCTTGACAGGTTACTTTATGAGCATCTTCTTTACAGCATGTTTAGAATTCCCATTCTGCTACAACAGACTCGGAACCCAAAGACCTTTTACGGCCAAGAATCAGTTTCACAGGAATCGAACAACTTGCCAAGAATCTAGCTCCACAATCCGAGAAAGTGAGCTACATGAAATCCAGGTTAAAGCATGTCTATAACTGTAGTAGTAGCCATTACTCTTCAATGAATAACTTACAACCTTTTGACATACATTCAAAACTTCTATCAGATAAATAATTTGAGCACAGATCGATCCATTTTACAAAAAAGTGAGTCAGCAGCCCACCACTAAACTCGTCCACAAGGCCGGGAAAAAACCATATTTCACTCACAAGACCAAGGCAACTCTGAAACACTGAATGTATAGAATGAAGTAAACAAAACAAGGGGCATGAAGTTCATGACGCGACTATACCAGTAAATAAGGTTCTGAAAGCAAAGAGCTTTTTTGATAGAGTGTTCGCATTGAAATTCCATGTCTAGCTGTACTGTCGATTAAAAGCAACAAATATAGTAAGCATTGGCTTTCTTTGCTGTACAACTGCAGATTGCCCCAACAGTTTTAAGAAATCAAAGTCCATACCTGTACAGCACGATCCATTGCCGATCCTTTGCAATCGTCGGCAATGCTGAGTAGAGGAATGCTCGAAAATCCTCAGAAAGAAGCACAGAATCTTCTGACATGGGTGGAAGCTTTAAAGGAGGTTGCAATGCTGAATTAAGTGCACATTCACTCAATTCACTCTGATTTGAAACAAGCTCCTTGCTTTCCCCAAACACTGGCAATTCCTTGCCAAATAGTTGTGTATATGAGTTTGTCTCTTGCTCTTCCCTATGACCATGGCTCTCCCTAATTTCTGCAGTGGCAATTAAATTACTGCCGCAAGGTGCTTCCTCAGGGCTCTGACTACACCTTGGGTACCTGGCATTGGAGCTCGATAGCAATGTCAAAAGAAAGGATGTCACCGACGACGTATCAGGTCTACATCCACCATTCAAGGAATCTGTCTTCGTATTTACAAAAGCGTAATGCCGAATTCCTTCAACTTTATCTCGAGGCCCCTCCTGAAAATGCAAATATGAGTAATAAATCATGCAATAATGGCTTCAACCTCATCAGAAACGACCCATTATTTGCAAAAGTTGAGGATTTAATTTCATAGAATGTAAACACTATCAGTGGATTTGATAGTCCAATGCAAATCTCCGGTAGAATGAAGAGCAAGCACTAACGCTTGATAATCACAGGCTGCAAAGGCGGGTTTATTGGGATCGTAAATTGATTGAAGCTCGTGAACAGGGGAGATTTTACCTTCTGGAAGGACTTCTCGGAAGACTGAGACAAGTAATGACCAACTTTGCCGACAATGTTGCTGGTCCAGCTCATGATCTGCGCAGAGAATCCGTTTCAAAGCGCCATGCCTGTAAACTGTGGAAGGATGCAGCCACTCTTCTTCTGCTTTCTCTGCTGGGAAAGTTACATTGTACTACATTTATATAGCACGGAACTGCTGAGACACTCGTCTGCTCCTGGGAGGCGACAAATCAGACGAGACTTTTGTTGGCAGGCCGCCCCCCCGCCCAATCTATTTGACACCCTCATTTTTTAGAGGGGATCTACGGTTGCATATGATTGTATATTGTGGGCCGTTCGATTCATTTGGAGAAAAAAAGAAAAAGAAGGGTGTGGTGGTAATCAACCTCGGAACCTCTCCCTCCCAATGCCTTTGCTTTACCACTACATTGGCGCACATTTTGAAAGGTATGGAGAATGATAGCATTATATTGTGTAGTCCTAGTTGTCCGTCATGATCTTAGTTCACACTAAGTTTACTTCGAGTTTACAACAAGAGTTTATATCTAGTTTGCATGCAAGTTCACAACGAGTTCCCATTTGTTCGAGTTTACATCTAGTTTACATTCGGGATGAACGGATGTGATCTTCGCCAAAAGACGACGCCGTTTTTCAGTCGTAGATCCCCTCTAAAAAATGAGGGTGTCAATTAGTGAGACGAGCCCCCCCCCCATCTCTCTCTCTCTCTCTCTCTCTCTCTCTCTCTCTCTCTCTCTCTCTGTGCTAGCAACTCTATATATCTTTCAATATTCTTACCATGATTTTTTGAGGGAGTTCTTGTGAAACTCGAGACATGAGGCATCCACTTCACCCAAAAAAAATTGATTTTGCAATCCTTAACAATAGAGATATAAAAGCCACTCCTAAGCGTGAGTTGCAATTAACAATAGATTCCAAGCAAGAATAGCGTCCTAGGAGTAGGAGCAGGAGCAAAGCAATTCCATGAGCAACCTTCAAGGAGAAATTAGGTTAGTGATTCCATGAGAAGTCTTCAAGGAGAAAGGTAAGCACCACTATTCAATTTGTGTGTGTGAGTGTGTGTCAAAGAGAGAGGAGAGAGAATGCATGGTTAGCTTAAGCTTTCTACAAAGAAATCATCTCAATGACTTCTTGCAAGGACTCTAATCAATTAAGCTCTGAAATAATCAAATTGTCCTTTTCTTTTTCTAGCGCATTAGCAACAACGAGGAACGCCAATTAATATCTAGATTCTAATTAGAAGGAGTTGAAATTGAAGATGGAGGAAGAGAATGATCGAGCAAGCTCGGTTTTAAGATTGTTATGCTAAGCATGCACCAACTCCGATCCTCGTAGATAGATGGCCTGCCATCATTGTTGCAAGCTCATGCTAGTGATGCTCTACTAGTTTTCCACAACAGATGTTGGGAGATGTTGGTGTTCAAAACATGCCACAACACATGGACATTGGGCTCGTTAATTGCTACAACAAGGGGTGAGAGATGACTTTGTTGGCGGTAGCAATCTAGAGCAACGGACTATGGCACTCAATGGCTAGGTAGGATGGAGGAGTGGACAAGGTGCCTTGGATTCCCTCTTGTAATGAGTACATAGGTTCTCTCCAACCAAGTGGGTGGGATGTAGCGAAAGATGAGGATGACCAAGGGCCAAGGATAAGCTTGAGCTATAAGCGCTTGTTTGCACAAGTGAAAGCTCAAATCCAAGTGTATTCTTATTAACGTTGTAGGAACAATCCCCAAGACCTCATAGGTATATCAATTTGGCCTTAAATTGAGAGTGAAATTATAGCTTGTCAAAACTATGAGTGAAAGAGAGAGAGAGAGAGAGAGAGAGAGAGAGAGAGAGAGAGATTTCTATTTGTATGTGTGTGTGACATGTAAGAGAGAGGGAAAAAAAAAGATCAACAACATTGTGTATTGAGTTACTTAATCTACCTATTGTTATGGTGCCTACACAATTATGAATGCCACAATGGTTTATCCACCATAGCTCTTACATGCCATATGGAAATAATGTTTCCTACAATCGTAAGAATGGAAGCTTAGGTATTTCCATTCTTAAAGCCATTTGCTATATGAAAATTATGTTTTCTACACTACTAAGAATGGAAGATTATATATTTCATTTAGAATGTGAAGGACAATAGCCTTCGTGCTCCCTTGTATAATCAGAGCACAACTTAGAATCGACATAATTTTTAACTACTTGAACATTGGTCTTCGATGAGAGGTCAGCTCTATCATTCAGAGTAGGTAGCATGCGTTGACCAGCTTTTGGTCTACTCTCAGGTTTCATTTTCAATGGGTTGCAATTATTGCTTGCACTTTGATTGGCACGTGTGAGCGCATATCTTGCTCCTTATAGAGATTATCATATTTACTTTGTTGCGGATACTACCTTTGTACGCTTTGTGGAGCCATCTTGCCTAGTACGGCAGTCCCAGCCATTTCTAAGACTTGGTATGGAAGGTAGCCATTTATGAGACTTGACTATAGTCAGGTCATTGCTTAGTGTTTTGTGAGGTCGTGCGTGAGGTTTGTTGAAGCCGAACACTGGGGGCCCAGTTACCCATTGCAAGGTGGATTAGGTTGTTAGAGATCCCCACTATCTTATCCTCGTCAAAGGCCACGTATAGAGAGGACTAGGTGCTTTCTCATCATGTTGGCAATCGTTTGTCAATTTGATAATGTGCACAAACAGTTTACTACTCTCGAGTTTATGCCTAGTGCTCAGAGAGCATTTCTATGCATTTTTTTGTCTATGCGTATTGCACTTTAACAATCATTTTGATGAGATCTTCTCCCAGATTCAAACAAGACTGGGCCAAAAAAAATCAAAATTTTGTGTTATAGGGACAGGGATGTTTATGACATTAAGAAGTTTGATGGGACAAACTTTGTGCTTGGAACGAGAAGATTCATGATGTCTTAGTGGAAAAGAAGCAAAAACTTCCCATTTCATATGCTACGAGGAATGAGGAGATGAATATGAATTAGTTTCAATGGGAAGAGCTTGATGAGATTTGTAGATCTATGATTAGATTGCATCTTGCCGAGTTAGTTTATTTCACTATTTTAGAGTGCTCTACGATGCATCAAGTATGGCTGAAGTTAAGCAACATATATGAGAGAAACTTTGCTAGCAACAAAGTGTTCTTGATGCGAAAGCTGTATAATCTTTGTATGAAAGAGTCAATTAGTGTTGCTAGCCATATCAATGAATTTGGAGTTTAGTTTGCCCGAATTCGTGCTCAACAAATGAAGATAGATGATGAGATGAAAACTATTCACTTTCTTTTCTCATTGCCACTTTCGTGGGATACATTTTGTATTGTTATTAGTAATCCTGCACCAAATGGTACACTAGTGAATAATGATATCACTAGTTCTCTTCTTTTAGAAGAAGTGCATCGTAAGACTATGGGTAGCTCTCATCAAGGGGAAGCTCACTATGTGCAAAAAGAAAGCAAACAAAGGAAAGGTCGTTCTTCGCAACATGAATTGGCAAATATGGAAAAAGCAATACATCTCGTGATAAATCAAAGTCTCATAGTAAAGGGCATTCATTGTCATTTCTATGAGAAGTATGGCCATATGAAGAAAGATTGTCATGCATGGAAATGTGAGAATTGCAAAAGAAAAGAAGTGACAATGATGCGAAAGAGGAAAAGAATAAAATTTCAATGAAGATCCAAGATCTCAATTTGGTCATTGTTTATGAGGATGCACGGGACATTAATTTGCTGACAGAGTCTACATATGTGTTTTATGATGCACGAGAGACTCTATGTTTACACAGTTCGTTGCCATCAAAATTGCTAGAGACATCCCTTAGAGCTTGTGCACGTGATGTATGTGGCCGGTATCGACTCAGTCTCTTAGTGGTGCATCTTATTTTGTGATGTTCATAGATGACGTAACACGAAAAGATTTGACTTATGCATCAAAGTCAAAGGATGAGACATTCTCTTGCTGTAAGAGGTTCTTGTCAAGTGTTGAAACTTAATCTAGTAAGAAGCTAAAGGCCTTACGTTAAGAGAATGGTGGAGAATACATCTCCAAAGAGTTTGCTTACTTCTATGCAAAGGGGAATTAAAGTGTGAGGTCACTATTCCTTATACCCTAGCTCAAAATGGTGTTACTGAGAGAGAATCATGTCTATGCTATCACACACAAAACTAACACAAGGTTTTTGGGTCGAAGCACTTTACAGAGCGATTTATTTGATCAATTCATCACCACATGCACCATTGCAATTTTGTGTGCCTGAGGAGTTATGGTCAGGATGTAAGTTGTCGTATGACAAACTCAGGACATTTGGCTATGATGCTTATGCACATGTACCTAGGAGCTTTGTGCAAAGCTAGCTCCAAAATCTAAAAAATGCATCTTTATTGGCTATGGATTGGATGGTCAATTTGGATATCATTTGTGGGATCCACAGAGCCGATCCATTCTCTGTAGCATTGATGTTGTCTTCGATGAGACAAAGATGCACACAGAGCCAGTAAAAGAGGTTGAATTTTGGATGGTTGCATTCTCTGATGCATCACCTCCTATGCAGACAGCTCAAGCGACTGTTGTTCTGCAAGTGAGTACACTAGATGATCAAGCTACTGAGTAGGCTAGCATTAGTCAACCAAGGATATTTTAGAGAGCCTCACATCCACCAGAGCGGTAAGTTCCTGGCGTGGATTTATGTTGCTAACAGATAGTGGTGAGCCTTCTTGTTATTACAAAGAGGCTATGGTAGCCAAGGATAAGAGTTAGTGGGAACTTGCAATGAAAAGCGAGTTGTCTAGCATCGAAAAGAACAAAACATTTGGTTCCATTTCCAAAAGGTAAGAAAGCATTGCCTTGTAAATGGGTCTACAAACGGAAGTTTGCATCCAATGTTGGGAAACACAAAGCTCGGTTAGTAGCTAAGGGATTCAACCAAGAGTATGGCATAGATTTTCATGAAATATTTTCTCTAGTGGTCAAAATGGTGACACTAAGATTGTTGCTTGGATAGTTTCTACAAAGGACCTGGAGCTAGCTCAAATGGGTGTAATAACAACTTTCTTACACGATCTCGATGAGGATATTTATATGAAGCAGCCTGAAGGGTTTGTGCAAAAAGGCAAGTAACATTTGGTGTGCACACTAAAGAAGAGTTTATATGGTCTAAAGCAAGCACTCAAATAGTGGTATCATAAATTTGATGCTTTTATGAAGTCCCAAGGATTTACAGATAGTATTGAGGATCCATGTCTTTACGTGAAAAGACTGCAAAATGGAAAGCTTATTGTGCTTATACTTTATGTGGTTGACATGCTCATTGCTGGTCATTCTAAAAAGGACATTTCCAGCCTAAAGCAAAAGCTACATATTCAGTTTCACATGAAATATTTGGGTGATGCCAATCATATTTTGGGTATGCGCATTACTCAAGATCGTAAGAACACATTGTTGTATGTGTCTCAAATAGAATATGTGCAGAAAGTGCTCGAGGGTTTCCATATGCAGAAGGGAAAGTCATTGAGTACTCCATTGCCTACATGTTTGAAACTCATCAAGAATAATGGACCAAATTTGTTAAGGAAAAAGCAGTGATGGCTAAGGTTCCTTATGCTTCAACTTGTGGCAGTCTCATGTATGCCATGGTGGCTACAAAACTTGACATTGTGTATCTAGTGGGAGTTGTCAGTAGGTATATTTCCAATCTTGGAAAGAAGCACGGAGATGATATCAACTTGATTCTTAGATACTCGACTGGCACAACAGATAAACAACTACGCTATGGTCGTGGAAAGTTATCCATTAGGGGATATGTTGACAAATTATGCAGGTTGTGTTGACAATCGTAAGTCAATGACTGGCTTGATCAATGCTTTTGCTGGTTCTGTTATTTTTTAGAGATCCATTCTTCAAGACTTTATGTCAATTTCCACTATAGAGGTAGAATATGTTGCTTTGACTAAAGCATGCAAAGAAGCTATATAGATTACTCGTCTAGTAGGAGATTTTGGACTAGAATAGAATATATCAGTTCTTCATTGTGACAGTCAGAGTGTTATTGCCTTGGCTAAGGATCCAATATTTCATGCAAGAACAGAACACATTGATGTGCATTATCACTTTATTCGTGATTTCTTGGCAAACAAGCAGCTTGACTTGGTGAAGATACATACATTAGAGAACGCAGTGGATGCACTCACTAAGAATCTAATCTCTCCAACAATCACTTTCAACATTGTTGTGTCAATTGATGGGCATTGGGTGAAGATGCGGTATTCTTCATTAACTTCATAGGTTGTATAGTATTACGGTCTCCCGCATTGGCCATCAAGTGGGAGAATGTTGGGTTCCTAACCATGTAGGCCGGGGGCTCCTGTCACCCATCACTAACTTATGTCCACTGACCTTTAATTATGTAGATACAATGTATGATCCCCACACACAAACTAATGCACCATTGTGTGCTAGTGAGAAGAAGAGGGTTGCTCTCCCTTGCCATATCCGTGTGAACTGTTCTCTCTCTCTCTCTCTCTCTCTCTCTCTCTCTCTCTCTCTCTCTCTCTCTCTCTCTCTCTCTCTCTCTCTCTCTCTCTCTTTTTCTTTGTGTGGCTTGCACGTATCCACCGACTCCACTCTTTCACTTCCCTTTACAAAGCCACGGCTTCTCTTCAAATTCAATCACCTATGCCTCCATGTGTCTGCATAAGCTTCATCTTTGTAATTCCATCTATTGAAGTGCATGAATTACTAGAGATGCTTTCCAAGAGCACATATAGGAAGCTTTGTGTTGTTCTTTTCTAGGATAAGCACACACATACGACCTATGCTTACATACTGAAGGCTTGTTGCAAATTGCAAGAAGCTAACAATGTTTTGGTCAACGTGTATGCCAGCTGTTTTGATTACATGATATGACACATCACAAACCTCATGGGATTCACTCCCTATAGAAAAGGTATTGCCACCTACAAAGAAATAGACCCCTAATTAGTCTTTATAAGATAATTGTGATCCCTTTTCGTACACTCTTTTTATTTTTAATTAGAACAAAAATATATCTCTATTTTAGATATGAGGTTTCTATATGAATTAATCTAATGAATGAGGTTTTTATACAAATTACTATAATCTTTGTGGAAAATAATTAGCTAAAAATTTAAAAATCACGTTCGAGAAACCATTTAGCTTCTTCTGGTCACAATGGGGCTTGCTAGCTCCATAAAAGAAGAACATGAGCAAGCATTCACGACAAACAACTTTGATAAGAATGTCCATAGGCCTTTGTATTATGCATCCCATATACATTTGAGCTATATCTTACATAAAAAAGTCATCAAAGAAAGGAAAAATAAAAAAATTTGTGATTCAAATCATGTAAAACTAAACTCAACTCTTAAGGTAAGTGTACAATTTTGATGGCATATAATGGAGCAATGTACGTATTGAAAATGCAATGACAAGTAACTAACACCCCGACACTTAAGTTTGGAAGGGAGGGAGGTCTTGTAGGAAAAATGGATAAACAAGAGACGACAAGTGTTGAAACTAAATCACTAATTTATGATGGAGGGGGGTATTGGAAGGGATGGAGGTATTGTAGGGAAAACGCATAAACAAGAGATGGAATGTTTTGAAACTAAATCACTAATTTATGATGAAATTGATACAAATCATAAAGAGGATGGTGGAGGATAGGAGAGGTGAAGCTAGCTTTTATGTGTCTACAGTTGGATTCAATATATACAAGAGTAGAGCTAGATAGCCTCTCATGATAGGCCGCATATCTAAATATGCAAAGATTGATAACCAATGGGTTTAGCTCTATCTTATTTGGTAGAATCATTCAATTAGAAGTGACTTGAGGGATGCCTATGCTAACAATTCCCCCCTTCATCTTATAAGTGAGCCAAATCTATGGGATGACCATTGAAGAAGCGGGAAAATCTCTCAAGAAGAGGTTTTAAGTGGTAGCAGTAGGTTATAAAAAGTTGAAAGGTTCAAAGATGGTCTCTGACATGGCTCAGAGGGAATCTTGCATGGCTCAGAGTCTAAACAAAGATGGCGGCTCAAAGGCAGTGAATCCATGGCGCGAAGGTTGGAAAGCACGTGACCTTCCTTAGTGATATTTATCCCCCCTCAAGGTAAGTACCATAATGACAAGTTTATTAGGATACAATACATCAAGTGATCTTCACACATAGCGAATGATATGGCCAATGTCCAAAACGCTTTACAAATAAATGTATTTTTACATGGTCAAAAGAGACCTTGCGGTGGGAAAAAAACTTTTAAGTTATTCATGCAAATGAAAAAGATGAAAAATTTGCATAGGGAAAGTCTTAGTTATATATTAGCATACTCAATAATGCTACTTCCTATGTTGTAAGCTCTCGAGCTTCTCCTTCATCTTCTCCATCTTCATGTGCATTAGTAGGGTTCGAGAACATGGGCAATGTTACAACTTATGTCCTCAGATTGGGGTGATTCTTGGTGATCATTTTGCTGGACAACATAACCTTCAGGTGTGAGCTCTTTGAGCACAATATTGTCAAGATTCTAATTGGAACTCATTTTGGCCTCTATTTCCACTACGAGACGTACTACATAGGCAATTCCCTTTGTGTAGGTTTTTCAACATTGCAAATTTTTGAAAAATGTGAGAGCTTTCTACTCTTCAATGGGTTGTGCTATATGGTTTAGGTTGGCTTTGTGGAGTGTTTGCATCAAGTGCAATCACTAGCCATGGCTAACAATGATGCTTTTCACATGTTGTCTCTTCAAAACAAACTGGATGGTGACAACTACCCACTTTGGGCCTACATGATACAATATTTCCTTGTTGCAAAGGACGTTTGGAACATTGTGTGTGGTTATGATGTAAAACAAGGTTCCACGGATATAGGTTTTGTGGATGATGGTGTAGGTTTTAGCATTTCTACTACTATAGTTGTTGCCTACAGCCAAGCACGCGCATTGGGATGCTAAGGATGTGCAAGCTCGTGCATTGATTGCGCTTTCTATTAAGCATTCCATTACTCCACACATTTGATCAACACGAATTGCAAAACAAGCAGGGAATAGACTGGCATAGCCAAGCGGTCGCATCAAAGCATGAGCTACATTGCATATTTTATCATACACCAGGGTGCATAACTATTGATGGATAATAAGTTTATCATGAGTATAGCCTAGATACCTTTCAGCAAGTGTGTGGGTTCATCTGTGGATCGACACCAGAGCTTAAGAAGCATGTTGAAACAAAATATCCCAAGAAGCTTGAGAAGGCCATAGTGCAAACGCATATACACAATGATCCCAATGAAAAAGCATTGCATAACACTCACGTGTCTACACCACACATGCAAATGCATGAACACAACATGGGCATAATAATAGAATCATACAGTAGTTGCATATGATGCATCCAAGAAGCCCAAGGGGCCCAGGGGCCTCGTTTTTAATGGAGAGTTTCAAAAGGCTAAGAAGGAAAAGTTAAGTTTTACATATTTAGGGAGTGTACACGGCAAAAAGTATCGTCCCAAGGAAAAATCTGTTGTCCAAGGTAAGGAAAAAGCGGTACACATGATGTAACATTGTCTCTTGAGTCTCCTATCATTTTCCAATGTAGAAGTAACACACACCAAAGCGGTGCACGAGTGTTGTATCATGGCCTCAATGTGGCAGCCAACCTTTGGGAGTTGGTGCGTATGCATGGGTTTATCCAAGGTCACAAGGTGTTGGTAGGTGATGGTGCTTCCCACAATTTCATTAACTATAAGTTAGTGAAACAAATCAATTTGCCCCAGACTCCCAGTTCCCATCGTTACAATTATTTTGCTTCAAAATGTAGATGTACAATGTGCACCTTTCACATTATTTAAGTGGAGCCCTTTGTAATATACAAACCATTTGTGATTATAAGTATATAATAGATAACAAAATTTTATATTAACAATAAAAATTACATGTGATTGTAGGCACGTATATAAACTTACTCTCCCTCATCCCCCCTTAACTTAGCAGGCCTTCGTGTTTCCTCACCTTGTTTTATGAAAGCATTGAAATGTTCTTTTGCTCCAATGTGTTTCAATTTGGAGTGAAACACGGATTCCTTGCCAATGCAAGAGCACTTTGACTATCACAATATATCACTGGAGTCTCATCAATGCCAAGATTTCTGACCAAGCGAGATAACCATACAACCTCTTTACTTGCATCCGATAATGCAATGTACTCTGCTTCTATAGTGGAAGACAACGTACAATCTTGAAGACATGACCTCCAAGATACTGCTCCTCCAGCAAATATGAAGCTAGATGTCGATATCTTATTGTCGACACAACCCGCATAGTCTACATCCGCATAACCCATGATGGATGCATCACTGTTTTTGAAGCGTAAACACCTGTCGACCGTACCTTTGAGGTACCTAAGAATGTGCTTCACTGCTTCCCAATGCTTGATGCGAGGATTTGCCATACATCAGCTCACCACTCCCACTGCGAAAGCAATGTCTGGTCTTGTGGCCACCATAGCATACATGAGACTGCCCACTGTCAAAGAATATGGTACCTTAGCCATTTCTGCTCGCTCAACATCAGATTTGGGTGCATCTTCCTTGTTGAGTTTCAAGAATTCCTACATTGGGGTACTCAATGCTTTCCCCCCCTGCATATCGTAACGCTACAAAGCTTTCTCAATGTATGTTTCCTAAGATAACTCAAGAATCGATGTTTGCGATCTCTTTTGATTCGCATGCCAAGAAAGTGTGTAGCATCCCCCAAATTTTCATTGCAAAATTGTCGCTAAGTGTTTTCTTCAAGTTGGCAATCTTCGCAATCGATTTCCCAGCTATAAGCATGTCATCAACATACAGAACTAGAATGATCATCGAGCCATCATCTAGCTTTCTTCTGTACAAACAGTGATCCTCTTCGCTCCTTTTATACCCTTGAGACCTCATACATGCATCAAATTTATGATACCACTGCCTTGAACCATGCTTTAAGCCATAAAGTGCTTTTTTAAGCTTACATACCAGCTCCTCACGAGATGCGTTCTCCTGAACAAACCCTTCAGACTGCTGCTACATGTAAACATCCTCATCGAGATCCCCGTGAAGAAATGATGTCTTCACATCCATTTGGACAAGTTCCATGTTCTCAATCGCTACAAGACCAAGTACGGTTCTAAGCATTGTCATCTTGGTCATAGGCGAGAAGATTTCATCAAAATCGACTCCCTTTTGCTGTTTGAACCCTTTGGCTACAAGTCTAGCCTTGTACTTTGGATTTGGATCACATGAGGTAAATTTCTTCTTGTAAACCCATTTGCAAGGTAAAGCTTTGCATCATTTGGCAGTTCTACCAAGTCCCAAGTGTCATTAACCAGAATCAAGTTATACTCAAATTCCATAGCTTGCTCCCACTTCACCACATCATCCGTCATCATGGCTTCTTGGTAGCAGCTTGGCTCACCGCAATCGGTCAACATGATGTAATCAAGACCTGGCTCGAAACGCGCATGTGGACGAGAGACTCTAGTAGACCATCTCACTCCTTGATCATTGATATTCGCTCCCCTTGGAGCATTGCTAGTGGAAGGTACATCACTAGCCCGCTGAGTTGATTTTATTGTCTCTGAGGCAACATCCTCAAAAGTGAGTCTCTGAACCTCTATTTCCTTGATAGGTTGTTTATGCATCTTCGACTCATTGAAGATAACATCTGAACTACGGATGACTCGACGAGATTTTGGGTTCTAGAGAGGATATCCCATCTCTCCATCTGCACCATATCCAATGAAAATACATTTTTGTGACTTTGGGTCTAACTTTTGTCGAAGTTGTTTAGACACATGAGTATAATATCCACAACCAAAAACACGTAGATGGTCATAGTGGGGCTTACGTTTAGACCATAACTCTTCTGGAATCTCATAATTCAATGGCGTACTAGGCGAACGATTTATAATGTGCACTGTGGTTAAGACGGCTTGTGCACAAAATCCTTGTGTGAGATTTGCCATAGAAAGCATGGTTGTGACTCTTTTCAGAATCGTACGATTCATGCGCTCAACAACTCCATTCTGAGCTGGTGTGTATGGTGCAATAAACTACCTTTAATCCCCCTTTTAGCACAAAAATTGTCAAACTCCTTGGAGGCATACTCTCCACCGTTATCAGTCAGCACCTCTTGAGTTTCTTGCCGGATTGATTCTCAATGAGTGCCAAAAAAATTTGCAGCACAGGAAGAACTTGATCCTTATGTTTCAAAGGATATGCCCATACCTTTCCAGTAGAGTCATCTATGAATGTCACAAAATAGTTGGGCCCTCCTAGAGATTTGGTTGACATAGGACCACAAACATCACTATGTACTAAATCTAGAGGTTCAACTTGCTTTTGACCCAATGGTAAGTGATGGACCTAGTCTGTTTGCCATAGATACAATGTTCACAAACAGGAAAGTCAACATAAGACAAGACATGTAAGTAGCTAAAACGAGTCAGAGTTCTCATTCCTTTTTGGCTAATATGACCTAGCCGGCAATGCCACAACTTAGTAGACGACAGCTCGACTATAGATATGTAATCATTACCAACATTTGACACATGCATGGAATACAAGGTACCATGATTATGATCTCTAAGTACAAAAAGATTACCTTTGCGTACTAGCCACGAACCATTGCCAAATGTGGTGTTGTAGCCCAAATCATCAAGCTGACCAACAGAAAACAAGCTTTTGGTCAACTTGGGCACATGTTCTACATTACATAAAGTAAAGTGCGTGCCATTCCTTAGATGCAATTTGACATTTCCGACACCCTCAATGTCTAGTTCATAAGCATCACCAAGTCTCACTTTGCCACAAGAGTGAGAATAAGTAGAGAACCACTCTCTATGTGGTGTCACATGGAAACTCGCACCAGAATCTACTATCTGTGCATACTGCGCATCTTCTGTAACAAGAGCCTCGACAGGTAGATCTGCTGTGAAGACTAATAGGTCAGAGGTAATTGGCATAACAACCGCTGGAAGAGTCTATACAATAGGAGCATTTGAAGACTCTAGCACATTGATCTCTTTTAACTTTGCTTTGCCCTTGTTTGAATCATCAGACATTGAACTGTCACCGAATTGTTTATCCTTCTTGCTTTGCTGCCATTTCCTGCAATCCTTCTTCACATACCCTTTTTTATGGCAGTGATAGCACTTGAAATTACGCATAGAACCCCAAGACTTACTGCATGAGCCCCCATGTTCCTTGCTTTTGGCACGACTTTGAGTGTGACCCCTATGTCTATCACTAGCAACATACACATCACCATCTCGAGAGATCTCCTGCGAATCTCCTCAGTAAACAGACTCCCAAGGATGTCATTGTACACAAGACTAGTACCACGTGTTGAGTTGCTAATTGCAGTACAGAACGTATCCCAAGACGAGGGTAAACTGCATAGCAAGAAGATACATTTGATTTTCTCATCAAAGACCAAACCGTGAGTGATCAACTGAGTGAAAATGATATTGAACTCATTAATGTGAGTAGAAATAGTGCCCTCTTCCTTCATACGAAGGTCAAACACCTTCTTCATCAAGAAAACCTTATTAGTGGCACTTTTGTTATCATAATTGGAACACAACTTATCCCATACATCTCTAGCAGTCCTTTCTCCAACTATAGTAAAGTACACAGATTCAGCCAAATGCAAATGGAGGGTAGATTTGGCCTTAGCATGAGTCTCTCCAACTCAACATCTGTATTCTGCCCTCTGGGGGCTTAATAATAGGATCCAACTGGCCTTTTAGTATGAGAACATCTTGAATCTTCTCTTTCCAGATAGCAAAATTCATCCCATTAAATTTTTGGATATTGTAAATATCCTTTTCACCGCTAGATGACATGGCTGCAAGCTAAAGATAATATGGTGATAAACACTGGTAATTCTGGAAAAATTCGGCAGAATTTTCCCCAAAAAACTGACAGAATCTCAATCCAAAACTGTCACAAGAGATTAGTAACACATAAAAAGTAATGCTCTCAGAGCATAAGACAAACGCATCAACCACTAACTGTGCATAAAAAAAGTCAAAAGCTGACCCAAGACTGCCAACAGGGCGTCAAATGCACCTAGCCCTCTCTATAAATGTCCTATGGCGAGGCCACAAAAAAGGGGTACTCCAGCAACCTGTATCATTGAAAGGATCTCAACATTCGAGAATCCCCCAGCTCAAGAAAACTTCACGCTATCGACCCTCACAAAATGTTATGCAAACAAAAAACCAACCCAGTCTCAGAAAGGGCCTCCGAACCGAGTCTCAGAAACGGTCAGGACTGCCAGAAACAAGCCAAATCGGCTCCACAAAAGATACATATGGTAGTTTTCGCAACTCAACGTACATCCACTGTCAACAATACTGCAAGGTGTAGTATACACACTCAAACATGAACATGAGGTAGTTGGGTAAAGAGCAAACAACTGTGAAATATGAATAAGCTAATTCTGGAAGATGCCACACATAGACAATGGATGAGCAACATCAAGAGGGAAGCGCCAAACAAAATGTGCAAACAGTAAACAAATTCCTGTGGGGAGTAAACCGCTCTCAAAAGAGATCAAGCACTATCAGAAGTGCCAAAACAATGCATATGTACATCAAGTACTCCCACTGAAATCTATGTTGACGCAAAACACTGCAACCTGTAAGAAACCTGGATGTCCTATATGTATGCAAGAACTTGTGAGGAGATGGATGCCTAAAAGACCCGAGACAATGTCGATGCCGAAAAATGCTCCTAATTAGTCCATAAACACCGTCTCAATATCACGTAATAGCCATAAAACGGCTATATACAATCCCAAAATAGTCTCTGAACAACTTGTACTTGTGTCCTGTACCTAAACTTATAGCAAAAGTGGAGTTGAAAAATACTTCTAAAGCGTAGCTCGGAAGCTTTCGGCTGCACAAACAACTTTGGAAGGGGAGTAAAACTTCAGGACGCTTGGTGGAAATGCTCTCGGAACGTTGAATTTACCGATGCCGAAATTGGAAACCTGTTTGCACTTTTAAAAGCGCACGCACGGACGTGAAAACGACAAGCACAGACCTTGCTCTGATACCAGTTGAAGGTACCGCGGGAAGCGTGTGTGAGTGCAAGCACGAGAGAGAGAGAGAGAGAGAGAGAGAGAGAGAGAGAGAGAGAGAGAGAGAGAGAGAGAGAGAGAGAGAGAGAGACCTGCTATTGGGTGGAGCGCACAACAACGTTATCCCGTTGCAGCTCCTTATTACAGTTGTATTAAAGAATAAGTGTATATATGGTTAAGTTAGTAGATGGGTTAGTAATAAGAGGGATGTCCGGCCAGTTGGCATGAATCTCAACACCCTTAACTTAGCAGGCCTTCGTACCTCCTCACCTTGTTTATGTAAATTGTAGCTTTTTATACTTATACAATTGTTCTTTCTTTAGTATATGAGTTTTTAAGTAATGTGAAAGGGATGCCATTTTAATTGGCCTTCTCAAAAATGCATGAAAGAACAAGGAATTAAAGATTGAATTCCTAGGAATTTGATCCCATGATGTGAAGTATAGGCTCATTGAAATTTTTTCTTAATATTTTAGTTTGTGAAAGAAATCCTTTTATTTAAGGACTCATAAAGGTCCATTTCTTTATTATTTCCCATGTTTATTAACCTACCTTTTCTTATGAAAGCATTCAAATATTCTTTTATTTTAATTTGTGAATGGGTCCTTTTATTTTAATGTTTTTAATTTACTTTCTTTTCATTTTATTTTGTTTTAGAATTCCAATATGACTCTTTCACCTTGTTGTTTAAGTGGGGTCCTTAAGAACATATACGGCATTTGTGATTATGTGTCTATAATGGCCAATACAATTCTACATTAAAACACAACAAAAATGACATTTGATTGTAGGTACTTATTAAGACATACTTCTCATAACTCTCAACCCCCCTTAACTTCAATAGGTTTTCATGACTCTATTAACTTTGGTCATCCTCGTTATTATTATTGAGCTATGGGTCGGGCTTGTTGGCTCCACACATGTATTCATGGGTGATCGCCGATAATAGGCGCACGCCACATTTAGTAGAGAGAGAGAGAGAGAGAGAGAGAGAGAGAGAGAGAGAGAGAGAGAGAGAGAGAGAGAGAGAGAGAGAGAGCATACTAATTGTCAGCCAAGTATGGGCGCCCAAGTGTGGTTGGGACAACTCACATAAGGGCTTGTAACCCTAACTCTTATCTTGCTTGCTTTCTTTCTCTGCAGTGTAGACTCTTGTTGTGTGTGTGTTTGAGAGTGTGTGTGTGGGAGTGGACCTTACGGCAGCGGCAAGGCGGTTGAGCGGCGGCGGCGGCGGGCTCTCTCTTCACGGCGGTGCAAGATGCCTGCAACGACAGAATAACAAAGGTGAGTGACACATTGTTGCATTCTTGAGCTTTCCCACACACGGGTTGCGTGTTTGCAGCCTTAATGGCTCACACACAATGCACAACAAGTCCCCTGCGACACGACATTTTTGGCGCCGCTGCCAGGGAGGCGCTATGTGTTTAGCTTGCGACGCAAGTGTTTATTGTCCTTTTTGTAGTTTTTCCAAATTTTGATGCTTTCCACAGATCTGTTGTTTGATTGAGGAAAGGTTAGGTTTAGGGTTAGGGTTAGATTTGTTGTATTTGCATCAGAGTTTTGCACTTTCTCCAATTTTTTGTGTTTTACAATAATTTTTGTAATATTCTGCACTGTCTGTATTTCCAGCATTGTTCAAAATGTGAAATCTGCTTCATCTATAATTTACTCTACGGGCTGCAATCTCTGTATAAAATCTCCAATTTGTTGATTTTTCAAAAAATTGGAGTTTTTTTAAAATAAAAAACAAAAAACAAAAAGAAAAAACAAAAATAAAAAAGTAATCCAAAAACAAAAATAAAGTTAAAAAACAGCGCATTAAAAGGAAGGATCGGGATCATTCCCCAAGCCCAAGAATAGGCCCAAGCCTCGGTCCTCAGTCTTATGATATAGTATAGAATCAATACTATATATATAGTCTACTCTCCCAAGAGGAATGAGAGCATGTAGGATTTAGGCTCCACCCTTTCCTTCCACTAGCTTCCTTGGACTTTTCCGTTTTTTCCTACATGTCCAACTAGAATTCGACCATTTTGGGGGTCACAAGAGTTTTTGATAGCTGAATCGTGTGATGTAAAGCACGCCAAATTTCTCTAAAGGATACACTTGTTTTGAGCTATCACAAGACCTATTTCATCTCATGCACATAAAAAGGGGTTTAAATTTTTTTAAAAAAAATACAAAACAAACAAAAATCAAGTAAAACGATCAAAATCTATAGTGGTGAGACCTCTTAGAGTACTCGTCACTCAACACTTTTGGGATACATGCCTCACATGTATTTGCGCTCTGGACAAGTGATAGAGTCCGATCCATTAGAGAGTGCCTTGAATTGCAAGAAAACCCATTATCCACCCACATTAGGTTTAGGGCCTTCGGTTGGAACCAAAGGTAGTGAAACTCAAGACCCTCATATCGCATCTAGTGACTCTTCCTCTGAATAGGACATCATGGAGGAGGGATATACTACACAAAACTTTGAAATTTCAAGTCACGACATGCATGCCTTTGCCCCATGACATATGTCTAGCATGTTTAGCCGCTTAAAAGAGACCTTTAGTTGAGCCACCCGTTTGGAGCCCACAACTAGTGAAGTGAACGAAGACAATGGGGAGGTAGATTCGCCTTTCACTTCTCATGTAGACATTGTACTCCCCAAGGGTGCCCATGTAGACATCCTACCTACTCTGCTCATTAAAGACCCTCTCGAGTCATCACCCCCTGAGGTTCTACTACTGGATGGTAGGAGTCATGCTGAAGTGCAAGAGATCGAACGATACATGCAAGTAACGAGGGAGAGGAAAATTGGGAACCTACGAATGCTAGAACAAAGGCGAGCCATGAAAGCAAAGACCCCTATGACAGCAACCATGCCAGCCAAGCAACCGAGTGCTCCCAAGATAGCAGTCATGGAGGGTCAGGCGATGGGGAGCCATAATGCTTCCACTTCAAGGGGAACCTCTAGCACACCAAGCTTAGAGGGGATATTTCTCACATAAAATAGGGAGTATGACCTACAAATTGAGACATTGACCAACTTGTACACATGTTGCACATACCTTGTGGGGTGGTTAGAGGTGGTACAATCCACGTTTGGGGCCACAAGTTTAGAGAAGCAAAAACGGATGATCTGGGATGTCATCCATGGTGCCATCCAATAAGGGAGGCAAGACCATGGAATTAACATTCCTTCAATGGGTCCTATGAGATTCTTAACTACGGGAAAGTCCAAACAACCAACCCTATCACAAATGGAGACTCCCTTAGTGAGATTCTTGGATACGAGAAAGGCCAAAAGACCAACCCTATCACAAATGGAGACTCCCTCAGTGAGTCCCATTGATCCTTCATATGTTGTCTCGCCTGGAGTCTCGATACCCTCTGAACCCACAAGCAATAGTTTCACATTCCCAAATTTAGCTCACCTTTCCCTCGAAGAATCTACAACTTCTATGCTTGTCCCACCAAAAAATGCACCTTGGACTTCATCCGTGATGAGTAAAGCACCACTACATAGTAGCACAATTCCCACAACAATACCTACAAGTGTACATCAATCATATGTACCTATGGGCCCTCATACCCATGTAGCTTCCACCCCCCCGATTGTTTCAACAGCCTACACTCCACAACCACCCTATTCGAATACTCATTATAGTGGGACCATACCAGCTAGTATTAGCATGTCATATCCTATGTTTGCTATGCCTAGGGACACACATATGAACTTTGGGACACCACATGGCACAACATTGTACCCAGCTTGGGACCCGAGGATCACCCGTATGCCTAACCCGATGCCAACCACCATTCCACATGCAGTCCCGAGAGCACATGTCCCCACTATACCTGCTCACTTGGGTGACTTGGCAACATTTGCTCAAGCTATCGGTCGATCTATTGCTAAAAATATGCGTAACACACCTAATAGAGATCCTAGAAGTAAGGCTAGACTAGTGACCAAACTCACATAAAAATACAGTGGGGACGGGGATGCTAGAAAGCATATCGAAGTATTTGAACAAATATGTGATTCTCTAGGAGAACACAACGAACTACATAAGAGCAATGCTTTAAGCCTGACTTTGAGTGGGAAGGTTGGGGATTGGTATAGGGCCCTAAGGATGGAAGAGCAAACGATTTACTCTACTCTTAGGAGACCGTTCTTGAAAGAGTACATACAAGAGGGGGTGCTTTGGGGTGTAGCATCTCAGCTCCAAAAAGCTGAATGACAGGAAGGGGAGTCTGTGAGAGACTTTATTAGTGGCTTGAAGCATTTAAATTCTTGTTGTAATCCAAATGATCTCTTCAATAATAACCAATTGCTCGATAGATTCATAAGGAGACTACGACATGAGGATATCTACAATGGCCTAGTCATTAGAGGTATCACCACTTGGGAAGCAGTCACCACCAATGCAATCCAATTGGAGGACAATTTAATGATTCGAGGAGAAAGAGTGTTTGTTGAGCCTAAATCTACTAGCTCGCAAGCATCGGGGCATGAGCCAATGACCATAAAGCCTATTGCTAGAGAGAAAAAGATATCTGAGATGACTTTAGCAGATCTCACCAAGGCCATTCAAGAAAGTCTTAGAGATAATCGTGCCCACAAAACAATCATATGTATCCAAGAAGGGAACAACAATGGTGCTCAGTTTGCTTTGGTCCACATAGCACTAGTGAATGCCCTACATTTAGAGTAAAATTCAAAGGGAATTGCAATGCATGTGGTAGGTACGGTCACCAAGCTAAGGATTGTATAATGTTCAAATGTGTGATGGTGAATAGACCACACCCTTGGCTTGGACGGATTCACCTCGGGTTCCTGCATTGATGCCTGCCCCACTTGTCGAACAACTATCGCAACACATGGTTCCTAGATCCCAAAATGTCACTCAAGCTACACCACTACCGCCTCCAGTGCTAGGACCGCAGTCCCCACATCCAAGAGTCACCCCTGTGAGTCATATGGGCTGCGAGCCATTTGGTGCTTGTTTGGAAGGCTGTGAGGAGGATATAGACCCTAATATTTCCTATGGGATGGATGCATTTGAAGAGTGTCCACAATACTTCATGGAGGACTACTGGGGACAAGTCAAACCTGTTTATCAAGTAGCTGCTCTTGTAGCAAGAGGCCAAAATATCAATCTCATTACTAAGAGACCACCTCTTCAATGCTATGAGTGTGGAGGTCCACATTGTGTAGCTGAGTGTCCTATTAGACTACAAAAGAATGTCATACTAGTGCATACCAATCAAGGGAGCACATCTACAATGCCGATACTCATGTGTAATCGATGTGGCATAGATCATTTGATTGCCCAATGTCCTAATCATCCAAATGCACCATTGAACTTAATTGAGATTACTGAGGCGCCATCACAAAGTACACCGGTGGTACCAGTAAATGTACTCACATGATCGATGCTCCAAAACCAAAATTACATTCTTGAAGAAAGAGACCATCAATTGCCCAATTCAAGAAGAAGAAGAAAACACGAAGGAAGAGATCACGAAAGGTAACGAAGTCAAACCCCAGTTCAAAGACTAACATAGGGACTGGTGACGTCCCTGTGTATATGAATGACAGTGAAAATGATTCTGATTCAGGTGAGACCATGGAGACTAAAATGACCATTAAGAAAGAAAAAAACAAGGAGGATCATGAAGAGCCACAATGGACACAACCCATGGAACATAGGAAGAAGATCGGAACTTACCCAAACCCTATAGAGGCGATCAGCAATTAAGGAGTTTGGTAGATGAGACCCAAAGGGAGTTAGAACCAACACCTAGGAAAATCCAGATTATAGATACAATGTTTCCTACACAAAATCAACCTCACAAAGACCATAGACCACTAGCCATACCTAGTGTCATCCAAGCAGAAAGCGACTTTAAGTCATTGGGAAGTGGGTGTACTCCCTTCTTGTTGGAGAGAATGTTTACAAAGGGATTATCTGATCCTATGAAGAATTGGAGATCCCATCTTCCCCATGTTAAGGGACTGAAGGCCAAAAAGTTCCGTTAAATATTGCGAAATTGATGGATTTCATGGCTTGAGAAGTTAGAACCACCATCATGTCTAAACTATATGGAGACCCTGAGCTATTCCTAGCTCTTCAAGCTTTCCTCAATGGAGAACGGAAGGTCGGGTTACCACAATTTGCACCAGTAGATAGGTCTAATGAAGTACCAGAAGAGGAGGAAACCTTAGATCCACAACCCAACTTGGATGAGAACTCTGTTGTTGAAATACATGTTAACAAGTTGGGACAATACTTTAAAGGTGACGAATTCAATGCGACCCTACCAATCACTACCAAAGGATTAATGGTGAAGGGAATCCTTGATGGGGGCACGGGGGTTAGCATGGTAACTAAAAATTGTTGGGAATGTGTGGGGAAACCTCACCTTGGGACTACAAACATAGTGGTAAAGATGGCCAATGGGACCATCATTAAACATATT
Source organism: Adiantum capillus-veneris (assembly GCF_014529385.1). Taxonomy (NCBI): domain Eukaryota; kingdom Viridiplantae; phylum Streptophyta; class Polypodiopsida; order Polypodiales; family Pteridaceae; genus Adiantum; species Adiantum capillus-veneris. The sequence continues at coordinate 181,486,281 of NC_140931.1, forward strand.
GGGATGCTAGAATATCTCAAGATCAAGGTTCTTGGACACAAGGTAAGGCACACCTTCATTGTTATGGATTTTTCCAAGCAGACAATGTCATCTGGAGATGATATTAGGACATCCTTCATGAGGGAAGAAAAAATTGGTGCATGACTAGTCTAAAAACCATGTCTACTTACAGTTCCAAGACTCTGTCATTCGAGTTCATCTTGTGACAGGTAGGGCACATCCTCTAGGAAACTAACTGATAATTGACCATCAATCTGACACCACAACTCACTCGGCCCCATTGCAGTATTGTTATGTGTGTAAAAAGGATACTGATATTGGAGAAGATTTCCCTTATATGGATGTTCTACCTAGAAAGGCCGAGTCTAACAACGTGGTCTGGATCCACCAAGCAGTGGCAACCATAGACACTTGGGAAAATAGAGAGACGACTTGGGTAACACCTGAGGGGGACGAAGTGCCACAACTCATACCTTTAAATATGATAGGAGCAATGCATATAGCTTCTGATCACCTACTAGATGAAGGCTTGACTAACATTGGAACCAATATCGTCTCAAAAAACTATAGCCCACACGAGTCGGAGTCAAAATTATCAATTGAAATTGACTCTGAGGATGAAGAATCCGAGTTAAATCCAGATGTGGGGACAAACCATTCAAGGCCCAGTGGTACTCTAGATGATAGTCTATCCTGGAGAGGAGAAGACACAAGTAGCGATTCATCTAGCAAGTCTGCACTAGAGATCGGCCATAATAAAAAATTAGACAAGAGGAGTAAGCAATATAAGAGGTGATGATATCAAGCCAATGTACATATCAGAAGCAGACAGCCAAGGCACAAGCAGAATTAAAAGATACAAGCTCAAGCCGAGGCTCATGAGTGACAACAACATATTAGGCACCAACGAGAGGCCAAACTGGGAGTTACACATGCATTTCAAGTTGAATCAGAGGACAATTTGGTAGATTCTGACCCACCTCTACGATACCCCATCGAGTTAAATAGCACCTATAGGAAAGTGCTATATAATGCTTTATTGGACACATGAGCTAAACATAATCTGTTATCCTATGGAGTGTGGTGTCAGTTAGGAAAGTCGTCTTTATCTGAGAGTACTATCCAAGTCAAGGGTATTAGCAAGAAGAAAACTATTGTCCATGGAATCTTGCACACTCCTGTCAATTATGACAACAGGGCCGTGTCTTAAAGCTTTTTGGTCATGCCTGCGGGTGCTATGGAGGGCAACATAAACCTGGGACGTAAGTGGATGTCTGCAACCAAGTGTACTATTGATTGGGGAACTAGGAGTATCACGATATAGAAACAAACTCTCAATCCTACCACTCAAGCAAGAGTTATTGCCACCTGAGGAAACACATAATAGAACATTGCATATCCAAGAGTTTGAAACATCTGTCCCTATCGGACCACCCTCTAGAGCTTCAACTTTTGTGGCTGAAACAAAGAATAAGGCACCCAAGACTCAGCGTGATTTGTCAAGGGCGACATACAAATGGGTCCCTAAAGCTTTGTTAACAACCACTTTTGATACCCAATTTGGTTCAAAACAGAAGCCTCATAAGAGATGTCCCACTGGCCCCAAGAAATGTAAAGTAATGTTACAATGGATTTCTAAGCGACTATTAGAATCCCAAGGCTACTATAACGGGAGTGATCAAATCCGGGTGCCTAAACGTACCTTGTGTTCTCTCTTGTCACCTACAAAAGATCCATGGAGGCCAAATCCTGTAACTCCAAAACAATTTGAAGACCGCGGAAAGGAAAAAATCACGAAATGCTACACACCCATTCTAGAGCTAGTTTGGGTACCGAAGAAAGAACGATTTGTTCCACCTAGCTCAGAAACAAGGAAGTCAAATGAAGCTTCCACCTCTTCATGTAGTTCATATATGTAAATACAAGCCTCCACACAACCATTGTAAATATCCATACAAACAAGAAAGAATTTGCACCTCCAGTTGTAAGTTCACCACCTACAACAACGTTGCAAGTAAGATCATGGGAGACTACCTTACCACCCTTGCAACTTGATGAAGCGCCTAGGGTGGTGGAAAACTATTGGTCAAAGACTTCAACCCGTTACAACTTGGAATGATTGGTTTCAAAGGGTGATGACATCTTTCCAAAGGGTATGATCTACCCAAGGAAGGGGGGGGGGGGGGGGGGGGGATGTTGGTGACATCATTCGCTTACTTCTCCCTAAACCTTCCTCCCTGACCTCTTAACCTCCTAATATTAGAGAATTTATATATATATAGCCCTATACTGAAACCAAAAATAAAAAAAAGAAAAGAAAATGAAACAGAGTAAAAGAGCAAGAGCTACCAAACAAGGAGCTTGCAACCAACAAAATCTGGTCCATAATCAAAAAGTCTTAATGACACTTCATGCACAATGACACAACCCTTATCATATTTGCAAACTGACCAAAATCTATCTATATGTACAGATATGGCTAGTACGATAGAGTCATCCACTCCTACCTTGGGTGAGAGGTACCCTCTTTACTTTTCTCAAGTGTTTCACATGGTCTACCTTGTGCTTACTTCTGAATGGGATTTGGTAGATACACTAGCAGGTGAGAAAAATTTTGCGAAATTAGAATGGCTAATAAGTTTCTTGACCACGATTGATCCCTATTCAGTAGAGAACGTCGCTCCGATTGCACAAGCTTATCCTTTTGAGCAAGATAAATATACAAAAGTAGTGGCCTTCTTAGTGAACCTTGTGCATTTGATGATGAGGAAGATTTACATAATTTCATGGATGGAACACATGGTTTCACTAAGAATGAATTTATTTATCTTGACGATGATGAGGATAGAGGTTTAGACTTAGGACTGCCAACCCATCTATACAATATCCTATTTCCTTGACCCTATAGGGAGGTGCAGATAGATAAGTTAGGGCTCTTTATATTGTTTTTGTTTTGTTCAATAAGGGTTGGTACCTCTTCCGACTGATGTGTCCCTAGAGGTATTTCCTAGTGTTTTCTAGTGTGTACAGGAACACATTACAATAGTTGGGCTTTTAAATATCATGAAATCTTTTTCTATCCCACTCCTTGAATTGAACACAATGGCCATTACAAATAGGTGTTTCTTGTCCATTATCATTGCTTATTGTCTTTTCTAACATCCATGTTCTTTTCTTTAATCGTGATTGGTACCAAAATGTTCAACACATTTGCTTAGTATTAGACATTAAATTCAATAAATTTTATGTCACAGGACCTTGTCTAGGTTTATTAATCAAGGAGTCTGACGAAGCTAGTTTGACCAAGGTAGGGCGTTGGAGATATTCTCTTAATACCAGAGAAGATGCCTTCCTAAGTTTAATGGTTACCTTAGGCTCTTAATTCAATATTCTAAAGCATGGCGTGTAGTGTGTCAGTGCTTTCTAATGGGCTTAATTCCTCCTAACCTTTAGCTTAAGTATTATAATGGTTCTTTGACTATTGTGATGAGCCTGGGAAGGGTAAGAATGTAAATGACCCCCCAAAGTTACAAAATACAAATGTAATGAAAGAAAAACAACCAAAAAACAAAAAGCAAAAGTGCTTTGATTTGGTACTTCACTCACATGTATTGCCGATGGTAGTAGAGCCCTAGAGATTCCCAATGTGAGCGCTTTTCCTTGAGAAGCAAAAATCCCCAAGCATACAAATAAGCACACAAGTCAAATGACTTTGAATCAATGTGAACCAAAGAGAGCCCCCCCCCAAAAAAAACAATTAAGGCTTTACGTGGAAAGAAAACATCTATCATAAACACCTTGGGGGGTCAAACAAAGGGAACCATTAACGCGATGATTTCATGTGCAATTCCTTTATCGTATCTTAGCTAGACAGTCTTCTAGGTATAACCTCTCGTCGGCCCTAGGACATGAAACACTTAGCTCTCGCGATTAAACATCTTAATTGACCTTAGAGAATCGAGAAGATTTTCCATGGCGTTAATAGTTGACCTTTAGTGCCTATTGACAGTTAAACTAGTGATCCTAGACCTTTTGATTCATTGACCTTTACGAGTACTTATGTGTTTGATCTATCGCATTTTAATGTTTACTGCTCAACAAATTGTTTAATATTCTGTTACCAATCACTCTATGTGCTTGTTCATTGCATATGATTTTTAATTATCCATGTTCTTATGAGAATGCAGTTACTGTGCCATTTTTGGTTGATTTTGCAGTATTCCGAAGTGAAGCCAAAGAATCAAGCTCTTACAGAGGACCAATGCAGCCTCTTTATCGTATTAAACTTCTTGATTAAGAGCACGTCCATGTGCCACTACTCTCATCAAGATGTTTAACTACTACAAGATCCATCCGCATGGACCCACCAAGTTCCTACTTTCAAACACACCTTCCTAAATTTCAAGGTCGAAATTTACATCAAGAAGGGGGGCATGTTAACTTTGGTCATCCTCGTTATTATTATTGAGCTATGGTCCGGCTTGTTGGCTTCACACATGTATTCATGCGTGATTGCTGATGATAGGCGCATGCCACATTTAGTAGAGAGAGAGAGAGAGAGAGAGAGAGAGAGAGAGAGAGAGAGAGAGAGAGAGAGAGAGAGAGAGTTTAAACTGTTATCAATATACATAACACATGAGAAAAACTACAAAGAACAAGGTCTACAGTTCAAAGTATCAAATCATGTATTCCTTTCGACTGAATATCCAAACAAATACATCTTAGTATCAGGCCATGATAGGGTAAGAAGGTCCTGATTAGCGTGATAGTATAAGTGAACAACATTCCAACTTCTCAAACAGCAACCAAGGAAAGGACACCCTTACCTTAGTAGTATCCATCATTTTTTTCTTGCTAGCGGCCATGCTTTGTAGACCCTCTAGTGTAGCTTATATAGCACCGCAATCTCCTCGAATCCTGCTTATCCAGGCCTACATCCGGGAAAGGATCACACGGCAGTAGTAGTGTATTTAATCACCACCGATTCCCCCAAGTACAGAGTGGCGTCCATGCTTCCACCATCCCAAAATAGGGCGCGTTAGAAAGGGGGGAAAAGAAAATGCATCCACCCACGTCCGGATCATCAGAATAATCAAGGCACTCATGTCGACCAAAGTCACATAATATTGGTTAAATCCTTTTGTACAAACCAATGATGAAAAGAGTAACCACAAGGCTCTTTTATCTAAGTAGCAATTCATGCATGTAACCCATGTGGTGGGGATACAGTAGATGGCAATTTTTATTAGGAGAGCAAGGTATCCTACGTACAGTTGATAGATTTTGAAAGTCAATAATTGCCAAGGGTTAAAGTATACCCGAGGGTTAGATTATGGTAAATAGGATAGAGAGTCCGATTATCTCTAGAAGGATAAGAGAGAGAGAGAGAGAGAGAGAGAGAGAGAGAGAGAGAGAGAGAGAGAGAGAGAGAGAGAGAGAGAGCATACTAACTGTCGGCCAAGTGTGAGCACCCATGTGTGGTTGGGATGACTCACATAAGGGCTTGTATCCTAACTCTTATCTCATTCTAGAATGTATGGTTTACTTGCTCTCTTTCTTTGCAGCGTAGACTCCTATTGTGTGTGAGTGTTTGAGAGCACGTGCGTGCGAGCGACCTTACAACTGCGGCGAGGCGGTTGAGCAGCGGCGACGGCAGGCTCCCTCTCCACGGCGGTGCAAGATTCCTGCAATGAAGGAATAATAGAGGTGAGTGACACACCGTTGCATTCTTGAGCTTCCCCGCACACGGGTTGAGTGTTTGCAGCCTTAGTGGCTCACACGCAGCGCACAACAAGTCCCTTGCGACATGACAGACTCCTTATCTTGTTTTTGGCCAACCCAAAAGGCAAAGGCCCTAGAGATGACCTATTTTTGCTAGCTAAAAATATTTTTTGAGGCTTAGTGGAGTAATTATAAGATTAGTTGATAAGAGATAAAATGTCATGGTGCTATAGATAGCATGTAAGAAAATGATGGTATCTCATCATCCCCTCCAGTGGCTCTGACGTCAAGCCCAAGGTACACTAATAAACGTGCGAGGTCCACAAGAAGGCTATAACACACACACACACACTCAACACACAAGTGTATTTCTCTCTCTCTCTCTCTCTCTCTCTCTCTCTCTCTCTCTCTCTCACACACACACACACACACACACACACACACACACACACACACACACACACAAGCGCATTTGTGTGCGCTTGCGCTAGAGCACGTGAGGGGTGTGAGTTGTTCCTCATTGCATCAGAACGTTCATCAAGAAAGCAACATTCTTTCTGAGTAGTTGCTTGATGCGCTCATGAGGAGGTATCCTGCCTGACACAACAGAGGTAGCATGTAAGAAAATGATGGCATCTCATCATCCCCTCAAGTGGCTCTGACTTCAAGCCCAAGGTGCACTAATAAACATGCGAGGTCCACAAGCAAGCTATAACACACTCCCAACACACAAGTGTATCTCTCTCTCTCTCTCTCTCTCTCTCTCTCTCTCTCTCTCTCTCTCTCTCTCTCACACACACACACACACACACACACACACAAGCGCATTTGTGTGCGCTTGCGCTAGAGCACGTGAGGAAAGCAACATTCTTTATGCGTAGCTGCTTGACACGCTCATGAGGAGGTATCCTGCCTGACACGACAGAGATAGGGTTTAGAGATGGCTATTTTGCAAGCACCTAGCTCTGTATGTAGCCCTAGGGAGGCTTGCGCTTCTATGTGTGTTCCTACTTGCAATCTACATTCTGGGTCCCCCTCTTTATAGGCATTTCTTTGAAGGCATTACACTTCTCAAACATGGATCTCGATCTGAATGTGCACCTTGCAACATAGATGGTGTTGTTGACTCAGCACTTGTGCTTCCATCCGGTTAGCTTATCACACATTGTTTCCTTACATTTGCTTTCTTCCATTGTTTGAATCTCATTGCAATACAAGATCTCAATTGCTCTTTTGTAACAGCCTGTGGTTAACCTCGATCTTCAAGTTATCCATGAAGCTGGTAAAGTTTTTTATCTTTACTAGTTTGTTGAGCTCCAAGGCTAGGAAAGGTTAACTTCTAGGTTATTGCCATTGATTATAGGCTAAGTAAATCTAAGCAGTTTTTTTTTTTTTGGTTGCATTTCCTTGCCTTGTAAGCATACACCAGAAAAAACACCCGCATCAGCCTCCTACATAGCTTGAATGGATCCCTACCAGTGGCAAGGACGACCTGCGAGGAGTCAGCCTGTTTTCCTCTCCTCGCTTTTGTTATGTGTTTGGAGCCCAAGGGAGCCAACATCTGTGTGTGTGTGTGTGTTTCTGTGCTTAAGTATGAAAATACCCTCATAGTTGAACCATACTTAGACAATTGTATTAAATAATATATTAAATAACAATATTTTTAAACAAGATGTCATAAACCTCAATTATCTTTTCATATACACCAATACAACATTCTGTATGTAATGGATAATACAGTCATTTAGATCAAAGATTTGACCTTTGATCATTACAAATTGATATCTTAGTGTTGTATCTCTATGTGTCCACCCTTTGGGAGGAGCTTCCAGTACGTCTACATAGACAATGATGGAGCTGTTACATTGGACGATCTTCTGTTATCGTTGCAGTTGTCATTGTAATCCAAAGGAAAGAATCTCTTACCTGTCACCATCCAAGAAACACAAGCCTATCAGAACTGGCATTAATTGTGAAGACATGTGTCAATGACTCCCTCCCCTTGTTATTGGTGTCAAAAATTACAACAAAAACTAACACCATAACATAGATCAAATATTAAGTTTAAAGAATGAGCCATTAATTTACAATAATGTTTTCATCTTTTAATTCCAAAAAAATCAGACAGCATCTCCTTTGTATTTTGAATTCTTTTTCAAAAGTCCAGTCCACTGCCATCTCATCCGAGACCCTCACGTGAGGCCCTAAGGCTCTATTTAAAAACATTGAAGTATGTTCAATTTAAAGCACCAACACTAAATTCAAAATTTATGCATCTATTGAACACGGAGAAAAAGTGTTGAAAAGCACGTCCCATTACTAAATTTACAAGGTGAATATACTATGCTACAGCCATACGCGATAGACATACACCTACCACCATAAATGTGAAAAGGCCAACCTCAACTGCAAAAAACCATGTGGTGACAAGAAATTTGAACCAGGTAATAACATTTTTCTCAAGATCTTTTGTTACCCAAATGACTAACATAGTTAGCAAACAAGGCAGATACCATTGCCAATGGATCCCCAACTAAGGTCTACCAAAACCATATTGTGAGGCGGATGTTTAAATTATGGATAGTCAGCCTGCAATTATTATTAAAACCTAAGAGGTAGCATTATAGGACCGAGAAAGTGCATCAGAAAGTACATATACACAAACTTTATCGTTACAGCCCGGCTATCAAAAAAATCCATATGAGAAATACCTAGCAACTTATGAGCATACTACTTTCCGCTGAGACTTCTCAAATCCTTCTATGACTAAATTTAGATTAAAAACCGTTTTCATTAACTTTCAGCTAAGCATGAATTATGCCAGCAATTTGCTTGTGCATTTGACCATTTTTCCAAAAATAACAGTAGAACATCATCCAAATGCATTATAGGACCCAGAAGGTGTATCAAAAAATCAGTTCGAATGTTATACAAATCCTCTTCCAAAACCTAAAGTCTGGTAGAGTCACCACAATGTTCCATACCCTCATAACAAGCACGACATTGCTTATTGCTATGCTTAGCATCCCTATCACTCCAAAAAGATGGATAAGATTGTCAAATTACATACCTATGCATCCCCTTATTCCTAAAAAAGGTGCAAGTATTATGAATGGAAACACGGTAATTCTCATATCCATAAGTATGCAAAAAAAAAACCAAAACCAGCTAAGTTTCCAGTTTCAAATCAGAATATTGACTATGCCAAAATATATCAAAGCCAACAGAATATTGACTATGCAAAAATATGGTGATGTTTATATACATATCATGTTTTTATAACAGTGAATCATTAATATCTCAAGATCATAGGTATACGGCAACAACTTATAAAGAGCCTGATTAGCTCAGGGAATTAACAAATTAGTGATAGCCATTTATTAGAAAACCAGAATTTACTGAGTAGGTGCAATTGCACCTACATGTATGCCAAATTCTCCTATTTGTTTGAACATAGCCAAGCATGATGCGGTCGAAACCTTACCATTGGTTGCAACCTCATGTTATATTTTAGAATATCGAATGGAGACTGTATGTATATATAGGAGGGTCATCAGGGCAACGCACCACATAGAAACTAATCAATAGCCAAGCATCCAATACCTTCCTCTTGGTTGTCTGTGTGTGTGTGTGTGTGTGTGTGTGTAAGTGTTTGGAGATGGAATCATGCTTAAGTGTGTGTGTGTGTGTGTGTGTGTGTGTAAGTGTTTGGAGATGGAATCATGCTTACCTAAGAAGGATTGATAAAGTTGAAAATCCGCAAGATCAAATCGAGCCAAAGAGACAAAAAGCCAGCATGTCCACAACAGTACGTCCGCCATAGCTAATTGATTGTGTTCATGCAAAGATTGTCCATGATCCTGCAAGGACCGTCCATGATATGCAAGCAGGGCACCGGTGTATGGAGAGTAGGAAGAGACTCATATGCACGCTATCGTGTGTGTGTGTGTGTGCATGTAGCACCCTGTGACAGCCACACACATGCGAGGGAAGAAGAAGAGGGCGATGATGCAGGTCCGAACCTGCGAGGGTAGATTATAAGAGATGAGAGAGGTCGAGATCTGCAAGATCTAGCTTGCGAGGGATAACCATATATACGCAAGATTGTGTGTGTGTGTGTGTGTGTGTTAACCTACCATGCAAGGCAAAAAATGGTTAAAAATGTATTAATATCCACTTGGTGGATAATTAATGTGATGCAGATGGGTTTTGAGCCAAAAATAGTAGCCTATGTAAGCCAATTGGGATGCATGCTTGTGTGTGAGGGCATTGATGTAACTGCGAATCAGCCAGTGGGGACTCAACTAACCCTATTAATGAAAGATAATCTCCTTCGAGTAATTGCTAGTGCTCAAGCCAAGAGCTTGCCATAGGACATTATGATACTCTCCATGTGTGTTATGGATACTGTGAGGCAGAGCAAGCTAGGTAAATGCCAAGTCCGAAGTTGCGCAAAAATAGTGCGGTGGGTCAATAAGTATGAGAGACTGGGGCATTATCTTCTCCCCATGTAGATATGTGTGTGTGTAGCCCTCCCCCATCCCAGAGGAGAGATCCACTTGGTGAAGGATGGTTCACCAAGTGGACCAATCCCCAACCAATTGTAGTAAATGCTTCCTAAAACTTTCAATGTTTATAGCTCACTCACCTATACTGTGTTAAAAAGGTTCAGATGCGAGATTACCCATCTGTAATGTGTTGAACCAAGGTTAGATGTAAGATGTAAGATGATAAAGGGGTCCTCCAGGGAGGAGAGTAAGGTGCTATGAAAACTACATACCTGACATCTCATGATTTTGGTTGATGTGTCACCCCAAATTTGTGAACTATGTCATCATGGTGGTTACTATACAATACTACGATCCTGCAAGGTAAAGCTCACTTGAAATTCCACATCTGCTCGAGGGTGGACATTGATTATAGTATGGATTATATGTAAGCATGTAGATGCTTGACCAATTTAGGAGTTGAGAGCTCCGACCCATCCCTTTGGATTGGGTGAATCAAGCTAGTAATAATGTAACTTGTATTAGAGAACATGAAATCCAATCCTTATGGTATGAATACCCATATCCTGACAAAAACTGTTTGATTGAAGTCAGGATAAATTGGAGTAGCTATATTATTATCTAATTCCAATTGTTAAGTATGGCACTAGTCCGACCAAAGACTAGTAGGGAAAATGAGTGTGTTTTTAAGTATGAAAATCACCTCATAATTGAACCATACTTAAACAATTGTATTAAATAATATATTAAGTAACAATATTTTAAAACAAGATGTCATAAACCTCAATTATCTTTTCATATACACCAATACAACATTCTATATCTAATGGATAATACAGTCATTAAGATCAAAGATTGGATCTTTGATCATTACAAATTGATATCTTAGTGTTGTATCTCTGTGTGTCCACCCTTTGGGATGAGCTTTCACTACATCTACATAGAAAATGATCCAACTGTTACATTGGACGATCTTCTGTTATCGTTGCAGTTGTCGTTTGAAATCCCAAGAAAAGAATCTCTTACCTATCACCATCCAAGAAACACAAGCCTGTCGGAACTGACATTACTTGGGAAGATAGGTGTCAATGACTCCCTCCCCTTGTTATTGGTGTCAAAAATTACAACAAAAACTAACACCATAACATAGATCAAATATTAAGTTCAAAGAATGAGCCATTAATTTACGATAATGTTTTTATCTTTTAATTCCAAAAAAATTGAGCAACATCTCCTTTGTATTTTCAATCAATTTTTAAAAGTCCAGAAAAGTCCACTCCCATCTCATCCGAGACCCTCACGTGAGGCCCTAAGGCTCTAGTAAAAAACATTGAAGTATGTTCAAAGTAAAGCACCAACACTAAATTCAAAAGTTATGCATCTATTCAACAAGGAGAAAAAGTGTTGAAAGCAATTCCCATTACTAAATTTACAAGGTAAATATACTCCGCTATAGCCATACGCTATAGTCATACACCTACCACCATAAATGTGAAAAGACCAACCTCAACTGCAAAAAACCATGTGGTGACAAGAAGTTTGAACCAGGTAATAACATTTTGCTCAAGATCTTTTGTTACCCAAATGACTAACATAGTTAGCAACCCAGGCAGATAGCAGTGCCAATGGATCCCCAACTCAGGTCTACCAAAACCATATTGTGAGGTGGATGTTTAAATTATGTATAGTCAGCCTGCAATTATTATTAAAACCTAAGAGGTAGCATTATAGGACCCAAAAAGTGCATCAAAGAGTGCAACAGAAAGTACAAATACGCAAACTTTATTGTTACAGCCTGGCTATCAAAAAAATCCATGTGAGAAATACCTAGCAACTTATGAGCATACTAATTTCTATTGAGACTTCTCAGATCCTTCTACGACTAGATTTATATTAAAATCCGTTTTCATTAAGTTTCAGCTGAGCATGAATTATGCCAGTAATTTGCTTGCGCATCTGACCATTTTTCCAAAAATAGCAGTAGAACATAATCCAAATGCATTATAGGACCCATAAGGTGTATCAAAAAATCAGTTCGAATGTTATACAAATCCTCTTCCAAAACCTAAAGTCTGTTAGAGTCACCACAATGTTCCATACCCTCATAACAAGCACGACATTGCTTACTGCTATGGTTAGCATCCCTATGACTCCAAAAGGATGGGTAGGATTCTCAAATTACATACCTATGCATCCCCTTATTCCTCAAAAGGTGCATGTATTATGAATGGAACACGATAATTCTCTCATATCCATAAGTATGCAAAAAAAAAAACCAAAACCAACTAAGTTTCCAGTTTCAAATCAGAATATTGACTATGCCAAAATATATCAAAGCCAACAGAATATTGACTATGCAAAAATATGGTGATGTTTATATACATATCATGTTTTATAACAATCAATCATTAATATATCAAGCTCACAGGTTTACGACAACCATTTGTAAAGAGCCTGATTAGCTCAGGGAATTAACAAATTAGTGATAGCCATTTATTAGAAAACCAGAATTTACTGAGTAGGTGCAATTGCACCTACTTGTGTGTCGAATTCTCCTAGTTGTTTGAACATAGCTAAGCATGATGCGGTCGAAACCTGACCATTGGTTGCAACCTCATGTTGTATTCCAGAATATCAAATGGAGACTGTATGTATATACAGGACGGTCATCATGGCAACCCACCGCACAGAAACTAATCAATAGCTGAGCATCCAATACCTTCCTCTTGGTTGTCTGTGTGTGTGTGTGTGTGTGTGTGTGTGTGTGTGTGTGTGTGTGTGTGTGTGTGTGTAAGTGTTTGGAGATGGAATCATGCTTACCTGAGAAGGGTTGATAAAGTAGAAAATCCACAAGATTAAATCGAGCCAAAGACCCAAAAAGTCAACATGTCCACAACAGTACGTCCGCCATTGCTAAAAAATTGTGTTCATGCGAAGATTGTCCATGTTATGCAAGCAGGGTACCCAAGTATGGCGAGTAGGAAGAGACATATGCATGCTATTGGGTGTGTGTGTGTGTGTATGTGTGTGTGTGTGTGTGTTTATGTGTGGGTGTGTGGGTGCCTGTAGCACCCTGGGATAGCCACGCACATGCGAGGGAAGAAGAAGAGGGCGATGATGCAGGTCCGAACCTGTGAGGGTAGATTATAAGAGATGAGAGAGGTGAAGATCTACAAGATCCAACTTGCGAGGGATAACCAGATATATTCACGATTGTGTGTGTGTGTGTTAACCTACCACACAAGGCAAAAAATGGTTATAAATGTATTATATATCCACTTGGTGGATAATTAATGTGATGCAGATGGGTTTTGAGCCAAAAATAGTAGCCTATGTAAGCCAATTCGGATGCATGCTTGTGTATGAGGGCATTAATGTAACTTCGAATCAGCTAGTGGGGACTCAACTAACCCTATTAATGAAAGAGAATCTCCTTCGAGTAATTGCTAGTGATCAAACCAAGACCTTGCCATATGACATTATGATACTCTCCATGTGTGTTATGGATACTCTGAGCCAGGGCAAGCTAGGTAAATGCCAAGTCCGAAGTTGCACAGAATATTGTGGCAAGTCAGTAAGTATGAGAGACTGGGACATTATCTTCTGCCCATGTAGATATGTGTGTGTGTGCACACGCGTGCACGTGCGTGACGTAGAGGAGCTTGACTAAGTGGCGATTGTGCGAAGGTGGATGGAAGCAGCCCAATTTGGGCCTTGGTAGGATGTGAGCTTTAACAACCCATGCTTGCAAGGTTGTGTGCCTTCTCGTTGCCTTGCTGATTATTTATTGTTTTTTACAGAAGTTGTTGTTGGAATATGGCACAAAAAGGCTTCGCCTAGGTAGCAAACGGCAGTTGAGGAGCGATTGAGTGATGACACGCTAAGGACTTTGTCAGGTGTAGAGTTGAAGGGAGCAGACATGTCAACATTGGCTCATAGAGGGTTTTCCTAGGTAGAAATCGGTAGGTGCACCAAGTGGCAATAAGTAGCTCAGGGGCCCTCTTAGGGGCAAAAACAAGCAGCGGATGCATCATCATTGGATCTCTCGAACTATGGCATGAGGGAAGCACCTTTCAGCGCTACTGTCATAAAAAATCTCATTTGTTTGATCTGGCATATCCCAGTTCTTAGCACCTACATGTTAGAGTCCTTGAATGTTGTTTCCCTTATTGAAGTTTATCTCCATTTGTGCAAAGATCTCTATTATTTGCATGGTCTTTGTGATAAGCATTAGCATCATGTGTGCACATGCATGAGGTTGAGAATGGTGTTGTTGGCCTTTGAGAGGAGCCACCAAGGTAGCAACCGCTATGTGTGTTGTTCAGTGAGGTATGGGGAGGGAGCGGGTGGACACATATTGCATGCAATCAAGGGTGGCTACAAGATTGAGACCTTCGGAAGTAGTTTCTTAATTTGTGTGGGATATGAGGAGAGTGTGATGACACTCAAACAAGGAAATAGATCAAGTGCTCCTCCATGGATTTATCTACAATGGTATATAGTGTTGGAAAACTTTACACACAACCATCGCCATGCCTGCAAAGGAAGAAACTCCGTTACAGAGTAGTAATGGGCATTTATCTTCCTAAAAGCACCACGCTATGGTGGTTCCATGGCCTCGCCAAGGTCACATCAGCCCCCTTATCCATCTCTCTTGTGTGTTGGCCTCCCAATATGGTTTCTTCATCACCTTCGTTAACCTGGACTACACCCACAGGCTCCTCCTCCTCCTCCTCAAGTCTCTAAGAAAGATGCCCTTTGCGAGCATGTCCACTTCTTTTGTTAATGATTGTTGCAACATCCCTGGAGAGGCTCTTGGCAACAACGATGTGCTAGATCTCTATGCAGGCGTGGTTAGCAACGGGCCCACTTTTGGGAGGATGTTGAGGGACCTTCACCCACAGCTAGCTGCATCATCTCTCACATCTTTGTGGGTCATTCTCAAGATGTTGCTTTTGGGAGGATGTTGAGGGACCTTCACCCACAGCTAGCTGCATCATCTCTCACATCTTTGTGGGTCATTCTCAAGATGTTGCCAATATGCTAGATATCCTCCATGTTGCCATTTGGATGTAGTCTGCATCTTTCTTTGCTGCTCATTTGGCCACAGAAAGGGGCTTGCTCCCTCCGAGTAAAATCATTCTCTAGCATCTCTACTATTTACATATCATGTGAGATGTATTATTGAATTGAACATGGGTGAGTGTCAACCATCTAGCCGAACCAGTGAGTTGTTGGGTGCCATTCATCAACTCTGAAATAATTAAATTTGTGAGGGGGTGATTAAAAAAAGAGGGACCCAAAACCATGCATTTGGGTTAAGTATTGACTTTAAGGAGCACAACAAATCAATGTTAGTTAAGTTATCGTAGTGAAGTGATGCCTAAAATCTCTCTCTCTCTTCTCTCTCTCTCTCTCTCTCTCTCACACACACACACACACACACACACACACACACACACACACACACACACACACACACACACACACACACATGCAAATAGGCTTGGATATTGATGAAATGTTTTCCATCTTGAAAAACAAAGTGGGAGGAAGGGAAGTTGATTGCAACATAGTGGGGTCAAACAAACGCCCCCCCCCCCCCCCCCCCAAGCCTCTTCAAAGATTTATTGGGCTTCGTGCATCCAAGGAGTACGATTTCATGTTTAGCTTTTGTGTGCAGCCTTTTGCAGTGCATGCTCATGAACTTCTTTGACACTCAAAGACTTTGCGTATGAGCCTAACGTTGATGCCATTGTGTGTGTAGAGAGATGTAGCTATCATAACCATTGTGGGTGCCACCATGGGATTTGTCATGATATTAGTGGCAATGAGTTTGATGCCTTTAGTGGCCGCCATTTGCATTTCTTTTGAGCAAGTAGCATCCATCATGGATCTGTTGTAGCAACTATGGTGCATATAGGTGAGAGTCTTCTATTGTACTACCTGCAGTTTCTTGTGATATTATGGTTTTGGGGTGATGGAAGAGAATGGATGAAATGTTTATCTAAATGGATGGGGACTCTTCACATAGAAGTGTAGAGCATGTGGCACACATAGTGCTTGCAACTTACAAGATGTAACTAGATACAAGGAACTGGCTACAAAATTTAGCCGATTAATTGTTCTTTTATGGGCATCATGCAATTTTATGGATAGGGTTTAGATCTAGTGAAAGCGTGATCATTAAATTAAATAGATTTATTTTTGGTGATACGTATTCTAAGGTATCGATAATTGTTAACAAGGTTTAACAAATAATTTCACATTTTTAATTATAGTTTTGGTATTAGGTTTGATTGGAATTGTAGCAAAGCGGCAATTGGGGCTTTATTACATGGGTTTATGAGACACCTTGCAACAATGAAGCATTCATTTATGGGTCAAATGTCTCTACTATGTTGAAATAGTTGGGTTGGGAGGGATAGCCAAAATTTTCCATAGGCTTGCTTCGATGAACATGTATTCACTATATACCACATGAACAAGTCTTCTTAGCAAAATCATGGGACCTCAATATATAACTTTTCAAAAGCTCAGTGCTTTTATGGAGTTATTTTGACATGCATTGGGAATATAGGGGAATTGAGGGTCCTTTGTGTAGGTAGGTCTAATATTTTTTTAGCTGCTTCATTACAGGTAGTCTTTTTGGCTTTCTAAAAGAAGCCTTAGACAAGAGTTGAGTTAGGCATACTTTCAATGTTTTCAGTGATGATTGAGATGTACATTCAATGTTATTTTGGTTTTAAAATATTAAATGGATCTTTTTATTTCACCTGTCATTTCACATCTTTTTTTTTGGTCAAACTCACAATAGTGACTGAATGTATTTAAATCTTAAAGAAATTATAGAACGGAGCCTTGAGGTACTAAAGATTACATATATGATGTCCTCTCCTCGAGGCTACCAAGAACATAGTGGGTGTACTATAATAGCAAGATTTTACTTATCGAAGTTTTCCACAACAACCTTTCATTTCACATCCTAACATGTCTTAGCTTTTCTTGCATTCTATTTTTTTAGAATATGCTAAAATGAAACTTCACCTTGCATAATTCTAGTAAATCTATACATACATACATACATACATACATAAATTTACACATACACACACACACACATATATTAACGAGTTACTTTTATTTCACTTTTCATTTGCAGAGCCTCACATGGCTTGAGCTTTCTTGCATTCTATAGCTTGATTCCAATCAGTGTTTGGGAAAGTCTCTTTTATTAAGTGGCCGTTGCTCGAATTTTCTCTTTGCAAAGAAAAAAACCGGAAATACTAGAATGTTTTTGAAATTTGCAAGATTTTTGAGCTATTTTTCCACATATTTCACTTGTTTTTCTTCCCTTTACCATGGTCTGCAACCGAACACCAATTCCAATTAAACTCAACCTAACGATTTTATCACTTTTTTATTGTTTTAGAAAGCCACCGTAACCTTTTCACTTGTTTTTCTTTCTTTTGTAGTGCTCTCTCAATATCCCAATAGAGAGCTGGAAGATAAATTAATAGTAGTCTTCTAAAAACTGAATCCATTAATGAATGTATTGTGACCTACATTTGAGTTTCATAGACCTCCTCTCAATTTCACCGGTTTTTCTTCCCTTCACTATGGTCTGCAACTTGTTAGTCTCGATTTTCAACCGGCTCAAGGCTGAGACAATCCTTTCCTGAACATCCATTCCAATTAAACTCAACTTAATGATTTTATCACTTTCTTATTGTTTTAGAAAGCCACCGTGACCTTTTCCTTGTTTTTCTTTCGTTTGTAGTGCTCTCCCAATATCCCAATGTATTGTGACTTACACTTAAGTCTCACTGTCCTCCCCTCTTAGTTGTAATATGTAAGGTATAATTTAAATGAATTTTTGGGTTTCCTTCTCTTTTGCATGTTTTCTACTTGTTTTCCACTTTGACTCCAACAAGAGGTAAAATGTTGCCTTTCAAGATCCATGCAAAGGGTGTGGAAAGAGGTTGGCTTTGCCCACTTTGGTTTTCCCTCCTCTTCCACCATGTCTCTCCAATATGATGATTGTTACAATGACCTTCAGGATGTTCATCCTATGCCTGTCAATATTTGGTTTGCTGGTAGATCATTTCGATATAAAAAAGCTTGCAAGTCAAAGATACCTTGTGTTGGTTCTAGGAGGATCTTTGAAAATAAAGAAAAGCTTAATAGTGGAAAATAAAAACATTCTCTATGCAATCTTTAGCATGCAATAATTTCCATCATAGTTTTAGCTTTTCAACAATTATGTTATCTTTAAGCCAGCTATCTGTCATTACAATTAGGAATAATTTGAAAAAGAAATCAACTTGCCCATCACTACCAATAATTTTTCATTCATTGCTTTTGATTAAGTTGCATTCTGCTTTTTATCACTTGTTTGGTTAACTTGTTTCATGCATCTCTACTATCTTGTACATTACTATCTGTTAAAAAAGAAACTTTATCTGATGGAGTAATTATTTTATTCTGTCTATTGTGTAGTTTCTCTTGGGGTGCATTTTTTCTCTTGTGTTGCTTAATGCACTTGATGATGTCATTAGTTACACCTATGTTTTTTTTGTTTTTGCATATGCAATAGACTTTGTGTTCCTGGTGTTGTATGTTTGAGTTGTTTAGGCTAAAAGCTAACAAAGTCCTAGCAATTATTGCACTCGATAATTCTCTTGAAGTTTGAGTATGGTGGATGGATGAACGTTTTATATAAATATGCTCAGAGAGAGAGAGAGAGAGAGAGAGAGAGAGAGAGAGAGAGAGAGAGAGAGAGAGAGAGAGAGAGAGAGAGAGAGAGAGAGAGAGAGAGAGAGAGAGAGAACCATAAAACCACATATATTGTAGTATGAACTTAAATTGCTTGGTACATTGCTAAGCAACAACATATAGTGTTTTTCCCTACCAAATTTGGTCGCAATTGGGTCAAGTGCTGCTAGAAGGGTGCTTGATCCAAGGTTAATCATTAGGTTCTGTCCATGAGTTTGAGAGGGTGTAGGGTCAACCAGAGTAGCTTTGCGTGATGGTTGGTGCTCTTCCACCTTGTGTGTGTGCATGTAGGGGTGTAGTCTGTATCAATAGGTAGCAATTATTGAGCAGTAGCACATAGGATTGGCTGAAACACATGCAAATTTGTAGCTATGGGGTGAGAATAGTAGAGCGCAGGAATCTTTTTGATGAAAAGCGTATGCTAACGCAGCTCTGGGGTGAAACTTACAGAGCGTAGAAGGTCTTTATATACTAACTTGCTCGTCTCAAAATGGGCTTCGGTGTTTAAAAACAAGTGTGTACATTTAGATGGCTAAGCTTGCTAAAGAGAGAGAGAGAGAGAGAGAGAGAGAGAGAGAAAATAACGATAGAGCTATAGTCTTTAGTGATCTTGGAGGGAGAAAAAATGTAATGAAAATGGCCTATAAACTTTGAGAATAGCGGAATTAAGAGAATTAGAGTGAGCATTTTTGTGAGACTACTTGGAGAACATAGAGGGTGAACTTAATTATCTTTAGCAACATAACCATAATACTAATTAACTTGGCATAAAAAATACTTTTTCAAGAGAGAGAGTTTAGAGAACTTGACAACAATTGAGGAACGGATTTATGTGGAGCCGGTCCCCACTCCAATAGGCTTTTGTATTATAAATTCTCCCATCAAGAGAGACTTGGTACAATACAATCTCTTCAAGTACTTGAGTCATTTAAGCATGGAAACCACCTTAAACTTGGGCAAGGTTCCCACAAACACCTTAAGCACCTTAGTCAGCAAGCACGACAAGCACCTCAAGCTTGGGTAGGGTTCCCACAAACACCTTAAGTACCTTAGTCAGTAAGCATGACAAGCACCTCAAGCTTGGGTAGGGTTTCCACCTCAAGGTTAGCCCCAACTTGCTTATGGTCCTAGGTCTAAGGACTTTTTAACACTAACCTTTGGAGGTCTTTAATGAAGCTAACCCTAAGCTCCATTAGGTAGCATTGCTCTCTGGCAAGCCATCTCTCATTTGGACCCTTTTACCTTGGCCCCGTGTTGAGATAGATCGATAAGCACATGTCTATATCGTAACCCTTGTTCCCGTTTATTCTCCCACATTAAATGATCAATATAATATGAGAAAATCATTTGGGTTGGTTAGATATTAGATTTTATGACATTACCTCTCTCTTGAAACCATAGTCATCCTCGACTATGAGGTAGAAGAGATAAAGTCTTAGTCATTAGTCTACGTTTCTTAACGGATAGAGGATCCTTTTTTACCCTAGGACATCATTCCAGAATGGATGGCTAGTCCATTTGGTACTTGAGAGACTTAGTTGCCGCAAGAATGTCTGCTCTTTAGTCCATATCATACTCTCAAAGTAAAGTGACAAATTCTACTTGGTGTTTGAGTGACTCGTCATCACAAACATGATTCTGCATAATATTTAAATTTGTGCACAATACAAAGAGAATTAGTTTTATAAGACAAAAATATTGTTCATTGAGAAAGCATTTACATTTGCTTACTCTAGTGTAGCATTGTAAGCATTGACAAGGTTCATACTATCCTTAAGATGTATTCCTTGCATCCATCTAGCATCTTCAAAAGGATATTTGAACTTAAGAAGATATTGGCAGATAATCTTATCATGTCGTAGTACCTTGTCTTCATGCCAAAAGATAGCTTTGGGTTGTAGCACCTCTTCTTGGTCTTTGATTTTTGGAGGGTCTTCAATACTTGGTTCTTTTGGTGGATCTCCTTTGTAGGGCTTAAGTAGGCTCACATGAAAAGCATTGTGTATGAGCCAATGGTTGGGCAACTTGAGTTGATAAGCCATGTCATTGATTGGCTTCAAGATTTGAAAATGACCATAGTATCTTTAGCATAATACTTTTGATGGCCCGTAGGATTTTTGCCCGTCGTTTGTCTCAATCGAGCCTTGGGAAACTTAAGTAAGATCCAATAATTTCTTTGAATGTTAAGGCCCTTCTATGCTTGTCAGGAGCAGCTTTTTGCCTTTGTTGAGAGATGGATATAGCCTCCTTAATCTTTTGAAAGGATTCTTATAGGTCATGGCTATACGCATAGGCCAAAGAGAAATTCAATCTTGTACCTAGATTTTCAAAGAGACCTTTCCAAAAATTAATGGTCGTTCTAGCATCTCTATCTGACACGATGGGTGTTGGAAATCCATGGTGTTTGAAAATCTGAGATATGAAGAGAGTTGCCATTTGGTGTGCCTTAATAGTCTTTTTGACAGAAATAAAGTGTGCCGCTTGGAAAATAAATGGAGTCCCCAAAAGGTAGAGCTTCCATGTGTCTAGGGCATGTAGAACAGCTAAAATCTCTTTTTTGTATATGCTCAAGACCCATTCATCGGCATTGAGCCTTCGGCTCTCATATGATATGGCATGCCCTTCTTGAAGTAAAACTACTCCAAGGCAATCACCACAAACATCACATTGGACCTCAAATGGCTTTGAGAGATTCGGAAGCATAAGGACTGGTTGGGAGATAAGCTTCTCTTTGAGCTTGTCAAAAGCATTTTGTTCTTTAGCAATCCATGAGTACTTAACGTTCTTCTTTGTTAAGTCATGCAATGGTTGTGCTATTTGAGAGAATTTTGATATGAAGCATCTATAGTATGCGCACATACCAATAAATCTTTTGACCTCATGTAGATTCCTTGGATTAGGCCATGCTTTTATTACCTCCAACTTTGATGGATCCATATGAATACCATCTTGATAGATAATGTGACCTCAAAATTGAATCTCTTGAAGAAAAAATTCGCTCTTCTTTTTATTGATAAAAAGCTTGTTCTCCCTCAAATCTTGAAAAATTACATGGAGATGTTGCTTGTGCTCCTCCAAGGACTTGGAGTAGATGATGATATCATCAAAGAACACTCCAGTGAACTTGCAGTAGGGTCTAAATATTTTCTACATTAAACGATTGAATGTGGTTGGTGCATTAGTCAAGCCAAAAGGCATGACTAGATATTCATAAAGACCAAATATTGTACGGAACATGGTCTTTACGATATCTTCATTCACTCTCCTAATTTAATGATAACCACTTTTAAGGTCAATCCTACTGAAGTAGGTTGAACCTTGTAGCTTATCAACATATCTTTGACCAGCAGTACGGGAATCTGTTTTTGATAGTGATATGGTTTAGCACATGATAGTCCATACACATGCGGTATGTACCATCTTCCTTTTGCACTATAAGGACTGGAGAACAAAAGGGAGAGGAGCTAGGCCTCACCATCCCTTTGTCTACCAATTCTTGTACTTTCCTCATAATTTCCTCTTGTTGAAATTGGGAAACTCGATAACAACGCTTTTTAGGCAGTGAGCTACCTGGTAGGAGCTCAATTCGATGGTCATCATCCCCTCGTTTTGGAGGTAAGTCCATAGGGATATCATTGATGAACACATCTTGGAATCCATTTAGAAAATTAGACGAGTCTAATTCTTCTTGATTCCCAACACTTTGCTTTTTTAAAACATTAGAATCATTTAGAGACTCATTGATAAAAATCATGTACGCAGAAACTAAGCTTTTCATTGACTTATCAAAAGCAGGTGAATTTACAAGTGGTATAGTAGGACGGGAATCGCTAGCATCTATATACATTCTCTTTTCCTTGTAGGTGAAGTAGATTCTCCTTTCAGGGAACTTCATGTTGGCAGCCATGATGTTGGTGCCCGTAGGATAACATCCTCATGTTGGAGAGGAGAGATGAAAAAGTGTTCTTTGTCAACGTAGATTTGGACATGCAGCCTCAACTTCCCAATCAAGGGAGTAACGGAGGCTTGCTGTCTCTTGAAAGCTCCATCCCCAGTTGCAATATCTCCCATCTCAAAAGCTTGAATGCACAACTTAGTGGCCAACTCCATTGACATGAAGTTGTGAGTAGAGCCAAGGTCAAACAAGATGACGACATCATGCTCCCTTACTTTTCCCCAAGCATAGGAGAGAGGTGATCCTTTGCAATGAGAATCCTCTTTTGGAGCTTCGATCGTGAAGCTCTAGGAGTCTCATTGCGGACATTTCTCTTGGGACAAGAATGATAGCCATATCCTTGCTCCCCACACTTAAAACATTTGTGGTCGTTACGAAAAGCTTCAAGCTCTTTAGGAGAGATTTTATTTCTACCTTTGTAAACTCCCTTCTCCTTGGACCGATTGTTGTTGTTGTTGTTGAAGTTGCCTTGAGAAGAATTTTGGGATGTTTTTCCCCTTTGCATCACTTTTGTCTTTGCTTTCCATGGGCTTGACATTCCTTCTAGCCCCTTGTTGGAAATTGATGCGCGAAGCAACCATAGTGTGGTGGATTACTTTTGTGATATAACCAAGCCGTTGGGAGTTGACGTACTCGGCCATCTCTTAGGGTAATCCCGTACAAAATTGTTGCTTTTGCTTGGTGAAGTCTATTTTTTGAAAGACAATATCCTTAAGATGTAAGTTCCAAAAGTTGTCCACATATTTTTGAATAGACTCGTTGGATGTAGCAGGCTACAATGTCACTTTCACAGGACACAATTATAGTTAGTACAGTTGGTCTGGTCTGTTCACACTAGATGGACACTCTGGGCAGTGACACGTGGCAGGGATACGGATGGTGGCCTAGTGGACATGTGGCCAGGTCACACTTAGCTGGCTGACATTTATGGGCCGCTGGTGGCTCTTTATGATTGTATCTATGAGTAGTAGCCGTTGGGTCATTATCATTATCATATATTATCTGGTATGTAGTCGTCTAGTGGGAGTCTTACACAGAGCACTGCTTCACCATCCCTGGACGTCTGAGCCTCGACACCCCATTTGTACCTGTGAGTCCTGGGCTGGAGCTGAGTGTGCTGCCATGCCAGAGTCTGTACATGGTTCTTTGAGTTAGTCGAGTCCACATGTTCTGGTCCACTGTTGTGTCTCTGTTGTTATCCATTGTTTCTGTGTTTCATTCTGTTTGAGAGAGTTTCCATTTGTTTGAGTGAGATTGTCACGCACATTGCACTGAGGGGCACCCACATTGTAGAGAGCACGACACATTATCCACGCTACATGTGCTCTCATTTTGGCGATCACGGTGGGACCTCAACTGAAGTCTCACTTTGTGGAGTAGCTGGGTTCTTCGCTTCGCCTGTGTAGCTTGTTGGTCTGGGCCAGTTTCACCCTTGACAGCTTAATCTAGCTGGTCTAGTCTCTCGCCTTGTTGGTCTGGTCCTCTCTCGCCCTGGGCCACCTAGTGCTCGTCCTGGTCTAGTCCTTCTCGTCCCTGGTCTATCTAGTCCTTCCTCCTCCTGGTCCAGGCGAGGTGGTCTAGTCACTCGCCCTGGTCTAGCAGAGTCTAGACCAATGTTCAGCCAAGTGAAGGTTGTCTTGCCCAAGTGAAGGTATTCTTGCCCAAAGCTTGGTGGGGTTGGCGGTTACTGCATGACACATACAAGGAGGTCTTTGGAGCGTCAAAGTGCACTACTGAGTCCTCTAAAGTACTACCACAGACGGCGTCAACCCTTGGTGCCTAGTAGAAGCATATTAACCCCATCACCCATACCTACTCAGATGGCTACCTCCATTCCTTCGACCAGCTCTACATCCTCTAGGTCACCTTCTCCGGTAAGGCTCTCCCCCATTTTGTTACAACAAGCTAGTGAGCAATAGACTCAGGAGCAAGAGGCCATGGAGGAGCTCACAAGTGTTCTGGCAAAGGTGAACATCAAGTTCCCTACCTTTAAAGGTCTCTCCGTAGAAGATGCAGACGACCATGCTCGGAGGTTTGTCTCTCTTTTCAGAGGTCATGGCCTCAACAGAGAAGACGCATACCTGGTGCTCTTCCCGTCCACCTTGGATGGTCTTGAAGATAAATGGTACAGTCAGTTTGCTGAAAACCACTTTACTACTTGGACCATGTTAAGACAGCAGTTCTGTGAAGCTTTCCGACCAGGGGATTATCAAGAGAAGATTCTAGATGAGTTGGCCAACCTGTTGCTCCAGCCCAAGGAGACATTTGCAGAGCTCATGACCAGAACAAAGTCCCTGGTCGCCAAGCTGCCTCAGCAACCAGGGGAATTCATGGTGAAGAAGTGGGTAGAGAAGGCTCTGCGTAAGACTTCTCAACAAAAGCTCAGAGAAAGTCTCCGTCTTGAAGCCAGTCTGGAGGACTTTGTTGCTACTGCTACTAGAATAGAGGGAGCAAGAAGGAAATTCACTAACTCTCCTCAGTTGGATACTGCCCCTGTACTCATGAACATTCCATCAGACCCCTTGACTTCTTTAAGAAGGGAACTGGAAGCCCTAAAGTTATAGCGGGCCCTTCACGAAGAGAGATCCTTCTCTCTCAGACAGGAGAAGCCTCCACATCAAGAGGCTTATGATCAACTTAAAAGAGAGTTATAAGAGCTCAGGTCTCAGCAGGAGATTAAGGCTATGGTATGGTGTAGTTCATGCCGCTCCCCAGGACACCCTCCACTGGACTGCTGTCCCCTTCGCTCTTACTGCCACTTCTGCGAAAAATCGGGTCATGAAGATAAGGATTGCTACTATATAAAGGGATTGCACAAAATACAACAAAGTCTTGGTCCTACTCTCCAACAGGGGTTAGCACCAGCATCCAACACGGTTTCCCACTACAACCATCCCAACTACATGCCACCTTTGCTCAATACCCCTGTTGTCCAAGGTATGTCAAGTACTTTCCCGACTCAAAGTTTTTATAATGCTAATGCCACCTCAACTCCTCAGAGCTTCTACACTTCAGCCTCCAACTCCATGTAGCAACCACCTCGTCCCCCGTTTCGTCCTTCCAATCGGTGCTACAGATGCGAAGAATATGGGCATTATCAGAGCAAGTGTCCTTTACCTGAGTGGTCCCCTCCTTGTTGTCATTGCCCTGATTCGAAGGATCACTATAGTAAGGATTGTCCCACGCAAAGGGCATCCACGTATTCAAGCTCGACTTAGAACCAACAAGAATTCACCTTCCCGAAGATAAACTTGATTACTGTGAACACCATGCCTCAACCATCACCTGCTACTCATGTGGTTAAGCCACTGCAAGTGGAGGAGCCTGCTGGTGTCCTTACTCGAGCACAAAGAGCAGCTCTTGGTCTCAGTCTGCCCACAGGTCCACCTCGCCAATCCCCACTTCCTCAAGCTGGTCTATTTGACCCAAAGGACGAGTCCTTCAAAATTGCTCAGAGCAAACCAACTTCCCTGTTATCTGACATTGATGGAGCCTTCTTGGAAGCAGTGGCTGACTTGGAACAGATTAAGGTCCCAAAGGGAGCCCAGTTCGAAGGCGCCAAGACCACAACAGAAGCCATCTTGAAAAATACTTTTCAGCAGGTGTCACTATACGACATGCTAAGGCTCGACGCAACACTTAGAAGTGACACCCTGTCAGTCATTCAGTCTCTGTACCCGAGGGCTGGGCCTAGTGGCGGGCACCTCCCTTTACAGCCCTCAGAGTCTTATTTGATTTCCTATCCATCTGCTCCCCTCACTGATTATAAAAGTCCTCGCCTCATTGTATCTATTCTTGGGCACCAACTATCCGGCATCATCGTTGATGGAGGATCTGGAATCAACTTGATGCCCGAATTCACTATGATGGCCTTAGGTCTAAAGCCTACCCGACCTGCTCCTTTCACTGTTACATTGGCCGATCAGAGAACAGTCTACCCAGTGGGCATAGTCGACAAGGTGCCTCTGAAGGTACAAGATTTCACTTTTAACTTGGATTTTGTGGTAGTTAATCTTCCCCAGGTAGAGGGAGGTTATCCCTTGCTGATTGGTAGGCCATGGTTGCGACATACGAAAGCACTTCACGACTGGGGAACCGACGCCATGTGGATACATACTCCTCGCTCTCCAATGCAACAAATTTGTCTCGAAGGAGGTATGGATCCGGTCGTTCAGCATAGCTCTTTGTCAGTAGAGTCCAACCCTGACTTGGAGCAGCCGGTCCCTCCGGATGGGTCCGATGAAGACTTACTGCAATGGCTAGAAGCTACCTCTTCGATGCCATGCTATGTAGTATCTCTTCAACCTTTGCCCACAGATTCACCCTCTCCCCCTGATCCTACACCTGAAGCCAGTAATCCCAATCAGCCGAGTGAGCCAGAACCAAGTGGACCGGTCTCTGGTGCCCATCCTTCAGAGGGTCCCTTAATGGAAACCATCGGTCTGGGTGAGCCTATAACCCACCATAGAAGGGGGAAAAAGTCTCCCTTGCAAGTGTTGGCCAACACCCCAGCTCCTTCCTTAGCCTCTACCCCATGTGACTCTCCACCCATGCCGGAGCACTTTGAAGTATCTGAGGATTTACCATTTGTAGAGCTTCGATCAGGATGGTTGCAGGAAGAGTATGTTGATTTCAACATTGATTAGACGCCAACTCATAATGTCCAGAAGCTAACAGAGGCGGAAAGGTCTTCTCTCCCTGATGCAGCCTCGCCCACTGCACGGCCTGACCCAGTCGGAGAGGTCAACCTAGGCGGCCCTGACAACTATCAACCCATCTTGTTAGCCACTTGGTTATGGGATCACCCCGCTCTACTAGACCTGGTAATCTATTTCGTGCGCTCTTTCAAGGATGTGTTTGCCTGGTCTTACCATGATTTGGAAGGAATCCCAGTAGAGCTAGGAGTCCACACAATTCCTCTGGTTGAGGGGGCTAAGCCGGTCAGAGGACGAGCTTACAAACTGAATCCAAAGTCTGCAGAAGCAGTCAAAATCGAGTTGGAAAAAATGCAAGAAGCACGTATTATTGTACCAATAGAGCACTCAGAATGGTTGTCCCCTATGGTTATTGCCCCAAAGAAGCAGTCCAACAAAATTCGAGTTTGCGTCGACTACCGGGCTCTGAATAAGGTCACAATCCCTGATGGATTTCTGACACCTTTCACTGAGAGAGTTCTCGAAGATGTCGCTGGCCATGTACTGTATAGTTTTATGGATGGGTTCAACGGCTACAATCAGTTAGGAATACATCCTGACGACCAAATCAAAATAGCTTTTGTGACTCCCTGGGGTATTTTCATCTACACTAGAATGTCTTTTGGGCTTAAAAATGCACCACCTTCTTTCAATCGCATAGTATATCTCATCTTTTGTCCTCTGCTTACTGATCACCTTCGCATATTCATGGACGAATTTTCCACCTTCTCGGGTGCTCAATGTTCGACCCCAGTAGAAAATCTAAAGGAGCATCTTGCTCAACTCTCTACAGTCTTCCTCAGGTGCAGAGAGGCA
The DNA here is from genome assembly GCF_014529385.1 of Adiantum capillus-veneris. Lineage (NCBI taxonomy): Eukaryota > Viridiplantae > Streptophyta > Polypodiopsida > Polypodiales > Pteridaceae > Adiantum > Adiantum capillus-veneris. The sequence goes on from NC_140931.1 coordinate 181,514,750, forward strand.
CGGTTGAAGCTCAATCCGAACAAGTGTCATTTTTTGGTCACAGAGGGCACACTGTTGGGCCATGCGGTCTCTGCTAAAGGTTTAGCACCTGACCCAGAGAAGATAGTGGCTATCTTGAAGTTACCTCCTCCCATAAATCCCAAAGGTGTTCAGAGCTTTGTGGGCCACACCGGCTATCATCGCAAGTTTATACGTATGTATGCACAGGTGGCTCAACCATTGACTCGGCTCACCAGTGCTGCTGTTCCCTTCCAGTGGTCAACACCTGAGGCCGAAGCATTTGCATACCTCAAGAAACGCCTCACTGAAGCGCCTATTCTAGTTTCCTCGGATTGGGCCCTACCTTTTCATGTGCATACAGATTCCAGTCTGCTGGCTGTGGGTGCTGTGCTGACTCAGCCTAGAAAAGAGTTCAACTTGGATCGCCCTGTACATTATGCAAGTCGCCTGCTCACCAAAGCAGAGTGCAACTTGGATCGCCTTGTACATTATGCAAGTCGCCTGCTCACCAAAGCAGAGTGCAACTATAGCACCACAGAGAGGGAAGGTTTGGCTATAGTGTATGCTCTACAAAATTTCGTCACTATTTGCTAGGGGTCTACTTCACAATTATTACTGATCACCATGCCTTGCGCTATCTGCTTAATAAGCCACAAGTCGCAGGTCGAGTATGGCGATGGCTCCTCCTATTCTAAGAGTTTGATTTTGAAGTGGTACTCCGTCCTGGTAAGCTTCATGTAATGGCTGACCACCTCTCTCGCATTCACACAGGTGAAGAAGCTACCGGGATTGCGGATGACTTTCCAGATAACAGTCTTTTTAAAATCGATACAACCCCGGAATGGTACGGCAAGGTCCTACAATTTCTATCTACTGGGCTATACCCAGAGAAGGCCTCTCCACTGCAGAAGAGGAGATTGCTGTTGAAGTCCAGGCCTTTCACTCTGATTGGGGGCCAGCTCTACAAATCGGGACCAGATGGTGTTCTGAAGCGTTGTGTCTCGCCTCATGAGGTGGAGCATAATCCGGAGTATGCCCACAATGGTCCCACTGGTGGCCATTACCCTGGTCACATCACGGCCCAGAAGATTCTGCAGAGTGGTCTATGGTGGCCCTACCTTTTTAAGGATGCAATAGCATATTCTAAGGTTTGTGATGTGTGCCAGCGCTGTGGGCCGAAGCCAAGTAAGCAATCCAACCGTCCTTTGCAGGTCTCGATGGCGTGGCTACCTTTTGAGAGATGGGGCTTGGACTTTGTGGGTCCAATATATCCCCCGGCTCAACCAGGTAATCGCAAATATCTGCTAGTGGCTACTGACTATGCAACAAAGTGGGCGGAGGTTCTAGCTACAGTAGATTGCATTGGCAATACAGTAGCCAAATTTTTATATGAAAATATTTTATGCAGATTTGGATGTCCCTTAGAGATCACCAGTGATAGGGGCAGTCATTTTGTCAATGACATGATCTCAACTTTACTGGAAAATTACAAGATTTTTCATCGCAAGTCGTGCTCTTATTACCCTAGGGCCAATGGGCAGGCCGAGAGCACCAACAAGGTTCTGATCACACTCCTGAGGAAAGCATGTCATCTCCATCCAGCATCGTGGGCTCAGTCTGTGCACGACACTCTTTGGGCATACCGCACATCTTTCAAAGCAACAACGAATCACACTCCTTTTCAACTCGCTTCCGGTTTGGAAGCCATAGCTCCATTTGAGTTCAACTCCGGATCCCCTAGGGTGGGCAGTCTGCGTGCAAGTTGGGGCATGGAAGCAGCTTCTATATCCCGTCTTACCTTATTGGATGAAAGCCGCCTTTTAGATTCTCATGCTCTACAAGTGGAGCAACTTCCTCGCAAAGCGTGGCATGATCGCCACCTAAGAAAGCCGAAAATAACGCAAGGCACATTGGTGCTACTCTATCAGGCAAAATATTTGAAAAAAGCAAAGAAGCTTGTTCCAGCTTGGCAAGGGCCCTTCGTGGTGGAAGAGATTCTGCCACATGGGGCTGTCCAGTTAGTCACCCTGACAGGAGTTCCTTTGCCACTGGTCAACGGATCTAGGATTAAGTGCTATCACTAGTCCTAATCATATACAAAGCTAATGAGGATAGCCATCTCACCACCATATGATTATCAACTCCCAGCTCGGTATTTCTCTAGGGCTTACCATCTTCATCTCTTCTCCAACCTTCATCATGGCAGTTCTTATCTTGGAAAAATCCCCTTGTTGCACTGATGCATCATTTATTGTTCTGACTCTGTCTCGGCTACATTCTGTTCTTGTAATTTTAGAATTCAAGTCTCATTGAATAGCCATTTTGATTATGGGATAGTGTTGAAGATTAAAGCAGCTCAACTGCATCCCCCTTTTTCGTCTCTAACTTAATTTTATTCTCTATCTCTCACAGCATTTATATCTAGCTCTTTCTCTCCTCCTTGTTCCTTCCTTTTCTACCGCATTGTTCCCTTGCTCAATATGTATCTTAGCATCTCTTAACCTGCCCCATGTTCTCTCCTCAGCTGTGTTCATTGGCTTAAATGAGTACCACATACCCTGCGGTAAGCATCGGCCCAGATTCTTAATCCCCTCGCTTTTTCCCTTATCTCACCTCATCCTAACCATTCAATTCTCCCGCCCTTTTTCCACCTATTGAACCCCTAGACCTCCCCTCTCCAACCTCGCCCTCGCCCTTACCTATCCAGCCTTCGCCCTCGTCCCCTACCTATCGACCCCTCGCCTCAGCCCTGCAATATTCACCCTAGCCTACCCAGCACATAAAATTCGCCCCTACCCTATTTTTTTTTGGACTCGCCCCAGCTGGTAAAATTCGCCCCTACCCTCTAGTCAATTCGCCCCTGCCTATTCTCAATTCGCCCACTCTCAAAATTCGCCCCTACCTCTCAGCACCCCTCTCGCCCCTACCCTCCCACTCTCGCCCCTACCCTCTAACTCTCGCCCTACCCTCTCCCACCAACCCCTCTCGCCCTTACCCTATACCCCTCGCCCCTATCCTCCCACTCTCGCCCCTACCCTCTCCCAGCACCCCCCCTCGCCCCTACCCTATACCCTTGCCCCTACTCTCTCCAGCACCCCCTCTCGCCCCTACCCTCTAACTGTCACCCCTACCCTCTCCCAGCACCCCCTCTCGCCCCTACCCTATACCCTCGCTCCTACTCTCTCCAGCACCCCCTCTCGCCCCTACCCTCTAACTCTTGCCCCTACCCTCTCCTAGCAACCCCTCTCGCCCCTACCCTATACCCTCGCCCCTACCATCCCACTCTCGCCCCTACCCTCTCCCAGCAACCCCTCTCGCCCCTACCCTCTAACTCTCGCCCCTACCCTCTCCCAGCAACCCCTCTTGCCCCTGCATCATTTTTGTTCTCGCCCCTACCCTCTACCCACCCAATTTTGCCCCTGCCCTATTTTTTTCAAATTTTCCCCTACCCTAAATTACTCTCCCCAGCCTAAATCGTTTTGCAGATTTTCCAACTTGGTCTGCATCTGACTGAGTGCTTTTCCATCACTTGTCTACTCAACTGCTCCGTTTGTCATCCATCCGACCTCACCATGGTAGGAGGTAGCAAGCAGGAGAAACAGCTAGAAGGAAGTAGCAAGAAAAAGGTAGAGTTGAAGAGGAGGAAACCTCTGGTTGCACAATTAGAGAGCGAAGCAGAGGAAGATTCTGCAAGCAACATCAGCCATGAAATAGATGACTTTATCTCCAGTGACCCAAATGATGAGAGCTACAAAGCAGACTCAGCAGCATCTGATGATTCAGATGTAAATTCTGAGTCGGGTGCTTCCAGTGATCAGGAGGAACATTCAAAAGTGGCTCAGAAAAAAGAAAAGCAGCAAATCATCACACATGAAATCAAGCGGCCTGCTTCTTCAAAAAATTGCACAACATTCTCATTAAATTTTCATATGCAGCAACCTCGACCGTCTCTCAGTGAGGTGCTTTCGACTGCTCAGCTACGGACTCTGGGCCTCACAGCATTGGCTGATGCAAATTTACCTAATACAGTTCCAGCAGAACTGATACATCAACTGTTGAAAGACTTTCCAAAGGTCCGGGGCCACAAGCTAACAGCTACAAGGTTTGGCCATGCCATGGGTATGACCACCTTTCCAGCTGTGAATTCTACTACTCGCACTTTCTCCTTGTTGTCCAAGGATGCGACAATTCAGGCATGTCAAGAGCTATTGAGCTCGGATCACCCAAATTATGAGCGAAACAAACGACTTCTCGCAATCTTCAGGTATTACTTTCTGGCTCGGGATGCCAACGAAGACAAGGTAAAAACATATCTTCTCGCTACATTCTCCCACTGCGACGGGCTATACTGTTTAATCCACACTATCCCATGTGGATTCCACCGAATTCTCTTCAGCTCTTTGCAGTCTAGGGCTAAAAGATTTCGAGCCCAAGTGCAGTCTGTGCAGTTAAGTTTTAAATGTTTTGCGGCACCTCTCTTGGCATGGGTCATAAACATACCTATTAACATAAATGAAGTGGATGAGGAACAGGGAACCTCGAAAGGGAAAAGGAAAACCGTGAGCATGCAGGTTGACCCCACAGTCACCAAGAAAAAGAATATCAAGGAGAAAGTGGTGAAGGATACAATGAAGTCTCTACTCTCCTTGCTAGTTTGTGAGAGCCAGCAGACTAGGGTACATCTTCAGCGTCATACGTCTACTTCTACACCTGGTTCTGCTGTGCTGGCACCAGTGTCTACTGCCGCTCCTCAGGTCAGGATGGTCACTTCACCCATACAAGATCCTCTTCCTTCTTCTCCCATCTTCACTCATACACCGGTCAACATATCTCTCGCTCCACCTACAACAACAATCTCCGAGGCACCTACTACACCAATTGTACCTACTTCTAGCTCGCCGATTGTGCCACATGTGCGCCCTCCAGTATCACATCCATCTGAGGGATCTTTAGGTAGGACCGATTCCACTTGTCTGTTTCAGCTTTCAAAGAAGTTACTTCAGGACTCCAGAGCTGCTATTGCCACCATCGAGCTAGGCGCGGAGCAGCTATCTGCAACCCACCAGCATCACTCTACCACATACGCAGCTATGGAGGGATCTCTGGGAGTTGCCGAGAGTGCCATCGCAGATCGAGATGCAACGATTTTTGCACTACAGCAGGCATTGAAGATAAAGTCGAGGATTATTGATGACCTAAAAGCACACGTGCAGGGATTTCAAGAAATGCTTATGTATGTAAATAGGCCTACCCAGGCTCTTGTGGGATATGGAGGGACTGGGCCAGGGATACAGGTCCAGAATCCAGCAGGCTTTGCAACGCCAGCAGGTCCCTCTCAACCCTCTCAGCAGTTCATGGGACACTACCCGGCAGGTCCCTCTCAGCCCTCTTAGCAATTCATGGGACACTACCCACAGCCCCAGTTCCAGTACTTCACTCAACAGGGGTCTCAGGTCCAGATGCCACACATGCAGAGCCAGATCGTTCCTTGCTGTGACGGTGTTGCTGGTGCACACCACCATGGGTGTGTTACTAGGCGTCCGGAGTTCACTTTAGGGCAGGTGCTTCCATCCGCTGTGCAGCAGATGGCTGCTACAACCACAGGAAACCAGGTTATGCAGAGCACAGTACAACAACCGCATAGTTACACAATCGATCTGATGGCTCCTCCCGATCCGGATACTTCTGGAGCAGCAGTGGCGACGACACTTTCCCTTGGGTGACAGGACTGTGCTCTTACCCCACCTTTCATTGTACATATAGTTACTTTTGCAGTTTCATTCAGTTTTGACTCATCGAGATGGTGACCAGTCTTGTGGCGGGCAACCTGTAGCAGGCTACAGTGTCACTTTCACAGGACACAGTTACAGTTAGTACAGTTGGTCTGGTTTGTTCACACTGGATGGACACTCTGGGCAGTGACACATGGCAGGGATACGGATGGTGGCCTAGTGGACATGTGGCCATGTCACACTTAGCTGGCTCACATTTATGGGCCATTGGTGGCTCTTTATGATTGTATCTATGAGTAGTAGCCGTTGGGTCATTATCATTATCATATATTATCTCGTACGTAGTCGTCTAGTGGGAGTCTTACACAGAGCACTGCTTCACCATCCCTGCACGTCTGAGCCTCGACACCTCATTTGTACCTATGAGTCCTGGGCTGGAGCTGAGTGTGCTGCCACGCCAGAGTCTGTACATGGTTCTTTGAGCTAGTCGAGTCCACATGTTCTGGTCCACTGTTGTGTCTCTGTTGTTATCCATTGTTTCTGTGTTTCATTCTATTTGAGAGAGTTTCCATTTGTTTGAGTGATATTGTCAGGCACATTGCACTGAGGGGCACCCACACTGTAGAGAGCACGACACATTATCCGCGCTACATTGGAGAGCAGCTTCAAGCTCCGCCATTCGCTAAGAACTTTGTCCTTTGCATCGCTTTTGCAAGGAATTGCTTCATGATGGAAACTCGTAGGGTTTTCCATGTCTTTGGGGCCTTGTTGTTGCCATGAAGGCTAGCCCACCATTGACGAGCAGACTTTTAGAAGTGCCTAGCTATGTGGTGTAGCTTGGAGGACTCTGTGAAGCCCTCGTCTCCAAAGGCCACATCAAATTTTTGAATGAAGGCCAATACTTTGTCAGTGGCAACAAAGGTGCAATCATAGGTGAGAAAAGGGATACTCTTTCCTCCCTCTTTGAACTTGAGCTTTTGAGATCTTCACCATGCAGGGTAAGATTTGCAATGTCCTCTCCTCTTGTATTCTCTAGGAGAATAACTATTGCTTTCGTCAGAAGAGGAGGAAGGTGAAGAAGAAGGAGAAGAGGGTGACCTCTTTCTTGCCTTTTTCTTCTTTTGTTTCCTCTCTTCCCTTTAGTAGTGATGAGGAGAAGGACTATGGTTGATTGTTTCCTCTTGGGAGGAGTTGGCGACCATCTAGACCACCGTCTTCGTGGAGCCACATCTTCACAGGAACTCAGAGATTTGCTTCTTTCTTGTTCTTCGGATTCCTCCTCTCTTATGGGAGAGAGTTTTCTTTTGGGAGTCTCATCAAGAAGCCTCCTAAGCTCTCTCTCCTCTTGGAGGGGAAGGGAAATCCCATAAGTACAAAGTTGTTGGGTAACTTCGACTTGCAAAACAGGGTTGCCCATAGCTTAATGCAACCTAGTAACAAGATAATTAACAAACATGGAGGCATCATCATTAGCACCTTCATGTGCAAAATCAAAGTTATCAATGTTCATTCTACTCTCTTTGTTATTGTCAGCCATGCTGATTAAACTTATGTATAGATTACTTTGTGCTTTGGTACCCTCAAAAACCTTAGTCGCTACTCTTCTTTACCTTTGAAAATTAGTTTTCAAGCAGCCACACCCGTGGTTTAGACGCAATTGATTGCAAAAACTAGTGGAGAGGGTCTACCATTGCTCGATTGATTATGGTTCCTATGGAGCTTGCGTGTAGCTCAATAATGGTTAAGCCAAAGGCAAGGCCCGAGAGACTCCATTATTAAGACTATAGTTCCCAACGGTGTACCTTGAACTAAGTCCTTCTCAACCAAGATAATAGATCCATGTCCCACTTACCGTATTGCAATAAATAGGTCCAAAGTTTCATGAACAACTTAAGAACCTCTCTTCTTAAGCAAGAAATGAGAAACGAATAACTCTGATACCAACCTAATGGAAATGCACTATAAACTTTGAGAATAGCGAAATTAAGAGAATTAAAGTGAGCATTTTTGTGAGACTACTTGGAGAACATAAAGGGTGAACTTAATTAGCGGTAGCAACATAGCCACAATACTTAATTAACTTGGCTTGAAAAATACTTTTTTAGTAGAGAGAGTTTAGAGAACTTGACAACTGTTGACGACCGATTTATGTGGAGCCTGTCCCCCGTCCAATTCGCTTTTGTATTATAGATGCTCCCATCAAGAAAGATTGGTACAATAAAATCTTTGTGTTCCTTGTGATCTAGGTGATTCAATGAAGATGGAAATCTTCATGAATCACGAGCATAACATAAACTTTGTAAAAGCATTAACCATCCCCGGTCTCAGTCCGAAGGCCTCAAACATTCGAAGGTAGAGAGAGCTAGCGGGGAATGAGGGTAGGGAAGAGGAAGAAGAAGTGTTCAATAGGAGAAAGAAATAGTTCCTCTCTTATCATCACTCTTCTTGCTTAACAAAGCATAATAGCATAGTAATGAAGATGAAGAAGATGGCAAGCTTAAGCATTGAAGCATGACTCTTAGTTGGATTTGCATTCCATAGCTAAGACTGTTGGTGTAGGCTCTCAACTTCTCAACAAGCTTGGAGAAGGAGATGGAGCTCTTGCACTTTGCACTTTACACAATGAATGAGAGAGAGAGAGAGAGAGAGAGAGAGAGAGAGAGTGGCAGGATATATGGATGCCCAAATCAGCCCCCCCTCTCATGCTTGGTCCAACCCCCCCCCCTTCTCTCTCTCTCTCTCTATCTCGTATTACTTAATTATATCATTTGAACAAGTGTCCTCTTTTCTCTCTTTGAGAGAAAGAGCTTAATAATTTATTTAAATGCATCTAAATTCTCATTGGACCCCTAAAAAGCCTATCCAATAGGATTCAAGCACATCATGATTGCAAAATGGGGAGGATCTTGATATGTGTCTTTTATGCTTCTTAAGAGATCATGTTTGAATCGAACACTTCAAGCACCTTAGTCATTTAAGCATGACAATCTTTTATGCCTCATGAGAGATCATGTTTCAATTGAAAACTTCAAGCACCTTAGTCATTTAAGCATGGCAAACACCTCAAGCTTGGGCAAGGTTCCCTCAAACACCTTAAGCACCTTATTCAACAAGCACGACAAACACCTCAAGCTTGGGTAGGGTTCCCACAAACACCTTAAGCTCCTTAGTCAGCAAGCACAACAAGCACCCCAAGCTTGGGTAGGGTCTCCCACCTCAAGGCCAACACCAACTTGCTCATGGCCCTAGGTTTAAGGACTTTTTAACACTAACCTTTGGAGGTCTTTAATGAAGCTAACCCTAAGGTCTTTAAGCTTCATTAGGTAGCATTTCTCTTTGACAAATCATCTCTCATTTGGACCCTTTTACCTTGGCCCCGTGTTGAGATAGATCGATAAGCACATGTCTATATCTCAACCCTTGTTCCCATTTATTCTCCCACATTAAACGATCAATTTAATATGAGAAAATCATTTGGGCTATTTAGATATTAGATTTTATGACAAAAGACAAAGGAAAGAGAGAGATTTTTTTCTGTCTATAGCAAGTCGAAATCTATAAGGTATCTCAAATAATTCCATACTAGGTTTTTAACCGTGATCTTTATAAAAGAGTGTTGCCATTCAATGGTTGGTCAACAGCTGGTAGATGTGAGGCCCCTAACTAGTAGGGATAGAGATGCGGCGTCAATTGTGTGCCATCGGTCAAGCATTTCTTCTTAATGTTTACAAGATTCCTGACGGGATCCATTTTTATTGAACACGTTCCATTAAAAAAAAACTCAATATAGAAGTTCGGAGACAATATACACGAATCACCTTCACAAAAACCATGAGTCTACATTTGGTCACGACACCAAACAATTTTTTGATACATACCCAATACATGATTTGGTATGCATGGGAGCGCACGAAATTAATACATAACTCTTTCGATTAAGGATGCCATATTAATTTTGTTAGCACATAAAGCTATTGCCAAAATCTTTTCAAATCACTGAATTATTTAGATATTAATTTCAAAGGCACTATACAAAGAAATCACTCTTTGACCTTGCTTATGAAGTGGTAAAACTTCGTTGTAGAGTAGCTTGGAGAGAGAGAGAGAGAGAGAGAGAGAGAGAGAGAGAGAGAGAGAGAGAGAGAGAGAGAGAGAGAAGGATACAATTAGAGACATCTTGACTGATCTTTGAGGGAGAAAACACGAGAGAGAGAGAGAGAGAGAGAGAGAGAGAGAGAGAGAGAGAGAGAGAGAGAGAGAGAGAGAGAGAGAGAGAGAGATAGATGGATAGATAGATAGATTGAATTATCGTCCACGGAGGTCAGATATGACCTATGGGACCGAAAAACAGCGCATACAAAGATTCCTTCTAAATGAAGGGCAGATACATATCAGTTAAGGACTGAGGGTCCAGTGATGGGTGAACAAAAGAGAAAATGGGATGGGATGAACAAAACTTAAAATCTAAGGGGGGATAGGTGAGAGGGGAGCCATTTTAGGAGTTCGAAACTCCTGAATAATGGCTTTACCTCCTCGATAGACTACCCATTTCCCTGCCGTACGCGCTGCTCGCACCTTTTGTAGTTCTGTCTTCTTCTGCTTGAGTTGGCTGGGGGTAAGATCTTCTGCGAACCAGATTTTAGTGCCCTTGAGAAGCCTTGATTGTTCAAGGAGTTTAATTCGGTCCTCTTTGGTCTTGAAAGTGAGGATCGCATGATTGGTGCGATGCTCGTGTGTGATGGAGTCCATTGTTGGTGTATTCCACTCTATCATTTGGGTTGTTGTCTGGATGCGGGCAATCGCTTCATGGAACTTGAGCTCTCCCTCCCCTTTCCAGCCACTTGGTAGCCCACCAATGCGAACATTGAGGGCGATCTCCTCTTGCCGTTGTCGCTCGCGTAGCGTGGACGCCACACGATCGTCCACCTTATGAATGATGGCTTCTTGCACTTGATTTTTGACTGCTTGTGTAAGGGTAGTCTCCACTTCTTCTTTTGTTTTGGTGAACTTGGTTTGCATTTGTTCTCATTCCTCTATCTGGTGGTTCTCCACTGCAATTAGCCGGGTCTCGATGGCGATGAGCTTTTGTTTCAGCTCGTCGTTCTCCTTGCGGAGTCTTTCAACTTCGCTTTGAAGATGAATGACGTTGTATGTTTTGGGGGGTGTCGCCACAACCCCAGCAAAGGTGAGTTTGTTTCGGGTTGAGGCGCGAGTGGCCATGGTTTTACTCGAGGGGTAAAAAACTTGAGTTTACTGTGATTTAAATCGGCAGAGCTTAGAGTGGGCTCGAGGTTACTGTGATTAAGTAGGCAGAGCTTCGGCTTGAGGTTACTATGAAACAGAGCGAGTTGGCTTGATGTCAGAGCTTGAGGTTGACAGCAGAATCGGCTTGAGGTCGATAGGCCGAAACAGAGTCGGCTTGAGGTCGTAGTAGGCCGACACACCTTGAGGCCGAAACAGAGATCGGCTTGAGCCCGAAATGGATGTCGACTTGAGGTCGGCTTTGTACAGAGTCGGCTTTGAGGTCGGCTGGTACAGAGTCGTGGGCTTTGACGTCGCTTGGTGCAGAGTCGTCAGAGCTGAGTTGACAGAGAGCTTCGAGCGGTGCTGGTTGAAAAGGGGAGGGGCGGGGCTATGGCTAACGCCCCCCCAAGGGCAGCCCCTCGCCCACGGGGGAGCTTGGGGGGCTAGGGAGGGCAACGGCTTCGAAGAGATGCTAGGGTTCCACACACACACACACACACACACACACACACACACACACACACACACACACACACACACACACACACAGAGAGAGAGAGAGAGAGAGAGAGAGAGAGAGAGAGAGAGAGAGAGAGAGAGAGAGAGAGAGAGAGAGAGAGAGAGACCGTTCTCTCTTTCATGAGAGCATGTAAGCTTTCTTTTGACTTGACAATGTGTTTGCTACAATGACCATGGCATTTCACAGTTCATCTGCGGCAATGACCATGGCGTCTCTTTCATGAAAGCATGTTAGCTTTCGTTTGACTGGATAGTGTGTCTACTGCAATGACCATGGCATTCCACACGTGTATCTTGCAAAAAACCATCTAAAGTGTTAGCTCTATCACATTTGAAGTTTGTAACCATATTCGACTTTATTATTATTATTATATGTGCTGCTCCATATTTTTTTCTCAAAAAAGAAGCAGGCAAGTTTCTTTGTATGAGAGAGTTTGTACAATCCTCCCCAAATTCTAATAATATGTGGAAATATGCGATTCCCAAGATAGGACATAATTTTCAATGTGTTTGTTTACTACATTCACATTCCTAAGTAAATGGTTCTAAAATGTTTACTTGCCCACCTATTCTAGCTTGCATTTGTCACTAATCACAATCACGCAATGTTTCTAAGTAGAACCTCTATTCAAGAATGTATATATTCTACACCACCTACTTTAATGTCACGGGGGGCAAAAGTGAAAGCCTCCGAATGCAGATGCAATTGTCTCCATTTTCCATTGCTTGCTCCCCCCCCCCGCCCCACTTGAAGTAGTTGTAGTCTTGATACCATCGGGAGCTAATGTAAATGTGAGTGCATGGGTAGGAAGATAGAACCATATCTAATGCAAGTCTCCATGTTGGTGATGCCGTTTATGCGAGAAAAGGGGAAGTTAGAGAAGGTTTTTTCTTGGGAATCCACATAATTTTATGTCCCCCATAGTAGCTTTAGGCTAGAAGCAATGGCTTTAGCACCCACTATTGAGTGATCTTTGATTGTGTTGGTGATCTACATGTCAATGGTTTGGGCCAGAATTGGTTCGCGTTCGGGCTGATAGGATGGTCAAATTTATTGGTACTGGGGAGGCTTGCCTTGGCTAAGGTGGTTGGGAAGTGGAAGCCTGATGATCATGTTGGCCATAAAGGAATAGGGAGAACCCTTGATGAACTATTAGTGGCATGGATTGTGGGTAGGGTTGAGGCTTCAATATTTGTGGTTTGCAGGGGCACGGTGATCAAACCTTTGGTTGTTTGGAAGTTGACATGGTTATTATCCCAGTCAATATTGCATTTGGTAGCCCTTATCCAAGCTCGGCCTAAGACAATAGTGTTGGATCATTGGGAAGGTGGGGCAACATGGAAAAGTGCAAAGTTAATGAGCTGGCATGTGGTACAAAGTAACTATACCCAAGGTGTGAATCATGTATTTGCAAAGCTATGGAGGGTGATTGCCTTGGTTTAGGTAGTTTATATGTTTCAGGTATGCTTTAGCCTTGCAGACTCTTTCAATCGCACCTCACCTACTTTATGCAAGACTAGAATGCATCATCCAAGCAGCTACAGAAGAAAACCAAAACATGTGTTTGGGTCATCTAAATAGTCTCAAAAGCTTGCACATCTAAAGAGTCCAACTACATCCTTCTCTTGTACCTAACTGTGAACTTTGGCAATAGGTGGATTCAAGATGACATCTCTGATACGAATCTTTTCAATAACTTGTGATGCTCCAAGAATTGCACAAGATTTGACCATCGTGCTCTGTAAGTATGCATCCTCCTAAGGTTACCCACTAGTGCAAACATTGCAACGAGCCTTGTCCACGTTGGACATATGTTTAGTGCATTCCAAGAAATGACATCTAAGTCACGAGCTTCACATCAAGGTTCACATCAATCAATTGGAAAAGCATGAACCCTCAAGGGGCACTTTGAGATTAAGCTTAATTAGAAGCCAACCAATAGGAAGAAATAGGAAGAGGGTGGTGGACACACTCTACACCCTCAAAAAAGTAGGGGGCACTCTAGTTTTGTGATTAATGAAGACTTTGTACCTAGTGAGAAGGAAGGGGATCTAGTTCGAGGGTGTGGGGTGGGGGGGGATTTTACCCCCTTTCCCCATTGTGACCCTAGATTTTTAATATTCCTAAAAATTGAATTTTTTAAAAAGTTTTCAAAAGTAACTTTTTCCTTCTTCAAACCCCTCCCAAGCATGTTTTATGGTCAAACAAACCTTTTTTAAATCCCAAAAATTCAACGTATACTAAACATCTTAAATTTTCTTTTATCCCCCCTCTAATCTCTCCCAATCTTTAGTTAAGAGCTCATTTTCTCTCCCTACAGAACTCTTTCTCAAGCATCTTATTGCTATAAGAAAGTACTCCCGTCTTATAGCACCCATTCTCTCTTTGTTTCTTTCCCTTTTAGCTCTCTCAAATTCCTCACTGGAGTGAGGTCCTCATGGCCCTTTGGGTCCCTCGGCCTGCTCACTTGCTATAGTAAAAAAATTTCTCGTATGACTAACATGAAATGATGCACATATGGTGTAAATGGCAAGATGCATAATGTATTGTCACTTGTGCATGATCTTTGCATGTCCTTTATCATCAGTTGGATCATCATAGATGTGCACCTAAACGATTGCCTCTTTGAGCGTCTTAAGATCCTATTGTTTAACTTGCTTCTTAGGTCAAGATCTAATCAGTTGCACATTTGCCAAAAATTATCTAGTCCATCAAGTTTAAGAATCACATCCACATAACGAGAAGCATATTGAATGATTAATTGATGATATCTCATCAAGCAACCATCTCAATGTGAGCAATTATTTTCCTTCTTGTTTAGTAGTAGTAGGAAGGAACTCCTCACAAAATGCACTCTTGATCACTCGAGTGTGTTGTGTATATGTCATCCACCACTTGTAGACCTTCTCTTCAATTATTAGACTCATTGGAAATGCCTTGATTGCATCTAAAATACGAACTAAGCAAAGAATATCTCCCCTCTTGCTAAGAAATGTACTCTTGTGTTGCATGTCCTTGAGGTTCTCCTTCATCCTCCCCACCTTTGCATGTGTTCTTGCCACCGTATTCCAAGCACCGGTATTAGAGTGGGCTTAGACATCTCAAGCAATGCTTCTAGTATCCTCTTGGATCAATTTCCTAGATCAAGGTGATATTTGTTGAGCATTTGTAGACTGACATATCCTTTGGGCTAGCTCTCAGGTTTTGGTATTGGCAAAACTTTCATTTAGCTCATTTCAACCACCATTTGTGTTAATAACAATACTACACACATAGCTCTTTTAGTGCATGTTTTTTGGCAGTGATAGTTTTGCAAAACAACCACTATGTAATCTTCTCTAGTTTGTGCTATATAAGATAGGTTGGTTTTGCATAGCTTTCCTCTACATAGTCAACTTTTTCATCAGGTGTAGTCATTAGCCATGGCTGATGTTTTTTGTACGTTGTTTCCTAAAGACAAATTGGATTTTTGCAAAACAAGCACTCTGTAGTATTCTCTTGGTTCTGCTATAGAGCATAGGTTGGTTTTGTGTTTCCTCTACATAGGCAACTTTTTCATCAGGGGCCATCATCGATCATGAATGATCTTTTTTGCATGTTTTTGCCTAAAGACAAATTGGATGGGGCTCTCTACCCACTTGAGCATACATGATGCAACATTTTCTTATTGTAAAGAGAATTGTTGCTACTAGAGTTTTGCCTAATGTTGAGCAGGCACATTGTGCATTGCTCGCACTTTTTATCAAAGTGATCCATTCCACACTACTAGCTTTTTTGTATGCAAGATGCAAAAGTTACTTACATACGTAAAGAGTTAGAATTAAAGGAATGCACAGAGAGTCTCAATGAAGCAGATGATATGGATGTGTTCCTCATCGAGATTAATAAACAAATTTTTGATGCATTGCCAAATTTTTATTAGACTTTTGGCTCTACTTGGAGACTTGTGACATCCAAAAACTAATGATGTGAAGTTTGATGGTCTTGTCTCTGTATTGCTTCAAGAGGTCTAGTGTAGGAAAAAAATAAGGCTAAGCAATGTGATGTTGAGCATGCTTTTGTGGCTATTGAAAAGAAGACTACTAATGTTGCCACGCCTAATGGTTCTTTGAGCAATAGGCTTGAAGTGGCAGCTTCATAAAAAAGTAATAGGTCTGAGAAGTGTGGCGATAAAGGAAATGTCATTATTTGAAGTGGTAGCTTCTCCAAAAAGTAATAGGTATAAGAAGTGTGGTGATAAATGCAAGAAGAAGATGAAATGTCATTATTTGAAGAAAAATGATCATCTCATTAAGTGATATCTCAAGCTTAAAGCTAAAGAGAGTTGCAAGAAAGACGAAAATTGTTGATGCTTATTCAAATGCACGTTCAAAAATTGTTGTACATGATGTAGAATAGGCTTTTAGTGCACAATGTCCATATGTCTATTCACAATACATGTATTGTAGAGTCTTGGATCATTTTTGGCACTTTAAAAGTGGTACAACCAAGTACATTATGTATCCTTGTTGTTTGTTCACTTCTCTAGTGCCAAAAATGCCTCGTATACAGTTAAGGGAGTTGGAAAGAGTGTGCTTACTAGTGGAGGTGGAATTTCTTTCACACTTCTTGGTGAGTCTATATGTACCCGGGATCAAGAAAAATCTTTTGTGCATATCTACACTAGAAAAACTTGGTATTGTAGTCAAGATTGTGGATGACAAAAGTAATGTGCATAAGCTTAGTTTTTGTGATGCTATTGTGGCATCTAGCACTTTGTTTCATGGGTTGTATGATTCCAATACTTATAAGAAATCTATGGAAGATTTTAGCATGTGCAATTTTGATTCTAAAGTTGTTTCAAATGCAAAATTTTGGCATGACATCTTGGCCATTTGAATTTTGCCAGTTTGCTGCATTTGTAGAAATTTGATATGGCTGCTTTGTTTCCCCCCTCTTGAGGTACCATTGAAACATGTATGCAAAGGTTGTATTTTGCACAAGTGAAGCATTATAAGTTTCCTAACGATGGTTTTGTGTGGAATACTTGCAAATTGTAGCCCGTCCATTGTGATATTTGTGGTTCAGTGCAAACTCACTCTCTCGGGAATCATTTGTACTTTGTACATTTAATGTCTCTTAGTGGTAACTCCACAAGATAATGTTATGTATATTGAAAGATTGAGGCATAGGTTGGGGAATTTCCAAGTTCCAAATCTATATGTTCTTTTTCATTCTTTGCTAAGCATGATTCGAGCGTCTTATCATAGTGATTTTTCTCTATATAGAGAACATGAGAGGATAATGCCTAGCTCTCAGGATTTTGTTGGGGGTCTTTCTTTGTTGGGAAGGTAGTCTCATTTAAGTAGGAGTGTAAGGTGATCTAGGTGCAACATTGGCAAAGAGGAAGGATGTAATGGAAATGGCCTATAAACTTTGAGAATAGCGGAATTAAGAGAATTAGAGTGAGAATTTTTGTGAGACTACTTGGAGAACATAGAGGGTGAACTTAATTAGCGGTAGCAACATAACTATAATAATTAATTAACTTGTCATGAACAATAATTTTGCAAGAGAGAGTTTAGAGAGCTTGACAATAGTTGAGGACCGGATTTATGTGGAGCCGGTCCCCCCTCCAATAGGCTTTTGTATTATAGATTCTCCCATCAAGAGAGACTTGGTACAATACAATTTTTGTGTTCCTTGTGACCTAGGTGATGCAATGAAGATGGAAAGATTCATGCATCATGAGCATAACATAAAATTTGTAAAATCATTAACCATCCCTAGCTTCAATCCCAAGGCCTCAAACATTCGAAGGTGGAGAGAGCTAGCGGGGAATGAGGCTAGGGAAGAGGAAGAAGAAGTAACATACGAGAAAGAGATAGTTCCTCACTTATCATCACTTCTGTAACATATGTCTTTAGTAGATCGAGAATTGTAAGACTGGCTATCTCACTTTGGCCATCCATTTGTGGGTGATAGGCCGAAGAGAAATTCAATCTTATACCTAGATTTTCAAAGAGACCTTTCCAAAAATCACTGGTCATTCTAGGATCTCTATCTGACACGATGGATTTGGGCAATCCATGGTGTTTGAAAATCTGATATATGAAGAGAGTTGCCGTTTGGTGTGCCTTAATAGTATTTTTGACAGGAATAAAGTGTGCATGCTTGCTAAACTTGTGGCGTATTGTCCATATTCCCGTATTCCCATGGATAGACTTAGGTAATCCAAAGATAAAATCCATAGATATACTCTCCCATGGTGAATTAGGGATTGGCAATGGCTTGAGTAATCCATGTTACTTCCCTCTATCATACTTGGTCTTTTGGCATACCACACATTTTGAAACATACTCTTGTATGTCCACTTTCATGATAGGCCAATAGAAGTATGTCTCTACTCCTCGAAGAGTAGGTTGAATGCCTCTATGCCCTGCACAGGGAGGAGCATGGGACTCATACATAACTTTCTCATGAAGGGAGTGAGTAACACATAGCTTGTTGCCATGGAGAAGAGAAGATAACCATCCTGCAAGGGGAATGGTTCTTCTTTCTTCCCCAAAGCAAGGGCTAACTTTATGTCGCTAAAGTCAGGGTCAATAGCATACTTATCTATCATAGAAGATAGATCATTGTGAGTTTCTACAGACACTACATTAACTCTTGGTACTTGTGAAAGTGCATCACCCACTTGATTGTGCTTACCAGCAATGTGACCAATATGAAAATAAAATTGTGAAAGAAAATTTGCCCACCTCATTTGTTTTTCGGAGAGCTTGGTTTGCGTCATGAAGTACTTAAGACTTTGGTAAACCGTTTGTAGGATGAATGGAGTCCCCAAAAGGTAGTGCTTCCATGTATCAAGGGCTTGTAGGATAGCTAGTAGCACCTTTTCGTAGATTCCCAAGATACACTCATCGGAATTGAGTCTTTGACTCTCATATGCTATGGCATGCCCTTCTTGAAGCAAGACTTCTCCAAGGCAATCTCCACAAGCATCACATTGGACCTCAAATGATTTTGAGAGGTCCGAAAGTGTAAGCACAGGTTGGGAGGTAAGCTTTTCTTTAAGCTTATCAAAAGCATTTTGCTCCTTGGCAGACCATACATACTTAATATTCTTCTTTGTTAAGTCATGTAATGGTCCCGCTATTTAGGAGAACTTAGCTATGAGGCGTCTATAGTATGCACACATACAAATAAAGCTTTGTAGCTCATGTAGATTCCTTGGGTTAGGCCATCCATTAATTACCTCTAACTTTGTTGGATCCATACGGATACCATCTTGAGAGATAATGTGGATACCATCTTGAGAGACAATGTGACGTAAGTATTGAATATCTTGAAGGAAAAATTCACTCTTCTTTGGATTAATGAAAAGTTTATTCTCCCTCAAAGCTTGAAAAATTACCTGGAGGTGTTGCTTATGCTCCTCAATGGATTTGGAGTAGATGATGATATCATCGAAGAACACTCTAATAAACATACGGAAGGGTCGAAAGATTTTCTCCATTAGGCGATTGAACGTGGTTGGAGCATTTGTCAAGCCAAAAAGCATGACAAGATATTCATAAAGACCAAACATTGTGCGAAACGCGGTCTTTATGATATCTTCATTCACTATCCTTATTTGATGATAGCCACTTTTAAGGTCAATCCTACTGAAGTAGGTTGAACCTTGTAGCTTATCAAATAGAACTTCGACCCACGGTACGGGAAATCTGTTTTTGATATTGAGATGGTTTAGCGCTCTAAAGTCCACACACATGCGGTATGTACCATATTTCTTTTACACTAAAAGGACTAGAGAACACAAAGGAGAGGAGCTAGGCCTCACCATCCCTTTGTCCACCAGTTCATGCACTTGCTTCATAATCTCCTCTGGTTAAGCTTGAGAAACTCTAAAAGGAGGCTTGTTAGGCGGTGAGCTTCCTGGTAGGAGCTCAATTCGATGGTCATCATCCCCTCTTTTTGGAGGTAAGTCCATATGGGTATCATCAATAAAAACATCTTGGAATCCATTTAGAAAAGTAGACAAGTCTAACTCTTCTTGATTCTTATCATTTTCATTTGATAAAACATTAGTGTCATTAGTGGATTCTTTGACAAAAATCATGTACGCTGAAATCAAGCTTTTCATTGACTTATCAAAGTCAGGTGAACTTACAAGTGGTATAGTATGATCGGAATCACTAGCATCTATAATAATGCTCTTTTCCTTGTAGGTGAAGTAGATTCTCCTTTCAAGGAACTTCATGTTGGCAGCCGTGCGGTTGAACCATGGTACCCCTAGGATAACATCCTCATGTTGGAGAGGAGAGATGAAAAAGTATTCTTTGTCGATGTAGCTTTGGACATGAAGCCTCAATTTCCCAATCAAAGAATTAACAGAGGCTTGTTGTCCCTTAAAAGCATTATCGGCAGTTACAGTATCTCCCATCTCAAAAGCTTGAATGCCCAACTTAGTGGCCAACTCCATTGATATGAAGTTGTGAGTAGAGCTAGGGTCAAACAAGATGAAGGCATCATGCTCCCTTACTTTTCCCCAAGCATAGAAGAGAGGTGATCCTTTGCAATGAGCATCCTCTTTTGGAGCTTCGATCGTGGAAGCTCTAGGAGTCTCATTGCGGGCATTTCTCTTGGGGCAAGAACGATAGCCATGTCCTTGCTCCCCACATTAAAACATTTGTGGTCCTTACAAAAGGCTTCAAGCTCTTCAGGAGAGAGTTCATTTTTACCTTTGTAAACTCTCTTTTCCTTGGACCGATTGTTGTTGGTGGATTTACCTTGGGAAGAATTTTAGGCATTGTTTTTCCCCTTTGCATCACTTTTGTCTTTGCTTTCCATGGGCTTGACATTCCTTCTAGCCCCTTGTTGGAAATTGATGCGCGAAGCAACCATAGTGTGGTGGATTACTTTGGTGATAGAACCAGGCCGTTGAGAGTTGACATACTAGGGCCGTAATCCAGCATAAAATTGTTGCTTTTGCTCGACAAAGTCTATCTTTTAAAAGACAATCTCCTTGAGATGTAAATCTCAAAAATTGTCCACATATTTGTGAATAGACTCGTTGGAGAGTAGCTTCAAGCTCCGCCATTCGGTAAGCACTTTGTCCTTTGCATCGATTGCAAGGAATTGCTTCATGATGGAAACTGGTAGAATTTTTCATGTCTTTGGGACCTCCCTGTTGCCATGAAGGCTAGCCCGCCATTGACGAGCAGACTTCTGGAAGTGCATAGCTACATGACGTAGCTTAGAGGACTCTGTGAAGCCCTCGTCTCCAAAGGCCGCAGCGAATTGTTGGATGAAGGTCAATACTTTGTGGGTGGCACCAAAGGTGCCATCATAAGTGAGAAAAGAGATACCCTTTCCTCCCTCTTTGAACTTCTTGAGCTTTTGGGACCTTCGCCATGCAGGGTAAGATTTGCGATGTCCTCTCCTCTTGTATTCTCTAGGAGAATAAGTATTGCTTTCATCGGAAGAGGAGGAAGGTGAAGAAGAAGGAGAAGAGGGTGACCTCTTTCTTGCCTTTCTCTTCCTTTGTTTTCTCTCTTTCCTTTTGGAGTGACGAGGAGAAGGATTATGGGTTGACCGTTTCCTCTTGGGAGGAGTTGGCGACCATCTAGACCACCGTCTTCGTGGAGCCACATCTTCAGAGGAAATTAGGGATTCGCTTGTTTCTCGTTCTTTGGATTCCTCCTCTCTTATGGGAGAGAGTCTTCTTTTGGGAGTCTCATCAAGAGGCCTCCTAAACTCTCTCTCCTCTTGGAGAGGAAAGGAAATCCCATAAGCACGGAGTTGTTGGGTAACTTTGGCTTGCAAAGCAGGGTTGCCCATAGCTTGATGCAACATAGTAACAAGATAATTAACAAACATGGGGGCATTAACATTAGCACCTTCATGTGCAAAATCAAAGTTATCAATGTTCATTCTACTCTTTTTGGTTATTGTCAGCCATGCTAATTAAACTTATGTATAGAATTACTTTGTGTTTTGGTACCCTCAAAAACCTTAGTCACTACTCTTCTTTACCTTTGAAAATAAGTTCTCAAGCAGCCACACCTGTGGTTTAGACATTGTTGATTGCAAAGACTGGTAGAGAGGTTCTAACATTTCTCAGTTGATTATGGTTCCTGTTGAGCTTGCTCGTAGCTCAATAATGGTTAAGCCAAAGGCAAGGCCCGAGAGACTCCATATTAAGACCATAGTTCCCAACAGTGTACCTCAAACTAAGTCCTTCTCAACCAAGATAATAGATCCCTGTCCCACTTACCCTATTGCAATGAACGTGTCCAACCTTTCATGGAAAACTCAAGGACCTCTCTTCTTAAGTAAGAAAAGAGAAACCAATACCTTTTCTACCAATGTAAAGGAAATGGACTATAAACTTTGGGAATAGCGGAATTAAGAGAATTAGAGTGAGCATTTTTGTGAGACTACTTGGAGAACATAGAGGGTGAACTTAATTAGTGGTAGCAACATAACCATAATACTTAATTAACTTGGCATGAACAATAATTTTGCAAGAGAGAGAGTTTCGAGAGCTAGACAACAGTGGAGGACCGATTTATGTGGAGCCGGTCCCCCCTCCAATAGGCTTTTGTACTATAGATTCTCCCATCAAGAGAGACTTGGTACAATACAATCTTTGGCTCCTTGTGACCTGGGTGATGCAATGTAGATGGAAAGATTCATGCATCACGAGCATAACATAAACTTTGTAAAAGCATTAACCATCCCCGACTTTAGTCCCAGACTCCCAAGGCCTCAAACACCTTCGAAGGTGGAGAGAACTAGCGGGGAATGTGGGTATGGAAGAGGAAGAAGAAGTAACATACGAGAAAGAGATAGTTCCTCACTTATCATCACTATTCTTGCATAGCATAGTATAATAGCATAATAATGATGAAGAAGAAGATGGCAAGCCTAAGCATTGAAGCATGACTCTTGGTTGGATTTGCATTCCTTAGCCAAGAGTGTTGGTGTAGGCTCTCAATTTCTCAGCAAGCTTGGAGAAGGAGATGGAGCTCTTGTACTTTGCACGTCACACAATGAGTGTGCGTGTGTGTTGGAGAGTATACCTCCTCTCGTGCTTGGGTTACCTCTCTCTCTCTCTCTCTCTCTCTCTCTTTCTTTTGTATTATTTAATTATATCACTTGGACAAGTGTCCTCTTTTCCCTCTTTGAGAGAAAGATCTTAATTATTTATCTAAATGCATTTAAATTCTCATTGGACCCCTGTAAAGCCTATCCAATAGGATTCAAACACATCATGAGGGAAAAATGGGGAGGATCTTGACAGGTGTCTTTTATGCTCTTTAAGAGATCATGTTTGAATTGAACACTTCAAGCACCTTAGTCATTCAAGCATGACAATCTTTTATGCCACTTGAGAGATCATGTTTGAATTAAACACTTCAAGCACCTTAGTCATTTAAGCATGACAAACACCTCAAGCTTGGGCAAGGTTTCCACAAGCACGTTAAGCACTTTATTCAGTAAGCACAACAAGCATCTCAAGCTTGGGTAGGGTTTCCACTTCAAGGTCAGCTTAAGGTACTAGGTCTAAGGACTTTTAACGTTAACCTTTGGAGGTCTTTAATGAAGCTAACCCTAAGGTCTTTAAGCTCCATTAGGTAGCATTGCTCTTTGAGAGACCATCTATCATTTTTACCTTGGCCCCGTGTTGAGATAGATCCATAAGCACATGTCTATATCCTAACCCTTGTTCCCGTTTATTCTCCCACATTAAATGATCAGTTTAATATGAGAAAATCATTTGGGTTGGTTAGATATTAGATTTTATGACAAAGGATGTGGCAATGAGCTTAGCCCAACATCCATCTACCATAGAATGCCTCTACTAGATCTAATGGTGACTTGATGTTGCCTTGGGTATGGCTTGTTCTATATCTTAGCCTATAATCCAACAAACACACAATCATTCTCTCTCCCTCTCTCTCTACCTCCCCCTCCTCCCTCCCTCATTGTAGCTCTTGCTCCTTTTTTTTATAGTTGCTAGCTCCTTAGATAAATAAATCATATGTTTTTTTTTCTATGGTGGCATCCAAACCACCTTAATGTAGTTTGAATGTAGTCACATCTCTCTCTCTCTCTCTCTCTCTCTCTCTCTCTCTCCCCCCCCCATGGTGGCATCGAAACCACCTTAATGTAGTCTCAATGTAGTCACATCTCTCTCTCTCTCTCTCTCTCTCTCTCTCTCTCTCTCTCTCTCTCTCTCTTCCCCCCGCCTGAATAGATGTTACATGAGGTCTCTTGCAATTATTTCTATGATGCTAAAACTTCTCTTCTTCTCCATGTTTTTCACATAGGGTATAACCTCGAATCATTGCATTTTAGGAGATTACATCCCATGCATGAATGCTTTGCAAGGACTACCATTTTGTTTTGTAAGAGTTGCTGATTAACGTAATAGTGATATCATGTAATTGTTCAACCATCTCAACCTCTTCTTACACCAAGCTCCAAGCTCAAGTGATTGCATTTAGAAAGAGACACTCATTCTACTTGAATGAAGATAACCCAACACTTCATGATCCTTCATACCAGACATATCCTAGAGTCACCTGTCAATGACTTGTACTTTGGAAGCTATACTAAACTTGACATATATACTAACGACCATGTTGAAAACAAAATAACACTTTCTCACCCTTCAATAATGGGCATAATCT
The DNA here is from genome assembly GCF_014529385.1 of Adiantum capillus-veneris. Taxonomy (NCBI): domain Eukaryota; kingdom Viridiplantae; phylum Streptophyta; class Polypodiopsida; order Polypodiales; family Pteridaceae; genus Adiantum; species Adiantum capillus-veneris. The sequence goes on from NC_140931.1 coordinate 181,538,926, forward strand.
AAAATCAACGTATTTTAAGAGACCGCATCCTGGATAGGACACTCATCAAAAACTTTTTGTCCTCTCAATATTACACCATACATGTTGAGCAAAGACATTTCGAACATGACTAACAATGGAGTATTAGGCACCCACATCCTAGAGAGCATTAGTTTCTAAGAGACGACATCATGCTAGCAATGTGTTGTGCTTTTGAAGCAACCAAACTTGCCATGAATGTCATCGAGCTTTGCCAAGCCAATGGTATTCTGACCAGCCTTACTTTCAACCTCATCACACTTGTTTATTCATGTAAACACCACCATAATGCCATTCAAAAGTAACACTTTGACAGATTTAGTGTAAATTGCATTCAATCTATTTGCTAAACGTAGCCACGATTTCGGTGATTGCAAAAAATGACCAACATGGCTGTTTAAAATAGGGTGCTTTCTTTTGGGGCTATGTATGTTGTTTGTGAGAGAGATAGAGAGGAGAAGAAACGGCATGCAAAAAGCAGTGGGTGAAGAAGGAAGGAAGGATCTCCATCTCGAGCTCTCGAGATTTCTCTCTCTCTCTCTCTCTCTCTCTCTGTGGAGATTTCGTCAAGGAGAGAGGCAAGCCGAAGCAAGCTCTCTCTCTTGTGAGCTCTCCTCAAAGGGGTACTCGAGCTCCCTCTCTCTCTCGAGCGTCAAGGCTATAAAGAAGGCAAGCAAAAGGGTCAGAACTCTCTCTTTTGGCAATCGAAGCTAGAGGGAGAAGAGTTGAGAGGCAAAAGTAGAGTTGGAGCTCTCTCCTCAGGCAGTATCAAAGAACAAGAAGCTTGTGCGAAAATAGCTTGAAGGGAGTGCATCGAGGGAAAGCTAGATGGAGGAATTAGAATATTTGGGAAGAGTATCAAAGAACAAGAAGCTTGGGCGAGAATAGCTTGAAGGGAGTGAAAGCCAGATGGAGGAGTTAAAATAAGCGGGAAGAATAGTGAGAGTGTTTTAGCACGCTGCAAGCTTTTGCTCATGAGTCCTCCTGTGCCAAGACTGGCCAACTGTTCGCCTTTTGCTCTCAAACCTGCCACCATGAGATTGACTGCTCGCCTTTTTCTCTTAGACCTGCCACCATGAGATCGGCGCCTCTTCATGCCTCTACGAGCACTACCAACTACAGACGGGCTTTACCACAGGCGAAGCATCTTTGTCCTCCCCCCCTGCTACCCTACTCCTATCGGGACTACATCCCTTGTGTACATCCCCTACACATGCTACCCACTTAATTAGAGGAGCGGGGAGGAGGCCGATGTGTGTGTGTGTGTGTGTGTGTGAGAGAGAGAGAGAGAGAGAGAGAGAGAGAGAGAGAGAGAGAGAGAGAGAGAGACCGCCCCAAAAGAGCTGTGTTGAAAAAGGAGGTTATGGGTATGGCATTTGTTGACATACGGCCCCTGCTCTCCTCTCCTCATTATCTTATTATATAGATAGATTATATAGATATCCAAACTAACATAATATGGCGAAAAGGGAAGACCTTCATATGTGTCGAAATCTGCGATATGAAGGCTAAACTCCAAAACTAAGAGAAGCCCCTGTGCACGAGAGAGAGAGAGAGAGGGGCCGCCTTTGACGATTGACCGTACTAGTAGATTATATAAACAAATAGATAGAAAAACAAATGCCAACTATCTTTGACATGACGTACATATACATAAGACAATGCATAGTTAATGCAATAAAACAAAAGAAAAAGGTGTGCCATCAATAGCTTGGCATATGGCACTAGTAGACTAGCTTTATCCCGCGGTCCCATGGTTCGCTATGCATTCTTCGGTATGCCAAAAAATAAATAAATGAGAGGGCGACAATTCATATCACTAATTTGACTTACGAGGAAGGCGTTACCCATGGGGACTGCTTCGGTCAACAGCTCCGTTGCATTGCTTACAACGCCCTCCTCCTGTTCCTTGCCCTGGAGCTGCTACTAATGCAGGTAAGATACCCTTCACCCATGCACTTCTTTGCAACCTCTCTGTGGAATAGAGGAATCCATTTGGCACTCACGAACGATCACGCTGGTGCGAACAGCGTCATGTTAAGAGTTGACTGAAACATACTGCAGAGAAATTGCGGATTGAATGTCCGTCTTTGTCCATACCCACAACGCTGTAGCCATAATTCGACCTTGTTAGTCCGTTTCAACTTGCAAGAAATCCCCCAAGCTGCATGGAAGATGCCTCACTGCATTATAACAGTTTTCTGGTTGCTTTCATGGACCCACTGCAGAGAGCACGATACACTATCCGCGCTACATGTGCTCTCATTTTGGTGATCACGGTGGGACCTCAACTGAAGTCTCACTCTCTGTTGAGGTACAAGTCGAGGAAGTTAGCTGGTTTTCACCTAGCTTCGCCTACTTTGCCTTGCACTGTGCAGCCTGTTGGTCTGGTCCTCTCTCGCCCTGGTCCAACCAGCTCTCGTCTTGGTCTAGGCCTTCCTCGTCCCCGGTCTAGTCCTTCCTCGTCCTTGGTCTAGTCCTTCCTCGTCTCTGGTCTAGTCGTCTCTGGTCCAGCTTGGGGTTTCGTCACTTGCCCTGGTCTAGTCGAGTCTAGACCTGTGTTCAGCCAGTGTAAGGTCTTCTTGCCCAAAACTTGGTTGGGTTTGTGGTCACTGCATGACACATACAAGTTGGTCATTAGAGCGTCAAAGCGCACTACTGAGTCCTTTGAAGTACTACAATAGAAGACGACTCTTGGTACCTATTCGAAGTCCACCAACCTCATCACCCTTACCTCCACATACGACATCACCCATTCCTCCATCCGGTTCCACATCTTCCAGGTCACCTTCCTCAGTGAAGCTCTCTCCTATTTGTTACAACAGGCTATTGAGCAACTGGCTCTTGAGTAGCGTTGACCAGTGTTTTGGCCAAGGTAAATATCAAGTTTCCTACCTTCAAGGGACTCTCCTCAGAGAAGATGCAGATGACCATGCAAGGAGGTTTGTATCTCTCTATAGAGGTCGTGGTCTTAATAGAGAAGATGCTTATTTGGTACTCTATCCCTCTACCTTGGATGGCTTAACAGATAAATGGTACAGTCAGTTTGCAGAGAACCATTTTGCAACTTGGGTAGCTTTACGACAATAATTCTGTGCAGCATTCAGGCCAGGTGACTACCAGGAAAAGGTTTTGGATGAGTTGGCCAACATGGTGCTTTAGCCAGAGGAGACTTTTGCAAAACTCATGACTAAAACCAAGTCTCTGGTTGCCAAGCTTTCTCAGCCACCAGGTGAGTTCATGGTCAAGAAATGGGTAGAGAAGGCTCTTCCAAAGACTTCTCAGCAAAAACTGAGAGAGAATCTTTGACTTGATGCCACCTTGGAGGAGTTTGTTGCGGCTGCTACTAGTATAGAGGGGGCAAGGAAGCTGTTTACAAACTCTTCTCAGGTAGAAACTGCCTCTGTACTCTTGGAGAGTCCAGCTGACCGTTTGACTTCTTTACGGAGGGAACTTGAAGCCCTAACACTACAACGCGCTCTTCAAGAGGAGAAATTAATCTCTCTTAAACAGGAGAAGTCTCCCACGTCACGAGGCTTTGGATCAAATCAAGAGAGATAGAAGAGCTTCGGTCTCAGCAGGAGACTAAAGCTATAGTATGGTGCAGCTCGTGTCGCTCTCCAGGACACCCTCCACAGGACTGTCCCCTTCGGGCTTATTGCCACTTCTGTGAAAAGTCTGGGCATGAGGACAAGGACTGCTACTACCTTAAGGGATTGCGACAAATACAACAAAGTCTTGGTCCTACTCTCAACAAGGGCCAGCACCTGCATCCAATATGGTTTCTCCCTGTGACCATCCACACCACATGCCACCTTTATTGTCAGCCCCTCCTATGCAGGGTATGCAGAGCACTTTTCCCTAGCTTTTATCACACCCATTCCCACCTCACAGCTTCTATGCCTCCACCTCCAACTTCATGCACCAAGAGCAAGGACCACCTCGTCCTTCGACTGGCCCATTGAATCGGCCCATTTTGTGCTACAGATGCGGGGAATATGGTCATTACCAAAGCAAATGCCCTCTGCTCGAATGGTCCCCTCTCTGTCGTCATTGCCCTGAAATGAAGGATCACTGCAGTAAGGATTGCCCTAAACTTCGTGTATCCACGGCTTCGAACCCAAGTCAAAGCCAGAATGAGTTTACCTTTCCCAAGCTCAATCTGATAGCAGTTAGCACCGTTCATCTGCCGCCCCCTTCTACTCACGTAGTTACCCCACAAAATTAGCTGCTGTCAGTAGAGGAGCCATCGAGTGTCCTCAATTGGGCCCAGAGCCGCTCTCAGTCTTAGCATTCCAGCAAGTTCAACTCCCCCACACATTCTCACAACAATGGATACTCTGCCTTCAGCCGGCGCCAAACTCTCCGTCAGTGACAAGCAATAATCCAAATCTTTGCTCTCCGATCTTGATGAAGCTTTCTTGGAAGCAGTTTCAGATCTACAGAAGATCAAGGTACCAGAGAAACCACCGGTAGAACAAGAAAAGCTCACAGCAGAGACAGTCTTGAAGAGCACTTTCCAACAAGTGTCCCTCTATACATGTTGCGGCTAGATGCGAGTTTCAGAAGTGACACCCTTGCAATTATTCAATCCCTTTACCCCGGAGTAGGTCCTCGTGGCGGCCACCTCCCAGTGCGACCATCAGAGTCCTATATGATATTCAATCCCGCTGCTCCCCTCACTGATTATAGAAGCCCTCGCCTGACAGTGTCCGTCTTGGGTCGGCAATTTTCAGGAGTAATTGTGGATGGTGGATCTGGCATCAATATGATGCCTGAGTTCACTATGATGGCTTTAGGCCTGCAGCCTACTCAACCTGCCCCTTTCACAGTAACATTGGCCGACCAGAGGACAATATACCCTGTGGGTATAGTGGAAAAGGTGCCTCTGCAGGTACAAGATTTCACTTTTAGTTTGGATTTTGTTGTGGTTCGTCTTCCAGAGGTGGAGGGCGAATTTCCCTTGCTCATCGGTAGACCATGGCTGTGACACATTGAAGCACTTCATGATTGGGGAAACGATGCCATGTGGATACATACTCCTGGCTCGCCGATGCAATCAATTCGCCTAGAAGGAGGCATGGATCCCGTCGTGCAACATAGTTCTTTGTCCCTAGCAACTAGCCTCGAATTGGAACAACCTACTCCACCTGACGGGTCAGATGAGGATCTGTTGGAGTGGTTGGATGCTACCAAATCTATTCCTTGTTATGGAGTCTCTATTCACTCTTTGCTTGAAGTTACACCCTCTTCCAATGTTTCCACAGTAACTAAACTTAATGAGCCACCTGAGCCAGCTCAAAGGTTGAAGGTCACAGAGAATACTACTGATGCGCCCTTGGTGGAAGCCTTTGAATTTGGTGAGCCTATGAAGAATCATAGAAGCGGAAAGAAATCCCCTCTACAGGAGTTCACCCCCCTTCACCATCAGCTTCAGTGTCTGCTTCTCTGACTAGAACAAAGCTCTTCTCTGTGTCTAGCGAACTCCCTTCGCAGAGCTTCCTCAAGACGGGATACAACCAAAAAGATGTTGATTTCAAGCGTGATAAATTCCTTGTTCATGCTCATGATATCTCTTTGCTCCATGTCATTCCAGCCTCACCATTCACTACCCCTACCCACCCCCTCCCTTTGCCCTCGCCCCTATCCAGCCCCTACCCACCCCCTCTCTTGCCCTATGCCCTGCCTTCCCCCTACTCGCCCCTACCCACTCCCTCCCTTCCCTTGGCCCCTACCCACCCCCTCTCTTACCCTTGTCCTTGCCCTCCCCCTACTCGCCCCTACCCACCCCCTCCCTTTGCCCTCGCTCCTACCCACCCCCTTCCACCCCTCGCCCCTAACCACCCCCTTCCACCCCTCGCCCCTATCTAGCCCCCCCTCGCCCCTACCCACCTAGTCTCTCCCTCGCCCCTACCCTTTTCCTCTCTCGCCCCTATCTAGGCCCCCTAGCCCCCTCACCCCTATCCATCCCTCCCCACCCCTCCCAGCCTCAGCCTCAGCCCCAGCCTCAGCCTCAGCCTCAGCCTCAGCTAGTTCTTTCCCCACCTCGCTGATCAGCCCCTTAGCAAGCTACCAATTTCCTCCTATTCCTCAATCGACTCCCGTGCACTTTAGGAGCATTGCTGCATTTTGGCTGTTTCGTGGTGGCTTTCAAGCATTCACCTGGTTGCCATCCCGTTGCTGTAAATGCTTTTCGTTCTGCCATCACGATGGAGCTTAACCTTATTTGCAGTATTACTCGAGCTTCTGGTCATCCCTCTTCTCGAGCAACTTCATCTGCAAGCATGGACCATGTCATTTTCCTCTCACTATGGTTATGGAGGATAAAGATTATTGGAATCAAACGGAGCATATCTCTTTGCTGTGGAGCCTCATTCTGTTTTGCCAATTGGGATTCTTGGACTATGCAATCATACTGGTTTCCTGCCTATTCAAAGGCTTAAGGCGTTTGCAAGCAGTGCAGTGTTTTTTAAGTCCACTTTTGAGGCATGTAAGGTCATGGTTGGGCCTAGCACCTGCCTTAAGAAAGACGTACAGATGCGGTACCTAGTAGTTTTCTTTCACAGTTTTTTCAGTATTTCCTCTCACCGAGACGATGAGCGGTCTTGTGGCGGGCAACGTGTAGCAGGCTTAGTGTCACTTTCACAAGACACACAGTTAGTACAGTTGGTTTGGTTTGGTTACACTGGACGGACTCTCTGGGCTGGGCAGCGACACGTGGCAGGGATACGACGGTGGTTCTAGTGGACATCGTGGCCAGGTCACCACCACCACTCAGTCTGGAGATAAGACTTAAATGGCTGACATTTATGAGCCGTTGGTGGCTCTTTATGGTGGGACATGAGTAGTAGTTGTTGGGTCATAGAGATCATCTTCTTCATGTATGGTCCAGCGTCGTCGTCTTGAGTAGCGAGTCTATACACACAGCACGTCTGCACCATCCCTGCACATCTGAGCCTCGACACCCCATTGTACCCGTGAGTCCTGGGCTGGAGCTGAGTGTGCTCCCACGCCAGAGTCTGTATTGGTTCTTTGAGATAGTCGAGTCATATGTTCTGGTCTGCTGTTGTGTCTCTGTGTGATCAGTTGTTATCTATTGTTCCTTTGTTTTCAGTCTGTTTCGAGTGAGATTGTCACACACATTGCACTGAGGAGCACCCACTGTAGAGAGCACGTCACGCTATCCACGCTACAAAGTACTGTAGCAGTCCCAAACACAGAGAATCATATCTTAATTGGTTTTCAGCTCATGACTTTCTCAAAAGCTTTGAGGATGAAATCTCTTGAAAGACAGAGTCTTCTGACAGGGCTACCCTTGGCATACAGTTTATGACTCTATAAAGAAGAACAATGCAAGATCCAATCATCTTGTATAAGAGTGAGGCTTTACACATTGTTTGTAAATGAGAGGGAGTTTCTGCCGTTCGTTCATCTTTGAATTTTATTTTATCCTTTTTTTTTTGAGGGGGGGGGGGGGGGGGGGGGGGGGGGGAACGCTTTTTTGACCAGGATTATCTTTGTGTTTGTAACCCCTTGTATGCTGGTATGAGCCTTCTGCCTATTTTGTAGGCACTCTAGGCATTTTTTCCATATTAGAGATTGATGCTAAGCTAGTTTCTAGTTAAAAGACTCCTTTATCATGGGTTCTCGTTGATTTTTTCTCATTCATCATGTTTCGTAGGCTCCATTTGAGTCCTTGAGTCCCCCCTTGACATCATGAGTCCTCTTTTAAAAAATTTCCTTGCAATATTGTAACATTTAATGGCCTAAAAACTTGTGTGTAGCGGAAATTAGCATGAACATAGTGGGCATTTCATTAGAATAGATTCCTAATGGGAATTACAAGAGTGCTTGGGTGGAGAGAGCAACAAAAAGCATCACACCTAGTTAGATAGCATGAACAATACTTTCAAAAGAGAGAGAAATTAAGCTATTGACAACAGTTGAGGACCGGATTTGCATGGAGCCGGTCCCCCCTCCAAAAGGCTTTGTATTATGGTTTCTCTCATCAAGAGAGACATTGTACAATACAATTCTTTGTGTTCCTTCAAGACTAGCTAGTGCAATGAAGATGAAAGCTTCATGCACTAAGCAAAACACTTAGCAAACACAACATCAATTATCCCCGGTCTCAGACCCAAGACCTCACACACCTTCAAAGATGGTGAGAGCTAGCAGGGTATGAGAGTAGATTGAGAGGAAGAAGGAGTATCTTACGAGAAAGATGTACATCTCCTCACATAATCACTCATATTAGCATAGCTTAGCTTAGTAATTAGCATGGTAGAGGAGATAAGCATGCATTGAAGCTTGACTCTTGGTTGGATTTGCATCACAAAGCCAAGAGTTGTTGGTGTAGGCCTCCCTTCTCACAAGCTTGGAGTAGGTGGTGAGCTTTCCATTAAAGCTTGAGAAGGAGAGAGAGTCTTCTTTACTTCACACATGAGATTGTGTGAGTGTGTGTGTGATAATGCCTTACAAAAATCAGCCCCCCTCTCTCTCTTGGGCGACCCCTCTTGCTATTTGCTCTTGCTGACCTCTCATTGGATCTCCCTAGGGCTAGCCAATGACAATTAAGCAGCATCAGTGATAGCCTTCTGACATGTGTTCCCCTTTCCCCTTTTGTGAGAGCTTTAGGTAATTTAATAATTCAACTAAACTCTCATTGGACCCCTTTGCCTCCTGGCCAATAGGAATCAGGCAAGCCATTGGGTTGTTGAATGCTCATTGGACCCCTTGGGATACTGTCCAATAGTCTTCTAGAGGACTTAATTCTCATTGGTTCTTTTATTAAGTGTTTTTAAATTAATTAAACTAGATTTACTCTAGCCTAATTCTCATTGGTCCACCTCCAAGGTCATCCAATAGGAATTGGGTACACCTTGTGGGCATCTGGCCTAGGGAGCTGATGTCACTAGGAGGTGTATTTTTCCTGTTGCCTTCTGTAAATAAGTACTAGATATTTTTATTTATTTTTATTTTTACTTGTTTTCTTCGGAACCCTTGAAAAGGTGCAAGTGGACATTGCATGGCCAGTGTGAAACGGCTGCGGCCAAATAGGTTTCTCACAGTGGGAGTCTGGGTCGGTCAGTCTCGGACTGGTCGGGCCAGTTAGTACTGAATTCTGATGAGTATGGAAGCGTGTGCGCCAAATGAAATCTGGGCCACTTGGAAAGTCACTTACAACTTTATAAGTCAGTGGGAACTAGAGAATTAATTCAAAAGGGGCAAACTGGACACATTGCGGCTCCTGGTGCAGTTTCCACTTCCATCAGCAAGAGGGGGCGCCCTATTTGAGAGAGGAGGCTGATTTGACTCATAAGTGAGCTACAGTGTGTGTGTGAGTAGCGGGTGCAGGTCTACAGCTTTAATGGAAAGCTTGCCTTCTCCTCTGTATCATGTAGCGCGATGATTTGCTCTCGTGCATCTCCCCCACTAGTTGGGCTACTCAGTTGAACATGTACAATTCTGGGGGTTTATGCACGTTTGCCAAGGTAAGAGCCTTCTGAACAAGAACCGGATTAGCTAATTGCTAATCCCCCACAGGTACGCACAGTTCCATCGCGAAAGATTGCGAGTTCGGAGAGTTTTCTCGCGTGAAAACTCGTCCAATTCATAGGGGAACTGTCCCATTGCGTGTGGGAGCCCTTGGGACACGCGTAGGCGTGTTCGCTCCGCTATAAACGATCCGAAACAGCGAATTACAGCCTGCTGTGTTTTTCTGCAAGTTTAGGGTTTCGCACCTAAACTGCAAGGGAACACCGGGGGAGCCTCGTGAGAGCCTTGGGATGCGTGTACAGGCTTTAGGGCACCCGGCAATGAAAAACAGGGAATTACAGCCCGCTGAATTTCTGTGACAGCTCACCAGAAAGCTTCCAGATAGCAAGGGAATGCGTCCTAGACAGGTGCTTTTGACCTACGGGGGTTTTTGCGCCGTTATGTTGCCAAAATCAGGTCGAAAACCTGCGTTTTCAGCCCTCGCCAGGTTTGGACAGCTTTGTGAAAGCTTGTGCGAAGTGGTCGGATCGTCTACCTTAATTTGAATAAAGAAATACCGAAAGGGGCGCCAGTCTTTGGGGCCTACAGGGTGTCGGTCTCGTGTGCGCAGTGACATTCTAGTCGCTGGACGCAACTGTGTTCTCTTCCCTTCTCAGTGCTCTGTGTAAAGTTAACAGGTAATTGAAATAGTACCGCCCTCTACGTTGTACAGGCCGGTTATATGGTTCCATCGACGGGATAGTCACTTTTTCTTCAAAAAGTGCAGCGTGGATTGTTGTGGGTGAAAGCAACACAGAGCTTGTCGATATGGCAGAGAAGAGAGACGAAGTACCTGAAGAGGGATCTGCCTCACATGGCACGGAGAAAGTTCCTTCAACTCTTCAAGAAGAGGACAGGTTGTTTAGAACTCAACTGCGTTGCTGCATGGACATGTTTCAACAGTTGGCTAACAACCCAAGGATGCAGGAGTTCTTACAGGCTCCGACACAGGGTTTTCAGCCTCCTACACAGGGCACGACTGAGCCGTTGCAGGAAAAGGAGATTTCCAATGCGCAGAGGACTCATGATGCTCGAGGGAAAGCCCATGTGGTTGAGCAACTAGCGGTGTCCAATGATCCAAAGCAAATTGCTTTAGCTGGACAGGAACCGTTTGTGAATGGTCAAGGGAATAATGAACACGCTATGCGTCAGACACTTCCATTACCTAATACTTGTCCTGGTTATTTTGGAGGTGGTTCAGTATTTCAAGCTATGGCTGGACCTTCCACAGGTTATATGCCAAGGAATGTGTTCGGGACAATGCAAACATGCATGGGTAACCCTATGTACGCGAACATGGGTGTCCAACCAGGTTTTCAGGGTGCCTATGGCCAGTTTTAAGTGCCTGGAACACAATTTGGTATGGCTGGTTTTTCGCAGCCATACGTACCAAATGCAGATACCACAGGTAAAACAGTTGATGCGAGTGTTGGAATGAATAATCATGGAGCACCCCTGTTTTACAGGCACCTGTTTATGATAATGTGGCTCCTTTGAGTCAGCTTAAGGATTACAAGGAAGGTGGGCAGGGAGTGAAGTTTGAAACTTTTAGAGGAATTGAGGATCAATTGAAGGCTTTGACCTTCATACAACAGTTCGATGCAGCTTATGTTGGAGGAAACTTCACGGAATCTTCAAAGATACGCAAGGCTGCCACTTTCTTGAAAGGGAATGCGCTTCAATGGTGGACCGCATTGTTGAACCAGGGTCAAGCCTCACCAACGTGGGTCCAATTCAAACAGATTTTTGCGCCTGCATGGTTGACGAACACTTTTGAAGTGGATGTGATGACAGAATGGCACGAGTTGAATGCTAAACAGTGTGCGAACTTGGAAGAGTACAATAAAAAGTTTTGGGCCGCGCTGTTGCCAGTCACCTCTTACAGGTTTGTGCCATTGTCAGAACAGATTGAGAAGTACTGTTGCGGATTGCCCAAGAAAATCAGGGACTACTGCACAAAGACTACTGTCATGAATATGCTTCAGTTGATAGAGAATGCAAGAGTGGCCAGCAATCTGTCGAAAGGAGATTCCAATGGATTTAATAGCCACAAGAAAGGGTCCCAGGGCAAACAATTTTCAGCCAAGGGCAATGTTGCAGCAAAGCCTTCTGAGCCTCCCACAAAGAAGCCCTCCACTGAAGAAGGTGATACGTCCAAGAAGCAGTCTAAGTCTTCTTCGGGACGAGGACAAGGACAAAAAAGGCATTTTTCTGGCAAAACCTTTGAAGAAAGGAAAGCTCTTAGGGAGGCCAAGAAATGCTACATTTCTGAACAGGAAGGACATTTTGCAAATGAATGCCCACAGAAGAAGTCACAGGATAAGGATGACAAGTCAGACCATAAAGGGAAGAAGCCAAAGCCAAGTGCAGGACTTGTTCCAGATTTGGTTGGAGACCAGCCAAACACAGATGCCACGGAGCTGTGCAGAGCTTGGGGCAAAGTTAGAGACCAGACAGTGCTGGTTTTCTTTGATCCAGGAGCCCGTGCAAATTTCATATCACCAGAATTGGCATCAAAGTTGGGCATTCGTGCAGAGGAGATGGGTATGACAGGGGAAGCAGGTTTGGCATGCCCAGGTCATTCAGAGCCCGTTACTCCCATTTTCGGAAAGCTTCGTCTGCACATTCAGAGCTATGTGGATGCGGAAGAATTTGATATTATGCCACTTGAGGGCTGTGATGTGTTACTGGGTATCCCATGGTGTTACAGGTTGCATGCTATGGTGGATACATACAACAAAAAGATTACCCTTGTACATAGAGGAAAGACTCATGTCCTTGATGTAAAGCTTAAAGGCGAGTCTGTTCTAGTTGTTTCTGCTTCTGCTATTTCATCTGTAAAAAAGAATCATCTTTCTGCGTACTTGATCTTTGCAAAAGAAGTACCTCAAGCTGTATCTAATTTGTCTACCTTAGATAAGGACAGGTCAACTTTTTTGAGTGGTTTCAGTGATTGTTTTTCGGACTCTTTGCCAGGGGAGTTACCTCCTGAGAGACCTGAGGATCATACTATAGATCTTGTGCCAGGTTCTAGTCCACCGAATAGACCACCATACAGGGTTAGTGCAGCCCAGCAGAAAGAGATTATGAGTTAGGTCAACGAGCTTTTAGAGAAGGGGCTGATTCAACCCAGTTCATCCCCTTTTTGTTCGCCTGTACTCTTAGTGCAGAAGAAGGATGGTTCATGGCGCATGTGCATTGACTATCGCGCCTTGAATAAGAATACTATCAAGAACAGGTTCCCCATACCGAGGATAGATGACATTCTTGATCGGCTTGAGGGAGCGTCATTGTTTACAAGAATAGACCTAAAGAGTGGGTACCATCAGATACGCATTAGGCCAGAAGATGTCCATAAGACTGCGTTCAGGACAACATTTGGTCTCTATGAGTTTCTTGTTATGCCATTTGGTCTCACAAATGCTCCTGCCACGTTTAATAGAATGATGGACATAATTTTTAGACCACATAGAAACTTCGTAGGTACCTTCTTTGATGACATGATTGTCTATTCGAAGTCTGAAGAGGAGCATAGGGATCACTTGACTGCAGTTTTCAATGAGTTACGTACGAACAGGCTACTCATTAATGCGAAGAAGAGTGAAGTCTTTTTGCAAGAGATTCACCTTCTTGGGCACATTGTTTCAAAGGATGGGGTACGCATGGATCCCGCTAAAGTGGAAGCAATTAGATCATGGCCAGACTTGAAGTCCGTACATGACATTCGAAGCTTTCTAGGCTTGTGTTCCTACTACAGGAGGTTCATCCGAAATTTTGCTGAGCTTGCTTCTCCACTCCATGCACTACAAGGAAAAGGAGTTACTTTCAAGTGGACAGCCAAGGAAATTTTAGCGTTCAAACACTTGAAAGAGAAGGCGACTTCATATCCGGTAATCATTTTGCCAGATCTTTCAAAACCTTTTGTGCTTCAGTGTGATGCGTGTGGCCATAGTCTTGGTGCAGTTCTAATGCAGAATGGCCGAGTAGTCGCATATGAGAGCAGAATTCTTTTGAAGACTGAAAGGAACTTGCAAGTCTATGAGAAAGAATTGTTGGCAGTAATTCATGCTCTCACTAGTTGGAAACACTATCTGCTAGGGGCTGATTTTGTTGTCCAAATGGATCATCAAACCTTGCGATATTTTCTCACACAGACGAAGTTGTCTGAGAAGCACATGCGATGGGCAAACATCTTGTCAATGTTCCATTTTCAGATTGTGCATGTGCAAGGGAAAAAGAATGTGGTGGCTGATGCGTTGTCACGAAAGCCCCAAATTTCAGCAGTGTCAATTCCGTACCATTGTGAACTAGACAAAATGAAGACACAATATGCTGAATATTCAGATTTTGCAAGGATCTATGACCAGCTTGTTGATGGGCAACATCATGAGCACTATATGCTTAAGAATGACTTTCTCATGATGCATGGAAAGTTATGCGTTACTAAACAATTACGGCCAAAGATTTTGATGGAAAGTCACGCTCCACCTTATGCTGGGCATCGTGGAATTGATGCGACAGTGAAAGGGGTTGAGGCATTCTTCTATTGGCCAACTTTATGTCAAGATGTTGACACATTTGTAAGATCATGCTTAGTATGCCAAAAAGTCAAATTTGATAGACAAAAGCAACCGGGATTGTTGCAGCCATTGCCGATCCCAGATAGGCCATGGGAAAGCATAGCAATAGACTTTATCTTTGATCTTCCAAGGACACAAACAGGCAATGATGGGATTTGGACTATTATTTGTAGGTTCAGTAAGCAGGCGCATTTCATTCCTGTGAAGAAGAAGATAAAGTCAGAACACATGGTGAAGATATTCATGAGCAATATCTATAAATACCACGGGATGCCTCAGTCAATTGTCAGTGACAGGGATCCACGTATGACGAGTCTTTTCTGGAAGGCATTGTTTGAGAACATGGGCACTACGCTAAAGTTCTCTTCTTCGTTTCATTCGCAAACTGATGGGTAGTCAGAAGAGGCAAATTCTACTGTCCTGGACTTGCTCAAATGTTATGTGTCAGAGCATAAGGCAACTTGGGAACACCATCTTCCATTGGTTGAATATGCTTACAATAACACTGTGCATACGTCAACAGGTAAGGCACCATTTGAGATAGTGGAAGGAGGGAAGAAAGTCCTGCCCATTTTGCAGACTAAAGACAAGATTTTTGAGGCAGACAAGTATGTGCAAGATATAGATGAAACATACAGGAAGATAAAGATTGCTCTTGAGAAGACTCAGACTAAGCAAAAGAAAGCTGCTGATCGTCACCGTCGTGAACTTGTATTTTCACTTGGTGATTGGGTGCTTTTGCGCTTTGAAAAGGCCAGGTTAAGGAAAAGGAAAGGCAAGGAACGCTTGTTTCCTAAGCTCAGTATGCGATATTATGGTCCTTTTCAGATTTCAGAAAAGATCAACGATGTACCTTACAGGTTGAAGCTACCCGAAGGCTGGAAAATACATAATGCTTTTCATGTAAGCCTTCTAAGACCCTTTGTTGGTGATGTGCCAAAGAATATGGTTGATGAGGAACAACCCGAAGTGGAAGAATTGGATGAAATCCTTGTTCCTGAACAAATATTGGCACATAAAGAAAGAAAGGTTAGAGGAAAGGTTGCAAGACGCTATTTGGTGAAGTTCAAGAACTATCCATCATTCGATGGCAAATGGATGGAAGAGTCTGAATTGCTTGATTCACCTCAGCTATTGCAATTGTATCTTGAAGCCTTTCAGATGGAACCCACAGTGACTTGATGTAGCCTTTTTGGAGCAAGGCAAGAGCATGGTTCATGATGCTCAAGAGAGTAGTTAAGCAATTGTATCTACTCTTTCCATACAGAATTTAGCTAGAGAAGTTTGTGCTTCAGAGTACACTAGAAGGCTTCTATGCTTGATATATGTGTCGTAGCCAGGTTGGTGAGATTGTTTAATCGTCCAACGCTACATTTTTGGAAGCATGTATATCTTGGATTCCCATCATAGAATATATGTGATATCAGGAGATACTGCATGTATTATTGGCATGCAAGCGAGGTCGCTTGCAGTATTTCAAGGGTGGGGTGTGTCACCAGGAGGTGTATTTTTCCTGTTGCCTTTCGTAAATAAGTACTAGATATTTTTATTTATTTTTATTTTTACTTGTTTTTCCCGGAACCCTTGAAAAGGTGCAAGTGGACATTGCATGGCCAGTGTGAAACAGCTGCGGCCGAATAGGTTTCTCATAGTGGGAGTCTGGGTCGGTCAGTCTGGGACTGGTCGGGCCAGTTAGCAGTGAATTCTGATGAGTATGGAAGCCTGTGTGCGCCAAATGAAATCTGGGCCACTCGAAAAGTCACTTACAACTTCAAAGTCAGTGGGAACTAGAGAATTAACTCAAAAGGGGCAAACTGGACACATGGCGGCTTCTGGTGCAGTTTTCCACTTCCATCTGCAAGAGGGGGCGCCCAATTTGAGAGAGGAGGCTGATTTGACTCATAAGTGAGCTACAGTGTTTGTGTGAGTAGTGGGTGCAGGTCTACAGCTTTAATGGAAAGCTTGCCTTCTCCTCTGTCTCATGTAGCGCGATGATTTGCTCTCGTGCATCTCTCTCTCCCCTTTTGCACATATGGTAATGCCCCACTAGTTGGGCTACTCAGTTGAACATGTACAGTTCTGGGGGTTTATGCGCGTTTGCCAAGGCAAGAGCCTTCTGAACAGGAACTGGATTAGCTAATTGCTAATCCCCCACAGGTACGCACAGTTCCATCGCGAAAGATTGCGAGTTTGGAGAGTTTTCTCGCGTGAAAACTCGTCCAATTCACAGGGGAACTGTCCCATTGCGTGCGGGAGCCCTTGGGACACGCATAGACGTGTTCGCTCCGCTATAAACGATCCGAAACAGCGAATTCAAGCCTGCTGTGTTTTTCTGCAGGTTTAGGGTTTCGCACCTAAACTGCAAGGGAACACCGGGGGAGCCTTGTGAGAGCCTTGGGATGCGTGTACAGGCTTTTGGGCACCCGGCAATGAAAAACAGGGAATTACAGCCCGCTGAATTTCTGTGACAGCTCACCAGAAAGCTTCCAGATAGCGAGGGAATCCGTCCTAGACATGTGCTTTTAACCTACAGGGGTTTTTGCGCCGTTATGCTGCCAAAATTAGGTCGAAAACCGGTGTTTTCAGCCCTCGCCAGGTTTGGACAGCTTTGTGAAAGCTTGTGCGAAGTGGTCGGATTGTCTACCTTAATTTGAATAAAGAAATACCGAAAGGGACGCCAGTCTTTGGGGCCTACAGGGTGTCTGTCTCGTGTGCGCAGTGACATTCTAGTCGCTGGACGCAACTGTGTTCTCTTCCCTTCTCAGTGCTCTGTGTAAAGTTAACAGGTAATTGAAATAGTACCGCCCTCTACGTTGTACAGGCCGGTTATAGCTGACATGTGTCCCTCATTCCCTTTGTGTAAAGGGAGCTTGTGTGTGTGTGTGTGGCTTTCTCTCTCATCCCCTACATGCAAGGCTCGCCCCTTCCTAAGTAGGGATTGCAAAGACTTTTTTGTACACACACAAAGCATCCAATTCCCCTATGGTTGACCTTTGGACACAACCTTTGAATTTTGGAACCTTAGGATTTTGGAAGTCTTAAGGGGGTGAACCTTAGGGTCTTTTTAGCCCATTGTTGCACATGGCTCTTTTGTAGATGGCCCCCTCTTTGGATCCCTATTTTCCCTCCTTTGGATCCCTATTGTGGCCGGTCTGCTAGCTTAACCAATATTCTAGCTTTTTCTCCCCTGGCACTTTCCCATATTAAATGATCAGTTTACCATGAGAAAATCATTTAGGAGAATTAGATATTGATTATTATGACAAATATAATTTGTTCTTGCATTCTTGCCTCTCTCTCATCTACACTTGGTGCTTGGTTTTTCATCTACTGTCCACTTATGTAGGACAAGCTAGAGAGGGCCTCATGAAGACTTTGCACATGTATTGAAGTGCACGTTTCCACAATTTAGGGTGTCCTATAAGGATTGTTTGGAAGCCTAGAATAGCAAGTCAAAGTGGCAACAGAAAAGGTGAACTTATTGATAAATAGGGCGGCAATCTGTGCAATGACAACTCTATTCACCGTGTGAACAGCCTCCAAGACTCGAAGAACTTGATGTCAGTCTCTATCGTGATCAGCCTTGAACCAAGGGATAGCCTTGTAGATGGATAGGTCTGTGTGTAAGGTACGCTAATGCATCCACTGGTTGGCTGGAGTGTGGCCTCCATCGTTTGTCCCCTCACTTTAAACGTACATATGAAAAATGCAAGAGGGGTTCATTGGAGAGAGAGAGAGAGAGAGAGAGAGAGAGAGAGAGATCCTCTCTCCTTTTAGCTTGCCAGGGCACTTTTTACTCTCCTTAGGAGAGGTTTTTTACCCTCGCCTTCAATCTTTTCCGTTTGGCTATGTGCCTAGTTGTATCTTGTTTTACAATTTTCCACTTGATGCCTACGGGCCTACTATGTAAACAGTGATGTACTTGTTCTCACAATAGGCACCATTTGGGTGTTTTGGGAGATTTTCAAGTAATAGAATCAACCTTTTTTTCTGAGAGAGAGAGAGAGAGAGAGAGAGAGAGAGAGAGAGAGAGAGAGAGAGAGAGAGAGAGATCCGGTTGGACACTAAGAGGACAAACACTTTGTATAACTTTGAAGACAAAAGTGAATTGTGAATTGTGAACACATCACTCTTCCTTCTCGCACTTCAAAGAAGCCGCAAAATTCCCAAGCCGCTTTAAAAAGAAACTTTTGTTACCCTTGCAAGCCCCTTTCACACTTCCCAAAGCCAATAAAAAAGAACCACCTTTGGTGCCCCTCTGTGAGCTCCAACTCCCAAAGCAAGGCCACTCTACAGTGTTTTGAGACGCTCGAAGCAAGCAAGGTGCAACACCTTCTTGTGAACGTGTGCTCTTCAACGCCAAGGCTCTGATACCATGTCATAGTCAACAATGCAGAAGCGATGAACCAAGGGGGGCAGAGAGAGAAATGAAACGAAATGAAATGTTATATTAACGTCTTCAAAAGGCCAAAATGACCTATGAGACCAAAAAGTTACAACTGGTGAATCTGATACCATGTCTGAGTACGGAAATTACAATGTTACAAAGAACTAACACTAAAACACTAAGGAGAAAGGAAAAGACTTCTGACTCAACCAACCTTGGCAATGAATTGATATGAATACAATGGGGGCATGGGGTGCCCTACCCAGAGTTTGACAAATAAGTAAAATAAATACCTGAAGCCAAAATAAATATTGAGATCACATTGGGCTATTCACTTGAGATGCTATAAACTTTAACAGTTGGATGGTATACAGGCCAGGTACTATTCAACCTCGGAGTTCTGTAAGAGATATCCCCGTCCACGAAACCCTCTCTTTACAATTGCAAGTTGCTCAGTCCAGCTTCCTGGTCCGCGTCTTCTTTTCCAGGAGTTGAGAGGGTGTGTTAGAGTTCAGGCATCTCTCTGGTTCGTCTAGTCGGTCCCTTTCTCCAAGGGACAGGTGTTAGGGAGTGAGGGCTGTTTTGTGGTTGTGCCTGGCCAATGTGAGGTTGTTTTCTCATGTCGGGGCATTCCAACCATGTTTAGCTCGGGGTTTTTGTTCATTCCGTGGCCATATAGGCTCCTGTAGGCTGGGAGCAACAAACCTCCCTTGCCATGTCACTTTTTTCCCCTAAGTTCTATGGTCATCTGTAACTCTGTTGCCTTTTTCCTATTTTCCTCTCTCTTTTCCCTATTTATGAGATCGTGGGATATTGAGGGCGGGTCGGGCAGCCTGGTGGAGACCCTATGTAGGGAGCAAGGGGGGTACCTCTCCAAGACACATCAGTAGAGCCCACAGGGGGCAGCCCTTGGGTGCAGATCTGGCCACAACTGGGAGGCGCAACAGGTTCTTTCCAGTGGGCGTTTTTGCCTAGTTTCCTGGTGTTTCTGAGATTAGCCCCAGGATTTTTCATGGGCAGCAGTTGCACTGTGTGGAGACCCTCTCTATGGTACAGTACCTACTCAGGCTAGCCTTTCACAGGCCTTGTGATCGTGTAGTGGTGGGGTTTCCCATCCGAGATCCAGATCCAGATCTAGATCTAGCCAAGGGGATGTGCACCAGATCTATGCTTGCAGAGCATGTTGAAGGTGGTACCCATGTGGAGACCGTGTCAGTGCTCTCGTGTGTAGGAGCAGTTGATAGTGTCAGTAGGTGTCCTAGTTGTGTGTACCTCTGGTCTATCCATTGGGCATGTCAGATCTATACCGGACCACCCTTGGTCACTTGTATGAGCAGCTTGTTATTATTAGCATGGAGAGCCTCTCTCTCTCTCTCTCTCTCTCTCTCTCTCTCTCTCTCTCTCTCTCTCTCTCTCTCTCTCTCGTAGGATAAATGTTTAAGGTCTCTTGGGATAGTTTCCTACGATGTTAAAATTCTCTTCTTCTCATTATCAAATGTCCCGTCTCTTTCTACCTTGGTGATATCTCTTCTCCATAGGTGCCTTGTTCATGTATGTGGTATTGCAGGTGTTTTAGATCGGAGTCGAGGTGTTCACCGGATCACAAGCCACTTCTTGTCTTCATTGCATCTTCCGCTGCCACCTTTGACACTTCAACGCACCAGGTCCAAGAACCATGTGAAGCCACAACCGAGTCGTCTATTCAACCAGCCCACTACAACAAAGGAAGGAACCCAAGGTTAGCCTACCTGAAAAACTCGATGGGACGAGATTAAAGTTCAGAGGCTTCCTCCAACTAGTGAGGTTCTTAATACGTATGCAACGAGAGCGCCACCTTGATGGTGATTCCCAAGTTGGTCTTGTTGGCATACTTCTCTCAGGTACGACCCTCTCTTGGTTTGCACCCGTGCTTGAAAAGGACACTCCTCCACTCTATGACTTTGAGTCTTTTGTCAAAGAGTCCTCAGAAACCTTTGGAGAAGTAGATAGGGCAAGAGCTGCCAAAACCAAGCTTCGCAAATTACGACAAGGCTCTTGCTTAGCATCAGTCTATGCATCTAAATTTAGGCAACTCACTTGTGATCTATCATTGCATGATGATTATTTCATCAATCGATTCCGACAGGGCCTTAGGGACGATGTTAAACTCACTATGCCAAAGGTTCAAACGCTAAGTGAATTCATGCCTCAAGCCATAGAATGTGAAACTCTTTGAAAAACAACAAGAAAAGAGATAGGAGGTAGCAACAATCTTATCACTTTATCACAACATTCTCTGCTATAGAAAGTTCAAGCAATCAAGAAATCAGCATCGAACCCATGCAAATTGATGCAACACAATTCAAATAGCTTCCAACACAAGAGAAGCGGCAGAGGCGAGGAAATAAGCTATACATGTATTGCGGAAGACCTGGACACATTGCTCAAAGCTGTCCAAATAAAAGAAAACCTAAAATACAAAGCATGACAACTCCACTGGGTTTGGGAAACACGGATGTGTAGCCTCAATAGAGACTTAGGCTGGATGTGATACAAGAGAAAACCCAAGAGGGTCTCTTCCTCCTTGTTGATTCAACACTTTATTTCATTATACCAATAAGGATTCACCAAGCTAACGACCAAGTAGAGGTAAAAGCTCTTTTGGATAGCGGCTTTGCAAAGCAGCTTGTTGGCTCATACTGCGGGTTCGTACTCTGCCACGTGTCAGAGTGTGTCCGGGATATGCTGCCACGTCACCAGTTTGTGACATACCCCCCTCTTGAAAGCATTGTAATCGCCCTCGATTATGCCTGCAAAATAGACAGAGGCCATAAACTGTCTTAGCAGACATTGATTGTTAGTACTGACGCACTAGGCACAACACATCTAGCACATGTACCAATCGACATTCACGTGTCACAGGACATCACTTGATATCACGGGACATCACATGACAAATCACATTCAAAATCATTCCAAATCTTAGACCATGATTAATCGGCAATGTATTTTAGCAATCGCATCTAGATCCAGTCGAGACCTCACAGATGCCCAATTAACTAATCCATATTGCAATCATGTCGATAGAGATTTATGAGAGCGAAATGATGCAGTCATTTTGTCGATCAGTTCCTGCACTCAAACAAGTCAAGTACAAATCAATCAGTATCATATTCATTTTCGGGAATTCCAGTTCATAAAGTCATAAAGCAGAATACTATCAGCCCAGCAGTATCCTTGAAACCCAAAGGGACATCAGTGACTCTATATCAAAAATCGGGGCAATCTGTTGACAAAGGATCGGAGTGACTCCCCTCTTGTGCAAACCGGCTGCACTAGATTCGCCCATGTTGAAATCGGAGTAGACTATGCTAAACCGAATGCTTCAAGGTAAAGTTCCACAATCTAAGGAGTATCTGCTAGGCCCTCCTCCATCCACTTCGCATCCAATGCAAGATAGTTCTTGAATTTAATCAAGAACCGCCTAATCACTTTACCTTTAATCTTTCTATCTTTATGTGCCAATATCTGTTCTCGAACGAGTATCTCCTTGTCTTCCTCCACTTCGGGTTGCTCCCCATCATCGAGCACATCGCCTTTAAAAGGCTTCAAGAGACTCACATGAAAAGCATTGTGAATTCTCCAAGTATCGGTAGCTTCAATCTAAAGAAATTGAATTTCATCAAGTACAATCTCTTTGCCCTTCATTTGTCAAAGTCGCTTTCTCAGCCTTTTAGTCAACCACGGCGTTGTTCTTGTGGTACCAAGGGATTTCCAGGAGGATGTCACAACCTCCCAAGGGCATGACGTAGAAGTCCTCGTGCCCTAAACACCCCTGACATTGCAAACGAAGTTTGCCAATGATTGGTGTAATGGCAACATCCCGTCCGGGTGCCGCTAGAATTGCCTCCGCCTGTGGCCTCAGCTTGTCGGGCGTAATTCCAAATCGAGCCGCCAATTCAAGTGATTGGCCTTGGCTCCTCCATCAAGAGGGCTTCCTGAGTGTTCACTTTGCCATAAGTGCGGCAAAATTTTGTACTTTCGTTCATCTGATTTGGTTTCGGCCCCATGCAATGTGGTACCAGTTCTGCTTTCATCTACCTTTTCTGCCACATTCCTCTGTTGCTCTAGAACTCTCTGGCCTGTCTTCATTCTGTTCTTGCTGTGCCTTTTTAGGGCACTTCGCGGAGACGTGTCCATGTTCCCCGCATCCAAAACTCTTCCCCTCTTTGATGTAGTTGGCCCTCTCTCGAAGAGTGAGCCGGGGTCGTGAATCCTTGTCTATCTTTTCTTGGGAACTCTTTCTCTTTCTACTTTCATTATTAGAAGTCTGTTCGGTTCTCTGAGTCAAGATCTCATCAGTGGTGTAAGTCAGATTGCCTGAATGTATGGCAAAACCCCGTTTCGCATGACCCATCAATTCTTGAATAGAATTTGACTTTAATTCTAAGCAGTAATCTCGGATCTCTGTAGGAAGTCCGCAGCAAAACCGCTCAATCTGTTCTTTAAATGAGACCTTCTTAAATGAAGAGGATGATAGAAAAGAGCTCCAAAATCTCTCACAATAAGTGTTCAAAGAATCTCCCTTGGTCATCCGAAGATGATTCCAAGCAGTTCGTATATCTCGTTCGTACTCCTGAGTCAGCCAAGAAGCAATAAAAGGAGCCTTTTGAATTTCAACCATGTAACTAGAGCTTCCTTCCTCAGAAGAAGAGTGGACCACCATGTTCGAGCATCTTGGAACCCAGAAAAGGATTCAAACTTAATCGACTGTCCACCTTCTTTAAATTCTTTTGTTTTCTTGCTCTTGTCTTCGAGGAAGTCATATTGGTTGGCTCTGTAGAAGTGCTTCTTTTCAATAGTGCTTGTCCATGTCTTTTTGCGAGTACAAGTTCCGCTTTTCTGCACTTGTCTGTCTTTTTGGCTTTCCTCCCTACCTGAGAGGAGAAGCGATGGCCACACGCCATCTCGAGTAAATCTTATCAATCGGGTTATCCTTCAGGTGTTTCGCCAATCTCGGGTCCTTGGAGTACTTAATCAATCTGTTCACACATATGCCAATCTGCAGTTGACATGTGTACTCCTTTCTGGCAAACTTGTCCGGAAAAAAATTTGCCCAAATCTTCATTCTTTTCTTCAGCTCCCATGCCGGATTTTCAACTTTCCTTTGCCTTCCCATTGAGAGGTGTCATCTCTGTCAGATTCTTCATGAGAACCCATGTGTAATCTGGGATTCTTTATGGCTTTATGCCTTGTATGACAGAGCGAGAAGACGGAGCGCGCCCGATGCGCGATGTATGAAGGGTGGGAGTAGCTTATAAGTCCGGGGTTGGGACACAAAGATTCTTTCCCATAAGTTGTGTGCGTTGCAAAAAGGATCGGATCCTCCGTAGAAGAAGAATCTTTCGGTGCTCTGATACCACTGTAACAAACTTGGACACCCCAAGTCAAGATTCTATCACGACACAACAAAGATTCACTTCAAAACAGTTCACACTTCACAATTAAGTCGACACGGCCCGGCGTAGTTCCGTGCCTAGAGATATTGGCCCTAAAGACTGGCGCCCCTTTCGGTATTTCTTTTTGTATTAATCTGTGTTCAAAGTACAAGAGGGTGGGTAGGTGCTCACTCTCAGACTCTGCGTCCAGATGCTTTGAGAAGTGAGGCCCTGCCCACTTATTTATTGTTACAAGGGATGCCCAAAAGCAGAGCCCCAAAAGCTATATTAAAAGCTTCTCAAAATAAAGCAGTAATTTAAAAAGCTTTTAACTCAAAAGCAATTATCCCAAAAGCTGTCCAAAATAAAGCAGTAATTTAAAAGCTTTTAACTCAAAAGCCATTATCCCAAAAGCTGTCCAAAAATCAGCCAGCAGATTTTCAGGAATTTCGTACGCAGTGCCGCGTTAGCAGCTTCATAAATTCCGCCGCTTTTTTCGGAAATTCCGTACGATGGCCATAGCAGCCTGTCGATGCTTATTGTGGGTCCGTACCCTGTGTGTCCGGGGTCTGCTGCCATGTAACCAATTTGTGACAAAGATCCTCTCCCTAAGTCCATGTAGATGCTCTTGTGTAAGCAAGTGATCCGACTTGTCGAGGTCAAGTGGTAAGTGTCTGTCCACCCAAGATGGCGGTGTCTTCTCTGGGAATGTCGGAATCCCATATGCCATGAGCATGGCCATACCTCGTGTGAACTCCTCTGATGAGTCCATAGCAAACCACAAGTCACCACTCCCTCTGGAGTGCGCAACCACCAAATGATGGCTGGCATGAATGGATCTCCCATGGATCGTACGCCCGTAGATGATCAAGCTGACGTCGAAGATACCGTGTACTGCAGCAGTCACTGAGAGACCACATGGACCACCACCGGATGGTGTCCAGGCAGGAGGTAACTTCCTCCTCTGTACAAAACACAAGCCAAGAGGTTGATGGCTACCACTCACTAGTTGAAGAACGCCTCAATGATCTTAGCAATAGGCTTCTCTTGATTTCCATTCCGCTATTGTCAAAACATGATTGGAGTCTTAAGCTTAAAGAATGGAAAACCTCTTCTCTCAATGTAACAGACTTGGACACTCCAAGTCAAGAATCAATCGTGACAGCACCAAATAACCACTTCAAAACAATTCACAGATCACAATAGATTTGCACTGGCCCGGCGGAGTTCGGTGCCTAGAGATATTGGCCCCAAAGACTGGTGCCCCTTTCCGGTATTTCTTTTTGTATTAATCACTTCAAAGTACAAGATGTGAGGAGTCTAGGTACTAATCCTTTACTAAGTACTTAAACTCATGATTAAGACTTAAGAAACTTGAACTGTACTCGAGACAAGACTTAGAAGACTCTGTGTTTGATTGATTGAATGTGTGATACAAGGGCTCCTTATATAGGAGACGAAGAGACATAAATGAAAAGACACGTCTCTTGGTGAAGAGACACGACTTTAGACGTAAAGACACATCCTTTCGGCGAAGAGCTGCAACCATTGGGCGAAGAGTCGCACTCGTAGAGCGAAGGGGTGTGACTAGTCGTCAAAGGAGTGTGGCTTTTGGCGAAGAGGCATGTCCTTTGAGCGAAGAGTCGCAACCATCCAAGCGTAGGGGTCCTCCTTGGCATGGCACTTCGCGTATCTGCATCAACGAGTAAGTATTGTAATGTAGTTAAGTCACAAACGTGACATTCCCTCCCTCTTAAAATAAAACTCAGGGTAGTTGTAGAAACTCCGGGAGGAGGAAATGTATTGTTGTTGTGCTTCTGCATCCAAAGCTCTTTTTGTTAATTCCCACGTCATGCACTGTTATTGATCATGACTATTTTGCCAAACTGAAAACTGATCATATCTGCAACTTGTCTCATCTTTTTCAAAAGTATCAGCATCACATCTGCAACTTGATAAGTGTCTTTGTCAAAGTCTTTTGTAACTTCGAGCTTTGTCCAAGAAAAGATTGAATCTGTATCTGCTTCGAGTGAAATTATTGATAAACTGACTTGAGTTTTCTTTTGAGTAAAGACCACTAGTGGGTTGGAAATCTGTAAGGTATTCCATTGGTTTGTCTGGAACAGTAAAATCTGTGGGGGAGCAGAAAAGAGAGTCCACTTGCTGTCCTATGCAATGAGAGTGAAGGAGAAGAGGAGAGAGGCGCTGAAGAAGCACACGCAGAGGAGAACGTGAGAGAGAGAGAGAACGCTCGTCAAAAAATCTGGGAGAAGTCACGCTATTTCTTTTTGGGCTTCACCTTTGAGTATATGAGTAAGTGACTAGGGGGCCATTCACACTTGGGCCCCCTCACTTATAAGTCTTTTAACTTATAAGTTAGTAAGTACAAGGCACTTAGGCCTTTATTCCCTAACAACCTCCCACCTAAAGGCAATGTACCTTGGGAGATCAAAGAATCAGCTAACTATGATACAATAGCTGATCATGTACTTACTCATCCAACACCCATCATCTGACGGCAATATGCAAACCGCTCTGCTGGAAGACTCTTGGTCAAAAGATCTGCAGGATTGTCATCTGTGTGCACCTTGACAAGTGTAATGCTCTTGTCATCAAGCACACTTCTGATAAAATGATACTTCACCTCTATGTGCTTTGTCTTGGCATGAAAAACAGGATTCCTTGCAAGCATAATAGCACTCTGACTATCACAGTGTAGCACAGGAACCGGTGACTTAATGCCAAGCTCTTCTACCAAACGCATGAGCCACAAAGCTTCTTTGCATGCCTCAGTGGCAGCCACATACTCAGCCTCAGTGGTAGACAAAGCAACACATTTTTGCAGTCTAGAAATCCAAGAAACTGCACCTCCTGTGAATGTAAACACATATCCAGAGGTAGACTTCCTGCAATCTGGATGTCCAGCAAAATCTGCATCTGTAAAGCCATGCACAGATGTCTCACTCTTCCCAAAACAAATGCACAAGTCTTTAGTGCCTTTCAAGTATCTCAAGATACACTTCACTGCTTCCCAATGCTTTTTGCCAGGATTGCTCATGTACCTGCTTACCACTCCCACCTCAAATGCAATGTCCGGACGTGTAGCAACCATAGCATACATCAAACTGCCAACGGCTGATGCATAAGGAATCTTGGCCATTTCAGCCCGCATATCATCTGTGTTTGGGCAGTCATGTGCAGTCAGTTTTACATATGGAGGCAGCGGAGTACCAAGTGCCTTTCCCCCATCCATATGAAAACGATGTAGCACCTTATTAACATAATCTCGTTGAGATAGATACAGACGCCTGTTATGTCTATCTCGAGAGATACGCATGCCCAAAATATGATTAGCATCACCAAGATCCTTCATGTCAAAGCGATTCTTTAAGCTTTGCTGTATTGCATCCAACTCCGTGACATTTTTACCCGCAATAAGCATGTCATCAACATACAAAATCAGTAATAGAAGAGATCCATCACTTGCCGTTTTGATATACAAACAGTGATCAGAATTACTTCTTTTGTATCCTTGAGACCTCATGAATGTATCAAACTTGTGATACCATGCACGGGGAGACTGTTTCAAACCATACAAGCTCTTCAAGAGTCTACATACTTTCTTCTCTTGCCCCTTTGACACAAAACCTTCTGGCTGCATCATATAGATCATCTCAAGCAAATCGCCATGCAAAAACGTTGTTTTGACATCCATTTGCTTTAACTCCATATCTTCAGAAGCAACCAGGCCTAAAACAAGACGTAATGTGGCAAGCTTTACAACAGGAGAAAAAATCTCATCAAAATCCACACCATGCTTTTGCTTGTACCCTTTAGCAACCAAACGTGCCTTGTACTTAGAAGAAGCATCAGATGTGACCTTGGTCTTGTAAACCCATTTACATGGCAGAGCCTTATGCCCTTTAGGCAAATCAACCAAGTCCCATGTATGGTTTTTCTCCAAAGACTGCATTTCCGAAACCATTGCTTTGAACCATTTCTTACTGTCTTCCCGTTGCATAGCCTCTTTATAGCAAGACGGCTCACCACAATCAGTAAGCATGACATAGTCCAAAGACGGTTCATATCTATCGGGGGGCCTTGTCACCCGAGTAGACCTACGCACCCAATGATCCATAACAGGTGGATTTTCAGCCTGTAAACCATCAAAAACAGCAGGCTGTTCAGCCGGTTGCATCGCAACAACGGGCGGTCTAGGAGCATCAACCTGTTCCTCTACCTGTGGTGCATCAATGGCAACTTGTTGGGGCTGATTTTCAGCAGCTAATGGCTGATTTTCAGCACCATTTTCAGCATGTAAAGGCTGCTGAACATTGGGCCTTCTTGGCTGTCCATATGTAACATCTTCACGAAAAACAACCCGGCGCACTTCCTCGACCTTTGTGGGCTGTTTGTGCATGCAATTCTCATTGAAGATGACATCATTGCTGCGTATGATTTTCCGTAATGCGGGATCCCATAATCTATACCCCATTTCACCATCCTCACCATATCCTAGGAAAATGCATTGATGAGACTTTGGTTCTAGTTTGGTGCGCAGTTCACTCCGGATGTGAACATAGGCCTCACAACCAAACACTCTTAAATGTGCATATGAGGGTGGCTTGCCAGACCACACCTCCTCAGGCACCTTTCCATCCAAAGCCTTGCTAGGTGAGCGATTAATCAAGTGAATAGCTGTTTGCACAGCTTCTGCCCAAAAACCATGAGGTAATGCAGCATGTGACAGCATACTCTGAACTTTCTCTTGGATAGTCCGGTTCAATCTCTCTGCAACTCCATTCTGAGAGGGATTAAAAGGAGCCGTGAGCTCTCTTTTAATACCTTTAGTAGCACAAAAGTCAATAAATGCTTTTGATACATACTCCCCCCCATTGTCTGAGCGCAAAGACCTAAGCTTCTTGTCAGTTTGATTCTCAACAAACGCAAGAAACTTCTTGAAAGTATCCAAAACATCGCTTTTAGCACGTATTGGATACACCCACACCTTACGTGTAGCATCATCGATAAACAAGACAAAATATTTCTTTCCCCCTAAGGACAACTGTGGCATTTCACATACATCGGAATGCACTAAGTCTAACCTGTCAGATTTCAAAGAAAGAGACCTTTTGTGCGGTGTTTGACTGTGCTTACCATAAATACAGTGCTCATAATGAGAAAAATCAGCATACCTCAAACACGGCAAATAACCACAACGAAACAGAGTTTCCATTCCTCTTTTACTCATGTGTCCCAACCGGCCATGCCACAAAGAAACACTTGGCTGCTCGGTTACGGCGACAACATGGTCACGCACACTAGATACATGCAAAGGATACAAAGTGTCCGATTTATAACCCTTGGCTACAATCCGGGCCCCTTTATAAATTTTCCACTTGCTATCACCAAAAGTGGTGTGATAGCCTGCATCATCTAGCTGCCCTGTACTAATCAAACTCTTCTTGAGTTGTGGCACATGGCGCACTTTGTGCAAAACAAAAGTCATACCATCAGCAAAGGAAAACTGGACACTGCCAATACCTGCAATGTCACATGCATAGTTGTCTCCCAAATAAACAGTGCCCTGCACCTCACCTGAGTACTGTGTAAACCAATCCCTATGAGGTGTTACATGAAAGGAGGCACCTGAATCAAGAATCCAAGTATGCATGTCCACATCAGAACCCATAGCAAGGGTATGTGCATCCACAGAAGAGGCATTGAGTACATCAGTGCTGCTGTCACTGTCACAACTACTAGCAACATTGATTTCCTCAATCAACACAGTGCTCTTCTTGGCATTTCCCTTGTCCTTTGCATCAGTTTCAGCACCCTTGTTCTTCTCTTTCTTCCACTCATAGCATTCCCGTTTATAATGCCCTTTCTTTCCACAATGATGACACACAACATCTTTCCTACGAGATTTGCTGCGTGCCCTGTCCTTACTGTCAGATTTCTCCCTCTGTTGAGACCTGCCTCTCAAGTGCAATGCATTAGAAGACCCACCTGTGGTGTTCTTCCTGTTCATCTCTTCCATCAAGAGAGAACTCTCTACATCTGCATACTTAAGTGACGCACTTGAGTTACTAAGAGTTGTCCGGAATACATCCCAACTCTCGGGCAATGTGCATAGCAGAAAAGTAGCTTTGAACTCCTCATCAATCGTGAATTTCAGCTCTGTCAGTTGGCTGAAAATAGAATTGAATTCATTGAGGTGCACTGACATGTGCGTGCCCTCCTTCATGCGGAGATCCATAAGCTTCTTAAGCCAATACACTTTACTGGCAGCACTCTGCTGTGCATACAACTCGTCTAAACGCTTCCACATGCCCCATGCTGTCTGCTCATTCTCTACATTGAAGAGTAAATTGTCAGACACCGAAAGCATGATCGTGGAGCGAGCCAACTCGTCCACTTCTTCCCATTCTTCAACCTCCATATCAACCGGTTTCACACCCTGTAACTTAATAGGTTTCGCCTGTTTCTTCTGCAACATCACATTATAACATTGCTTCTTCCATATAGCAAAGTTATGGGCACCTTCAAGCTTGCGAATGTGCAACAAATTTCCACTTTCACTGCTAGAAGCCATTCTGAGTGATTGCAAACACTGAAACCCTGTTTTGCCGACCTAAACACGCCCAAATGTGCGCAATCGGGCAAAAAACAGCTTGCTGTTACAGAAAAACAGCGAGCAAATTTCACGCGAAATCACCCCAAAACGGCGTACATTCACTGCCAAACCCTTACCAAAGGTTTCCACAAGGTGTATACATTATTTGCTTGCTGAAATTCCCTGTTTTGGGGCAAAAATCAGACCTGTAAACACTTGTTTTGCTGAATTTTCAGAACCTCGTTGGTGGAAACACCTGTAAGATTGACCTGTGAGACTTGCCCTAATGAAATTGCATCAAATTGACCCCGAAATTGGTCAATTTCAGCAGAAATAGGCTGCTGTTCGCCAGTTTTTGAAACCCTAATTTTGGGGAAACTGTCACCGGAGGTCGATTCTACACGGTGAGAGGATCCCTTCGCGACAGAGTTGATCGAAAACGGTTGAATATCCTTCCCGCAGCGAGCAAGAACAGAATTCTGATCTGTGTTGCGAAGATGGCTCTCTTGGAAACCCTAAAGCTCTGATACCATGTGTGGGGGAGCAGAAAAGAGAGTCCACTTGCTGTCCTATGCAATGAGAGTGAAGGAGAAGAGGAGAGAGGCGCTGAAGAAGCACACGCAAAGGAGAACGTGAGAGAGAGAGAGAACGCTCGTCAAAAAATCTGGGAGAAGTCACGCTATTTCTTTTTGGGCTTCACCTTTGAGTATATGAGTAAGTGACTAGGGGGCCATTCACACTTGGGCCCCCTCACTTATAAGTCCTTTAACTTATAAGTTAGTAAGTACAAGGCACTTAGGCCTTTATTCCCTAACAAAATCCTTTTGAAGGGATGTCGTAGACTGAGACAGATTAGTGTTTGGAGGTATATCCATCTGTAAAGGTTTATCTGTGTAACAAGCTGGGTCCAAATATTCAATTGCAGCGACTAAAGTCGTGCTGCAAGATTCTGTATCCGTTTTATCCTTTGTATCATTGAAGGTAAGAATTGGTATCTTCAAGTTTGAAGAATTATCATTCACCACAGCATCAGTTATCTCATCAGAAACAAAGACTTCATTGTGCAAGGACGGTGACGAGGCTTTTGTTTTTGCCTGGACCACAACCAAAGAAGTTGTGTGCGTTTGGGATGCCACACATGAACCAAAATCTCTTGAATCTTTAGCTTTATCAGCGGGTATTAAGGCTTCCAGAGTAGGAGAAGCATGGCATGGCTCGCAAGGGGGAACTTGTCCAGCGTTACGGCGTTCACGACCGAGTACTTGACTAGGGTCGGAAATATGTGCCACTATGTGAGCCCACTTCGAAGAGGTTGAATGCTCTTCAAGGGGAGATCTTCTGAGAGCTTCATGTTGCTGCTTTTGCCGATGATCATTTTGAGGTTGAGGCTTGTTACAACAGTCATGCTGCAAAGAATGTTGCTTCTGAGCATGTTGTTGCTCAAGCAAAGTGAGTTTGTGTTGGGTTGTCTTTGAAGAAACATGCTGAGGGGTAGACATAGATTGCTGAGAAACTGTCGAAATCTGTTTGATTCCAAAAGGTTGTTGCAATTGTCGCCGGAGAGCCTCCAATTTCACTGTAAGTGAGGAGATATCTTGTTCCAGGCGGCTACCCGATGCTTCCACAATGAGAGGTGAGAGTCCATACTCGAGCATGAACCGTTGATGAAAAGGAAGGCTTTGCTCGGATGATGGGTCTTATTTGTTTTACTGTAAGGCTCTTTTAATGGTTGCACATGGGTTGTAATTCTTGTGTATAAATTTTTGGGGTAGGCCAGCCAAGTTTGGCCGGTCACTTTGGGTTTAATAAATTTGGGTTTTTTTAAAAAAAAAATCAAGTGAGTGAGTTCACATTGGTTTTAAAAATTTGAGTTAATTTGAGGGAGGCCGGTCAAGTGTGGCCGGCCACTTCGGGGCTGAAATTTTTGGGTATTTTAATAAGTTAAATGGATTCTAGGTGCTTTCACATGGGCCTTTTTAATTTTGGGGTTAATTTGGGTAAAGGCCAGCCAGCCAATTTGGGCGGCCACTTAAGCATACAAACTTTGGGCTGGTTTTTTTTTTAATGGTTCAATAAATTAGCGCTGCTGGGCTGAAATGTCAAAACAGCCAGCGCAAGAGGTTCAACGCAAGGAAATTCAGCAGCCAGGGAGCGTGGGAATTCAGCCAACTAACGCATGCAAATCAGCCAGCGTTTCAGCATTTCCAGCCCATCGATTGACTCAGCCAGCGCTTCAGTGTGTGGGGAATTTCAGCGCAAAGGAGCCAGCGCAAGCAAATTTCAGGGCCAGCGTAGAGAATTGCAGCGTAGGGGTGTGTGGAAAGGGTGCGGGGAAGGGGTACACCCTATGTGCAACCCTCAGAGAAGCGGTGTTTCTATGATGCCCTTTCGCGAAGCGGTGCCCCTTTTGATGTGCAGTAGCCAACAAAGAGAATTCAGCCCCTTGTTGAGTGAATGGGCACACAGGCGAAGCGACACACCCGTATGCGAAAGGGTGCGAGCAAGGTGAAGAGGTACCGTCCTTTCACAGGAAGAGGTGCGCGCACAATCCCAAAGGGACACCACCCGATGAGGAGGCCAGGTACGTGGCACTCCCGCACATCCACATTTGCATCCCTGTCCTTTGTTCTATATGTATGTAATTGGAACAAAATAGATTTAAGTTACCTCATGCTTGTATGCACATGTGTACCATCTTTCTTCTGCTTCCATGCAACTCCGCGAAGGGCTAGAGTGTAGCGGCGAGGGTGAGAGGCTCACAACCTTCGGGTCCCGGGAAAAAATTTGCTATGATACCACTGTGAGGATTCTAAGTACTAATCCTTTACTAAGTACTTAAACTCATGATTAAGACTTAAGAAACTTGAACTGTACTCGAGACAAGACTTAGAAGACTCTGTGTTTGATTGATTGAATGTGTGATACAAGGGCTCCATATATAGGAGACGAAGAGACATAAATGAAAAGACACGTCTCTTGGTGAAGAGACACGACTTTAGATGTAAAGACACATCCTTTCGGCGAAGAGTTGCAACCAATGGGCGAAGAGTCGCACCCGTAGAGCGAAGGGGTGTGACTAGTCGTCGAAGGAGTGTGGCTTTTGGCGAAGAGGCATGTCCTTTGAGCGAAGAGTCGCAACCATCCAAGCGTAGGGGTCGTCCTCGGCATGGCACTTCGCGTATCTGCATCAACGAGTAAGTATTGTAATGTAGTTAAGTCACAAACGTGACACAAGAGAGTGGCTCGGGGTTCACTCTCAAACTCTGCGTCCAGATGCTCTGAGAAGTGAATACCCAAAACCATTTATTTAAAGTTACAAGGGATGCCCAAAAGCAGAGCCCCAAAAGCTTTCAAGTCAAAAGCAAAATCCCTCTCTCTCTCTCTCAAGCTCTCTTGGGCTTTAATAAAATAAAGCAGATATTCTCTCTCTCTATCTCTCTCAACTTGCGTCGCCAAAAGCTGAGATTTTCAGCCCGCAAAACCCGCCGCGATTTCCGGAAATCCGTACGCCTTGGCCACATGGCAGTTCAGCGCTTTAGGGTTTCGGCCAGAAAATTAGTGTTAGGGTTTTCAGAAATTAGGGTTTTTGGCAGATTTTAGGGTTTGCAGGAATTTTAGGGTTTATGGCAGAAATTAGGGTTTCTGCTGTCCGTAGCCACGTCATCACTTTGTGACATACCCCCCTCTTGAAAGCATTGTAATCGACCGACAAAAGCCATAAACCGTCTTAGCACACACTGACTGTTAGTACCTACGTACTAGGAACACACATCTAGCACATGTACCAAATCGACAGTCTCTCACACGACATCACAGGACATCACATGACATTCAACATTCATTCAGATCTTAGATCATGATTTATCGGCAATGTAGCTAGCAGTCGCATCTAGGTCCAATCGGGACCTCATCGATGTCCGATTGACTAACCCCTATTGCAATCATGTCTATTCGAGATCAATCAGACCAAAATGCTGCAGTCATTTCGTTTATCAGTTCTTGCACTCAAAAGAAGTGAAGAAACAAATCGGTATCATTATCAGGAATTCCATTTCATTAAAGTCATACAGTAGAATACTGTCAGCTTTCAGTATCCCTGAAGCTCAAAGAGACATCAGTGACTAGTATCTAAATCAAGGTATCTGTTGACAAAGGAGCGGAGCGACTCTCCTCTTGTGCATCCCACTGCACCAGATCTGCGGCCAAGCTGAATTCTGGGTTCCGTTTGGAGTAGACTATGCTAAACCAAAAGCATCGAGGTACAGTTTCACAATCTGAGGAGTATCTGCTAGGTCCTCCTCCTCCATCCACTTCGCATCTAGTGCAGGATAATTGAACTTAACCAAGAACCGCCTTCGGACTTTACCTTTAGTCTTCGTATCTTTATGTGCCAAAATCTGTTCAGGAACAAGGATCTCCTCGTTTTCTTCCACTTCAGGTTGCTCATCAGGCTTCCCATCATCAGGCACATCACCTTTAAAAGGTTTCAAGAGACTCACATGGAATGCATTGTGAATCCTCCAAGTATCTGGCAGTTTCAATCGGAAGGAGACATTATTTATCTTTTCAGTGATATGGAAAGGTCCGTATTATCGCATACTAAGCTTTGGAAAAAGCCTCTCCTTTTCCTTTTTCTTTCGTAGGCGTGTGCCTTCTCAAAACGTAAGAGCACCCAATCATCCTCCTTCAATTTCATGTCGTGACGATGGCGATCCGCTGCCTTTTTCTGTTGTTCTTGAGACTTCTGCAAAGTCTCGCGAACCTTGGCAAAAGCCGTATCCAAATCTCGCGTATATTCATCCGCTTCAAAGATCTTATCTTTCGTGCTCAGGAAGGGTGGAACCTTCGCAGCACCTTCAACAATCTCAAATGGCGCCTTCCATGTCGAAGAGTGTATTGTGTTATTGTAGGCAAATTCCACTAAAGGTAAGTATCTTTCCCATCGAGTCTTCTGATCTGAGATATAAGGCTTCAATAAATCTAGAATTACTGAATTTGCAATCTCAGATTTCCCATCAGTCTGCGGGTGGAACGATGACGAGAACTGCAACCGCGTGCCAATGCCTTCCAAAACAAACTCGTAAATCTGGGGTCTCTGTCGGAGACAATCGTCTCAGGCATGCCATGTAATCTGAAGATCTGGGCCACAAACAGTCTCGCTAAGTGATCCGGCTTGACTGATTTCTTCACTGGAATGAAATGAGCCTGTTTGCTAAATCTGTCAATAACAGTCCAGATACCATCGTGACCACTCTGTGTTCTCGGGAGATAAAAAATGAAATCCATCGCAATACTTTCCCAGGGGCGGGTGGGTATGGGTAAAGGCTGTAACAATCCCTGTGCCTTATGCCTGTCAAACTTGACCTTCTGGCATACTAAGCAACTCCGCACAAACTCTTCCACATCCTTTTTGAGTCTCGGCCAAAAGAAGTATCTCTCTACCCCCTTCATGGTGGTAGCAATGCCGCGGTGACCCGTAAAAGGTGGACAGTGGCATTCAGTCATAACCTTTTCCCTCAATGGCTGTGTAACGCACAACAGAGTCTTTTCATCAAGTAGCCTTCCCAAAGGGAGTATCCAGCTATTGTCTCCCCATCCCGTATCCGTGTGAAATATCTGCAAAATCTGTATCTGTGGCATACTAGTCGACCATATCCTCGAAGCTCCTATGATGTATCGCGGAAATAGCCAGAACCAACGGCTTTCGAGACAAAGCATCTGCCACCACATTCTTCTGTCCCTGAACATGGACAATCTGGAAGTGAAATTGTGACAAGATGTTCGCCCACCGCATCTGCTTTTCCGAAAGCTGCTTCTGTGACAAGAAGTAGCGCAAACTCTGATGGTTTGTAAAGACCGTAAAATCCGCTCTGAGTAGGTAATGCCGCCACTGAGTAAGAGCATGGATAACCGCCAAAAGCTCTTTCTCATATATCTGTGCTGTCATCTCCAGCCTAGAGAATAATCGGCTCTCGTAAACAATGACATGGCCTTCTTGCTTCAAGACTGCCAGACTACGACCACAAGCATCACAATATACTTCAAATGACTTTTGCAAGTCCGACAAAGTCAAAACTGGTCCCGTAGTCAATTTCTCTTTCAATGTCCAAAAGGCAGTCACCTGTGTGGATCCCCACGAGAAAGGGACTCCTTTCTGTGTTGGGATCGGTACCCACACAATCTGGAACCAGTCCTGTTTTCATCTTGCCTTTTCGTCCACGTTCCTCAGATGCTCTCGAACTCTCAGGCCTGTCCTCGTCCTTATCATTCTGTTCTTTCTGTGCCTTTTTAGGGCACTTCGCGGAGATGTGTCCCTGTTCCCCGCATCCAAAGCACTTCCCCTCTTTGATGGATCGAGCTCGCTCCTGAGGAGTAAGCTTGGGTCGTGCATCCTTTTTCTCTGGGTTGCTCTTTTTCTTTCTACTTTCATTCCTAGAAATCTGTTCGGCCCGCTGTGTCATGTTCTCATCTGTGGGGTAAGTCAGACTGCTAGAGTGAATGGCAAAGCCCCGCTTCGCATGACTCATCAACTCCTGAATAGAAGCTGACTTCTGCTCCAACAGTGATCTCGGATCTCTGTAGGTAGACCCAAGGTGAACCGCTCAATCTGTTCTCTGAACGTGATCTTCTTGAATGAAGAGGCGGGTAGAAAAGAGCTCCAGAATCTTTCACAATAAGCATTGATTGTATCTTTCTTGGTCATCCGAAGATGGTTCCAGGCAGCTCGTATATCTCGTTCATATTCTTGCGTCAACCAAGAAGAAAGAAAAAGCTTTTTGAATTTCAGCCATTTAACTGGCGCAGTCTTGTTTAAAAGAAGCGTGGACCACCAAGTAGGAGCATTCTCCTTAAGGTAAGAGGTAGCTCTCGGAATCTTGGAGTGCTCTGAATAGCATCCTCCTGCGAAAGCAATGTCAAACTGTTGTATAAACGACAAAGCCTTCGAAGCATCTGAGTATCCTGAAAAGGTATCAAACTTAATCGAGTGGCCACCTTCTTTAAACTCTCGGACTTTCTTGCTTTTATCTTCGAGAAAGTCATACTGGTTGGCTTTGTAAAAATTCTTCTGGTTCGCATAGAAGTTTCCATCATCAGAATTTGAGCTGTCTGTAGACGAGTTCTCAGTAGAACTGTCAGGCTCTGGGCGAGTTTTAGCCTTCTTTGCCTTTTTCTTGCCCTTTCCGAAGCTTTGTTTCTTGCTTCGCTTTTTACCTTTTCTGTCTTCTTTGCTCGAATCTGAAGAGCTAGAAGGACTGTAAGAAGAAGAAGAAGAAGAAGAAGTGGGTACTCCTTCAAATCGAACACGCTTCTTCTGTTTCTTTGCCTTGTCAAAAGTCGACTGACGACCCAAATATCCCGGGAAGTCGGTGCTTTTCTTCTGCTTTTTGCCGTGCTTTTTGGCTTTCTTTTGCGCGTCAAAAAGCTAGGCGATCCGTGCATCAACCACCTCTTGTAATTCCTTCTCTGAATACTGTTTGTGATCAGGAGGTTTCTTGAGAGCGGGTTTTAGTGGTGTAGTAGTGGTTTTCTGCCATTGTATATGCACTTCTTGAAAAGAAGTTCACTCATATATTTTGCCAATTTCGGATCCTTCGCAAAACTGAGCATTATCTTTGTTGCATCGCCGATCAATTGATGACGCTTCATCTCTCTTTGCTCCGCCTGAGTAGGCCGAGGCGGGCCATACTCTCTGTCAGAATCTTCGTTGTGATCCCTGCCCGCATCTCCAGATGTAGAGGGAGTCGACTGATCCTTGCGTGAAGCCATAGGTGCCACGGAAAAAAAACGGATTTCCCGTAGAAGAGAAATCGGCCGTGCTCTGATACCACTGTAACAAACTTGGACACTCCAAGGCAAGAATCAATCGCGATAGCACCAAATAACCACTTCAAAACAATTCACAGATCACAATAGATTTGCACTGGCCCGGCAGAGTTTCGCTCGGCAGAGTTTCGTGCCTAGAGATATTGGCGCCAAAAACTGGCGCCCCTTTCCGGTGTTTCTTTTTGTATTAATCAGTCCAAAGTACAAGAGAGTGGCTCGGGGTTCACTCTCAGACTTTGCGTACAGATTGTCTGAGGAGTGAATGCCCAAAACCACTTATTTAAAGTTACAAGGGATGCCCAAAAGCAGAGCCCCAAAAGCTTTCAAATCAAAAGCAAAATCCCTCTCTCTCTCAAGCTCTCTTGGGTTTTAATAAAATGAAGCAGATATTCTCTCTCTGTATCTCTCTCAACTTGCGTCGCCAAAAGCTGAGATTTTCAGCCTGCAAAACCTGCTGCGATTTCCGGAAATCCGTACGCCCTGGCCACGTGGCAGTTCAACGCTTTAGGGTTTCAGCCAGAAAATTAGGATTAGGGTTTCCAGAAATTAGGGTTTCTGCTGTCCATAGCCACGTCATCACTTTGTGACACTCAACCTCTTCCTCTTTGAAATCCAAACCTACATCTTGAATGCCCATCTAACATCTACCAAGGAGGAGGACGCCATAGTTGCACGCAAAAGATCCATCAATACATTGGAAGAAGAAGTCATTTCCCTTCCAAAAGAACAACCTATAAAAGAACTCGTGGAGCAAGTGGTGGCGGAGCACTTTGGTTCAAGTAACACCAAGGGGCGCTTAAGTGTAAGTCACGCTAAACCTCGCTTCCCCCCCTCCTCTTCCCCAAGTAACCCTATCCCCCTCCCAAAAAACCCTTCCTTTCCCCACAAAGAACCCTCAACCCCCCTTCCAAAAAACCCTTCCAATCCCCTAGACCCTCTACCTCCCTCAACCCTCTCCGTTGGAGACTCAATCTATAGCTCCTAAACCCTCTCAAGGCCCAACCAATAAACGAACTTTAGAATCTCCCCACTAAGCATCACCTCCTTATGTAAAAAAACCCCACTACACCCACCACCGCAATATGCCTTCTAATCTTGTCTACCCTCTTAAACCCATTAGCCCCCCACACCCTACCATTTCCCACCCCAATATTTCTTCTTTCGCTTCCTCTTCCCACAAGAAAACTTTTTTTCAAAAGAACACCTCCCACTACAATTCAAAGCACTCGGGAAAAGTGAGAGGGAGGAGGGATTAGGGCTTAAACACCCCACTACATGGGTGCATCTTTCCTTCTTCAAGCCCCCTCTCCTCCCGTATCTTTGGATCTCCAACACCGCCGTTGCATCACCTCTTGACAAAGATTACCTCGAGCTCCCAACCCGCAAAGGACGATTGAGAAGAAAGTATTGGCTACCCCTTTTAAATAATCAACACTACAAGCTTCTCCTTTATGGTAAGCTTAAAGCCTTCTCTTTGGAACTTGGTGTTTCCAACTTTAAAATGCACAAATTTCACCTAAAAAACTCTCTCCCCCCGAAAAGTGATGCTTAGCTTTAGGTTTAAAATACATCCCCCCCCCTTCAAACCCTTCATCCGCATCTCTTCTTAACGCACATACCAACATGGCAAGAAATTTCAATCTAAAGTTTTTTTTCAAGAATCATCCAACTCTACCACCCTCTCCTTTCAAGATACCAAATCCCCGTTGGAAGCCGCCTTTGCAAAACCCCACTCTCAACCAAATCTTACTCACTAACCATATTAACCTTAACCTCATTTTGAACTCTACTTTCCTCCCACCCTCTAAACCTCCCCGTTTTGTCACTCAAGCCTTATCTAGCCTCGAAGTGGATCCTTCCATTGTTGTAAAACCCGCCGACAAAAACTTAGGCTTGGTCATACTACCTCTGGATTGGTACGAAAGTAACGCCCTCACCCACCTCAATGATACCTCCACTTACCAGCCTTGCCCCTTCATCCCCTTTCCCTTTATTGCTTCCCTCCTCTCCTCCCTTACCATCCAATTTTTGACGTTACTTGCTATAGATGGTAACTTTATCCTCTCGCCCCTTGACAAGCAACCAAAACCTTGCCCCATTTATTTCATCCCAAAACTGCACAAACCCTCCCTTGTCTCACGGTGTGTTTGCTCCTATAAAGGCTATATCTTTGAAAAAGCTTCCATTTGGCTTCACTTCAAACTTTTTCCTATCCTCCTCACCTTTAAACAAAATCTTAAAAACTCTCTCACCCTCATCCAGGACCTTAACAACCTCCCCCTCCCACCCAATACCCTACTCTTCACCTTGATGTTGAGGCCCTCTATCCTAGTATCCCGATCAACCATGGCTTAGCAGCCCTCAAAGCCTCCATTTCTATACATTTTGACCCTCTCAAAACCCACTTTATCCTCTCTCTCGCGGCGCTCGTCTTGTCGCACCACTACATTATTTTCAAAGGACAATTTTGGAAACAAATCAAAGGCCCCGCTATGGGCTCCAATTTCGCCGTAGTATATGCATGCCTCGTCTTATGCCATTTTGAAACCTCTTCTTCCCTTTTGAGCAGTCCTAACCTTCTCTACTTCAAGCGGTATGTAGATGATGCCTTTGGGCTATGGATTGGCTCTAAGATGTCCCTCACCTCTTGTCTGAATGATTATGGGAAACCGCTTCAAGATCACATTAAACTCTCTAGCCACATCTCTCCCAACCATGCCACTATCCTCGACATAGGATTTTTTAAAGGAACAAAGTTTGCCTTCTCAAGCCTTTGGACTCTCGATTTTTTCAAGGAACAAAGTTTGCCTTCTCAAGCCTTTTGGACTCTCTCTGCCATCAAAAACCCTTAAATGCTTATAACTACATCCCTTGGATCTCTTGGCACCCTACACACTTAAAAGTGGCTTTCATTATCGCTGAACTCAAAAGATTTATCATTAGCTATCGGCAACCTCTTCTACCAACGCCTTAGGGCGAAAGGATACCCACAAGGTTTTCTTCATTATGTGATCAAAAAAGTCACCTATCAGAATTGCACCTCCCTCATGGAGCCCACACTCCGATTTAAAAAACCACCCCCCATAACCTTCAAGTTACCTTTCACTCCTTCCACAAGAAGGCTATCACCCTCCCTTTATATCAACAACCCTATCGCTTCGGCTTGCCAGTACAACCTCTCACTCTCGCTTCTACCTAGACCCACCATTTGCTGGACCTCTGGACCCAACCTCGATAACCTGCTTGTACATACCTTGCACCACCCCGGAAGACTCACATAAATCTTTGAATGGGCTACATGTTTTCCTTTTGGGGCTTGCCACACACCTTCGACAAATATGTCTTTGGAAATCTCTGTTTTTTGGATACCCCTACCCTTTAAGTAGTAGACTTTAGTGGTTGGGCCGCTCCCTCCCTTCCGCTTCATCCCTTATTTTGTTCACACCTTTTTTGGGCTATTCCCCCTTCCCTTCCCCTTCCCCCCCCCCCCCCCCCCCCGGGCGCTCCATACTCCTTTATTTCACCTTTCCCCTTTGCGCCCCCCCCCCCCCCTCGTAACACCACTCTTTACTCCCTCATTTTGGGAGCTTACCTCAGTTAACTAAAACCCCACCAATCCCTTATCTACCTCCTTCTACACCTCTTGTTAAATCATAAGCCAACTCTACCTAGTAATACACCTTTGGTCTACTAGCTCCATGAAAAATATAAAATGGCTATTAAAAAAAATCCTCTCCCCCCCCCCCCCCTTTTTACTTCCCTAAAACTTGACCTTTCTCTTCACCCTCGGGCCTCTATCCCCCCACTAACTTTGACATCAAATCACCATCATCTTCAAAGAACATAACTCTATTGGGACCATTTAACCAAACCAACTCTTCTACCCTAACTCTTTCCCTTGTACTTTTGTACACTACCATTAACTCCCTTGTTCCTAACTCTTCTACCCTAACTCTTCCCCTATGTACATTTGTACACTACCATTAACTCCCTTGTTTTCCCCCCCAAAATCCCACCTCAGGCTGCCCCTCTATAAACCCCCACTCACCTCCTTCACTTGTATATGAAAACTCACACCACTGATGAGCTCAGTATGAGCGAAATGCGTTTGGTGTTGTTTCCCCCACCTTTTTACCTTAATCTCCTTCTAATCTCTTTTGGTACCTATCTACGCTTTGGTCTCTCAATGTTTCACCCTTTTCTTGTTCCCCTACACTTGGAGTCGTTTCGCATGCTTACGTTTCTATGTGAAAGTTGCTTCAAAGCCAGAGGACATGCACGTAGTTGCTGCTGACTTTTATTGTGATTTACTGTCTGCAGAGCCCCAGTCAGAGCGTGAGGATGCATGCAAAGAGCAGGTATGGGCACAGATGCCTTGTCTTGTGACTGAGGAGATGCGCCAGAGGCTTGAGCTGCCTCTACAGCTAGAGGAGCTACACACGGCTCATAGTGCACTCGCTCGTGATAGCTGTCCAGGTGAGGATGGCTCGACTCCCAGCTTTTTCTTGGAGTAGTGGGACTTGCTTGGCTCAGATCTCTGTAGTGCTTTTCAGTACATCCTGCACACAGGTGAGATGCCTGGCAGCATGAGTGAGGGCCTGATCTACCTCATTCCCAAGGAGGGTGGCTCCTTGGATGAGATTCAACAGTGGCGCCCCATCACCATCCTCGACTCAGCCTACAAAATTCTTGCCAAGGCTCTGAGTTTGAGGATTCAGCCACTTCTAGAGAGCCTTATACATGGGACTCAGACAGGTTTTGTCAAGGAGCGTAGTATCCTTGACAACATCTTTACTTTTTGGGAGGCTTCCACCCTCGCGCGGCTCTCTGGTGAGGATTTGGTGATTCTTCTTCTCGATTTTGAGAAGGCCTACGACAGAGTTGATTGGGATTTTCTGGAGGGCACTCTACGCAGGATGGGCTTCTCAGATGCTTTGATCAGAGGGGTGTCAGTTTTGTACATACGGCACATAGTTAGGTGCTTTTGTCAGGAGGTATAGGTGATCGCTTCATGCTCACATGTTGGGTCAGACATGGCTGCCTCTTGCCCCCTTCCTCTTTCTGTTCTATGCTGAGGCAATGAGTAGGTTTTTGGTTTCACAGCAGGTTGGCTTACGTGGCTTAGCGCTCT
Source organism: Adiantum capillus-veneris (assembly GCF_014529385.1). Lineage (NCBI taxonomy): Eukaryota > Viridiplantae > Streptophyta > Polypodiopsida > Polypodiales > Pteridaceae > Adiantum > Adiantum capillus-veneris. The sequence goes on from NC_140931.1 coordinate 181,582,436, forward strand.
CTATTTGGGGAGATGAGCTACTGGACGTTGAGTTTGCAGACGACTCAGCCTTGTACTTGGATGGCCAGGAGGCCAACCTACACAGGTGTGAGCAGGCCCTTGAGGCTTTCTGTTGTGCATCTGACGCACTGATCAACTGGAGAAAGACAGTGGGTTTCTCGGTTGATAGTGCTCCTACGTCCGATTGGATGCTAGGTGAGGGTTTTAGGTGGATTCCCCCAGGGACTGCAGTTCGGTACCTGGGTTGTCAGGTTGGTTTGGACTTGTCTCCCAAGCAACAGATTGCTCCCCTCCTCCTGTCTATCAGGAGGAAGTTGTTACATTGGAGCTCTGCACGACTTTCTCTGGCAGGCAGAGTTGTAGTGGCCAACCAGGTGTTGTTGGCTACTATGTGGTACATCAGTTCTTGTTGGATCTTCTCGAGTTCTTGTATCTGCCAGGTAGAGAGGCTGATTTGGAGCTTCCTTTGGTCAGGGCGCGACACTCAAATAGCCCCGGCCAAAGTGGCATGGCAGGTCATCATTCTTCCTTGTTCTCAGGGAGGATTGGGGATCATAGACCCAGCACAGCAGAGCAGAGCCCTTCTTGGGAAGTTCATCGTCAGAGGACTTCTTCCAGGAGAGGAGCCCTGGAAGGAGTTCTTGCTTTAGCGGCTTAGTGCTAGGGTGTCTCAGGCTGGAGGCCCCCGGCGACCCTCGACTCGATGGATTTTCACAGAGATGTGCAGAGTTGGCTTGAGTAGGAGGCTAGAGAATTGCGTCAGCCTACTTGCACGGAGGAGCGCTTGAGACAGTCCCTTGTTTGGAACCCCATGGTTAGCACTCAGAGAGGCCACTTGGTTGGTAGTCGGCCTCATGTTTCTTGGGGTCCCATGGCAGAGGGTCCAACACGCTCTCTAGGTGACTGGTTACAGCTTTCAGGCTTGTCAGAGGAGCTTCAGGGCATTCAGGCTTTCAGCTACAGGGCATGAGAGGGGTGTAGAGCATGTGTCATGACATCTCAGAGGCAGTACCAGCTGGTGGCTCACACCTCTCGAGTCAGCAGCACCCAGATGGATGGGAGCCTTCACGCGACTGGAGGTTCTCATCTTAGTTCGGGCTTGCTCAGAGACTATACCCTCCTTGTTTTTCGAGCTACAGGGTGGGGGACGCCTACACCGAGTTGCAGTAGAGGCCCCGCAGAGTGCTGTTTTCAGAGGATCCGTGTGGTGGGCATTTGTTGGGAGAACTTTGTCATAGATCCCGAGCCAGCAGCGCTTGAGACTGGCCGCTGGAGACTGTGGGCTTGGGAGAGCTGTCCACAGGCATGAGTACAGTGGGATCCTGGAGAGTGGCTTTGGAGGGACCCTTTCTCCTCAGCAGACCATCGAGGCGTCCCTTTCTTTCAATACATTGTTCGATTGGGACGTCACATACTGGCAGCATAGAGAGAGGCTCGTCCTGCTGGCAGCACCTCATTGGCAGGAGGAGGGTCTCACAACTGAGTTCTTGGCAACTTTTTGGGAGAGGTTATGGGACTCCAGATAGCCAAGACGAGTCACTTTGTTCCAGTGGTGGCTGGTTGCACACAGAGCTACAACAGTAGGGATTTGGCTTGTACATTGTGGTCTCTCGGCCGCATGTGCAGCTTGTGACCATCTTGTGGAGAGTCAGCATCACTGTCTTTGGGACTGTCCTTTGGCACAGCAGGTGTGGCTTCGTGTCCTTCGGCTGATGCCAGCTCTTTCCACAGCTCAGCAGTACACTTGGGGGGCAGCTTCTTGGTCCACTCTCACGGGCCCGACACTTCAGTTTGAGCTATCTTCCACCAGCAGGATGATTTCGTCCGCTTTCAATGTCTCATCTATACCAAGATGCCCTGCATACGGTGGGACATGGCTTTCTATCATAACCTTATGCTACAATGTCCTAGTGACACATAGTCTTCCATGCATCATCATAAAACCATTCCTTAGGAGATAGTGCTCATGGCGTTGTCCATCTAACAATTGTTCAAAGATCCTTGCAAAATCTTCATCATTAGCATACTGATCCTTCATATCATCAAGCTCATGATGATAAGGAATTGACACAACTGAAATTTGTGGCTATCTTGACAATGCATCAGCCACACCATTCTTCTTGCCTTCCACATGCACAATTTGAAAGTGGAACATTGAGAGAATGTTTGCCAATCGCATATTTCTTTTCAGATAACTTTGACTGTGTCAAGAAGTATCGCAAGGTCTGATGATCTGTTTGGACAACAAAATGAGCACCTAGCAGGTAGTGTTTCCAACTTGAAAGTGCATGAATCACAGCTAGTAGCTCTTTCTCATAGATTTGCAAGATTCTACTTTCATAGCCCACTACCCGACCATCTTGCATTAACATTGCCCCAATACTATTGCCACACGCATCACACTCGACCATAAATGACTTCGACCATAAATGACTTCTTGAGGTTTGGTAAAAGAATTACTGGATCCAAAGTCATCTTTTCCTTCAAGAGATTAAAAGTGGAAATCTCTCTTTGGTTCCATTTGAAAGTGACCTCTTTCTTTTGCAAAGCATGTAGGGGTGAAGCAATCTCGGCAAAATTACGAATGAATCTTTTGTAGTAAGAACATAATCCCAAGAAGCTACGAACATCATGCACAATCTTCAAATCTGGCCATGTCTTGATTGCTTCAACCGATCTATTTGGACACCATCCTTTGACACTATGTGGCTTAGAAAGTGGATCTCTTCCAAGAAGAATTCACTTTTCTTGGGGTTGATGGGCAACCTGTGACTACGTAGCTCTTCGAACACAATGGTCAAGTGACGCCTATGCTTCTCTTCATTCTTCCAATAGACTATCATGTCATCAAAGAATGTGCCAACAAACTTTTGTTGTGGACGGAAAACCCGATCCATCATCCTGAACGTAGCAGGAGCATTTGTAAGACCAAATGGCATCACTAGAACTCATATAGACCAAATGTCCCTCTAAACGTAGTCTTGTGCACATCCTCTGGCCTGATAGGAATCTGATAGTATCCACTCTCAAGGTCTATTCTGCTGAAAAATGCCGCACCCTCTAGACGGTCAAGAATATCATCAATCCTTCGAATAGGAAACCTGTTCTTGATGGTATTCTTATTCAAGGCATGGTAATCAATACACATGCGCCAAGAGCCATCCTTCTTCTGCACTAGAAGCACTAGGGAGCAAAAGGGTGAAGAACTAGGTTGAATCAACCCTTTTTCTAGTAGCTCCTCTACTTGGCTCATAATCTCTATCTGCTGGCCGCACTAAACCTGAAGGGAGGTCTATTTGGTGGGCTACAACTTGGCACCAAATCTATTGCATGATCCTCAGGCCTCTCTGGCGCAACTGAGCGCATTTCTGTTCAAGAAAGTGGCAGCTTTACTAACCTTTGAAGCCTCAATAAAATCCCCCCCTGCATAGGCAGTATCAAACTGTTGGAGGAAAGTGAGGGCCTTTGTCTTGTCCTCAAATCTGTTGAAAGTATCAAACTTCATATCTGCCACACCTTCTTTGTATGGCTTTGGCTTGTTCAGCACTGCCAGATTATCATAAGGAAGTGTTTGCAACATGGGTACAGTGATAGGGATCATCTGTGCCCCTTGTCCACCAGGATCTTGGCTTCTTGGTGCCATATTTGCTTGCTGATTCGAAAAATCAGCAATACCAAAATTGCCCTGTGGCATCCAAACTGGCCCTGATTACACTGAAACCCTAACTGTAAACTGATATTACCATACATGGGGTTTGGCATCATGCCTTGCATACCCCCAAAGACGTTCCTTGCATGTACTGTTGATATCCAGGCGCATAAGCAACCATGCTTTGAAACACAGTTTCACTCCGGAAATACCCAGGATGTACTGTGGGTGGTGGAAATACCTGATGCATAGCCTGGAAGGTAGTTCTGTGCCCATTTAAACCAATATTTGGACTTCGAAAGGTGGCTGGCTGAACTGGTATATAGCCTGTGGAATTGGCATCCGAACCACCTGTTCGTGGATAGAAAAAGTTTGCCTTGGAGCCTCAACTCACTCCGCAACATGCGAATGCTCCCTGCCTTGTGGAGACACATAAGGGACCTGGGCTTAAGCCTCAACGGGCTCTACTGGCTGAGAAAGTTGCCTTGCTTGATGTGACATTGGTGGAGCTTGCAAAAACTCCATAAACCTTGGGTTCTGCACCAATCGAGTGAACACATTCACAACAACAACCAATTGTGTCCTGAACACATCCTCGTCTAGCTACCCAGTCATTAACCCTTGAACTTGTGGGGCATTCACATCAACAAAAGGTACAAACAGTGGTGGCCGTGAACTCTTGCCAACCTCGTACGTTGGAGAAACAGCCCGTCTGTCTTGTAAAGAGGAACCCTCTTCTCTGCTGTCATTCTTCTTGACAACCATAATGGAATTCCAAGTTTGTGTACTTTGTTTCTTCGTCGAAAAACCGACCAAGGCTCACTTCTTGAGGAAAAAGTGATACTGTTCTGGCAACGGAACCATGAAACCGGCCTGAAGCCTCACTAATGGGCGGTAAACTTTGGCTTTCACCTGATCAATACTTTATTTGGCGCCAAAACCTCTGTAGGTCAAAAGTACACGTCTAGGACACTTTCCGTTGCATTTTGGAAGCTTTCCGATGAGTTGCAGGTCAATTTCAGCATGCTGCAATTCCCTGTTTTGGTCATTGTGAGGGGCCCAAAGCCCTGTATAAGCAGCCCAAGGCTTTCCCAAGGCTCCCCTGGTGTTAGCTTGTAGTTTAGGTGCGAAACCCTAAACCTGCAAATAAACACAGCAGGCTGTAATTTTGTGTTTTCAATCGTTTTGAGTAGAGTGAACACGTCTACCCGCGTCTCTAGAGCTCCCGCACGCAATGGGACAGTTCCTCTTTGAATCGGACGAGTTTTCACGCGCGAAAACTCTCCGTTTTCGCAATCATTGGCAATAGAACTGTGCATAATTGTGGGGTAATAATGCCTTGGCAAACGCGCATAAAACCCCAGAACTGTACATGGTCATCTGAGAAACCCAACTAGTGGGGCATTACCATATGTGCAAAGGGGAGAGATAGATGCACGAGAGCAAATCATCGTGTTACATGAGACAAGGGAGCAGACAGGCTTTCATTAAAGCTATGATCACGTGCACCCACTACTCACACGCACATTGTAGTTCACAATGAGCTCCAAAATCAGTCCCCCACTCAAATTTGGGCACCCCACTCTTGGGATGAGGTTTCTGGAGTGTGTGTTGGCTTGCAGGTTGCTCTCCTACTGCCATGTGTCAAGTTTGTTCCTTTTGGTTTAATTCCTAGTACCCACCAACTTATAAAGTCCTATCGTGGGGCCTAAATGACTAACTGAGCCTAGCTAATTTTCTACTTGTCGGATTCCAGTGCCGATTGGCCCAACCATCTCGTGGCTACCTGGCCTTCAGTGTTGCAAGTGAAACTCTCAGCCATTGGCCCTTTCACACTGGCCATACAATGTTCGGTCTTGACTTAAAAAATAGGGTCTCAAAAATTAAATAAAAATCAAGAGAAGGAAACCAACAAATAAGGTTAGTGTTTGTCAAGTCTCGTGACGGTGCCCCTGCTGTGGGACTGCACGTGGAGAATTTGCCATGACAGCTCAAGGAGTTCTTGGACGAGTTTTCACTTAGAGGTTGCTTTTCTTGCCTGAAGGAGTAGATGATGTTTTGTACATGAGTTTCACAGACCAAGGTCAAGAAGGCTTTTACAGAAGTCTCAAGACGGGCACAATAGAGAAGCATTGACACAAGCATTGACACAATTTACTATTAAAAGAAGGTGATTGGGTGCTTTTGAAGTTTGTGAAGGCCAAATTGAAAAGATTAAGGTAAAGGAGAAGGTTTATTCAAAGCTAACTATGGGCCCTTCCAAGTCTCGGAAAAGATCAATGAGGTGTTGTTTAGACTTAGCTGCCAGATACTTGGAGGATTCACTATGTAGTTCATGTGAGTCTACTAGGACCTTTCAAGGATTAGGTACCGGAGGATATGGAGCCAAAGGCAACATGAAGGAGAAGAAATAGAGAAAATTCTTTTTCCTAAGTAGAGCCTAGTGTACAAGGAACAAAAAGTAAAGGATAAGCTAATCCGGAAATACTTAGTCAAGTTCAAAAAGTGCCTTTCTCTTGATGCATAGTGGATGGAGGAGGAAGACGTTGTGGATACTCCTCAGTTGTTAGAGCTTTACTTTGACCCTTTTGGAATAGTCGAACTATTCCAAAAGTGCACGTTGATTCAATAGGTCGAGTCTAGTAAGGTGCACGTTGCACAAGAGATGAACCGCTCCACTTCTTTGTAAAAAATTCACAACAGATTGAGATAGAGTCTTTTGTCTCTGACATTTGGGGGTATTGATGTGCTGATAGTACTCTTCTTGGTGACCACTATATGATAGGTACATAGATTGTTTACCTTGCACTTTCCTTTAAGGGTGAATCTCAGCTTATCTTGGATTCATCCACGTATATGTTTACCATGAAGTGTTATGTTGGTCTTGCAAATTTTGGGTTTATTTGGTGAGTGTCTATAGCATTTTATCTTATTCACCAGTAGGGGTGATATTGATGATTGACATGATAAATTTAGTGCATCTCCACATTTGTTTGAGGTCGGCAAGACCTGGATGTGATGGCTAAATGCTTCATTGGGATCACTAGTTGTGTCTAAGGTCTCAATGGGAACTAAGACATGAATGTTATTTATTATGTGCTGATTGTGCCAGTGCATTCCTTGACATTGTACTTTGGGCAATTACTCTTCTTTTAAGGAAGGGGAGGGGGGAGGTATATGTCACAAAGTGATGATGTGGCATTGCATGATGGGACGTCAAGCATAGTTACAAGGAATGGCCATTCTCCATTCCTCATTCCCATTCCAATTTCCTGTGTCGTGTTTTAGACGTAGGTATCCATAACAGGGAATGGCATCTCATGCCTCTTGCAGTTCCCCGTTCCAATTTCCCGTTCTAGGTAAATACGACCTGAAGACATGAGCATGAGTGACGCTAGAGCTGGACCCAAACAAAGGATGTGTCTCTGAGCTTGGTGATGTGGAGTCCGTGCGGGATGCAAATTGCGGGGCTGCTAACAGGGCGGTAGGGTTGTGCTGATGGCTGTGGCAGTAGGACCCTGTTGACGTGGGGGGTGGCTTTTTGCAGAGTTATGAAAGTGTTGACTTTGTAGAGCGACCCTGCGAGAGTATTCATTCAAAGATCAATTATAAAGACGTACTACAGTCTACAGGGGGCGTCTACTGTACGGGCCACCGCATCTGAATACCTCACAGTGTCTCGTCTCCAATGTTTCAGTTTTCTTTCAGTTCCAGTACTCGTTGTTTCAGTTCAGTTCACTGCCTACTGCCTTGTTAGTGGCTTGCTGGTTACAAAGGACAAAGTGGCTGACATTATGAGACCAATCAATCACTAGGTTCAGCGATCCTGAGCAAGGGCAAAAAAACAATCATTAGAATCTGCTTTTGGCCATTGCCAGGAAGGAGGAATTTCTTTCAGTCCACCAAATCAGTCTATGCGGATGTGACTCGCTACAAGACAAAGGAGCCAAGTAAACGTTACGATAGGAACAACAAGATAGGAATAATGGCAAAAAACAGCATGTCTTTAGGAAAGAAAGGCAGAAATCGAGGAACAGAAAGAAAGGCTACTTTAGACTGCTTTTTCACCTCCCTTTTGAATCTTGATGCTGAAGGAATTGAACCTACCAACTGCCTACCCATTGAGTTATAAAAAGGCCCTCCAGAATCAAGCCACTTTTGTTTAAAGGGGGTATCTGGGAATTAAAAGAGCGTGTGTGGCTGCGTGGTGATCGATGAAGCTTTGCATTTCTGAATGAAATGTTTTGTGATGACGCTGCTTTTGAAAGCTTTTCGGGTATTCCTAATATCCAGAATGGCTGTTTCCCAACTGTTTGTATCCAAACATAGTGTGTGAGACCATTAGAGAAGGGAAGGATCATTTTTGAAGCAAGCAATAGACATTGCAAGGTGGGCTCTTGAAAATCTAAGCTGTTGATGATGAAATCAGTAAACTGAATCACATGCAGATGCTAAGGTGGTAGGCTAACCTTTGTTGAATAAATAGGGCTGTCGACTTGCTGAAAAGAACCTTTGATTGGATGCAGTGGTTCAAAAGCAGCGTTCCAAAGTTTGGAAATTAGGACAAGAACGAAGACTTATCTTACAGCATTGTTTTTGATAAAGTGAGAGCTGAGAAAGAAAGGTCTCTGCATATTTGGGATGGGGATTTTGATAATGTGCTATCAACTGCAAGTGTATCTCCGAAAAGCAGTGTAGAAACTGGTAACAAGACATCTGCTGAGAGTATTTTTCCTGTCAAAGGCAGAGGTAAGAAGGAGAAGGTTTTGCATCCAGCCGAAGAAAACAGAAACTCTGCACCCTCGCACCAGAGTGCTTTCAGGAATTCTGAAGAGACAGCTGAGAAAGGAACAGCTCACAATAAGAATGGGACAACTGATGTGGGATATAGCAGTCCAACATTTTCATCTTGGCAAGCGGCTGTTTTGAGGGACCACCAAAATATAGTATCTCAGCAATATTTGAATCACCTACAAGCTAATCCACAGAATCTGTTGGGTGCACCTACCTACAACCCTCTGCTTGTGTCTGGTGTCCCTTCAAGGCAACTGAAGCAATTTGGAGCAATCAAGGAAAGACAGGGTCCTGATGAAGACGGTAAGGGGTGCCAGGGAAGACCGCACACAAAAACACTGGGCTCAGGGAGGCATATTGATCAAGAAGATTCCAAGGCAAGGAGTTCCCACGAGAGCTTTGATATGGTGAGTTTTGCATTGATAAGTTGTTAGATTGTGGGGTGTAAAATTTTGCTCTGGGGTGTTGTTTGTTTCATTATAGCAAGGGAATCCAACTGTGCCAAAGTTTGGCGATTGGGAACATGGAGATGGATTCACTACAATTTTCAACAACATGCGGAAAGAGAGAAGCTCAAAAAATACACCTAGGCCCACTGTAGGAGTTGCTGCGTTACAGATGGAGGAAGACCTTTACAAGGGTTCTCAACAGATCAAGCATCGAAGGGTGAGTGCTTCTCTTTCTGATTAGATCATGGAACAAGATGTGTAACTTGTGTACTACTGCAAGAGGTTTTTTTTTTTTTTTTTTTCTTGTAAAATTTATGAGGCTTACTGGAATGTTATTTTACTGCATGCAGAGCTGGCTGTCTATTATATGCTGTTTCAAATCTCATATGTAGGGCTATGTGTTGAAGCTGTGGAGAAAGTGCAGTACAAATAACCAGGGTATTTTGTATAGGTGTAATTGGAAGGGGTACTGATGGTGGCTAGCTAATAAGAATATCACTGTTGTTGTACATACAAGTACTTTTGCGGGGCATATGTAATATTATTCAAACAACTTGTAGCGATAACTATGCATTCTTTTGGACAGACCCTAATTTTGGGTTGGATCCACAAGGGCTAGTTGTTGATGGGAAAGAGAACTGCTTGGAGGTCTGAATATCCAAAGCGCGTCTCCTTGCTAGCAGCTATACCAAAGATGTTACTCATATCTGGCCACGCAACAACTAACAACAAGTTAAAACTCCTCAAGTAGCTTTTCAGTTGGGGAGATGGAAAGCTTACAAGTATTTGCAAAAGCAAGGTATTTGAGAGAGAGAGAGAGAGAGAGAGAGAGAGAGAGAGAGAGAGAGGCAAAAGCTCAGATTATTGGCAAGAGACTTGGGAACATGAATTCAAGGGTGGTTGTGGAGTCAGAGGGTCATGTCCCTAATGTGAACAATGAACCTAGGAAACGGAAGGCATTTGAACCTATATAAGAGCTCAGTATATGTCAATAGATATGGAAAGTGTAGGGCTCATGGATTGGAGGGTAGCTTCAAGGCTTTGAGCACAAATCGAGAAGTGGAATGATTATATCAATGTTGCTTTGTCATTAATAAGTGAGAAATCATGCTTAAAGGTGCAATCTCTAGTTCAAACCTGGCAAATTACATTGAACATTTGAGAATTCAGAGAGTGACATTTCCACATTATAAGAAGAAAAGTCTCCAATGTGTGCAGTTGACGAGAAGATAAGTTGATAGCAAAGGCTAAGGCGGTACATTGTAGATGTGTGGTAAGCAGCACTCTCTCGTGAATTCTATCATCATTTGATAGAATTTGATCTACCACAAGCAATACTTTCCAAAGTATCACACCGATGGCCCAGCAATAATGCCAACCCGAACACATGGGAAAGTGCTAGCACATTGTCATATCCACAATGGCAAGACCACTATGTTGTCACCACATGTTTCGATAATGATCAAGACATTTGTTAGATGACATCAATACAATAAGTCGTAGGTAGCCTACCGAATTGCATGGGTTATCTAATAGAATGTTTACGTTGATCGCTTCCTAACACTCTTGACTTACAATCTTGCATCTCGCAAATGGACATAAGGTACATGTCATGTTTGTAGTTGCCATTTTGAAAGCAAAGATATCCCAACATATCTGACTTTGAGCAATGGCTCTTTTATTTTAGAAAGGCCAACAACTTGGTTGGCTTGGGTAGGCCCTTCAATGTTGTAGGTATGTCAAGGCCTATATACAGATTTTAATCATCCTTCTAGCGTGTTTGTGGATCCATGATCCCAAAAATCATGGAATGTTCATGATCATGGTCTCCCTCTCACTCATCACACACCTCGTATTTTTTTACTTTTATGCTTTCAATAGTTTTTGCACTCTCCATGGTGCTTTACAGACCAAGGGGTCATGAAAGCTACTCACACTTTGGTGCTTGCAGAGTCATGATAGAAGTGTGTCTGGTTACCGGATCATTGCATGCAAAGGCATAAAAGTGGATAGTAGCTTTCGTGTGTGTTGGTGTCACTCACTAGAATTTTTGGTCATGGCCTATGCAAAGCCAAGTGAATCGGATCATGATTTTCATAGATATGATTCACATTGGCATCTTTGCTAGCTTTATAGTGCTTTTGGAAGATAGGCAAAGGGTTCTTTTTTGCATGAACTTCAGCAAATGGTGTGTGAATGTGTGTGTGTGTGTGTGTGTGTGTGTGTGTGTGTGTGTGTGAGAGAGAGAGAGAGAGAGAGAGAGAGAGAGAGAGCAGCACAAGATGCTCATGCTCCACAAGAACATTTTGACTTTTGCGTAAGATGTGGATGTAGAGACCATCCAAATTGGCCAAGTCGTGCAAAAGGTTGGATGATATCGGTGACCCATACGATCATGTAACCAACTATTGACAAATTCTATTTGTGAAAGGTGCACCTGAAAGGATTTGATATCATTATCATGGGCTATCCCTTAGTTGAGTTTTCAAATGCTCAAAACAAATGCACTCTATGACTTTGAGACCTTAGTCAAACATTTGACAGAGACACACCAAAACTCGGATTAAGCACATCCCATCCACTCAAGCCTTGAGCTTGACTCGAATTGAGCAACATATTATACCAAGCAAAGTGAGGCTAACCTCTTGTTTCCTAAAATTCTTCCAAATCAAGAGCTTCATGCTCATTTAAATGGCAAAACGCATGCCAAGGAATGGAGGCTAATCTTTTGTTTCCTAAAATTCTTTTAAATCAAGAGCTTCATGCTCATTTAAATGGCAAAAAGCATGCGGTGTGTAATGTCGATGTAAATTAGAGTGAGATATAGACTTAGGGAACTTGAGAGAAAAATTGAATGGCTGAAGAGTGGTCCAATAGCATTGCAGGAGAATTCAAGTGTCTACTATGAAGATGCTAAGTTCAAGTGGCGCCAATGTCAAGAAAGTGGCGCCAATTGTATGAGGTTAGATTAGATTTGCACTTAATTAGTGTACATTTAGCTTTGCATGAGTTTAGCTCTTGAAAGTCACGTCATTAATTGTGTGCTGGAGTGGTTCTCTCCATTGGATCTTCACCAAACCTTCAAGCACTTGAACTGGAGCTCGTTCGCCCTCTTAATCCAAGCTTTCCATCAAAGGTCGTGTAGGTCTTGTGCCTATTTTGCACTACAAAACAGAGTTTAAAAAGGAACACACAAGGCCATGCACGAGGGCGGGGCTACATCCCTTGGCAAGGTTGTAGATGGTGTTTATGGGGCAGGTAGTTGTTGTCACATTCATATTTGCTGCAAGAGAGGGCCGTCTAGTGCAATGAGATGCATGCACAAGGGGTCGGGTTCTAATGACCACAACTATGATGATTTGAGCCAAGGAAAAATTTCACTTAAGGCATTCTAAGTATTCATTGTTACTAAAAGTGGCTCTCAAATTTCTACACGTTGCAAGACAACCTAATAATTGCGAAAATCATTTAGAGAGGTCATTTTATTGAGATCTATTGAGTCAAGAAGAGCTGAAGTCGGTTAACCTTGCTTAAACCAGAAGTCAAGTTCTATTCGAGATTCTTGGGAAATTTCTTACCCTTAATAGCAATTACTTTATAATTGCTTAATATTTCCACATAAACAAAGAGCTTTATCTTCAATGATTATGTGCACATGCAAGAGATTCGTGTCCATAGTCAATAATGCAAGAATGCACTGTTTTAAACCTTGACATTGCTTTCACGTGGCCTTTCAGCCATATGAGCTTGAGTGAGAATTGAAAAGAGTCTCTCCTAATTGCATCATACATTACTTCTCAAAGAAACCATTGAGAACTAAGAAGTAATGTTTGCAAACAAATTCAAAACAAGGTGTGACAATAAAACTTGCACGCAACCTAAAATTTCATGTTTGCCTATTCCACGGTATAGCCAAAAGAACCAAGATTAATGTAGCAAGTAGCATGACATCAAAAGCTACACAAAATGAAAAGCATGTATTGTGGCTCAATTTGTTGATCATTTTGGCAAAAAAATTTGATACTCACACTCTAGATGGAGATCGTACATAACATAATCTTCCACATAAAAAAATAATATGAAAACAAAAAAGGCACGTCAAGGATTCTTATAAAAATTCTATACATAATAAAAAATCAATATGTGACAAAATTTTGCCTTGGTTCCTCTACTATGATGTTCGAACATGAAATGCATACACCTTCAAAATCTTTCAAAGAGCGTTGGTCTTCAAGATTTTTCACTACTCAATCATACAAAACCTCAAACAAGCTAGAAGATTTTGTTTCATTTCAACTCGCAATTCTCTTCATAATATACAAAATTATTATTCATAAATTCAACTTATAAAATGGCTAGCAATGAAAACACTCTCAAAGAAAGTGACAAAAAATCGAAGATTTAAAGTCCATTGTCCTCATCACACCACCATTTCTTATTTTTTAGTCCAAAAGTCAAAATTCTTGTACTGTGTGATCATATCATGCAACAAAACATTGTCGAACTCCTTGGTTCTATAATGTATCTATGCTAGTTGGGGAGATTTTTGTTTCAACAATTTCCACGCTACACCATTGCTATACTTTTGAATGTTGAATCCCTAATGGATGCGGCTACAAACTCAGTCCCTGTCCTTGTTTTATGATTGATGTTCTCATTATTGTCATAGCTGTTGTCCTCTAGGATGTCAAACTTCTATTGTACCTACATCTAGGTTAAGCCCTCCATCACCAAAACTTGCGTGTGAGCAGATTTGGTGCGAATACTATCTTCTCCCACTTATCGTTGTATTATGTTATTGAAGACATGAACATCGTAGAACATAATCAATATTTTTACATAGATCGGTTTAGTTACTCAGCTAAATAGTTCATTTTTTATTCATTTTAACGACACATGATAATGCACCATAGTCACATACTCAAGCAAATCGATTTTTTTCTTGTTGAATATCAAGTCGAACATGGAAATTTTCACATGCCTCATCAATTGGAGATTAATAGCCTCATCCAAAAGACTTGTTTGAAACAACATCAGATCACGATCAAATATACTGTATGGCCTTACACTCGTGCCTTATACTCAACGATGCACTGACAATTTGTAAGAAGAGGATGACTCAAATGAAAGATTGTCTACTTTAAAAGTGCCACGATAAATCCTCTGGGAATCAAATGTGCTTTTATGGGACCAAAATGAGTTTAAATGCGTATTGAATACCTCCAAAATTTTGTGAGAATGTGGGCTAGAAGAGAGATGTGGTCTAGCTTGAGTGTTGCCTGATGACCATTATCCACATAAACACACTTCTTAAAAAGAGGTGGTAGAGTCTCCTTATGAAGAAAGTGAGTAGTACATAACTAAAAGAAAGGTCAAAAGTGGATGAACTGCAAGAAGGAGACTTAGTGAGACTATATTTGGAATGCCTCATGATAGAGAGGGGATCTCAAAAAAGACTTTCAAAATAGAGATAATTTTGTAACAACATGGGATCTTGATCAAATATACCTACAAAGTCAAATAGAGAAGAAGAAAAAAGTCGTGAAAAAGAACTACATTCCACATTCGCTATTGAATTTCAAGCTTACCTAACATGCATATAGTTTCACCTAAGAAGGTGGGAGAGACCTTGAAGAAATGCATGTTGACATAGCAACTACACCCACATTATGAGCATGCACATGATTCACCAATAAAAATTGAGCGGAATCTTAACAAAATCCATGGTGGCAAAAGCACTTTTACTATTACAACTTATATGCTGAAAATGCATTTAAAAGGCAACAAAAGCCATGTGTGCCACATAATCCAACAAGCTACGCATAAAGAGATTCAACTTAGATAAATTGCTAGTTATTAAAAAAACATGGTTATTGATAAAACCTTTCAAAAGTAGCATCCTTCTCACTAAATAAGCCACCTATGCCACACAAGTTGCCTTTACATTGTGTCTACAACATCACATTAGATACCTAGTCTCTCAAAAAGCATGTTATTGTGTTTCACTAAGAAGGTACTTGATACACTTCAAGAAATGACCAAAATCACTCCCATGCCCGCGTACAAGACCTATGGCCACATATAAACTTTATAAAATATTAGCAACCACCTTTCTACAACAAACGACCTTCGGCAATTATTCACTTGTGGAATGAAACACAATGAATACCCGCATTTCAAAAATAAGTGATCCTTGCCTCTTGATTGATGTCCTCCTTTCTGCATAACTTGCAAAAAGATTCTAACAATTGCAATAGAATCTTGTACTTAACAAATAAAGAACTTGTCTCAAAGTTTCAACATTATCGATTTTTAAAATAAACCTAAAATGTAAAACTTTTCAAAAAAGAAAACACATGTGAAGATTACTTTTAAAAGAGGGAAAATTTTGTGGATGGTAGATACTAGGGTCCATGGTAAAAAGGAGATAAAAAATTACGTTAGTGGTAATAACAGCGATAATAATCGCGGCAATGGTTTGCCAGCAATATCGAAAATATATACTCTTAGCCAATAAGTCATATGTAAAGCATAATTGCTTAGACACCATTATTAGATAAATATATGCTAAAGTGGAACAACGATATTGATGATAATCAATTCTATGTAGTGAAAACTCGACAAAAAGATCGACAACTCAACTATCGTGATAAATGTTTGATATAATTTTGTATATGGTTTTATGTTTATTAATTGTGCTTATATAATTATGCCAGTTTGTGTATGTATTCCAAAGGACTTACCTTTTAAATAGCAAGAAATTTCTTTTTAAAAAAATCATAGAACGGAGTCGTGTATGGTTCCAAAAACAAGTTTTCCCGAACACTTGAAGCAAACAACAATAGACTGAAAATATATTAAAAATTTTAGTATGTTTGAGCAGAATGCTTAATAGTTTAACTTGAAGGTCATTTTTCAATGCTCACAAAGAGGAAAGAACACAAAAAAAAAAACAATCGAAAGAGATCAGGGAGAGACACAAATAGATCTAGAGGGTTGTGCATGAGAGGGAAGCTATGAGTGTTGGGCATATACAAAGCTCTTGAGTGTGTAAGAGGGAAGCTCTTATGAGAGGGAGAAAAACACAATGAAAGGAGGAGTAGTATTGTATTGGCTGTGAGTCTTTTTGCGAGAGCGAAGAAAGGAATATCACATTTCAATAGGTATGGATGAGTCACTCTCTATTTTGACATTGCTAGTGCATAAAAACTTTAGCCAATTATGTGTTGGTTTTCTTGTATACATTTCTTGTGAGAGGAGGTACCAATGAGTTATTTCCTCTATTTTGAATTGCTAGTGCAACATAACTTGTAGACAATTTCGTGTTAATTTATGTATGCTTTGCTTGTGACAGTATGTGTTTAAATTATGGAGGGATCACTCTCTCTATTTCAAGATTGCTAGTGGATTCTAGCTGGTTGTGAAAATTTGTGGATAGTTTAGTGTTTATTTCCTTTCCTGTGTTGAGTATTAGGTGTAGGTTGTATTCGTTCATGAGCCAACTTAGTCTGTCTTTTTTCTATGACATTTAATCTAGAAAATATTAGTACTTACAGCTATATCCACATGATTGTATCGTCTCAAGTCTCATGAATGAAGCATACGATTGAGATCTAATCTTGAACTCAATAATTGGATTTCAATCTATTTGTGATGAACATCGTGCTTCTGTGAAGATGCATGATAAACTCCTAAGATACCTATTCAAAGGAATATGTGCATCAAAAGGAAAGCATTCCACATTTGGAATGCAAATGAATCCACTAGATTCTCTCTTGCTTCAAAAGTCCATGGACTAGGATGGAAAACTTAATGGCACGCAAGTTCCTTGCAAGTGGTCAACCATTATAGTGTTATATAAAGAGATGGGAATAGTCCCACTTGGCTAATGGAATTCATGTCTTGGGGATGAGGACATTACACATGCTCCTCTCATATTTAAACCAAGCTTGGAGGATGAGCGAGACAAAAAAGATGCACTTGTGTCATTGTCACTAGGAAAGGAATGGACTCATTTTTGGGCCTTTTAGCTCTAGTGAGAGAATGCTCCTTAGCCAATAGGAAGAAGGATAACGTTACATTGAAAAAACCTTTTTTCTCATTTTGAAATGTCCATGAAAACCATTTTGGTGAAATTGTCACTATCATCAGAAAAGTAAGGCGCTTGATAATGACATCTTGCACAAGCGCCGAACGCCTTTTTATGACCCACTGTTGCTATCCTATAAAGTGAAGTACTTGTACTTGTGCATCTCACACAAGTATCAATCACTTTTTTATGAAGTACTCGCAATTTAAATTCGAATAGATCGTACTTGATAGGTACTATTTAAAACTATGAAGGAGTCAGAACCAAGCGATCAGAGGCCCTTGAGTGGTCTCTGGGACCTCTATTGCTTGGTTCTGACCTCATGAGGCCCTAGGATTAAGATATAGCAGAGGCCCTAGGCTTAAAAATGCTATATCTTGAGCTAGAGACCTATTTTAAAGAGCTATCCTAAGGTTTTTGAACGTTCCGGATGCATCCGTGGTATTATTTTTGTATATTAAAAACAACTCTTATGTGTTTTCTCTCGTCGCACATCACATCACTCATTAAGATTCACAGACATGGATTTTTGTGTACACTTAAGTTGGGCTCTCGAAAAGCATTCTGTACGAGCATGCATTTAAGTGATTCAACAAACTTTTACGTATGTACTATGAGAAATAGAATTCCAAAAAAACACTTTTGCATTTTTCATAATTACCTCTCTCTATGTTGAGTTGGCGTTTCTTATAGGGCTCAAAATTGAGTCCAAGTTTCTCCTAATGATAGACATGCATCTTGCAAGGTTGCTTCTATCTGATCGAAATATATGATGTGAAAGAAGTTCCTTTTACAACAAAGGAAAAAAGACATAATGTTTTTTCATGAAACTGGCAAGTGTGTAGACTTGGAGAATCATATGTACACACAATTGCATGAAGACACAATTGGAGAGAGGTAGAGAGAAACATACACACCTCCAACACTAGAGTGTGATGCATGCATGTGTGAGAGAGAGTGAAAGCAAAGGTGAACATCACTAGATAGTGGAAAAGGCTATTCCCCCCACATGGGTCCCTCAATGAACCAATGTGAATCTATATATAAATTTTAAAAGTCTTGCAAAGCTCGAGAGAGAGAGTTTATAAATAGAGATAATAACATAGCTTTACCTGTAAGCATCTGACATCCACCATTGGATCTTGAGGGATAATTCAATGATAG
Source organism: Adiantum capillus-veneris (assembly GCF_014529385.1). Taxonomy (NCBI): domain Eukaryota; kingdom Viridiplantae; phylum Streptophyta; class Polypodiopsida; order Polypodiales; family Pteridaceae; genus Adiantum; species Adiantum capillus-veneris. The sequence goes on from NC_140931.1 coordinate 181,600,581, forward strand.
AGATTAATTTTTACATGTCAACCATATAATAAATACATATCAGTGTATCATAAACAAATACCATTTCATACCCCTTCATTAAGAAAGCAACTTCCCTCAATCGCTATGTTATTATCCTACAATTCATAACTTTTCAAGGCACTCCATGCTAGGGTTAGACAGGTTTGATGTAGGATTGTGCTACATTAGGGCTTGTGTAGAAAACACACTAAAATTGCCCCATGTCAAAAGAAAATTGGGGGTTCCATTCTACAAAAAGGAACAAAAGACAACCTTTAACCGAAACGTTGCACTCTAAAAATGTTGCTACACTATAAGCACCTACCCTAATCATCCCAAACTGAGCCAATAGACTAATAAAGGCAACATACTGCACTAAGATGCTCCATATGCACTTGTGAAGAACAATACTTCATCTTTTTGTGAAGTATTGTAAGAAGGCCATTGGTACAAAGTGGGTTTATAAGCTGAAACATAAGTCCGATGATAGTATTGATCGCTACAAAGCAAGGCTTGTTGCAACAGGTTATGTTGAGCAAAAGGACATTGATTATGAAGAAACTTTTGATCTCACTTGTGGCATGACTACTATTCATTTCAATTGTGCATTCGCAACTTACTTTGTATGGATGTGCATTAGTCATATGTTAAAGCCGATTTCTGACAGGTTTGAAGTTACCTCTACATGATGCTAGAGATCTTGAAGATGTTACCCTCTATCGAACAACTATTGGTTGCCTCATTTATGTATGCATTACAAGGCCCAATATTTAGTTTTAAGTCTTGCAAGTAAGCAGATTTATGCATAGGCCACAGTCTAATCATTGGCAGGCAGTTAAGAAGAATTTTCACTACTTGAGTGGAACTATGCATCTTGGGTTGTTCTAAGGGGGGATCATTGCCACTAGCCTTTACATACTTTCTTTGACTCTAATTGGGATGGTTGCTATGACACACGAGTATCCATGAGTGGTTTTTGTTTCATGCTCATCAGTTCATGCATATCTTGGTTGAGCAAGAAGCAAACTACTATGGCCACCTCTAGTTGTGAGGTTAAGTACAAGGTAGCTTTCACAACTACAATTGAGTGTGTGTGGCTCAAATGCCTTATGGATGATTTGGGAGTTGGTTGGCACTTTCATATACACTGACAGTTAGGGCATTTGTAGTTGTTCAGAACCTAGTTGTTCATGCTCGTGAAAAGCACATTGAGGTGCATTATCACTATGTCTAGAGAGATCAGCTTATTGGCTTAAATGCAAACACAAGATATCCCTGCGAATTTGTTCAAAAAGACATTGCTTCATGAAAAGTATGAAGATTTGTTCAAATATTTTGGATTGCTTCCCTTTGTGGACTAATCATGTGCATAGGGCATGACACTTTCCTATACTCTATGCGCCAACTCTCGTTCACATCGTCACTCCCAAGGGGGATTTGTGATAGTGCATATGGTAGTGATGTATATGAACACACTTAGAACCATCGATGCACACTTTTTTCCCTTACTAGGAGTTTTTTTTTTCATGCTTTGTATATACGCACATCTCTCTAGAGCTATCTCATCTTGTATTTGCACACGTACTAACACATTCTCCATTGTGTGCCTTGAGCTTCTTCTCCATCTCCAAAGCATGTATGCATTCCTACAACCCTAACCCCAACAAAGAACACATTGTAGCCTGCCTTTGTTTATTGCTATCATGGAAAATTCTTTCTAAGGAGTACTATGGTGCCAAATCTTCTCCTCTAGAACATGTAGCACATACGATTGGGTGAAAATTAATTAGCTTGATTGTTTAATGTCAAAAGCTTTTGATACTTATTAATGAATCTTTTTGTGTGAAGGTAATTGAGAGATTTTGGATAATATTTATGGCCTTGGCTCTCACAATGGCACATGGTGTTTTAAGCATGAGAGAGATAGTTCAAACTACTTGATCATATGGAGCAACTACAAATTGAATGATATATCTTATAGCAAATACCATAGTTGAGTTTTGTGAACTAAAATACACAAACCAGCTAAATATAGAGTAGGACGGTCTCAAAAGTTGGGAAAGAGATATGGTTTTTATACAGTCATACTTGAAATTCTATGGAAATCTCATTCATGGAGCAAGAGATAGGTGCTTTGAGATACATGAGAGATGTGCTTTTCATTTATCTTTTAAGAAGAAGGCTATCAATTTTTGGAATGCTTGTATTCGATTTTAACCATGCCCATGCCAAAGCATTATTAAGAAAAAGGGATTTTTTGTGTTTAGATTATCTATCCCTTGGAAACTACCAGTTGGGGTAAGGACATGTGGCCGCCCACCCGTGACTGACACCCTCCACCTTCTTATAGGGCAACACACACGCTCTCCTTCTAGTGTATTGTTTCCCTCAATTACTCTTTCCTTCTCTTCCCCTTCCCGCACACACATGCATGGGCACACCACCTCCCTCACAAGTGCTATCAGAGCGGGTTCAACAATCCTCTTCGCAACAGCCTTGGCATGCGTGAAGGTTTCCTATCAAGCTAAATGTTTGGAGAAGCAAGCAAAGGATTTTTTTGTTTTTCTCAAATCTGAAAAATAAATAAATTTTAAAAGCTTTTGGGGAGATCAATTTCAACAAAGTCTTGGAGGCTTTCTGCTTGCAAAGGTTGCAATATTCTTCAACCTTACTATATTAAGGCTTCTTTGTAAACAATTGAAAGGTGAAGCTTGGGAAAAATGGGGAACCTTGAACCTTTGGAATGCTAAGGCTTGGATGAATGAAGCAATGTTGGACTGCAACCTTGGACTGCAACCTTAGGAAATTTTGAATCTTGAATGCTAAAGCTTGGAGAACAGATCTAGGTGAAAGTTGTGCATGTACACACACACACACACACACACAATCTTTTGTGTGTGTGGGTTTTGCATCGGCAAGGGAGTGCAATAAGGTGAGCACATAGTCTGTTCAAAACACACACACACACACACACACACACACACACACACACACACACACACACACACACACACACACACACACACACACACGACCGAATTTCAAGGTTCAACATTGATTTGAGAGAGAGAGAGAGAGAGAGAGAGAGAGAGAGAGAGAGAGAGAGAGAGAGGATTGGACTCTCTCTTCCATTGGCTTCTTTGATTTTGACATCAACCTCGACAATAACATCGACCTCGAGCCCACTTTCTAGATTTTTGGCATTTTTTACATAGCGAGAGGGAGAAAGAGCGGCTTGGTTCTCCTCCAGCATAGTCACATTTTTTGGCACCATCTCCACCTTGACCTCTTGGGTACCTTCGACATCGATAGCCTTTCCCAAACTACCAGTGACACCGGGTCTCAATTTTTCCTCGACAACATAGAGGAAATTTTTCTCTCTGGCATCCAAATTCCAACACGCATCATTCAACACCCTTTTCTTCGATGCTTTTGGCACTCCTTCGGTGAGTGCATTGGCTTCAACGCATTTGACACTTCCGTTCAGATGCAAAAGATGATTGGATTCAGATCTACACTAACATACATGTTTCTCACAAGCTCATAACAAACTTAGAGAGGGCACATAACTCAAGCATACACCCCTTTTGTAATTCAAAGGTGTTTTTAGACTCTCTATGTTTTTCAGAGAGGTTACAACTTGAAATATGTGCATTGGTAGCATGTATGATACTTGTGGTTGTTTATGAGACATAGACACCTATTTCCTTGAGTTTGTCAACTACTTTGGAAACAAGGATTATAGGTTTGTTGGATGTAGGTACAACACTTTTTAGGTACTTTTGGTAGAATTTTTGGCAACAATCTCATTGTGAGATGTTATATGTTGATAGATGCATTTTTTTAAAACACTTAGTGCCATTGAGCTCTTTCAAGAGCAAGTATCTCCGTAAGGATCTTGTCTACTGCTTGCATCAATTTTTGCCACCTATTTATGTGTGGTTCTTACTCATGTATGCTGAGTTGCAAATATTGTCCCAATGTACTTTGTGTGGAGGAGAAATTTCTTGGTAGTACCAGCCATTTTGAGACTCGGACCGAAAGAGCCCTTTCTAAGACTATGGCTAGTATCTTGTGTTTGCTTAGCATTTTGAAGGATCCTACGTGAGGTTTTTTTGAGCTAGTGTGTTCTAGAATGTTGAGATACCTTCGGTGATACAAGTTGGTAGAGATTTTCATTTTGGTATCCTCGCCGTAAGCTATATATCTTATGGTATATTTTGGTAGATGCCATGTATGGCAATCTTTTGTTATTGATAGCTGACAATTTATACTCAAATTTACTCTTTTGAGTTGATTTTATTCTTTTTATGCATCATTAGTGTCAAGTTTTCACTCCTCGTATAAAGGAGATTTACTCTCTTGAATTGAATTTATGTTTTTTATGCATGAGGTCCAAACTTCCTCATATGTCCTTCTAGTATTTATAGAAAAATCTTAGTCCCAATGCTCTTATTGCACAAGATGTTAACTTTGATCAATATTGCGTCATAGATTCTAGAGTTAGTTTCCATGTGACACCTCATAGAGAATGGTTCTCAACATGGTGTTGGAGACATTAAGCTAGTCATTAATAATGGCACGGAATTCATAGCCAAGAATGTCAGACATGTTCTCCAGTTAGCAAAGAGTTTTATATCTACTAGTTAGCTTGATAACTTGGAATACACGACCACTTTGGGAATGGAACATGGGCAATTAAGAAGAGAAATCTTGTGATCCTTAGAGTTTAGAAGCATGGAACGCTTTACTCCATGTTTGTTTCATGTGTAAAAGAGGATTGTTTATCAATAGCCGAGCTACCGGCTACAAAGTTGTGGAGGCCACAAAGAGCCAAAAGGGAATGAAAACACTAGCACATTTTGGGTACTTATATGTGTTACATTATTCCAAATTTTCTATGTGTGAGAATGTCATCTATGGTAAACCATGCAATATGAGTGCAACTCAATTATCAACAATGAGACATGGGATGTGGTTGAACTGATGGAAGGAAATTAGGCATCACCTTGCAAATGGATCTACAAGAAGAACTTTCCATCTGATGATCCCAAGGCTAAGTATAAGGCTAGATTGGTTACTAAGGGATTCAAGAAGCAGAAGGGAGTTGATTTTGACAAAATCTTTTCACTTGTGATCAAAATGACTACAATACAATTCTTGACCTAGTAGCCATTGAGGACATGGAGCTTCTTCAAATAAAAATTACAACCCATGAGGTAATGTTTCCACAAAAGAAGAGTGTGAACAACAATGAGTAATTTCTTGTCATAAGTACTATATTTTTGTTCATTTGGCTTTGGTTTATGAATCTCAAAAGCAATACAATGGTCACCTTGCATTTAAATAACGCACATTTTTGACCCACTAGCATGACTAACACTACAAAGTAAGTTCTAGAAAAGTCTACTAATTAGAGGACTGATACATATGTGCTGGTTTGCCAAAGCTTCTTGTTGGTTTTTACCCAATACTTTTGATTTTCAACAAGTGGTTGCAAGAGGAAGTGCTATGAGCGAAAAATTCTTACAAGTTTGCAATAGAAACCATCATAACCTAAGAAAGATCAAACTTGTGGATATTTTGAGGTGTTGCCTGATCTCTAATGGAAACAACCTTTTAAAGATCAACCTTTATGCCATCAATTAAGACTATTTGACCAAAGTAATCAATTTCATTTTTGTACAAATAAATATTCTTAGGAATTGAATAGCAATGATTCTCAATAAAATGCAAATGCTTTTTATGTTCTTTATGCGATTTACTTAAATTATCAATACCATTAAAGAAGATAAGCACACAATCTTGATGATTAATGAAGATTCTATTGATCGTATGACTAAAGTAGCAAGTGCATTTATATTATTAAAAGTAGTGGTTCTAGTTTTCAAGAAGGAATGGGATACCTATTCTTAATACTCATCTATTCTATGCACATTTTTTAAGGTGACTATTTTTATTAGTCACTTAGTTTGAAGCACAATATTTATGTACATTTGATAAGTTTTATTTTTGTTTTCAAAAAGATGGATGCCCCAAAAGAGAGAATAAAAGGTCGAATAAACCTTTGTCAAGTAGTTTGGTTACTTCTTGGAATGAGTTGGTCCCTTATGACAACTACTCTAGGTTAGAGACTCGGAGTTAATAAGATCAAATCAGATGTTTAGATCTCAGGTTCAAACTTTAGATAGCATAGAAACCAAACAAAGATTGAAATGGAAATATGAAGACAACAGACTAGAACTGATATGTATTCAAATATTGGAAATTATACAACTAGTACCAAATAAAGCTACAAAAGAGCTAAATGAAGCTCAAAGCAAATGCTTAGCAATTACAAAGGGTAACTCTAGACTCCAGAATGACTAGCCCACAAAATTAAGTAATGGGTACTCTTTATAAGTACCCGGGCTGGGCTTGGGCTCATTGTACAATGTACAATTATGGTGGTAAATCTATCCAATAATTATTGGTAGTTGCCAAACCTTAATGACGTACTAGTGCCCAAATAAGGCTTGTTCCCATCGTCTACAATCCTCCTCCCCTTTCTTTGAATTTTGGCGTATTCCAAAATTCCAGATACGTTTTTGACAATGACTAATATCCACGGGGGTGGTTTTTTGAATCCACCCCTTTCCTTCCAACTCACTCTTCTACAAACGATCTCAAACTTCTCTGAAACTTCAATTGTGTAACACCCTGGTTCTTGGGCTTTCCGTACATGATCTCTGGGGTGTCATTGTTTCCTCTTATCTGGAGCCTTCTTCGTGTTGGCTTCTGAATGGTTTGGGGTGTCATTGTTTCCTCTAGAAATCCCCCAAGCTGAAGAAAATTGTATACATCCTACCACTCTGGATTTGACCCATCCAATGCCATGTTTGGGAACAACTCAGGGTCCACTAGAACATCCCTCATCAATGTTGTTGAGATACCTTTTGTACTTCTAGATAGGAAATTTGCACCATAGTGAGTCTTGCATGGCTTGTGGAATATCTTGAATTCAAACTCCATCAGGAACATCATCCATCTGATTAGTCTTCCTTAAATTTTCACCTTAATACAAAATATGAGAGCCTGATGATTGACATAGAAGTGAAATAGTTTTCTTAGCAAGTGGTGTCCAAATTTTGCTGCACTGAAAACCATTCTAAGTGCTTCTGCTTAGCTCTGTTGAACCTATGAGTGGCAAAGTAGACTGGGTAGTTTGTCTTCCCATCGTACTGGGCCAATATTTCTCCCATCACCATTCCAAATGCATCCACATGTACATGAAAAATCACCTCCCATTCTAGTTGATGAAGGATTCTGATTGCCTCTTTCAAGCACTAAAACTTGCCTTATATTCCAGGGTCCAAATGAACTTCACTCCCTTTTGGATCAGTTCATACTGTGGAAGAGCCTTGCAAACATATGAATGAATCTGCGATAGAAATTTATCTACCCCAGGAATGTGTTTTCATAAACATTCGTTCAACAAATCTGCTTGGACATGTTCGTTTGTTGCACACACCGAGTTTTGTTTTTGACCATTTCAATGTCATTTCTAAAAATGTTATGACCTAGAAGTTGACCCTTCTAGACCATAAAGACCGATTTAAAGGGGCTCATACAAATTTGCTTTTCCGTACATCTCTCAAACATGATGTCTAGAAATAAGAGATGCATAACCTCTATTGAAAAGACTGTAAAGTCGTCCACAAAGATAACCAAAAATTTGTGTAAAAACTAAATATCTCCATCATACAGTGTTGAAAGGTAGTTGGAGCATTACACAATCGAAATGATATGACTAGGTACATGAATGCTCCCAATTCAATGATGAAGGTTGTCTTTGCTGTGTCTTCTAGTGGTATTCGTAGTTGATTATAGTCAGTGTAGCCATCCATAAAGCTATACATTTTGTGGCCCACTATTTCATCCAACATCATATCCATGAATGGGTGTGGGAATGGGTTCTTGAGTGTCTGGGCATTCAACTTTCGATAGTTGACACACACCCTTAGCTTTCCATTCTTTTCTGGCACAACTACTATTGGGAATAATCAGTCACTGCTCGCTAACTCTTTTATGAATCTTGCCTTCAATAGGTTGTTAATCTCCTCCTTGACCTTTAGCATAGTTAGGACTCATTCTATATCGTTGGAGCCTCACTAGTCTTGCATATGGCTTCACTGGTATCTTGTGGTGGTGACAGACCTCTGGATCAAGGCCCTTAAAATCTAAGTGTCCCCAAGCAAACACATATTTGTATTTTTGAAACAGTTGCTTGGCCTTTTCCTAGATGTCCGATTTTTTCAGATACTTATTGATTTTGACCAATCTGGGATTCTCCTTTGAACCGAAATTCCATTCTTCTATTTCTTGGTCATGTAGAAATAACCAATTCAATCCACCTCCTTTCCTTTTTTCTAGTGACTCAACCTCCTTATCAATCCAAATTTTTGCTACGTATTCATTGAATGGATTTCCTAGATCAGCTTTGCCTACTTTCATCTCTATACATTTAGTGTTTTGATCAAGATTCTATGCATTGGTCCGCTTTTGGTATAGAATCCTCCGTGTCCCGTACCGCTTGAGCTGGTGTTCTGCCATCTAGAGTTACTAACCTCTCTCCTGGATTGGATTGACTAAAATTGCCTAGATATTGTTGCCTTTGCCTCTTAGCTCAATCCCTATCCACATAAGTATTGCATTCAAAATCTAATCTTTGCTATGGAAAATATGTTTATAGATCCAAGCTTATGCTTGATCTTCTTTGTCTCATACTTCTTGTGGAGCTCCTATGATCTCTTAACTTCCTTTCCCCTAGTGCTGTTGGTCTTTACCTGGATATGCTAATTGGGCCCTTGAATGGTCAACCTATGACCTGTATATTCGTGAATGGCTCCCACACTTTTAAGCCATGGTCTGCCCGATAGCATACTATATGCACCTTTACACATCCAACACCAAAAAATTGGTTTTCAAATTTACCTTCCCCCTTTGATTTGCAAATTTTCCACCAACCTAGTGGCATGGACAACTTATTGGTCAGCCATTCTTATCCTGAATGGAGTTGGTTTCATTTTGTGAATAACGAGTTTTTGTCTAACATGCTCTTCCAAGATATTCACTCCTACCCTACCATTTAGTATTACACCTAATAAAGGCTCCCATTGCTTCTTGATCTTATAATCAACCTAGATGATTGGCACTTCATCGTCTTTGATGGTAGACGGGTCCATGGCCACTGCTTCAGCTGCTTGCTTCCTCTTTTTTTGGGATAAATTTTGCAACCTCTGGTAGGGTCCTCTTAATATCTTCTAGCTCAACAATTAGCTTCTAAATGCACTCATAGACCTTAGCATAAATCTCATCTTGCTCATTGCTAGAGTTGCTACCTGAACTAGAAAACCTTTCTTCCAATTGAGTGTCCTCTCAGTGCCACTCAGCTAGCCTCCTACGTCTGGTGGCTAATGGTAAATCCTAGATCACCACGCCAACGCTTTTGGTAATCTAGCACTTCTGGTAATAACTCTCACTGGAACTGGTTCAGCTGGATTTGCTTTAGATCCTTTTGGCTTCACACTATCTGGACATTGGGCCGCGAAGTGTCCATACTTCTTGTAAGTGTAGCAGCTAAAACTCCTCTGTCCAAAGTCAACTCCACCTCACCCTCGGCCATTGGTGCCTTGATATCTCCCTCTTTCAGGCCTAGTACTAGTACTGGCCTCGTTTTCTCTAGTACCAAATGCTCCATCTATCTTCGGCACCTTTGCGTTTGTTAGTGTAATCATTGACACATCTTTTCCCTTCTTAAAATGATGTATCTTGATTTTGCAATTATTCCATACATGGACAAATTCCTTAAAATATGTACATTGCGAGCACTCATAAGACCTGTGATCTTTTGGTTTGCACTTCGAACACCAGGTCTCTACCTTGCCAACTGAAGGTCCGTTATTTGACATCTCCACAATCAGTTTAGACATAGCTTCAATCTTCTTTGTCTAGGATCCTTTCTTCTTGCCTTTGACTTGATCATCTGACTCACTGTCAGACGAACTAGAGCTAGAGTTGAACTTGGACTTTTCAGTCGATGTCTCACTATCAACGGAGTCTCTTCGTCCCTTGTGGCCCCTTTCTTTATTTGCATGTTGCTCTAGCCAATGCTCTTTGTACCATGTCCCTGAACTTCTTTGTTGGTGCTAGAACCTTCTGTTCCCTAAGATTTTTGCTTTTAAAATAACCGAGGAACCAATGGCAAATTCTTTTCTATAAGGGAGGCTCATTCAGCTGTGTGATCAGTCCTATGATTTTCTCAACATTGCTTCAGATTGAGTGCTTTCCCTGTTTAATTTTTTCCCTCAAAGAAGATATCTTCATCACCTCTATTGTCGGTATATTCTAGACGATATGCTTTGATCAACTTGTTGTATGTTTTGAGCTTGCAAGCTGGGTAGAGTTAATACCACTTGCGTGTGATGCACCCTTCAAGGTCTGAGGGAAATATTCTCCCCTCGTACCTTCATCAATGTCCTTCAATTCAGCATATTGCTCAAATGCGTGAATGTGAAGGTCAAGATCATCCTTCTTTCCACCCTTGAATATTGGAAAAACAATCTTCATATCAATGGAGCGCTCAGTGTGTCTGGTTCGTTGATGGTGTGAGTCATGGTCCATGTGTTTGAATTTCTCCTTTGAGTTTGACTTCCGCTCTTTGGTGCGATGCTTCTTATAATGGTCAATATCTACATTCCATTGATCGTTGTATCGATCATCAATTTCTGTGATTGTGTTTGTCTCATGCTTCCTTTTCGATTTCTTGTGTGCCTCTCTACGGCTCTGTCTGCTCTCATCACTTCCATCTATCTAATCTTTTCCTTTGCCCTTATCTGTCCTCTAGGACCCTTGAATGTCGTTTGAATGTTAGCATCTCTTAGCTCTCTCTAAATGTCGTCTCCTTGCTGAGAGCTGAATGTTGGGAACCCCCAAGTCCCTCAACATTCCTCTAGTGTCGAGGTGAGCATTCCTGTTATTTTTGACATCATGTTCACTGCCAGAGCCTTAGTTCGACTCCTTAGCCACTGTGCAGACGTAATCCTACTTCTCCATGAACGCCATGGTTGATTTCCTTTCTTTACATGATCTTCTGGGCGGCATGGTTGTTCTTAGCTAACTCCAAACCCCAACAAGGAGATAGGTTCCCTATCAAGAGCGTCACCATGAATGCCAAAATGGAATAAGCTAGTCACTTCTGATAGCTATTGTAGGTTAGAGACGTGGAGTTAATAAGATGAGATCATATGTTCAGATCTCAGGTTCAGAATTCAAATAGCAGACAAACCAAACAAAGATTGAAACGAAAATATGAAGACAAGAGACTAGAATTGACATGTATTCAGATACTAAAAATTGTACAATTGGCACCAGATAAAGCTATGAAAGAGCTAAATGATGCTCACAACAAATGATCTAGGATCACAAAAGGGTAACTCTAGACTCCGGAATGACTAGCCCACAATATGAAGTAATGGGTCCTATTTATAGGTACCTGGATTAGGCTATGACTAACTGTACACTGTAAAATTACGGTGGTAAATCTATCCAATAACTGCTAGAGGTTGATGACTAAATTGACGCCCGACAAAGGCCTATTCCCAATGTCTACACTTCTCTCGAAATCTTTATGCTAAATGGAATTTTGCATAGAAGGTGTCTTATGAGGAGGCTGAGTACCTCTAGTCTACAACAAAATAATCTTGATCTTGTGATACATATAAGATGTGTTGAAGCACTTGGTGGAGGAGAGGACTCTTCAATTTTGTCAACATAAATCATGTATCCTTTTGAGTGATTGTGTAATGCACGACGACAAGCTTGTGCATGAGATACTAAAGCAAATGATTTACCACTACAAAGTGTGATTCCTTTGTCCTTTCTATGAAATAAAATTTGAATTTTTATAGTCCTTTCAAAAATTAACCAAAAAATTAATGATAACGCCTACATGCTAGAATTGCTTCTCATTGATATATACATGGTTCTTTTACATAAGTCTATTACACGAAAGACAATTTTCCCATTGGACTAGTGACTAATAAGCCTTCTGTCTTTTGTGCTACATAGGGCAAGGATCTTAAGTGCATACTACATGTAGGGGACTCGATTTTGTTTTTGCTCTCACCTTGAAGAAGATTTTTTGTTCTAAAAAATAAAAGTGGAAAATCTTTTCTAGCAATAATGTTTTTCCAATTGGAAACCCTTCTTAAGTCTATCCACTCCACTTTGACTAAATGCTGGGTCATATACTCATACCATAGTCAATTAAGATCTTATTACTATAATCAAATGGACAAATCTAAACTAGAATCCATGGAGATACTTTCCCTTTGGTCATAAGGGATCTCATGTGATGATAAGGGTCGAGCCCGTTCCGAGCTTCTGTGTCTAAGCAAAACTTCTTACTCCCAAAAGCCTAAGTAAATGCTTCCAAACCCCAAAATACTTACAACCAAGTGTTTATCAACAATTCCTCACCCTCTTACTGGTTCATATTTTGCATATGAACGATCAACACTTGGACCTTCTTATGACACATTCGGTGCACTCATTTGTGATTTTCCAAGTCCAAATCTAATCAATGTATATCTTTTATACCTATTTAACACATTTTGATTCTCTTTGATAATATCTTCTAATAATATTTTCTTTGTGCCCACCTTCTAAAATATTTGTCTTTTTGCATTTTCTTTGTCCTTTGTTTATTACTTGTTTGTGTTTTTAATAAATCCAAAACAAAATAGGATTAATAATGTAACATATATCTTTTTTGTTTCTTGCTCTCAAACCTAGAATTCCTTTTTATAAGGCTATCGTAAATTCAGACCTTGTTCATATATATATGGGCTAAGGGCATGCCAAAATAATTGGTGCATACTTTGCATGATAGTAAATTGGATGCACCTATGTCTAGTCGTACTCGCTCAGGTTCTCGTCATGCATCATACGCGCTAGATTGTTATGCTTTGGGTATTTCTAGTTTGTGTGATGAAGAGGAGCCTCTTTCTTTTGATGAAGCATAGAATTTAGAAAATTGGATGGCTGCAATGCAATTAGAATATGATGCACTTATAGAGAGTGAAACATGGACCTTTTGTGATTTGCATCTTGGTACAAGGCCATTGGTACGAAGTGGGTTTCCAAGAAATGTAAGCCGAATGAAGAGATTGATTGCTATAAGGTTAGAATTGTTGCAAAAGCTTAAGCACAACATAAAGGCATTGGCTATGAAGAGACTTTTGCTCCCACTTGTCGTATGACTACTGTTCATTTCCTATGTGCATTGGCAGCTTACTTTGGATGGAATGTACATGAGTCAGACATTGTTATTGCTAACTAATTTTATACCTTTATGTAGGTTTGCCAACAATGCAAAAGAATCTCTACAAAAGAATTGTGGATTGTGCTATATATGACAACCTCACGGTTTATGTCAAGAAAGGACAAGAAATCAAAGTGTGCGAATGTAGGAAAGCTTTGTATAGGTTGAAGCATCCTCATGCTTGGTATGAGAAAGTTGACACTTAATTGATTACACAAGGCTTTGTATAGGTTGAAGCATCCTCATGCTTGGTATGAGAAAGCTGACACTTAATTGATTACACAAGGCTTTTGTAACAGTCCAAGTGAAAGCACTTTGTATGTCAAGAGTGAGAGTAATGTACATTTGATTGTTGAGATACCTCTTGAGATGCCCAATCTTTCGGCTACCTTCTTCCCTTGCTTTAATTTAGATACAGTGAACAGCTTTTTCCAAACATACACACTTCCCTAGATGCTTTTTCACATTAAGGTTTGGCTTTCTAAAAGAAGGTTTTTATACCCCTATGCAACAATTAGTATGCAAGACCTTTGAGATGATGACCTAGTTTTTCTTTTATATTTCTGTCATCACACACATAAATCTTAAAGGTGAGACTATACAAAATCTGAATTTGTTCTTTTCCTAGGGGTGGGATTGCATCCCTTTATTGTGGGTGTACCTTTTTGAATTTTAGAAACTAAGCTGGTCCACGCTACTTTTTAATAGTCTTTTCAAAAGTTTTTAAGCGTGAGAAGCCTCTCTCTCTTTCTCTCACATATCAATGTATATCACACGCAATATGATTTTCTTTGATAATAACATTTTCTTGGGAGAATTACCAAATATTCCCAAAACACCCCTCGAATTTTAAAATTTCCCAAAATACCCTTGTATCTATTTTGGTTGGAGTGTTCAAGATTTTCTAATCTTTATTCCTTTTCGACAATTGAGACCTGTTTTTGAGTGGTTTGCATGTAAATTACTTCACACAAAAAGGCAATTATGTCTAAAAATGATGAAGCGGTTCATGTTCAAGGCCTACATAACCACCTCATATTCTAGTTTTAGCATCTTGTATTGATAGACAATTAGTCTTCTTATGAAAAGCTATAAGTTTTTTTTATCTTTGGAGAAATTTAATCTCACAACCAAGGGTATTTTGGAAATTTTGGCAAATTTGAAGGGCATTTTGAGAATTTATGACAAAATATTGGGGGTATTTTGGGAAATTTTAAAAATTGAGGGGTATTTTGGTAATTTTCCCTATTTTCTTTTTGCCCACCTTCCAAAATATTATCTCTTTTTGCATTAGAGTAAGTTTAGTCACGACTCTTCAACACAGGTACCGACTTGATAAAAAAAAATCGTTTTCAAGTTGTAAAAGAACTATAGATGGATGGGTTACCCCCCTCTTTGGCACTGTCAAGGGCATTCTCCTAAGCATGCCACATCAGCAAATCCAGCATGGTGCCACTGAAAAACAGAAGCCTTCTAACGCCTCCTTGTGTGCAGATTGCTTTTCTATTATGAACAGAGATTTGTCACATTAAGTGTTCTCCTCTGCCAAAATAGCTGGAGCTACAGGAAGTTGCATGAGCATCTCCAGTTTGAATCCATTCCTTTGACAAAGGTTCTAAGAAATGAGGGATGTAAATGAAGAAGTTACAAATTTCCCAGCTTTCCCAATCCCACTGCTCACTAAGCCTGCTCCACTACCCACTATGCCCACTCCTCCGGAGACCAGCCTCCCTGCTCCCCCAACAACATCACCAAGGGCATCCATGGTTCCATCAATCATGCCCATTTCTGCTTTCTTCTTCTTGGCTTCCATAAATGCTCGCTCAGCATCCATTGCAGCAGCTTGCTCCTCCTTAGAAAAGGCATGATAAAGCACCTGATAACAAAAGAAATTGAAGCTCTTTCATCAGAGCACTTCAGAACAAATAAAATTAGGATATCTTTTCTAAGATCAAGTGCGGTTCAGCATTTCTAATGGCAAAGTGTAAGAGTTTACTTTGATCAAGATAGAGCCTCGATCATGTTTGTCCTGAACATTTTCCATATCCAAAGATGGCATAAGGGGTAGTCTTAATTCCAATGTTTTTTCAGCTTCGAGCTTCAATAGAGGATAAACCACAACACCAAGCAGCTTGTCTGATCCAACATTTTGATCCATTACCTGCAAGGATTTGAGATGAATGTTTTTTAATAATTTAAAGAACCACCTATTGGTTGGCACCTTAAAAATTTACGTTTCACATAATCTGAACCACCTGAAGTGTGCAGGGCACAAAAGTTCAAAGGTCACTTGATAAGTGGGAATGGTAAACAGGACCCACGATAGAGGTGCACATTCCCATTAAGGTAACCTATCCTCATGCTCTTAAGATGGGACCTTTCAAGCAGGTATTGGTATTACTGAGATTTTTTAGGAATTGGACTCACAACCTCATGGTGGATACATATTGAGAGGCCACATATTATGGCGCTCTCATGTATCATCCGCACTTGACATTTTTAGAGTAGAGCTGGCTGTCCTACCCGCATTAGTGGCGGCCCTATTCCAAACAGTGTACTTCATCAGGTTGAGGAAGCTACGACATGATAGACTCTCATATAGAGCCTTCGAGGCTTTGAGACAGCTTGTGCAGTACACCATGGTATGCAAAGTGACACAATCGTCTAGTGCACATGGCCTGGATAGAGAGCATAAAACACCCTTCCAGTATGGCCTTTGACTCACCATTCATTCACTCCTCACACTTCAAAGAATCGGATCCTTAGACAGGAACTCTGGCAGCTCCAGAGTCCACATTGGAGACACATGGATTACAACTGCAAAGCCTCTTGCAACAAAGATGGTATGACAAATATCACTTCTTGAATAACTTGGAGGGCACACATGGACACATGCATGCCACAGTGTGCCCGAGTGGTGAGGGATCTCCTCCACCAAAGATGGTATTGATCAATTCATGACTATCTTGGAGGACCGTTTCACACAGAGACTAGGATACATTGGCGCACACTCCCACATAGTGCCTGAGGGCCACCCACACATTTCGGCACATAGCCTGGCAAGGTAGAAGAGTCTAAAGCATCACGGAACGCTTTGGGGGAACCAAATGCCTACCACCAGGCTCAAAGCTAGAGCCTCAGAAACAAACCTCCCAATTTGCATCAAAATCTGTGTAGAGAGATCAAGCCTTCAAAGGACCAACGTCTAGGGCTGCTCTCTCTCTCTCTCTCTCTCTCTCTCTCTCTCTCTCTCTGTGGGTTTGGACTCTCTCTCTTCTTTTTCTTCTCTCTCTCTCTCTCTCTCTCTCCCCTACGGGTATGAACTCTCACTGTTTTTAGGGTTTCGTCACCTCTTTTTTGCTGTTTTTAGGGTTTCGTCACCTCTTTTTTGCTGTTTTTAGGGTTTCGTCACTGTTTCTTGCTGTTTTTTAGGGTTTCGGAATTGTTTATTACCGTTTTTTAGGGTTTTGACACTATTTTTTTCTGTTTTTGTTTTTCAGAGTTTCAAACGTGTGTTTTTGTAACAGACTTGGACACTCCAAGTCAAGAATCAATCGTGACAGCACCAAATAACCAGTTCAAAACAATTCACAGATCACAATAGATTTGCACTGGCCTGGCAAAGTTCCGTGCCTAGAGATATTGGCCCCAAAGACTGGTGCCCCTTTCGGTATTTCTTTTTGTATTAATCAGTTCGAAGTACAAGAGAGTGGCTCGGGTTTCACTCTCAGACTCTGCGTCCAGATGCTCTGAGAAGTGAGGCCCTCACCACTAATTTAAAGGTTACAAGGGATGCCCAAAAGCAGAGCCCCAAAAGCTTGAAAGCAAAAGCAAATTCTCTCTCTCTCTCTCTCTCTCTCTCTCTCTCTCTCTCTCTCTCTCTCAATGAGAGTTAAAATAAAGCAATTCAACTCTCTTTCTCTCATCCAAAATCCTTGCGTAGCAAAAAGCTAGGATTTGCGTCGCTCATTTATTATTAAAATAAAAAATAAAAAAATTTCCCCACCTCCGCAATTTCCAAAAATTAGGGTTTCTGGCAAAAATTAGGATTTGCAGGAATTTTAGGGTTTCTGGCAAAAATTAGGGTTTCTGTTGTCCGTAGCCACGTCATCACTTTGTGACATACCCCCCTCTTGAAAGCATTGTAATCAACCGGGATTACACCTGCAAAACCGACAAAAGCCATAAACTGTCTTAGCAGACACTGACTGTTAGTACCTATGTACTAGGAACACACATCTAGCACATGTACCAAATCGACAGTCACACATCACTAGACATCACAGGACATCACATGACATTCAACATTCATTCGGATCTTAGACCATGATTTATCGGCAATGTAGCTAGCAATCACATCTAGGTCCAATCGGGACCTCATCGATGTCCGATTGACTAACCCCTATTGCAACCATGTCTATTCGAGATCAATCAGACCAAAATTGCAATCATTTCGTCTATCGGTTCCTGCACTCAAAAGAAGTCAAGAACAAATCAGTATCATTATCAGGAATTCCATTTCATAAAGTCATCCAACAGAATACTGTCAGCTCTCAGTATCCCTGAAGCTCAAAGAGACATCAGTGACTTTAGTATCAAAATCAAGGCATCTATTGACGAAGGAGCTTAGTAACTCCCCTCTTGTGCATCCCACTGCACCAGATCTTCGGCCAAGCTGAATTTCTGGGTTCCGTTTGGAGTAGACTATGCTAAACCAAAAGATCGAGGTAAAGTTTCACAATCCGAGGAGTATCTGCTAGGTCCTCCTCCTCCATCCACTTCGCATCAATAGCAAGAAAGTTCTTCAACTTAACCAAGAACCGCCTTCGGACTTTACCTTTAGTCTTCGTATCGCCAAAATCTGTTCAAGAACAAGGATCTCCTCGTTTTCTTCCACTTCGGGTTGTTCATCAGGCTCCCCATCATCAGTCACATCACATTTAAAAGGTTTCAAGAGACTCACATGGAATGCATTGTGAATCCTCCAAGTATCTGGCAGTTTCAATCGAAAGAAGACATCATTTATCTTTTCAGTGATCTGGAAAGGTCGGTAGTATCGCATACTAAGCTTTGGAAAAAGCCTCTCCTTTCCCTTATTCTTTCGTAGGCGTGCGTTCTCAAAACGTAAGAGCACCCAATCATCTTCCTTCAATTTCAAGTCGCGACGATGGCGATCCGCTGCCTTTTTCCGAAAGCTGCTTCTGTGACAAGAAGTAGCGCAAACTTTGATGGTCTGTAAAAACAGTAAAATCCGCTTCGAGTAGGTAATGCCGCCACTGAGTAAGAGCATGGATAACCGCCAAAAGCTCTTTCTCATAAATCCGTGCTGTCATCTCCGGCCTAGAGAACAATCGGCTCTCGTAAGCAATGACATGGCCTTCTTGCATCAAGACCGCACCCAGACTACGACCACAAGCATCACAATATACTTCAAATGACTTCTGCAAGTCCGGTAAAGTCAAATATGGTCCTGTAGTCAATTTGTCGTTCAATGTCTGAAAGGCAGTCACCTCTGTGGATCCCCACGAGAAAGGGACTCCTTTCTGTATCAAGATATGCAAAGGGGAAGCAACCTCTGCAAACTTTCGTATGAACCGGTCTGTAGTACGAACACAATCCCAAGAAGCTTTCAACTTCAGGGACATTCTTCAAATCGGGCCAATCACGGATAGTGTCTATCTTGGCCGGATCCATTTGCACTCGTGTTGCTGAGACAAAGTGTCCCAAAAAAAAATGTATCTCTGAAGCATATGATCTCTGTGTTCTACTTCATTCTTGGAGAAAACAATGATATCATCAAAGAAAGTGCCAACAAATAGTCTGTACTCTTGAAAAATCCTGTCCATCATCCGGTCAAATGTCACAGGAGCATTGGTTAAGCAAAAAGGCATCACCAAAAACTCAAATAACCCAAAAGTCGTCCGAAAGGCTGTCTTGCAAACGTCTCCGAACGCCATTCGGATCTGATGATATCCACTCTTCAAGTCAATCCTGCTAAAGCATGAGGATCCCTGTAACCTGTCGAGTATATCATCGATCCTAGGAATCGGAAATCTGTTCTTGATGGTGATTTTGTTGAGAGCGCTATAATCGATGCACATTCTCCAAGATCCGTCTTTCTTCTAATCCAACAACAGTGGAGAGCAATACGGTGAAGTACTATGCTGGACAAGACCCTTTTCCAAGAGGTCTTTCACTGGGTTCATAATCTTTTCATTCTGTACTTGGCTCACACGGAAATCTGTTCTTGATGGTGATTTTGTTGAGAGCGCTATAATCGATGCACATTCTCCAAGATCCGTCTTTCTTCTAATCCAACAACTGTGGAGAGAAATACGGTGAAGTACTATGCTGGACAAGACCCTTTTCCAAGAGGTCTTTCACTGAGCTCATAATCTTTTCATTCTGTACTTGGCTCACACGGTAAGGTGGCCGGTTCGGTGGCGTGCTTCCAGGTATCAGATCAATGGTTTGATCTTTAGGCCCTCTGAAAAGCTATCGGCATTAGTGTGGAGAAAAATCTTGGCGTTTTTTTGATCAGGTCAAAACATATTCAACCTTTATCCATCGTTCAGTTCTCTCCCAAAAGAATGAGTAAGAAACTGAAGTTCATCAAGTACAATCCCTAAGCCATTCATTTATCAAAGTCGCTTTCTCGGCCCGGTAGTCAACCACGGCATGGTTCTTGTGGTACCAAGGGATCCTTAGTAGAACGTCACTCGCGTGCCCTGAACACCCCTGTCATTGCAAACGAAGTTTGCCAATGCTCGGTGTAATGGCAACATCCAGTCGAACTACCTCCACCTGTGGCGTCAGTCTGTCAGGCTTAATTTCCAAATCGAGCTGCCAATTCCAAGTGAAAAGAAGTTGGCCTTGGCTCCTTCAAAAGAGCTTCCTAATCCTTCACTTTGCCCCAAAAGCGGCAAAGTTTCTACTTTCATTCATTAGATTCGATGCAGGTCCCACGCCATGTGGTACCAGTTCTGCTTTTCTATCTGCCTTTTCTGCCACATTCCTCAACTGCTCTCAAACTCTCAGGCCTGTCGTCGTCTTTATCATTCTGTTCTTTCTATGCCTTGTTAGGGCACTTCGCGGAGATATATCCCTATTCCCCGCATCCAAAGCACTTCCCCTCTCGGATGAAGCGAGCTCTCTCCTCAGGAGTAAGCTTGGGTCGTGCATCCTTTTTCTCTGGGTTGCTCTTTTTTCTTTCTACTTTCATTCCCAGAAGTCTGTTCCGCTCGTTGTGTCATGGCCTCATCTGTGGGGTAAGTCAGACTGCCAGAGTGAATGGTAAAGCCCCGCTTCGCATGACTCATCAACTCTTGAATAGAAGCCGACTTCTGCTCCAAGCAGTGATCTCGGATCTCTGTAGGTAGATCCAAGGTGAACCGCTCAATCTGTTCTCTGAACGTGATCTTCTTGAATGAAGAGGCGGGTAGAAAAGAGCTCCAGAATCTTTCACAATAAGCATTGATTGTATCTTTCTTGGTCATCCGAAGATGGTTCCAAGCAGCTCGTATATCTCGTTCATACTCTTGCGTCAACCCAGAAGAAATAAAAAGCTTTTTAAATTTCAGCCATTTAACTGGCCCAGTCTTGTTTAAAAGAAGCGTGGACCAGCAAGTACGAGCATTCCCCTTTAGGTAAGAGGTAGCTCTCCAAATCTTGGAGTACTCTGAATAGCGTCCTCCCGCAAAAGCAATGTCAAACTGTTGTATAAACGACAAAGCCTTCGAAGCATCTGAGTATCCTGAAAAGGTATCAAACTTGATGAGTGGCCACCTTCCTTAAACTCTTGGACTTTCTTGCTTTTATCTTCGAGAAAGTCATACTGGTTGGCTTTGTAAAAATTCTTCTTGTTTACATAGAAGTTTCCATCATCAGAATCTGAGTTGTCTGTAGACGAGTCCTCAGTAGAACTGTCAGTCTCTGGGTGAGATTTAGTCTTCTTTGCCTTTTTCTTGCCCTTTTCGAAGCTTTGTTTCTTACTTCATTTTTTACCTTTTCTGTCTTCTTCGTTCGAATTTGAAGAGCTAGAAGAACTGTAAGAAGAAGAAGAAGAAGAAGAAGAAGAAGAAGAACTGGGTACTCCTTCAAATCGAACACGCTTCTTCTGTTTCTTTGCCTCGTCAAATGTGGACTGACGACCCAAATATCCCGGGAAGTCAATTGCTTTTCTTCTGCTTTTTGCCATGCTTTTTGGCTTTCTTTTGCGCGTCAAAAAGCTGGGCGATCCGTGCATCAACCACCTCTTGTAATTCCTTCTCTGAATATTTCTCGTGAGCAGAAGGTTTCTTGAGAGTGGGTGTAGTGGTTTTCTGCCACTGCTCATGCACTTCCTGAAAAGAAGTCTCGCTCATATATTTTGCAAATTTTGGGTCCTTCGCAAAAATTGAGCATCATCTTCGTTGCATCGCCGATCAACTGGTGACGCTCCATCTCTCGCCGCTCTGCTTGAGTAGGCTAAGGCGGGCCATACTCTCTGCCGGAATCTTCGTTGTGATCCCTGCCCGCATCTCCAGATGCAGAGGGAGTCGACTGATCCTTGCGTGAAGCCATAGGTGCCGTGGAAAAAAAATTAGGGATCGGATTTCCCGTAGAAGAGAAATCGGCCGTGCTCTGATACCACTGTAACAGACTTGGACACTCCAAGTCAAGAATCAATCGCGACAGCACCAAATAACCACTTCAAAACAATTCACAGATCACAATAGATTTGCACTGGCCCGGCGGAGTTCCGTGCCTACAGATATTGGCCCCAAAGACTGGCGCCCCTTTCGGTATTTCTTTTTGTATTAATCAGTTCGAAGTACAAGAGAGTGGCTCGGGTTTCACTCTCAGACTCTGTGTCCAGATGCTCTGAGAAGTGAGGCCCTCACCACTAATTTAAAGGTTACAAGGGATGCCCAAAAGCAGAGCCCCAAAAGCTTAGCAAATTCTCTCTCTCTCTCTCTCAATGAGAGTTAAAATAAAGCAATTCAACTCTCTTTCTCTCATCCAAAATCCTTGCGTAGCAAAAAGCTAGGATTTGCGTCACTCATTTAAACCAAAAAAAAAAAAAATCCCACCTCTGCGATTTCTGGAAATTAGGGTTTCTGGCAGAAATTAGGGTTTGCAGGAATTTTAGGGTTTCTGGCAGAAATTAGAGTTTCTGCTGTCCGTAGCCACGTCATCACTTTGTGACAGTTTTTGCTGTTCTCCAAAGGTTTGAAGTTGATTTTCTCTGTTTTTTAGGGTTTCACAAGCGTTTCTTTCTATTTTTTAGAGTTTCTTGTATTTTTGTGGTTGTTTTAGTCTTTCTCTCTCATGGTCTCCCTCCATTGGGCTACCCATTGACCCCCTTTCACATGGCCTCTGCAGTGGCTATAGCCCGCCTCCCTCTCAACATGAAGTTCTTGATTACCAACAAGCAGATATCAACACTTGAAGTTGAAGTAAAGGAGTGGAAGAAAGAGATGGAGGCAACCTTTCTTCAAAAGATGGAAGAATGGAAAGAGGAGAAGAAGAACCTATGCGAAAGCATTTCTCGCGTCGAAGAGCAAGCGGCTTCACAAGAAGCCACAATCCGAACTCTCCAAGGTGAGCTTCTTGCATCAAAAAGTGGGTGGCTCGAAGAAGGCGAAATTCAGCCATCCATGATGGAAGAATTGAATACCATGAGAGAAGAAATACGGGTTATCAAGGAAGATGAGGAGAAGAAGTCATGGGCCGCAGTCATCTCCGCAACACAAAAGAAAGTAGAAGAGGCCTAAAAATGGATTGAGGTCACGAAGAAAGGGAAAGGTAAGGAAGCTCCTTGTACACCCACTCTTACTGACATGACCCTCGAAGAGGAACAAAGGGGGCTCTACATGTGAGGGTAACCGGCCTTAAGGACATAAACAATGTAGAAAAAGAGGTCATAATCCTCACATCCATGGTGGGGGTGGACAAGCCTTCACACACAAAGGCACGGAGAGTGGGCAAGAAGAGTGATGGCCCGGAAGAATCTTCAAAAGAGAGAGCTCTCATACTACGCTTCCCCTCCTTGGAAGAGAAGAAGAAATTCCAGAAAAAGAGGCCTACTCTCAAGAAGACATGTATTTTCCTCGGTGATGATTTCACTCTCTCACAGCTTACGCATATGAGAGAGGTAATGCCAGAGATTATGGCGGCAAGGGAGAAGGGAAAGACGGCCTTTTACAGAGATGGTCGGGTGGTGATTGTAGAGCGTCACTCTACATGACTGTGTGACTCGTGAGACCTATGGACCACACTGAAGATGGCTACTTAGAATTGTAATGGATCTATGAGGTTGGACGTTGGTGCCTTTGAGGACAGTTTCAGAGAGAGGGACATTGTTTTCTTCTAAGAGACTCATTAGGCCCCTGGACAGCTTATGCCACATGTGGTGGGATACAGATGGGAGACGGCCCACAGGACAGTTGCGAGATCTGAGCATGGGAGTAGAGGTTCAGGAGGAGTAGCAGTGCTATTTAGGGAGGAGTTACAACCACTATTACATATTGTACGAAGAGATGACCATGTTAGATACATGTGGGTGAGGCTGAGAGTTGACACAGGCCGATTTCTATACATTGCCATATGTTACTTCCTCCCCAGTACGTCAATATATGTTGCACCCAGAGGATAGTCACCTTTCTCTATACTAGATGATGATATATGGGAGTTTTCTAGGGATGGTGATATCATCCTCCTAGGGGACTTCAATGCCTGAACGGGCAAATCGCAAACAATCTTCTACGACACTTCAAATGAGATGCTTAGAGAGCAGGATGTGGGTGACTTGGGGCTTGACAGATGCTCACATGACAAAGAGCAGACGGAGTATGGGAGATACCTCAAAGAGATGACGACCACACATGCGTTATCCATTGGCTTACGGCGATTTCCTGGAGCAGCCGGTTTCACATGCTTTCCACACAGACACGGGGCCGGTACAGTGGACTATGTTATGGCACAACCGAGCTTTATTCCTTGTATTCAGGATTTCATAGTGGGAGCCAGACCAATGGGTGTAGCAGTGGATCATGCTCTTTTGACATTGTCCGTTTCATTTCAGTATAGTACAACCCAGATATCAGGAGGCAGGTCACATATCCGTTATACATTTACACCAGAGACTGACTCGGTTTATACAGAGGAGATCTATAGCCGTCTATGCACAGCTAGTCCTGGTTTCTCAGTGGAGGAGTGCACCACTTTACTGACTGAGACACTGCATGGTGCACCATTAGAGGGCATACCCACACACTCAGCCGGGTCAGAGGCGACATTCTAAGAGCATGCCCCAGAATAGTTGGTATGATGAGGAGTGCACAGAGATGAGAGCCCAGCTCCAGAGAGATCTTCTTTTAGGAGTCATCACTTACAGACCGTCTCGGATTGCTTCTCGACGCCTTGTACAACGGAAGAAACGAGCTTACTTGGCCCAGATGGAGCGAGACTTGTATCGGCTGTTCTTGAGTAGAGACTCAGGAGAGGCATGGCAATTCTTTCATGAGTACTCCCCTCCCCTAGTAATTACTTCTCCTGATGTGTGGAGCCAGTATGCGACATCGTTATATACAGTTCCTGGACAGGACCCCTTCCAAATCCTACAGAGCCATGCCCACCTAGCAACACCTTCTTTACCACTGAGATGGTAAAGAGAGCCATTGACAAGATGGCTTTCTACAGAGAGCATCTTCTCCACCTCACAGGAATGGGTTTGTGATTTGACCCAGCTACATGGATACACATATGTCTCATGGTTTCCGGTGTGCCATTGGTCAGATACGCACATCCTCACATCAATTGGAGATTGAGACTGGTAGATTTAGAGGGATACCAACACACAACAGGATATGCCGCTTATGCCAGCTAGAGCCAGAGACAGAGCTACATTACATATGTCATTGCACAGTGTACTATGAGATTCGGGGCCGTTTCCACTGCTTATTCACAAAGGGTTTCGGTCCTTTCTCTAGGGTCATGAGTTATGAGGATCAGAGATGTCTTGGTCTATATCTACTTGAGTTACGCAGATATAGAGACACTTTACTGGGGAGAGCTAGAGAGAGAGTCCCAGAGACAGATTACAGATTTCTTTTTACTAGATATGCGACAACCGGAGGAGCAGCCATCAATGTAGAGCTCTCGGCCCACACTCATTTGACCACTAACGGCACTCTCATCGACCGAGCACTGGAGCTACGGAGATCCAGACGGCCACGATTGAGGAGAGGGGCTACACGGCATCGACAGAGACTACAACAGAGGATTCCAGCCATACTCTCTCGACATCCAGAGTGCAGATGAGGATGGATTCTAGTAATAGTAGTATTTTGGTTCTAGTATTTTTGTACCCAGACATGGTATCAGATTCACAATTTTGTAACAGTATGGTCTCAAAGGTCATTTTCGCCTTTTGAAGACGTTAATATAACATTTCATTTCATTTCATCTCTCTCTCTCTCTCTCTCTCTCTCTCTCTCTCTCTCTCTCTCTCTCTCATTGAGGAGGGCAGCAGAGACTAGACTGACCAGAGCCCATGCAGCATTGGGTAGATTGGAAAGGATGTGTTCACAGGTTCAGTTTCACGAGCCTAGGACGAAGCTCTGGCTCTTTGACACTCTGGTGGCTTCTGCATTGCTTTATGGAGCTGAGATCTGGGGACCTTCATTAGATCATCACAGGAGGACAGGCCGCAGTGATGGATGGGGGGACATGGAGAAGCCTCTGGTCTCTATGATCTCGAGGCTCATTAGAGCCAAGGCCTCAGTACCACGTGCTATTGTTCGAGCAAAGCTAGCTTCCCCCCCACTAGTGGTTGAGGCGCTCACCAGATCGGTCTCCTTCATACACCGCATGTGGGAACTTCCCAGAGACAGATATGCCCGCCTTGCACTTGAGTCCTCTCGACAGTTAGCCATGCAGGGAGATACAGCATGCTGGTATGGGGAGATGACATCATGGTTTCAGATACATGGGTTCAGCATAGACAGATTGCCTCCCTTCCAGTACTCACTGGATGCACCCTCTCTGACTCTTACACAGTCCGAGATCACCAGGCTCATCCGCCAGGACTTGACTCAGCTAGACACCAAGAGGACATGGATACAGCCAGCACAGGAGCTGGGCACGAAGATGGCTTTCTACAGAGAGCATCTCCTCCAGCTTACGGTTGATGGCTTTATGACGAGGCCGAGATACATGGACACCCACTTGTCTCATGGGATACGATGTGCTATCGGCCAGATACGTACATCTTCACACCAGCTGCGGATCGAGACTGGGAGATACAGCGGAGTACCAGCAGAGGCCAGGACATGCCCCCTGTGTGACATCGAGCCTCAGACAGAGTTGCACTACACATGCCACTGCCCCGTCTACTCCGAGATACGAGGCCGCTTCCATTGCTTGTTCAGAGAGGGCTTTGGACCATTCTCCAGAGTCATGCAGTACGAGGATCAGAGATGCTTGGGTTTGTTTTTGCTCGAGCTACGCAGACACAGAGAGAGCCTGATGAGAGGAGAGGCTAGCCAGTCCCAGAGACAGATCACAGATTTCTTTAGAGCTGCCACTGGACACCCGGAGGAGTTACTACCACAGCAGAGCTCGTCGTCTCACACCAGAGGCACACTGATCGACCGAGCGACTGAGCTGGGAAGATCCAGACGCCCACGACTGCGGAGGACTACATAGCATCGGCGGAGGATGCATCAGAGGATTCGGATCACTTTGGCTCGACATGCACGACGCCTGCTCAGACTACTGACCATGGAGGAGATTGATGAGATCCGCCAGCGACGACTGATGCTGGATCTCTTGTGATCTAGCTATCCCAGCTAGCTGATGTTCACACCTAGTAGTTTAGGATTCCCTAGTATTTTATTCTGACATTTGTCATTTCATTTTTGTAAGTGTTGTCATCTTGTTACCCTGACTCTGACTTTGTATCAGATCCACCACATTGTAACTTTCTGGTCTCATAGGTCACTTTGGCCTTTTGAAGACATTAATATAACATTAATGACTATGCGTAAGTTAGCCACAATGCATTGGATTTAATTGGACACTTTAAAATTGGGGTTCGGTCACCGAACTTGGACCATACTCCAATTCATGTATGTCTAGACCTCCCACACATGCCTACACAACGCATCCAAAAGGCGACAAGTTGGGCATATCGAATGCAAGCCACAAAGAAATTCGATTATGCCACCTTTCTAGACAGCCTATTGAGTAGACAATGCATGTCCCAAAACATTTCAGAAAATTGGGCTACCTTTCGTCAAGCAATAGAAGAGGCTGCAGAGGTCACTATGGGGCGATCTAAAAGAAATCACCAACAAGTGAAAGGTCTCCCTCATAACCCATGGTTTGATGAAGAATGTAAAGCAGCCAAACGCAAGTTAAAGTGCTTCAATTAGTCCACGAAGGAGTGGGAAAGTGCAGCCAAGGAATACAGGATGCTGAAAAGGAAAAAGAGAAGGATGCATGGACTTTTGAAGGAGGAGCAAGAGGTGATCCGATTTAAGAAAGAGCCCAAGAAAGCATGGCGCAACATGAAAGGAAAAAAGGAGGATATAATGGGAAATTTCAGCATGGATGAAATGTATGTATATGCACAAACACTCTATGCTCCCATCGATGCTCAAATAATGATGAATGCTGAAATTCAGGTTGACACTAAGGAACCTATAACTTTTGCAGCGGCTTTGAGAGGTTTGAAAAAACTAGCCACTGGGAAAGCCTCTGACATTTTGCACTTCAACTCCGAAATGTTGAAATGGTCGGGCAATGAAGCCAAGAAATGGATACACTGCATGATGAATCAAGCTATCCACCAAGGCATGCCTGAAGATTGGCAAGAGAATTGGGTCAAAGCTTTGTTTAAAGGAGGAGACCGTAACCTACTCACGAATTACCGCACCATCATGGTGGGGTCTTGCATGGCAAAACATTTTCGGAGCCTAATAGAAAAAGATGTTAGCACATGGGCTGAAAATAGTGGAAAGAGGGCTCTCGGTCAAGCAGGTTTTAGAGCAAAACATAGTACCATAGATCACTTGATTACAATCCGGATTATGATGGAAGAGGCGCGACTCAAAGGGGAAACTATGTACTGCTGTTTTGTGGACTTTAAGAAAGCGTTTGATACCGTACCTCGTCATGGGTTATGGTCCCGCATGGAGACCATTGGGGTTCCCATACACTTGAGGGTTGCGGTAGTGCGCCTATACCATGTGGTTCGATGTAAACTGAAAATGCAAACAGGCTTCTCCAAAGAGTTCTTTAGCACAATAGGAGTCAAACAAGGATGTCCTTTGTCCCCAACACTATTTGGGCTATGCATAGATGAGCTTGAGGACTTTATCTGCCAAACGACGCAAGATAATGGAGATGCACCAAACATAGGTCTCATTACTTTGCTACTCCTCATTTATGCTGATGATGTGGTTTTTAGCGCATAGCATGTCTCTCTTGCAAAAACTTTTGGATGTGGTACATACTTTCTGCGAAGCCACATGACTCTCAGTGAATGTCACAAAAACAAAATGTATGGCGATTTGTACACACAAATCAAAGGATCAGCCCGCCCTTATGTATGATGGGCAAGAGATTCAAGCAGTGGACAACTTTAAATACTTGGGCATCATTATACCCTCGAATCATAGATGGGGGCAATGTGCAAAAACAAGAATTGAAGCAGGACAAGCAAGGTATTACGAGTTTGAAAACATGTGCAAACAAAGCGTCACTAGAAGGTGGGAAATAAAGTCCATGGCTTTCAATGCGTGTGTGGTTCAAACGCTACTGTATGGGGTAGAGGTATGAGGACCAAGTATTCCGGCCAGCACATGGAATGACATTGAGAAAATTCAGAAAAAGTTCTTATGTAGACATATGGGGATAAAAACCACAACACCATACTCAGTGATGCTATTGGAAACTAGACAAAGACCATTGGAAATGCTTGCCTTGCAAAGAATGCATAGATATCTCTTGAAGGTGAAGTTGATGCCTAATAACTGTTTGCCTCACATAGCATGGGAGGTAGGATGTAAGCCGCAAAAGAACCACAAAAGCAAGTTTCTCACCTCTAGCCTTGTTGAGGACATCAGGAAATGGTTCTCTAAATGGAATGTGGGAGCACATGTGGACATGCATGTAGAGGTAGGTACCGAGCATGAGCACGAGCTGAATTTTGAACTACAATTACTTGAGGCTCTCCATAGCAAATGGAAGAATGCAATGCACAGGTCCAAGTTTGAATACTATTGCAAGCACATAAACACGAGATACTGGGAAGAGTACAAAACCGGGGAAACCCAAATACATATCATGATACCCATGTCTTACCGTGCGAGACGGGCCATCACCGTGATGCGGACAAGATCACACATGCTCAAAAGTGAAACGGGAGGATGGCTGAATATTGATGCAAACATGAGGAGATGCACTCAATGCAACTTGAACTCATTGGAAAATGAGGCACATGTAACCCTTGAATGTCCAGCATATGCACACATTCGGGTCGACTTTCCCCAACTTATTCAAGGATGTACTACATTTGAGGAGCTTCTCTCAAGAACACATCCCTCTCCAGTAGCACTAGGCATCTATCTTGCCAAAGTGCTAGAACATCACACCACACTCACAAACAAAATCACCACAGAATCATGACACGTCCCCTCCTTCACATGGGAAGGGGGGAGTCTCATATATGAGATTTTGGGTCCCACGGGTCATTTTGGCCCCCCGAGGACGTAAATACATCATCATCATCATCATCTCTCTCTCTCTCTCTCTGTGCTTAGCTTGATGCATGAGGTTCTCTCTCAACTAGAGGGCTTGCTTGCTTACCACAAGCAAGGGGGAACTAGTTTTCCAAAGAAGAGGGTTGCTTAAGCTCACGCCTTGCTTTCAGGGCAACCCGAGCGGCCACCTCAAGGAGGGGGCTTGCTAAGTCGAAGACCTCTCTCTCTCTCTCTCTCTCTCTCTCTCTCTCTCTCTCTCTCTCTCTCATGGGGATCGGCTACCCCCATTTGAGTACTCTCTCGATGCACCCTCCATCTCTCTCAGTAGGGCAGAGATTACCAAGCTCATCAAACAGGACTTGATTCAGCTGGATACAAAGAGGACATGGATACAACCTACACATGAGCTAGGTACGAAGATGACTTTCTATAGAGAGCATCTTCTCCAACTCAAGGAGGATGGTTTTGTGATCAGACCAAGATACATGGACACTCATCTATCCCACGGGATACGATGTGCTATTGGTCAGATACGCACATCCTCACATCAGCTAGCGATCGAGACAGGCAGATTTAGAGGAGTACCCGCTGAGTCCAGGATTTGTCAAGTGTG
Source organism: Adiantum capillus-veneris (assembly GCF_014529385.1). NCBI lineage: Eukaryota > Viridiplantae > Streptophyta > Polypodiopsida > Polypodiales > Pteridaceae > Adiantum > Adiantum capillus-veneris. Next base: position 181,631,305 of record NC_140931.1, read on the forward strand.
CCAGATAGAGCCAGAGACAGAGCTACATTACATATGTCGTTGCCCACCAGATAAAGCCAGAGACAGAGCTACATTACATATGTCGCTGCCCAGTATACTATGAGATACGAGGCCGCTTTCACTGTCTATTCAGAGAGGGTTTTGGGCCACTTTCTAGAGTCATGAGATACCAGGATCAGAGATGCCTCAGATTATACTTACTGGAGATTCGTAAACACAGAGAGGACCTCTTGAAGAGGGGTACAATGAGAGAGATCCAGCAACAACGGAAGATTACAGATTTCTTTCAGTCACAGATAGAGGAGTCTGAGCAGCCCCAACAACATAACAACACCAGAGGCACCATAGGCATACTGCTTGATCGGGCGATAGAGTTGGGGCGGTCTAGTCGCCCATGGATGAGGGGGCCCTCTCAACATCGACACAGACTACGATAGAGGATCCATACCATACTGGCGCGACAAGGAGCCGTCCTGACAGAGTGCTTACCTTGGAGGACATTGAATCTATATAGCCTTTTGGATACTTATGTATATGTATAAGATGCCTCACCTGTCACAGAGCTCCATTGTATGAACTCACCCTTTGTATTCCCCTTGTATCAGCTTTCACCCCACCCCTATTTTCTTTTTAGTTCTTTGTACTTTTTGTACCCAGACCTGGTATTAGATTCACCACATATAACCTTTTGGTCTCATAGGTCATTTTGGCCTTTTGAAGACGTTAATACTACATTTCATTTCATGCTTATGGTCTTTGTGAGAAGCAAAGTGGCTTCTCCCATGGCAAGCAAAGCTTGCGGCCACCAACAAGTACCTCTCTATATTTGAAACGGAGATGAAAGAATGAAGGAGATAGAAGAATGGGAGAAAGAGAAATTGACCTTGATCAAAGACTGGATGAAGATAAAGAGGAATGGAATAAGGAGAGAGACACAATGAAGGAAGAGATGGAAATACTCAAAGCGGAGATCGCCTCCCTCCAAGACCGGCCATCATGTGAAGAAGGGGAGATTGTCGAGGCGAATAAAGAAGCCGTCAAAGACGAGCTCACAAAAGCAATCACTGAGAGCATTGAGAGTAAGATGGAGACAGTGAAGCAGAACATCAAGAAAGAGGTCAAGGAGGCGGCGGAGTAAGAGGTTAAAGTGGACAACAACCGGAAGAACTCCCTACTCCTACACACCACCCTCGAGGAGGAGAAGACCTTACAAAAGCAATCACCAAGAGCATTGTGTGCAAGATGCCACCAAAGAAGAATGGCTGGAGATAGTGAAGCGGAACATCAAGAAAGAGGTCAAGAAGGCAGTGGAGCCGACTCAACATAAGAGTCGCCTGCATAGTGGAGAAGAAAGATTCCACACCTGACATGGATGGTAGAGAACTATGTACCAAGATTGGGTACAAAGAAGAAGAGCCACTCCCCTTCAACAAGATTTGGAGAGCGGACAAAGACCCAAGAGAGAGGGCCCTCATCTTCCAATTCTCTCTTTCTTTCACTGGAGCCACCATTTTCCATGTACCTGCTGCACCTACTCCACACTCTACCATCCACTTCACTCAAGAACTCATGCGGGTCTTTGTCGGCTCAACCCATCTGCATCATTGTCCACATTCACCTCCCAGATCTCATCCGTCCTACACACATGAGCCCTCAGCTCCTTTCCACACACTACTCACACCGGACATACTCTCCCCCCCTGCCCCGCCCCCACCCCCCCCCAACACATACACATACAAAACCAAGGGATTATGTCACAGAACCGTTGGTATGACGATGAGTGCAGAGGGCTTTACCACCCTACAAGCACAAAGAGATCTTGGGAAGATTACAGAGTAGGAGGCCAGAAAACAAATGAAGACTCTTACACGATGCAAGTGGCGAGCTTTCGAGGAGGCAGAGGAGCTTCAACTTTACCACCTATTCATGAGCATTGATAGTGCAACAACATGGCGGAGTCTTAGAAAGCCCCATCCGGCCCCACCCATTGAGGACCCACAAACATGGTATGATAATGCAGAGAGGTTGTATGAGGTCCTTGGGCAACCTCTGATCCCTAAGCCACTCAAGGAACGACCTACCATCTCCACTTTCATTATCATAGATATGGTAACATGAGTTGTACGTCGCCTACAACAGTGCAGAATCCAGATTTGCTCACCACACAAGGCTATAAAGTGATCATCTCATTTACACTACTGGCACCATAGCCCCATTGATAGCACACATCTTTAATAGGGCTATGGCGGAGGGCTTTCCAAAGGAGTGGACTAGACACAATATTGTGCCTATCTACAAGTCTGGCGATACCCTGGACCTAGGTAATTACAATACCATCATGATTGGCCACACCATGGCAAAACTCTATGGAGAGTACTTGAGGCAGAGCTCAGCTCATATGCAGAGAGGGAGGGACTTAGATGCCTCGGCCAGGCACGTTTCACACCAGCCTTCTCTACTATAGATCACATCTTCATCCTGTGCTACCTCATTGATAGGGCAAAAGCGCAGAAGAAGAGACCACTGCTACTTTGTAGACTTCCGCAAAGCATTTGATATAGTTTCGCTTGAGAGGCTCTCTCAACGCTTCTAGAACTTGGGTGTACCTTCATAGATGATATGGGCTATGCATGCTTTATATGCGTAGGTGACAGGGAGAGTATGATGCCCCAAACGCTTATCAAACCCTATTACTAGCACCATTGGTGTGAAGCAATGGCACTCTCCCCGATCCTCTTTGGGATCTACATTGATGAGATCTCATATTACATACTGCGAGTTGATGTGGAGGATGCACACCTTGGAGGCACCCTAGTACATATCATACTTTAAGCTGACGACATTGTTTTGATCTTTGAATCACAAGAGGGCTTACAGTGACACCTTGAGGCTCTTGACGATTTTTGTACACAAAGAGGTATGACAGTGAACCTTGGGAAAACCAAGGTCACGATCTTTCATACTTCTAGGGTAGTCAAGAGTGCGGTAGTTGTCACAAAAATACGGAAGCGTAAACTGACTTTTAATTGTACTTCAAATACGAGAGAGAGAGAGAGAGAGAGAGAGAGAGAGAGAGAGAGAGAGAGAGAGAGAGAGAGAGAGAGAGAGCTTGACACTTCATTGGGGACCAAAAGATGGGTTGGTCCCTCCCCCCTATAAAGAGATGATCTTTATTACTAATGGAGAATCTTTACAAGCACAGGAACGGGGCAATAGCCCGTCCTCTTTTCTTTCTTTTCTGCTTCTGACTGAGAGAGTGAGAAAGCTACTCTCTGAATACTGAGAGGATTTTTTCCTCTGCTATGAGATTTTGGGAAGCTCTCGAAAACGAGAGTCTATCTTCCACAAAACTCAATGGAAGCTCTCGAAAATGAGAGTCTACCTTCCGCTAACTGTGTCCCTTTATGCATAATCATTCCTCCAATAAAAACAAGGGAGAAACACACAAAATGCACGCTTGCTGTAATTTTCTGCACATAGCCTGAAAATGTTACCTGAGCACCTTCCAATGACGAAATAGAGACCTTTCTCGCGAGGGAATCGCACCAAACTTTGTGTACGCGTAGTGTAGGTAGAGAAGAACTAGATTCTATGTGTATTTTGCTGAAATTCACCCTAAAAGAGATGATTAAGGGCTAAAAACAGAGAATTTACAGCCACCACACTCTACAAAGAGAGTGCTTGTTGCAACTTCTCACGATGAAACTTCACCAAAAGCTGGCTATGGCTATGAGAACCCTTGTTCTAGACAATGGGAGCACAAGGCCACCACATATGCTGCTCTCAAGCTTCCATGGAGGGCTCCAATGCGTACAGCATACTCACAATAGGGGGGGTAGGAGCACTGCCAACACTGAGAAGAGGGGGAGAGGGTGCTCTTATCAAGCCAGCAGGAAGAGGGGGCGCTAGGAAGAGAGAGAGGGTGAGAGTGAAAGTGAGAGAACTAGTTTGCATTGGTAAGTGTCTCACTTGGCACACTTAATAACTAAAAAATCTATCAACTTTCACATTTAAAAGTTCATAAACTATTAATGAAATGTGCAAATTGAACCACAATTGCACACATGGATGCAAACAATGAAATGTTAGCTGCTCATCAGCACAATGCCATACCGGCATCGCTCTGGCATTACCTGTTTGCACTTGTCCGACCATTTGGTCCAACACAAACCATTTAAAAATATTTTAACTGACTTATCCTAAGGCTGTAAAATAATTTAGGCCCTAGGGTTACTGCTCTAAGGACCCCATCTCATTCCTGTGCTCGCACTGACGCGCGTATGTTTTTGAGCCTGAAATCTGAGGCTACTATTTACCCCTTCATTGAAGACCCGATTTCCCAATCACTAGGGCTTCAGGGTATTTTCTATTAGGGTCTCCCTGAGGTGCTCTGGCCCAAATTTGGGCACACCTCAGGCCCCATAACTGCTAGATCTATTTTGATGTGCACACAACTAATTAGATAATTATTTCCTCGTAAATAAATTAATTACTTACAAAGTCTGATATTGTTACATCCCTCTTGGTTCTAAACAGTTGACCTCAAATGTAGAGCGTCAACATAACTGTGCAAGATGTCTGGGTAGTCCTTGAGATTCGGCCTTAGTCATCCACTTTGCAGCTAAAGGAGTGTAATGCTTGAACTTAACTAAATACTTTCGATGTAGGCTCCCGGACTTTAGTTGTCTCTCAGAGTGGTGTATTATTTGTTCAGGTTGAAGGACTAGGGCGTGTTAGGCAGAGGGAGTGGCTGAAGCTTGCCTTGTTCAGGTTGAAGGACCAAGGCGTGTTAGGCACAGGGAGTGGCTGAAGCTTGCCATAAACTTATGTCTGTCATATTTCACTTTTTGGCAGACTAAACACTCGCGTACATATTTTCAACGTCTGCCCGGAGTGTTGGCCAAAAAAAATATCTTTCGAGGATACAAGTGGTAGCATCAATTCCCTGATGCCCGGCATAAGGAGAATTATGTGCTTCATCCATCAACTTCGGTCGTAAGGGCTTAGCTATGCAACCCGGCATAAAGAGAATTATGTGCTTCATCCATCACCTTCTGTCGTAAGGGCTGAGCTATGCATGTTGCTTGTTGACGATAGAGCGTATTATCCCTAATGGAATAAGGTGGCCTTGAGTGACCAGCTTGAAGATCTGCCCAAATTGTAGCGAAGTCTGTATCTTGAGGATACATCTCACTGAGAGATTCTAGTTCCTCATGATAAATTCTTGTCATTGCATTGATCTTTGGATGCCTAGAGAGAGCATCTGCAACCGCATTCTTTGTTCCAGAAGTATGTAGAATCTGAAAATGGAACATTGAAAGAAAGTTGACCCATCTCATCTTCTTTTTTGATAACTTTCTCTGTGTGAGAAAGTAGCGAAGACTCTGATGATCTGTCTTGATTATAAAATCAACTCCGAACAGATAATGTTTCCAAATGGAAAGAGCATGAATTATTGCCATTAGCTCTTTCTCGTATATGAAAGCATGCAACTCTGCATCTTTAAGACGCCGACTTTCATAGGCTATGGCGTCACCCTCTTGGTTCAAAACTACTCCTACACAATCTCAAGATGCATCACAGTACACCTCAAAAGGTTTGCGAAGGTCAGGGACGGTGAGAACAGGTCCGTGACTAAGTAGATACTTCAGCTTTTCAAAAGATTGTTTTTGTCCAAGCCCCCAATGGAATGGAATCTGCTTCTTTGTCAGATCATGGAGAGTACCCGCTATGGTGGCAAAGGCTCGAATGAAACAGCGATAATAGGAACAGAGGCCGAGAAAACTTCGTACGTCATGTACTGTAGTTGGCGTAGGTCATTCTACAATTGCTTGAATCTTATCAGGGTCCATTCTCACCTGGTTGTGAGATACTAAATGGCCCAAATAGTGAATTTCTTTTAGAAAGAACTCACTCTTCTTAGCATTCACCAATCATTTGTGTTTGCGTAATTCTTCAAACACTAATGCGAGATGCTTATAGTGTTCTTCTTCCATCTCTGAGAAGATTAAGACGTCATCGAAGAAAACGCCTGTAAATCTTCTATATGAGTGAAAGATTCTATCCATCATTCTGTTGAATGTGGTTGGTGCATTAGTGAGTCCAAAAGGCATCACTAAGAATTCATACAACCCGAAGGTTGTTCTAAATGAAGTCTTATGCACATCCTGAGGAGCTATGCGGATTTGATGATACCCGCTCTTCAAGTCTATACGACTAAAGACACTTGCTCCTTGTAACTTATTAAGAATGTCATCAATCCGAGGGATTGGGAATCGATTCTTGATTGTGATCTTGTTTAAAGATCTATAGTCTATGCACATACGGAATGTACCATCCTTTTTCTGTACTAGCAAGATAGGCGAACAATATGGAGAAGTACTAGGCCTTATTAAGCCCTTCTCCAAAAGTTCGTTAACCTGCTTGATAATTTCCTCTTGCTGCATTAGACTAACTCGATAAGGGGGCTGATTTGGAAGAGAACTTCTTGGGATCAAATCAATTGTATGATCCTCAGGTCGAGAAGGTGGGAGTTCATTTGAAAGTTCATCTGCAAAACAATCTTCAAAACTCTCTAATAACTTAATTCTTTTTTGCTCTAAAGAGGAAGAAAGTTGTGAAGCAGACACGTCTCTCTCTCTTGCAAAAATTAAGTACGTTGAAACACACTTTTTCATTACTTTCTTGATTGCAATGTGATTGGCGATGGGGATACGCCAATCACCTGCATCTGCAAGTACAAGATATTGCTTTCCTTTATGATCAAAGGATAAAGTTTCAGAACATAGTCAAGAATGGGATGCATCTTGTAGTGCCAAGGCATTCCCAAGATGACATCGCACCCTTTAAGTGAAGCTAATAAGAAAGACTCTTGATCTTTGTAGTTGTTGACCTTTAAATTCAACTTACCTATGATTGGAGTAGAGCTGGAGTTCTGCCCTTTGAAAGAAGTTTGTGCTTGAATAGAAACTCCAAAACGGTTGGGCTGTAAATTCAGGTTATCAGCTAGCTTTATAGAGATGAAATTGTCTGTACTGCCAGGATCAAACAAAATAAGAGTCCGTTGGTTGTTGATACTACCCCATGCTTTGAGAAGAGCTCTTTCTTTTCCATCTTTGGTTGTATTCCCCTGTACATCTGGGACTGCATTAGAAGAGGGTGGTTGCGGGGTTTTAGTAGGGCAATGACCCTTCATATGTCCAATTTGTCCACACTTGAAGCATCTTCCTTCGCTGATGTAGGTTCTCAATTTAACAGGAGAGAGATATTTCCCTTTCTTGGGCTGATTTGGCTTCGCTTTTGCATCGGAGGCGGTTCTTTTCTTCTTTTGAGAAGAAGAAGTAGAGGTAGGCTGTTCATGGAGAACCTTCTGCTTCGCATGATAGTTGCTTTGCTCCATCTTCCTGGGAGTACCCTTGTCATGTATTCCATCAGCTATGCGAGCTGATTTTATAAGTATCTGCAAGTTACCTCGAGGGTAAAGCTTCATAGCCTTTTGTAAGGCTTCACGCAATCCTGCTTCAAACTTGCGCATCTTCTCCAAATCTTCAATCTTCTTGAATGGAGTGACTTTCAAGAGAATGTCCAAAACCTATCCACATAGCGTGGAGCAGTTTCGTTCTCTGATTGTGAGAGTCGATCCCATTCTTTCTTTACCTCTTCCTCATAGTTTAGAGGAAAAAACTGTGTAGAACTCCTTCTTGAAAGCAGTCAGGGTTAACCACCAGCTGCTAGCGGTGCCTTTCAAGTACATACTGACATGGGCGAAGCTTGGATCTTTCTTAAAGTTCCCTTCTACAAATGCAACTTCAAATTGGCGGATGAAAGCCAAAGCTTTGTCATTATCACGCCGTCCATTGTAGGTGTCGAATTTACATCTTTATCACCTGACTTGAATGTTTTCTACTTGTGGTGCTCCTTCTTTCTATACTTAGACTCCTTGTGGACAGGAGTCCTTTCCCTTGAATACACTCCTTGATGCGACGGATCGTCAAGAAACATGTCCTCTCGAGCGACTATGTCATCTAGATCCTTCATGAAACAAAACTTAGGAGAATTAGGAGGATCCTGCTCTTGAACCTTTGGATTAAACCGCACATGACGCTCTAGAGGTTTCCTTTGTCTCTCGTGCTTGCGGGAGGTTCAAATTAAAGGATCTTTCTTTGGTTCTTGCGTCTTTGGATTCTGCGGGTTTTCTCTCGACCCCATCTGCACTTTCTCCTTTCCTTTCTCAAGGGTATGGATGGGAGAGAGCTTTTTGCAACTCTGCCACCTGCTGTTGAGGGATAGAGAACTCTATCTTGCGTCCTTCCATTTCTGCAATCTGCCAAGAGTCGTCAATCCCTTCAGAAAGAGAGAGATGACCTTGCTCTGATACCACTAAGCACCTTCCAATGCCGAAATAGAGACCTTTTCCGCGATGGAATCGCACCAAACTTTGTGTATGCGTAGTGTAGGTAGAGAAGAACTAGATTCTATGTGTATTTTGCTGAAATTTACCCTAAAAGAGATGATTAAGGGCTGAAAACAGAGAATTTACAGCCACCACACTCTACGAAGAGAGTGCTTGCTGCAACTTCTCGCGATGAAACTTCACCAAAAGCTGGCTATGGCTACGAGAACCCTTGTTCTAGACAATGGGAGCACAAGGCCACCACATATGCTACTCTCAAGCTTCCATGCAGGGCTCCAATGCGTAGAGCATACTCACAATAGGGGGGTAGGAGCACTGCCAACACTGAGAAGAGGAGGAGAGGGTGCTCTTATCAAGCCAGCAGGAAGAGGGGACGCCAAGAAGAGAGAGAGGGTGAGAGTGAAAGTGAAAGAACTAGTTTGCATTGGTAAGTGCGCCACTTGGCACACTTACTTAATAACTTAAAAACCTTTCAACTTTCACATTTAAAAGTTCATAAACTATTAATGAAATGTGCAAATTGAACCACAACTGGCCACATGGATGCAAACAATGAAATGTTAGCTCTCCGCAGCATAATGCCGTACCGGCACCGCTCTGGAATTACCTGTTTGCACTTGTCCGGCCATTTGGTCCAACACAAACCATTTAAAAATATTTTAACTGACTTATCCTAAGGCCGTAAAATAATTTAGGCCCTAGGGTTACTGTTCTAAGGACCCCATCTCATTCCTGTGCTCGCACTGACGCGCGTATGTTTTTGAGCCTGAAATCTGAGGCTACTATTTACCCCTTTACTGAAGACCCGATTTTCCAATCACTAGGGCTTCAAGGTATTTTCTGCTAGGGTCTCCCTGAGGTGCTCTGGCCCAAATTTGGGTGCACTTGAGGCCCCAGAACTGCTAGATCTATTCTGATGTGCACACAGCTAATTAGATAATTATTTCCTCGTAAATAAATTAATCATTTACAAACTCTGATATTGTTACTGTAGTCTTTATGGCCGTAGGTGGACAGGTAGAGGTAGAATCTTATGTAATTTGGGAGTCACCTTTGCTAGCCACCTATGCACTTCACCATGGAAAAGGTAGCTACAAATAGACTCACTAGAGGATATGCAGCTTTGGCCATGCTAAAAGGAGATGTCATCGGGCACACTTTCAAGAGCCCCGCGTCGAGGGGTGGCTCTTTGACACTCCGGTCACCCCAACTTTGATATATGCTATAGCAATATGGGCCCCTAGACTATCAACCACCTCATGGACATAGATTGAGAGACCACAAATATGTACGAGATCACACTTGTTCCACAACAAGCCCTCGATACCACACGAGATTATTGGAGCAGAATTAGTCACTCAAACAGTTCACCTTGTTTAGAGGATCAGAGAGATGCCTTCAGATAGGCTCACATGCAGAGTCTTGAAGGCCTTCAAACAGATTTCTAAGTCAGGCAAGCACGATTCTTGGTACTCACAGGTGAGAGTGGTTTGGAGCACATGGATAGATTACCTTCCAATATGACCTGGACTCACCCTTCATCCAGCTCTCACACAATGAGAGAAACACAATACTCAAGTAGGATCTATGGTCGCTCTACATCAAAGAGACATGGATCGCACCTAGATAGCCTCTTCCCCTAAAGATGTTGTATTATAGTGAGCACTTCTTAACCATGCTACATGCTAGATGAGGGTTCATCCAGAGACCACGCTACATGGACACATACATGCCACACCCCTCACGAGTGGCGATTGGTTAGCTCTGATTATCATCACACCAGCTAGAGAGTTGCTCATACCCTCGAGTTGAGAGGTTCTGCCAACTTTGCATAGAGAGGGCAAGGGTGTCAAGGCTCCATCTGTGCGGGGAGTGGGAGTGTGCGAGTGTGTAAGTGCTAGACCAAACACAAGACTCAAGACTCAAGACTCTAGTCTCATAGAAAGTATGATGCATGCGATGGCTAGAACCAGCTAAGCATATATACAACCATAAAGAGCAATCAACGACTAGCAAAATATCTTTACAATCCAGCTACGTCTATCTCCAAACTGTGGTGGTAGTGAACTGGCCACGATGTCTACTAGACCACCATTCCCTATGCCTGCAACTTGTCACTGCCCGGACGAGAGTCCACCCAATGTGAACTCAAGACCAATTGTAAATGCCAGCCCAATGCAAGTGACACTATAGCCCTGCTATAGGTTGCCCGCCACAAAAATACTCATCGTCTCGGTGAGAAGACATTGAAAACTACGAAAGGAAACTGCAATGTGTATTAAGACAACTGAACGACATTGCATATCTACAACACAATGATGCTGAGCTACACTCTCTCAATCGTGTCAACTGAGAGAGAGTGTCATCGCCACTGTTGCACCTGGAGTGTTCGCCTCAGGAGGTGGAGCCATAAGATCGTGATCGTGGGAGCCTACTAGACTACAGGCGGCTGCGCCTTGCTCTCTTTAAACTGGCCCAAGTAGCAGCCACCTGCTGAGCAGTAGAGGGAAGCACTTATCTTGAACCGTACTGAGGCCGCCAATGGGCATAGCCATGGCTGTGCGCCAACAAATCCCTCGCAAGGAACTCTCTGTGTCTGCTGCATCTGTGTCAAATGGCCATAAACTGTGTAGAAGGATCCGATTGCCCATAACCCATAGGAGTCTGTACCTGTTTCATTGGACCAAGCTACCCATATCCCATAGCAGCTTGTGTATGGTAATCTCTGGTGTCCGGCTATTGAGTCCCCCATATCTCCTTGCAATAGCATTTCTCAAAAACATTGAACTTGAACTTTCAAGTTATCGATGATCTGGGACTTCACTCAGAGCACCTAGCCTAAAGCAAAGATTGTGCTCTCGGAAACACGTAAGCCTCCCTCCATGGCCGCAAAGGTGGCCAAGTGGTGGTGGTGAGTAGTAGCTAACCTATCTGCTCCAAGCTCAATGGTACCAATAGCGTTCTTCGTATCCTAGATCTCCTCAAATAGCTTGAATAATGAAGCTGAGTCTGCCGCAATCGGTGCTCAAGATCCAGCAATAGTGCAAGGTAGTGCACTGCTTTGAAGGTGCAAAGCAAGTGAGCTCGGAATATGTTCAGTGGGTGAATATGAGGTAGGGAGATGTGATGAGGCAACTGCAGGTGGTGTGTGGGACTTGGTAGCTGTGGCAAGAGCGAAGATGGGAGTGGTAGGTAGAGGTGCGTGTGAGGGAGAGGCCACAGAGGTAACCGGGAGAGTAGAGTCTCCTACACATACAATAGCTGGGGGGAGCAAGCCGGGAATGGTAGAACTGACCACCGGAAAAGTAGAACCAAGGGTGGATGTAGAATGAGAGCATCGTGGAATGTGTCACTCTCATCTCGTTCTCTGAGTACGGCAAGGGAAGAAGAGACTCTACCGTGTCCTTTACTACTTTCACCCTTTTCTTCAGTTGTTGATCTGCAGCACTACCCAGAGAATTTCTTTGTATCTTTGATGTGGGCCGTTGGGATCCCTCATCCACTTCTGCAGGGCTGACATGGATATTGATGACCCAGGCCAACATTGGGGCAATAGAGCATTGGAAGCTCACTTGAGTGGACTACACTTGTGCTCTAAATTTCTTTCCCCTAAACTGCAGGGAAGTGTACAGTATCTGATGAAACCCACGGGGCAAATATTTATCAAGTAGTAGAGACCATCACAGTGTCAAAAAGTAGTGGGGACATCACATCTTTCTTTTTGCTCTTTGGTATCCCTAACTAGAAAATAGTATTTGAAAACTGCCAAAAGCGCTTTATTTCTCCGGTGCTGGGGGCGATCGAGCTGAAACAAGTCTTCGCATGCCTGAATTGTAGCTTCCTTGGAGAGCTAAGAGTATGCATGTATAGCCGGCTTCAAAAATGGGAAGCTTGTCATCCCCATAGCATGTCATGTAACATACCTACCGGTACATCATTGGGTAGGGCAGCAACGCTTCTAAACCCAGTTTCTGCAGAGCTGATCTCGTAATAGGACATCGTGAAGAGGTAGACTAGGGAGCTGCAAGTGAAAATTTAGTGAGAACTTTGTGTGGCTTTTGGCTTTTGAAAGCCTGCTAATCTCATGGGACAATAATTGAGGATTGTCCTTCTTTTGGTCTTTGACAGCTTCTTCATTAGCAAAGGAGCTGCTTGTTCTCGAATCCAAATCCGAGTCCTCCTATGCAGATGCTTTGTAACTTTCGTCACTAGGGGCATTGGAGGTCATGTTTGTAACCCCTTGGCTACCTTGTCAAACTCAGCTTCATCTTCAGAACTAGACTGCTTTTCAGAAGGGACATGCCTCTTCCTTAAGGCCTTCCTGCGGTGCCTGTTGCTTCTAGCCATATGGAAAAACTGACACACTGGCGAATTGATCTGCAATAATCTATAGTTACTCACAAGACCCCAAAAGCGTACATAGTAGCACACTCAGATGCTCTCAAAACCCCACAGTAGCAGCATGTAGCACCTAGTTTACAAATCGCATAAGTCCTGCTGTTACCCACCCATCGTGCCAAAAATGAGAGCACTTGTAGCAGGAAAAGTATGTTGTGCTCTCTTTTGTGGGTGCCCCTCAGTGAAATGTGCAAGAAATCTCACTCCAAATAGAATAAACACTATATAGCAATGAAACAACAGAGCAAACTCAAATGACTCAACAATAGATTCCAAACACAATGGAACTCGACTAACTCCTTAACTAGTACAAACTCTAGTTGGCAGCACACTCAGCTCCAAGCCCAAGACTCACAAATACAATGGGGATGTCGAGACTCCTTCTGCGCGGGGAGTGTGCAAGTGTGGAAGTGCTAGACCAAACACAAGACTCAAGACTCTAGACTCATAGAAAGTATGATGCATGCGACGGCTAGAACCAACTAAGCAAATATACAACCATAAAGAGCAACCAACGGCTAACAAAATATCCCTTACAGTCCAGATACGTCTTATCTCCAAACTGTGGGGGCGGTGAACCGGCCACATAGACCACCACTCCCTGTGTCTGCCCCGTGTCACTACCTGGACAAGAGTCCACCTAATGTGAACCCAAGACCAACTGTAACTGCCTGTCCAGTGCAAGTGACATTGTAGCCCTGCTACAAGGAATCCACTCATCCTCCACTACGAAAGCCAAGGGAAGGCACCATAATGAAGATCTCTGTGACCAAACCAATTTTTCCAAGGCATCACTAATCTGACTCTCATACAAGTGTGAGAACTGTCCAAAATTTATAAAATTGATGGTCTCCACCAATGTCTGCTCTTGTTAGGTATCATAGACAATCTCCTCCGTCCAAGAGAAGTCATGATGCATCTGCAATCTGAGCCTAATCATAGAGGGTCTCTCTGGACCATGGGCCTCATCCTGCAAAAGGCTATAAAATGAAAACATCAACACCTAGTGGCCCATCTGTCAAGGGTGCTTCGAGAAATCTCGACGGACCATGAGCTCATAGATGCTTCAAACAATTGTACATACACGATGGTTGTAACATTTGGTCTCATAGGTAATTTCGGGACTCGTTAATAATACATTTAATTTCTCCCTCTCTCAAGTGAGAACAAAAGGTAACAATGGTGCCTCTTAGGTGTGAACTATAAACTATGATTGTGAACACAAAATAAAATCAGACACACATGCACATGAGCATGAACACAAACACTGAGTAAAATAAAGGGGCTGAAGTCAAACCTTCAATACAAGCGCTTGAGTTTCTTGATCTTCCACATTAAAATTGAGTGTCTCGTTCCACTCTGGATTCAGATTATTCTCTATCACTTTAGTCTTGAGCTTGAAAAGAATGCGGACATAAGCAATAATGTAGGGATCTGACTGGCCAACCATATCCATGTTCTTTAGAGAAAAAGCTTTGATACTTGAAACTTGCAAACTTCCTTGAAGTTTTAGCTCCAAATCACTGCAATGGAATGGAGAAAAGGTTTGAGTTTTGCTTAAAATCAGGTGGAAAGAGAGCATATGCTAAAAAAGAAGGAAGAAAATTATCGTTCTGTCAGAGAGGCTCGAAACATTGACCTTGATTATCTGCTATATACTTACCTTAAATCAACAGGAGGTTGGGCAATAGGTATTACAATTCTATGTGGCCACTGTAGAGTATCAGACACAACTGACTCAACAATATCCTGTACCATTCCAAAAGTAATGATGACATGACAACATAGTCGAAAATAGAGGCTGCTTGAGATTGACTGTAACACACCTCAATGACGTCTGAAATGCCAGGAGCACCAGATAAACTCCCCCCAATGAGTTTGAGTGTATATCTTATTTGTGGTTTTGGCTGCGCCACAAGATGAATTTCAGAGATGAGGAGTCAAAACTCCTAAGCAAGCAATGAAGACCAGATCACCAAACAAAGATTAAAAAATAGTGTATGCTAACAATCTTATTTTACCTTTGCTAAAAGTGCCACCACCACACCTGAAATACAAGGTATATCTTCAGCAAGCTTGAAGATGACTCGAACTGTGGCAAAGAGCCGCAGATTTTTGAGCTGTCAGTCACATTAAACCATTTCAATACACACATTAGAGTTAAACGTACAACACCTAAGTGAGAATATATCACAAAAAGAGTAAAGACTATACAGAAATATATCAGGGTGGGGAGGTTCCTGATGGTTGGGAAAGAGAAAACAAGAGTCAGATAGAAAGACTACAGATCAATCAAGGTTGTCCCTTTTGTTGACATGGGGGATCTTGCATTTATTGAGGCTAAGGGCAAGCAAGAAAAGGTAGGGTATTTATTGTTGCAATGTAATAAAATATCATGTAAGGGTGAAGTATCTTGTTGTTACCTTGATTGAAGTTACTATAAGTACTCCTACACACCTACCGCTCACAAGGACCCCCTTCATGATCTTTAATATAAACCCATGCAGTGGTTTGTCTTTCATGCTACTGAAACCAATTTTCACATGTTCTCAGCTCGTCTCCTGAGTATTATTTAGTGTCTTGTCTACTTTCAGTCAGTGTTAAGGTAAGTTGATTGGTTTCCACATGTATCAAAGCTCCACTTACCTTCATTAGCCTTCACTCTTGAGCTCCCTCTAGCATCTTCTAGCCCATCAAACTAAGCACTCCACTCCGAGGAGTCTGGAACCTTTAAATGGCTGATGTACCTTCCTCATCTTTTTCCACTATCTCTTACAAGCACCACTACATCATAGATAAGCTCAATGGTACAAACTACCAAGTATGGAAGTTGCTAATGGAGCTCTATCTCAAACAACTTTGTCTTTGGGATATCATCTCAAGCTCTAACTCTGTTCTATCTCAAACAACTCCGTCTTTGAAATATTATCTCAAGCTCGGACCCTGTGCTTGAATCACCCAAAGAACAAGCACCTCGCAGCGAGATTGAGGCAGACGAAGCCTAGGAAGGCCGGGATACTGGTTCTCAAGTGGAGCCCATACAACACTGCTATGAGAGACAAGTGCAAATGGTAAAAGTCTTACCAAGGCTCGAGCCATTTGGCAACTTTTTGAGCGTACTACAAGCATATCAACCTCATCTATCAAGTCTCTCATCCTAAGACTAGTCAACACCAACATACATGAACATGAAACCACTGCCAAGTTTCTTGATAGCTAACAGGCTCTTCTTGATGGAGTTCTGATCTCCAGATTAGAGATCCCAGAGCCGTTACATTCTACGCCTTTACTTCCCTCTATACCGCTGCATGGTTACTGCCCAAGCCACTGAGAAGAATCTCCAGGTCCAAGGCTTGGTGGCAAAGATTTAACAAGGCTACAATGTCACTTGCAATGGACAGGTAGTTACAGTTGGTCTTGGGTTCAGATTTGGGCAGACATTCCACTGATAGACCAGAGCCATTGGTGGTCTAGTGGACCAGAGGTAGGACATAGAGGAGTGGTTGGTGAGTGGACACCGTGGCAAACTTACCACACCAGTCCAGATATGTGTAGCTGTCTTTCAGAGATATTTGTCAACAATTATGAATTTTATGTAGCTATTGTATATATGGTCAATCTGGTATGAGCCAAGAAAATGAGTCTTTGGTCTAGAGTCTAGTCCTACACACAACACTCTCCATGCACTGTTTGATCCTCTACAACCCCATTGTACCTTGTGAGCACTTGGTTTGGAGCTATGTGTACTACCAGCCAGTATTGTGGCCAGCTTACTACCTATCACCACAATCCAGATATGAGCAGCTGTCTTTTAGAGACATTTGTCAGCAATTATGGATGTTATGTTGTAAATACGATCAGTCTGGTATGAGTCAGGGGAATGAGTCTAGATCGACACACAGCACTCTCCACGCACTCTTTGAGCCTCAACAACCCCATTGTAAAATAGTGCCTCAACAACCGCATTGTACCTTGTGAGCACTTGGTCAGTGTGTGCTGCCAGTCAATTTGTGGATGATGATACATTGAGAGTAGTCGAGCTTGCATTGGGCATGGAGTCTACCTTAATGTGTCTACTTTGAGTACATTTCTTGTTGTACACATTTCAATCTGCCAATGTGTCTTTTGGATGTCTCTTTGCGTTTCATGGAGTGAGATTTTCGTGTATAATGCAATGTGGAGCACCCAAAATATAGAGCACAACATAGTTTTCCTGCTACAATATGTTGATACATGGGTCTTGGACATAGGTGCCACTCACCACATGACTCATCATCCAAGAGGGATGTACTATGCTTTCTCAAGAACCCTTAGGGAGTTTGCTTACCTTTCACAAACAAAAACAAGGCCATTTCTATCCACTTGGCATCTGTACACCATTTGCACATGCATTAGCATCCTCTATACACACTCGTGCCCAAACCACTTCCATCAAATGACATAGTGCATGGTCCAAAAAGGATGTCCCTGCCAAGATGCAAACTAACCCACCCAGTCACAAATGTGGTCACTAGCATAGAAGCGATCTATCCTAGATAGATTCACTCCTCCAACTCTCAATCACGAGAGAAAACCAAGCTGTCAGGGGGTCTCACAAAACCTGAGTGCTGCCAAACATCAAAAACCCTCAGTCATAGAAAACCGCTCCCAAGCTGCCACCTCAGCCCCGTGAACAGTGACATGGCCACCTCCAATCGGGTCAGAGGGGTCCTCCAACATGTTGAAGTCCCACCCAGCACACCACTGCTCTGCATGCGGCAAAGACTCCACAACCTGAGACTAGAACTCTGCCCGTGCACTTGCCACATTGGGCGCATAAATGTTCAGGAAACCCATGAGGCAACGCTGAACCTGCATAGTAATCCACTGAGCTCTGCATGGTACAATAATATCTCTGTCCACAATGGCCTGTTGCAAAGAATCCGCAATAGTCATACATACCCCTCCCTGGATGCCTCCATGTCCAAATGCAGCTAACCAAAACGTCTCATAGCGACCACGCAAAATCTGACCACACCGTCTAATGCGGCTCTCACACAGATGATGCTCTTGTAGCATAAGAATGTCAATCTCACCACCCACAAGGCATCGCTGAAGCTCCTGACGAAGCCGACCCCTCTGACACTAAAACCGGGGCCCTCCTAATCCTTGCACATTCCATGAGATGATCCTCATGGAGTAAGTGAGGGAAAACAGATGCTACAACAACAACCTACCTCGTTATATTTGAGGCCGGTTTGGATGGGGAGTAATCCGCATCCGAACGACCTCTAGACAAGCACGTATGGAGTGACTGTCCCGCCAAGGCCCAAGCTGTAGGGCTACATCCTCTGCTCAAGAATCCTCATGTACAAATACATAGCAAGGAGGGCTCTAAGTGTCAGCAAACAGATGCGGTGGCGTCACGCTGAACTTGGCAAGAGGCCAAAGTGCCTGTATCAGATCTGTCACCCCTAAGTCCCTTGTGTGGTGTGAAAACTCAGTAGCTTGAATCTGGAGCCAGCCAAGAACTGTGTGCAGGGTCCACTTTGTAGGATCTCTACCGCACAGCGGGAAGGAGAAACCCATCGTTGTGTCCAAAGCCTCAATGCCTCGAGCTGCAAGAAAGAGGACGTGGACTTGAAAGCAAGCCTCCTCCAGGTAAGGAGAAGAGTCACCCAGGAACCGTGTGAAGCTGTAGTCGAAGAAGTCCCAGCGTCTGCGAATGTCAAAGCTAGTCAAACCTCTAGGGACTGCTGCAAAAGGAGAAGTCTGCACCAGAAAAGGCAGCCTCTGATGGGGCTGTCCCTCCCGAGCCACACGGCTCGTAGCAAAAGCACTACCAATAGATTGCCTCCCGGTAGACGTGTGTCCAGTCCCCAACGTCCATAGTCACATGAAACGGTGCTTCGGGGGGTCAAAACGGAAATGCCGTTTCTTGACCGTTTCGGACCGGAAGAAACGGCGTTTCACCATGTGAAAATTGGCCAAAGGGTATTTTGGGAAAAAATCGGGCAGCGAACATTTACGTGACAACGAACTAGGCTCTGCTCTGTTTTCGGCCACGCGCACAGTTTCGATGTGTGTGTGTGTGTGTGTGTGTGTGAGAGAGAGAGAGAGAGAGAGAGAGAGAGAGAGAGAGAGAGAGAGAGAGAGAGAGAGAGAGAGAGAGAGAGAGAGAGAGAGAGAGAGAGAGAGAGAGAGAGAGAGAGAGAGAGAGAGAGAGAGAGAGAGATGCATGTGTAGGCTGAGCCTGTTCATCATGTGCCTACCTTGCAGGGGCTGCACAAACACCATGACAGACCCGTATTGGAGATATGTCACTAAATTGGCCGGCCGACGGCTACGAAGAAGGGGGCTCAAAAAAATGGAGATGCAACTTTTGTGGGATTGAGAAGACAGGGAGTGTAACTCGTGTGAAAGACCATCTTGGTGTCCTTGGCAAGGATATGGCGCCTTGTGCAAATGTCCCGGCTGATGTTAAAGCTGGCCTTGAAGTATGGAAAGCAAAACGCTTGGATTTGGTCAACATTGAAGAAGAGACTCAAACAAGTCAGAGTGCAGGAGAAGCAAGCCAAGTGAGCTCTAAAAGGAGTAGATTGGGGTCCACAACAGGAAGTGCAGGTGTGTCATTGACTTCTTGTGCAAAAAGGACTCCTTTGCCAAATGTTCAAGCAGGGAGAAAGGGGTCACCGTCTCTCCAAGATGCAAGCATTAAAGCTGGCCTTCAAAAGCAAGCTATGAGGCTAGCTACCCGTGAGGTGACACGTTTGTTCATAAGGTGTGCTATTCCCTTCAATGTGGCCAGAACAAAGCAATGGAAGAAGACAATGAGGGCAGTGAGTTGCATAGGATGTGAGTGGGAGGGTCCTTCCTCCGAGACCTTGCACACACAGGAGCTTAAAGAGGAGAAGACACACAGCTTGACTTCCTCAAGGAAACATGGAAGAAATGAATGCACTATACTTTGTGATGGATGGTTAGATGTGCAGAAGAGAAGTGTCTACAATGTCTTGATTTCTTCATGCAAGGGAACTATGTTTTGGAAGGCCATAGATGCTTCAGGTGCAGGTGTCACTATCACAGGTGCTTATATTTTTGCAGAAATTGAAAAGGTCATAATGCAATTGGAAAAGAGATTGTTGTGCAAGTAGTGACTGACAATGGCAGTAATTGTGTGTCTATAGGACACTTGTTGGAGGCTGCATTTCCTACCATTGTGTGGACACCTTGTGCTTCTCATTCCTTGGACTTGCTCATTGAGGATACCTTGGATACATGAGCTCTTTGCTACTGCTAAGAAGATGGTCAAGTTTGTGACTAAGACTCAAGAGGCCTAAAGCACTCAGCATGTTTCGGGCCAACAGTACTCTTGAGATTTTGAAGCCCTCTTCCACCACATTTGCTTATATGTTCATTGTGCTTGAGCGTCTCATTAGAGTGCGGCCAAATCTCGTATGCATGATTAGTTGTGATGAATGGCTTGCTTGGGATCAAATTAGAAAGCCACGGTTCACAAAGTTTCGACGCAATGTTTTCAATGAAACTTGGTGGTTGAGGCAGAGGCACTAGTAAAATCCCTCAATCCTATCTACACAGTTTTGCGCATCACCGACATGGAAGGGAGCACATTAGGCCTACTCTATGAGTACATGGACAAAATTGGGGAAGCTCTCAACAGAAATGCATACTTGGCAGAGGAGAAGTAAGTTTATATTCTTTGTAACTACTTCAAATCTCATGTCATAAATGGCTGAATTTCTTTTTCCCCTTTCTTTATGTCATATGTCCATGTTGTTCAATGTTAACAGGGTTGGTGAGTTGCGGGAGGTGTGGGAATCATGATGAAATTGGTTTCATAAACCAATCCATGCTGTGACGCATTTGTTACATCCTTTATGGCCTAGTGAAGAACAATTTGGGCAAGAAGAGCTAGACAATGGGCTTCAAGAGTCGAGGTCTCCTGTAAGGACAAGCCTTTGCCAATCCCCCTCCGAAAGGACTTTATGTTAATATAATTCTTCGTGATCAACAAGAGGGGGGGCCGATCCCCCTCCAAAAAGACTTTATGTTAATATAATTCTTCTTCAGAAAGAGCTTTTGATCAATAGAACTGACTAATCGCACTTCTAACTGCACAATTTGAAGCGATGAAAGCTCCAAAATTTGGCAGAGATTGCGATTAGAATTTTCACTTAAAACACCTCGTTGAACAAAAGTATATAAGCGGGAAGAAATCTCCCCTACAAGAGTTCACCACCCCTCAAACATCAACCCTTGTGGTGTCTGCTTCTCCGACCAGAACAAAACTCTCCTCTGCGTCTAGCAAACTCCCTTCACAGAGCCCATCCTGCAAGATGAATTCCAAGATCATGATATCTGTCTTGGTCATGATAGTTAGGTGCTTCTTATTTGCCCCTAGTCCCCCTCATCCCCTCGCCCCCTACCCCTCGCCCTACCCTCCCCCTCTCCCACTCGCCCTCGCCCCCTCGCTACCCCTCGCCCTACCCTCCCCCTCGCCCCCTCACTACCCCTCGCCCTACCCTCCCCATCGCCTCGCCCCTACCCACCTCCTCTCGCCCCTATCCACCCTTGCCCACCCCCTCACCTTCCCCCCGCCCCTACCCAACCCTCTCGCCCCCTCGCCCCTACCCTCCCTTGCCCATCCCCTCTCGCCCCACCCACCCCTCGCCCCTACCCTCCCCCTCACCCCCTCGCCCCTACCCTCCCTTGCCCACCCCCTCACCTTCCCCTCGCCCCTACCCACCCCCTCTCGCCCCACACATCCCTTGTCCCTACCCTCCCCCTCACCCCCTCGCCCCTACCCACCCCCTCCCTTCCCCTCGCCCCTCCCCACCCCTCTCAGCCTCAACAAGTCCCCCCCCCCCCCCCCCCCAAACCCTGCATCATCAGCTGGCTCTCAACATTCACTTGGGTGCTATCCTGTTGCTGTGAAGGATTTATTTTGTTCTGCCATCATAATGGAGCTTAACCCTATCTGCGGTGTTACTCGGGCTTATGGTCATCCCTCCTTTCGAGAAGAGTGTTGTTGCAAAAAGTGTGGCAAGGTTCATCTACAACTGCAAGCATGGACCAAGTCATTTTCCTGTCACTATGGTTAGGGCAGATAAAGATGCACTGGAATCAAACTGAGCTTATCTCTTTGTTGTAGAGCCTCATTTGTTTGCCAATTGGGATTCTTGGATTATGCAATCATACTGAGTCCCGCCTATTCAAAGGCTTAAAACGTTTGCAAGCAGTGCAGTGTGTTTAAACTCCACTTTGGGCCTAGAACCTGCTTCAAAAAAGATGTACAGATGCAGTACCTAATGGTTTTCTTTCACAGTTCTTTCAGTATTCCTCTCACCGGGACGGTGAGCGGTCTTGTGGCGGGCAACCTGTAGCAGGCTACAGTGTCACTTTCACAGGATACACAGTTAGTACAGTTGGTCTAGGCTGGTTCACACTGGACGGACTCTCTGGGCTGGGCAGTGACACGTGGCAACAGAGATACGGACTGGTCTAGTGGACATCGTGGCGAGGTCACCACATGGCTGACATTTATGAGCCGTTGGTGGCTCTTTATGGTGGTACATATGAGTAGAGCCGTTGGTCATTGGGATTATCTTCTTCACCTCCGAGCTTGTACGTAGTCGTCTAGAGTGAGTGAGTCTATACACAGAGCACGTCTTCACCATCCCTGCACATCTGAGCCTCGACACCCCCATTGTACCTGTGAGTCTTGGGCTGGAGCTAAGTGTGCTGCCACGCTAGAGTCTGTATCAGTCTTTGAGATAGTCGAGTCATATGCTCTGGTCTGCTGTTGTGTCTTTGTGAGCTTTGTTGATGTCTATTGTTTCCTTTCTGTTCAGTCTATTTGAGTGCGATTGTCATGCACATTGCACTGAGGACCACCCACTGTAGAGAGCACGACACATTATCCGCGCTACAATGTGCAGCGAGCAGAGAAATGTGTTCGTGAACTAGAGAGTTCTAGAATTCGAATGCATTTTTCAAAAGTGCCATCAGAATTCAATAAGGATTGAACTGGGATTTTATGGGATGAAAAAAGGATATTCGCGAGCTCAAAAGAGTTTGAAACAGATCTTGAAAGCCTCCAAAAGTGGGCACTATGGGTAACCAAAAGGTAGGAATGGGAGCCGAGGTGTTATTATCCACACATGCAAACCCTAAAGCTATGTGGAGATAAGGGATGTGATCCACAAGCTTCCCATGTAAGAGAGAAGGTAAAAGGAGTAGTTTTAAAAGTAGAAAACTGCCTCTAAAGGACTTGGTGTGAATATTTTTAGAATAACTCAAAAAAGAAGGCGTTTCTTAAAAACTAGGCCATGCGTCTTTCTGGAAACGGAAAGATGAACGACTTTCACATTCAAAGTTTTTTAATTCAAAGACCGCAAAAGAGTTTTTTTCGTTTTTCTGGAGGACTGCACTAGAGAGAGCAGGGGTACTTCCGTCTTCTTGGCTCTTGAAGCTCCATGCAATCCCAATCAAAAGGAAGGTCTCCATGTTCTTTTTAAGGCTCATCATCTTCTCTCGCTCTCCCACACAAGTCTCTATAGTTATGGTTGCTCAAGCTTACATATAATTAACTATACAGGTTTCTACTTCTTAATGCTTACATATCTTCTTTCCAACCTGATTCTTGCTTAATCCTCGCAGATCCTATCACTCGCGAGATGTTTAGGGCCTTGGGATTTGGCTTTCCAAATTCAACGGATTTCATCAAGAGCGCATCAGGAGCATCTTCTGTGACCTTCAACTCTTGAGCTGGCACATTAGGTTTAGTGACTGTGGACACATGTGAAGAGGGTGTATCTTCAGGCCAAGAGTGAATAGAGACTCAATAACAAGGCATAGATTTGGTAGCCTCCAACCACTCGAGCAGATCTTCGTCTGACCCTTCAGGTGTAGTAGGATGTTCTTGTTCAGGTTTGGTTTCCATTGACAAAGAAACTTGCTGCATCACGGGATCCATACCACCTTCTAAGAGAATGGGTTGCATCGAGGAGCCAGAAGTATGTATCCACATTGCGTCGTTTCCCCAATCATGAAGTGCTTTAGTGTGTCGCAGCCATCGTCTTCCAATGAACAAAGGAAATCCGCCCTCAACCTGGGGAAGACGAACTATAACAAAATCCAAGTTAAAAGTAAAGTCTTGTACCTGCAGAGGCACATTGTCCACTATGCCCACTGGGTAGACTGTCCGTTGGTCGGCCAATGTAACTGTGAAGGGAGCAGGGCGAGTAGGCTGTAGACCTAGAGCTAACATAGTGAACTCGAGCATCAGGTTGATGCCAGATCCACCATCCACTATCACTCCAGAGAATTGCCTACCCAAAACGGACACTGTCAAGCGAGGGCTTCTATAATCAGTGAGTGGAGCAGCAAGATTGGATATCATATAGGACTCTGATGGTCGCACTGGGAGGTGCCCGCCACTAGGACCTGCTTCAGTATAAAGTGATTCAATAACAGCAAGGGTGTCACTTCTAAACTTTGCATCTAGTCGCAGCATGTCATAAGAGGGACACTTGTTGGAAGGTGTTCTTCAAGACTGACTCTGCTGTAAGCTTCTCTTTTTCTACCTGTTATTGCCGCTGGTACCTTGATCTTCTGTAGATCGGAAACTGCTTCCAAGAAAGCTTCATCAATATCGGAGAGCAAGGATTTGGATTCCTTCATGGCACTGGGGGATGGCTTGTTAATAGCTGCAGGCAGGGTATCCACTGGTGTGAGAATGTGTGGGGTAGTTGAGCTTGATGGAATGCTAAGACCGAGAGGGGCTCTCTGGGCCCGGGTGAGGACGCCCGATGGCTCCTGTGCCAACTGCGGCGTCTTATTTTGAGGAGTAACCACGTGGGTAGAAGGGGGCGGCTGAGAAACGGTGCTCACTGCTATCAAATTGAGCTTGTGAAAGGCAAACTCATTCTGGCTTTGACTTGAGTTCGAAGCCGTGGATGCACGAAATTTAAGGCAATCCTTACTATAGTGATCCTTCGTTTTAGGGCAATGATGGCAAGGAGGGGACCCTTCTAGCAGGGGGCATTTGCTTTGGTAATGCCCATATTCCCCACATCTGTAGCACAAAATGGGCCGATTCAAAGGGCAAGTCGAAGAGCGAGGTGGTCTTGCTCCTAATGCATTGAGTTGGAGGTGGAGGCTGTTGCTAAACTGGCTTTATCTAAGAAGAAAATAATTCTAAATGAATTATTGGATTTATAAGTGAGAGGGTTTTCTCGCTTGGAACAACAGGAAAAATAATTCTAAATGAATAATTGGAATTTTACGTGAGAGGGTTTTTTTCTCACTGGAGACATCCGAGTACAAAGTATTCCTAGTGCGTCGTTCAAAGTAATGACGGGAGCATTGTGAATGGGAATATCTGTAAGGCCACCAAGAACGGGTACTTATGATGCGTCACATCGGATGGGTGACAACGAGCATCGGGAAGAAGTATTCGACCATGCGGGAACGGACATCTCTGATGCGTCATAGGATGGGTGACATAGAGCATCGTGAAGGAGATTGTACCGTAAGTTCGGTAGGAAAGGACTAGGTGATGGGTATTCCTGACGCGTCACAAGGTGGGTGACGAGTGCATCTGAAAGGGAATATCCATAGTCGGGAGGAAATTCTAAACTATGTTGGAATTGTGCACAAGGAAAAAGCAAGCACTTGAATGAAGAAGGGTTCAGAGGAAACTTTGAGGAAAAACAAATGCTTTCTGAGAAAGCGGGATTGCTTTTCTAGAAAGCAGATGCTTTCCCGCGAGGAAGTCTATGTTCGGATTGCAACTGTGCGTGTGATTACATCTAGGGACGCCTGGGAAGTGCTGTGAAAGCACTGTTTTTTAATTTTAAGGTTTTATTGAGTTTTAGGGCAGATTCAGACTATTTTTAAAATATGCCGGCCGCCCATTTAATAAGTGGGCGGCCATCTGATAAATAAGGCCACAGATCAGCCAGCGTTTTCTCTCTCTCTTTTTCTAGCAAAACATCAAAAAATAAAATGAAAAATAAATTTTTTGAAAAAAACAAAATTTTTGAAAAAAAAATAAAATTGAAAACAAAATAAAATAAAAAAGAATGGCCGCGAGAGCAAGCTATTCGTGCCCGTGGCTAGGAGCTATAAAAGCATCACATTCCCTCACTCAGAGGGGAAGACCAATCTTTGCAAGGAGGAGATGCTGCTGCAGATTTCAGCCGTAAAGAAGACGTTGCCGGTTATGCCCATGGCTGCCTCAAGTGTACCAGATGTCGCCAAGAACCAATGCGCGAGTTCCCTTGCGAGGAGTGCCTACGGAGCGTGTTTCCATCGCAAGAAGTTGCTGTTTTTCTCTGTTTTCAGCCCATAAACGTCGTAGACGGGGCTAATTTGCGAGAAGGAACCCGAGCACACACCTCTTCTGTGTGTAAGACTGGAAGAGAGGATTTTCTATGTAGAGATCTCTTCCGGGGAATTGTTTTTCGAGAACCAAGTTGCGTTTCGAGCATCGAGACCTTGAAGGTAACGATTTTCACGTTATGATCTCTGAGTATTTGATTGCAGGTGTACTTCCTCTTCGTGAGGGAGTAGGAGCAGAGGAAGGCATGAGCCTCTGCACGAGAAAAGCGCTCTGAGGAACTAGAGCCAGATCAGCCCAAGGGTTTCATACCCGAGTTTGGGAAGTAGATCCACGGATCAGAGAGAGGTAGTCTCTCAAGTTGTGATCCGGAAGTTGGGATTCCCAAGTAAGGACTTCGTGTCCGGGAAAGCAGAGTTGTTCTGCAGGAAGAGGACTCTGGAAAGAGAGTTGGAAAAGAGTTGCAAGGATGCCATGCCCTGAGTCTGGAAGGTGAGATCCAGAGGCGAGAACCTTGATTCTCGAGGAATTGGAATAAGGAACGGAAGTTCCTTGGAATAGGGTTTTGCCCTAGGAATTGGAAGCTGAGGCTTCCGGGAACCATCAAGTCTTATTCTAGAACGAACGTGGGAATACGTTTGGTTCAAGTGCTTGTATAGACTTCTACTCAGTAATAAAGATACTATTACAGGGCGGGGACCAGCCCATCCTCTGGTCCCGAGTACTGTGTCGATCTTCTCACTCTCTCTCTCTCTCTCTATTTGTTTCTCTCTATATCCTCTGGCTTCAATAATAAGTGATAAATCCTATTTATCCGAATGTATTTTATATTGTTATGCGCTCCCGTTTGTGACAGTGGCATAGAAGCTTTGAGGAGATGAGGGAGCATCGGTATTATAAAAGCTCTAAGAGGGAAAAGTGCTCTGCATACCTTGCATAGGAGGGGCTGTCAGCAAAGGTGGCATATGGTGTGGATGGCCACAGGGAGAAACCATGTTGGATGCAGGTGCTGGCCCTTGCTGAAGAGAAGGACCAAGACTTTGCTGTATTTGTCGCAATCCCTTGAGGTAGTAACAATCCTTGTCCTCATGTCCAGAATTTTTCACAGAAGTGGCAGTAAACCCGAAGGGGGCATTCCTATGGAGGGTGCCCTGGAGAATGGCATGAGCTACACCAAACCATAGCCTTAGTCTCTTGCCGACACTTGAGCTCTTCTAGCTCGCGCTTAATCTGTTCCAATGCCTCGTGATGTGGAGGCTTCTCTTGTCTAAGAGAGAAGGACCTCTCCTCTTGAAGAGCTCGCTGTAACTTTAGGGCTTCCAGTTCCCTGCGTAAAGAAGTTGAAGGATCAGAAGGACTTTCCAAAAACACAGAGGGGGTCTCTATGTGAGGGGGGTTGGTGAACAACTTCCTAGCCCCATCTATCCTCGTAGCAGCTGCAATGACCTCCTCCAGAGTGGCGTCGGGTCGGAGACTCTCTCGTAGTTTTTGCTGAGAACTTTTGGGAAGCGCCTTCTCTACCCACTTCTTAACCATAAATTCACATGGTTGCTGGGGAAGCTTGGCAACCAGAGACTTGGTTTTGGTCATAAGTTCTGCAAAAGTCTCCTCTGGCTGGAGCACCATGTTGGCCAACTCATCCAACACCTTCCCCTGGTAGTCACCTGGCCTGAAAGCTGCACAGAACTGTTGTCTTAAGGTTGCCCAAGTTGCAAAATGGTTCTCTGCAAATTGGCTGTACCATTTGTCTGCTAAGCCATCCAAGGTGGATGGAAAGAGTACCAAATAAGCATCTTCCCTATTAAGACCACGACCCCTACAGAGAGATACAAACCTCCTTGCATGGTCGTCAGCATCTTCTGAAGAGAGTCCTTTGAATGTAGGGAACTTGATGTTTACCTTAGCCAAAACGCTAGCCAACGGCTCCATGGCCCCTTGCTGAGCCTGTTGCTCAGTCGCCTGCTCTAGCAGAATAGGAGAGAGCTTTACTGGCGAAGGTGATCTGGAAGATGTGGAACCGGAGGGAGGAATGGGTGATGTCGTATGTGGAGGTATGGGTGATGAGGTTGATGAACTTCTAACAGGTTCCAAGGGTCATCTTCTCTTGTAGTGCTTCAGAGGGCTCAGTAGTGCGCTTTGACACTCGACTGACCGCCTTGTATGTCTCATGCAGTGACCACCAACCCAACGAAGCTATGGGCAAGAAGACCTTGAACTGGCTGAAGACTGGTCTAGACTCTACTAGACCATGCAAGTGACTAGACCAAGCTGGACCAGGGACGAGGTCTAGACCAGGATGGACCAGGGACGAGGTCTAGACCAGGGTCGAGGAGAACTAGACCAGGGACGAGGACTGGTCCAACCAGGGCGAGAGATGACTAGGACGAGGGAGGACTAGACCAGTTGGACCAGGCAAGGCAGCGAAGCTCGGCAAGGTAGGCGAAGCTAGATAGACCCAACTAGCTTCAAGACTTGTACCTCACACAGTGAGATTTCAGTTGAGGTCCCACCGTGATCGCCAAAATGAGAGCACCTGTAGTGCGGTTAATGTGTCGTGCTCTCTACAATGGGTGGTCCTCAGTGCAATGTGCGTGAAAATCTCACTCAAACAAACTGAACAGAAAGGAATTATGTACACCTTTGGGTACATGGATAACACACGAAGATGTAGTCCTATGCCAAGGTGGGTCATCTACTAGTTGGTTTTTTTTTCTACTGAACGGAATGAGATGAACCAACTTCCTTTTCAAGAACTGGACGGGAGTTTGTTATACTCTCTTGAGCGCCTTTTTGCGCGCAAGGATATTCCGACACGAGAATCTCTATTTGAGATGTGTTCGGTAGAAGGAATTTGAGTTTCTCTACGGAGAAGAGGTTTTCTGATGGTCGTTGATTATTGAGTACGCTATGTGCTTTTACCATTACAGTAGCAACTTTTGGTTGCGGTATATATTTCTCCATGAGCAAGTCAAGTAGCATTTACACGCTGCTGGAATAAATTCGAACTATTATGTTCGTAAGAGTAAAATTCGCCAACCGTTTTAAAAATGGTAAGAATTACCTTAACCACATATGGGAGAACATGATTCAGATCTAAAGCGTGTTCGCCCTTAAGTGGGCCGAGTTTGGACTTATGTTCACAGAATGATATAAGATTTTGCAAGGAGTCCTAGATGCTTGCAAGGATGGCCTCTACAAGGAAGAGACGCTAATGGGCGTCGGGAAAACACTGCTGGTGATAATAACTTGCAGGAGGAAAAGATTGGAAGGAAGTGCCGCCGTGCACAAGGAATCTTCGAATTGGAACCATTCACCTATGTTGAGCGACGGCCCAAAACAAGAACCTTCTTTAAGGTGATAGCAGATTTTGTTTGTGAAGGAAGACATCGAGATTAATACTCTTATGATTTGGGCATTCCCTATGTGGGAGGACACAAGAGGTTTAATATCCTCTGTACTAACAACGCAGGATTATGCGCAAGGACAGATACCTAGATTGATTTCTAGGAGGATTATTCTTCTCGGGATTGAGAAGGTGGAATTGAGTTAACAGATTCTAGGATGAGGAAACTTCCTTTCTGTTGGAAAGACGTGAATGACGAGTACTTACATGGCTCGTAAGTTTGATGATTGGTGAAGGATATCCTCGAGGTACTAGAGGAAGGACATGAACCGGTAAGGTAAGTATTGAATTATTGAATTTTTGAATTCCTGTTTAATTTAATTTTTTAGTTCTCTTTTAAGAAAGGACCAGCTCAACTCACCATTGAGCAAGATTTGGAATCTTTTCGGTTTCTACCCAGGCAGTTCAGTTGGACCTCTACAGTTGAGGACAACTGTTTATAAGTGAGAGGGATGTTGCTAAACTGGCTTTATTTAAGAAGAAAATAATTCTACATGAATTATTGGATTTAAGAGTGAGAAGGTTTTCTCGCTTGGAACAACAGGAAAAATAATTCTAAATGAATTATTGGAATTTTATGTGAGAGGGTTTTTTCTCACTGGAGCCATCCGAGTATAGAGTATTCCTAGTGCGTCGTTCAAAGTAATGATGGGAGCATTGTGAATGGGAATATCTGTAAGGACACCAGGAACGGGTACTTCTGATGCATCACATAAGATGGGTGACAGGGAGCATCGGGAAGAAGTATCCGACCATCCGGGAACGGACATCTCTGATGCGTCATAGGATGGGTGACATAGAGCATCGTGAAGGAGATTGTACCGTAAGTTCGGTAGGAAAGGACTAGGTGATGGGTATTCCTGATGCGTCACAAGGCGGGTGACGGGTGCATCTGAAAGGGAATATCCATAGTCGGGAGGAAATTCCGAGTTGTGTTGGAATTGTGCACAAGGAAAAAGCAAGCACTTGAATGAAGATGGGTTCAGAGGAAACTTTGAGGAAAAACAAATGCTTTCTGAGAAAGCGGGATTGCTTTTCGGGAAAGCAAATTCTTTCCCGCGAGGAAGTCTATGTTTGCATTGCAACTGTATGTGTGATTGCATCCAGGGACGCTGGGAAGTGCTGTGAAAGCATTGTTTTTTAATTTTAAGGTTTTATTGAGTTTTAGGGCAGATTCAGACTATTTTTAAAATATGCCGGCCGCCCATTTAATAAGTGGGCGGCCATCTGATAAATAAGGCCACAGATCAGCCAGCGTTTTCTCTCTCTCTTTTTCTGGCAAAACATCGAAAAAAAATTTGAAATTTTTTAAAAAAATAAAAATAAAAAATAAAAAAGAATGGCCGCGATCTCTACGCG
Source organism: Adiantum capillus-veneris (assembly GCF_014529385.1). Lineage (NCBI taxonomy): Eukaryota > Viridiplantae > Streptophyta > Polypodiopsida > Polypodiales > Pteridaceae > Adiantum > Adiantum capillus-veneris. Next base: position 181,662,220 of record NC_140931.1, read on the forward strand.
AGCAGGCTATTCGTGCCCGTGGCTAGGAGCTATAAAAGCATCACATTCCCTCACTCAGAGGGGAAGACCAATCTTTGCAAGAAGGAGATGCTGCTGCAGATTTCAGCCGTAAAGAAGACGTTGCCGGTTATGCCCATGGCTGCCCCAAGTGTACCAGATGTCGCCAAGACCCAGTGCGCGAATTCCCTCGCGAAGGAGTGCCTACGGAGAGTGTTTCCATCGCGAGAAGTTGCTGTTTTTCTCTGTTTTCAGCCCATAAACGTCGTAGACGGGGCTGATTTACGAGAAGGAACCCGAGAACACACCTCTCTTGTGTGTAAGACTGGAAGAGAGGATTTCCTATGTAGAGATCTTTTCCGGGGAATTGTTTTTCGAGAACCGAGTTGCGTTTCGAGCATCGAGACCTTGAAGGTAACGATTTTCATGTTATGATCTCTGAGTATTTGATTGCAGGTGTACTTCCTCTTCGTGAGGGGGTAGGAGCAGAGGAAGGCATGAGCCTCTGCACGAGAAAAGCGCTCTGAGGAACTAGAGCCAGATCAGCCCAAGGGTTTCATACCCGAGTTTGGGAAGTAGATCCACGGATCGGAGAGAGGTAGTCTCTCAAGTTGTGATCCGGAAGTTGGGATTCCCAAGTAAGGACTTCGTGTCCGGGAAAGCAGAGTTGTTCTACGGGAAGAGGACTCTAGAAAGAGAGTTGGAAAAGAGTTGCAAGGATGCCATGCCCTAAGTCTAGAAGGTGAGATCCAGAGGCGAGAACCTTGATTCTCGAGGAATTGGAATAAGGAACGGAAGTTCCTTGGAATAGGGTTTTGCCCTAGGAATCGGAAGCTGAGGCTTCCGGGAACCATCAAGTCTTATTCTAGAACGAACGTGGGAATACTTTCGGTTCAAGTGCTTGTATAGACTTCTCCTCAGTAATAAAGATACTATTACAAGGCGGGGACCAGCCCATATTCTGGTCCCCAGTACTGTGTCGATCTTCTCACTCTCTCTCTCTCTCTCTCTCTCTCTCTCTCTATTTGTTTCTCTCTATATCCTCTGGCTTCAATAATAAGTGATAAATCCTATTTATCCGAATGTATTTTATATTGTTATGCGCTCCCGTTTGTGACAGTGGCATAGAAGCTTTGAGGAGATGAGGGAGCATGGGTATTATAAAAGCTCTAAGAGGGAAAAGTGCTCTGCATACCTTGCATAGGAGGGGCTGTCAGCAAAGGTGGCATATGGTGTGGATGGCCACAGGGAGAAACCATGTTGGATGCAGGTGCTGGCCCTTGCTGAAGAGAAGGACCAAGACTTTGCTGTATTTGTCGCAATCCCTTGAGGTAGTAACAATCCTTGTCCTCATGTCCAGAATTTTTCACAGAAGTGGCAGTAAACCCGAAGGGGGCATTCCTGTGGAGGGTGCCCTGGAGAATGGCATGAGCTACACCAAACCATAGCCTTAGTCTCTTGCCGACACTTGAGCTCTTCTAGCTCGCGCTTAATCTGTTCCAATGCCTCGTGATGTGGAGGCTTCTCTTGTCTAAGAGAGAAGGACCTCTCCTCTTGAAGAGCTCGCTGTAACTTTAGGGCTTCCAGTTCCCTGCGTAAAGAAGTTGAAGGATCAGAAGGACTTTCCAAAAACACAGAGGGGGTCTCTATGTGAGGGGGGTTGGTGAACAACTTCCTAGCCCCATCTATCCTCGTAGCAGCTGCAATGACCTCCTCCAGAGTGGTGTCGGGTCGGAGACTCTCTCGTAGTTTTTGCTGAGAACTTTTGGGAAGCGCCTTCTCTACCCACTTCTTAACCATAAATTCACATGGTTGCTGGGGAAGCTTGGCAACCAGAGACTTGGTTTTGGTCATAAGTTCTGCAAAAGTCTCCTCTGGCTGGAGCACCATGTTGGCCAACTCATCCAACACCTTCCCCTGGTAGTCACCTGGCCTGAAAGCTGCACAGAACTGTTGTCTTAAGGTTGCCCAAGTTGCAAAATGGTTCTCTGCAAATTGGCTGTACCATTTGTCTGCTAAGCCATCCAAGGTGGATGGAAAGAGTACCAAATAAGCATCTTCCCTATTAAGACCACGACCCCTACAGAGAGATACAAACCTCCTTGCATGGTCGTCAGCATCTTCTGAAGAGAGTCCTTTGAATGTAGGGAACTTGATGTTTACCTTAGCCAAAACGCTAGCCAACGGCTCCATGGCCCCTTGCTGAGCCTGTTGCTCAGTCGCCTGCTCTAGCAGAATAGGAGAGAGCTTTACTGGCGAAGGTGATCTGGAAGATGTGGAACCGGAGGGAGGAATGGGTGATGTCGTATGTGGAGGTATGGGTGATGAGGTTGATGAACTTCTAACAGGTTCCAAGGGTCATCTTCTCTTGTAGTGCTTCAGAGGGCTCAGTAGTGCGCTTTGACACTCGACTGACCGCCTTGTATGTCTCATGCAGTGACCACCAACCCAACGAAGCTATGGGCAAGAAGACCTTGAACTGGCTGAAGACTGGTCTAGACTCTACTAGACCATGCAAGTGACTAGACCAAGCTGGACCAGGGACGAGGTCTAGACCAGGATGGACCAGGGACGAGGTCTAGACCAGGGTCGAGGAGAACTAGACCAGGGACGAGGACTGGTCCAACCAGGGCGAGAGATGACTAGGACGAGGGAGGACTAGACCAGTTGGACCAGGCAAGGCAGCGAAGCTCGGCAAGGTAGGCGAAGCTAGATAGACCCAACTAGCTTCAAGACTTGTACCTCACACAATGAGATTTCAGTTGAGGTCCCACCGTGATCGCCAAAATGAGAGCACCTGTAGTGCGGATAATGTGTCGTGCTCTCTACAATGGGTGGTCCTCAGTGCAATGTGCGTGAAAATCTCACTCAAACAAACTGAACAGAAAGGAATTATGTACACCTTTGGGTACAATGCCTTGTCTGAGACGCTGCTCCTCCTCTCTCACTGTAGCCCGTCGAGCCAGAGACTCCTGGAGAAAGAAGTTGCTAAGCTGAGCTAGGCCTGAGGCCACTCTGTCTGCAGGTGGAGCCTGGCTGTCCTTGCCCTCTGTCCATAGAGCCTCGACCCTCTCTCTGAGTGCTGAGTCCAACAAGACCCGCTCTAGGATGCGAAGCATCGTGCTCCCACTCCTCTGCCTGTCTGCCACTATGAGGATCATTGGTGCATGGTCCGAGAAGGATGTCCCTGCCAGGATGCCCACTGATCCCCCCAAGTCACTGAAGTGGTCACTAGTGTAGAAGCGATCTATGCACGATAGATTCACTCCTCCCACTCTGCGGTCCGATCTAGAGAAGGCAAGACTCTCTGGGGGCCTCACAAAGCCAGAATGCTGCCATGTATCCGAGACCCTCAAAGTCATACACAACCTCTCCCAAGCTGCTAACTAGACTCCATGCACAGTAGCATGGCTGCCTCTGATCCTGTGAGAAGGGTCCTCCAACATGTTGAAGTCCCCTCCTACACACCACTGGTCAGCCTGTGGCAAAGACAACAATCTGTGACCAAAACTCTGCACGAGCACTCGCCATATTGGGCGCATAGATGTTTAGGAAACCCACATGGCCACCCTGAACCTGCATAGTAATCCACTGAGCCCTGCCTGGCACAATAATCCCTCTGCCCACAATGGCCTGCTGCAATGAGTCCGCAATAGCCCCTCCCTGGATGCCTCTAGGTCCAAAAGCAGCTGACCGAAAGGTATCATAGCGTCCACGCAAAATCTAACCACATCGCCGAATGCGGCTCTCAGACAAATGGTGCTCCTGAAGCATAAGGAGATCAATCTCTCCTCCCACAAGGCAACGCTGAAGCTCTTGACGCAATCGGCCCCGCTGTCGCTGAAACTGGGGCCCACCTAGTCCCTGCACGTTCCACGAGACGATCCTCATGGGGAGCGAGAGAGAACAGATGCTGCCGCAGCAGCAAGACGAGCTATCTTCGAGGCTGGCTTGGATGGGGAGTAATCCGCATCCGAGCGTCCTCTAGATAGGCGAGACTGCAGTGAGTGCCTGGTCCAAGCCCAAGCAGAGCGAGCCGTGCGTAAAGCAACCTCCTCTGTCCAGGAGTCCTCATGGATGTATACATAGCAAGGCAAACACTGCGTATCAGCAAAAAAGTACACCACAATGTGTCTACATCCTGCTAAGTCTGGGGGTGTCACCGCAAACTTGGCCAGTGGCCACAAAGTCTGCAGCAAGTCTGTAACGCCAAGTTCTCCCATGTGGTGAGAGAACTCAAGAACCTGTGTATGCAACCATCCCACCACTGAGTCGAGGGACCACTCTGTCTCAGTCCTACCATAGAGGGGGAAGGAGAAACCAACTGCTGAGTCCAAGGCCTCTGTCCCCCTAGCGGCGAGGAACAAAGCGTGGACTCTGAAGCAGGCTGCCTCGTGGTCTGCTGCGGAATCGCCGAGAAAGCGAGTGAACCCGTAATCGAAGAAATCCCAGCGGCGAGGTCAATGCTCGTTAAACCACGAGGGATAGTTGCAAGAGAAGATGTCTGAATCTGCAGAGGGGGCCGCATGAAGGGCTGACCCTCTCTCGCTAGGCGACTCGTGGCAAAGGCGCTGCCAAGAGATCTCCTAGCCGCCGGCGAGGGACCAGTCTCCTGAGCCGACTATGGTACTGAAGCAGGAGGAGGGGGAGAAGGGGCTGGGGGGGGGGGGGGGGGGGGGGGGGGGGGGGGGGGGGAGAAGAGAAACGGCGTGGGGCGACAGAGACATGGGGGGGGCGAGGTGGGGAGTGGACGGGAGCAGAGGGCGGGGGAGGGGATGAGGAGGAGGAGGGGAGATCGGAAGGCGAAGCGGCTGGCGAGGGTGAAGCGGAGGTGGAGGCTGGCGTAGGGGGCTCCTCCTGCTCAAGAGTGCCAGGCTGTCGCTGTGGCCCCTGGCGTCGACGGCCACGGGCCTGCTGCCACCCCTCCTCCGCTGGAGCCCCAGGCTCGGAGGGTGGCGCTGAATCTGTGCGCTGTCGCTGCGGCCCAGCCTTGGCAGGCTGGGGCTGAGGCTGAGGTGCGGGTCGTGGTCTCCTCCGTGGACAGGCCTTCGCTAGGTGGCCCATCTGTCTGCAAATGAAGCACTGGTTCGGGAGACCCAAGTACTCCACACTCTGTCTAAACCAACCCCCACTCACCCGAGGCAGAAGGATGACCTTCGGGAGCGTGTGGGTATCTCTGACCAAAACTCGAACTGAAGGGATGCCAGTCGCCTTGGCAGCTACTGATGCTGCCGTACGAGGTGTCTCCAGGACAGTCCTGATGGCGGAGCCAATCCTGGAGAGAAGTGGAAGGTACTCCCTCCGTAAACCCGGAAAGCAGACTGAGATGGGGATGTCCGCCTCCTCTACTAGCACATCCGAAGTCGGGTCAAAACCATGTCGCCACTGTCGAAAGTGGGCACGTGATGCTCGGATGGCCAATGGACTCATAGCTATGACCTTGGAGGCCATCTCGGAAGTCTCGAACTCAATCTGGTGGTACCCCCGTCCGAGAATCTGGACATCCAAGATCTTGCCCACCTCTGCGAGGAGGCGGGCTTGGAGAAGGTCTCGCAGCTCTCCTCTGCTAGGACGAGTGCCGAGAACCTCTGCGGCAAGGCTCGCTTGCTCTGTCGGCGAAAGAGCAAGTCGAATGGTGGGCTCAGCGGGTTCGGGCGAGGGGGCTTCAGACGAGTCCCTCTGTGGTGAAGCTGGAGCCTCCATCTGTGTCTACTGCTGAGTCGAAGAAGCGGGCGGTGAAGAAAAAACCTGCAAACAAGTCAACCAGGCACTTTTTCCGAAGAGAAAGTGCTGCCGAGCCAGGTGCAGAGGGCCTTCGGGAGCGAAGAGGATAGGGGGGGGGATGGGGGGACGACGAGGACGAAGAGGGCAGCCGTGCAATGTGCAGGTGCACAAGCAGCAGCAAGCGGGGGGAAGCAGTGGGGAAGGCAAAGCGAGAGGAGGGCAGCGGGCTGCGGGCAGCCTTTGGGGCAGCGCGCAGATAGGGGGGGGCAGCGGGTGGGCTGAGGGGCAACGCGCAGGGGCTGAAGGGGGTGGGGGGACAGTGTAGGGGCAACGGGTGGGGGGGGGAGGGTAGCGATGGCGCAGCAAGGGGGGGGCGAGCAGCAGTAGCGAGCCCAAGTCAGTTTGTGTGCAACTAGCTTCAAGACTTGTACCTCACAGAGTGAGATTTCAGTTGAGGTCTCACCGTGATCGCCAAAATGAGAGCACCTGTAGCACGGATAATGTGTCGTGCTCTCTACAATGGGTGGTCCTCAGTGCAATGTGCGTGACAATCTCACTCAAACAGACTGAACAAAAAGGAAACAATAGACATCAACAGAGCTCACAAAGACACAACGGCAGACCAAAACATATGACTCGACTATCTCAAAGATTGATATAGACTCTGGAGTGGCAGCACACTCAGCTCCAGCCCAAGACTCACAGGTACAATGGAGGTGTCGAGGCTCAGATGTGCAGGGATGGTGAAGACATGCTCTATGTATAGACTCACTCACTCTAGACGACTACGTACAAGCTCGGAGGTGAAGAAGATAATCCCAAGACCAACCGCTACTACTCATATGTACCACCATAAAGAGCCACCAACGGCTCATAAATGTCAGCCATGTGGTGACCTGGCCACGATATCCACTAGACCAATCCGTATCTTTGCTGCCACGTGTCATTGCCCAGCCTAGAGAGTCCGTCCAGTGTGAACCAGCCTAGACCAACTGTACTAACTGTGTGTCCTGTGAAAGTGACACTGTAGCCTGCTACACACATTATTGGCCCTTCTACTATTTTATTTTCTCTCACTAGAATGACCAATTCTAGAGAGAGAACTTATTTAATTAAACCAAAAATGAAATTTGGTGGCAACCCTGTTCACCATGTTTACTTTGTTACACCTCCCGCCTACCCATTGATGTATGACATACCTAGATTTTACATTTTCTATTTTCATAGCTTTTCAAACAAAGTATCAGATTCTATTGGGATGTAACCTTTTTTTTTGAGATACACCTACAACTTGAAATTACAACTCACACACCACACTCCGTGAGGTGAAGCATCCCAGCTAGATAAGGTTGGCCAACCCATCATATAGACTTGGAGAACAGCCTTTAAGGGCCACATGTCACACAAGCTATCAAGGGAGTTTGAACCCAAGACCTTGAACACAAGAGGCTCTTTGTCACGATTGTGACTATGTTCACAGTATTACATCTACTCCTAGTTGCAGATACGCGAAGTGCCATGCCAAGGAGGACCCCTACGCTTGGATGGTCACACCCCTTCACCCAAAAGACGTGTCTCTTCGCCAAAAGCCACACTCCTTCAACGACTGGTCACACTCCTTCGCTCTACGGGTGCGACTCTTCGCCCAATGGTTGCAGTTATTCGCCGAAAGGATGTGTCTTTACGTCTAAAGTCATGTCTCTTCACCAAGAGATGTGTCTTTTCATTTGTGTCTCTTCGTCTCCTATATAAGGAGCCTTGTATCACACATTCGATCAATCAACACAGAGTCTTTTGAGTCTTGTTTCTGAGTTTAATTCAAGTTTCTTAAGTCTTAATCATGAGTTTAAAGTACTTAATTAAGGATTAGTAACTAGAATCCTTACAGTGGTATCAAAGCAAAAAAGTTTCTCAGACCCGAAGGTTGTGAGCCTCTCACCCTCGCCGCTACACTCTACCCCCTTCCCAGAGTTGCATGGAAGCAGAAGAAAGGTGGTACACACACAAATGAGCATGAGGTAACATGAAATTTTATGTTCCAATTACGTGAATGACAAACAAATACATAGATGTGTGTTGCCTACCCGGTGGGTTTTGGGAACCCGTCGGCTGGTGACTCTTCGCGTACCCTTTCCTCGGATGGTACCTCTTCGAACCCACACTCGCACCCCTTCATGCAAAAGGGCAGCCGCCAACATATTATCCCTTGCTCGCACCCCTTTCTAGGTAACATGTCCGCTTTGCACGCTTTTTCTCAAGCGCTGCCGTTGTGAATCACTGCACTCCTTCGCTGAAATGTACTCGCTGGAGTTTATTTACATAATCAGCCAGCAGATTATGGGTTTTAACGCCATCAAATACCTTCAATTTTACTGATTTAACTTGGTCAGCCAGCCCCTAAATTATCACCGATGTGAAACACCCTTTTAAGTGCCCCTCTTAAACAAATTCAACTTACGTAACAATAAAAGTGCATGCTAGCGAGCATCACCAGATTGCACCACCCTGCCCCAAATTTACCAAGTGTGAACATTGTAAAAACAAAATCACTCAAAAACAAAAACAATTCCCACGTTGCAGAATTTCCACATTGCCCGTCCTTCCCCTTCGGCGCTGGCCCCTGGTCTCTCTCCTGCACCACGTACAAACCAGAACCATGGCAAACGATCACACCTAGCCTTTTCCGTATTTCTCGTACATAGACGAGATTCCAGAAGGAGTTTTGCCGGAAAATTCTCCTGCACGAGGTGATCACCATTTCCGATTCGCCAAAGCCAGAGATCATAGTTATTCTAGATTTGGCAGTATTGGAACCTGTTCCAGTTAGTTCTTGTTCCCAAAATACCAATCCCAGAACTTGCTCCTGCACTTGTTTAAGAGTTCCTTTGAGACGTAACCATGCAGAATTCTCAAGATGGAAGTGGTCAATCTGATGATGCCCTTACTCTCGTTAAGGAGCAGATGGCCACACTTTCCACAATCCTTGCATCACTTCACACTTCGCTTGGATGAGATGCAAACGCAAAACGCTTCTCGAAGTCGTCCTGCTGCTTCTCGCACTATACATGCAGTATCTTCGACACCTTCTTCCGAAGCTTCAGTGGACGAACCAAACGAACCACATCCAACTGAAGAGGTAGACAATTGCGAACTTCAATTACTTTACAACATTTTTAATGTTGCACAGAAGAAGAAGCTTGATGTTAAACTGCCGGAACCGTACACTGGTCGCCGCGACAAGCACGTGCTGGACCAATGACTATTCAAAATGGAGGTCTAGTTGTCCAACGCGGACTTGGTCGAGAGTAAAAAAGTTACACTTGCTAGTTCTTTGCTCAAAAACACAGCATTTCTCTTGTGACAATGACGGGTTGCGGATGGTAAACACACCTTCTTGAGATAAATTCCGGCGTGCTATTCACAAGGAGTTCGAACCTGCCAATGCAGATTTTCATACCCAGTCCTCTCTTCGCCAAACAGGTTGCTTGGCCGAGTACATTGTAACAAACTTGGACACTCCAAGTCAAGAATCAACCGCGACAGCACCAAATAACCACTTCAAAACAATTCACAGATCACAATAGATTTGCACTGGCCCGGCGGAGTTCTGTGCCTAGAGATATTGGCCCCAAAGACTGGCGCCCCTTTCGGTATTTCTTTTTATATTAATCAATCATCAAAGTACAAGAGAGCGGTAGGGTTTCACTCTCAGACTCTGCGTCCAGATGCTCTGAGAAGTGAGGCCCTCACCACTAATTTAAAGGTTACAAGGGATGCCCAAAAGCAGAGCCCCAAAAGCTTTTAAAATCAAAAGCATCAGTTCTCTCTCTCTTGAGAGTCTTTTCTCTTTTTTTTTTTAATAAAAAAAAGCAAAAGCAAAATTCGCGTCGCTCATCATTTTCCAAAAAAAATAAAAAAATAAAAAAAATTTAAATAATCCGCCTCCGCGATTTCCGGAATTTAGGGTTTTTGGCAAAAATTAGGGTTTGCAAGAATTTTAGGGTTTCTGGCAGAAATTAGGGTTTCTGCTGTCCGCCACGTCATCACTTTGTGACATACATCACAAAGTTCCAACGGCTAACTTTGGAGATAGAGACCCTTAGTCCCTCTGATAAACTTCACAGCTTTATCGCCGAACTCGAACCCAACCTGAAGGACGATGTGCACAAATACAACCTTGACACCTTGGATGTTGCAATTGCCTATGTGGAGCGTCTTGGCGATAATCGGCACCCTACACAAAATTTTCTCCCTAGTGACAGATCTTCAAATAGCGCTCGCTTTTAACAGCACGATCACAAAGACAGCCATAGCCAAAGTCAGCAACATCAGTCTCAATTCGGACAGCAAGCCACAACACCTTATTCAACTTCAAGATTCTATTCTCAAGATCGACATTCTCAAAGCAGATCTTCTTCAAATGGTCCTCCACTTGATCGTGGTAAAGGACGTGATTTTTCTCAAGATCGGCATTCCAATACTCAGCAAGCCTCTTCATCAAATGCATCTTCAACTTCAAAGAAGGATGGTTTATGTACAATTTGCAGTGATGACCATAGATGGTATCAATGTCCAAAAAAACCAAACCCGTCTAATTTGAAAAGAAATTCCAACGCAGAAACATCATCGAATGATGAACAACCAGATTCTGCTAAGGATAAAGGAAAATCAGTGGTCAATACGATTCGTGTCTCAGAGGATACGACTATTCTTATGAAGCATGCTCAATGCAATTCTTTAGTTTTGGAGCCTCTCAAAGCAAGTTCTGAGCCTTCTTGGAACTATCAACGGTCGTTCTATCAATATTTTGGGGGACAACGGATGCTCGAATAATTTCGTCAACAATCAAACAGTTCAACAGCTTGGTTTGCCAACTCAGAAGACATCTCACTTATATGATGTGGAATTAGCAGATGGATCAATTTTGACTTGTGATCAAACAGTTCGGAAGTTGCGGTTTGAGATTCAAAGTTATGTAGATCAGCTGGATTTCGAGGTCATGTCTTTATCTTACTACAAGATGATTCTTGGTCAGCATTGGTTATTTCAATATGATCCAACAATTAGCTTTCGAGGACATACTATCAATTTGTTAAAAGATGGACGTGAACTGATTCTACACGGGCTTTATCATGCAGAACGAGTGATTCAAGCCTCATGTGTACAAGTCAAACAGCATGATACAGTGGATTATGAAACAAATATGATATCCAATGCAGATGTAGATATTGTTATTGATGAATTTTTGAATTCATTGACTTCTCCTAAATCAATTGCTGAAGACAAAGATGATTTCAAGCAAGAAGTTTTTCCAAGTGATACTTCGTTACCAGACAAAGATAAGGACATAGTTGCAAATTCCGAGTCTGAAGACGACTATGCTTTCTTTGAGTATTTATTGGATGATGATATGCCAATTGCAAGTCATGAAGTCGCAATTCTTGAAGATGATTCTGAAGAATTTTGGGATTCATTATTGGAAGATGATTACAGTCTCAAGCCAAAATCCTCTCCAGTGATTACTAAAGTTGAAGTTACACAATCTGAAGAGCCTTGAGAAGATTTTCTCTTCCCCAAATATTTTGCAGTTACTTGAAGATTTTCAACCAGAAATCTTACATCGCAAGAAGAATTTTGAAGATCAATCTATTGTTACAGTTAATCTAATTATGCCACATTCTTCTAAAAAGTCTTTGAACAATGCAATGACATGGGATTTAGCAATCAAAGCAAAACGGTTTCGCAAGAAGCAAAGGTTCAAGACAAAGACTTCACATAACTCAAAGATTGAAGGTTTTCTAAGATTCAATGCTTTTCCAGAGTTCTATCAACATCAAAAGTCATTTCTTTGACACGGGCTCTCATTTTAAATGGGAGGGAATGTCACGATTGTATACCAGCGGTACCCTGATTGACCGAGCTATAGAGTTGGGGAGATCGAGACGATCGTGACTCAGGAGGGGAGCCACGCAGCACCGGCAGAGATTGCGGCAGAGGATCCACACGATTCTAGCACGACACCCGGAGTGTCGATCAGGATAGGCTTCATGCTACTGCTATATTGTATCATGGTGACACTTATCCCCACTTTGTACCTTTGTGGCATGATACCATTGCTCAGCCTACCAGCCACCCATAGGAGTCGGTAGCACTCCTATCTCAGTTTTTAGTCTCTAGTTTTCTTTGTTTGTACCCAGACTTGGTACTAGACTCATCATTGTAATCAGTTGGTCTCATAGGTCATTTTGGCCTTTTACAAACGTTAATATATCATTTCATTTCATTTCTCTCTCTCTCTCTCTCTCTCTCTCTCTCTCTCTCTCTCTCTCTCTCTCTCTCTCTCTCTCTCTCTCAGTAACGTAGTCACTTTTTACGGCAACACGCCAGTGCGAGCTTTTAATAGCGTTGTTGATTCACAGCAACGCCAATTTCTATACATGAAGGCCGCATGGAATGCTCTCTAGGCTTTCACTACAGACAGCCTTTTTGTCAGGAGCCGGGTGAAGAGCGGTACACCTTTGGAGGCCCCTATGCGTCATTCTAGGCTTTGAAACAACACCTTGCTCAATGCCTGTAATTTTATCGACTTGCCTTGTGAAATACGTTGCTCCTGCACTTCTGCCTTGCTCCTACTTGGGTGGCTTCCATTGGTGCTTATCAGTTTCAGTCTAGTGGCTACTGATGGGACTCGCTCCTTGAATGCTACCTTGCGCTCCAGGATGGCTCACTTTGAACGTTGTCTTGTAGCGGATGAGTTTCTTATCTTTCCATGCGCCGTATGTTGCTCCTGCGCTGCCACCTTGCTTTCTCTTAGGTGGCTACTGCTTCCATTGGTACTGATCAATTTCAATCTAGTAGCCGTTGTTGGGACTTGCTCCTTGATTGCTACCTTGCAGTACCGAAACGCTCACTTTGATCGTTGTCTTGCAATGGAGGCTTTAAATGACCGTCAAGCTGCCTTTCGCTACTATTAAAAAACTCAAAAACGAACTGATTGACGTGGAACACTCTCTTTTCACTATTCTCAAACAAGGTCTTATAGAATCAAGGTAAAGACCATAGACAAAGTGTACTCCAAAGCTAATGTCCCGGCTCACTAAGTTGCCTAATAGGACCTTGTGTTTAGACTCTGTGTGTATTGCTATTTTAGATAGACTACTCAGATACAAAAGAACACCATGTTCAAAAAACAGCTGGCTCTAAACAACAAGAAAGTATGCACAAGAATATTTCTGTATTCAAAGCATTTCTGTACATTTTTATCGGAATGAATACTCATTCTAATTATCCTATACATCAGGACAAGAAGTAGGTCTATAGATGAACTATGTCCAAGAGCCTATCAGTTGTTATCCATGTCAACACTTAAACATAATTAGATTGACTATTCTCCTATTAGTTCAAACTTTAAGAGTTTGGTGTATACAAAAAAGTAATTGATAGAGCAATATATGTGTGTGTATTGGTTAAAGTCAAAGACTGACTATCACATATACAAAAGTGTGTGTGTGTGTGTGTGTGTGTGTGTGTGTGTGTGTGGTGTGTGTGTGTGTGCAACGGGAGCCTGCACGCGAACCCTCCTACTGTTCTGTCGCGATATTCTCTTGCGCGCTGCTACAGCTTGCTTTGCTAGCGCCTCTGGGTGTGTGTGAGTGTGTGTGGGACTGCTCCTCTACCCGCGAACCTGCTCATCTGTCGTGGAATTCTCCTGCAAGCTATGCGCAGCAGCAACCCTCTGTCGTCTCGCCAGCGAGGGTGACTGTTGCCCATGCGTGACTGCTCCTGCGTGACTTTTACACAGCGTGCCCTCCTCATCACTGCTGAGAAGTGCAGTATTGCCCAGCGAGTCTGTCAGTGACAGTGCAACAGGTTTTGCACGCCTAGTGGTGGCCAGTGCTGTTCTGTCGGGTCTCGTTGTGCAAGACTAGCAGGGCAGTTTGTATACAGGTTTCAGTCTCAGTCAAGCTCCAATTCTTTGGGCAGAATTCAGCAGATGTATATTGCTGTGGGTTTTGGTTGTTGCTTTTTGTGAAGTATGTACAGAGCTGTGGTTAGTCTAATTTTTGCAAGGTTTTCTTCACAGTAGATTGCGGAATTTTCTCGCCAATTTTGTTTGAAGAAGGGGTTTCTTTTAATTTATGTTTGACTCATTGTGCGTCTTTAAGCGTCGGAAAGCGATGGAACCCACGTCGGAGGCAGCTTCTGAGATCAAGGCATGCTTGTATGAGGACTTTGAGGAGGCTCGACAGACATGGAATGGTCAGGCGCCTACTCTTGAGGTGCGCATTCCGGTATAGGACCTCATGGACCCAGTTGCGCAGTACGCTATGAATGCAATTATTCTGTTTTTCCGGGGGGAAATGCCTACTGCGCAAGATGTCGGCCAATGGGTCGATTTTCTCCTTAAGCGACAAGCTGTCCGTGGTGTCTACTTTGGGACGCGTGGCTTTTATGAAGTTTTGCTCGCAAATATGGAAGCTCGAAATCTTTTGCTTGAGATGTCTCCCCTCTTTTTTAATACGCATATGACACATGTTCTCCGATGGGCACTCACTAAAGACTACCAGAGTCTTATTCGTCACAAATGCCTGGTGTGGGTGGAAATTGTTGATTTCCTCCGCACGTGGAGACATTTCTTGCTGTTGTTGGCTACGCAGCTTGGAAAGGTTATCTGTCCTCCAAAATTGGATGCGAATACCAACAGGATTTGTATTCTATGGGACATGGACAAGATTACCCCTGATGGTATTATGGTTGACTCAGGTGATCCATGGGTAGGCAAGTGCCCCTTTAAACTTAAATGGGTGTTTTCGATGCGGCAAGTTTGGTCATATGCAATCCGAATGTCCAGAGCCGATCTTGCAACCCCCTCCTTCTGCTGTCCTTTGTCCACCTCTATCCCTACTAGAAAACCCACAAGTGAAGCCAAGCAAAGTGGAGTTTCTACTGCTAAAGTGGCTTCGAATGTGGACAAAGGGAAAGGCAAGGTACAGCAAGTTATTGATCTTGGGAATGGGACTGCTGCTAAAGGCAAAAATGTTGGACCTGCTGATGTCAATACATGGGTGGTGCCGATAAAGCACTGAAGATTCGCATGCCACTTTCTTCTCGTAATTACGTTCCTTCTATTAATGCTAACAAGAATGCATCGTTTAAGAAACTTCCATGCACTGACAATCGCACGCCGATTGATGCATGGGACAAAGTGATGCACTCTTACAAAGATGTACTCCTTGGTGAGGCTTCCACATCGCATGTGAACAATGTGGACACGTTTCCTGCCCGGACTTAGAGGATGGGTCCTCGTACAGATGCAGTGGATGGAGAGATGTCTATGGGCACCTTCACTTGATTTTGATACTTGTTGCTTTTTGTACATATGTTTCCAATGCAAAGTCATATTAATTGCATCTCATACAATGTGCGTGGGTTATACAACCTTGACAAATGGTGGCGGCTGACCTAGCACTATGTACATACATGTAGGGCAGACATAGTTGTATTGCAAGAGCACAATCAACACGAGTTTGCTGGTCAATGTTCCTATTTTGCCGGATATTGGATTGCGTATGCTGGCTCGCAAGATTTCTCTGGTGTATTGATGCTGATTCGACATGAGCTTCAGCCTGTTCTGTTATACAATGATCCGCATGGTCGGTGGATGGTTGTACAGTGTTTGTTGAATGGTCGAGTTCATGAATTTGGAGGTACATATGCGTATACGGCCTCTGGGCAAAGAGCTGCTTTGTGGCGAGAAATCTCGTCTCGTCCATGGACATTGAATGCATTTCTATGTGGAGATTTCAATAATACTCCTGATTTGCTTGACAGCACCACAGGAAATTCGTATATGCTGCTTGCGGAGAAACACAACTGGGATCTTTTTGTTGCCTCTGCTCAAATGATTGATATATGGCGTTCTTTGCATCCTGATGCCTCTGGTTTTACCTTTCAGCATGCTGCCCATTCCTCTTATAGAGCACGATTGGATCGTTGGTATTTTGCTTAATGGGAAACAGTATGAAGAATTTGTATGTGACATGAGGATAGATTATGCTCTGTAGCTATCGGATCATTATCCTCTTTTGCTGTCATTGTATTTTGGACAGTCTATTGGTGATCGGCCCCTCTTCACACGAAACGTTTGTTGCATGTTAATAATGCCTATCTTACTCATGAAGCTTTTCGTCACATGGTTGCCGATATTATTCCTCCGCCGTTGGCTCAAATGCATATTGATTTGGATGCTGCTTGGTATCATTTTGTCATGAGAGTACAAAGTGTGATTTCTGACTATGGTAGGCAGCATATGCAGCGCATTCGGGAGAATGTCGGTGATGCGAAACAGGTTAGTCAACGATTACAATAGTTGGCTGATTTCCGCCATTGTCTGACTCTCAAAAGACGGAGTTATGTGAAGCTAAAGTGTGTATTCAGCAAAATGATAAGAGGAAGCTTGCTAAGTGGCAGACGCGTGCACGTCAACAAGCCTTTATGGATAAAGGTTGTGCTTCGAAGAAATTTTTTAAGCTTTTGCATCATTCGAGAGTCTCACAGTCGATTAAACGGGTTATGCTTCCCTCGGGTGCTTGGACTTCTTCGAAGCGGGAACTTGCTGAGGTTATGGTTTCACATTACCGTAAGATGTTTGCTGCTCCATCTCAGCCGTCTTCGGCAGCTTGTCGAGCGCGTGAATTGTTGCTTTCTTATGTTCGTCCGATCCTGTCTTCGCAGGAGGCACACTGCCTTGAGGATCCTTTCTCTATCGCCGAATTGCATGGTGCCTTGCTTGCATTGGGCCGGTGGAGATCTCCTAGTTGGGACGGACTTACTGTGGAATTTTTCCTCTCATTTTGGGATGCTCTTACACAACCCCTGATCTTCATGATAAATGTGGCATGGGAAAAACAGGATCTACCAATTTCATGGAAAGAGGGCTAGCTTAAGTTGTTGCCCAAGCAAGCGCTTTGCGAGCAGTTCTCTCATTGGCAGCCCATAACTTTGATGCCGGTGATATACAAGATTTTGGCTAAAATGTTGGTCCATCGCATCAAGAACTATTTGTTTACAGGACTTCATCAGGCTCAGTATGGTTTCATTCCTCGTCGTCAAATCATGGACAATTTGGCCAATCTTATGATTGGCATGGAATATGCTAAGTATACGCAACAAGATGTGATGGTCATGCAAGTTGATATTGAAAAGGCCTTTGACACTGTGCACTGGGACTTCATTGCTGCCACAATGAGAAGTCTAGGGTTTGGTCCTAAGTTGGCCAATGTGGTTTATTTCTTGTATGATTGTAGTACGTCTTCGGGAATCCTCGAAGGGGAATTGACAGAATCGTGGCCGCTTGGTTGTTCGGTTAGGCAAGGCTACCCTATTAGTGCTTTGCTGTATGCAATTGCTTCTCATCCTTGGTTTATGTATCTTGATCACTTGACCTCTGCGCAGCGTCTTCACGGTTTGCAGCTACCATCGGGTCATACTTTGATTGGGCAGGCTTATGCACATGACTCGCTATTTATGCCCCGCAATCAGCAAAACGATGTTCAAGAGATTATGAACGCTTTGGAATTGTTTGAGCTTGCGGCTGGTCTTAAAGTCAATTTCCGTAAATCAAAGCTTCTGCTGCTTCGTTCTTGTATTGGCATGCTCTGTTGTGGCCAAGAGAGATTGTTCTTCCAAATGTAATCACTAGGCATTTGGGTTATCCAATTGGATGGAATGTTACTCACACACAGAAAGTGGATTGGGTTATGAATCGCTTGAATGTTAAATTGCATTACTGGAAGCTTTCTACCTGGCCGCTACATGTTCGCCTGCGAATTGTTCAGAGTATCCTCATGGCATATGTTCAGTTCTTTTTGCCATTGTTGCATTGGCCCCGTCATTGTCTTGACTCTCATGTTGGCCATTTTCTCTCATTTGTGGCGAACGCGTGCTCACAAAAAAGGTTTGTGCTTGATATCGATGGCAAAACTTTGTACACCAAAGCGCTTTGGTGGTTTGAATATTTTGGACCTGCGTAAACATGTCATTGCTAGGAAGGCTATGCTTTTGCCTACACTTGTGCATCAATCTCAGCCTTGGACTCTTATGTTTGCACACTTGAGTCAGCGTGTGGTTACATCCTCATTTGGTCACTGGCAATCATCCATGTGGGAGGCAATATTTGGTAAGATGGATGGTCATATTCCTGGATGCCCGCTTTCTTCCACCTTGCTTTCTGCATGGAAACAGGTTACGATTCATCTCTCATGGAATGCTCGGAGGGAAAGAAACTCACTTCGTGCGGAGAGCCTTCATTGGAGTCGGGCTTTTTCTCTTACTTTGGTCGACCGCTCGCCTCGCCAGGCGTATTTCCTCTCCTACTGTGGCATTCGAGTGGTTGAGGATGTAGTGGATGCAGCTGGTTTTACTTTCTGGTTTCCATTTGCCGCTCGCCGTTTTGGATTGGGCATGCACTATCGCCAGTTTTGGAGAGAATTACAGCAAATGTTGATAGGTTTTTTGCCCGTTTCACCTTTGGCTGATGGTGATCGAATGTCTGACTGGAAGCTTGGGGAAATGCCATTTCAAGATATTTCTGCTGGCCAAGCATATGCTCTTCTTCTGCCTCGTCCATGGATTGCTGATCATTGCAACGCTATTTGGCACATGCATAAATCAAATATTTGGTGGCGCAGGATTATATATGCAATATGGGAAAGCCGTTTGCCGTTGAAAGAGCGTTTGTTTCTTTGGCAGTGTTTACTTGGTGTGCTCCCAGTGGGTACCTTTCTTAGGAAGCGCCGTATCCGCCCTTCATCATGTGTCCGTTGCTTATCTACCGAGGAGGATGTTTGTCACCTCTTGTGGGATTCCTGTGTCACTCGAGAATTCCTTCGTCGGGGTATCTGCATGTATGCGGCTACGTTTTCCCACGACGGTCTTCCATAAGCGGTTTGGGTTTTTTGGTATCTTCTCGCCGGCGTTGCAATGCTTTGCAGCCTTCTTCATGTGGGTCAGATTTTGGGCATACTGGAGCCTGTGGCGACAGCGTAATGGCTATATGTTCCATAGCATTCATACAGATCCCCTACCTTTCTTCAAGATTTCCCTTCGGCAGTCTTTGCGGTTTGCCTTGGAAGTTGGTGATATCACGGCAGAGATACATCAGCTTTCTTATGAATGCTTTTAGATATTTTGTACAGCCGAACACTGTTGTGTTCCTTTCCTTGTACATCTTTTTGGTGGGTTTTCCTCTCTTTGAGGTTTCCCACAAATAGTTAAATCAAATTAATTTACAAAAAAAGTGTGTGTTGAGCCTGTCAAAACTAAGAAATATACTAGAGGTGGAAAGTTGTGTCATCAGCACAGCAAGAGGAATGCAATCTCTAACAAAACCATCAAGGGGAGTACAAACAATGGGCAAGCCATCAGGCTCCCGAGAGGACGATGGAAGTACCTCTACTGAAGAAGAGGGATTGCCTGAAGAATATGGAATTTCAGCTGTCGAGTCCCTATGCCTATATACCTACATAATCCAAGGCATCTCTGTGGGACCCCGGACTAAGTAGTCTGCTTCTTCTCTCTAGTCTCTGTCTCCTCACAACACACCTCCCTGCCCCCTCCTTTCTCTCTTTGCACTGATAAGCTTGGAGCTCGTCATCTTTTCACTACACTCTGACAGAGAGCACATTTAGAACTGTTCGTTTTTATTAATTTGTACACCTAAAGGATCTTGTTGTAGCATTTGGGCTGTTTTGGACTTTGGCACAATCCCCAACATAGAAAAGACTATTTAATACACACACTCTATTATTTGAGTACAAAGAGTGACAACAGTATTTCATATTAATCACACAGAAATTAAAATAATACTAAGATTTTTCTTTATCTTCATGTTAAGAAATGAAAAGCATTATTCACATCAACTGCTCATGTAAGTGAACCAAAAATATGAGCTCAAACAACCTGAATGGGTAGGTTGGCACCAACTGGGGTTTGTACAGCTAGAATGATACTGGGATCGCCTCCCCATTTGAAATCCAAATCCATTATAAGCTGGCCTAACTGATTGGTCTGAAGTCTGATGCCTGCCATTACAGGATTTAATGCAGAAGTAAAGGGAAAGAGTGATTATCACAAAATTAAGGATCCAACCTTCAATCTGAGGAGCCACATTGCCCAAAAACAGCTTTGAGAAATTCATTTTGAATCCACCTGGACAATACACTGCCAGCATGGGTTCTACAATTGCTTTTATTAAGTCTGATGTTGCCTGCATGGCACGTAGTAAGCACACAGTGAAGACTAAAGCCTATTCCCTCATTTAATTATCACTTTACATGCTGTTTCATTAATGCCACAAGAGCACGTACCAAGGCTATAGAAGGCCATATCTTTTCCAGAATCTTGTTCAACCATTTTACCTACAAAAGCTATTAATAGGTGGTCATTTCTCAGAGCCATATCACCAGATTCTATCTTATGTACAGGTTGAAGAAATTGCCCAGCAAACAAAATCATAAGATTGGTCAGATTGTTTTCGGCATAATTTTGATGGTTGTAAAAAATGGTACCCAGTGGAGTATCATGCAAATGGTAGCTTTCCACAAGCTCAATTATTGCTTTTTTGAAGAGAACCTAGTTTATTTCAAGTATCTTAAGAGAAGGTTAAAACAAGTCAGTTAGCTTTTATTAAAAAAGGATTATACTTCAAAAAGAAGGCAAAAGAAAAGAAGAACTCTGGGCTTATTGCTCTTGAAGCTGCCACGCCACCTACTAAGTCAATGAATATTTTGGAGTTTCTCATCCCTCCGGACCTGATGGAAACACATAAGCCTTAAATCAATGAGGGCAAGGCAGTACCTTCATCCGCCTGGCCTGTACCAGCAGATGATGCCGGCACAGAGGAGGTCCTCTTTTTGGGCTTTTTTAAGCATGTCTTGAAGACAATACCTTGCAATCAGCTGGGACTAGCAGACTTCGTGTCAACAATGGGGCAGCAGCAGCTCATGAAGATGCAAACGACGGAGTGGGCATCAAACCAGTATGCCTCAGCTTACAATCTCTGGCTGAAGATGATGAGAAAATCATCCTTGACTTCTTTAAGTCACTTAATGAGGTTGCATCAAAAGCTGTGAGCTGGCTGCATGCAACGTTTACTAGCCCTTATTTCCTCTTGCGAATCAAATCCTTCCTCATGGCAAAACTAACAAAGCCCTCTTTGTAGCAGGGCTACAGTATTACTGGCACAGGACAGGCAGTTAGTTGCAGTTGAGCTTGAGTTCACACTGGACTTTCGCCTGGCCAGTGACACATGGCAAGTGATACAGATGGTGGTCGAGTGGATACCGTGGCCAAATCACCACCACCTCAGTTTGGAGATAGGCTTAGCTGGATTGGGATATCGGCTAGCCATTGGTGGCTCTTTAGGAGAAACGTATGAGTGGTTGGTTCCAGTCATCGGACGCTATCATCATCTACTTTGTATGGTCATTCATCTTGAGTCTAGCATCTTGAGTTCATGCACAACACATCTGCACCATCCCTGCACAGTTGAGCCTCGACACCCCCATTGTACCCGTGAGTTTTGGGCTGGAGCTGAGTGTGCTGCCATGCCAGAGTCTGTACTGGTTTCTTTGAGTTAGTGGAGTCCCATGCTGTTCAGGTTCCACTGTTGAGTCGTGAGTTGTGGTGTTGTTTGCTCTGTTATTCATTGGCTTCTGTGTTTTCATTCTGTTGGAGTGGGATCTCACGCACATTGCACTGAGGAGTACCCACTTAGAGAGCACGACACATTATCCCCGCCACAGGTGCTCTCATTTTTGGCACACCCGGTGCGACCTCAATTGTAGTCTCACTCCGTCAAAAGTCGAGTCCGGGAGCTACCTGGTTTAAGCCTTCCTAAACTGGTCTGTTGGTTTTGACTGGTCTGGTATGGGCCTGCTTCAGCTTGGTTTCGTCCAATTTTCCCTCGACCTGCTTAGTTCTCGACCTGCTTGTCTAAACCTGCTTGTCTAGTCTCTCATCCTGGTCTAGTAGTCTCTCGTCCTCGTCTAGTAGTTTCTCGACCTGGTCTAGTCCTCTCTCGTCCAGGTCTAGCCAAGTGGTCTAGTCACTCGCCGTCTAGTCACTCGCCCTGGTCTAGTGGAGTCTAGACCAGTGTTCAGTGAGCTAAAGGTCTTCATGCCCAAAGCTTGGGTGGGCTTTTGGTTACTGCTGACACATACAAGGCAGTCAAAAGAGCGACAAAGCCCACTACTAATTCCTCTGAAGTACTACCACAGAAAGCGTCAACCCTTCGTGGCAAGTAGAAGTCCACATACAAGGCAGTCAAAAGAGCGACAAAGCCCACTACTAAGTCTTCTGAAGTACTACCATAGAAAGCGTCAACCCTTCATGCCAAGTGGAAGTCCACCAGCCCCATTACCCCTACCTTCCCCCTCAGCTATCTCCATTCCCACAACCACTTCTACACCTCCCCAGCCACCCCCCTCCGTAAACAAGCTCTGCACAGACAGCCATGGAGAAGTTCAAAAGCATTCTGGCTAAGGTGAATATCACGTTTCCGACTTTCAAGGGTCTCTCCACAGAGGATGCAGACAACCATGCCCGGAGATTTGTTTCCCTCTGCATGGGTCGTGGGCCGTGGCCTCAAATGAGAAGACACCTACTTAGTACTCTTCCCATCCACCTTGGATGGCTTAGCAAACAAATGGTACAGTCAGTTTGCAGAAAACCGCTTTACGACTTGGGCCACATTAAGACAACTGTTCGGCTCGCTGCTGCTCCCGCACCGCCCGCCCCCCCTCGCCATCGCTCTCCTCTCCCCCCTCCTCCCTCGTGTTATGCGCCAACCTCTGTTGCGTGCTTCCCCCACCTGCGTGCTGCCCCAGCCTACACGCTGTCCAGCTTGCTCCCCCACACCCCTTTGCTCGCCAACATCCCCC
This sequence comes from Adiantum capillus-veneris, assembly GCF_014529385.1. Classification (NCBI taxonomy): domain Eukaryota; kingdom Viridiplantae; phylum Streptophyta; class Polypodiopsida; order Polypodiales; family Pteridaceae; genus Adiantum; species Adiantum capillus-veneris. The sequence continues at coordinate 181,684,881 of NC_140931.1, forward strand.
CGTTTCCCGCCCTTTTTGCTTGTGAGTTGTTCTCATGCACTTGCATTTGCACCGTCATCTTTGCCTTTCACCTTCGTCCTCTTCTTTACTAGCAACAAACACAGAATGGGAGCCTCTGCTCCACCTCAGAGGCCGCGGAGCCGACCCTTCGACTTGCTCTTTTGTCAAAAGAGCAAGCGAGCTTGATGGCCGAGGTGGAACGCTTGCAAGCCACCTCGGTTATTTGCAAGATCATTGGTACTCGACCCAACCGTGGCGAAGTTCGTGATTTGCTTCAGGCCACAACTCCTCTCCGATGTGGACAAGATCAGCGATGTCCAGATCCTTGGGAGAGGGTACTACCAGATAGAGTTCGAGTCTCGAGAGATGACGGCCAAGGTGATTTCGATGAGCCCACTAGGTATCCGAGCAGCTCGAGCATACTTCACGCGATGGCATCATGGTTTCAACCCTGCTACAGATATGCTTGAGGAGGAGGCCGACTTGCCTATCTCAATCTGCTTCCCACGCCTGAGGCGAGAGTACCTCCCTCTTCTCCCCAGGATTAGTTCCATGTTCGGGACAATTCTAGAGTCTCCACGCACTGCAGCTTCAGTTGTGGCCAAGGCCGCAGGTCTACCTACTGTGTGGGTATTTGTTCAAGGCACATACTCCCTCCCGAAGGTGATACTCTTGCCTCGGGTGAGCGGGGGTTGGATCAGGCAGTGAGCGGAGTATTCGGGTCTCCCGAATCAGTGCTTCATTTGCAGACAGATGGGCCACTTAGCAAAGGCATCACAGCCTCCCAAGGCCGAGCATGCCCAGCAGACAGCTACCCAGGACACCCAGGCGGGTACCTCGACAGAGGCCAGCAATCAGAAAGCTGACGTTTGGCAGCAAGTGCCTAGCTACCGCCGACACGGACGGACTCGCCACACTGCTCCCCCTAGTGGCCGACCTCCTACAGCTCAACATCATTGGGTTCCGACAGGGAACCGTTTTGACTCCCTTCAGCACAACCCCCCTGAGGAGGCTCCCTCGGCCGCCTCCACCTACAGACTCCACCATTCTGCCTCCCCATCCTCCACCTTCACCCCCACCTTCCGCTCCTCCTCTCTCCCCGGTGGGGCCCTCAGCCTCATCTCCCGACCCATCCCACATTTCTCCTCAGACGCTATGGTCTAGACACGCATCTACGACAATGCGATCTCTGGCAAGTGCTTTCGCTACGAGCCACATGGCTCGGGAGGGACAACCCCATTTGAGGTCGCCTCTTCTGATTCAGACTTCTCCTTTTGCAGCAATCCCTCGGGAATTGACGAGCTTTGACGTTGGCAGACGATGAGACTTCTTCACTATAGCTTCACACGTTTTCTATGTGATCCTTCTCCCGACCTGGAGGAGGCTTGCTTTCTAGTCCACATCCTTTTTCTAGCAGCTCGAGGCACTGAGGCTCTAGACACAGCGGTAGGCTTCTCCTTTCCGCTATGCGGCAGCGATCCTACAGAGTGGACCCTACACACAGCTCTTGACTGGCTCCAGGTCTAGGCCACTGGGTTCTCACACCACACGGGCCTTAGGGGTGACAGATCTGGTATAGACTCTTTGGCCTTTAACCAAGTTCAGTGTGACGCCGTTGGATGCAGCAAGGTGATAGCGAGGCTGGCTGTTGTTGCAGCATCTGTTTTTCTCACTAACTCCATGAGGATTGTCTCATGGAATGTGCAGGGATTGGGAGGGCCCCAATTTCAACGTCAGAGGGGTCGGTTGCATCAAGAGCTTCAGCGATTCCTTGTGGGTGGTGAGATTGACATTCTTATGCTATAGGAGCATCATCTATGTGAACAATGTGGTAGATTTTGCGCGGTCGCTATGAGACGTTTTGGTAAGCTGCATTTGGACTTGGAGGTATCCAGGGAGGGGTATGTATGACTATTGCGGATTCTTGGTAGCAAGCCATTGTGGGTAGAGGTATTATTGTGCCAAGCAGGATTACTATGCAGGTTCAGGGTTGCCTTATGGGTTTCCTGAACATATATGCGCCCAATGTGGCAAGTGCACGAACAGAGTTTTGGTCTCATGTTGTTGAGTCTTTGCCCCATGCAGAGCAGTGGTGTGTTGGAGGGGACTTCAACATGTTGGAGAACCCCTTTGACAGAATTGGAGGTGGCCATGCTACGGTGCACGGGGCTGAGTTGGCAGCTTGGGAGTGGCTATGTATGACTATGAGGGTTTCTGATGTTTGGCAGCACTCAGGTTTTGTGAGACCCCCAGACATCTTCTCTTTCTCTCGCTCTGAACGCAAGGTAGGAGTGAATCTATATAGGATAGATCGCTTCTACGCCAGTGACCACATTTGCGACATGGGGGGATCTGTTTGCATCCTCGCAGGGACTACTTTTTCCGACCACGCGCCAGTGGTTCTCACGGTGACAGACAGACAAAGGTTTGGGGGGGCGGGGGGGGCGATGCTACGCATCCCCCATAGGATCTTGCTGGATCCAAAGCTTAGAGAGCGAGTGGAGGCACTTTGGACAGAGAGTTTGGACATGCAAGATAACCCTGCTAGTAGAGTGGCCTCTGGCCTCGCAAAGCTTAGTCGCTTCTTCCTTCATGAGTCTGCAACTCGCTTGGCTGCACCCAAGGAGGAGGAGAAGCGTCTTCGACGAGGCATTGTTTCCCTACAGAGGATGTAGGAGCATCATCTAGACAGTCCATGGTTGGAGGAGTAGTTGCAGCGGGCTAGGCAGGAGTTGACTAGCATTGAGGAGCAACGCCATGAGTTTGCCTTCCACCGACAGGCATCTCCGTGGACCCAGGTAGGTGAAGTTACTGGGGAGTTCTTTGAGACAACGGAGCCACGCCATACACACACCAGTATTAGTCAGTTGAGGAGACTTGATGGGTCAGTTGCTTCAGAGTCTTAGGGCATGCGTGCAGTTGCTAGCGATCTCTACCACGATCAGTTGTCAGCTGAGCCACAATCAGAGCTCCAGGATGCATACAGAGAGCAGGTTTGGGCACAGATGCCTTGCCTTGTTACCGAGGAGATGCGACAGAGACTTGAGCTTCCCCTCCAGCTAGAGGAGCTCCATGAGGCCCTCACAGAACTCCCCCGTGGTAGTTGTCCAGGGGAGGATGGTTTGACTCCTAGCTTTTTCTTGGAGTACTAGGACTTGCTTGGTTCATATCTTTGCAGCGCATTCCAGTACGTTTTGCACACTGACGAGATGCCTAACAGCATGAGTGAGGGCTTGATCTACCTGATTCCCAAGGAGGGAGGCTCCTTGGATGAGATTCGACAGTGGTGACCCATTACCATCCTCAACTCATCCTACAAAATTCTAGCAAAGGCTCTGAGTTTGAGAATTCAGCCACTACTTGAGAGCATTATACATGGGACTCAGACTTGACGGTGAGTTTGTCGACGACTCAACCTTGTACTTGGAGGGCCAAGAGGCCAATCTGCACAGACGTGAGCAGGCTCTTGAGGTGTTTTGTTGTGCATCAAGTTCACTAATCAACCGGAGGAAGACAATTGCTTTTTGGGTTGGCAGTGCTCCTACGCCTGATTGGTCGCCAGGTGAGGGTTTCATATGGATTCCCCTAGGGACTACAGTTCGCTACTTGGGTTGCAAGGTTAGCCTAGACTTGTCTCCTGAGCAGCAGGCTGTCCCCCTCCTCTTGTTCATTAGGAGGAAGTTGCTACATTGGAATTCGGCACTATGTGGTACATTACATCTTGCTGGATCTTCTCGAGCTCCTGTATCAGCTAGCTGGAGAGGTTGATCAGGAATTTTCTTTGGTCAGGGCGTGACACTCAGTTAGCCCGGGCCAGAGTAGCTTGGCAGTTCACCACTCTACTATGTTCTCAGGGGGGGTTGGGGATCATAGACCCAGCACAACAGAGCAGAGCCCTCCTTGGGAAGTTTGTTGTCAGAGGCCTGCTTCCAGGGGCGGAGCCCTGGAAGGAGTTGTTGCTTCAGTGGCTTAGAGCTAGAGTGCCTCGTGCAGGAGGCGCTTGGTGCCCTTCCATCAGGTGGATCTTTACAAAGATGCGCAGAGTTGGTCTAAGCAGGAGACTGGAGGATCGATTTGCTGCGAGTCTGCTTCGCTCTTGGGAGTAGCTATGGAGTGGCCTAGAGCAGCACCAGCCCTCTTGCACGAGGAGCGCTTGAGGCAGCCCCTTGTTTGGAACCCCATGGTTGGCACACAGAGAGGCCACTTGGTTAGTAGTAGGCCTCATGTTTCTTGGGGTCCCATGGCAAAGGGCCCAACCCGCACTCTAGGCGACTAGCTTCAGTTTTCACGTTTGCCAGAGGAGGTTCAGAGCATCCAGCTACAGGGCATGAGAGGGGTGTAGAGCATGTGCCAAGACTTTACAGAGGCTTTACTAGCTGAGTGGCTCACCCTCTAGAGTCAGTAGCTCCCAGATGGATGAGGGCCTTCACACGATTGGAGATCCTCATTGCAATTCCGGCCTGCTCGGCGTCAGTACCCCCCTCGCTCCTACCCTCCCCCTCGCGTCCCTGACCACCCCTCTACTCGCCCCTACCCTCACCCCCTCGCCCCTCACCACCCCCTACCCTCATTCCCTCGCCCCTACCCACCCCCTCCCTCCCTCCTTGCCCCTACCCACTCCCCTTCGCTCTACCCTCCCCCTCTTGTCCCTCACCACCCCTCTACTCGCCCCTACTCTCACCACCTGGCCCCTACTATATCCGGCTTGTACAACGTAGAGGGCGGTACTATTTCAATTACCTGTTAACTTCACACAGAGCATTGTGAAAAAAAGAGAACATAGTTGCGTCCAGTGACTAGAATGTCGCTGCGCACACGAGACCGACACCCTGCACGCCCCAAAATTGGCGCCCCTTTCGGTATTTCTTTATTCAATTAACAATTTACGATCCGTACACTTAGGCCAAACTCTCACAAAGCTGTCTAAACCTGACGAGGGCTGAAAACGCAGGTTTTTGACCTTATTTCGGCAGCACAAGGGCGCAAAACCTTTGTAGGTCAAAAACACCTATCTAGGACGGATTCCCTCGCAATTTAGGAGCTTTCTTGTGAGCTGTCACAAAAGCTCAGCGTAGTGTAATTCTCTGCTATAGGGTGCCCAAAACCATGTACACGCATCCCAAGGCTCTCACGGAGCTCCCTTGGTGCTCCCTTGCAGTTTAGGTGCGAAACCCTAAACCTGCAGAAAAACACAGCAGGCTGTAATTCTTTGTTTCGGATCGTTTTTATTCACACGCCTGTGCCCGTCCCAAGGGCTCCCGCACGCAATGGGATAGTTCCCCTGTGAAGTGGACAAGTTTTCACGCGAGAAAACTCTCCAAACTCGCAATCTTTCGCGATGGAACTGTGCGTACCTGTGGGGGATTAGCATTAGCTAATCCAATTCATGTATAGAACGCTCTTGCCTTGGCAAACGCGCATAAACCCTCAGAATTGTACATGATCATCTGAGTAGCCCAACTAGTGGGGCATTACCATATGTGCCAAAGGGGAGAGAGAGATGCACGAGAGCAAATCATCGCGCTACATGAGACAGAGGACAAGGCAACCTTTCCATTAAAGTTGTCAACCTGCACCCACTACTCACACACACACTGTAGGTACTGAGCAAAAATCAGCCTCTCAAAATGGGCGCCCCCTCTTGTTGAGGTGTCCTGCAGATGGCTCTCCTTCTGCTAGGTGTCCAGTTTACCCCTTTGAGTTAATTCCCTAGTTCACACTCACTTATAAAGTTGTGAGTGACTTTCCGAGTGGCCCAGACTTCATTTGGCGCACACAGGCTTCCGTACTCACCAGAATTCAGTGCTAACTTGCCGACCGTTCCTAGACTGACCGACCTAGACTCTCGATGTAAGAAACCTATTCATCCGCAACCGTTTCACATTGGCCATGCAATGTCCACTTGCACCTTTTCAAGGGTTCCAGGAAAAACAAGTAAAAATAAAAATATGTAGTACATATTTACAGAAGGCAACAGGAAAAAGTACACCTCCTGGTAACACACCCCACCCTTGAAATATTGCAAGCGACCTCGCTTGCATGCCAATAATACATGCGGATATCTCCTAATATCACATATATTCTATGATGGGAATCCAAGATATACATGCTTCCGGGAATGTAGCGTTGGACAATTAAACAATCCCACCAACCTGGCTACCACACATATATCAAGAATAGAAGTCTTCTAGTGTACTCTCAAGCACAAACTTCTCTAGCTAAATTCTGTATGGAAAGAGTAGACACAATTGATTAACTAATCTCTTGAGCATCATGAACCATGCTCTTGCCTTGCTCCAAAAAGGCACATCAAGTCACTATGGGTTCCATCTGAAAGGCCTCAAGATACAGTTGCAATAGCTGAGGTGAATCAACCAATTCAGGCTCTTCCATCCATTTTGCATCCAGAGATGGATAGTTCTTGAAATTCACCAAGTAGCGTCTTGCAACCTTTCCTCTAGCCTTCCTTTCCTTATGAGTCAATATCTGTTCAAGAACAAGGATCTCATCCAATCCTTCCACTTGAAGTTGTTCCTCATCAAGCATATTCTCTGGCACATCACCAACAAAGGGTCTTAGAAGGTTGACATGAAAAGCATTATGTACTTTCCAGCCTTCTGTTAGCTTCAACCTGTGAGCTACATCGCTGATCTTTTCTGAAATCTGAAAAGGACCATAATATTGCATACTGAGCTAAGGAAACAAACGTTCCTTGCCTTTCCTTTTCCTTAACCTGGCCTTTTCAAAGCGCAAAAGCACCCAATCACCAAGTGAAAATACAAGTTCACAACGGTGACGATCAGCAGCTTTCTCTTGCTTAGCCAGAGTCCTCTCAAGAGCAATCTTTATCTTCCTGTATGTTTCATCCGTATCTTGCACATACTTGTCTGCCTCAAATTTCTTGTCCTTAGTCTGCAAAATGGGCGGGACTTTCTTTCCTCCTTCCACTATCTCAAATGATGCCTTACCTGTTGACGTATGCACAGTGTTATTGTAAGCATATTCAACCAATGGGAGATGGTGTTCCCAAGTTGCCTTGTGCTCTGACACATAACATTTTAGAAGATCCAGGAAAATAGAATTTGCCTCTTCTAACTGTCCATCAGTTTGCGGATAAAACGAAGATGAGAACTTTAGCGTAGTGCCCATATTCTCAAACAATGCCTTCCAAAAAAGACTTGTCATACGTGGATCCCTGTCTCACTGACAATTGACTGAGGCATCCCGTGATACTTAAAGATATTGCTCATGGATATCTTGACCATGTGTTCAGGCTTTATCTTCTTCCTAGCAGGAATGAAATGGGCCTGCTTTCTGAACCTACAAATGATAGCCTAAATCCCATCATTGCCTGTTTGTGTTCTTGGAAGATCAAAGATAAAGTCCATCGCTATGCTTTCCCATAACCTATCAGAGATCGGCAATGGTTGCAACAATCCCGGTTGCTTTTGCCTGTCAAATTTGATTTTTTGGCAAACTAAGCATGATCTTACAAATGTGTCAACATCTTGACGCAAAGCTGGCCAAAAAAAAGAATACCTCAACCCCTTTCACGGTCGCATCAATTCCACGATGCCCAGCATAAGGTGGAGCATGACTTTCCATCAAAACCTTTGGCCGTAACCGTTTAGTAACGCTAACTTTCCATGCATCATGAGAAAGTCATTCTTAAGCATATAGTGCTCATGATGTTGCCCATCAACAAGTTGATCATAGATCCTTGCAAAATTTGAATCTTCAGCATATTGTGTCTTCATTTCATCAAGTTCACAATGGTACGGAATTGAAACTGCTGAAATTTGGGGCTTTCGTGACAACGCGTCAGCCACCACGTTCTTTTTCCCTTGCACATGCACAATCTGAAAATGGAACATTGACAAGATGTTTGCCCATCGCATGTGTTTCTTAGACAACTTTGTTTGTGTGAGAAAATATCCCAAGGTTTGATGATCTGTTTGGATTGAGCAAGCCCGAACTGCGATGAGAACTTTCAGTCGCGTGAAGGCCCCCATCCATCTCGGCGCTGCTGACTCAAGAGGTGTGAGCCACTCAGCTGGTGTTGCCTCTGTGATGTCCTGACACATGCTCTGCACCCCTCTCATGCCCTGTATAGCTGGATGCTCTAAAGCTCCTCTGATAAGCCTGAAAACTATAGCCAGTCACCTAAAGTGCATGTTGAACCCTCTGCCATGGGACCCCAAGAAACATGAGGCCTACTACCAACCAAGTGGCCTCTCTGAGTGCTAACCATGGGGTTCCAGAGTCCAGACAAGGGACTGTCTCAGGTGCTCCTCCATGCAAGTAGGTTGATGCTGCTCCAAGCCTCTCCGCAGCTGCTCCCACGAACGGAGCAGACTCACAGCAAACGGTACTCCAGCCTCCTGCTCAAGCCAACTCTGCGCATCTCTGTGAAAATCCATCTGGTCGAAGGTCGCCAGGGGCCTCCAGCCAAAGGTACTCTAGCACTAAGCCACTGAAGCAAAAATTCCTTCAAGGGCTCCTCCCCTGGAAGTAATCCTCTGACAACAAACGTCCCAAAAAGGGCTCTACTCTGCTGTGTTGGGTCTTTGATCCCCAACCCTCCCTGAGAACAAGGAAGAGTGATGACCTTCCAGGCCACTTTGGCCTGGGCTATCTGATTGCCACGCCTTGACCAAAGGAAGTTCCTGCTCAGCCTCTCTACCTGGCTGACGCAGGAACTCGAAAAGATCCAGCAAGAAGTGATGTACCACATAGTAGCCAACAACACCTTGTTGGCCACTACAACTCTGCATGCCAGAGAAAGTCGTGCGGAGCTCCAATGTAACAACTTCCTCCTGATGGATAGGAAGAGGGGAGCAATATGCTACTCAGGAGACAAGTCCAAGCCAACCTGACAGCCCAACTATCGAACTGCAGTCCCTGGTGGAATCCATCTAAAACTCTCACCTGGTAGCCAATCAAGTGTAGGAGCACTACCAACCGAGAAAGCCACTTTCTTTCTCCACTTGATCAATGCACCTGATGCACAACAAAAGGTCTCAAAAGCCTACTCACACTTGTGAAGGTTGGCCTCCCTCCAAGTACAAGGCTGAGTCGTTAGCAAACTCAGCATCCAATAGCTCATCTCCCCGAATAGGGAGCGCTAAGCCACGTAGACCAACCTGTTGTGAAACCAAAAACCTGCTCATCACCTCAGGATAGAACAAAAAGAGGAAGGGGGCAAGAGGGCAACCCTTTCTGACCGAACGTGTGAGCATGAAACGATCTCCTCTACCACATGACAAAAGTACGTGACTGTGTGCCCGTCTGTAAAGAGCTGACACACCTCTGATCCAGGCATCTGAGAAGCCCATCGTGCATAGAGTGCCCTCCAAGAAGTCCCAATCAACTCTGTCGTAGGACTTCTCAAAATCAAGAAGAAGTATCACCAAATCCTCACCACGGAGGCGCACGAGGGCAGATGCCTCCCAAAAAGTAAAGATGTTGTCAAGGATACTACGCTCCTTGACAAAACCTATCTACGTCCCATGTACGATGCTCTCTAGAAGTGGCTGAATCCTCAAACTCAGAGCCTTGGCAAGAATTTTGTAGGCTGAGTTGAGGATGGTGATGGGCCGCCACTGTCCAATCTCATCCAAGGAGCCACCCTCCTTGGGAATGAGGTAAATCAAGCCCTCACTCCTGCGATCATGCATCTCTCCTGTGTTCCTACACACAACGGAGGTGTGTTCTCGGGTTCCTTCTCGTAAATCAGCCCCATCTACGACGTTTATGGGCTGAAAACAGAGAAAAACAGCAACTTGTCGCGATGGAAATACGCTCCGTAGGCACTGGGAACTCGCCCACTGGGTCTTGGTGACATCTGCTACACTTGGGGCAGCCATGGGCATCACCGGCAACGTCTTCATTGCGGCTGAAATCTGCAGCAGCGTCTCCTCCTTGCGAAAACTGGTCTCCCCTCTGGGAGAGGGTGTGTGATGCTTTTAGAGCTCCCTGGCCACGGCAAAGATAGCAGAGCATTGGCTGCTCGTGTAGAGATCGCGGCTGTTTTTTTGTTTTTTCTTATTATTATTATTATTTTATTTTATAAGCGTTGTTCTGCCAGAAAAAGAGAGAAAAATCGCTGCCTGGTTTTTACTGCTTTATTTAATCATAGGCTGCCCACTTATGAAGTGGACGGCCGGTCACCTTTAAAAATGGTATGAATCTGCCTAAAAACTCAATAAAACCTTCTAAGTTAAAAACAATGCTTTCAAAGCACTTCCCAGGCGTCCCTGGATGCAATCACATACACAATTGCAATGCAAACATAGACTTCCTCTCGGGAAAGCATCTGATTTCCCGAAAAGCAATTCCGCTTCCTTAGAAAGCATCTGTTTTCCCTCACTTTCCTCTGAACCCATCTTCATTCAAGTGCTTGCTTTTCCTTGTGCACAATTCCAACACAGTTCGGAATTTCCTCTAGACTATGGATATCCCCTTTCCGATGCACCCGTCACCCACCTTGTGACGCATCAGGAATACCCATCACCTAGTCCTTTCCTACCGAACTTACGGTACAATCTCCTTCACGATGCTCTATGTCACCCATCCTATGACGCATCATAGATGTCCGTTCCCGGATGGTCGGATACTTCTTCCCGATGCTTCCTGTCACCCATCCGATGTGACGCATCAAAAGTATCCATTCCTGGTGGACTTACAGATATTCCCGTTCATAGTGTTCCCATCATTACTTTGAATGACTCACTAGGAATACTTTGTACTCGGATGTCTCCAGTGAGAAAAACCCTCTCACTTAAAATTCCAATAATCCATTTCGAATTATTTTTCCTTGGTGTTCCAAGTGAGAAAACCCTCTCGCTTATAAATCCAATGATTCATTTAGAATTTTTTTTCTTCTTCAGATAAAGCCAATTTAGCAACACTCTCCCCGCACAGTCTGAGCCTCGATATCTCCATTGTACATGTGAGCACTTGGTTTGGAGCTGAGTGTTTTGCCAGCCAAAATTGCACCTGATACTTGATGCGTACATTGGGCTTGGAGTTCATCTGTCTCATGTTTTGAGTGCATTTCTGTTCTATGGGCCTTATCAATTCTCTGTTCCATTTCAATTGTCTAGTGCACACATTGAGCTTGCATATTGCGTTGATGAGTACCCACAGTAGAGAGCATGACATATTTTCTTATAGTTAATTTGTAGTAAATCACTTTGCAAATTGGGCAACATTAAGGCAAAGTTTCTGTGAGTTCTTCCAAGTTCCAACTTGGTGACTTCCAAGGTAGTCTATCCTACAATCATGGCATGCCGGTCAGCATCAATCTCTGTCATATGTGTAGTCGGATCCCATACATACTGTGTCACAAGTTGGTGACGTGGCGTGCCCAAATGGAAGGACTGGCCGAGAGGACAAAGGGTTGGGGTTTAAAAACTCTACCCAAAAAGAATTGAACCTAAAAGAACTATGAAGATTTGGCTGTGGGCCTAAGGGGTTAGAGTTTAAAAACCTAACCCCTGCCAACATGAAGAACACCAACCGAGGGGCCTAAAACCCTTATGCAAAAGCTTGAACTTTGGTTAGATTTTCGTAAATCGCGCTCACTAATGAAGTAGCAAGCTGTACGGATATTCGTGACTTGCGCTCACTGTTTTGGGCTGTTTTTAGCGCAAGCTTTCAGAAGTAGATGCTTTTGGTGTCAAGTGATTTTAGAACTGATGCTTTTGGGGCTCTGCTTTTGGACATCGCTTGTATTGTTTATAAGTGCCCTAGGGCCAGTCTTTTGAGGGCATCTGAATGTAGAGTCTCAAAGAGAACTAGACTCTTTGGGAGTTGTACCTTTGTGAAGCAGCAATAAAGAAATACTAGAAGGAGCGCAATTCTCTGAGGCTAGTGCATGTGGGGACGGAACATCGTTGTTCGGTGTCGACTCCCTCCCTCTCTCTCTCTCTCTCTCTCTCTCTCTCTCTCTCTCTCTCTCTCTCTCTCTCTCTCTCTCTCTCTCTCTCTCTCTCTCTCTCTCTATTCTAGGTGAGCTATTCGCAAATTTTGTTTGTATTTTGCTGTTGATTTCTCTCTTAAGAGTGTTCAAGTCTGTAAGAGTGGTATCAAAGCTTAGAATGATTCTTCTTCTACGGAGGATCCGATCCTTTCTACAGCACACGAGTTCTTGCAAAGAATCCAACAAAGACGACCTTGGATGGTTAGTCTGCGGGGAGATGAAGAAAAGTTGAGTCCCACCGTGGGACCAAAAGAAACCAATGGAGATAGAGCGGAGCTCAAACATTAACTGCAGGTTGACATGTGTATGAAAAGATTGCACCTTAAGGATTACCTGCTTGACAAGATTCACTCTAGATGGCAAGAGGCCGTGGATTCTCCTCTCAAGTCAGTAATGAAGCAGAAAGAAAAGTCGAGTGCAAAGTGCAAAGAAGCAGAAACTGTACTCGCAGAAAGAGTTTGACAAAGCTCTTGAAAAGAAGACAAACCAATTGATGAAAAGCTTAAAGCACTCTTGGCAGAAGAGGAAATCAACAGATTTCCCCGATTATTTGGGCCGGAAATCGACTTTCGAGTTGGTGAGAAAACTCGAGAAGCATGTTCATTTTGAGGATGAGCCAAGCCTTCAAAGAGTTTTGATAGTTCCTCGTCCTCTAGTTCCAATGAGGAGCAGACAAAAGGCAAGAAAAGCAGATTTTTTAAAAAGTTTAGAAGGCAGAGAGAGCCGTCTAGCAATTCAGAGGAGGAGACCTCATCCTCTACTGACAATTCAGAGAGTGAGAAAAAGAACAAGAAGACCAAGGAGTTCAAGGATGGGGGCCAAGCAATCAAGTTTGACACGTTTTCAGGCTGCCAAGACACCCATCGAGCCCTTGAATTCATACGGCAATTTGACGTCACCTTCTTAGGAGGTCGTTTCTTGGAATGCTCCAAGGTATGAAGGGTGGCATCTTACTCGAAAGGAAATGCACATACATGGTGGTCTACTCTGTTGCTGCACAGAGAAGCGCCTAAGAAGTGGGTAAAATTAAAGAGAATATTCACTTCTACCTGGATAACGGAAGAATATGACGAAGATGCCATCACGACTTGGCATCACATGAGAATGAATAAGGAAGACACTTTGGATGACTATTGCCAGAGGTTTTGAGATACATATTTGCTAGTGTCCTCGTTTCGGAGAATCACTTTGAATGACCAGATTGAACGGTTTTGTTGTGGATTGCCATAAAAGATTGGACGGTATTGTCTGCAATGGAAGTCTAACTCCATTCAGAGGCTTATGGGACATGTCAAGCAAGGTTTTGGTATGCATGCCGGCTCATTGACCTATCCTATGGACAAGCCAGTGTCCACCTCAACGGGGCAAGAGTCTTCCAAGGAAAACAAAGAACAAAGGGAACCATATGATAGTTCATCAAAGAATTCCGAAGAAGTAAGGGTATCAATTGATAGTTCATGAGACAGTTTCGAAGAAGCAAGGGAATAAGTTGATGGTTTATCAGAGAATTCCGACAATTCAGATTGAGGTGCCAATGGACGTGAGATGCCATTAGGGCTACCAACAGGTCACGGGGCACAATAGTGGACACGGGATGCCAGCGGGGCTACAAACAGGTCACAAGGCACAAGAAAAGATCAAAAAAGGTAAGGTAGGTCCACCGGATAATTTTTTCAAGGGCACTTTTTGGCTCTCGATGCAAAGTGGATGGGGGAGGAGAACATTGCTTCAGTTTGAGCTGTACCTTGATGCTTTTGGATTATTAGCAGTGTCTATTCCGAAAGTTACCAATGTATCAATAGGTTGAATTTGGTGCGGTGCGGATTGCACAAGAGTGGAGCCACTCCACCACTTTGTAGCAGATTGTCTAGATTGAATAATATGTACATTGAATTGAAATTTCTTGGAATTGAGCATGCTTTTTCATGTGTGTATTGTTAAGAGGATGTGTTGGAAAGATGACATGTTTGCAACATTTTATCTGATGAGTGATTTGAACTTAGTGCATCTAGACATTTGTTAGAGATTAGCCAGATTTCTATCTAGATGAGATGACTGGATATTGTTGTGAGTGCATCTATTGGATTTATAAGTGAGGGTTTTCTCGCTTCAGACATGAGGAAATATAATTCTAAATGAATTATTGAATTTATAAGTCAAAGGGTTTTCTCACTTGAGATATCCAAGTACAAATATTTCTAGTGTGTCATTCAGAGAAATGATGGGAGCACTGCGAACGAGAATATCTATAGGGCCACCAAGAACGGGTACTTTTAATGCACTGCTTTATGAAAAATCGAGTTGATTTTTAGGAAAGCAGATGCTTTCTCGCAAAGGAGTCTATGTTGGCATTGCCTCTGTGCATGAGATTGCATCTAAGGACACCTGAATTGTGATTGTGTAAGCATGGTTTTCAGCTTATAAGTTTTTACTGAGTTTTTAGCAGGTTCATACCATTTTTTTAAGTGCCCGGCCGCCCACTTAATAAGTGGGTAGCCCTAGAAAAAAAAAGCAGCAAAAAAACCACGCGCCCCCACTCTGTGTGTGTGTGTGTGTGTGTGTGTGTGTGTGTGTGTGTGTGGGCGTGAGTGAGGAGCAAGAGGGTGATGTGGCGAGAGGCTGAGGGAGTTGAGGTGAGCGTGTGGCTGTGTGTGCGCGTCTGTGTGTGGAGTGAATGAGTGTGTGTGTGTGTGTGTGTGTGTGTGTGTGTGTGTTGTGTGTGTGTGTGTGTTAGGCCAACAGCATCACAGCCAGCCTGCGTGTGTGTGTCTATGTCGAGTGCGTGTATGTGTATGCTCGTGGGGGATTTGGGTGTGTGGTGAATCCTTCGGCCTCGTCGGTCACGCAACTTTGTTCTGCACAACGTCTACCCTGTGCAGGCCCTTCACAGCGCGTCGGGGGTTGAAGTTTGATTTCGCCTGCATGCGGTCCTTCCATTGTCTTGTGTGAGAGAGAGGGGTGTGTGTTTCTGTATAGCTAGCCGGTGTGTGTCTGCCTGTGTCTATAGCAGCCATATATCAAAACCTCCCAAAAAAAAAAAAAAAATGTGTGTGGGGTGTGAGAGCTTCACATGGATTCGACTGATCAATGTGTATATAAGCGTCAGAAAGCCATGGAAACTTTAGAGATGGATGCTTTGAGCCTTATCAAAGAATGTTTGCATGAGGATTTTGAGGATGCACGTCAAGCCTGGGAAGGATCCGCTCCTGGCATGGAAGTGCGCATCCCTATACAGGAGCTTATGGATCCTGTTGCTCAATATGCACTTAACGCAATGATTCTTTTTTTCCCGGGTAGAATGCCTACGGCTCAGGATGTAGGCCAATGGGTTGATTTCCTACTCAAACGGCAAGCAGTCCGAGGGGTTTACTTTGGCGCGCGAGGGTTCTACGAAGTCTTGCTGGCTGACATGGATGATCGGGGTGCTCTGCTTGAAACGTCTCCTCTTTTCTTCAATACGCAGATGACTCATGTACTGCCCTGAGCTCTTACTAAGGACTATCAGAGTCTCATTCGTCACAAGTGTCTCGTTTGGGTTGAGGTGGTCGACTTTCCTCGCACTTGGTGTCATTTTCTTCCTTTGTTGGCTGCTCAGCTGGGCAAAGTCATTTGCCCTCCTAAGCTGGATGCAAACACAAACCGTTTTTGTATTCTGTGGGACACGGATATCCCCACACCAGCAGGTATTTCGATCGATTCTTAAATGGGGCAAGGTTGCAAATTCTTGCTTCCGTTG
Organism: Adiantum capillus-veneris; assembly: GCF_014529385.1. Classification (NCBI taxonomy): domain Eukaryota; kingdom Viridiplantae; phylum Streptophyta; class Polypodiopsida; order Polypodiales; family Pteridaceae; genus Adiantum; species Adiantum capillus-veneris. Next base: position 181,700,600 of record NC_140931.1, read on the forward strand.
TGGCAAATTTGGTCATATGCAGTCCGAATGTCCAGAACCAAATCTGCAACCACCTCCTTCAACTGTCCCTGCTCCTCAACCTCGCTCGCCTCCGAAATCTTCTACTGAGTTTCAAACTAAAGGAGTTTCAACCTCCTCTCCCACAGCTGGGGCGATTAAAGGCAAGGGGAAACAATTACAATTGTCTGCACTTTCTGCTTCTACAAATATTAAAGACAAAAGAAAAGAACAGGTTTCGACCTCTCAAACTTGGACAGTGTCCAAGAAACCTGCCAAAGTTGCTACAGTTCGTGTTCCGGCATCTTCTCGTAATTATGTGCCTCCTTTGAAGAATGTTGCTCAGAAAAAACTCCCTTGTAATGACAACACTTCTTTGACTGAAGCTTGAGACAAGGTGATTCGTTCTTACAAGGAAGTTGTTACCAGAGAAGCTTCTTCATCGCAAGGTGCATTTACTTTCAATTACCCAAGTCCAAGTCTTGACCCACCTTCTCAGGCACCTACAGCTGGGGAGGATGTGTCGATGGGCATTGGTACTTGAGTTTTCTCCCCCCTTTCTTCTCTTGTTTCCTTGTCCATTGTATATACCATATCGAATGCATAGTTCTTTGAATTGCATCTCCTATAATGTGCTTGGGTTATGCAATCACGACAAGTGGCGGCTTACCTGGCACTATGTACATACATGTAAAGCAGACATTGTGGTTCTTCAAGAGCATAACCAACATCAATTTGCAGGACAGACTTCTTACTTTGCGGGCTACTGGATAGCTTATGCAGGATCAGCTGGCCATTCCAGAGTGCTTATGCTTGTTTGACATGAACTCTTCCCGACCTTGGTTTTTAATGACCCGGCTGGGAGATGGATGGTCATTCAATGTATTGTTAATGGGGAAGTTTTCGAATTTGGAGGATTATATACATACACAGCTTCTGCAGATAGGGTACGGTTGTGGAGTGCTATCTCTTCTTATTGTTGGCGTTTCAATGCCTTTCTCTGCGGGGATTTTAATAATGCACCCAACCTTACAGATAATACTACTGGCCATTCTCACATGCTTCATATGGAACGGCAATCATGGGACCAATTTATGTCGACCTGTAATGGGCTTGATTTGTGGCCCTTTTTGCATGCGACTGATCCAAGCTTCACTTTTCAGCACAATGCTCAATCTGTGTATCGCGCTCGACTGGATTGCTGGTATCTTTTTCACATGCAACAGTATGATGACTTTGTATGCAAGATGAGGATTGATTATGCTATGTGTCTCTTGGCTCATTTTCCCGTATGTTTGAAACTTAGTTTTGACTCTTTTGATGTCAATGATCGCATATCCAAGAAGAGACTTTTGCATGTCAATAATGCTCATCTCAAGCATGAGACTTTTCGTACTATGATTGTGAATATCATCCCGCCTTTGCTCTCTCAGATGTATGTTGACATGGACATAGCTTGGTACCGTTTTGTTATGCGTGTTCAATCAGTTATACAAGATTACGGTAGGGATTATTTGTCACAATTAAGGGAACAGGTTAACCAGGCAAGGATGCTTGTAGCCGATTAATGCACTTAGCTAATCATTCTTCTCTTACTGACGCTCAAATGACTGAGTTGTTTTCTGCTCGCACAATATTAAGGCACAATGATGAGAGGATAATGGCTGGCAGACTCGTGCTCGTCAACAGGCTTTTGCAGATAAAGGAAGTGCTTCTAAACAATTTTTTCAACATTTGCATCACTCGAGGCAGTCTCAAGCTATACGGAGAGTTAAATTACCGTCAGGGGAGTGGACTTCCACTTTCCGAGAGCTAGCACTAACCCTACACTCTCATTATGGCAAGATTTTTGAGGCCCCTTCTTCTCCCATGAGAGAAGCTCGCCAAGCGCGTCACATGTTTCTATCGCATGTTACTTCCATTCTTTCGATGCGGCAGGCTCAAGACTTGGAAGCTGTTTTCACTGACTCAGAATTGTATGCCAGCTTGCTTGATTTGGGTCAATGGAGAGCTCCTGGTTGGGATGGTCTCTCTGTGGAATTCTTCTTGTCTTTCTGGGATTATTTGAAGTTGCCTTTATTGTTCATGATGAATACAGCTTGGGAACAACAGGAATTGCCCTCCTCTTGGAAAGAAGGTTTGCTCAAGCTGATACCTAAGCATGCATTGTGTGAAGAATTCTCAAATTGGCGGCCTATTACACTTATGCCTGTGGTATATAAATTGATGGCAAAAATGCTTGCTAACCGACTCAAGTGCTTTCTGCATGAAGGCTTGCATCAATCTCAATACGGCTTCATTCCGCGATGTCAAATTACTGATAACCTCGCGAATGTCATCATTGGTATGGAATATGCAAAATATACTCGACAGGATGTCTTAGTCATGCAGGTTGACATTGAAAAGGCATTTGATACTGTTCTTTGGGATTACATTGCGGATACCATGCGACATTTGGGCTTTGGGCCTAGGCTATCCCGTGTCGTGCTTTTCTTGTATGCATACAGTACTTCTGCAAGCTTGCTGGATGGTTCTCTCACAGAATCTTGGCCTTTGGGACGGTCGATAAGGCAGGGCTGCCCTCTGAGTGCTTTGCTTTATGCGATCACTACTCATCCCTTGTTTATGTATTTGGATTCCTTGACCTCCATTGGTAGGCTACATGGCCTGACTTTACCTTCTGGTCGACAGCTTGCTGGTCATGCTTATGCGGATGACTCTTTGTTCATGCGTCGTAATAACTATGATGATGTACAATAGATTATGCATACTATTCACTTGTTTGGATTGGCAGCAAGTCTCAAAGTTAACTTTTGCAAATCCAAGCTATTGCCTCTGAAAGAGTGTGACTGGCATAAGATATTGTGGCCCGGGGAGATTGTTCCTCCATATGTTCTGGTTCGCCATTTGGGTTATCCGCTGGGTTGGAATGTATCGGCTATGCAGAAACTGGATTGGGTGCTCCAACGTCTGCATTCCAAGTTGAATTATTGGAAATTGTCCACATGGCACTTCATGTGCGTCTTAGGATTGTCCAATGCATCCTTGTGGCTTATGTGCAGTTTTACTTGCCTTTGTTATCCTGGTCTCGATTGCGATTGCAGTCTCTCATGTCCAATATTTTAGAGCATTTTTGGCGGACCTCGTCTAGCAAGAGGGGCCTTCGGCTTCTATCTATGGACAAGCTGTGTTCTCCCAAGCGACTTGGAGGGTTAAATATTTTGGACTTGAGACGTCATCTTCTAGCTCGGAAAGCTATGTTGTTGCTAGTCTTGGTGGAGCAGCAGCAACCCTGGGCTCTCATGGTCACACATTTGTGTGAGCACATTGTCACCCCTTCTTTTGGTCATTGGAAACCAACTTATTGGGATGTTGTGTTTGGGAAGCTTGAAGGACACATTCTTGGATGTCCCTTTACTTCTTCTCTAATTGTTGATTGGAAGGTTGTCACTTCGCATTTGGCTTGGGAAGGTCGACAATCCTCTGGGGGTAACTCTCTTCGCTTGGAGAGTCTGCATTGGAGCAGGGTTTTTGCTTCGACTTTGGTTCAACGGTCTCCTCGCCAAGCGTATTTTCTTTCCCAAAAAGGAATCTGTCAGGTGCATCAGGTGGTTGATGAGTTCTTTCTTTTATTGATGCCGTCTCCCGCTTTCGGTTGGGCCTTCACTATTCTCCTCTCTGGCAAGAGATTCAAAGGATGCTTGCTGCTCATTCACCCATTCCTCCTCTGGATGCGGACTCTCGCTTCTCTTATTGGAATCTGGCTACTACTAGATTGGACTACATCTTAGCTGCCAGTGTCTATGCCATCCTTCAGTCTGATGTATGGATCGTGCATCGGGGTAATCAGCTGTGGTCGCTTTCCAAGTCATCCTTGTGGTGGCAACACAAATTGTCTCGCATTTGGCAGAGTTGTCTGCCTTTGAAGGAACGTGTTTTTTTGTGGCGGTGCTTGGTGGGAGCTCCACCTGTTGGCAGTGTGTTGCATGCTCGGCATATTGCGCCTTCCCGCTCCCTCAGATGCCTTGAAGCTGAGGAGACTGTGCCACACTTACTGTGGTGTTGTCGTCACTCCAGAGCCTTCATTCAGCAAGTGTCGACTGCTCTTCGGCTACGTTTTCCTTCCGGCTCTTTTCACAGACGATTTTGGCATTTTGGGGTGCTTCGATCACCGCAATCTCAGTTTGCGGTGTTCTTCACCTGGGTAGAGATTTTGGACTATGTGGGCCATCTGACATCATAGGAACTCCGTAATGTTCCAGGGCACTTTTGTTGACCCCTTTCCCTATTTCAAATTATCTCTTGGTCAAGCGCTGCATTTTGCCTATGACGCTGGAGACATCACTCTTGATACTTACAAGATTTATTTTGACTGTTTCTAGCCTTCGGAGCCTCATGGTGCTCCGTGTTTTGTATCCCTTTCTTTTCGTGGGTTTTCCTTGCTTTGAGGTTTCCCATTTGTAAATGAAGCAAAGCAGATTTACAAAAAAAAAGTGTGTGTGTGTGTGTGTGTGTGTGTCTCTCTCTCTCTCACAAAAGAAAAGCGATCTCCCTCTCTCTAGCCCTAGGCGTCCCCTTCTCTACCCTATTTATGCCAAGAAGACCCACTCTATTCCTACCAGCTTCTAGAGGCTATAAAAGCAGTCCCTCTCTCACTCTCAGGTACTTGAAAAGCCAGTGCCAAAGTTCAGCTCATGCTACTGCAGATTTCAGCGAAGACGATGATGCCCTAGGGGAAGGACAACAAGGTGCCAATGTTACCCCCATGCTGCTGCAGATTTTGGCTGCCAAGATGATACCCCCGATTGCTCCCATGGCTGCCCCAAGTGCACCAAATGTCACTAAGACGAAGTACGCTACTTCCATCACAATGAAGTGCCTACGGAGATTGTTTCCATTGCGACAAGTTGTTTTTTCTCTGTTTTCAGCCCATAGACATCATAGGCGGGGCTGATTTACAAGAAGGAACCCAAGAGCACACCCTTGTGTGTCTATGATTGGAAGAGAGGGTACTTTGTGTCGAGATCTCTTCCGGGTAGTTGCTTTCCGAGAACCAAATTGCAATCCGAGTTTTGAGTATTCGCAGGTAATGTTTTTAATAATTTGATCTATGAGTGTTTGTTTGCAAGTGGACTTCCTTTTCACAAGGAAGTAGGAGTAGAGGGAGGCATAAGCCTCTGTAGGAGAAAAGCGCTCTGTGGAAACAAAGCCAGATCAACCTAAGGGTTTTGTACCCTGAGTTTGGGAGTAGATCCATCGATTTGAGAGTGGTAAACTCTGGAGTTGGGATCAGGGAGTAGAGATTCTCTCTCCAGCAACTTGCAGTGCACCTTCTCAGCAAGATCGACAAGAGGTCCTAGCATTTTCAGCCAATAGCACAGATAGCGTTTTTGGAAATGCAGTTTCCCTAGCGTTTTTGCTACAGATCAGCCAAGCGTTTTCAGTTTGCAGATCCAGCCCAGCGTTTGCAGATTCGGGCGTAAGATCAGCCCACCACATCAACGTTTTCAGTTTCCAGCACTTGGACACCACAGATTCAGCCCCTAGCCTCACAGATCTCACCTACCCGCAGCAGATCCTCGCCGTACCGTCAAGTCAGCCAGCGTTTCAGATTCAGTCTGCTGTCCGCAGATTTCAGCATTTCTGTTTTCAGCGCATTGTCGTCGCGTCGTCGCCATCACCGTCCTCGCCGACATAGTGTCAATATTCAGCAGAAAATCAGCGTTTTGCAGATTTCAGCATTTCAGCCCTAGCGTTTTTCAGTTTTCAGCCCGTCCTCGTCGTCGTCATCATTGTCATCGATATCGTCGGCAAGTCCATTGCATCTAGACCATTGTTGTAACAAATTTGTGCAATCAATAGCATAGACCTCTCTCGCCATAGAGAGGGGGACCCTTGAAGGAGGTTGTGAGAACCATCTGGTGTCGTATTCTTCTCTCTCTCTCTCTCTCTCTCTCTCTCTCTCTCTCTCTCTCTCTCTCTCTCTCTCTCTCTCTCTCAGCACCTTCATTCACAGTAACATTCACTTTGTTTGTGATCATTGCACTCTCTCACTTTGTTTGCCATAGAGAGGGGGACCCTTGGAGGAGGGTTTGAGAACAGTCTGGTGTCGTATTCTTCTCTCTCTCTCTCTCTCTCTCTCTCTCTCTCTCTCTCTCTCTCTCTCTCTCTCTCTCTCAGCACCTTCATTCACACTAGCATTTACTTTGTTTGTGATCATTGCACTCTCTCACTAAAGGAACGGAAGGCTCTCCCTTCCGTAAGTAAAAGGAACCCTTGATCACAGTTCGGAGTACTCATCTTGAGCAAAGTCAACATTCACTTCCATTGCACCTTACACAACAGGAAGGACATTTTGCAAATGAATGCCCACAGAAGAAGTCACAGGATAACGATGACAAGTCATACCATAAAGGAAGAAGCCAAAGATGAGTGCATGACTTGTCCCAGATTTGGTTGGAGACTAGCCAAACATAGATGCCATGGAATTGTGAAGAGCTTGGGCAAAGTTAGAGACCAGACAGTGCTGGTTTTCTTTGATCCAGGTGCCCGTGCAAAATTTATATCACCAGAATTGGCATCAAAGTTGGGCATTCGTGCACAGGAGATGGGTATGACAGGTGAAGCAGGTTTGGCATGCCCAAGTCATTCAGAGCCTGTTACTCCCATTTTGGGGAAGCTTCGTCTGCACATTCAGAGCTATGTGGATGCGGAAGACTTTCATATTATGCCACTTGAGAGGGTTGTGATGTGTTACTGGGTATCCCATGGTGTTACAGGTTGCATGCTATGGTGGATACTTACAACAAAAAGATTACCCTTGTACATAGAGGAAAGAATCATGTTGTTGATGTTAAGCTTAAAGGCGAGTCTGTTCCAGTTGTTTCTACTTGTGCTATTTCATCTGTAATAAAGAATCATCTTTCTACGTACTTGTTCTTTGCAAAAGAAGTACCCGAAGCTGTATCTAATTTGTCTACCTTAGATAAAGACAGGTCAACTTTTTTGAGTGGTGACTCTTCTCCTGACCTGGAGTAGGCTTGCTTTCGAGTCCACGTCCTCTTTCTTGTAGCTAGAGGCATTGAGGCTTTGGACACAGCGGTGGGTTTCTCCTTTCCGCTATGCGGTAGGGATCTCACAGAGTGGACTCAGCACACAGTTCTTGATTGGCTCTAGACTCAGGCTACTAAGTTCTCACACCACACAGGGGACTTAGGGGTGATTGGTCTGGTACAGACACTTTGGCCTCTTGCCAAGTTCAGCCTGACGCCTCCGGATGCAGTGGGTTGCAGGCACATTGTGGTGCATTTGTTTGTTGACACTCAAAGCCCTCCTTGTTATATATTTGTACATGAGGATTCTTGGACAAAGGATGTAGCCCTTTGGGTTGCACGCTCGGCTTGGGCCTGGGCGGGACAGTCACTTCTTTCGCGCTTGTCTAGAGGTCGTTCGAATGCGAATTACTCCCAATCTAAACCGGCCTCAAAGATAGCTAGGTTGGTTGCTGTGGCAGCATCTGTTTTCTCCCACTGACTGATCATCTCATGGAATGTGCAGGGATTAGGAGGGACCCATTTTCAACGTTAGAGAGGACGGTTGCGTCAGGAGCTTCAGAGATGCCTAGTGGGTGGTGAGATTGACATTCTATGCTACAGGAGCATCATCTTTGTGAGAGCCGCATAAGACGGCGTGGTCAGATGTTGCGTGGTCGCTATGAGACGTTTTGGTCCACTGTATTTGGACCTGGAGGCATCTAGGGTGGGGTATGTATGACTATTGCGGATTCTTTGCAGTAGGCGATTGTGGGCAGAGGGATTATTGTGCCAGGCAGGGCTCAGTGGATTACTATGCAGGTTCAGGGTTGCCTCATGGGCTTCCTGAACATCTACGCACCCAATGTGGCGATGCACGTGCAGAGTTTTGGTCTCACATTGTAGAGTCTCTGCCACAGGCAGAGCAATGATCCATTGGGGGTGACTTCAACATGTTGGAGGACCTTTCTGACAGGATTGGAGGTAGTCATACTACTGTGCATGGAGTTGAGTTGGCAGCTTGGGAGAGGTTATGTATGACTTTGCGGGTTTCAGAGATGTGAGGCCGCATTCTAGCTTTGTGAGGCCCCCAGACAACCTGGCCTTCTCTCGTTCGGACCGCAGAGTGGGAGGAGTGAATCTATCTCGGATAGATCGCTTCTACACTAGTGACCACTTCTGTGACTTGGGTGGGTCGGTTTGCATTCAGGCTGGGACTTCTTTTTCGGATCATGCACCAGTGATCCTCATAGTGACAGATAGACAGAGGAGGGGGAGCACGATGCTTTGCATCCCTGAGAGGGTCTTGCTGGACTCTGCGCTCAAAGAGCGAGTGGTGGCTATTTGGACAGAGGGCTTAGACATGCAAGACTCTCCTGCTAACAGAGTGGCCTCTGGACTTGCTCAGCTTAGTCGGGCTATTCTCAAGAGTCTACGGCCCGCCTGGTTGCAGCGAGAGAGGAGGAGTAGCATCTCCGACGGGGCGTTGCTTCCTTGCAGAGGATGCAGGAGCAGCATCCAGACAGTCCTTGGTTGGAGGAGCACTTGCAGCAGGCTCACCAGGAGCTTGCCAGCATAGAGGAGAGGCGCCAGGAGTTTTCTTTTCATCTACAAGCATCTCAGTGAACCCAAGTGGGGTGACAGAGTGATAGGGGATTTCTTTGAGATAGTGGGGCCCCGACATGCGCATGCCAGGGCAGCCAATTGAGGAGGCCTGACGGGTCATTTTCTTCAGAGCCAAAAGACATGCGTGCAGTTGCCACCGACTTTTACCGTGATCTGCTGTCGGCGGCAGAGCCTCAGTCAAAGCGTCAGGATGCATGCAGAGAGCAGGTGTGGGCACAGATGCCTTGTCTTGTGACTGAGGAGATGCGCCAGAGGCTTGAGCTGCCTCTTCAGTTAGAGGAGCTCCACGCAGCAATCATAGCACTCCCCCGTGGTAGCTGTCCAGGTGAGGATGGTTTGACTTCCAGCTTTTTCATAGAGTACTAGGACTTGCTTGGCTCAGATCTCTGCAACGCTTTTCAGTACATCCTACACAGAGGATTTTCTATGTAGAGATCTCTCCCGGGGAATTGCTTTTCGAGAACCGAGTTCCGTTTCGAGCGTCGAGACTTTGAAGGTAACGATTTCATGTTATGATCTCTAAGTATTTGTTTGTAGGTGTACTTCCTCTTAGTGAGGGAGTAGGAGCAGAGGAAGGCATGAACCCCTGCAGGAGAAAGAGCTCTAAGGAACTAGAGCCAAATCAGCCCAAGGGTTTCGTACCCAGGTTTGGGAAGCAGATCCAAGGATCTAAGAGAGGTAGACTCTCGAGATGTGATCCGGAAGTTGAAATTCCCGAGGGAAGGATTTCGTGTCCAAGAAAGCGGAGTTAATTCTGTAGGAAGAGGACTCTGGAAACAGAGTTAGAAAAGAGTTGCAGGGATGCCATGCCCTGAGTCTGGAAGGTGAAATCCAGAGGCGAGAACCTTGATTCTCAAGGATTTCGAATAAGGAACGGAAGTTCCTTGGAATAGGGTTTTGCCCTAGGAATAGGAAGCCGAGGCTTCCGGGAACCATCGTCTTATTCTAGAAGGAACGTGGTAATACGTTCGGTTCAAGTGCGTGTATAGACTTCTCCTCAGTAATAAAGATACTATTACGGGGGGGACCAACCCATCAGCCCATCTTCTGGTCCCCAGTACTGGGTCGATCTTCTCTCTCTCTCTCTCTCTCTCTCTCTCTCTCTCTCTCTCTCTCTCTCTCTCTCTCTCTCTCTCTCCAGCTAGCGGAGGATGGTGACACAGGATCATGGTATGCACAGATGATACAGTTATTGACTCGATGTGGGTGGGACATAGACCACTTACCACCTCTTCAGTACGATCCAACTGCCCCACATATACAGCTCTCACATAGTGAGAGGAACAGAGTTATGAGACAGGACCTATTACAGCGATACACGACACGGACCTGGATCACACCCCACCAGCCCCTGCCCACGAAGATGCTATACTACAGAGACATCTTTTTTAGCATCTCCGAGGATGGATTTATCTAGAGGCCCAGATATATGGATGTATACATGCCCCACAGTGCCCGAGTGGCGATTGGCCAGCTCAGAGTATCATCACACCAGCTTGAGATTGAGGCAGGCAGAGCGGCACGGGTCATTAGAGCAGAGAGGATCTGCAGACTGTCAGGAGGAGGTTGAGAGCGAGGAGCATTACGTATGCAGGTGCAGAGCATACAGTGACATCAGAGACAGATACACTTCCTTGTTCAGTGGACACCCCACACTACGCCAGATCATGGAGTCTACAGACCAGCGCCGATTTGGCCAGTTCTTGACATAGATACAGCGTCATAGGGAGATGCTACTACAGGATCCTATTACAGGGAGGGAGAGACGGCAGCTCCAGCTCACTGACTTCTTTCAGAGATCTACTACAGTGCATATACCGACACAGAAGGGGGTTACCCTTCAACGAGCTGAGGACCTCCGAGCCAGACGGAGACCGAGAGCATCTGGTTACCAGACACCTATACTACATAAGAGGGAGATTACAGAGATTCGGGCTCGTCATCAGCACTGTATCCAGGAGCAGATCACTCATTTACATCTACATCCGGAGATCATGCTACAGGGGATTTTTACTTCGCCATCGCCTATGTATCAGATATTACATCCTCATTATGGGACTGGATGGAGCTAGCTAGTTTGCATTGCATTCTTGTACACCCCTACGCATATATTTCACATACCCTTAGTGTTAGTGCTCCATCTCCCACCCCACTCCACTCATCACTCCTATCCTACTAGTTCAGTCCTATTTTATTTCATGTTATATTTTGTCCTTTTTCTGGTCACCCAGAGGGCATTGACAGTTGTACATCGATTTTGTCTCATAGGTCGAGTTCGGCCTCTACTAGACGTTAATAAAGCTTTCTCTCTCTCTCTCTCTCTCTCTCTCTCTCTCTCTCTCTCTCTCTCTCTCTCTCTCTCTCTCTCTCTCTCTCTCTCTCTCTCTCTCTCTCTCTCTCTCTCTCTCTAGATCCTCTCGCTTCAATATTAAGTGATAAATTCTATTTATCCAAGTATATTCTATATTGCTATACGCTCCCGTTTGTGACAGTGGTATCAGAGCATGGTCTCCTCTCTTTCTCTATAAAGGAGGAAGACTCTGGGAAAATGAGCGAAGAATCCATGACAAGCCAAGAGAGAAGTAAGCAGGCGGAACCCTAAGCCCTGCAGGAAAAGCTCGCAGAGGTGGAAATGTTTTTTCTCTCTGCAAAAGTCGACACAAGACTTGGGATTCTCTGAGAAGGCGACAAGAGCATGATGCTCAAGAACCGAGAGAATCCAAGGAGCGGAATGCTCAAGATCCTTCAATATCCATGAACATCAATCCGTAACCATAGCCATGAAATCCCGTCATTCCGGGAAGGATATGAAGAAGGTCTTTAGTACCAGAACACTCCGGTCAAGTTTGATACTTTTGACGGAAGGGGATGTCCCGAAAGCTACCGCTTTCATTCGACAGTTTGAAGTTGCCTTTGCAAATGGCACTTTCTGAAAGGCATCGAAGATGAGGCATGTGACCAAACACCTCAAAGGGGATTGCAAGTACTTGGTGGTATACCAAAGCTCTGCAAGGAACTTACAACAAGACTTGGATTCAATTCAAGGCTGAATTATCCGACAAAATTTTTTTCCTCTATGCTTTGAGGAAGGCATCCAAGAAGATTGGGATCGGTTTGCCCAATAGGAACACGAGCGAGTCAAAGCAAGTAGTGGTTCACTCTTGCAAAGGTAGATCCACTCTTGATCCTCTCTGAGGAAAGAAAGATGAAGAAATTCAACGAAGGACTTTTGCCCGAATTTTGTAGATGCATCTGCAAAATACTTTGCAGCAGACGGAAACAACGAATTTTTGTTATTTCTCCTCGAAGGATACGTTGCTATCCGGAGAAAGTTTGGAGTAAGGGAATTCAATCTTACTCCTGAGTTCTTGAATAGAAGACCCTCGAATTTTAAGTGAGAGGGCAGGTTTTTTATCAAAGTTACATCTTTGAGGAAATCATGAGGTGCATTGTGCTTGTTTGCTCTTTTGCACGAGATATGGTTATGTCTAACCGGGACTACTCACTCTCGAGTGTTTATGAGAGCAGGATCAAATTGAAACATTGTTTTCTAAGATTAATTGGTTTGCTCAACTAGCCGGAAGGTCAACTATTGATCTGGTATCCGGTAATTCTCGAACAGATTACCTGCTACTGCGGGTAGGAAATTATGAAGGAACCATTCTAAGCTTTCAAGCAAAGAAAAGCTTTCATTAAGCTTGAGTACTCTTTAAGCCCACACCCCCTACCCGGTAAGGGAAGATATGGTAGTGCTTTTCGCACAAGTGAATGAACACTCTTTTTATGAGGGAAGGAGCAAGAGCCGGCTACGACATGTGCCTGTGGAATTCAAGATTTGAATCCCAGTTTCTCTGATGAGCAGGTTTGTTCTAGAACCCAGTCGAGGAATCATACGGTTGAGCGTCTTCGCTCTAAGGATCTTACGAAGGGAAGGTAATTTCCCAAGTTCACCGAAACTCTAACACAACTTAAGAATTAGGTATACCTTTGGGTACATGGATAACACACGAAGATGCAGACCTATGCCAAGGAACTGGACAAGAGTTTGTTATACTCTGTTAAGCGCCTTTTTGCATGCAAGGATATTCCGACAGGAGAATCTCTATTTGAGATGTGTTCGATAGAAGAAATTTGAGTTTCTCTACGGAGAAGAGGTTTTCTGATGGTCGTTTTTACCATTACACTAGCAACTTTTGGTTGCGTTATATGTTTCTCCATGAGAAGGTCAAGTAGCATTTACACGTTGCTGGAATAAATTCGAACAATTATGTTCGTAAGAATATAATTCGCCAACCGTTTTAAAATGGTAAGAATTACCTTAACCACATATGGGAGAACATCATTGAGATCTAAAACAGGTTCGCCCTTCAGTGGGTCGAGTTTGAACTTATGTTCACAGAATGGGAGAGATGCTAATGCGCGTCGGGAAAACACTGCTGGTAGTAATAACTTGCGGGAGAAAAAGATTGGGAAGAAGTCTCGCCGTACACAAGGAATCTTCAGACTGAAACCGTCTGCCTATGTTGAGCGACGGCCCGGAACAAGAACCTTCTTTAAGGTGATCGCAGCCTCTATTTGTGAAAGAAAGATATCGAGATTAATGCTCTATGACTTGGCATTCCCTATATGGGAGGACACAAGAGGTTTAATACCCTCTGGACTAACAGCGCAGAATTATGCGCAAGGACAGATACCTAGATTGATTTCTAGATGAATTATTCTTCTCGAGGTTGAAAAGGCGAAAGTGAGTTAACAGATTCTCGGATGAGGAAACTTCCAAATTGTTGGAAAGACACAAATGACGAGTTCTTACATGGCTAGTAAGTTTGATGATTGGTGAAGGATATCCTCGAGGTACTAGAGGAAGGACATGAACCGGTAAGGTAAGTATTGAATTCTTGAATTTTTGTTACATTTAATTTATAAGTTCTCTTCTGAGAAAGGACCAGCTCAACTCACCATTGAGCACCATTTTGAATTTTTCGGGTTTCTCTCCGGGCAGTTCAGTTGGACCTCTACAATTGAGGACAACTGTTTATAAGTGAGAGGGATGTTGCTAAATTGGCTTTATCTGACAAAAATAATATTCTAAATGAATTATTGGATTTCTAAGTGAGAGGGTTTTCTCGCTTGGAACACCAAGGAAAAATAATTCTAAATGAATTATTGGAATTTTAAGTGAGAGGGTTTTCCTCACTGGAGACATCCGAGTATAGAGTATTCCTAGTGCATCATTCAAAGTAATGACGGGAGCACTGTGAACGAGAATATCTGTAAGTCCACCAGGAACAGGTACTTCTGATGCATCACATCAGATGGGTGGCAGGGAGCATCGGGAAGAAGTATCCGACCATCCGGGAACGGACATCTTTGAGGCGTCATAGGATGGGTGACATAGAGCATCGTGAAGGAGATTGTACCGTAAGTTCGATAGGAAAGGACTAGGTGATGGGTATTCCTGATGCGTCACAAGGTGGGTGACGGGTGCATCGGAAAGGGGATATCCATAGTCAAGAGGAAATTCTGAACTGTGTTGGAATTGTGCACAAGGAAAAAGCAAGCACTTGAATGAAGATGGGTTCAGAGGAAACTTTGAGGAAAACAGATGCTTTCTAAGGAAGCGGAATTGCTTTTCGGGAAAGCAGATGCTTTCTTGCGAGGAAGTCTATGTCTGCATTGCAACTGTGTATGTGATTGCATCCAGGGACGCCTGGGAAGTGCTGTGAAAGCATTGTTTTTAACTTATAAGGTTTTATTGAGTTTTTAGGCAAATTCATACCATTTTTAAAGGTGACCGGCCGCCCACTTAATAAGTGGGCAGCCTATGATTAAATAAAGCAGTAAAAACCAGCCACCGATTTTTCTCTCTTAACTTGGCAGAACAACTAAAAAAAAAACAAAAAAACGACCGCAATCTCTATGCGAGCAGCCAATGCTCTGCTATCTTTGCCGTGGCCAGGGAGCTATAAAAGCATCACACCCTCTCCCAGAAGGGAGACCAGTTTTCGCAAGGAGGAGATGCTGCTGCAGATTTCAGCCGCAAAGAAGTCGTCGCCAGTGATGCCCATGGCTGCCCCAAGTGTAGCAGATGTCGCCAAGACCCAGTGCGCGAGTTCCCTCGCGAAGAAGTGCCTACGGAGCGTGTTTCCATCGCGACAAGTTGCTGTATTTCTCTGTTTTCAGCCCATAAACGTCGTATACGGGGCTGATTTACAAGAAGGAACCCAAGAACACACCTCTTTTGTGTGCAGGATTGGAAGAGAGGATTTTCTATGTAGAGATCTCTTCCGGCGAATTGCTTTTCGAGAACCGAGTTGCGTTTCGAGCGACGAAACTTTGAAGGTAACGATTTTCATGTTATGATCTCTAAGTATTCGTTTGCAAGTGTACTTCCTCTTAGTGAGGGAGTAGGAGCAGAGGAAGGCATGAACCTCTGCAGAAGAAAGCGCTCTAAGGAGCTAGAGCCAAATCAGCCCAAGGGTTTCGTACCCAAGTTTGGGAAGCAGATCCACGGATCAAAGAGAGGTAGACTCTCGAGATGTGATCCGGAAGTTGAAATTCCCGAGGGAAGGACTTCGTGTCCAAGAAAGCGGTGTTATTCTGTAGGAAGAGGACTCTGGAAACAGAGTTAGAAAAGAGTTGTAGGGATTCTCGAGGATTTGGAATAAGGAACGGAAGTTGCTTGGAATAGGGTTTTGCCCTAGGATTAGAAGCCAAGGCTTCCGGGAACCATCAAGTCTTATTCTAGAACAAACGTGGTAATACGTTCGGTTCGAGTGCTTATATAGACTTATCCTCAATAATAAAGATACTATTACCGGGGGGGGGGGGCCATCTTCACGTCCCCAGTACTGTGTCTCTCTCTCTCTCTCTCTCTCTCTCTCTCTCTCTCTCTCTCTCTCTCTCTCTCTCTCTCTCTCTCTCTCTCTCTCTCTCTCTCTCTCTCTCTCTCTCTCTCTCTCTCTCTCTCTATCTATCTACCTATCTATCTATTTCTCTTTATATCCCTGGCTTCAGTATTAAGTGATAAATTCTATTTATATAAGTATATTCTATATTGCTATACACTCCCGTTTGTGACAGAGAGTGTTCTGTGTAAGAATAGACCAAAGACTTGTACCAAACTCAAGCCAACAAACTCCTCATATATTCCATGGCTACCCATCACACATAATTCTAGCAAAATATCTTCGAATAAATAACTATGCAGATCTGTGGATTGTAATGGTGGTGGTAGGCTGGCCACTGTGTCTACTTAACTACCACTCCTTGGTGTCCTGTAGAGCGCTTAATGCACTAGAACACCGACACAATGTAACCCACCAGTCAAGAGTGTCCACCGAGTGTCAAGTGTACTTGCTGCTTAGTCCGATGCCAATGACATTGTAGCCCTTCTACACCAGTTTCCTTTGAGTACACGATTCGCATTAGGCGGCGGATGCTTCCCAAGGAGCAACATCCTCCACACCGTCCACGCCAGTCAGGGCACTAGTCTGGGCAACGCATCTCTCTTGGTTTTCAATTACATTTTTGGTCATGCATTTGGAGCCTCAGAGTTAGCCGCCGCATATGTTACTTCATGTGGATGCTTTTACATGCAAGAATCCCTGTTGGCACTTAGGTTGCACATCCTAGATAGGACCGGACATGTTATCAATAAACTACACAACAGTAGTCCCTATTGGATGTGCCTATATGTATAGCCGGTTTGGCAGGTGGTATATCAAAGTTGGCATTCATGATGGGTTTGTGATGTGGGGGGCGGTTACATGACTCTTGCGATTTCTGAGGTCACACACTTTGCTTGAGGACTCTCTGATAGATCCAGTCTTGAATTTAAAAATAATGTCAAAAGAAGGAGAATTAAAAAATTAATATAAGGACCAACCAAGTTGGTGGAGTAGGTCCATGATCAAGCATAAGTGGCGCAGGGTTAATTTCTTAAGGCCAAGCTTGGGGTTATTCCCACAGGAGAATAGACAAGGTATTACAAGGCCAATTAATCAGCAAGATATGAACAATGCCAAGTAGCTCTCAAAGCGGGATAAATTGGATGGATGTTGATTCTAATTTATGCCATTGAGTGTGTGTAAATTGATGAGTGCAGGCTTCTCTAGAGATTGTATATTTCTTCTGGATATTGCGAGTGCTGGTCAACAGGTTAAGAGTGAACGGGAAGTGACACGGAGCACTTACGTAGAGAGAATCTCGTTGCCAGAGAGCTTCATCGCCACATAGCTGCAACATTTGGTATCAGGGCACATGTGGCGGGTGGTTTGCGGAGAAAGACACAAGGGATGTTGGGCAATGGCGTGGGATGAGCTTCTTTTGCAATAGCAGTTGGTTTTGCTAGAAACATGTGCATGCTCGTTTCTCTCTCAACAGAGTGTTGCTCTTACGAGTTGCTATAGAGAGCTACTCTCTCTAAAAACAAACTACAGAACCTTATAGTTAAATTATTAGCACCTCTTTGAGCTTGCTCCTACGCCATGGAACATGAAGAGATGCAGAGCAGTTGCCTCCAGAGACACATCATGTAGAAACAGTTGTTCAAGGGCAGCTGGTTTTACTTGAAGAACCTTTGAGAACTTAGTTAAATCAAATGCAAAAGATGGGAGAAAACAAACTAAATGAAAAAGGGAAACGAGTGCAGATGCAGGGTGCAAGGTACGTACTCATGGTAGAGTGTAGTATTGATGGGGAGGCATGATCTAGTAAGATGCCGAGCAAGGGGCCAAGATGGCAAATCATAGACCTGAAACCCCTAAAGTATAATGGATCTCTCATAACCGCTTTGCAGATGTGGTTGAACAGTGACACGCCACATACAACTTGCCAGACGTAGCACATAGGTGGTGGTGTAAAATTGAACAAGATAAACTTGTGCCAACTACTTGCCAAGACTTTAAAGCTATGTTTGGCAATAACTTTGTACTTGTTAATGAGCACAGTAGAGCTTTGGATGCATGGTTTCCTGAGCACATCCTTGCATTTTGGCAAGTACACAAGTTTGCTTTGACCCCAAATCAAACTTGTGCAATTTGGTGCGAAAAGAAAAATGTAATACACTGAAAGATGCCATTGGACTTGTTTTAGTTCCAGAGGACAACAAGACGGGACAAGGTGTGCCTAGCTAAAGATTCTCTTGGAACAAATTTTCTTGTTTTACATGGCCTAGTCAAACAAATGCACAATCTAATCAGACAAGGGGTAAAGAGAGAAAAGAAATACATACCATACATACTCTCTCTCAGATTAAACGAAAAGTGTCACCCATGGCTGGGAAGAGTGTAGCGGGGATAATGTGTCGTGCTCTCTACAATGGGTGCTCCTCAATGCAATGTGCGTGAGATCTCACTCCAACAAAATGAAAACACAGAAGACAATGAATAGCAGAGCAAACAACACCACGACTCACGACTCGAGAGTGGAGCCTGAACAAAATGGGACTCGACTAACTCAAAGAAACCAGTACAAACTCTGGCATGGCAGCACACTCAGCTCCAGCCCAAAACTCACGGGTACAATGGGGGTGTCAAGGCTCAACTGTGCAGGGATGGTGCAAACGTGTTGTGCATGAACTCAAGTTGCTCGACTCAAGACGAATGACCATACAAAGTAGATGATGATAGTGTTCAGCGACTAGAACCAACCACTCATATGTATCTCCTAAAGAGCCACCAACAGCTAGCCGTTATCCCAATCCAGCTAAGCCTATCTCCAAACTGAGGTGGTGGTGATTTGACCACGGTGTCCACTCGACCACCATCTGTATCCATTGCATGTGTCATTGCCCAGGCGAAAGTCCGTCTTGTGTGAACTCAAGCTCCACTCTCATCGTCCCGGTGAGAGAGAAAACTGAAACTGACAGAGAATTCTGAAACTAGAGAGGACACTGAAACTAGCAGAGAATATTGAAACTAGCAAGAAATCTGCAGTCAACCCGACTGACGACTGTGGAGAAGACGTGATTAAATGTAGGTATTTGCAGAATATCATAAAGAACTATGGTAACCTGCCATAGTGAGATAGGCTACATAGAAAGCAGAAACTAAAGCTTTAAGGCCTAAGTCTGTAGCAAAAGCTCAGAACGTAGAGGGTAGTGGAAATGTAACCAAAAGGAAGAAAGGTGTTCTAGGTTAAAACCGGTTTTGATTCAAAAATCCCACAAATTTAGCCTAGAATTGTCAGTTTTTGTCCTGAGAAACTACACTAAAGCAAGTTCTTGTGAACATTGGTGGGTAGGGGGTGAGGATAGGGGCGAGGAGGGAAGTAGGGGGTGGGTATGTGTCACAAGGAGGTGTATTCTTTCATGTTGCCTTCTCTAAATATGTACTACATATTTTTATTTATTTTTATTTTTACTCGTTTTTCTCGGAACCCTTGAAAAGGTGCAAGTGGACATTGCATGGCCAATGTGAAACGGCTGTGGCCGTATATGTTTCTCACATCGGGAGTCTAGGTTGGTCAATCTGGGACTAATCGGGCCAGTTAGCACTGAATTTTGATAAGTACGGAAGCCTATGTGCGCCAAATGAAGTCTGGGCCACTCGGAAAGTCACAACTTTATAAGTGAGTGGGAACTAGGGAATTAGCTCATAGGGGCAAACTAGATACTTTGGCAGAAGAGAGCCATCTGCAGGACACCACAGCAAGAGGGGGCACCCATTTTGAGAGAGGCTGACTTTTGCTCATTCATCAGTGACCTCTAGTGTGTGTTTGAGTAGTGAGTGCAAGTTGACAACTTTAATGGAAAGCTTGCCTTCTCCTCTGTCTCATGTAGCACGATGATTTGCTCTAGTACATCTCTCTCCCCCCTATGGCACATATGGTAATGCCCCACTAGTTGGGCTACTCAGATGATCATGTACACTTCTGAGGGTTTATGCGCGTTTGCCAAGGCAAGAGCCTTCTAAATAGGAACCGGATTAGCTAACTGCTAATCCCCCACAAGTACGCACAGCTCCATCACGAAAGATTGCGAGTTTGGAGAGTTTTCTTGCGTGAAAACTCGTCTCACAGGGGAACTGTCCCATTGCGTGCGGGAGCCCTTGGGTCGCGTGTAGGCATGTTCGCTCTGCTAAAAACGATCCAAAACAGAGAATTACAACCTGCTGCGTTTTTCTGCAGGTTTAGGATTTTGCACCTAAACTGCAAGGGAGCACCAAGGGAGCTCCGTGAGAGCCTTGGGATGCGTGTACAAGGTTTTGGACACCCGACAGCAAAAAACAGAGAATTACAGCACGCTGAATTTCTGTGACAGCTCACCAAGCTCCTAAATTGCGAGGGAATCCATCCTAGACAGGTGTTTTTTGCCCTACAGGGGTATTTGCGTCCTTGAGCTGCCGAAATAAGGTCAAAAACCTGCGTTTTCAGCCCTCGCCAGGTTTGGACAGCTTTGTGAGTGTTTGGCCTAAGTGCACGGATCGTCAATTGTTAATTAAATAAAGAAATACCGAAAGGGGCGCCAATTTTGGGGCCTACAGGGTGTCGGTCTCGTGTGCACAGTGACATTCTAGTCGCTAGACACAACTGTGTTCTCTTTTCTTCACAGTGCTTTGTGTAAAGTTAACAGGTAATTGAAATAGTACCGCCCTTTACGTTGTACAGCCGATAGTCACTTTTTCTTCAAAAAGTGCAGCGTGGATGGTTGTGGGTGAAAGCAACACAGAGCTTGTCCTTATGGCAGAGAAGAGAGACCAAGTACCTGAAGAGGGATCTTCCTCACATGGCACACAGAAAGTTTCTTCAACTCTTCAAGAAGAGGACAGATTGTTTAGAGCTCAACTGCGTTGTTGCATGGACATGTTTCAGCAATTGGCTAGCAACCCAAGGATGCATGAGTTCTTACAAGCTCCTACACAAGAATTGCAAGCTCCTACACACGGTTTTCAGCCTCCTACACAGGGCATGACTGAGTTGTTGTAGGAAAAGGAGATTTCCAATGTGCAGAGGACTCGTGATGCTCAAGGGAAAGCCCGTGTGGTTGAGCAACCAGCGGTGTTCAATGATCCAAAGCAACTTGCTTTAGCTGGACAGGAACCATTTGTGAATGGTCAAGGGAGTAATGAACAGGCTATGCGTCAGACCCTTCCATTACCTATTACTTATTCTGGTTATTTTGAAGGTGGTTTCAAGCTATGGCTAGACCTTCCACAGGTTATATGCCAAGGAATGTGTTCGGGACACTGCAAACAGGCATGGGTAACCCTATGTACGCGAACATGTGTGTCCAACCAGGTTTTCAGGGTGCCTATGGTCAATTTAGAGTGCTTGGAATACAATTTGGTATGGCTGGTTTTTTGCAGCCATACGCCCAAAATGCAGATATGACAGGTAAAATAGGTGATGCAAGTGTTGGAATGGACAATCGTGGAGCACCACTTTTGCGGGCACCTGTTTATGAAAATGTGACTCCTTTGAATCAACCTAAGGATTACAAGGAAGGTGGGCAAGGAGTGAAGTTTGAGACTTTCAAGGGAACTGAGGATCAACTGAAGGCTTTGACCTTCATACAGCAGTTTGATGCAGCTTATGCTCGAGGAAACTTCACAGTATCTTCGAAGATATGCAAGGCTGCCACTTTCTTGAAAGGAAATGCGCTTCAATGGTGGACCGCATTGTTGAATCAGGGTCAAGCCCCAATAATGTGGGTCCAATTCAAACAGCTTTATGCCCCTCCATGACTGACAAACACTTTTGAAGTGGATGTGATGACAGAATGGCACGAGTACAATGCTAAACAGTGTGCGAATCTGAAAGAGTACAATAAACAGTTTTGGGCCGCACTATTGCCAATCACCTCTTACAAGTTTGTGCCATTGTCAGAACAAATTGAGAAGTACTGTTGCAGATTGCCCAAGAAAATCAGGGACTACTGCACAAAGACTACTGTCATGAGTATGTTCCAATTGATTGAGAATGCGAGAGTGGCCAGCAATCTGTCAAAGGGAGATTCCGATGGATTTAATAGCCACAAGAAAGGATCCCAGGGCAAACAGTTTTCAGCTAAGGACAATGTTGCAGCAAAGCCTTCTATGCCTCCCACAAAGAAGCCCTCCACTGAAGAAGCTGATACGTCCAAAAAGCAATCTAAATCTTCTTCGGATCGAGGATAAGGACAAAAAAGGCATTTTTCTGGCAGAAAGGAAAGTTCTCAGAGAGGCCAAGAAATGCTACATTGTGAACATGTCACGCGCACATCTAACCCTATGTGCATGTGACAAGCTATCTCATGTTTAGGGTTCAGGTCAGCTTAGGAAGTGTTCTGGCAGTTTTGTGAGCCTGTGCGCAGGCCGTGCATGTCCAGGCACTTGCATATCCTCTGGTTGTACACGGCATGATTATCAGCATGACATTCAGTACCCATCATGAGCATTTTACAGTGCATAGAACCCATTTTCTCAATTACTCATTTTTCACTTATTATTTAATAAGTGACTTTGTTGGAAAAGTGGGTAGGGTAAGTTTGCTAAGTCATTATAGCAGAAACCTAGTGCTAGCACTTTTTGACAGAAGAATTGCAGTGCACCTTCTCAGCAAGACCGGCAGGAGGCCTGTCACGAGGACATGCAATCGCTAACTTGAGTTGTTGGTTTCTTTCCGATGATTTTTGTTAAATTTTTGGGACCCTCTTTTTGAAGTTGCAAATGATCGGACATTGCGTGACCAGTGTGAAACGGCCGACGGCCGAGAGTTTCACCCGCAATCGGGAAGGGCAGGTCACCACGAGTTGGTCGGGCTAATTGGCACTGCAATCCGAGCAGCAAAAGGGTGTCTAGGCTCAATTCAAAGTCATTTAGGCCCCTCGCGACACTTATAAGTTGGTGGTTACTAGGGAATTAACTCAAAAGAGGCAAACTGGACACATGGCAGCTCCAAGCTGATCTGCCAGATCTGCATGAAGAGGGGGCGCCCAATTTGAGAGTGGGGCCTGATTTTTGCTTCACTGTGCGTGCTAAAGTGTGTGAGAGAGGTGGGTGCAAGTGCTCACAGCTTTAATGGAAAGCTTGCCTTCTCCCTTGCTCTATGTAGCGCGATGATTTTCTCTCGCGCATCTCTCTCTCCCCTTTGCACATATGGTAATGCCCAACTAGTTGGGCTACTCAGATGACCATGTACAGTTCTGGGGGTTTTATGCGCGTTTGCCAAGGCAAGAGCCTTTTGTACAAGAACCAGATTAGCTAATTGCTAATCCCCTTCAAGTACGCACAGTTCCATCGCGAAGGAATATGAAAATGGAGAGTTTTCTTGCGTGAAAACTCGTCCAATTTACAAGGGAACTGTCCCATTGCGTGCGGGAGCACCTGAGACACACGTAGGCGTGCTTGCTCCGCTCGAAACGGTCCAAAACAAAGAATTACAGCCTGCTGTGTTCTTCTACAGGTCTAGGGTTTCGCACCTAAACTGCAGGGAACTGCCAGGGGAGCCTCGGAAATGCCTTGGGATGCGTGTACAGGGCAGTAGGCACCTAAAAGTGGCAAAACAGAAAATTACAACATGCTGAAATTGACCTGCAGCTCACTGGAACGCTTCCTTACCACAAGGGAAAGTGTCCTTGACGTGTACTTTTGACCTACAGGGATATTTGCGCCGTTACGTGGCGAAATTGGGTCAAAAACGCAATTACAGCCATGGACAGGTTTGGACAGCTTGGTGAGGGCTAGGTGCAAGGGTTCGGATCGTTTATTTTGTCAAGGGAGCCTTGGGAGAGCATTGGGTGCTTATACAGGACAATTTAGAGAGATTTCCTGCGAGGATTCTCGTCTAATTCAAGGGGCAAGTGACCTTACAGGTGCGAGAGCTCGAGGGCTACCCAGAAAAGTGATCGGCACGCGGATCGGAGCGAAAACAGAGAATTCAGCGAGCTGCAGTTTCTCGCCAGGTTTTGCAAAGAGCTCTAAAGTGCGTGGGAATTCTATGTTTGCTTGGGATTTTGTCCGTGGAGACTTCTACTGTGGTTATGTTGCCGAAATCGGGCTGGAGTAGAGGAATTTCAGCCCGATAAAAGTGGGACATCTTGTGGAAGTTTACAGGTTTTTCTCAAGTATAATAAGAATAAAGAAATACCGAAAGGGGCGCTAGTCTTTGGGACCAACAGGGTGTCGTTGTCTGTTTGGTAGCGCTCTAGCTGCCAGGCTGTGGTTTGTCTTGAAGTGTTGAATTCCAGTCACAGGCTTATTCGTGAAGTTTCTCTGTGTGTCTAAAGTAAAGTAAAGAATTTCGGGTGAAAGCCAACGCCCACCGCCCCACTACGGGCTGGTTTCAAGCCCTAACATTTTCAACCAACAGAGCAAATAGCGTTTTTGGAAATGCAGTTTCCCTAGCGTTTTTGCTACATATCAGCCTAGCGTTTTCAGTTTAAAGATCAAGCTCAACGTTTGCAGATTCCGGCGTCAAATCAGCCCAGCACATCAGCGTTTTCAGTTTCAGCACTTAGACACAGCAGATTCAACCCCTAGCCTCGCAAATCCCACCTACCCGCAAGCCGCAGCAAATCCTCGCCGTACTGTCGAGCCAGCCAACGTTTTCAGATTCAATCCGCTGTTCGCAGATTTCAGCATCTACATTATCAGCGCATCGTCGTCGCGTCATCGCCATCACCGTCCTCGCCGACACAGTGTCAGTATTCAACAGAAAGTCGGCGTTTTGCAAATCTCAGCATTTCAACCCTAGCGTTTTCAGTTTTCAGGCCGTCCTCGTCGTCGTCATCATTGTGGTCAATATTGTCGGCAAGTGCATCTAGACCATTGTACCAGATTTGTGCAATCAGTAGCATAGACCTCTCTCACCATAGAGGGGGGGACCCTTGGAGGAGGGTTTGAGAACCGTCTGGCGTCGTATTCTTCTCTCTCTCTCTCTCTCTCTCTCTCTCTCTCTCTCTCTCTCTCTCTCTCTCTCTCTCTCTCTCTCTCTCAGCACCTTCATTCACAGTAGCATTCATTGCACTCTCTCACTAAAGGAACGGAAGGCTCTCCCATAAGTAAAAGGAACCCTTGAGCACAGTTCGGAGCACTCATCTTGAGCAAAGTCAACATTCACTTCCGGTGCACCTGACATTGGTATCAGAGCTTGCACTCTCTCACTAAAGGAACGGAAGGCTCTCCCATAAGTAAAAGGAACCCTTGAGCACAATTTGGAGCACTCATCTTGAGCAAAGTCAACATTCACTTCCGGTGCACCTGACATTGGTATCAGAGCTCTGGCAGTGTTCTGTATCACTAAGGAAAGAACCACAAGAATTCTTTTTGCTAGTTGCCGTCACACGTAACCCAAGTCCACTTGGACGTGTCGCTTCTTAATCGTGCTTTTAAAGAGTGACAGGTAACCCAAGAAAGAAGGGCTTGTCCAGCCTCCCCTTGTTCCTCTTTTCACTCATTGAGAGTGGATCGTACACTTAGCGGCCGGCCAATCGATGTGAGGTGGAAAAAAAGCAACTTTGGTGTGAGCGCAAGGCCGCCAAGGGGTGCGCCCGCACAGAAGAGTCGAGCTCAGGTAAGAGAAAAGCATTTTCAAACGCCGATTGCAAGCTACAGAACCTCAAGAACTCAAGAACCTCAAGACCCCAAGTTCCTTGAGGACTTAAGTACCCAAGATCTCAGTGTATGGTCATCACCCGGAGCGGAATGGATACTTTGCGTGAAGGTGATAAGAGTGGAGGTGGGAACGAATAATTTTCCCCACCAAGAGGATTTTTTTCTGACCCTCCTTCCCCATCTACGCCACGGGTTGCACCAAATGCTATGGAGGCTTTGGTCGAGTCGATGATGGAGATGATGCTACAACAAGAGGCGCAACACACCACCTTGGATCGAGAGTGTGATCAAGCGCGCTTGGCGGCCGAAGAAAGAAAGGCAGACTTGGATCGCGAGCATGAAGAAAGAAAGGCAGGCTTGGATCGCGAGCGCGAAGAAAGAAGGGTAGCCTTGAAGCGTGAGCGTGAGCAAGCGCGCTTGGCGAGCGAAGAAAGAAAGGCAGCTATTGAGCTTGAGCGTGAGCAAGCACGCGAAGCCCAACGCATAGCGACCGAAGACAAACGAGCGGCCTTGGAATTAGAACGTGAGGCACAGAGAGATCAATGCATGCAAGAGTTGTTCCTACAAGTACTCACCTCGAAATCCAAGCCACTCAAGGATGTGGGCGAATCATCAGGTAGTGCAAGTCGAGAAGCGGATTCCACAACCCCGTCACTAAGAAGTTGACGTTCAGTAAGTATGACGGTAAGATGGATGCTAATGTTATGACGGTAAGATGGATGCTAATGTTATCCATTCTTGGTTGCATCAATTTAATGCTTACTTTACGACAACTAAGAAAATAGGAAATAGCAAAGTTTTGACGGCAACCATGTATCTTACATACGATACCATTAATTGGTATCAAGCATGGCAAGAGGCACAGTTGGCCGCACACCTAGAGGAAACAAAAGAAGACGTGCCCCTTTCTTTCAATCGGGCCGACTTCCAAGACAAGCTCAAGTGGCGGTTTATGCCACCTCAGTACTTAGCGCGGTTGAAAGACGATTGGCGCAGTCTCAAGCAAAATAGTATACCAGTTATGTCTTTCTCTAATCGTGTTTTGCAGCTCGGCACACCCAATTACGCAAATCAGATGATGAGCGCAAAGAGGCATTCCTTTATGGGTTGGATGAGTATATCGAGTTTGATGTCGAAGTACTCGACCCAATAGATCTCAACAAGGCCGTAGCGATTGCTCTCGCACAAGAGATGAAGCACAACAAAGGAAAGCCTAAGGAGAACAAGTCTTCTCACAGTACCTCTCAGACTCCTCAGAACCCACAGAACGGTAAGAACAGTAACTCTTCTAGCCAATCTCCTCTAATCCTTCCGGAAAGAACTCTCAAAATGAATCCAAGGGTAAAGCTAGCACACCTGCTAAACCTAAGCTCGCCCAAATGAAAAAGCTGCACAAGGAAATCTAGGAGGGTACATAACAGCAGAAGAACAAGTCATTTATGCTAAGGAAGGTCGATGTTATCAATGTCACGTCAAGGGTCATATAAAGAAGAGATGTCCTAAGAATTGCCAACGAACCTAAAGAACCCACACAACCCACATCCTCTGTTAATGCCATAAATGAGAACACTAGTGCGTCCCAAGTTTCTCATGATCCTCTAGTTGATGAGTCTCTCATGAAGTGTTATGGTCATGTGAATGGTCAACGCATGGTACAAAATTTGTAGTGTCTCCTATTTCAGGATGTAATATGATTTTGGGCATTAGATGGTTTCGTGAGCATAACCCTTTCATTGATTGGGCCGACAATACTAGCACTCTAAATGCCAAAAGTGACTCTCCCATTATCATTCGTGGTGAGGAGGTTATTCATTCTTTACCTCTCATTTCTAATGTGCAGGCGAAGCTTGAAAAGACACAGGAGAAGGAGACTCTCTCAATCCTTTCTTCTCCAAAGCACGACACACATGTTTTGCATGATGAAGATGTGATTGTTCACAAGGATGATGGTTTAGATGATGATTTTTCTAGTGAAGCTCACCTCATTGCACATGCGATCAATCACGAAAAACCGATCTTGGCTCTCAAGTTGAGGTCCAAAGCAATCACTCAGGAAGTATTGTCTGTTCGCATGATTCGTCAGCACGCATTGTTCAAGGTTCTCATTCGTAACGGTTTCTTGTATTTTCGTCACCTCTTTATGTGTTCCCTTTTCACAAGCATGTCGTATTGTACGATGCACATGATTCATTCACAAATGAGCACGGATGTATGCGGATCTCTCTCGAAAAGAAACAAAGTTTGCATTCAAGGAATTCACATTGTTTCTTGATTGTCCGCTTTGTCAATCGCTTTCACATGTTTCTTCCTTGGCATGACACAGTCTTAGATAGAGCACGAGAATGATTGTCCATCAAGCATCGGCATTTCCATTGTGATTTGCCACAGTTGATAGGTGTAGGACGAAAAGTCAAGTTTCGATCCCACTTTTTGCGTGTGTTTGGTGAACGGTTTGGCACTCCATCATGTTGTTCATCGGCATTGCATTCACAGTCTTTTAGGAAGACTAGTATTTTTCCAGTTACTCTACATGGAATGGGTATGATTATGATTTTTTGTTGGAAGTGGTTTCAAGAATTTTCCTCCTCGGAGATTCTTGAAGAAGGTAGATCCACATCCATAGAAACAGTAGGAGGATTGAAGCCGCCACATATCAGTTTGTGTCGCTTTCGGCGTGGCCCAAAGAAGCAAGCATTGCAGACCTTCATGAAGTTCAAGTATCGCACGACCCAAGTATCACAGTGGGCCAGCGAAGCATTCTTCGCAGGATTCCAGGCGTTGTTGGCGCTCTCTCTCGACGCCATACAGCTCGGTACCAGTACCTCACTTTGAAAAGGAGGGGATGTCACGTGCACATCTAACCCTATGTGCATGTGGACAAGTTATCTCAGGTCTAGGGTTCATGTCAGCTTAGGAAGTGTTCTGGCACCTTTGTGAGCCTGTGCGCAGGCCGTGCATGTTCAGGCACTTAAGAGTAGTTGCATATCCTCTCGTTGCACACAGCATGATCATCAGCATGACATTCAATATGAGCATTTTACAGTGCATAGAACCCATTTTTCCAATTTACTCATTTTTCACTTACTATTTAATAAGTGACTTTGTTGGAAAAGTGGGTAGAGCAAATTTGCTAAGTCGCTATAAAAGAAACCTAGTGCTAGCACTTTCTGGCAGAAGAAGTCGAAGAGACCTCGTGTCCAAGAAAGCAGAGTTGATGCTAAGATCTTTGGAGGAAGAGGACTTTGGGAATAGAGTCAGAAAGGAGTTATAGGGAATAGAAGTTCCTAGGAATAGGGTTTTGCAATAAGAATAGAAAGTTGAGGATCGAGTCTGAGCAAGAACGAACGTGGTAATACGTTCGATTCAAGTGCTTGTATAAAGACTTCTCCCCAGTAATAAAGATTCTCTTATGGGGAGGGGGGGGGACACAAGCCCATCATTTGGTCCCTAGTATTTTGTCGATCTTCTCCTCTCTCTCTCTCTCTCTCTCTCTCTCTCTCTCTCTCTCTCTCTCTCTCTCCAATGCTAGTTGTCGCAAAGACTCTAGTGCTAATTGAGCATATCTGTCTCTAGGGAGAGCCTAGGTGCTATGCATAATTGAAATTGATCAAGTGAGTGCCTCTGCCCTAACAATGTCATGGGGTATTGAGGCCTTGGCCCTAATCATACAAGAAATCATAGACACCAAGGGCCTCTCCATCCATCAGTATTGCCAGCTCTGCTATGATGATCAACTGAGGAGCCCCATATCTTCACTCCATACAGCATGGCCGAAATGACCAAAGTGTCAAAGAGCCAAAGCTTTGTCAGAGGTTCCTGGAACTGAACCCAATGCTACATAGGCTCTGGTCAATCTCGTATCTGCTGCACGCCTCAAGGAACAAAACCGCCCCAAGATAAGTATATGCATCTGCATACTCCACAGTCTCTCGACCATATGTAAAGGTGGGGACAGACCTCCTTACCCACTGTACCGTAGTGTTAAACACCAATACCTTGGTCTTACTAAGGTTCAAAGACAAGCCACTATCCTGTGCAAATACATGCAATGCATCCAAATGACGTTGCATCCCCTCTGGAGAATTTGAGATCAGCACAATATCATCAAAATATAATAGCAACGGGGTCCACGTCCCTACCAGCTAAGCACCTCTATCACCCTTTGTCTATACATAATCAGAAAACTCATCTACATATATCCCAAAGAGAGTCGGAGATGGGGGACAGCCCTACTTCACCCCAATTGTAGAGTGAACCATGTCAGACATGCCCCGAGTAGTACGTACCTGCCCTACCACTGTCATGTACAAAGCTAAAATCTCCCAAATCAGCTATGTGGGCACCCCCATGTCTTGCAATCTACGTATGAGTCTGGCTAATGGCACTGTATCAAAGGCTTTTCGGAAATCCACAAAGCTACAATAAATCCTCCTACCATGGTGTCTACCCTCCTCAATAATGGCTCTGAGCCTCAAAATCTGATCAAGAGTGGAGAAACCTCTCCTGAACCCTGCCTGTCCTGTTGCCCATATGCACTCTCTCTCTCTACCCATCTACTCAACTCATGCTCAAGAGTTGATGCATATAGCCTAGCCAGAGTGTGACCAACCATGATGGTGTCGTAATTCCCAGGAAGCATAGGATCTCTCGACTTGAAGATAGGCACAATCGTGGACGTACTCCAGGTTTTAGGAAAACCCTCATACATGGCTATATTAAACATCATAGCAAGAGGCTCTGCAAGCATATCTCTGGCATGAATGAAGTGCTCTACTACCAAACTATCATGATCGTGTGCTCTTCCTCTCCTCATCCTGTCAATGGCTTTCCTTACCCTCTCAGCAGTAAAGAAAGTCCATGTCTCTGGGCATGCCTCTGGTGGGTCAGGCAAAGGTGGCTGCCCCGATGCTGTATAGAGAGATGTAGCATATTCCCCCCATGTCTCTGAGGAAGTGATGACTGGAGGTGGAGAGTGCTCATGGAAAAGCCTCCATGCCTCACTAGAATCCTGACTCATAAAATAGCTGATACAGATCACGCTCTAACTCCGATAGGTGAGCCCTCTTCTTTAATCCATGATTGTCTATGTGTGGTAGTACCCATGAGCACCTCTCTGTTATCTGATCCTCATCTCTCTACACTCCTCATCATACCAACTGTCCTGAGGCAGGCTCCCAGATCGTCCGTGTGTAGGCTAGCTGTGGGGATATGCCTTTGATGCTGCATCATGGAGCGTCTCTGTCAGAATCTGGGTGAGCTCATCTAGTGGTCGTCCTGGCTCCTGAGTGCACAGCTGTGTGTATATCTCATCAGTGTACACTAGATATGTCTCCCTCGTGAAAGTATACCGAGTATGTGTGGAGACCTCTCCCAATGGAGCTTTGCTGAATTGGAACGATAGAGTGAAAGGCAAGATAGCATGATCGACTGCTACCCCAACCGGCCTAGTTCCCACCATGAAATCTTGAAAGGAAGGAATGAGTCCTGGCAGAGCCAGGACATAATCCACTGTACTTGCGCCATTCTGGTGTGGAAAGCATGTAAAACCACCTGCTACAGGGAATCTTTGTAGGCCATTCAAAATGGCCAATCCATGTGCAGTCCCATATCAATCAAGTATCTGTTGTGACAATTGTGACTATGTTAACAGCAATACATCTACTCCTAGTTGCAGATACGGGAAGTGCCATGCCAAGGAGGCCCCCTGCGCTTGGATGGTCACACCCCATGCCCAAGAGACGTGCCTCTTCGCCAAAAGCCACACTCCTTCGATGACTAGTCATACCCCTTCGCTCTACAGGTGCGACTCTTCGCCCAATGGTTGCAGCTATTCGCCGAAAGGATGTGTCTTTACGTCTAAAGTCATGTCTCTTCACCATGAGACGTGTCTTTTCATTTGTGTCTCTTCGTCTCCTATATAAGGAACCTATTGTACTCAGTTTCTAGTCATTCAATCAATCAAACACAAAGTCTTCTGAGTTTTGTTTCTGAGTTCCGTTCAAGTTTCTTAAGTCTTAATCATGAGTTTAAGTACTTAATTAAGGATTAGCACCTAGAATCCTTACAGTGGTATCAAAGCAAAAAAAAATTCGTAGGACCCGAAGGTTGTGAGCCTCTCACCCTCGCCGCTACCCTCTCCCGCCCTTCCCGGAGTTGCATGGAAGCAGAAGAAAGGTGGTACACATGTGCATACGAGCATGAGGTAACTTAAACTTATTCTGTTCCAATTCTATACATAACGGACAGCAGTACAAATGTGTGTGCGCGGGCGTACCGGTGATAACGACCCTTCATGAGGAGGTTCGAGCGGAAGTGCCCCTTCAATTCTGAGAGTTTCGCACCCCTTCACGCGAAAAGGCACTGACCCTACACGCAACCACACCTCCTTGCTTGCACCCCTTCACCAAGAGTCACCCCTCTTTCCCAGCGCTGGCTGCTGCAATTCTAAAACGCTGGGCTGAATTGCTGAAGCGTTCGTTACCAACTACTAAAACCGCTTGGTGCTGAAGTGTCTCTTCGCTGGGAACCTGTCGCTGAATTTTTTAAGCTACTGCACCCTCTTCGCTGGCTGAAAAGTTACACTGCATAGTATTTTTACGTTGGCTGAAAATTTCACCTTGACGACTTAACTTTAAGTTTTGTCCGCCGGACCTAATTAGGTGCACGGCCAAAGTGGGTGACTTGCATAATTTTGACCCAAAGGACACTTTTTATAAAAAAAAGACAATACCAATGTAATACAACTCCAGCGAATGGCTTTCTCCAGCGATCTACAACTGTTGCACTATCTGCCAGCCCGCCTCTATGCACTGCCTCTTTCCTCGCGTGTAGTTCCTTTTGGGCGTCTTCCTTTGTGCGCAACAAAGCCCAAAATGACCTAGGTGTGCCTATTCCCTTCATCTCGTAGTAACTCCGAAGGAACTCTTACCCGAAAATCCTCCTCCGCACAAGGTGATCGTGATTCCGGACACTCCCGAACCCGAAATTATCATTATTCCCGATTCGCCGGCACCATAACCAATTCCGGAGGTCGCTCCAGTTCCCGTAGGTGCTCCCGTTCCAGAAGGAGTACCCGTCCCAGCACCTGCTCCTGCACCTGTTCACCATTTTCTTTGAGGCGTAACCATGCCGAATTCTCAGGACGGAGATGGTCAATCTGACGATGCCCTTACTCTTATCAAGGAGCAGATGGCCACACTTTCCATAAGCCTCGCATCACTTCACACTCGCTTGGATGAGATGCAGACGCAAAACACTTCTCGAAGTCTTCCTGCTACTTCTCGGACTACTAATTCAGCATCTTCAACACATTCTTCCGAAGCTCCAGTGGATGAACCAAACGAACGAGATTCAACTGAAGAGGTAGACAATCGCGAACTTCAATTACTTTACAAAATTTTTAATGCTACACAAAAGAAGAAGCTTGATGTTAAACTGCCGGAACCATACACTTGTCGCCGCGACAAGCGCGTGCTAGACCAATGGCTGTTCAAAATGGAGATTTACTTATCGAACACGGACTTGGTCGAGAGTAAAAAAGTTGCACTTGCTAGTTCTCTGCTCAAGGACACAGCATTTCTTTGGTGGCAACGACGGGTCGCTGATGGTAAACACACACCTTCTTGGGATCAATTCCGGCGTGCTATTCGCAAGGCGTTCGAACCTGCCAATGCAGATTTTCATGCCCGGTTCTCTCTTCCCCGCCTGAGCCAGACAGGTTCCTTGGCCACGTACATCATAGAGTTCCAAAGGCTAACTCTGGAAATAGGGACCCTTAGTCCCTCTGATAAACTTCACAATTTTATCGACGAACTCGAACCCAACTTGAAGGACGATGTACACAAATACAACCCTACCACCTTGGATGTTGCAATTGCCTATGTGGAGCGTCTTGGCGATAATCGACGCCCTACACAGAATTTTCTCCCTGGTGACAGATCTTCAAACAACCCTCGCTTTTCACAGCGCGATCGCAGAGAGCCAAAGTCAACAACATCAATCTCGGTTCAGACAGCAAGCAACACAACCTTATTCAGCTTCAAGGTTCTATTCTCAAGATCGACAATCTCAAAGCAGATCTTCTTCACATGTTCCTCCACTTGATCGTGGTAAAGGACGTGATTTTTCTCAAGATCGGCATTCGAATACTCAACAAGGCTCTTCGTCAAATGGATCTTTGACTTCAAAGAAGAAAGGATTATGTACAATTTGCGGTGGTGACCATAGATGGTATCAATGTCCAAAGAAACCAAATCCATCCAATTCGAAAAGAAATTTCAACGCCGAAACATCATCGAATGTTGAATAACCAGATTCTGCTAAGGATAAAGGAAAATATGTGGTCAATACAATTCGAGTCTCAGAGGATACAACTATTCTTATGAAGCATGCCCAGTGCAATTCTTCAGTTTTGGAGCCTCTCTCAAAGCAAGTTTTGAGCCTACTTGGAGCTATCAATGGTCGTTCCATCAATGTTTTGGTGGACTGCGGATGCTCGAATAATTTCGCCAGTACTCAGATAGTTCACCAGCTTGGCTTACCAACTCAGAAGACATCTCACTTATATGATGTGGAATTAGCAGATGAATCAATTTTGACTTGTGATCAGACAGTTCGATAGTTGCAGTTCGAGATTCAAACTTATGCAGATCAACTGGATTTTGAAGTCATACCTTTATCTTATTACGACATGATTCTTGGTCAGCATTGGTTATTCCAATATGATCCAACAATTAGCTTTCGAGGACATACTATCAATTTGTTCAAAGATGGACATGAATTGACCTTACACGGGCTTTCTCGTGCGGAAAGAGTAATTCAAGCCTCGCGTGTACTAGTCAAGCGACATGATACAGTGGATTATGAAGAGATTATGATTTCCAATGCAGATGCAGATATTATTATTGATTTCATTAACTTCTCCTGAATCAATTGTTGAAGCAAAGATAAGGAGATAGTTGCAAATTTTGAGTCTGAAGAGGACTATGCTTTCTTTGATTCTTTACTGGATGATGATATGCCAATTGCAAGTCATGAAGTGACAGTTTCTGAAGATGATTATGAAGAATTTTGGGATTCATTATTGGAAGATGATTACAGTCTCAAGCCAAAATCCTCTCCAGTTATTACTGAAGTTACCCCATCTGAAGAGTACCTTGAGAAGATTTCCTCTTCCCCACATATTTCACAATTACTGGAAGATATTGAACCAAAAGTCTTACATCGCATGAAGGATATACCTTCATAAGTTCAGAATAGTCTGAACTCACGAATTATAAGAGGGAATAAAGCACTCATAAAACTATAAAAGCAAGGGACACACGAAAAGAAAAGAAAAACAAAAACAAACAAACTAACTAACTAAATCACTTTGATTGCTTCGAAACAAAACTAGATAAATTATTAACTTAAAAATGTTTTCAGAAAAGGCATGCGTAAAATAAGTTGACGCAACTTACTTGGCTTAAAACAAGTACTCAACTTTAAGCAAAAAAAGGATAAGACATCTTAAAAACTTAATCCTAGAAATCAAACTTCACACAACAACCTATAACGGAACACATTCTTAAGTCCTCAGGTAAGCTAAATATGAAATCGAAAAATGAATACTACTACAAACCTACGAAGAGCAAAGAACCAAACTTGACAATATGTGATCTCAACTTCACTGCTTGTCCAAACAGGAAGAATAAGATTATCACCTTTATCATGCATAGCTTGGACAACAGCTATGACATCCCTACTCACGTCGTCAGTGCCCAAGAGTAGGTGCAAGTTTATATAGAGGTCATTCATGCTTTGAACGTACTCTACAAAACCAACGAGCTGAGTTTCTATCACCCTCCGGAGGTGATGGGCATACTCAGCCATGATGAAGATCAATCTATTGTTGCAATCAACCTAATTATGCCAGATTCCTCTAAAAAATCTTTGAATAATGCAATGACATGGGATTTAGCAGTCAAAGCAAAAAGGTTTCGCAAGAAGCAAAGGCTCAAGACAAAGGTTTCCGATAACTCAAAGACTGAAGATTTTCGAAGATTCAATGCTTTTCCAGAGTTCTATCAACATCAGAAGTCATTTCTTTGACACGGGCTCTCATTTTAAATGGAAGGGAATGTCACGATTGTGACTATATTAACAGCAATACATCTACTCCTAGTTGCAGATACGAGAATTGCCATGCCCAGGAGGACCCCTGCGCTTGGATGGTCACACCCCTTCACCCAAGAGACGTGCCTCTTCGCCAAAAGCCACTCCTTCAACGACTGGTCACACCCCTTCGCTCTACGGGTGCGACTCTTCGCCCAATGGTTGCAGCTATTGGCCGAAAGGATGTGTCTTTACGTCTAAAGTTATGTCTCTTCACCATGAGACGTGTCTTTTCATTTTTGTCTCTTCGTCTCCTATATAAGGAGCCTATTGTACTCAGTTTCAAGTAGTCATTCAATCAATCAAACACAGAGTCTTCTGAGTCTTGTTTCTGAGTTCAATTCAAATTTCTTAAGTCTTAATCATAAGTTTAAGTACTTAATTAAGGATTAGCACCTAGAATCCTTACATCTGCAATACTTAGTGTGCTCCTCATCCTGTGACAATCTAGACAACCCCATTTCTGTAATATCAAGCTCCGGCATCAACTCCTCTGAGGTATCATAGAATATTGTTTGGTGATGGGCAGTCCTAGCATTGAAATCCCCCAAGATAATGATATCGCCTTCCCTAGAAAACTCCCATATATCATCCTCCAAAATAGAGAAGGGGGACTGTCCTCTGGGTGATGCATATACTGATGTACTAGGAGGGCCGGAAAATCCTCAAGATGCCTGTGGATGAATCCCAACCTTTCTTGTAACTCCCTCTCTCTGCGAAATAGGTCACATCGTCTCATCCTGGATACATGCCTGCAAGCCTCAGACAACGCTACTATACTCGTGCCAAGGCGAATGGGATGACCACAGAATGAGTGATATAAGACCAAATCTCCTGCAGAGTCTAGCTCAGTGAGGCATCCTACAACCAAGTCAAGAATACGTGATCCTAGCATAGGCCCCAAAGGATACATGAACCTCAACTGCAAAGAAACCAATGCATGGTCAAACTGCATTGTCGCATGCCAGATCGTGACCGTCTCCCTACGAGATGCTGCCCAAGAACCAACATAAACTTTTTGAATGTCTCTAATAACCTTCTTGACTGTCTCCAAAACCCCCATGAAAACTGCAGTGACTATGGAGTACGTGACACAAATTGCTAACGTGTCAAAGCCCTGAAGAAGGGAGCCAACTTGCAGATGTCGGCTGAGGGGCCTAAACCCTAAGAAGAACAAGTAACAGAAGAAGAAGTCCTACCAACTTATGGGGACCCCGTCCGATGGGGCCCCAAGTGACATAAAGGATTAAAATAAAGCAGGACCCACACACACACACTATAAGTCTTGCGTGACTGCTGATGACGTGGCAATTGTACAGAAATCTCGGAAATTGCGCTGACATGATGACGTGGCAGACTATACAGATTTCTGCGTTTTGCGTTGCTGTATGGAATTCCATGATTTACGCTGGCAGCTTTTTGACATTGCTTTTGGACCAGAAGCTTTTGAGTTTGAAGGCTTTTCATGTAAACTGCTTTTTATAGGCCAAGGGCCTTTAAATATGTGCTAAGGGCTCATTCTCTAGCATTATGCTTCCTAGAGAAGGTGCAGAGTCTGAAGTATCGGCTTGTACTGTGTTGATGCAATATAAAGAAATGCCAAAAGGGACGCCAAGGTTTGGGGCCACTACTCTCTGGGGTGGATTTCGCCTCTCCGTGTCGCATGTCGTCTCTCTTTCAGTTCAGTTGTTATTGAAGTGCTAAAAGTCTGTTCAGTTTGTTCTTTTCTATTGGCACGTGGTGCCCGTCTTGTGACAGTGGTATCAGAGCATCAGGCGTGTGCTTTTCTGAAAGCACACCGGTCCTACAAAAGAGGAGACAGAGCTATTGGATTTTTTACTTGAAGTATCTTCGGGTCCCGACCCCGGACTTATTAGGCACTCCCACCCTTACTTCATCGCGCATCGGGCGCGCTCCCATCTTCATCGCTCTGTCTTACAGGGCATAAGCCATAAAGAACCCAATACATACAATTCATGGATACATCAGAATATTTGCAGTTTCTGCTCAACGAGCTTCATGACATTCTTTTGAGGCATCCTCAATAGAATCTTCCAATGCTGCAAAGTTTTCAACAATTTTTTAACTACATGTTACCCCCTCTCATGCCCCAGGTGGTACCTCCTCCTCCGGCATCAGAAAGTACGAGAGCTTCCAACCGGCAACCTTCTCGGCCATCTATTCTGATCGGGGGAGTCTTCAAGAATATGGTGCAACCATCTGACCCTGATCCAGTGCAACCGCCATTGCCCAAACCTCCACCACCGCCGTCACCAGGCTACAATGGTTGGAGCCCATATGGATACCCTTATTATCCAAACCCGGGATATGCGCCTAACCAACCAAAAGATTTCAAAGACGGTGGCACGACATTCAAATTTTTCACTTTTTCTGGGGTGAAAGATCGCAAGAAAGCAATGCAGTACCTACAACAATTCGACAACATCTATGCTTTGGGGAACTATACAGAAGAATCCAAGATTTCTCGAGCAGCGGGATTTCTTAAAGATAATGCTATGCAATGGTGGAGTTCAATCGCGACACAACCGCATGCTCCAAGGACCTGGCAAGCTTTCAAGACAGTTTTTGCGCGTAATTATGTAACTTCAATGTTTGAAGTCCGGATTTTGGCAGAGTGGGACAACTTGAAAATGCTTGCCACCGAGACCATGGACGACTATAACCAAAGGTTTCTCGACGTGTACCTTCCAGTGTCCTTCTTTAAGTTCATTTCCTTGGAGGACCAGTGCGAGCGCTACGCCATTGGACTACCATCACCATTGCAGGAATATTGTCTCTCCAAGCAAGTCTCTACCATGCAAGAGCTTATGGACCATGCCGCGGTCGGCTACAAGCTCATGAAAGGAAAGTTTGAGTTTACCACAGAAGAACCTCCGGCCACTAACCAGAACTCTCGGCAACAACGAACAAATTCTCAGGAATCCCGTGAAAACCAACCTCAACGGCCTCGTCTGACACGTCAACGAGACGCCTTGTTACAAGAAGGCCGATGCTTCGAATGTTTCCAAACAGGGCATACGTTCAATACATGTCTTGAGCAAGCCTCGACGTCCTCAATGCAACCTTCTGTTCCCACGTCAGACAGATCCTCGGGGCCACCTCCGGCCAAGAAGGCTAGACCTGCTATTGAACTAGTACCCGATATTTATGGTATACACCTCGAGAGTTTTAATGAATTATGCAGAGCTTATGAAAAAGTCAACGGCTTGAAAGCCCTTATTTTCTTTGACCCTAGAGCTATGGAGAACTTCATCCATCTAGAATTCTTGAAGCAGATGCACTTTGATTATGATGCAGAGGGTGGAGGAATTGAAGCTGAGCTAGCCACGAGGCAAACTCAGAAAGTGGTACCGCTCATTGGTGCTCTTCTAGTGACTAGACAAGATTATCATGGAAAAGCCGATTTCCACATTATGAAGTTGGGCAATTGCGATGTTCTCTTGGGCATGCCCTGGCACGACAAGAATGATGCAACTCTCCAGGTTCGGAATCGAACCATCACCGTGATGCAGGAGGGCAAGCCACTTGTCCTCAAAGTTCAGTTGTCCGAACAAAGCCCTAAATGACCTCTCTAGTTGTTTTCTAGTTAGATACTTTCAAACATTGTTTGAGAAAGTATTGTTTGAAATTTGTTTGAAATGGATGCTATTTGTTTTAAACCTGTCTTGGTGCCGATTTGAATTGTTTGACTCTCGTTTTAAATACTGGTTTCATTGATTGGTGATTTTACTCCCGGGTGGAGAAGTGAAAATACTCTTTTGGTATTGTTTGAACCTCGGAACGACGCAGTCCAATGCCTGGAGAACATTCCGTTGTATGCTAGAAAACCTCCAAACGACGCAGGCCGATGCCTGGGGAGCGTTTGGTTGTATGCTTGAACCTTCGAGCGATGCAGACTAAGGTCTGGGGAGCGTTTGGTTGTACAGTCCTCTGAGCTCATGGCCCGGACCTTTTTAGGTTATTTGCGAGGGGAGTGAAGAGGTAGTCGTTGAGTAGCTTCATACCGCAGACTGTTTGTCTCGGAGGAGTGCTCAGCGGCGTTGTTTGTTGTGTCTTGTAACATGCATATGTAAGCATTTGTGTTTCATTATGATGTGTTAATCACTGAATATTCCTAATAATTGGATGAGATTGCCTGGGTATGTGATTTTAGTCCATCAAGACACTCGTGGAAGATCAGTACGGTCTGGGTGTGATGGCTAATTTTACTACGCCGAAATATCAAGAGTTCCGATATGAACGAAAGGAGAAGCTAACTCCTTGATCGAAAGAGCCGAAAGGAGAAGCTAACTTCTTAACAAAAAGAGCAAACTGATTGTCCCTCGGAATGACCTCGGAAATTTTTGAGCTAACTTGAGTTTTTTTGCAGATAGCTGTACTCGCGAACGATTACTCTCTTTCAAGAAGGGGAAATGTCACAAACTGCTGACGTGTCAAAGCCTTGAAGAAGGGAGTCAACTTGCAGATGTCAGCCGAGGGGCCTAAACCCTAAGAAGAACAAGTAACAGAAAAAGAAGTCCTACCAACTTATGGGGACCCCGTCCAATGGGGCCCCAAGTGACATAAAGGATTAAAATAAAGCAAGACCCATACACACACATTGAAAGTCTTGCATGACAGCTGATGACGTGGCAGCTGTACGAAAATTCCAAAAATTTCACCGCCATGATGACTTGGCAGACTGTACGGATTTTCGTGTTTTGCGCTGACTGCTGTACGGAATTCCATGATTTACGCTGGCGGCTTTTTGGCATTGCTTTTGGACCAGAAGCTTTTGAGTTTGAAGGATTTTCATGTAAACTGCTTTTCATAGGCCAAGGGCCTTTAAATATGTGCTAAGGGCTCATTCTCTGGCATTCTTCCTAGAGAAGGTGCAGAGTCTGAAGTACCGGCTTGTACTGTGTTGATGCAATATACAGAAATACCGAAAGGGGCGCCAAGGTTTGGGGCCACTACTCTCTGGGGTGGAATTCCGCCACTCCGTGTCGCGTGTCATCTCTCTCTTTCAGTTAAGTTGTTATTGATGTGCTAAAAGTCTGTTCAGTCACGTGGTGCGCGTCTTGCGACAGTACGAGCGAAGGAAGGTACATGCCATGCATCCACACCGAAACCGCAAAGAGAAATCGCCAAGTATCTATCTTAGAGCGAGAAATAGAAGGTAGTGGAGAAGACAATTGCCAGCCCATCCTCTACATTCCCTACATTGTTGAAATCGCCCCCAACAATCCATGAGTCCACAATAGGCAATACATCCACAATCTCATGCCAGAAGAATCCCTTGCACGAGCTTTAGTGGGAGCATACACACATAAATCCCTATCAAAGTTTCCTCAACCTGTAAAGAAATCCACATAGCTCTACCAGGAACCAGGAACCAAATTGCCATGATCATGCACGCAATGCCGCCAACGGGATCCAGAAATACACATACACCACCACTCGACTGATGATCACCAACCACAATCTCCGAGAGAGTATGAGAGGCACCAGGCAAGAGCTAGCTAATGGGAAATAGTTGGCAATGCATAGCTTCTCATGCCACTTATACTCGTGTGGTGCAAACTGTGACATTCCATGTGGCAATGTAAACCTGGGTACATCGCAATCCTCGAATAGCTGCCGACTCTAACCAAACTCCCAAGGTGTGGGGGAATTGAGCGGTACGATCCATGAAAAGAATAATCAGCAAACCATAGCAGATCTCCATATCTATCTACTGGACTGCTCCCATGCACTGCGTAGCTGCTTAGTGACAAGAAATGGAGGAATGCAACCAACCGATTATTGGAGAGTTCTCAAAGTATGGTGAACCACTACTGAGCTCACCGTTCATGTCTCTCCAACCATAAGAAGGAGAGCACGGGGCTCTGCAAGCTACCTAGCAAGATTGTGCCTTCTACTCTCTCTCTATCTCTTGATCCAGAGTGGTTTGGAGGGGTTTCTCCACTCTTGATCATATTCTGACACTCAAAGCCATCATTGAGGAGGGCAGGTCACACAGTGATTAGGAGAGGTTTCTCCACTCTTGATATTCTGACACTCAGAGCCATCCTTGAGGAGGGCAGCTCACATGGGAGACGGATTTATTGTAGCTTTGTGGGTTTCCACAAAGCATTTGACATGGTACCAAGAGCTCGATTGATGCGTAGACTGCAGGAGATGGGGGTGCCCATAGTGTTGATTTGGGAGATTATGGCTCTATACAAATCAGTGATGGGACATGTACGCACCCCGGAGGGGATATCTGATTTAGTTCACTCCACCATTGGGGTGAAACAGGGTTTCCCATTGTCTCCTACTCTATTTGGTATGTATGTTGATGAGGTGTCTGATTACATTGACAGAGAGGGTGATAGAGGTGCCCAGCTGGCAGGGACATGGATCCCATTGTTGTTATATGCTGATGATATTGTGTTGATCTCTGACTCACCAGAGGGTATGCAGCGGCAGCCGGATGCATTACACAGTTTTGCAGAGGATAGTGGATTGTCTGTAAACCTTGGTAAAACCAAGGTTATGGTGTTTAACACCACACCACAGTGGATCAGGAGATCAGCACCAACTTTCACTTATGGTCAAGAGATTGTAGAGTATACAGATGCATACACTTACCTTGGGGTTGTCTTCACTGGGCCGAGGTTTTCTTTGGGGAGAGCAGCAGAGACTAGACTGACTAGAGCTTATCGGCCTTGGGAGGCTTGGAAAGGATGTGTTCGCAGGTTCAGTTCCAAGAACCTCGGACAAAGTTATGGCTCTTTGATACTTTAGTAGCCTCAACCATGTTGTATGCGGTGCAGATATGGGGACCTTCTGTAGGCCAGGATGGTTGGAGACGTATGGAAAGGCCCTTGGTATCTATGATCTCTCGACTGATCAGAGCCAAGGCCTCCGTACCCCACGCTATCATTCGAGCAGAGCTAGCTGCCCCTCCTATGGAGATTGAGGCGCTTACCAAATCAATCTCCTTTGTGCACAGCTTGTGGGATACTACTAGAGACCGATATGCTAGACTAGCCCTTGAGTCTCCAGACAGTTAGCTCTTCAGGGGGACACTTCATGTTGGTATGCACACATGGCATTATGGTTTCAGATGCATGGCTTCACCATGGTAATGCTGCCCCCTTTCCAGTACTCTCTTCAAACACCCTCGATGTCTCTGACACGGGTGGAGATTCCTAGACTCATTCGTCAGGACCTGATCCAGCTGGATACCAAGAGGACATGGATAGAGCCGCCACAGGAGTTGGGCACAAAGATGGCTTTCTATAGAGAGCATCTTCTCCACCTCACAGGAGATGGGTTTGTGATTCGACCCAGCTACATGGATACACATATGTCTCATGGTTTGCGTACATTTCATTTTCATCTCTCTCTCTCTCTCTCTCTCTCTCTCTCTCTCTCTCTCTCTCTCTCTCTCTCTCTCTCTCTCTCTCTCTCAAGGTCAAGGAACTTTGCAAAGAGCTGAGTAGTAGCACAACCACGCCACGGAGTGGTGTTTAGATTAATGTGAATTTTTCTTTTTGTGGGCCAAATTGGAATGCAATCTCTCTCTTGTTTGGGTTATGTACTTGTGTTCAATTTCTTTGAGTTTGAAGTGTTCGAACGTTGTGTGTATGGTAAGCATGATAGATCAGC
Source organism: Adiantum capillus-veneris (assembly GCF_014529385.1). Lineage (NCBI taxonomy): Eukaryota > Viridiplantae > Streptophyta > Polypodiopsida > Polypodiales > Pteridaceae > Adiantum > Adiantum capillus-veneris. The sequence goes on from NC_140931.1 coordinate 181,743,597, forward strand.
ACAACCAAGTTTTTCAAGCAAGAAGAAGCTTAAGAAATCAGACCTAGTTCCATTTGGATGTTTGCGGGCTGAAACCTACCAAGTCATTAGGTGGTGCCCCTCACTTTATTACCTTCACAGATGATGCAAGTCAAAAGTTTGGGCAATGCATTAAATAAGGAAGATGCATTTCTCAATCTCTCAAAAATGGAATAGACCTCAGGTTATCTCCTCCAATGAATATTTTGCTCTTGTATATATCTTTGATATCAGTTGTCATTTGGATTATCAATCTATCTTGGTCCAGAGCCTGAAGTTAGTACCAAATCTCACAACATACTCCATGCACTGTTGAGCAACACCCCCATTGTATCCTATGGGTCCTTGGTCTGAAGCTGAGAGTGGTTCTTGTAGTTGTTACATTGTGCGTTGATGATTTCGGCAGAGCTTTGAGTACCATTGTATCCTGTCTTTCACTCATGTTTTTGTTCATGGTCATCTTGCAGTAGTCGTTGCCATTTGTTTGTATGGTACATTGCAAGTAAGACTTTGTGCACCCTACACTGAGAGGTACCCATAACATTGAGCGCACGTAACACAACACACTTTATCTTCCACGCTATGTTTCTAAATTCCATTACAACTTGTGAATCTCTCTGCTTCAGGATAGATCTTGAGACATCAAACCAAGCAAGACTTGATTCTAGCATAGAGCCGTCTCACAATCCTTTTCACAAAGATCATAGTCTGCCATGGCCCACTACAGTGGACTCTTCACTAATCTTTGGTGAGGATTCCCCACCTGTTCCTCTTCCAAGCATCTACCGAGAGATCAGCTTCTCAATCAGTGATCATTTTATCGAGTCGAGGATATTTGGTAGCCTGATGAACCTATTCTAGGGTATGTAAAGAGCTAAGACAGGAAAGCAGTGGGATAATGCAAGATCGGACACAAAAGGCAAAAGGCATTGAGATTATGCAAGAACAAACTCAAAAGAAGTCCACAGGTAGCTCTGAAGGTACCATAAACTGGTGCAGCCAAAGCAAGGAGAGAAGCAGGAGACACGAGAGAGATAATTGCTATGCAAATTAGAGGCTACTCAAATTTTGCAGCTTGTGCATGCTGGATGCCACTTTTAAAGATCCCCTCTACTCCAGCACAATCAATTCCTTTCTTAAACTCCATTGGAAATATTCTTGACTGTACGTTCTCTGGTAATAATGTGAGGAAGAGCCTTTGTATAGCAAGTCTCTTCAATAGTTCAGTCTTCTAGCGAGTTAGCGCCTCGCCTAGGAGATATAAAAGATTGATATCCAATTTAAGCTCGAATAAATTTCGTTTATCAGACTTTGTTTTGTACCTTCACCTTGGGTTCTGTGTACTCAAGATGTTTATTTAATAGAGGATATTTGCTCAGCCAAAAACATGTCTAGACAAGACCCAAACTTGCCTCCCAAAAAAAATCCAAAGGTCCAAAGAACACCCAAAAAATAGGAATTTCTCCTATGGTGACGTAAGGGTGAGACAAATTCAATGAAGAATCAAGGTGAAAAACTAAGCACTGCACTAGAGAATGTGAGTGCCTCACTGTTACTGACACTGAAACTGAGAGTCAGATTGATGTCCACTGGTGCAAGGCTAATCACATGCATGGAAACATTGAAATGCCCTTCACATTTTTGCAGTTACAACCATGCTAACATCAGCAATTAAACTACCTTCATCCATTTTATTAGACACATCTCATTGAAAAGTGGAGAATATGAAGAGACTATTTCAGAGAGAAAATTTCAATTTGGTCTTCCCAGGAAAAAATCAATCTCACAAAGTCTGCCAGTGGAAAAACCAAATCTCTTATTAATTGATTTATCTTCTCTTCTTGAAGGATCCAACACATAAACATTTCTTCAGACAAGAGGAGAGTGCCACAGATTTATTTACATGAAAGTCAAATCGTGTACTTGCAAAGCTCAAGAGAACAGAGATGTAGAAACCCATTGAGGACAGCAGAAGAAAAGGGCAGGATCTACCCTCTCAAAAGTTGGAAACGACAACCACTGCGGATAACTGTTGCTGCAAAGCTTTTTAATTTCATCTTGGCTGATTTGGCTGAGAACAAGTAAGCATGCCGCCTGATCCATAGGAATATAAAAACAATTGACATTGGGTATAGAAAATTGTTCAAGAATATGGCATGGTATGATTAATAATTAAATCAACATAAAAGGTTACCTTCCAAAAGCGATTTGTGGCTCGAAAGGCCATATTGGAGCTCCATGAAGCCACAAGAACCAAACCCACCACAAAACCACTGAACAGCCCAAAAAATAGGCCCATGAAAAATATCAAAATCTGCAAACCCAAAGAGAGACTCAATACATCTACATGCCATATTCATTTTTTCGATTCATCAACATATAAATTTAACTCTTTTCAATCTCTCCATAGAAGAATCGGCATCACGTAATGCTTGGGCTCTTCCTTGGTAGCATTTAAAGAAAATTTCAAGCTTGGACCTCAAAGCTAGCTCATCACAGACCGTTCAGTATCGGCATACGGTTAACAAGATCAGTTTTCTAGATATAAATTCACCTTGCAATATCTATCAATAGCCATGGTTGAAGATCACCTTAAAGGGCATGCTCACCTAATTACAAATCACCTCACTGCCTACATAGAATGATCTGATCACAGGAGGAGGTGGATGTAGATTATCAAGTCCCACTATAGATGGATTGAAACCCAGCTGCCAGCTTCACACAAATAACACTCTTGGACAGTGATTCTGACAAGTCAAACTTGGCCTTGCATTGTGACAAGAGCATAGTGTAAACCAGATAATCTCCATCTGCCTTCCTATGTGACGGTTGTAGGATGTAGGTTTTTGCATCTAGGTGAAAGATGCAACTGATCACTGCATTCATTTGACAATTTAAAAGCCTCCATTGGTAAATTTTATAGTTGAATTTTACATTGGGGTAAGTGAGCTCAAGGTGTACTTAATAGTATGGCTGAATTTTTTTATCCACCCAATGTTCGTGGTAATTTCCCACTCTATTTTTACAAGAACCTTGTCTATGTCTAAGTATCAACAATCATCTTTTAGATGCAATCTTTTAGTGGATTTGGTACCTAGCTTGGTGTGTGGCTTTGACGGACGTGAGAGAGAGGTGTGAGAGATGCTCCCTTGTTCCCTACCCTCCTACCCCTTCTGTAATATGTCCTCAACATACAGTTTACATTAAGCTGGTGAGACCGCAAAGCTTTGCATCGACAATAATGGGATGATGTGAGCTATGGTTTTCGTTCAATGTCAACCTGCTTGCCCTCGTGGCAAAGCGGGCCTTCCCGGTTGCCAGTCAAAAGCAACCAGCTGGAAGGCTTTGACCAACAGGTCATCATATGGTTTGCACGGGTTGAGGTCGAACCTGCGACGTCTGGAGCTGGAGGCGCTGCACATACCACTACGCTACATGCGTGCACCTACAAAGGGGTGCAAGCCTGCCCATATTATGCTGAAGCATAAATGGTGCCCCCCAAAAAGCGCCGCGACCGGCTGTGGCAGTCACCTCCACCGGCACACATACAACCAGACCAATATTTAACCATAGCCAAAGTGGACAGACAATCTGCCATGATGGTAACCCCTGCAAGGCTCTAAGCCAAAGCTTTCTCAGGTCGTAAAAGCACATGATTGATGTCCTAAATGCAAAGATGTGACGTGTTTGTCGCTCGCTGTAAAGAAAGTTCAAATCAGCATTACGAGGCAATGCTTTTACGACCTGAGAAATCTTTGGCTCCGAGCCTTGCAGGGTTACCATCACGACAGATTGTCTGTCCAGTTTGAGTCTACTTTGCATTTGAAAATCAAACACTCTGATAAATCTAGCATGCATGCCATTCAAGATCTTGAGTTGGAAGCAAGCTGCTTCTAAAGAAAAGCGAGAGAAAGAATGCAAGGCTCTACCTGTTTCTGGAAAGGGGGTTTTGACCATAGCCAAAAGCAGAGGAAAAGCAAGATCTGAATGAAAGCGTCTCTAAGTGGCGTCAAGCTTCCCAGGCACAGCAGGAAACTAGCTCGATTTCCAAGAAGCACGAGTCAGAATCAATGGAAATGTGCCCTTCTCAACAGGACGCCGGCTCGTAGGAGACACGACGTAGAAAGGTGCTACAGCTTTTAGCATGCACTCCCTCCGCGGGAAAAAAACAAGGTCAAGGCGAGTGCTTCGTAAGTTGCATTTGTATTATATTGAAGTCGAGCCAAATTGCCTAAATTTGTCCTCAACCTTCGATAAAATATTACTTCTTTGACTCAATTTTATTAGATGTTGTTTCTTTTTTTATGGTTGAAAAATTATGCAAGTTTCCTTCGGCATGTGTCACACTCGGACGGGGGAGAATGGCCATGCTGAAATGGCGCGCTCTCATTGGTTCTCCAAAAAGTGAAAGATGGCCGTTAGGGTTTGTCAAAGGGGCGGCCTTCCCACCTCGGCCAACTTTCAGCATGGGAGGCCATCTGACAAAAGTCATGGTGCGAGTGCATACGACTGGGTTTTGAACACTGACAAGTAGCGAGGAAGCCGGGCATCGTACCACTTGGCCAAGGCAGGTTCGCTGCTCCTTCTACGCAGGTTTTTGTACTAGGTCCAATGTGACAGCAGCCAAGGGCGAACGCCGCCGGGCACCCTGCAAAAAGCGAGGGACGCCCGTCCCAGTGTGACAGGGGCCTTAGTTTGCACGGTGCTCTCCAATTTTTATAATGTATCATTCCCCCAACAACATATAATTTCTTTTGGACTTTTGTTACTTGATAGGGCTCTATTGACTCATCTAATATTATATTCACTAGTACGGCCAACTGCCTTCAGCGGCCTCTCTCTCTTTCTCTCTGATCCCTCTTTATCGCGTGCACAAGGGCTTCTTTCAATTTTGGAGTTTAGCCTTCATGTCGCAGATTTCGACACGTGTAAAGGGCTCCCCTTTCCGCCATATTATGTTAGTTTAGATTCATTCATGAGATACCTCCTCCAGATCCCATCCTTACATCCCAATGCTAACGTTGGTCACCCTCTAAAAGATGGATGAAGGATTGAACACGCGTCAGTTGCACGAAGCGATGTCATGTGACGCTCATATAACCAACCCAACATCCACTTGATGTTGCTACCAAAGGCAACCCACACATCTATTAAAAAAAAAGCATGAGCCTCCTTTGCATCTATAGCTGCCAGCTCCCCTTTGCACAGCCGTTGCCCTTGCTAAGGTCGCCTCGCATCTCCCGCCCAACCTTGATCATGCATTTTCTCTGCCTACTTCAACGCCCAACGACACCTCCCATTCCCCTTAGAAAGGGATCTCGCATGATTCTCATCATACCAAACAAGAATACCAAGTGGCTCATTGTATATTATATTCATCATTATTTACAGAGATTCCTCTCGATTTGGACTTGGCCACACATGAATTTCTCTCACCCTTACAAAAGGAGAATCCAGAACTCGAACTCGGACACTTCTGACATATGACTCACGGCAAACTCCCATAGCCACTTGCGCGATCGTATGAGCTGTTGCACTTACAAAGCCATGCAAATTAAAAAAATAGCATTGTCTTCTCGCATAATGCAAGATTATCACCTGCTCAATGCAAGGTACCACGAGCGCCTCACTCAATACTCTTTGTTTGAGTCGCTCTCCTTTGTCTGTGTTGCCTAGGCCTTGACAATTTTCTCCAATAAACGAATGGTGCTAGACCGTTGGTATCTCATTCGAATCTTGCAATTTTTTAATTTAAAATAATTGGGCTCCCCTTACTCATTTTTTTAGAATTTACCCCAGTTAGTACCCCCTACTCCCTACTAGTAGGGGGAATAATTGGGCTCCCCTTACTCATTTTTTTAGAATTTACCCCAGCTAGTACCCCCTACTAGCAATTATTCCCCCTGCTAGCAGTTAGTACCCCCTACTCCCTACTAGTAGGGGGAATAATTGGGCTCCCCTTACTCATTTTTTTAGAATTTACCCCAGCTAGTACCCCCTACTAGCAATTATTCCCCCTGCTAGCTGGGGTAAATTCTTAAAAAATGAGTAAGGGGAGCCCAATTATTTTAAATTAAATGTACCCCCTACTGGCAGCTTCCTCTATTTATTCATTCGTCTCAAGATTCCTTAGAATCCAACCTTTGATCTTAGCAACTCATACCCACCCCTCCATCGAGGGGTCGCCTTCTAAAATGAGTTGGAGAGTCGAACACGGACGCGCGAGAGGTATGACGCAACGTGAACTGTTGTAGACCACAGTCACGGTCGCCCTCGGCTGTCAACGACGTGAATATTAAAGTTTAAAAAAATATCTATAACCCCCCCCCTCCCCCCTTTCGCTTGCGCCACTTCTGCAACTATGTCTCTTCTAGAGTTCAACCTCTGCACCTCCTCTTCGTCTGCTTATCACCTTCACCTTATGTGCGGCCCCTGCTCTGTCCACCAACTCGCCCACACATAGCTAACTTTTAATTACAAAAAAATTTGTCCTCGGCTCTACATGCAGCAGGCTACGTCGGCTCTGCCCATCCCCTCCTATCCCACCTCCTCTTTGCGTGTCTGCTCCCCCCTGTGCGCCACCTTCTATGTGATCCAATGCGAAGGGGATATTCTCTTCTAATGAGCGATTTTTTGATTTTACGCCAGCTGGTACCCTCTACTTGGTTAGCTTAATAAGATCTCCAATTTCTGGTCCCTAGAATGAACTGCTTGGTATTAATGATCTGTTGCAGATCTAAGTCGCCAAATATGGCTTGATAGTTGTTTAAACAAAATCCATCGTAAAAGCATCATGCTTGTAAACTCACACACACTTAGAAGGATAAGCAGAAAGTACCAATCTCTCTCTCTCTCTCTCTCTCTCTCTCTCTCTATAACTAGCTACCTAGGCTATGTCCGTACTGATGTAGCATGTTGTTATCATCCAGGTAATTAACAATAGTCACCCTAATGAATGTTGGCCTCTGCAGAGATGTGCAAAGCCGGCTGCCCATGAATTAATCGCACACCAGCTACGCAAGAAGTCGTGTCGCTCAAAGTAGACTCTCCAAAAGCCCTTGCTGCTCCATCCCTCATGGTGGGTATAGTAGGGCAAGAGAGGGCACATGCTGGATGGTGTGGAGCTGCTTGACTCCAGCACGAGTGCAACGTTGGCTATGTGGCCTCCTTTGCCTCCCTTAGTTGCAACATAGTGGCCCTTCCGGCCTTCAACTCCTACTGTCATCCAGCATCTCTTGCGCGGATTGATGAGCTACAAAGGATGTAACTCTCTGTCGTCTCGATAGAGGAATTGGAGAGAGAGTTTCTCACGGCGGTTGAAAGCCTGCAAAGAACCATACTTTCTCTCTCTCTCTCAAGGTGGATGAAAGGCTATAGAGAAGGTCAGGGCTCGCAACCATAATCTCTCTCTCTCTCTATCTCACACACACACACACACAAGTCAAAGAAGACGAGAGGCGTCTTGTAGGAGGAGAAGTCAAACCATTCTCTCACTCTCTTGGGATAGTTTCCTATGACGTTAAAATTCTCTTCTTCTTCTCTTCTCTCTCTCTCTCTCTCTCTCTCTCTCTCTCACACCTTTCATGGTAGAGCGAGAGGAAGAAAAAGGTGAAGGGAAAAAAGCATATTTTTTAAAACTTGGAAAACTTGTATATGGAAACTTTTGTAGGAAAATTGTCCATATTTGAAGGTTTTCACACTAAATTTATCCAGATTTCATAGGTTCTCTCACTATCAAATGTAAATTTTAGAGACCAAACTCAAAATATGTAGTTGTAATTACACCATACCTATGTGTTTTTTAACACTATTTCCCGCGCAGTAATTTGCTTAATCGTGTGTCGGGGTCACATAGATCATATTGATAGGGAGTAAAAACATACATACATTTTTGAAGAACGCTAGACTCTTTGCATTAGAGGTAAATTTGGGAAATTTCCAAAAAAATCACAGCATTTTCTCATCAAAAGTACTTTTTTCCAAACTTTTTCACTCATTTAAAAATATAAAACTTGGGCATTATGGTAAACCATTCCTTCATGTGTATATGTTTGCTTCCCGTAGACTGCAAGCCAGCCATGGCTTCCATTCCTTATAATTTCTGAGGAGACATAGTGTTGACTCTTCACCATACTTTTGTATGGCACTTTTGTGTGGCGGGCAGCAAATGGCCTGCATTTTCACTCTTTGCCTCATTGCTTGAAGAAAAATTTAATTATTCATGTTCTTTTCATATAGATTAACAAAAACAACATCCTCTGCCCCCTGCACACTAAAGCAAGACCCGTACTCAATTACTAGGTCAATAGTGCACTTTAATTTTTGCCCTTCCCCATTGCTTTTTGTTCTTTTAGTTTGCCATTGCTTCCTTTCATTTGCTTTAGCCACATGTTTTCCTCACTAGTAGTCGTATGCGCTTAATAGGTAGTCCAAACGTCTGAATTAGATGGAATCACTTCATTTTTTTGTAATTCATCATTGCATCTTGTATTTTGCATGTTCACTTTAGCATTAGATGCTTGATCATGTTTTTTATAAATAATGTATGCTTACTTTCACTACACTATTATATTCAATTGTATTATTTTTCTTTTTCCACAAAATGCCCATCTCTTTACGCTATAGTGCATTATAGAAGGTAAACATGTAATGTTTCTAACAAACTTTTACACCAAGGCCAACCAAGCTAGCTAATTTCATTGAATTTTCATTAATGAGTAAAGAATTCAAAGGTTTGTATGTACCCTTCTATGTCGACATTCCTTTGTCAATTGTCATAAACCATTGTAGTTTCATCAACTAAACCTTTCTCATTTAGCATGCTACTATGTTTTGTAGCATGTCCCCATCGATTAATCCTACAACAATTAATGTATTTGGTACGTAGCTTGTAATAGTTGTGACAAGGTTGGCCGCCCTCCTATCATAGAGCCGTGAGGATGGGGTTTTGGGGGAGATCGCCCGATCGTAGTGCCCGGGCGGTCGGACTAATGTGGACGGAAAGCCTTACACAATTATAAGGTTTGGGAATGAGGGGCACTCCTCATTCTCTCAATGGTTGGGTGGAGAGTAAACGACCTATCTCTCCTAGGAAGGTACACTCGTAGAGGTGTTACGGTATTCTAACATTGGTAACATTAGTGTTATGGTTGCGGGCTTAACCTTGATCAAATTGTTCGATCATGCAAGGTTCTCTCTCGTTCCAGAGCGCATTCGCCGGTAACATCACATGACTTGCAACTACCATCCATGTCCATAGACCATGTCTTTGGACTCGGCAACCATGATGACCCTCCTATGATCGATGAGCAAGACCTTATAGATACCAGCATTGCCAAGGGAGAAGATGAGGACCTCTTGGATGACGATGATGATGATTATGACCTAGCAAACCATGTTGACGTCTTGACAGAGATGGAGCCCTCTAGTGAGATGTTTAAATACTTTTAACTCAGAATTGACTACCTTAGAGAAGGTCCATGCTGACGTAGTTAAGATGTTACAGAGCATCTCCACATGCCTAGATGCATTCACAGCCGCTTCGATATGCTCTCCTCTCCTCATAGTAGGAGAGCTCACATGATGCGAGTGAGCATACCCTCACCCGTAGTCACATGAGTCCATCCCGATGTGCCTATGTGGCCATCCATAGAGATAGACTCATGCCTACTCAAAGACTTTAAATTGCCTAGCCTTGAAGGTGAGAAAAGAGAGTGGAACAATGACTCAATTCATATGTTCCTAGAGAAGTGGTCGGATATACATGTGCTGCGAAAGTAATCTAGTCATGTGTAGTCAGTAGAGGCTAGCTTCTTATTGATTGGCAAGGCGTACAAGTGATATACGAGTTTGACTACTCGTCATGCCACTTGGGCACAATTCAAAATGATGTTTGGAAAGGAACTCTTGTCAGGAAATGAAGAAGAGAGAAACTGGGAGGTATGGGACAAATGCTCGATCGAGAACAAGTCTCTAGCTTAGTATATCTCAAACTATAGAGAGGGTAGTACTCAATTTGAAAGGGATCGATGAATTCCAAACATTGCAGGGCTTCAAGAGAGGCCTCGCAGATGATTATCTTGAGTACATTGAGCCCCTTCAACCGAAAGACTTATCCAAGGCAATCAAATATGCACAGATTCATGATGACATCAAGCATCGTGGTGCATGAGATAAGGCAAGTAGGGCTAAGGACAAAGAGAAAAAGGAGTTGGGGTTTAAGAGAAAAGGGTTTTGTACTGATAAGCAAAAGGAGAGGATGGACCAAGAGAGTTAGGGTGGTCGTTGGTCCAAAAAACCGCGACCATTCAAAAAGAAGAGAGAGTCCGAAATCCAGAACAAAGAGAATTGTGTTAAAGCACAAAAGGAAACTTGATGCTCTAGCTACAACTAAGTAGGACACACCAATGCAGAGTGTCCAAAGCTTAAATCTAGCACTAGTGGCAATGAGCCAAAGAGAGATGGCAAATCCTCTAGGTAGTTGCATACAGGCTTCCACTCAATTCAAGAGAGTTTACGGAGGTGACTGTGTGCGATTTTGTGATGAGCGTCATGCTTGTTCAATGATACCAGCTATGTGGCAACCTAGTGTAGGTCCCATGACATGGTGTGCATGTAAGGCACCATAGGTGGCCATTGAATCATTGTCTTCATTGACGATGGAGCTAGCCATAACTTCTTAAACTACTTGTTATAGTTAAGAAGTTAAGGTTGATCAAGACTGCAAGTCATCATGAGTATATTGTTGGGTTGGTCAACAATTATGATAAAGACGGTATGGAATACCATAATCCTGGGAGTTCCATTAGCCATGTAGGACTAGAGGCTTTGCTTGACTTTTAAGTCATGCACTTGGCTAGATCATACGTATATCTAGGTAGGGAGTGGCTACATAGCCTGCACCCTAGTCTAGTTCATAGTTATTTGCATAATAGGCCATAGTTTGAGCATATCGGTAGGGTCATCACCCTACAGGGCGGCCTAGTGTCAACTCTAGCCCGCTCATTTCATCCATGGAGCTACCGTAGAGCAGTCCGCAAAGGCTTTGTATCTCCAGAGATTTCTTGATATTTTGGGGTTCTACCTGCAATATGTGAAGGACTACACAAAGATTATATTGGGGCCGTACTTATGCAAAGGAGACGTTTGATTGCATTTGTGAGTAAAAAATTAGATTGTGCCTAGCGTAAGTACTCAACCTATGAGCGAGAGTTACTAGCGATAATATATGCACTTAAAAAGTGACACCATATATTTATAGATTAATTCACCTCAAAGCATAGGAAGTGGAAAAGCAATTGATGGAAAATACTTGAAAGGTTTTATTAGGCCTAGTTCTAGTTCGTGGGCATCGCCTATTCTTCTAGTACATAAGAAGGATAGATCTATGCGGATGTGCATAGATTTTAGGCTTCTTAATCAGTTCAAGATGAAAAACAAGTATCTAATGTTGTGTATGGTTGAGTTGTTTGATCAACTATTTCGGTCAAAGTATTCAAAGATAGACCTGACATCGAGTTAGCATTAGAATAGAAGATGTTGCCAAGAAAACATTTAGAGCATGTTTTGAAAATTTTTAGTTCTTGGTTATGCCATTTGGGCTAACCAATGCACCAACGACATTTGTGATGCTTATGGACAATATTTTGCGTCCGTAGGAAAATTTGTAATTTTCATGGATAATATTATTGTGTATAGTAAAACTCAGAAAGAACACTTAAAACATTTGCTTCTAGTGTTTGAGTTGTTACAAAATATGAATTATTTGAAAGCAAATGTGATTTCTATAAGACCAAGATTTCTAGTGTATAGTAAAACTCAGAAGAACACTTAGAACATTTTCTTCTAGTGTTTGAGTTGTTACAAATTATGAACTATTTGAAAGAAAATGCTTTAGGACCAAGATTTCTAGTGTATAGTAAAACTCAGAAAGAACACTTAGAACATTTGCTTCTAGTGTTTGAGTTGTTACAAATTATGAACTATTTGAAAGAAAATGCTTTAGGACCAAGATTCATTGTCTTGGGGTCACATTATATCTGCAAACAAAACGTGGATGGAACTTGAGACAGTGGAAGCTATTCCCAAGTGGCCAGCGCTAAGAAATCTCAAGGAGCTGCAATTTTTTCAAGTGGTAGGTGGGGGTTCTACCGATAATATGTGAAGGACTGTGCAAAGATCGCAATCCCGTTGATGGATCAATTGAGGTCAAAAAGTAAAAATATGCAAGTAATGAGGCCATTAATGCCGTACTTGTGTAGAGGGGACGCCCGATTGTGTTTGAGACTAAAAAGTAAGATTGTGCCCAATGTAACTACTCGACCTATAAGAGAGAATTATTAGCAATAGTACATGCATTCAAAAAGGGGAGACACTATTTATATGGTGCCACTTTTGAGGTCCAAACAGATCATGAAAGTATGAAATGGCTTTCAAGTCAAAATAAATTGAAGGGAAGAAAAGCTCAGTGGGCAAAGATCCTATATGAGTTTGACCTTTAAATATGCTACCAAAGAGGTAAATATAACATAGTGGCAGATACACTTAGTTGCATGTCATAAATTAATGAATTAAGCTCCATAGTCTTAATAATGAATCCTCGGAGTCATTGTGTGGCTTATGTGAGCATGATCAATCTTTTACAGAGGTCTCGCACGATGTACACGATGGAAACATCTCACAGACGCGACTACCTCCATCATTGACATGCAGTGCTAGTCGAGAGAGATTGACCATAGATAGGACGAGTAGCGGAGTGAGTTAGTCCATAGAGACTAACCAAGACTTTAGGGTATAGTTTGGAGTCAGAGAGCTCTGACGTAGACCCTTCATCACCTTTGAAAACTACGTCTTCAAAGGGGGGTGATAAACTTCGTTGGGGGAAGAAGTACGCTAGCTACTCCATTGACGATGGGTACGTACTTTACAAGGGTAGAATGTGTGTACGAACTATTGGTGACTTTCAGGCATGCATTCTTAAAGAAGGGCACAATAGTCCAAGCGTAGGTCATCCTAGGATTTAGAAGACCTATGGGTGGAAGCATGAGTGGGTGGACAAAAAATCTATGTCAGGGACATAGCTATTCAGACAGTATAGAAGCTCTCTAAAAACTTTAGAATGCAAATATTTCAAAACCATCTTTTTTAATGGAGACATAACCCCAATTTTTTGTTCCCTCTCTATCTTTATCATGTGTGCTCACCAAGGAGGGAAGAAATAGTTGTCTTGCCAAACAACAAATGAAGATGTACCATATGAAGAGGCACTCCATGTAGAGTTGTGGAGCTTGCAAGGACAACTTGCTCATAGAGATTTCCTATCTTCTACAAGAGGAGATCTGAATTTTACTGAAGTAGTATGTATCTTTTTTAAAGTCTCTCTTTGACTATCCTAAGCGTTCTACTGAGGAGATATATACTAAGATGATAGCCTCTTCGTCACCCCTAAGAAAAAGGACATATGTTGAAAAAGAATTGGTCGGAAGGACTATGCCACACATCCCATTCATCTATTGGAAGTACACTCACTATATGCCCCAAAATTCACAAGGCCTTGTTTTCTAGCTGGCCTTCTGTCAAAATCTCTATATTGTTAAATGCATTGCCACATCTCTAAACCAAAGCATTTTATGTATCTTAACATAAAGTGTCAAGAAAGATCATGAATCCCAAGGCTTTGAATGAGAGCTAGAGATTATCCTCTTGAGCATAATGACGTTGTAGGCATATAAAATCCTCTGTACACTGATGCTCTAATTTTTTGACTTTGCCGGCCATGATGTATGAAGTACCTACATCAACTATGCGACATTCACAAATTCATAAATCTAAGAAGCAAGCAATAGATGACCACAAAATATTCCATTAACATGATAGATGTGATACTCTATGACCATACTAGAATGGAACAAGCAAACTGAAATGGGGTCATGCAAATATAACATGGTCAAGTGCTCACCCTAAACACAAACACAAACAATAAAACAATGATACCGTATGTAATCTTTCCAATTGTAAGTACCTAAGTCACTACCAAGGTTGAACGCAAAGGTTTTTAGACTCATTGTAAGAGCAAAGGAGTAACTATGGATCATAACACTTGGAAAAATTACATTGAAAGAAATTCACTACAACCCTAAACCAAGAAAACACAAATAATAAAACAATGATACTACATGTGATTTGTAATATTGCCCATTTTAAGTACCTAAGTCACTACCAAGAATGAACACGTGGGTTTTTAGCCCCATTGTAAGAGAAAGGGAGTAACCATAGATCCAAATGCTAGGCAATCTTACATAAAAAACAAGTCACTTTGTGCATCAACCAAGCAAATACAAATAGAAAAACAATGATATAGCTTGTAATCTTGCCTATTATAAGTACCTTAGCTGCTATGAAGATCAAATGCAATAATTTTTAGCTCCATTGTAAAATCAAGGGAGTAACCGTGGATCTGAACGTTAGGCCAGTGATGGAAAGCTCATTGCAATTAAGAAAGGAGAAGTGGGATACCAAGATAACTCATGAAGTGTCGAAGGAAGAGATGACCAAAATAGTAAGGGAAGACGAGCTTGTGAATGGGTTATGCCATTTGGATATTTGGGAGGTAATGGTACTATTACCGATTCAGATGAAGTTGGGAGATATGCTCCAACTTGTATCGGCTTTTAAAGAAACGCTGATGTCTCAACAAGAAGCACGAAGAACAAATAAAGTAATACCTGAGGAGTTTGGTTCCTCTTGAGATGATCGGGCCCCACTAATTACAGTGTGGCATCGAGGTAGTAATACTAAAAATGAACTTGTGGGATGGCGGATTCAGGGTCAACATTATTATATGGGAGACATGTAAGAAATATGGATAGCTTACATTAGAGCCATTTTTGTTTTTTGTCTGAATGGTAGACCAAAGAAGGGTATGGCCTAGAGGTATTTTATGGGGTGTTACTTTTGAACAGCTGGGTGAAGAGGGTGAATCCGACATAGAGTTAATGGAGTTGAGGGAATTATCATAGCAAGAAGATGAATTTCAAAAACAGATGAACAAGGTTTCTTGGGTCAAGGAAGATGCAATTCAAGAAGTGAATCTCAAAACAAGGGATAAACCTAAACCTTCATTAGTTTGCGGGTCTGGAAGAGACTTTTCGATCAGATCTTATAAAGTTGTTGATGAAGTTCATGGATGCGTTTGCATGGGATTATTTGAATATGAAGGGTCTCATGATTAGATTCTACCAACATCGTATCAACTAAGGAAGGATTCAGTCCCTACCAAGCAAGCCAACTATCGTATGAATCCAAATTATGCCAAACAAGTTCCATTGAATTATACCCAGAGGATCCATACCATTCATACCAAGGTTTAATATGTGTCAATTACCGCAAGATGAATGTAGCTATGGTGCTGGATCCCTTCCCTCTTCCATTTCTCAATTCTACCTTGGATGAAGATGCATGCCAGTAGATGTATTCTTTTGTAGATGGATACAATGGTTATAATCAAGTGCAAATGGTAGTCACAGATCAACCAAAGATGGCATTTATTACTACATGGGGAGTGTTTTCTTATATAGAGATGTGGTTTGGACCGTGGAATGCACCTAGTATTTAAGGGATATGCAACAGATATTTGGCACATATGTGAAAAATTTTATGCAATTTTTTTGGAGAAAATTCGAAGCACTTGTATTATCTCCGGTTTTGATTCAAAAAATATCAAGAAAACAAGTCAATTCTTAAACCCGATGAAGTGTGTGTGTTTTTTGTGGCAAGTGGGGTGTTTTTCTAGGACACATTATTTCAAAAGAAGGAATTGTGGTCGACCCCAAAAAAATTAGGGCTATCATGCAAGCACCACCACCCAATTCATCGAAGGCAACTTTACAATTTCTAGGTCAAGTGCAGTGGCATGGGAAACATTTGAGGTTTTTGGCTCATATTGCAATACCATTAAATGCATTAGCACATGTGGATAAAAAGAATTTTAAATATACTCCAAAATGTGATGTGGCTTATCACTGATTGAAGATGACGTTGACCCAAGCACCCATCCTATTACTTTCACATTAGGGAAAAGATTTCTATGTCTTTGTGTATGCTTTTGACATTACAATTGGCTATGTATTGATGCATGAAATAATTAATGGATGATTTTGATATGTCTACTATGCTAGTAGAAGGCTCTCTGAAGCTGAGAAGAACTACTCTATGATTGAGAGAGAATGTTGTATTTGGTGAAGAATTTTTGACATTATTTTCTTGAAAAAATTGTTCTATTTTCATGTGGACCACACGGTATTGTTGTTCCTTCTGTGGCAGCAAAATTTGATAGGCTGACTAGCTAGGTGGATGATTTCACTTCAAGAATTTGAGTTTAAAATGATGAATTGTTCGGGTACACAACATGTGGTTGCAAATTATCTATTCCAATTGAATTCAAGGGAAACACCAATTGGTGTTGAGGATGAATTGCCGGATATGCATCTATATAAAGCCGAAGTTGGATAAGAAGTCAATGTAGAGAATGACAAAGTTGCTTTAAATTCAAAAAATCTTTCATGGACGTGGTATGAGGAGATGATGTTCTTTTTAGATCTTTGGGGAGTGTTGTTGTGGTGTGTGTTTGGACTAGAACAACGAGCCATACTTAAGAAAGCTCATGAAGGCATTGCTAGAGGACATTTGTTTGGGGCACTAACATCAAAGAAAGTATTCCAAGTAGGGATTTGGTGGCCTACAATTCATGCTCATGCACTCAAATTTGCAATTCAATGTGACCTCTATCAGTGAATTGGCCAGCCTATGACTAAGGATAGATTATTTCTTAATCGAGTACTCCAACTTGACTTGAACCGTTCCAAAAATGGGGTTTGGACTTTATTGGTCCAAATGCAGGAAAACATCCAAAATGCGATACATCATGACTTGTATGGACTACTACAAAGTGGGTAGCAGAAGCTTGGGAATTAAAAGAGGACAATGCAATTTTAGTTACAGACTATCTTTGTTGAGATGTGTTTCCAAGATTTTGTCGGCTAGTGGAACTGGTTAGTGAGCTATGACGAGGTCCACCCTCCTACCATAGAGCTGTGAGGATGGGGTTCAGGGGAGACCACCTTTCCATAGTGTCAGGGTGGTTGGACCAATGTGGATGGCAAGCCACACACAACTATAAGGTCATGGTCATTCCTCATTATATCAATGGCTAGGTGGAGAGTTGACAACCTATTCCTCCTAGGAAGGTACACCCGTAGTGTTATGATGATCTAACATTGTTACCATCTCTCTTTGGCTCATTGCCACTAGTGCTAGCTTTATGCTCTGGACACGCGACCTTGGTGTGCCCTACCTCATTGCAGCTAAAGTAATGATTTTCCTTTCGTGCTTTCACATAATTCTCTTTTTTCTAGATTTTGGACTATCTCTTCTCTTTGAATGCTCGTGGTTTTTTGGACCAATGACCAACTTGACTCCCTTGGTCCATCCTCTCCCCTTTCTTATCACTAAAAAACCCTTTTCTCTTAAACCCTAACCCCTTTTTCTCTTTATTCCCAGCCCCACCTACCCCATCTTGTGCACCATGGTGCCTATTTTCATCATAAATCTGTGCATATTTGATTACCTTGGATAAGTTTATCAGCTAAAGAGGCTCAACATGCTCAAGATAATCATCTGTGAGGCCTCTCTTGAAGTCTCGTAGGGACATCGACGTGGAATCCTTGATTGCAAGTGAGGCTATGCTCACTCGCACCACCAAAGCTCTCCTACTACAAGGAAGAGGAGAGCCTACCAAAGCGTCTATCAATGCATCTAGGCGTGTGAAGATCCTGGACCTTCTCTAAGGTAGTCAATTGGGTATTAAAGTATTGAAAAATCCCACTAGAGAGCTTTGTCTCTATCAAGACTTTGATAGGGTTCACTAGGTCATAGTGATCATCCTCATCATCCAAGAGGTCCTAGTCGACCCCCTTTGCAATGTTAGTATCCATAAAGTTTGACTCATCTTCTAGAGGAGGGTCATTAGGGTTGGCGGCCTCTATAGGTGCATCGAGTCCAAAGACGGTGTCTATGAACATGGTGGGCGCTTGTGGGTTATGTGACGTGATCGGTGAGCATGCTCTAGAATGAGAGAGAACTTGGCATCTATGGCCACACTTTTCATCGAGGTTAAGCCTACAATTGTCGAGAGAAAACAAAAATCCTAGAGAACTAGAGGGTGGCAAGGACACACTACAATAGACATACTTTTTTTTCTCTTAAGTTTTCCTAGCAAATTAAATGCGAGAAAATAAAATAATGGAGATTTGCAAAAAAACGCTAACAAGTGAGCAATATAGAGAAGTAGTCACCCCATCTCTTTTGAGAGTCATGATCTAGTGTCAAAGTCAAATATCCATTGTAGGAGTCAGTAGTGCCAATAGCTTCCTCTTCACCCAACCTCTTTCTTGGAAAAAAATTCCTTGTTTGTACGCATAAAAATCTCCTTAATTTAGCTTAGAACCTTAAAGCTTTTGCGTTAATAAACGCTTTGTGATATATATATATATATATATATATATATATATATATATATATATATATATATATATAGAGAGAGAGAGAGAGAGAGAGAGAGAGAGAGAGAGAGAGAGAGAGAGAGAGAGAGAGAGCTTGCTATGGGTTTTGAAGATGTGAATAATTGATAGCACTGACATTAATAAATTGCAATGGTGACAACGGCACAGGTCGGTTCCCAATGTAGCGGCAATAAGAATGTCCATGATGTTGAGAGAGTGGCAGTGGTGGTTGGTGGTTACCATTGAACAAGCAGAGAGAGAGAGAGAGAGAGAGAGAGAGAGAGAGAGAGAGAGAGGGTGATGGCAAGAGTGTGAGTGAGTGTGACAGAAAGCAGTGAGTGTGTGAAAGTAGTCAAGAGAGTGGGAGCTTCCTTATTCCTTAGCGATGGCGTTCTCTTTTGTCTTCCTCATAGTAACATATTCTCCCTATCCTCTAGAAAGTTGCATACGGTGCAGAGGCTTCCTCTCAATTTTGAAGAGTTTAGGAAGGTGTTTGTGTTCCATTGTGATGAGCATCATGCTTTCTCAGTGACACCATTTATATGGCATCTTAGTGTAGGTCCCCATGCCATGGTGCACATGTATGGCACCATAGGTGGCCGTAGAGTCACTATCTTCATTGACAATGGAGCTAGCCATAACTTCTTGAACTACTCATTAGTTAACAAGTTGAGGTTGACTGAGACCGCGAGTGATGATGAGTATACTATTGGATTGGCCAATTCTTATGATAAGATGGTATGGAGTACCATTATCTTGGGAGTTCCATTGGCTATGCATGAATATGAGGCTTTGGTGGACTTTTAGGTCATGCACTTAACTAGAGTAGACATATATCTAGGCAAGGAGTGGCTATATAGCCTTAGCCCTTGTCTAGTTTGGAGTTCTTTGCATAACACGCTATAGTTTGAGCATGATGGTAGGTTCATCACCCTACAGGATGACTGTAGTGTCCCCTCTACCCCTCTCATTTCATCCATGGAGCTAAACAAAGCAGTACGCAAAGTCCAAATAGCAAAGGTTTTTTCTTGTTACTCTCTTTTGAACTTTGTTTTTGTGAATGAAACTAGTAAAAATGTTTTCGAATTTGAAACTATAAGTAATGTTTACGTAGACAAGCATGATTAAAAAAGATGGTCTTAGATGACACCCACTATTTGAAAACCCTATTTGGCATGCATGCAACTCTAAAGCAAAAAAATCCAAGGCAAAGAGACCATTCAGAAAAAAGTGCATAGATGCTTTAAATAAGTTATAAGAGGAGCTTGAGAATGTATTTCCTTGTGATTTACTGGATGGATTCCCGCCATCTTGAGAAGTAGACCATGTCATCAATGTTGTGCCAGGTTCAAAACCCATAAGGAGACATGCTTATAGATTAAGCCACTCCGAGGCACAAGAAGTGGAAATTAAATTGATGGAATACATGAACAAACTCTTTTTAATAGGCATTTTTCTGGTCTATGCGCATCGCCTATTCTTTTGCTAAAGGAGAAGGATGGATCTATTTTGATGTGCATAGATTATAGGGCTCTTAATCACATATTAATTAAGAACAAGTATTCAATGACACGTATGGATATGTTGTTTGATTAAATATTTGGGTCAAATTGTTTTCAACAATAGACGTGAGGTTTGATTATCATCAAATTAGAATTAGACTAGAAGATGTTTTGTGATGAAGACAACTTTAGAATATGTTTTGGGCATTTTGAGTTCTTGGTTATGCTATTTGGGCTAACCAATGCACCAATGATATTTATGATGCTTATAGATAGTTTTCAATGTCTATACTTAGGAAAATTTATGATGCTTATGGATAGTGTTCAATGTCTATACTTAGGAGAATTTTTAGTAGTCTTCCTGGATGACATTCTTGTGTATAGTAAAACTCAAAAAGAATACTTAGAACATTTGCGTCTAGTGTTTGAGTTGTTATGAAAACATAAATTATTTGCAAAGGAAAGAAAATGTGATTTCTTTGAGACCGAGATTCATTATCTGGGTCACATTATATCCACATAGGAAACGTGGATGGAACCTAAGAAAGTGGAAAGCTATTCTCAGGTGGCCAATGCCCAGAAATCTTGAAGAGTTGTAGATTTTTGTTGGTATGTCGGGGCTCTACCAAATATGTGTGAAGGACTACATGAAGATCATAGTCCCATTGATGGACAATTAAACTCTAAAAGTAAAAGTATAAGTTGGGGGGAAGTCCAACAAAAGATCTTTGAAAAGATTAAGGTGGCTACAACAGTCGCACCTATATAGTTGACTATAGTTGATCCAAATGGGCAGTTTGTCTTGGAGATGTATGCAAGTAATGAGGTTATTGGAGCCGTACTTATAGAGAGGGGACATTCGATTGCATTTAAGATTAAAAAGTTAGATCATGCCTATCGTAATTATTGGACCTATGTGTTACCATATACATGTGGTAGTGATGTGTGTGAACACACTAGGACCGCCGAGGAATTTCTTCCCTCTTTAGGAGGTTTTTTTCCCCCGTGCATTGTATATACACCCATCACTCTAGGGCTATATATCTTTCCATTGCACACTAAGTAATACACTCTCTATTGTGTGCCTTGAGATTCCTTCGTCTTCTCCAAGCTGTGTGCGTTTCTCTGCAACCCTAATTCCAACAATTGGTGTCAGAGCAGGTTGCGTCCTCCCGGGCTTAGTCACCAGCTGCTCCAGTACACGCCTGCTCACTTTATTCAATTTTAGTGAGCCTTGGCGAGCGTTCGTAGGTCGACAAATATTTCAGATTTTTTATTTGATTTGGTTTGGGCTCATTTCGGCCTCCGTTTCCACTAGAGGGAGTACTTGCTCACTTGGCGAGCGTTCGCAGGTCGACAAATATTTCAGAATTTTTATTTGATTTGGTTTGGGCTCATTTCGGCCTCCGTTTCCACTAGAGGGAGTACTCCACAAGCTATTTCGTCATTTTGTGCAAAATTTTTGTCAGTGCCGTTTTCTGCATAACAAGTGCCTTATAGTCTTCTACGATTTGTGCTATATAGCACATGTTGTTCTCGCTCCGTTTCTCCTATTTTCTCATCAAGTGCAGCATTTACCATGGCTGATAACAACAACACAGATGTGTTCAAGATGTTTGTTGTTGAGGACAGGTTGGGTGGGGAGAACTACCCTATGTGGGCTTATATGATGCAACATGTTCTTGTGTCAAAGGGCGTCTGGAACATTGTGCAGGGCAATGATGTACGCCCTGGTTCTGAGGATGTAGGCGATGTTGAGGATGTTGTAGGTCTTGCTGCAAGGATTACTGCCGTTAGAGTTGTTTTGCCTACGGTGGAACAAGCTCGTTGGGATGTAAAGGATGCACAGGCTCATGCATTGATTGCGTTGTCTGTGAAGCGCACCATTGTTTCTCACATCAGTTCAACAAAATCTACAAAAGAGGCTTGGGATATTCTAGCAGTTCTTTATGCAAGCCGCAATGAGGCTAAAATTGCTTTGTTGCGTAAAGAGCTGGAGTCGAAGATTATGCATGAGGAAGATGATATGGACACTTTCCTTGCTAGTGTCAAGGATATCAATGACCAACTTATTTCTGCAGGTGCAGTCATTTCAGACAGTTCCCTTGTGCAGACTGTTCTTGATGTCTTACCAGATTCCTACCAGACTTTTGCTAGTACTTGGAGACTGATGACCCAAGGAAATCCTGAAGTTGTCAAGTTTGATGCATTATGCACATTACTGTTGCAAGAGTCACTTTCTAGAAAAAATAGAGCTAGGCAGCATGCAGTTGAACATGATTTAATTGCTTCTCAAAGAAAGGGTGGTAACAGTAATGCAGCCACTTCTTATGGTTCTGCTACGAGTGGCAAAAATTCTGTTCCTAATGCTTTTGTTGGCAACAATTCGTCTGGAAATTCTGGTGATAAGGTCAAAAAGAAGATGTGTTGCCATTATTGTAAAGCTAATGATCACTTGATCAAGTCGTGTCCTAAGTTGAAGGCCAAAGAGGCTAAGAAGAAAGAGGGTGGTTCCACTGCAAATGCTAGTTCCACTACAAATGCAGCCATTGTTGAGTCTTCTGTGAAAGGAGACTGTAATGTTGATGTTGATGCAGAATGGGCTTTTAGCGTAGAGTGCACTTACAATCCTATTGTCCATGATGCATGCTTGTCAGTTGCTGCAGATTCACATGTGTGGTATTTCGACAGTGGTGCTACAAAGCACATTACCTCACATCGTGAATTGTTTACCTCTCTCGAGTCTGTCCCTCATGGGAATTCAGTCACTTGTGCCAACAACGCCTCTTATCCAGTTCAGGGAGTTGGAAAGATTGTGCTCACTGCTGCTAATGGCAGTTCCTTCACACTTGTTGATGCACTTTATGTACCTGGGATCAAGAAGAATCTCTTGTCTGTATCCGCACTTGCTAGACTTGGACTTATAGTCAAATTTGTGGATGACAGATGTATAGTTCATGATCTCAGTTTTGGTGATGAAATTGTTGCATCTGGGCTTTTGTGCCGTGGGCTGTATAAGCTCACTTTGTATGACAAGTGTGGACAAAATTTTGCAAATGCTATTGCAGATTCAAGGGCTATTTCAGATGCAAAACTTTGGCATGCACGTTTTGGTCATCTGCATTTTGCCAGTTTGTTGCGTTGCAGAAATCTGATATGGTTGCTTCTTTGCCGCCTCTTGAAGCACTTGTCAAACATGTTTGTGAAGGCTGTATTTTGGGTAAGATGCAACGTTCTAAGTTTCTAAAGGATGGTTCAGTTCGGGCCACATGCAGGTTGCAGCTTGTGCATAGTGATGTTTGTGGGCCCGTGCAAACTTCGTCCTTGGGCAATTACCTGTACTTCGTGACTTTCATTGATGATTACTCCAGGCATGCATGGATATTTCCGCTTAAAGCAAAGTCCGAAGTTTTTATGTACTTCAAACAATTTTTGGCTATGGCTGAAAATGTCTTGAAATGTACTATGGGCACCTCCGTTCCGATCGAGGGGGGGAGTATATTGCTCATGAATTTAATGCATTTTTGGCTAGTAGTCTGGGATAAAACACCAGTGTAGAGTGCCTTATACACCTCAACAAAATGGTGTTGCTGAGAGGAAAAACAGGTCACTTACGGAAATGGAACGATGTATGGTCAAAGTCAAGCTTTGCCGCATTCTTTTTGGCTTGAGGCCATCATGTGTGCCACTTATGTACTTAACATGTGTCCTACGAAAGCTTTGCAATCTATTACTCCATATGAAGCATGGCATGATAGAAAGCCTTCTATTGAGCACATGGGTGTTTTTGGTTGTTTGGCATATGGTTTGGTGCCACAAACACAGTGCAGAAAATTGGATGATAAGGCTGTCAAATGTATTTTTGTTGGTTATAGTGCTGAAAGCAAAGGTTAAAGGTTGTATCATCTGCAAAAAAAAACGTATTCTAGTTTCACGGGATGTAGTGTTTGTGGAAGATTCTGTCCAGCCTTGCTGTCATGTACTAGAGACAGTAATGTAAGCTCACAGGACATTTATGACACTTTGTTGCCTCTTTTCAGTGGTGGAAATATGAATGTAATTTCCAATGAGGCAAATGTACAACCTATGGGGGTTTCTGAAGCTGTTACAGATCAACCTATTACTGATGCAGATGTACATGATGTACTTGATGAGGAAAGGGATGAAAATGAGCAGGCTAGAGGTATGCCAAAATGGTTGGTGCACACTTTGCGTGACAGTAAATTGGATACACCTTTGTCTAGTCGTACTCGTTCAGGCTCTCGCCATGCATCTTATCCATCAGATTGTTATGTTTTGGTTGTGTTTAGTTTACATGATGTTGAGGAGCCTCTGTCTTTTGATGAAGCACAAAGTTCAAACTTATTGGATGGCTGCCATGCAATCAGAATATGATGCACTTATAGAAACTGACACATGGACTTTATGTGATTTTCTTCCTGGCAAAAACGCCATTGGTACGAAGTGGTTTACAAGTTGAAACGCAAACCGGATGTGAGATTGATCGCCATAAGGCTCGACTTGTTGCAAAGTGTTATGCACAGCAAAAAGGCATAGATTATGAAGAGACTTTTGCTCCCACTTGTTGTATGACTACTGTGCGTTTTCTATGTGCATTGGCAGCTCATTTTGGTTGGGATGTACATCAATCAGACATTGTTTTACTGGTTTCTTGAATGGTGACATCTTTGAGGAAGTTTATGTAACGCAGCCTCCCGGTCTTGTCATAAAAGGACAAGAGGACAAAGTCTGCAAATGTAAGAAGGCTTTGTATGGGTTGAAGAAATCTCCTTGTGCTTGGTATGAGAAAGCTGACACTCATTTGGTTAAACGAGGCTTTTGTAAACAGTCCAACAGAAAGCACATTCTATGTAAAGCGTGAGGGTGATGTACTTCTCATTGTGGTTCTTTATGTTGATCATTTGCTGATCCTTGGACCAAATGAGAGACATATTGCTGAATTTAAGGCTGATTTGAATGCTACTTTCAAGATGAAAGATTTGGGGCTGTTGCATCATTACTTGGGTATACAGTTTAAGTAGTGTGATGGTGGTATTGCCTTGTGTCAAAAAAGTTACATAGAGGCATTGCTATGTAAGTTTGGACTTGAGGATTGCAAACCTATTGCCACTCCCATGGAAACAGGTTTGAAGTTGAGTCTACATGATGCCCGCGATCCTGCAGATGTCACTCTTTACCAAACTGTTGTTGGCTGCCTCATTTATGTATGCAACACGAGGCCAGATATTCAGTTTACAGTCTCACACTTCAGCAAATTCATGCATAGCCCAGGGTCTAAGCATTGGCAGGATGTCAAGAGGATTTTCTGCTACCTTAGTGGCACTTTACACCTTGGCTTGTTTTATCCCAAGGGGGGATCATTGCCGCCACACTTACATGCATTTTCGGACTCAGATTGGGTTGGTTGTTTTGACACACGAGTGTCAACAAGTGGTTTTTGTTTCATGCTTGGCAGTTCATGTATATCATGGTTGAGCAAGAAGCAACCTACTGTGGCCACTTCGAGTTGTGAGACTGAGTACAAGGCAGTCTTCAAAGCTACAGTTGAGTGTGTATGGCTCAGATGCCTTATGGGTGATTTGGGTGTTGGACAGGACACTGCCAACACTATCTACACTGGCAGTCAGAGCGCATTGGGAGTTGCGAGGAACCCAGTTTTTCATGCTCACACAAAGCACATTGAGGTGCATTACCACTATGTTAGGGAGAGGCTCTCAGCACGAGAGATCAGCTTGGCTTATGTGCCAACACAGGACAACCTTGCAGATCTTTTCACAAAGGCATTGTCTCGTGAGAAGCTTGAAGCTTTCCACAAATCTTTGGGCTTGCTCCCCTTTGTGGACTGATCATGTCCTCAGGGCATGGCACTTCCCTTTACTCATGTGCCAGCTCTCGTTCACCGCATCACTCCAGGGGGGATTTGTTACCATATACATGTGGTAGTGATGTGTGTGAACACACCAGGACCGCCGAGGCATTTTTTCCCTCTTTAGGAGGTTTTTTTCCCCATGCATTGTATATAAGCCCATCACTCTAGGGCTATCTATCTTTCCATTGCACACTAAGTAATACACTCTATATTGTGCGCCTTGAGCTTCCTTCGTCTTCTCCAAGCTGTGTGCGTTTCTCTGCAACCCTAATTCCAACACTATGAGCGAGAGTTACTAGCGATACATGTACTTAAAAAGTGACGACACAATTTGTATGGTGCCACTTTTTAAGTGTGTATATTATTGCTAGCAACTCTCGCTCAAAGGTCAAGTAGTTAAACTAAGCACAATCTAACTTTCAACTCTCAGATGCAATTGTGCATCCCCTCTACATAAGTACAACCCCAATAACCTCATTACTTGCATTTGTCTTTAAGACAAACCGTTCATTCGGATCAACTATAGTCAATATAAGTGCGGCTACTATAGACACCTTAAGCTTTTTAAAACTTTTCTATTGGGCTTCCCCCAAGCTTTCTTCCAACTTATACTTTGATTTTTTGACATCAATTGCTCCATCAATGGGACTACGATCTTTGCGTTGTCGTTCACATATTGCCAATAAAATACCATAATATCAAGAAATTTCTAAAAGATACTAGGCCTTTGCACATTGATGTGTGTAGCTCCATGGATGAAATGAGAGGGGTAGAAGGGACACTACGGTCACCATGTAGGGTGATGACTCTACCACTAACTAGGTGTTAAGTATGGAGCCTAATTTACCCCTTGTCATTTTTTGTATTAAAAACACACTTGTAAGGCCCCCGTTATGAGGAGAAACCATCGTGCGTGAAGAAAAATCACTCGCTCTTCCTCGGAATATTTCTTTTTGTCGGAATAATATGGTCGGATGGCGGTCGGAAAGTTGTCGAAAAACGGCAAGTCGTTTGGCCGGTTGGCTGGTTGGTCGGAAGTCAATGGCCGGTGTGGTTGGTAGTCGAAAGTCAATGGCCGGTGGCCGGTTTCAAAGGTGGACTTGTCTTCTCAAGGGCGGCCACACATGGGCGGATTTAGGGGATCGATTTGGACTTATCTACACAAGGGCGGCTACACATGGCTGCCTCTCATGAGAGGAGGCAACCCTTTTGGCCTATAAAAGGAGGCCATTTCTATAGATATTTCATAGTGTGAAGTTGATGCAACAAGGTGGGTGTGAGGTGGTGAGAGTGAAGCAAGGCGGGAGCTCTATTAAGGGTATAATCCCTTTGTAACCTACTTCTCTTTTGAAGTACTAAAGCCATTAAGTGGCTGCTTTCCCATGTATGTAGCCCACATTGGGTGAACCAGGTATATTGTGTGTGCTCTCTCTCTCTCTCTCTCTACTCTATAATCTCTTGTGTGTGAAAATTTCTCTCTCTCTCTCTCTCTCTCTCTCTCTCTCTCTCTCTCTCTCTCTCCATTAAGTAAGCTACTCAATTATCTATTTAGCTACGTCATATTTCCTAACAACTGGTATCAAAGCAAGGTTTGCTTGTAGCTAACTTATCTTGAAGAAAGGATTTCTTGAATTGAGTGGGAGTAATGGCAGAGGAAGGTAAGCTCAAGATCGAGAAGTTCAATGGCAAAAACCACCAACATTGGAAGATGCAGATTGAAGACTATCTCTACCAGAAGGACCTTTATTTGCCACTAGGCAGTCTTGCAAAGAAGACTTCTCTTTCGGTCTATCATCCATAAACGGATGACCAAAGTAAAATAACTAATCTAACAATTCTTGATCTACTAAAAGCCTATGTCATGGAAGTGAATCAACGTTCTCAATGAGAGAAGTACCTACCTCTTATGGAGTATGCGTACAATGACATTGTACATACTTCTATGGGGAAAGCACCTTTAGAGGTTAAAGAGGGAAGATCCAAAAGTCCCTTACTATATAAAGTACATGGGAAGATCTTCACTGCTGATGAATATAGCCGAGACTCACAAGAATCTTTTCCAAAGATTAAAGAGGTTTTATCCATCTCAAAGCAACGGCAAAAAGGGCTATTGCTTATAAGCATAGAAGAGCCTGCGCCTTTAAGAAAAATGATTGGGTCTTGCTAAAGTTTCTCAAAGCTCATCTAAGGCATACTACATGCAAGAATCCTTGGGGCCACCAAGAGTATTATGCTAAACTAGCAAAAAGATACTATGGTACTTTTTGAATTCTTAAGGCAATCAATGAAATGGCTTATCAATTAAAGTTGCCCAACCATTGGCTCATGCTACACAATGTTTTCCATGAGAGCCTACGTATGCCTTACAAAGGAGCGCCACCAAAAGAATCAATAGTTGCAGACCCTCCAAAAATCAAAGATCAAGAAGAAGTACTTTAATCTGAGTCCATCCCATGACATGAAGACAAGGTATTAAGAAACGGTAAGATTATCTGATGATATCTTATTAAGTTAAAGAATTATCCTTTTAAAGATGATAACTGGATGCAAGGAACCTAGCTTAAGGATAATATGAACCTTGTAAATGCTTACAATGAACCTAGCTTAAGGATAATATGAACCTTGTAAATGCTTACAATGCTGCACTAGAGTAAGCATATGAAAATCCATTTTAAATGAAAAATGTTTTTGTCTTATAAGACTAGTTCTCTTTTTATTGTGCACAAATTTAAGTAGTATGCATACTAAGAATCATGTTTGTGATGACGACGTCTCTCAAAAACCATGTAGAATTTGTCACTCTACTTGAAAGGATGAAATGGACTAAAGAGCAGACATACTTGCGGCAGCTATGTCTCCCAAGCACCAAATGGATTAGTCATCCATCTTGGAATGATGTCGTAGGGTAAAAAGGGATCCTCTTCCCGCTAAGACAAATCGACTAATGACTATGGCTTTATCTTTTTTACCTCATGGTTGAGGACGAATATGATTTCAAGAGAGAGGTAATGTCATAAAATCTAATATCTAACTTTACCAAATGATTTTCTCATATTCAACTGGTCATTTAATGTGGGAGAATAAACGGAAACAAGATTTAGAATAGAGACATGTGCTTCTATACCTATCTCAACAGGGGACCAAAAGGAGAGATGGTTACATCTCAATAGGGGTCCAAAAGGAGATGGTCTATCAAAGGGCAATGTGTATTAAGTGCTTCTAGACTTACCTCAAAAGGGGACCAAGAGCAGGGGTCCAAAAGGAGGTAGTCTATCAAAGAGCAACGTGCATCTAATGGAGCTCAATATACCTTAGGGTTAGCTTCATTAAAGACCTCCAATGGTTAGTGTTAAAAGTCCTTTAACCTTAGGCAAGCTAAGGCTGAGCTTGAGGTGGGAACCCGATCTAACCTTGAGGTGCTTGATGACGAAGGTGCGTGCTTGATGACTAAGGTGCTTGAGGTGCTTGTCATGCTTGATGACTAAGGTACTTGAGGTACTTGTCATACTTAATGAAGAAGGTGTTTGAGAAGCTTCCCATGCATGGGGGGTAAGGTGCTTGAGTCAAAAAGAGACCCTACAAACTTAATGAGGAAAAGGTTCCTGAGAAGCTTCCCATGCATGGGGGGAAAGGTGCTTGAGTAAAAAAGAGACCCTAAAAACTTAATGAGGAAGGTGGTTGAGAAGCTTCCTATGCATGAAAGTCCCAAAGTTAGGGGAATCTTTGACTTAACCTTCCACTCACCCAAAGGGCACATGGGACACATGTCAAACTCTCCCTATGCTTAACCACATGGTGTGCTTGAATGCTATTGGTTGGACTAAAGAGGGGTCCAATGAGCTTCTAGTTCCATCCAACAAATATCTAGATATTTTTAAGCTCTCTCTCTCTAAGGGGTAAGGAGGACACTTGTCCAAAGACTACCCATGTACTTGAATGCATGCTGCATGTGATTGGCTAGGGGGAAGAGGGGTCCAATGAGCTTGAAACATGTGTAGAAGCTACAACTCGCCCCAAGCAAGCAAGGGGGGTTCTGGGGGGATATACACCACACACACACACTCATTTTGTGGAATTATTCTCACTTGGTGAAAGTAGAGGAACTCCACATCCTTCTCCAAGCTTGTGAAAAGTGAGAGCCTACACCAACACTCTTGGCTATGGAATGCAAATCCAACCAAGAGCCATGCTTCAATGCTTAAGCTTTCCATCTTCTCCATCTTCATTACTATGCTATTATGTATGCGACCAAGAAGAGTGATGATAAGTGAGGAACTATTTATTTTTCCTATA
The DNA here is from genome assembly GCF_014529385.1 of Adiantum capillus-veneris. NCBI lineage: Eukaryota > Viridiplantae > Streptophyta > Polypodiopsida > Polypodiales > Pteridaceae > Adiantum > Adiantum capillus-veneris. The sequence continues at coordinate 181,773,857 of NC_140931.1, forward strand.
GAATGTTTCTTCTTCCTCTTCCCTACCCTCGTCCCCCGCTTGCTCTCTCCACCTTCGAAGGTTTTTGAGGCCTTGGGACCGAGGCTTGGGGTAGTTAATGCTTTCGTATGTTATGTTTGTGATACATGAAGCGTTCCATCTTCATTGCATCACCTAGGTCACAAGGAACACAAAGATTGTATTGTACCAAGTCTCTCTTGATGGGAGAAACTATAATACAAATGCCTATTGGAGGGGGGACCGGCTCCGTATGAATCCGGTCCTCAACTATTGTCATGTTCTCTAAACTCTCTCTCTTGCAAAAGTATTGTTCATGCCAGGTTAACTAAGTACCATGTTTATGTTGCTACCATCAATTAAGTTTACCCGCTATGCTCACAAAGTAATCTCACAAAAATGCTTTACCTATTTTTCTAATTCCGCTATTCTCAAAGTTCATAGGCCATTTCCATTACAAAATGGTTCAGTTGCAGAACACCTAAATGACTTTAACACCAATATAAGTCAACTTAGATCGGTGAAAATCAATTTTGATGACGAAGTGCGAGCTCTCCTTATACTATCATCTCTATCGAATAGTTGGGACACCCTTGTGATGGTTGTAAGTAATTCTATCTCTGGCACAAATACTCTTAAGTTTGATGATATTGTGGGTGTTCTCCTAAGCAAGAAAATGTGAAGGAGAAGCACAGGAGAATCATCAAGTGTTGCACTATCACTGGAAACAAGAGGAAGGCCTAAGGAGAGGTTCAAAAACCAAAAGGGTCTTGATCACTCAAGATGGAGCAAGTCACGCACAAAGTTAGTTCTTGAATATTGAAATTGCGGCAAGAAGGGCCACGTCAAGAAGGATTGCTGGTCCAAGAAGAAGAAGGAGTCAGAGTCTCAAGACAACAAGCCAACATCGGAGGCCAATGTAGAAGGTAGTAGAGCAAGATTCTCTAATTCTCTTATTAGACAATGTGTCTAATTCCTGGATAGTAGATTCTAGGGCTTCATTCCATGCGACACCACACAAGCAACATTTCCAAGATTACAACAAAGGTAATTTTGGGTGTTTATACTTGGGAGATGATGAAGCTTGTGAAATTGTCACAAAAAACAATTGGACAATGAAGGTCACAACATGCATTCGGAAACAAACGGTGGAATATCTCAAAGGGATCTTTGGTGGTTGCCAAGGGAGAAAAGGTATGTACCCTTTAATTGTGTACTGTTAGCATGCAATCTTCAACTTGTGCAATAGCTACAAAAGTTGACAGTGCAATATGGCACTATTAGCTTGAGCATATGAGTGCCAAAGGAATGCAAATCCTTCAATTAAAGAAGCTTCTACCAAGTTTGAAAGAAGTGGACTTAAGAGTTTTGTGAAGATTGTGTTTATGGTAAACAATAGAGGGTAAAATTCCTAAAAACAGGAAATGAAAGAAAAAATAAAAAACTTGAATTGGTTCATGTTGATGTTTGGGTTCTTGCAAGTACACCATCCCTTGGTGGCTCATTGTACTATGTAACATTCATAGACGATGCAACTAGAAAAACATGGTTTTATGTCATGAAAAATAAATCCAATGTGTTTTCCATATTTCAAAGGTGGAAAGCCTTTGTGGAGAATGAAGTAGGTACCAAGGTTAAATGCCTCATATCCGACAATGGAGGTGAATATTGCAGCCAAGCTTTTGAAAGCTTTTGTGCTAGCAATGGCATATGGACGCAAAGGACAACCTCAACAAAATGGAATTTCCAAAAGGATGAACAGAACAATCATGGAGCAAGCACGAAGCATGCGGCTACATGCAAGCCTGTCGCTTGAGCTTTGGGCGGAAGCTGTACGTACGTCTGTGTACTTAATCAATCGGTCACCCTCAACGACATTGGATGGGGGAGTTCCAGAGGAGGCATGGATAGGTAAACCGGTGAATTATTCATTTCTCAAAGTGTTTGGGTGTGAGGCTTTCATGCACATAGATAGAAGCCTAAGGTCAAAGCTAGATGCGAAATGCTAAAAGTGTTTCTTCATTGGCTATGGAGAAGGTGACTTTGGGTATCACCTATGGAATCCTGAAGATGGTAAAATCTTTAGGATAGGGATGTAATTTTTAACGAACAAAATATATTCAAAGACTACTTAAAAAGAAAACAAACAAAAGAAACAAGTGATGAGTACATGGAGCTTGAGGACGGTGAAGACTCAAGGAGTGTAAATGGTGACAACATGCAACAACATCAACCAAATGAGGAGCCTCAATCTATTCCCCAAAGATCTACAAGAGCAAGTAGACCTCCAGAAAGATTTGTTCCTTCCTTCAACCATCTCTTGATCTCAGATTCTGGAGAGCCAGAATCATACAAAGAAGCTATGCATCACGAATCCAAAGAAGAATGGATAAAAGCATGCAAGTGGAGATGGACTCATTACATTGCAACCAAACATGGGAGTTGGTTGAATTGCGTAAAGGTAATCGGGCACTTCAGAAAAAATGGGTGTACAAGCTAAAGAAAGAAGAAGGTGAGAAGAAAAGGTACTAGTCTAGGATTGTGGTAAAAGGGTTTTCTCAAAAGAAAGGTATTGACTTCAATGAAATATTTTCTCTTGTTGTAAAAATGAACTCAATTACGCTTGTATTAAGCCTTGTAGCTACTCATGATTTAAATCTCAAGCAAATGGATGTAAATACGGCATTCCCTCAAGGTGACTTAGACGAAGAAATTTACATGCTTCAACCAAAGGAGTATGAGGTAAGGGGTAAGGAGAAAATTGATTGCAAATTAAAGAAGAGTTTGTATGGTTTAAAGCAAGCATCAAGACAATGGTACTTGAAGTTTGATCGATGAATGTTGTGAAGGTGACGCGGGAAGCGTGTGCGAGTGCAAGAGCAGGAGCAGAGAGAGAGGGAGACCTGCTTTGCGTGGAGCGCACATCAACGTTATCCTGTTGTTGCAGCTCCTTATTCTGTTGTATTAAAGAATAAGTGTATACATGGGTTTAGTTAGTAGTAAGTGGGATGTCCGGCCAGTTGGCATGAATCCCAACAAACTCCCACTTGAAGGCCAACGCAGCCCAAGTGACCTGGTATGTACAACCGTGAAGAAATATAGTGGCTTCAACCTATACCCATCAACTCACTGCAATGGGTAAACCGCTCCAAAGCTAAGCCTTTCGTCAATGAAAACAACTGGGTTGTCGTGAGTGTGTACCTTGACCAAATCAATGAGCTTTTTGGCCAAGAAATCTCTCACGAGATGATACCTGACTTCAATGTGTTTTGATTTGGAGTGAAACACGAGATTCCTTGCCAATGCAAGAACACTCTTACTATCACAATATATCAATGGAGTCTCATCAATGCCAAGATTTTTGACTAAGTGAGATAACCATACAACCTCTTTACTTGCATCCGACAATGCAACGTACCCTACTTCTGTACTGGAAGACGATGTACAATCTTGAAGACATGACCTCCAAGATACTGCTGCTCCAACAAATATGAAAACATAGCCAGATGTCGATCTCCTATTGTCGACACAACCCACATAGTCTACATCCGCATAACCCACGATGGATGCATCATTGTTCCCGAAGCGTAAACACCTGCCGACCATACCTTTGAGGAATGTGCTTCATTGCTTCCCAATGCTTGCTGCCAGGATTTGCCATATATCAGCTCACCACTCTTACTGCAAAAGGAATGTCTAATCTTGTGGCCTCCATAGCATACATGAGACTTCCCACTGTCGAAGAATATGGTACCTTAGCCATTTTTGCTCTCTCAGCATCAGATTTGGGTGCATCTTCCTTGCTGAGTTTCAAGAATTCCTGCATTGGGGTACTCAATGCTTTCCCCCCTGCATATTGAAACGCTGCAAAACATTCTCAATGTATGTTTCCTGGCATAACTAAAGAATACGACGTTTGTGATCTCTTTTTATTCGCATGCCAAGAAAGTGTGTAGCATCCCCCAAATCTTTCATTGCAAAATTGTTGCTAAGTTTTTTCTTCAATTTGGCAATCTCCGCAATGGATTTACCAACTATAATCATGTCATCAACATACAGAACTAGAATGATCATCGAGCCATCATCTAGCTTTTTTGTGTACAAGCAGTGACCCTCTTCACTCCTTTTATATCCTTGAGACCTCATACATGCATCAAGTTTATGATACCACTGCCTTGAACCCTGCTTTAAGCCATAAAGTGCCTTTTTGAGCTTACATACTAGCTTCTCACGAGATGCGTTCTCCTGACAAACCCTTCAGGTTGCAAACATCCTCATCAAGATCCCCGTGAAGAAATGCTCTCTTCACATCCATTTGGACAAGTTCGATGTCCTCAATTGCTACAAGATGTTGTCATCTTGACCATAGCCTCAAGCAAGAAAAGGTACAAGTCAAGGATTGTACAAGAAAACATCTTGTCTCGAACTTGCTACAAGCCTCAAGTGTTGTCATCTTGACCACAGCCGAGAAGATTTCATCAAAATCTACTCCCTTTTGCTGTTTGAATCCTTTGGCTACAAGTCTAGCCTTGTACTTTGGATTTGGATCACTTGAGGTAATGTAAACCCATTTGCAACGTAAATCTTTTGCATCATTTGGAAGTTCTACCAAGTCCCAAGTGTCATTAGCCAGAATCGAGTTATACTCAGATTCCATACCCTGCTCCCACTTCACCACATCATTCGTCATCATGGCTTCGTGATAGCAGCTTGGCTCATAGCAATCGATCAACATGATGTAATCAAGACCTGGCTCGAAACGCGTAGGTGGATGAGAGGGTCTAGTAGACCGTCTCACTTCTTGACCATTGCTATCCGCTCCCTCTGGAGCATTGTTAGTGGAAGGTACATCACTAGCCCGCTGAATTGATTTCACTGTCTCTGAGGCAACATCCTCAAAAGTGACTCTCCGAACCTTTATTTCCTTGATAGGTTGTTTATGCATCTTTGACTCATTGAAGATCACATCTGAACTATGGATGAGTTGACAAGATTTCGGTTGCTATAGATGATATCCCATCTCTCCATCTGCACCATATCCAATGAAAATACATTTGTGTGACTTTGGCTCTAACTTTTGTCAAAGTTGTTTAGGTACGTGAGCATAAGCTTCACAACCAAAAACACGTAGATGTCCATAGTGGGGCTTAAGTTTAGACCATAACTCTTTTGGAATCTCATAATTCAATGGCGTACTAGGCGAACGATTTACAATGTGCACTGCGGTCATGGCTTCTTCCCAAAAGCCTTGTGTGAGGTTTGCCATAGAAAGCATGGCTGTGAGTCTTCCTTGAATTGTACAATTCATGCGCTCAGCAACTCCATTCTGAGATGGTGTCTATGGTGCAGTAAACTGCCTTTTAATCCCCCTTTTAGCACAGAAATTGTCAAACTCCTTCGAGACATACTCTCCACCGTTGTCAGTCCGCAACCTCTTGAGTTTCTTGCTTAAATGATTCTCAACAAGTGCCAAAACTTTCTGGAACATAGGAAGAACTTGATCCTTATGTTTCAAAGGATATGCCCACATCTTTCGAGTAGAGTCATCTATGAATGTCACAAAATAGATGCCCCCCCCTAGAGATTTGGTTGACATAGGACCACAAACATCACTATGTACTAAATCTAGAGGTTGAACTCGCTTTTGACCCAATGGTAAATGAACGGACCTAGTCTGTTTTCCATAGATACAGTGCTCACAAATAGGAAAGTCAACATAAGACAAGACAGGTGAGTAGCCAAAACGAGTCAGAGTTCTCATTCCCTTTTGGCTAATATGACCTAGCCAACAATGCCACAACTCAGTAGATGGCAGCTCGGCTATAGATATGTAATCATGACCAACATCTGACACATTCATGGAATACAAGGTACCATGCTTCTGACCTCTGAGTACAACAAGATTACCTTTGCATACTATCCATGAACCATTGCCAAATATGGCGTTGTAGCCCAAATCATCAAGCTGGCCAACAGAAATGTGCCAAAAATGTGCGCTCCTTGCCGCACTGTCGAAGCAAAGGACTTGTCGATACACCGTGTGCGAGCCACAAATGGCTCCAAGCACACAACAAGCCTAGACTAGCAAGCTCAAGAGAGCAAAGGGTGTGTCACTCACCGCTCTACGCTCGCCTTCGTAGTGGATTCCTCGCCGCGATGAAGAAGAAGCTGCAGTCGTGCCGCGCTCAACCGCTTCGCCGCCGTCGTGCCTTCGTAATGCTCGATCGCACACACACTCTCCCTCTCTCTCTCTCACACATACACACACACACACACACACACGGAGGTGAAGAAGAAGAAGATGGAGATGGAGATGGAGCAAGAGCACTCTTCTATTGCACAAATGAGAGAATGAGTGAATTTTAGGTTTAGTTGGCTTTTATATGAGCTCACCCCATTCACACTTGGGCGCCCATGCTTAGCCAACTAATCCCTTGAATGTCCCAGTTAGAGTGCGCCTCTCATCGGCGATCACTCTTACCCTTTTCCTATTGGTCCGACAAGCCCGGTACCTGACTCTACCAAATACATAATACACGTCCGTCGTACGTGATGGGGTGTTCGTGAGCCGTGAGGGTTAACAACAAGCTCTTAGTCAACTTGGGCACATGTCTAACATTACATAAAGTAAAGTGCGTGCCATTCCTTAGATACAATTTGACATTTTTGACACCCTCAATGTCTAGTTCATAAGCATCAATAAGTCTCACTTTGCCACAAGAGTGAGAATAAGTAGAGAACCACTCTCTATGTGGTGTCACATGGAAACTCAAGCCATAATCTACTATCCTATTATGTGCGTATTGCGCATCTTCTATAACAAGAGCCTCAACAAGTAGATCTGCTGTGAAGACCAATACGTCAGAGGTAAGTGACATAACAACCGCTAGAAGAGTGTCTAGAATAGGATCATTTGAAGACTCTAGCACATTAATCTCCTCTAACTTTTCTCTGCCCTTGTTTGAATCATCAGACTTAGAAGTTTCATCGGATTGTTTATCCTTCTTGCTTTGCTGCCATTTCCTGCAATCCTTCTTCACATGCCCTTTTTTAATGGCAGTGATAGCACTTGACATTATGCATAGAACCCCGAGACTTACTGCGTGAGTCCCCACGTCCCTTGATTTTTGCAAGACTTTGAGTGCAACCCCTCTGTCTATCACTAGCAACATACGCATCACCATCCTTCTTGCCTTCGAGCGATTTCCTACGGATCTCCTCAGTAAACAGACTCCCAATGACGTCATTGTACACTAGACCAATACCAGGTGCTAAGTTTCTAATTGTAGTACAGAACGTATCCCAAGACGAGGGTAAACTTCATAGCAAGAAGATACATTTGATTTCCTCATCGAAGACCAAAGCCTGAGTGGTCAACTGAGTGAAAATGATATTGATCTCATTAATGTGAGTAGAAATAGTGCCCTCTTCCTTCATACAAAGTTCAAACAACTTCTTCATCAAGAAAACCTTTAGTGGCACTTTTGTTCTCGTAGCTGGAACACAACTTATCCCATACATCTCTAGTAGTCCTTTCTCCAACTATAGTAAAGTACACAGATTCAGCCAAATGCAAACAGAGGGTAGATTTGGCCTTCGCATCAAGTTTCTCCCACTAAACATCTGTATACTCGCCCTCTGGGCGCTCCATGATAGGATCTAGCTGGCCTTTTTGTATAAGAACATCTTGAATCTACTCTTTCCAGATAGCAAAATTTGTCCCATCAAATTTTTGGATATTGTAAATATCCTTTTCACCACTAGATGACATGGCTACAAGCTAAAGATAATATTGCGATAAACACTGGTAATTTTGAGAAAAATTCAGCAGAGTTTCCCTAGAAAACATGACAGAATCTCAATCCACAACTGTCACAAGAGATCAATAATGCATCAAAAGTAATGCTCTTAAAGCATAGGACAGGCCCATCAACCATTAACTGTGCATAAAAGGTCAAAACCTGACCCAAGACTGCCAACACAGTGTCAAATGCACCTAGCCCTCTCTATACATATCCTATGGCGAGGCCATGAAAAATGGGTACTCCAACAACTTGTATCACCGAAAGGATCTCAACATTCGAGAATCCCACAGCTCAAGAAAACCTCACGCTATTGACCCTCACAAAAGGTTATGCAGACAAGAAACTAAGTCTCAGAAAGGGCCTCCAAACTAAGTCTCAGAAACGGTCGAGACTGTCAAAAACATGCCAAATCGGCTCCACAAAAGGTATATATGGCAGATTCGGCAACTCAATGTACATCCACTTTCAACAATAGTGCAAGGTGCAGTATACGCACTCAAACAGGCGCCAAACAAAATGTGCAAGCATTAAAAAAATCCTTGCGGGGAGTAAAACCGCTCTCAAAAGAGCTCAAGCACTATCAAAAGTGCCAAAACAATGCATATGCGCATCAAGTACTCCTACTAAAATTTATGCTGATGCTAAACACTGCAACTTGTAAGAAACCCGGATGTCATGTATGTATGCAAGAACCTGTGAGGAGATGGATGCCTGAAAAACCCGAGACAATGTCGATGCCAAAAAGTGCTCCTAATCAGCCCATAAACACCATCTCAATAACACATATAGCCATAAAACGACTATATACCATTGCAAAATAGTCTCTGAACAACCTCACCTGTGTCCTATACCTGTACCTATAGCTGTAGAAAAAGTTGAGTTTAAATATACAATTTCTGAAGCATAGCTCGGATGAAGCTTTTGACTGCACGAACAGCTTTGAAAGGGGGGTAAAATTGTAGGACACATGCTGGAAATGCTCTCGGAACGTTGAATTTGCCGATGCCAAAATTGGGAACCTGTTTGCACTTTTGAAAGTGCACGCACGTCGACGCAAAAACAGCGAGCACAAACCTTGCTCTGATACCAGCTAAAGGTGCCACGGGAAGCGTGTGCGAGTGCAAGTGCGAGAGAGAAGAGAGAGAGAGACCTGCTTTGGGTGGAGCGCACAACAACGTTATCCTGTTGCAGCTCCTTCTGTTGTATTAAAGAATAAGCGTATACATGGGTTAAGTTAGTAGATGGGTTAGTAGTAAGTGGGATGTCAGGCAAGTTGGCTTGAATCCCAACATGCTGGACCATGGATTAAGAAGGTGCAACTCAGATCATTGTGTCTACACGAAGAATTTGGGAGAAGGAAAGTTCATCATCTAATGTTGTATGTTGATGACATGGTCATTGCAAGTGCTAATATGCAGGACATCAAAGACCTAAAAGAGGAGTTGTCTAAATCTTTTTCAATGAAAGATTTAGGTGTTGCAAAGAGGATACTTGGTATGAAGATATCAAGGGACAGGACGAAGAACACAATAAAGCTATCTCAGGAGGATTACATCAAGAAGGTAATAGAAAGGTTTGCAATGCAAAATGCAAAAACGGTTTTTACACCTTTGGCTGGTCACTTTAAACTAACCAAGGATATGTGTCCAAAGACATAAGAGGAGATAACCTATATGTCTAAAGTTTCATATGATGCAGTGGTAGGTTCTCTTATGTATGCTATGGTCTGGACAAGGCCAGACGTTTCACATGTGTGAGTTGTAAGTAGGTGCATGGACAACCCAGGTAAAGAGCATTGGAAAGCTCTGAAGTGGATACTTAGGTATCTGAAAGGGACAATAACAAATGCTTTGTATTTTGGAGGAACTGATATTTTTCTTCAAGGGTATGCTGATGCAGATATGGCAGGTGACAAAGATACTCAAAGGAGCACTACTAGCTATGTATTTACGATTGGAGGCACAACAGTAAGCTGGGCTTCAAAGTTGCAAAAAGTGGTCTCACTTTCTACCCACAAGTGGGTCCATAACTAGTAAACGGGGATCACAAGATCGTACAACATTGTAGAGGAATCAACAACATCTTGAATAATCATCATGGTTAACTTGAAAAATCCACAAGCACCCTTACTGAGCCATGACCTTTATTCGTGATTGGTAGACACAAAAGGAATCTCATAGAGATACTGCACATAGAGTGCAAAATTCTTCATAAGCAACAACTTGATGAACTTGCATGACGTTCCAAATCAACTTTTGCTAAACACAAGGGCCCATAACACCTAGTGTGCACGCATTTAGCAAAAAACAGATCCGAACCTGTATATCCATAAACGTCCTTGCCAATACTTTTGGCGAATGTGATGCTCCTAACACACATTGAAGAGCAGTGTAAATAGGTGCAAAAAGAAACTAAATACTTTCTATTGCAATCATTTGTAAGCCTTGCTGAAATGTTTCAACCATAAGAGCAGGTGAAACAAAAGTCACTTGTAGGTGCAAACAATGAAACTTTTTCATTAACAACTCATAGCTTTGCTATATAAATAAACAACCATGTGTAATGTTGCTTATGAGCACTTGTACCTTAACAATTCATTCTAAGTATCTGACAATTTTTGGCCACTGAAATTGCTCCTGATACATCGTGCTGAAAATGGTCTAGAAAACAAATATGACCAGCACCTAGGGACATCGTCGCAACACATAATTGAAGTAGCGGCACCAGTGTCTGTCCCAGAGACTCATAATCTCCACATGTGGAGTATGTCTCAAGTAAGGATGTCTAAAAAAACGTCATTCAAGTACGAGATATACTTGGGTGTGGAGGTAACTGTAAAACACGCATGCGACGTGCATGAGAGAGACCCTCATTATCCATGCTCCACAATGGCTAAACCGAACTCCTTGAGTTCCTAGACCATGTTGCATCCCATGGAAACACATGTGCCAAATCAAACCCTACAAGTGGGTCCATAACTACATAATGCACAAACTTATTCCAGACACTACAGCCCAAATAGCATGGCTCTTACATGACCTTGTCATCTTTTTGAAGAGAAAAAATGGATGAAAGCATTCAAGCTTATGCATCCAACTTGAAAAAGTCAAGCAAAGAATATGCAAAGATGGAAATAAAGCAAATCATATGCATACCTAGAGGGTGAACATAGTGTCACTTACTTGTAGTCAAAGACACCTGCCTAAAATTTCCCGCCTCCAAAGGCTAGGAACACTAATTGAAAATTAGTGAAATGCAAGTAATATTGCACATGTAACCTTGGAGGTTGCCTTTGCAATCCAAACCCCATGGTTAAAATCAACATTGTCAAACCCCTTGGTTAAACTGTGCAGGGAAGACTACTCAACTAGTAGCCAGCCCTTGGCCTATGTCTGTGACCCCCCTTGGATTTGCCCGTGGCATTACATACATTTGAAAGTTGAAATTTTTCCACTACCCCTTGGCAGTCTGTGGACTTCTTTCCTGGAAAATGCAAGTGTGAAGGTGCCAAGAATTGTCCATCAATCCTTACTAAGTGATTTAGTAATCACGAGTTGGGTCCCCGTTGGGTCTTACCCCAAAACTGTTCTCATATAGGCACTCTTAGTGCTAATAGGAGCTCCACTGAAGTTGGAGTCATATAGACAATGTGATCTTTTCCAGACCCAAAAATTCCATAATCTTGGGTTTTTGTGAACAGCTGTGCTGTCAAAATGTTGGCTTCATCCATACACCTTGGTAGAGATAAGCCCTTTAGGAGTTTAAGACGTTCAAAAACTGAACTTGACTTTCACACTTAAAGTGTGTAGTGCTAAATAAGTCCCCAAAAATCACTAATGGCAAGACTCTTTCTTGACCATTATAATCGATGGGTACTCAACTGGATAGAATTGTTCGATCTTGAAATCAATCACTGATGGACTATAAACAGATGGCTCTTAGCGATGCCAAAATAGGTTGTAATAGATGGCTCTTAGCCCTTCCTGTTACCATATTGACATAAAAAGATTTTAGAAAAATCACACCTACTTTCACCTTTCCCGCATAGAAGTTGGGAAGAGAGAAAGAGAATGTTGGGCTAAGGAAACCCCTTATTCGAGTGTGTGGGATGCCCCTTGCATATGATCTTGTGCAGACCATGTCTATGTTTTAGCTTATCCTATAAGCGGACAACTGTGTACGTGTTCCTTGCCCTCGTAGAGAGAGGTACCATAAGTCAGATTGTGACTCACGTATCTTGTATGTGATCGTGACTATATAAGGGTATCTTTAAATACAACACTTTGACGGTGAAGAACATAAAAAATGTTGTAAGTGATCAGTTACTTACCTTGTCCTAGACGGAGTATTTAGTGTTAGAGCCAAAGCGTATATAATAATGAAGTGCCACACGTCCAATGGACTAGTACGCCGTGCATACATAGAAAAAAATAGAATAGTAAGCCCTTGGCTTCAATGACAGTCTCAACCATGTGAGCCCTTGGTGTATGTGCCTTGCATGATAACAATGGCATGGATACATCATAGTGCGCCGTTGCGTAAACCATGAGCTTATATCCACATAGTGCCAAATATTTGTGCGATTATCATTCATCCGAAGTCAATCGATAATACTATGGCACATAAGAGAATCTGTGATAGGCAAATCACTTTGCTTTATACATTTGCTTTGTATGGAGTCTGCCCAAGTACTTTGCTTTGCATAGCAGAGAGATCTTGCCCAAAATGAAACATAAAACATAAAAAAAAAAAATCGACTAACCTTGTCGTTCACTTGTGGGCACGTGTAGTGCACTCAACTTCGGCTCATAGTCATATATGCCAATAACAGGGCCGTGCTTTCCATCTTTGCTAGGTAGCACAAGGGTTTGTCCTTGCTTGACCACATCAATGGCATACAACTTGCATGCTGAGAAGCTGTGCCCTAGCAAAATTTCCTATTCAGAATACGATATAAAAAAATCCTTGTCGCAGCTCAAGCTTTGGAGGAGTCGTTGCTTGCAATAGGATCAAGTCTAACAATAGGCCATGCCAATTGCCTTGAGATGTGAGAGAGACAAATTGTGTGGAAGCCGTGCTTGATTTTGGTCTTCAAATCAATCATTGGTCCTTGAAGTCAATGTTTGGTAAACATAATACTCGGCATGGTCCCGTCATGATGGTTTTTTATGCCTTTGACAAGCCTTGCTTGTTTCGTGATACAACATGTGCTTGAGGAAAATAACAAACAAAATTGAATTCGATTGCTTACCGCCTAAATGACCTCAAACAACTTGCCTGCCGACACTCTTTGTCGAGGTTCATGCCTTGGCTATTGTTTGAGGCCTTGGATCATGGAGGACCAAGTCCCATGATGGCCTACATGGTTGGAGTAGATGGCCGTGTCAAAACTCCTTATCGTAAACCTTGAATCGCTTGCATGCGGGTGATGAAGTCCATATTTCCTCTTGCATGTGTCCATGTGCAACAGAAATTGCAAACTTTGAGAGCGGTCCGTGGTCCTTGGCTCGATAGTGAACTGTACACCCGGTTCAACTTGGCCGTCGCGTGTTAATCACCGCACAACGTTGGTGGGAGGGTGCTCTTGGGATGGCCTCGGGGCTACCCCTTGGGCGCCCAAACTTTGAGGCAAGAATGAAAAAAAAAACAAATTGTTCCTGCTACAGGCTCGTTGACGATGCGCGAGCTGCAGAAGGACAAAGCAACACCTACACAGCCTGTTTGGAACTGCTGCAGAAACGAACCTCCTGTGGATCTCCATCACTCTCCCAACGAGCCCATTTAAGCATCATTTTGTGCAGGTCAACTGCCTCCTTGTTCCTGACACAAGGTTCACTACACACGCCCGAGATCCAACCTCTTGCGAAGAGCTTTTCCACACGCGGTGTTCCTCTTCCCCGACCCCTGCTTAACCACCTTGCACACCACGGCTTGCACTCACATGCAAGACCATGCATGTTCTGCTGCTGAAAATGAGGGAGAAAGAGAAGACTTCAAAGCGAGAGAGAGAGAGAGAGAGAGAGAGAGAGAGAGAGAGAGAGAGAGAGAGAGAGAGAGAGAGAGAGAGAGAGAGAGAGAGAGAGAGAGGCCATGCCTCATACTAAATTCCAGAGAGAGAGAGACCTAAAGAGAGAGAGTCCTTTTCCCTCCTCCATAGCTCTCCCCTCCCCTGGCTCTGATACGAGTGAAAGACCATGGGGAGATAGACATGCCAATAACCACCCAACCATACCTATATATAAGCCCTTGGCCCTCTGGCTCTTAGCTATATATAGCCCCTATACCGCATGTGTATTCGTCTGCCCTTGGATCGGGCCGTGCCCCACTATAGTCCTACCCATGGCATGATAGCCAAGACTCCAAAGCTAATAGGCTAATCTGAATGGCACCTTCCTTTGTCGTCATAGGCCTCTAACAAATCCTCATACTTACAATCAAAATCTTCATATTTCCACTGAATGTCTAGTTCCTGTTGAAACTTTTTGGTCTTTGTGGCTTTCTCTTTTGGAATACATACAAGAAAAGAGTCACACACGTTGATCATCCTGGGATCCCTCAAAGAAGGAACATGTTGCCCTATTTCTCCTCTCATACACACAAACACACACCATCAATTCTTTCTCTTTGTGGCATAACACTATAGCATGTGGCTAGGGTTGAGTTTCACTTCAATGGGAGGCAACTCTCTATTGTCATGGAGTATAGGTGCATGGATAATTGTGATACCAACTATATTTTGAATTAGATTTTCAACTAGAATGGTAACAAGCATATGAAAGTAGTAAGTGTGGATAACTTGATCGACTCTTGATGTCTCTCTTTTCTTATGCATACGCATAATAGGTTCTCTAGGTTCTGTCTACTTGAGGGACATGCTAGCTAGTGCTGATGTGGCTTAGCCCTTTTGAGGAATTGGCTTTCACTTCATTTTGAACTAAAAGACCATGATAGTATATTGGTTAGGGCAGATTAAAACCAACCTATAGTTGCATGTGCCTATTTTGGCTGGCAGCCTCTCTCTCTCTCTCTCTCTCTCTCACACACACACACACTCACACACACACACACACACACACACAATCATCAATTATGCTTTTTATAGCATGCCTTTCATTATTTATATGAGAATTATGTTTAGAACATACTTTAGAAGTCATTTTTCTTGTAAAAGCAAAAAGTTCTTTCCAAAAAGGGAGTGTGCTTTTGATATTTTCTTGAAGAGGATGATTTCATGATCAATAATCTATCATTGGATGTGAAATTTGTGAAGGTTAAGTGCTCGCTTTCTAAGGCTAAATACTCGCGTGTTTTTTTTAGCTAATAATAACATGTGAACTAAGTTTGGTTTAAAAAGATAAATAGAGGCTATTAGAAAAATCCAAAAGCTCTAAAAAGGGGAGGCAATCGCATTTTTTCATAGAGAGGACTCTCTAGATCAGAAAAGCAAGTTGTCATGCACATAGAACAACCGTTCACAAAAACATCCATAACTTGAGCTCTGATTATCAGAACCATGCAACCCAGGACTCAAAAGAAAGCACTCTTAAAATCTTTATGCATCGATTGTTTTAGTTTTTTGTTTTAATAATGTCTACTATTTTGTGTAGTAGCATCTTTGCTTGCTAATTATTCTCACAAGTCTTGGTGAACAGGATGAAGAAGCTATGTACCATGCATGAACCGTGCAAGGATGTTTGTTAGTAAAATTCTTCTAAAGAGAAGCATGCACATACTTCTAAGAGTTTTGTGAGTTTTTCTACAAGAGGCAAATGAGATGTCAAAGAAGGAAGAAAATTGCTCTTCTTTAATAAGAACTCCGTGTTGTCTCGTGTTGTCTCTGATCAAAGAAGGCCAAGATTGTCAGCTTGATTAGAGAAGGCCATTATGTGAACACAATGAAAAAGTTCGCCTTAAGTGCAAGTTAATGCACGCACCATGATTATATTTAGCTTCATTGTTGTAAGCTTTTGTAAAACAAAAATCTTATGGGGGTCAACCATTTTGACCCTCAATATGGTGTCAAACCTCTCTCTCTCTCTACGTTTCTACTTATGAATATGTGATTATGTTATGAATGTCTTATTTTGATTATGTTCAAGTGATAGTGAGCAACCAATTACTCAAATTATCACACACACACACACATACACACAACACCATATAGGAAACATAACACACCCAAGTTTTTCTTCGTACTTTTGAGAGCAAGGCCAACACACATTCATTGCAGCAATACGTTTTTCAAATTTAAAACCCAAAAATAAAAAATTCTAGAGGTAAATTGAGTATCTTGAAGTTTCTAACATACCATTTCTCAAACTCCTATATGTTTTCCCACCTTCAAGAGTAAAATTTAGAAGTACATTTCAAGGCTCGTATGTGGAATCACAGTAAACTTAGGTTTTTTGGAAGCATTGCAACACTTAAACATTCCATGAGAACCACATTCTTTAATAGTAAAGGTTTCATTACAAGGATATTGAGATAGAAATCCTTTTTTTTTTTTTCAAAACTCACAATTGTGAGTAGATTATATTAGATTAGCAAAAATTACAAGGATATTGAAATAGAAATCCTAGAAGCATATCACATGAATGTTCTTGACAAGTTAAGGAGTCGATTATATGTGTGTTTTAGTCAATCTTTGACTCTCTTCATCACGCAAGCCTGGATGAAACGTTTGAACCATAATAGTAAGTGAAACAAAAGTCACTTCTTGATGCAAACAATGAAACTTTTTCATTAACAACTCATAGCTTTGCTATATGTATAAACAACCATTTGTAATGTTGTTTAGCAATATTTGTACCTTAACGAGTCATTTTGAGTATCTGACAATTTCTAGCCACTGAAATTGCTCTTGATACATCGTGCTCAAAATTGTCTAGAAAACAGATGTGACGAGCACCTAAGGACATCATCAAAGTACATAATTGAAGTAGGGACGCCAGTGTCTGTCCCAGAGACTCATATTCTCAACATGTAGAATATGTCTCAGGTAAGGATGGCTGAAAAAACGTCCTTCAAGTACGAGATGTACTTGGGTGTGGAGGTAACTATAAAACATGCATGCAACGAGCGTGAGAGAGAGCCTCATTATCCAAGCTCAACACTGGCTAAACCAAACTCCTTGAGTTCCTAGACCATGTTGCATTCCATGGGACAACATGTACCAAATCAAACCCTACAAGTGGGTCCATAACTCCGTAAGTTTTGGACTATAGCCCAAATAGCGTGGCTCTTACATGACCTTGTCATCTTTTTGAAGAGCACAAATCGATGAAAGCATTCAAGATTATGCATCCAACTTGAAAAAGTCAAGCAAAGAATATGCAAAGATGGAAATAAACCAAATCATATGCATACGTGGAGGGTGAACATAGTGTTCACTTACTTGTAGTCAAGGGCACCTGCCTAAAATTTCCCGTCTGTAAAGGCTTAGGAACACTAATTGAAAATTAGTGAAACGCAAGTAATATTGCACATGTAACCTTGGATGTTGCCTTTGCAATCCAAATCCCGTGGTTAAAATCAACATTGTCAAACCCCTTGGTTAAACTGTGTAGAAAGACTGCTCAACTAGCAGTCGGCCCTTGGCCTATGTCCGTGACGCCCCTTGGGTTTGCCTGTGGCATTGCATTCCTTTGAAAGTTGAAATTTTTCCACTACCCCTTGGCAGTTTACGGACTTCTTTCCTAGAAAATGCAAGTGTGAAGGTACCAAAAATTGTCCATCAATCCTTACTAAGTGATTTAGTAATCACGAGCTGGTTCTTACCCCAAAACTGTACTCATATAGGCACTCTTAGTGCTAATAGGAGCTCCAGGGAAGTTGGAGTCATATAAACAATGGGATCCTTTTGAGACCCAAAATTCCATAATCTTGGGTTTTTGTGAACATCCGTGCCGTCAAAATGTTGGCTTCATCCATACACCTTGGTAGAGATAAGCCCTTACGAGTTTAAGACGTTCAAAAAATGAACTTGACTTTCACACTTAAAGTGTGTAGTGCTAAAATAAGTCCCCAGAAATCACTAAGGGCAAGACTCTTTCTTGACCATTATAATCGATGGGTACTCAACTAGATAGAATTGTTGGATCTTGAAATCAATCACTGATGGACTATAAACAGATGGCTCTTAGTGATGCCAAAATAGGTTGTAATAGATGGCTCTTAGCCCTTCCTGTTACTGTATTGACATAAAAAGATTTTAGGAAAATCATGCCTAGTTTCACCTTTCCCACATAGAAGTTGGGAAGAGAGAGAGAGAGAGAGAATGCTGGGTTGAGGAAACCCCTTATTCGATTGTGTGGGATGCCCCTTGCATATGATCTTGTGCAGACCATGTCTATGTCTTAGCTTATCCTATAAGCGGACAATTGTGTACATGTTCCTTGCCCTCGTAGAGAGAGGCAAGTATGAAAAAAAAAATGTTTCTGCTAACAGTTCCGTCGACGATGCTCGAGCTGCAGAACAACAAAGCAGCGCCTACACAGTTCGTTTGGAACTGCTGCAAAAATGAACCTCCCGTGGATCGCCATCGCACTCCCAACGAGCCCATCTGAGCACCGTTTTTTGTAGGTCGACTGCCTCGTTGTTCCCGACACGAGGTTCACTGCACACGCCGAAGATCCAACCTCTTGCCAAGAACTTTTGCACATGCAATGTGCCTTGTCCGCGACCCCCTGCTTAGCCGCCTTGCACACCACATCTTGCACTCACATGCAAGACCACGCACGTTCTGCTACTGAAAATGAGGGCGAGACAAGACTCCGAAGCGAGAGAGAGTCCATGCCTCATACTGAATTCCAGAGAGAGAGATCTAAAGAGAGAGAGTCCTGCCCCCTCCTCCATAGCTCTCCCCTCCCCTTGCTCTGATACGAGTGAAGACCATGGGGAGATAGATATGCCAATAACCACCTAACCATACCTATATATAGGTCCTTAGGCCTCTGGCTCTTAGCTATATATAGCCCCTGTACCGCGTGTGTATCTGTCTGCCCTTGGCCCAGGCCGTGCCCTCCTATAGTCCTACCCATGGCATGACATCCAAGACTCCAAAGCTAATAGGCTAATCCGAATGGCACCTTCCTTTGTCGTCATAGGCCATAGGCCGCTAACAAAAACTCATACTTACAATCAACATCTTCATATTTCTAGTGAATGTCTAGTTCCCGTTGAAACTTTTTGGTCTTTGTGGCTTTCTCTTTTGGAATACATACAAGAAAAGAGTCACACACGTTGTTCATCCTGGGATCCCTCAAAGTAGGAGCAGGTTGCCCTATTGCTCCTCCCATACACACAAACACACACCATCAATTCTTTCTCTTTGTGGCATAACAATATAGCATGTGGCTAGGGTTGAGTTTCACCTCAATGGGGAGGCAACTCTCTATTGTCATGGAGTATAGGTGCATGGATAATTGTGATACCAACTATATTTTTCATTCGATTTTCAACTAGAATGGTAACAAGCGTATGAAAGTAGTAAGTATGGATAACTTGATCGACTCTTGATGTCTCTCTTTTCTTATGCATACGCATAATAGGTTCTCTAGGTTGTGTCTACTTGAGAGACATGCTAGCTTGTGCTGATGTGGCTTAGCCCTTTTGAGGCAATGGCTTTCACTTCATTCTAAACTAAGAGAACGCGATAGTATATTGGTTAGGGAAGATTGACAAACAACCTATAGTTGCACCTGCCTATTTTGGCTGGCGGCCCCTCACTCTCTCTCTCTCTCTCTCTCTCTCTCTCTCTCTCTCACACACACACACACACACACACACACACACACACACACACACACACACACACAATCACCAATTATGCTTTTTATGGCACGCCTTTCATTATTTATATGAAAATTATGTTTAGACAATACTTTAGAAGTCATTTTTCTTGTAAAAGCAAAAAGTTCTTTGCAAAAAGGAAGTGTGCTTTTTGATTTTTTTCTTGAAGAGGATGATTTCATGATCAAGAATCTATCATTGGATGTGAAATTTGTGAAGGTTAAGTGCTCGCTTTCTAAGGCTAGATACTTGCATGTTTTTTTAGCTAATAATAACATGTGAGCTAAGTTTGGTTAAAGATAAATGGAGGCTACTAAAAAATCCAAAAGCTCTAAAAAGGGGAGGCAATCACATTTTTTCATAGAGAGGACTCTCTAGATTAGAAAAGCAAGCTGTCATGCACATAGAACAACCGTTCACAAAAACTTCCATAACTTGAGCTCCGATTATCTAAACCATGCAACCCAGGACTCAAAAGAAAGCACTCTTAAAATCTATATGCAACTATTGTATTAGTTTTTTGTTTTAATAATGTCTACTATTTTGTGTAGTAGCATCTTTGCTTGCTAATTATTGTCACAAGCGTCGGAGAATAGGATGAAGAAGTTATGTGCCATGAACCGTGCAAGGATGTTTGTCGGGAAAACTCTTCTAAAGAGAAGCATACACATGCTTCTAAGAGTTTTGTGAGTTTTTGTGGTGCTTCTACAAGAGGAAAATGAGATGTCAAAGAAGGAAGAAAATGACGCTTCTTTAAAAAGAACTCCGTGTTGTCTCTGATCAAAGAAGGCCAAGATTGTTGGCTTGATTAGAGAGGGCCATTATGTGAACACAATGAAAAGGTCACCTTAAGTGCAAGTTAATGTACCATGATTATATTTAGCTTCATTGTAAGATTTTGTAAAACAAAAATCTTATGGGGGGGTCGGCCATTTTGACCCTCAATACGGTGTCAACCCCCCCCCCCCCCTTCTCTCTCTCTCTCTCTCTCTCTCTCTCTCTAGGTTTCCACTTATGAATATGTGAGTATGTTATGAATGTCTTATTTTGATTATGTTCAAGAAATAGTGGGAACTGATTACTCAAATTATCACACACCACACACACACACACACACACACAACACACCCAAATTTTTCTTCGTATTTTTGAGAGCAAGGGCAGCACACATTCATTGTAGCAATACTTCTTTCAAATTTAGAAACCGAAAATAAAAAATTCTAGAGGTAAATTGAGTATCTTGAAGTTTCTAAACACCATTTCTCAAACTCCTATATGTTTTCCCACCTCCAAGAGTAAAATTTAGAAGTACATTTCAAGGCTCGTATGTGGAATCACAGTAAACTTAGGTTTTTTAGAAGCACTGCAAAACTTAAACAGTCCATGAGAACCACATTCTTTAATGATAGGGTTTTATAGTAAAGGTTTCAATACAAGGATATTGACATAGAAATCCTTTTTCTTTTTTTGCAAAACTCACAATTGTGAGTAGATTATATTATATTAGCAAAAATTACAAGGATATTGATCTTATTGCATTGAATCATTTCAAGGCGAAAGAACTCTCATATCTTGGAACTTGCCCTCATTATGTCAAACTTCAAGATTTCAACAAATGTGCGTTTTGAATATGCATTATAATCATCATAAGTTTACTTTTATTGGTATTCATGTCTAGATATTTGTTTTATGCTACACTATTTATTGCATTCTATTTTCTTAT
Source organism: Adiantum capillus-veneris (assembly GCF_014529385.1). NCBI lineage: Eukaryota > Viridiplantae > Streptophyta > Polypodiopsida > Polypodiales > Pteridaceae > Adiantum > Adiantum capillus-veneris. The sequence goes on from NC_140931.1 coordinate 181,795,172, forward strand.
GATCATTTCCTTGTTTTGTTATATGTGGGAGAGTGGGCATTTGATTTTGCATGATACTGTTGGCATGTATATGCAGATTATTCATGCATATGCGTACTACATTATATGAGTTCTATTTTTTTCTTGATATCATCTTAAAATGCCTTTGTTCTTAGAACTAGCCTCAATGTTCACCTTAAATAGCTTCTTATCAACTTTATTCTTTGTAGAAGAAACTACACCAATAAGCAAGGGCAAGTGACGGGGAGTAGTGGTCATGCAAAGGTTGCCAGAAATGATAAAGGGCCGGATACAATCGGGGGAGGCCAGGGCGGGGGAAGTGGTAATTCGAAGTTTTTGTGGGTGGTTAGAATGGCATTTTGGGGATAAATAAAGAAGAGTTGAAAGGGCGCAAAGTCCAAATTGAGAAAGAACTGGCAGAGCTCATGAGTGCACTATCTCTTAACAAAAGGATGCTGGAAGAAACTGGTGCATTTGTTGGGTCTCAAGATGAATCCCATGGGAGACAGGGCCTATCAAGCTTTGAAAAGAATGCTCCCGCAAAGTGTGTAAGTGGAGGACGCACTCACCATTGCGGTCCCTCCTGCTCTAATTAAGAAACAGCTTACCAAGCTTGCTAAATCCACATTGGTCTTCGGTTTCATGGGTAGGGTGTGTGCTAGAGTGGAGCTTATCAGTGGGCTCCACAACTCCAATGTCTTAAGTCAAGGAGGGTGTGTCTCTAATGCTCAATACCTAGCAAAAGGTTTCTTTTTAGTACAAATTCTATGACAAGGCGGTAGTGGCCAAAGTCTTAGAGCTAAAAGCCCGTTGTTCCTAAATTGGTCACTAATATGAGTGATTCCTTGGATCCATCCTTTGAATCCCCTGATGCATTTCAAGACATGTGTCCAGTCTAGGTGGAATTTGTTAACCTCCCAATATGGCTAAGAAGCAATTTGAAAGATTTAGCGGTAGCCCTAGGTACCCCTGTTTTTGTACCATCTAATAGAGCCATGATCAATGTTTCCAATAAGGTCTGTATCTGGTGGGATCTAAGAAAACCCAGCCCAAGAATCTCGTCATGAACATAGGGGCTGGTCTTAAGGTCATTCCACTGAATTTTGGCACTTTCTTTGGGACATGTTTGAAGTGTAACAAATTTGGGCATTTTGCTAGGTCATGTTCAACAGGGGCTCACCTCTTTGTTCACCCGCTCTTCAAAATCTTGACCTCCAAAGTTTTGAGCAAGCTTTGGAAAGATGTGGATTGAGGAAGCCCAAGGTCCTGGGATCTTTTCACCAAGAATATGCAAAAGGCAATTAAATTGCAAGCCCTAGAAGGAAGAAGTATCAGGAGGGGCGTTTTAAGCAGCTCACTGACAAAGTGTAGCTTCTAACAAAAAGAAAGGGGTTTGAATCGAAGGCTGAGCACAAAAGATGGCTTGATGTCAAAGTAGAATTAAGTGGCCAAATCAACTAAAGGAGGTGAGGAAGGCCAAGATCTTATCCAAAAAAATATTTCTCCAGCCTAAGGAGGCTAATCATGCTCACTTGTTTAGGACCCTCAAAGTCAAAAGAAATCGAGGATTGGTCCATTCCCTCGGAGATATGGATGGAAATGATCTTCAACATTTGGATTAAATGGCCCAATAAATGTTCAACCACCTACAACAGATTACAGGTCAGCCTGAGGATCACTCTCTTGAGGTGGATTGTGCTAGATCTACTCTTCTTGGGACTATCAAAAGGATGATTTCCCTTTGTGAAGAAAATCTTCTCAAAAAGACATTCATTGAGGATGAATGCTCTCTTGCGTTGCAAGCATTAGGCAATGAGAAGTTTCCGGGTTGGGACAAATTGACAGTTGAGTTTTTCAAGGAATTTTGGGATGATCTTAAGTCTCCAATCACACTGATGGCTAACCAAGCCCTGCTTGATGGAGTCTTGGACATAAGCATTAAAAGGGGCCTCAGTAAGCCTATCCCAAAAAAAGGCTAATGCTCCCTTCTGAAGCATTGGTGACCAATAACGATGATGCCATTTACCTATAAAATTATTTCCAAATACATTGCCCTCATGCTCTCCCCCCTCCTAGACAAAGCCCTCACACCTCACCAACACGGATTTATTAAGGGAAGGTCAATTTATGATAACATTCTCGCAGCATTGGTCGGCATTGAATATGCTGCCAGTACGAACCAAGAATGTATCTTGTTGTAGTTGGATTTGGATAAGACATATAGCAGGATCACATGGTCTTTCATCGAAGATGTTAAGAAGGCACTAGGATTTGGCCGCGGATTTGTAGGTTGGTTTACACCCTCTATGTCGGCACCCAAATGGAGCTTGTTTTCAATGAAAGAATTGTAGGAGATTTTGAGGTCAAAAGATCAATTAAACAGGTCTGCCCACTTGCCCCTCTAATGTTTGCCATTGGGTCCCATCCTCTGGTAACATTACTTGAAGACAATGCTGCTAGAGGACAGATTCAAGGGCTAACTCTTCCTACCAACAACCAACTTCTGGCTAAGTTATTTGCAAATGACTCCCTACTCTTCCTCAAAGCATGCCCTCAAGTCATCAAAAAAGCTTTCGAAATTGTGCAAATGTATGCCTAGCTTCAAGGTCAAAGTGTAGTATTGAAAATTCCAGATTGATATCTCTATCTGAGAATGACTCATTTGATTCGTCTATGTGGACCAGGGAGATTGTGTTAAAAGGGAAGATTTTTCGACATCTAAGAGCCCCTCTTGGGATTGATGTGACCCAAAAGCAAAGATTCCTATGGGTTATAGAGAAGATAAGGAACAAGATGAAAAGGTGGGAGTATGTGCTTCTTCCCTTTCCAAGCAAAATTAAGGTTATTAATTCCTTCATGCTCCCATATATTGCCTTTACTGGTCCGTTACTCAACTTAGCCAAATGCAATTGGAAAGTGTTCTTGAAACCAGTTAAGAGATTTCTATGGAAGAACAGCACTAAAGGCTTGATGCCATGTCATTGGGATAAATCGGAGACAGTTGTGAGACATGTAGAGCAAGGTGGTCTTGGGATTCTAAACCCCAGCACTCACGCAGAGGCCGAGTGTGCCAAGTTTGCGGTCACGCTCGCAAAGCAAGACCAAGCTTGGGCTATTATGGCTAAGGATATGATGGAAATCTCTAATTTACGTTCAAAAGTTGGCCAATGGAAAGGGCTTGAAGTGCACGACAAGCTTCTTGCCCCTCGTTGGGACTTCCTAAAACTTGGAGGTCTGATTGGCAAACTCATTCAAAATTGCAATAGGGCAATGAAATCCTTAGAATGGGGACAGGTGGCGAGATATTTCCACAACTCCATAACTCATTGGTCCCCTTGGCTTTCTAAGGCTGGAAGCATCCTTCTGACCCCGTTTTGGAGGAAAGCTGCCAAGAAAATTAACAATAAAGGTATCAAACACCTAGGCCAGCTTTGGGATTACAATAGTGGTAGCTAGAAAGGAACGGGCCAACTGGTTCTCTATTATAACCTTAACGGCACTGAAAGATTACAGATTGGCAGAGCCCTTGAACGGCTTAACATGGGGTATATGTCGTGCTGTGAATCCAAGTTCGGGTCGAAAGTGTGGCAATGGCCGAAGAATAGGCATTGCTTTAAACCTCAAACTAAGGAAATATACTTAAAACTTATGTATTCAAAGGATTGGTTTTCTTTGCTTAACAAGTTGTGGAACAAGCAATGGCGAGAGTCAAGATGTGAGATAGTCGTGAAGAGTATATGGCACCCAAAATGGCCACATGGGATGAAGGTTTTTGTATGGAAAGTGCTATGGGGAGCCCTGTCAACTGGGGTGAAGGTTCTTACCAAGGTAATTGGCCCTGATAGATGCTCACAATGCAAAACAGCTAGCGAAGACCTCCTTCACCTATTTAAGAAATGCCTAGGGATATGTGGCTTGGCAGGGAAGATTTGCAAATGGGTGCAAAAGACCTTTCAAATAGGATTTTCAAGAACGGTCTCTTCTTGGGAGGGAAGGTATTCCAGAGTCAAGCAATGCTTATCTCAACACAAATCGTGAGATTTGGTTACTTCAAACATGCTTGGAAGGCAAGGAACTGTCGAATTTTTGAGAGCACCATGAAGACTGCTAAGTTCATGGAGCTAATTCAAGAAAGGCAAGAGGCAATCATTGCCATTGGAAAACAGAGTAACTCCGATGAGTGGAAGAAGGCCTTGGATGTCGTACTAAATGGCTTATAGGAATAGAGGTGTGGGCTTGTCCCGCATCTTTGGGTACCTTTTTTTGGGTAAAGGTATGGGCTCATCCCTTGTCATGGGGTGGCTCTCTGATCAGCTGATGTAACTAGGACCGAAGCTAGCATGGCTCGTCATGAGCATGGCAAAAGCTTGTACATTGTTTGGTTATGACAATATAATCTACTCACCATTGTGAGTTTTGGAAAAAAAAATTTAAAGTTGAATGTCTTGTAGTCTATGTTGTGCCAGTCTATTGGTCCACACGTGCAAAACTCTATTGGTTCTTGGTGTCGATTTGCAAATTTAGGTAGCACCAACTTTACAATGTAGATTAGATTATATAGGTATCATGCACCGTAGTTTTGGTTGTCCCTTTAAGAAGCACCACACTGAAATTGGTTTTAGTATTGTAAATTTACCAATTTAGGCAACACCAACTTTACAACCAAAATTTATTTGATTTACGAAACACGCCACCGGAGTGAAGCTCACCCCTTTAGGAGCACCACCTAGATTTGTAAGTTTAAGTATCATGTTTTTAGTAAAAATTTGTCAATTTAGGTCGCACGACATTAGTTCCAATTCTCTAGTTTATGTTGTACCTTTGCTTGGTGTGAATTTGGTCAATTAGGATGTAGTTGGTGTCTTTTTGTTAACCCAAGGTGTATCAAGGAAATGAAAATTTAAAAATGTATATTTGGATTTGATTTATTTGATAATGTATATTTGGATTCAATTTATTTAATGATAGATTTTTTATGATATGGTTATCATGTTGATGGATTTTTATTATTATGTGATGATGATTGCGACCAGTGATACGGGACACTAAAATATGAAATATGTGTGCAACTCAAGGCATAAAGTAGGATTATTGAAGTGTTTAAGATTTTTTGATGTGTTATATCTTAGTTTAAATCTTGTTTTTGAAAAGCTATGACTTGCAAGCTATTTATGTGAGATGTAGCAACTGAGGATAATTTCTTCTTGATGTAAGAGTATGTTCTGGTAATTGTAGTATGTATATTAGATGTAAGCGTTGTATGGTTGACATGTGATAGTGGATCTATAAGGCAAAGGGTTGGCTCAATATGAAACTAAGCTTGGGGTTTGCCTATAAAGAGGCATGAGGTTGGGAGGAGAGGATAATTTCATAGCCCTAGGCATGTATCACAACTATTCTTAGCAGAGGGAAAGGGCGTGGTCTTTTTTGGGCTTGCATGTTCATGCACAACTATGAAGAATAAGGAGGGGTTCTTGGAGGGTAGTGCAGGCATGAACCCTTAGTCACAGAGGGGGTATGTGTCGACCGTGACAAAACCACGTGCTCTCTCTCTCTCTCTCTCTCTCTCTCTTGTGATGAGCTTGAGCGGGCTCATGGACTCGTTCCTCTTTGTCTAGAGACTACAACTGAGCTTGTCAGCTCTCTCTCTCTCTCTCTCTCTCTCTCTCTCTCTCTCTCTCTCTCCCCCCCCCCCAACCCCCCCTTGAGTAGCCTGCATTGACGCCATGGCTTGTTTGTTTTGAGCTTTGGTTCACATGAGGGCTCCCGAATTGGGATAAAATTCACTGAGTCAACCAAAAAAAAAAAGTTAGGGTGCATGCCCACCCTCAGCACACCCCCATATACAATCTTGTGCAGAGAATTTTGGAGTTGCTTTGTGAGAAGGTGGAACTCAAGCTAGAGATAGCCGATACTGACACTCCACCCTACAGGAAAATGTAGAGTCCACCAAAGACAAGTTTCCATATTGGGATGCTATTTTTACAAGTTATTGCCAAGAAGCAAGCAAGACCTTCTTGTCAAGCTTATTGAAGGACCTTTTTGGGGCTATATCAAAATTAGCACTGTAAAGTACTATTGCTTTTCAAGGTTATCTGGAAAGGTTTTTGGTAGAAAATGATTTTCTTGGCGTTTGTCAGTGGTGTCGAAAAATTACCTTGCATTTTTTTATTTTTATTTAGCACGGTTAATCGACATCTCTTGGGCGGTTGCTCATTAGCAATTTAGCACGGTTAATTGACATCTCTTGGGCGGTTGCTCATTAGCAATTTGCCTAACACAATTTGGAAAGGATTTTGCGAGGCGGCTTTTGTCCAAGGTAGTTTTCGACTAAGCTATTTATTATTTTATTTAGCCAAGCATGCACGCACTACTCCATGGATCCCATGTTTAGCTCACTGGACATGGATCTTCCTGAAAATCAACTATTTAATTTTGAGTTGTCTCCACGAATATCCACTCTTCCTCCCCAAAGTGTGTTGGATATTCTTGAGGATAATAGTAATTTATTTGAAGGAAAGGAATATATTATACAACGTAAGTTTTAGAATTTTGAAGATCATTTTTGTAAGTTGGCAATATGTATCCAATTACTAGCTACTCATGTGGAGACACTTATTGAGTTATCAAACTAGTTTACCCCAAAAAAGGCACCGTATACTCTATTGCTTGTTACGCAAGGGGAAAGAGTCTTTGCCAATGTGGCCAAGAAGAGATTGTCAACCACAAATTTTCAAAGAGCAAAGGTGCAAAAGTTATGTTTTGGACTATTTCGGACAACAAAGACAAAAATGGTTTTTGTTTGGAATTATGAATGCAAGTTAAGATAGTTGTAAAATGTTTCTATTGTTACCAATCTTTTCCAGATGAGCTACTATTGAGACCTCCGTCTCTTAAAAGTCAACGCTCTAGATTAAACATCATACATGTGTGAACACATATGGCATCAAAACATGGCAAGAATATTCGCAAAAATTGGATAGAGTTTCCCCTAAAAGTTTAGCAAAATCTCAACCAAATAGTGGTGTAAACAATGCTCATAAAGAAGAGATCATTGTACCAAAATAGATCTATGCGGGGAAATATTGCTCTCAAAAGAGCACAAGTAGTGAAACTGTATAAATCACATAATCATATGCATCACAAATCATGCCATAGTAAATGCTACATGGTCCTATAATGGTGAACACAAACAAACATCAAAAGTGCAAATTGCAAGCCAATCTGTGGTTACACAAAACTCAAAGACTCACTATTGCAACAAACCAAGGGAAATCATACATAAAACTCATATATGTGTGCAAACTCCACCTATAGGTTGATTAAAATTCTACCCCTCAGTGAGATCCCAAATCCATCAGAAATTTTCACCTATAATATCGTCGTAGAAGTCATCTATCCTCTAGCACTCACTACCTCCGAGCTAGAGTGATTGGCCAATTTGTGGGTGCTAATGTCGAAGAGTCTTCTCACAGGTCTGATCCTTTGTCTTTGACCAAGATGTGTACTTGGGAAAGGCTTATGTATAATCCTTTATCTGTGACCAAGATGCATACCTAAGAAAAACACAAATTGTGTCAATGTCGTAAGAGATTGTAGTAGAATCAATTAATGCAACTCAATGATCCACACCAGAACAAACATCAATCCACACTCCTCAAGTGCACTAAGATGCCTTCGAGTGCTCCTATATGAGCATTTGTGTGTGTGTGTGTGCACGCGCACGCGTGTCTCCAGCTCATGGTTGAGAACAATCGGGATGTTGAAACTCTATCTACGTGTCAAAGTCGAGGTGAGTTTATAGTTTATGTTGAAATTTTGTGCCGATGTTGTATCTTTGTCACTAAATGGAAGTGTCATTGATGCCAAAAAAAAACCATGTCTCACTCCAGTGACAAGCATTTCAAACACAACATCAAAATAGTCTCTGTGTTTTGAAATTTTGGCCCACCTACACTTTGAATTAACTAATAGCTTCTTCTACAAAGTTATGAATTTTGAAGTCATCTCCATGTAGATAAAAAAAGTTTTCAAATTAAAGCTTCCTAGCTCAATTTTTGACCAAAATACTGAACTACTATTAAATTAGAGCTTCCTTGCTCAAGTTATGACCAAAATACTGAACTACTATCAAATTGTCATAGCTAAGCAACCCCAAAAAATAATTTTTGCAATTTCTCTGATGCAAACCATAGACCTTGAACCTTAGGTTGATCCACTATTGTGTATGTGGTGTAGATGTTGCCACGCTCCTCAAGCTCTCCCTTGGGTTGAAGCTCCACCATTGATAAGCTCAAGCTCGGAGCTACCTCTGTTGTTGTCAGCTAGGTTGCATGATACGTTTAAAATGCAAATAATTGCCATATTATACGTTCAACAATATTATTCAAATGTATTATATGGTGACATATCACTATTTTTTGAAATCTTGTATATGTTTCTATATGATCAATAATTATATCAATCGAATAATCAATATATCAATCAGCATATATGAGTATAACAGCTCTAAAATTAGCATCTCTCACCTTTTGGTAAGCTGCAAGGTTTATCCAAGCAGTGAAAGGTATATAGATTTAATAAAAAATAATTAAATTAAATTTTAGAAAAGAAACCCTAAATTAGCTACTTAAAAGTGGCTTGAATATAGGATACACTAGTTTTGGCCTTTGAAATAATACAATGCTGAAAATAGATGAGATTTAAAGAATTTTTAGCTCCATTGCGTCTCAATTGTTATTTTTAGTGTGGCATGGACAATCTTTGTCTGCTAGTAATTAAAGCATTAAGATCATGTGTCAGGTTTAAAAGTTAGCACATCATGTAGGCTTAGGGAGATAGGGATTAAAATAGTAAAATTTTGTTATTTTTGTGGATGAAAGTTAGTTAGCCCCTTAGGACAATTTTTGAATAACAATGTACTTGGTCTTTTGGTTGTTTGAGTACTTACTCTTACTTCTAAGATCTGTTTAGTGTGAGAAGTTCACTTAGTTTTTTTAAACCTTCATTCTTACATTCAAGTCGACAGGAACATCACAACAAACAAACCTCTTGCTTGTTATGACATGAAACTCTTATCTCTTGATAGGCTCTAATACAATAGAGTTTGCTTAGTTGTTTTTGAGACAACGCTCTTACATGGGGCGGTCACTTACTAAAAGCTCCCATTATCATGTGCATTAATAATACCTCAATAAACATACTACATTTACACTTCGGGCCTATTTTAAAACCCCTCGCCCCCTCTAATGTATACTTAAAAGTAAACATCTTGGATAACTAATAATCCTCTACGGTTAACCCACGTGATATGATAGCCAATGGCTCTTACCTCTTGGGGGGAAAATGTCATTAGATAATTTAAGCATAATTTTGTTGTGTTTGAGGCCCCCCATGTTAGAATTATGTTTGTGGGGTCCCTTGGTGTTTTGAACTTACACTCTTACTTTGTAGAGACATAAATAGTGCATTGTCGACTAGTGTACTTGGTTGTTCATGAGTTAGCTCTTTTTATCTCCAAGTAGCCTCATATCTCAATATCCACTCTTGAACATTGTTTATGTTGAACTCCAAGATTCCTAAAGTGCATTATACTTTTACAAGAGTTATGTGCACTTGGTTACTTACGGCACTTTTATGGATAGAAAAACTAACTATACAACCATGAACGTTTTAGGAAGTAATAGTAAAGTTCAAAGAATATGGTGCGAGGAAAGGAGTGGGGATATGTGCAAGAGCTTCACATGTTAAAATTGTATCCATGCTTCATTCAAACCACTATGCCCATGTCTTCAACAATGATGCAACTCGCCCCATCAAAGAGCACTTGTTTGGTGTTGGCACAAACATGTCATATTGTGGACATTGCCTATCAATATTTGGGTTCACTTTGCACCCTACATAAAGCAATGTAGATAGAAAGAATGTCTTCCTAAGAAACAAAATATTGGGTCAGATACAGATGGACCCTCTAACCAAGCATCAATGGATTTACGTGACGACATTGAAGAAGACAACATAAGTATGCCAAGGCAAAGAGGGCAATGTTTGAAGGTTCTTGGATCAAGTGTCGTAGGATCAACAAGTGAGCCAAAGTGTAGGGAGTAGGACCACCACACAAACTATGCAAGTAGCTTGCCAAAAGCAAGATTTGTACACGTTGCACCTAAATTCAATGAAGTCTTTCATGGCATGTGGAATTTCATTCAACGTCATTAGAAATCCACTTTTTAGGGATGCTTTGATGTCCATTGCAAAAAAGTGTTTGCTTTACCCAACTATAATAAAATGCGTACAAAATATGTTCAGAAAGTTAAGGATTCCACGAAGGAGATACTCAAGATAACAATGCTTGATTTTTCTCCAGTGTTTGGTTATACCATAACATTGGATGGGTGGACTAGCTACCATATAAACTATTGATCAACATAATGGTAATTTTCCTCAAGGGCTCAATGTTTGATACCTCTAAAAGAGAAGACAGTCAACCTTTTAGCAAAGGTGTATGAGCATGTCATCCACCACATTGGGGGGCCTCCACAATGTCACAAAAATTGTGACCAACAATGCCTCTAACTACCATATAAAATAATTGATCAACATAATGGTGATTTTCCCCAAGGTTTTTGAAGGTGATTGATACCTTTAAAAGAGAAGACAGTAGCAAAGGTGTATGAGCAAGCCATCCACCACATAGGGAGGCCCCACAATGTCACAACAATTGTGACCAACAATGCCTTTAACTACAAGGGTGCAGGCTTGGCCATTCAAGAGAAGTACCTTGGTCTCACGTGGGTTTCATGTGCAGCCCATACATTGAACTTGCTCTTAAAAGACACTGAAGTTGGTTTTGCTAGATACCAACCATGTGGTGAAATTTATCAAGGATCATTAGTTCACCTATACCCTATTTTGGGCCAAGTTACCTAGCAAGGCCCTCCAAATTGAGAGATCCCCCAAGCCGTCGATACCAAGGTGGAGATGGGGTCCTTGACAGGTCTCTAGGCCTATTAAAAGTCGGAGTCTCTAAACAAGAATGGTCCAAGGAATAGACCTTTGCCATTGGCAATGGCTTGGGACCATAGCCTTAGAAGAAGACCTAGTCCTGTTCCACCCCGGAAATGGGACATAATCCTAAAAATCCAAAACTTTTTCGGCCCTACAACTTTCGCAAATTGGGCTAAGGTATCCTCAACCAATGCTTTTTTCCCCGTAACATATGTAAGGGCATAGCCATTGGTGGACTCCTCTTCCAATTAAAGAAGTCTTCTAGACATTTTTAGTGTGCAAGAATGGATAGTTACCTGACTGATCATGCCCACCCGTCCTTGATTGACAACCTTAGTCAATCCCCACGTACCACCCCGCACTCACACATGATTCTCTGTTTCTAATTAACACTACATTCTATTAACATTTAAAATAATGGTTTTCTTTTTAGCTTTCCCATACAGTAATTCGTTAAAATAAATCTTTAAAACCAACATTAAAAACAATCTTTTAGCAAACAGACATCTTCAAACTTAAGACAAGGTACGGTCACTTATAGTATTTCTTGATAACCCTAATCCGTACTTCACTTGTCTCAAGACCACCTAAGGGTGAAAAACGGCACCCATTTCTTATTCATCATCCGGGTGGAAACCCAACACCCAAAGTTCGGGGCCCCCATATGCCAAACCAGTTGCCCATACAATCGGGCGGCTCCCCTAGGATAAGAAACAGGATCCTAACTTATGTAGAAACATCAATACATGACGGAGTAGAGACCCAGCGTTCATGGGGGTAACCCACTTATTCGTTGCTGAAAAGCCATCATTATTCATCAATACATATACCAAGGAATTGGAGGTGTCTTGAGACAAGTTGTCTTAAGGATGATCAATCATATCTTTCATAAATCAACCAGCCTTGACCCAAACAATTCTTTCCTACTTTATAAACAAGTGTACGTTAGTTTCTTGGAAGATGCCTTTTGTTTTTCGATCAATTTCATCTTTCATAATTCCTTACCCACTCTTTTACATTATTACTTAAAAAAGAACTTGAAGTATTCAACTTAAGTTATAATGAAGACTCACCGGAGATTGGTCGGGCATTTGCTATAGTGCTAAGGTCTGAATGCTTTCATATGTAGGCCTACTACTAGGCCCGGCCTCGTGGTCATATGACGCTAGCTCTAGCCCTCTTGGGAACATTGTCTAATTAACTAATTTTCCCCTTAAATTAACAGCTAAAATAAAAGAATTTTAGCTTAATTAAATAGATAACTAATTTTCTAGTCATGAGATAATTATGAAGGCTTGCTAATTATTTTTCTTAACTTTGAAAATTACAATGAAATTATCTAGGTTAGTTACCTAATTTCCCTCTTTCATTTACAGCTAAAATTAGATAATTTTAGCTTAATTAAATAGCTAAACTATTTTTTAATTCATGGGCTAATTATCATGGATTTTTAATGCTTTATATCTTTGATAATTACCATGTAATTATCTAGATTAGTTAGCTAATTTCCCTCTTTAATTTATAGCTAAAATTACATAATTTTAGCTTAATAAAATAGCTAAATTACTTTTTTATTCATCAACTAATTATTCTAACTTGATAATGATGTTTTCTTACTTTTTTAATTATCATTTAATTATCTAAGTTAATTAAATAATTTCTCTCTTTGATTAATTGCTAAATTCAAATAATTTTAGCTTAATTAAATAACTAAACTAATTTTCTTTTCATGCAATAATTATTTTAACTTTTAAATGATGTTTTTTAACTTTGATAATTACCATACTTATCTAAGTTAACTAACTAATTTTGCTCTTTAATTTACAGTTCCAATCAAACAATTTTAGCTTAATTAAATAGCTAGACTAATTTTCTATTCATAAATTAATTTCCCTATGTTCATTCATAATGTTTTCTAACTTTGATATTTATCTTGTGATTTATTAAGTTAGTTTGTTAAGTTTTTCATTAGTTTTACGATAAAAAATAGCTAATTTCTTTCTAATGTAAAAAAACTACTTTAAAATTTTTGATATGACTTCCTTGGCTTTTTAATACTGTTTATCAGCTTTGATAATTATCTTAGAGTTAACTAAGTTTAATTAGTATATTTTTCATTGATTAAGATCAAAATTAATCCATTTGACTCTTTATTAGGGATTAATAATTAAATAGATTATTAATCTTAGTTAAGATTAAGTAATGAGAAATTTAATAACATGTAAGAGTCATTAATAATAAAGAATGGTCTAATCTTTTCTAATTAATAGATTAATTAGAAAATTAGAGATAAATTGCTAATTAATTGAGATTAGCATTAATTACCTCGCTTAATCACTTAGAATTTTGCTCACCTAGTGATTTTTGTGAAGTATCTCTCTCGCACAAGAGATTTCTGGCCAAGACCCCGAGTCTGAGAGTGTTTGTGAAAAAGCATAGGGTCCTATTTGTAGCTTTTTCTGGCTCTTACAGGCTAAAACTGACAATTTCTTGCAGTCCAAGCAGCCCCCAACCTCCATCTAGCGCCACCTGCTCCTAAATTAGTGCTTGGCAGGTCAGTAATGGCCTTCCCCAGGCCCTGCATATTTTAAAATTAAAACTGTTAATTTTCAAGCTTGTTTTTTGCTTTTTTTTTTGTAAATATCTAGGGGTTATAATGAAAGTCTCAAGCTTAAATGATTACTAAAAACCATTCAATTATTTTTGCAATTTAAAGCGGAAGTAAAATTGCCAGAGAGGATAGCGGTGTCAGATTTTACCCGAATTTAGTTCTAAGAGTTCGTAGCTATAGGTTTGTCGTGCTTAAGATTCTAAAAATACCAATTTTAACTGCTTTTGAGATAGTGATTTACCAATTTTTACGTCCAATGCTCTCCATTAATGCTTAGGGTTGATTTCCCAGCTTCTAGAAAGGTGGAATCCTTACACAAATCTTTTGTGAAACCCACTTTCCGATGGTGTACTAGTTGTTAAGAAAACATTGATAGAGACTATCGCAAATCGAAGATGATATGTTACAAAAGGGAAAAGAGAGATTCAATGGCAATGGTTTCCACACGTGGCAAACAAGCAAAAAGGTTCTTAATGCAGAAGGGGCTACGAGAAATTATCAAGCCAATATTAGTGACCCATCCACTAGTGATGGTACACAAACATGTTTCATAAGTGCACAAAATCCAGCAAAAGATGAGCAATCCCTAGGAATAATAATCATCTTTCTACATAAAATTTACTCATCAAGATCTAGAAAGATCTTAGCTCTATGAGTATTGGTCTTATAAAAGGTCAATATATGCTTAAATTGTAGTGAGGTTCCAACACCTAAATTAGTAGAAAAGGAAGACATGTCTAAGGTCGAGAGTTGAAGTATGTGTTTGACAATTCTTCAACTATGGTCTCTAAGGTTCCCCCTTGGTTGACATCGTCTTTTGTTGGTACTTTGCTCTTAGTTTATCGGTTGAAACCATGACTTGCTAATCACAACCTTAACAAAGATTCATAAAGACCAACAATGCTCAATGGAATTGAATACCTGGTCTTGAGATCCAATACCAACCCGATTTAGTTGTCACAAATCTCCTTTTTTGAACTACCTCTTAGTCCAAACTTGATTTTACCAAGTCTTCAAAAATCAAATAGTCTACTAGTCGATCTATTAATTGCAAGTATGTACAATGAATGTTAGCAAAACTTTCAATCGTAATTTGAAGAGATAGCCAAAGGACTAATCTTCCACCTTCGACTTCTGAAAACACAATTTCTAGTAGCATACAGTATCCAAATGACTCTAAAATTTTCACTCTGGAGTAGGTGATCTACCCTTGGAAACCAAAAATTTCAAAAATTTATTCTCTTGTGAGCATGAAATTATAATTATCATGATTATTATCTACTGACCTAGAAATATACTTTTGGAACTTTTGAGGATGCACACTTTTGAGGATGCACACTAATTAAGCATAAGATCAAAGAGCTTTGAAACAATTTTTGAAAAATTTGGACAGGTTTTGCACATTGAGTAGTTTACAGACTCTGATACAAGACAACTATTAATCTCAGTCAAAACTATTCCAAGTCACTTGAAATTTGACACATGCACTCTGCTACGATCATAAATTGAAGTCCTTTTAAAAAAAGTCCAAAAATCTTATGTTTTGAAGCTATTATCTCTTGATCTAAAATAAAGATTTTTTCCAAACTTCTTGTCAGACATCCTTGTTTAACCCCTATAGTTCTTGCCAAAAAAATTGAAATTCATCTTCCCATGTGCAATTGACACATCACCTTCTCATAGATTCAAGAAACTGCAAGCATAAACTCACTTGGTACTTGGAGTTCTTCCATCCTTCTCCACAAATTGCTACATGGAATCATATTACAAGCTTTCTTAAATTCCACAAAGCAACAATACAATCGCTTTCCTTTCAACCAACTTTCCTCCATGAGATTAGAAGAGTGAAAATATTATCAATGGTGCTATGATGTCGATAAAAACCCACTTGTCCTTTTGCATGCTTGCTATTCTCTGTAACCTAATCACTCAATTTTATCTCCATTATGCACCAAAACAACTTCTTCAGAGACCCAATCATTATAGTCCGGTAGTTATTTACATTCTTTACATCTCCACCTTGATGCAAAGGCTTGACCCAATTAGTGCTACAATCACAAGGCATACCATGTTGAAGTGCAAGGTTGAACATATCACACATTCACTCATGTGTAAAATTTCTCATTAATATAATCATTTTTGGCTTGATACCTTTAAGATCTCCTGCTTTGCAAGTGGCCAACTTTTTGAGCCCGTCACACACATCCTCAATAGTGAAGAAAGAGGGCATACATGGGAATGAACCATAAAATGGTATCTTTTCAGCATTTGGTTGCTCATACAATTATCACAATGTGTGTATATATCCATAAGCCTCAAGTTACAAAAACTTTCCATCCGCTTGCCTCTCAAGTTTCTCCAAAATCTTCGACATACATGTGCCTTTTTTTTGGACTTGAAGAAATTGATGCTTGACTTCTTATGGTCTTCTCTACTTTTGAATCAATGGCTTCTATGTATCCAAATGACTTTGATAGTTGTCTTTGTCCATAGTTGCATCTAGCTTTATCAAGGACTTTGGAGCATTTTGACATTCTTTATCAAACCGCCTTTTGCATAATCTATCTTTGTTGATACCATGGACATATTTTATGGCAAAGCATTCTTCGACACAAAAATAAATAACTTTCTTGAAATCTTCCCTTTTAGTTTCCAATGGTGCGTCATATCGAAGCTTAGTCATCCATAATTTTTTCTCAACCACTTTGCCTTTAAAATAAGCAATGTCCTTCTCTAAATCAAAAGACAGCTGATCTCTATCCATGCAAGTATAAAAGGGAGAATCATGATGAGGAATGTAACAACTGGCTACATAAAGGGGTGCTCTTTTTGGTGTCATAATTTTCAACCATACATAATGTTTGTGCTTGTCATTTTTCACAATTGATACAAAATCTTCCAATTCTTTCTTAATCATACATGCTACCCTTCCTTGCCCTCTTCATTGCTTGATATTCTTTGACCACATCACTAAATTTACATTGTAATCCTCCAACCCGTTAATCCTTTGTATATCATGCTCTCAAATCTCAACAAGAAGTACAAGGTCAACTTTTCTTGTTAGTTCATCTATGTCAACCCCCACATCCCATGGGTGTAACTTAGCCTCATAGGTCACACATTCCTATTTGCTTAAGGGTCTTGCCTCCTCCTTGGGTACATTTTCTTCATGAGAGATCTCTTTGTTTTTCTTATTTCTCCCTTCATATGCCTTGCAATGCATATTTTTGTTTGGTTTCATCTGGCATGCTGCATACAATCGGTTGTTCTCCCAAGCGAGGAGCTTCTTGCTTACCCACTAGCTATGTGCTCCGTAAACCATAACTCCTAACATGCCAAAGTAAGTTTTGAAGAAATCTTCAATAACAATGGCAAGAGAAGGAGGTGTTTCTAATTTCTCTTTGGGAATTCCATGAATAACAATTTGCTTGGAACGTGGCTCTTGTTCTTTCAGCTCCTCTACATCCACATTTGCAACATTCTTTATTTGGGCCATAGCTTGCATTTAACCACATTGTTACCACATATATCATCCCATGATTTTTCTGTACATACATTTTTCATGTCACATACATCCCGACTCATGGTGTCAATCTTCTCCTTTTTCAATTCATGGTCATACTCCACTTTGCTCATGCGCTCCTTCAAAGAATTCGTTCCACAATAGAGTGTTTACATTCCTTGTGCTCCTTCAAAGAATTCAGTCCACAAAAGAGAGTTAACATTCCTTGCCTTCCTCTTCAAGTTGCCTCAAACGTGTTTTTTGCATCTCAAGTTGTGGGATGCATGTCTAACCTCACCACCCTATCTTATTGCAGTATTGGCAAGAACCACGATTAATTGTCAATCCATGGGACGAAGCTGACTCGACTAGTGCATAGAGGCTACAAGAGGTTATCAATCTCTCGCAAAACAACTAAGAACTCGCATCTAACTCAAGCTACACTCAAGTGACTGAAATCACCAAAAGCCAATCGCTCATCAGCAAACAAATCACATCCATTACAGCATCAAATGACATCCAAACGTAACAAAACTTCTAGGACATGTTTATAAGACCTAAGCACACATGCTTATGGTCTCAAACTTCACTTTAGGTCAAGTTCCAAAATTGCGATTATTAATAGCAATGGATTTTTGACCTAGTCGTTTTCGACCCAGAATGCATCTAAATGCTTAGCAATCATGCCCCAATACCCCGTCTATGCTTAGTTTTTGATTTGAAAGTATAAATTCCTAGTTATGATGAAATTAGGCCATGGGTCGTTGACGTCAAAAGCTACGAATTACTGTGAACTGCTTACGCCAATGTGTAAGACCTCTTACCTACGATTGCAATGCAACAAATGCGACTGCAACGTGACAACCGGGGAGGGAGTAGGAAGCGCGAGAAGGAGAGGAGTGAGCACCGTTAGCTCACGTTGTGTATTTCATTATCCAAAACTTATAAAAAACTTACAAAAATTGGCTTTTATACCTTAGCCAAGGTTTTTGGTGGTCAAAACTAATAATCTGGGAGTTCTACCAAAGCTAGGTAATGACAAGCTGATACAATCTGGAAGCTTGTAGCCCCAGCTCATTAATTACAGAGTTTATCTGAGAAAATAGGAGTTACAATATTCCCAATTTATTAAAATAATAAGTGTTTTGAGAACTCCAAAAAATGGTATCTGTGCTAGCTTCCTGTTAACATTCCCCCCTCCTCGCCTGTGTCGTCCCTTGACACAGCTTTACGGGCTAAAATAGTCTTTGGACTAGCGACTAGCGAGTCGATCTTTAAGGGCATTCAGTGCCTTTTGGTATCTGATGTATCTTTCTTTATCTGGCACTTGCACAAATTGCATGGTTACTCTGTTCTTCAGCTCCACCGCTGAGTAGCCTACAAACCTGGATGTGAGGTTGCTGATCACTGGCGCAAATATCTTCATTCGCCAAGTGAATAATCCCGTGTAGAAAGCTTCCTCGAATGCCAATATATTATGTGATGGTAAGAACATACACTGGGTGTAGAAGCCATAGAGGACTTCTTCGGAAGGCTGACCACTGAGATCATAGCATAACCCTTTATTTCTCTTGAGGAATGACATCCACGGGGCGCCTGCTTGCTCTGGCTCATGAAAAACTTCAATAGAGGTGAGCAGCATTCGGCATAGTTTATATAACATTGCACAAGAGAGATCCGGTAGACTTTTGAAGAAAGACATGGCGCCCGTTAGGGTTTTCACCATGTATTCCTCTGTGGCCTGTCCCTTTTCTGGAGCTGGCAATCTCGGGTAGTTCAGCCAGGTTGGCCGCTTCTTCAGTAGTGCCTCATGCTCTTGCCAAGTACTTACTCTTGGTACAGGACAAAAAGTGGGATCTCTTTGCAGGGCCACAGGTGCTCTTGTGAACAAAATCAAGTACCTCAGATTCTTGTTCAACCAGCTCAGCCTCCACTCGAGGTGGTCTTTATATGTGCCTTCTTCTTGCATGTCTTTGTAGAGCCTCTCTTTTACCTGTAGTAGTAATTCCACTTTAATGAGAGGGTATGGTAGGGATTGCTGATGCCATTGCGCATTGATCTGATTGGGAGTGAGTTGAGTGACGTTGACGGAGTGAAGAACTCTCAACTCCCAATCCATCACGGCCTTCCACTGCTCATCCACCTCTTGTGTGATTTTTTCTTTCAGTGCGTCTTCTTCAGCTTTTGAGAGTTGGACCATGGGCACTATGTCTGCATCTGTAAAATCATCTTCACCACTCAGCTCTGCTGTGGATTGTGTCTCCAGTTTAGCAAATGACACTGAGGGTATATCTATTTGCGGCGGCTCCGAAGTGCCTGCCTCTTCTTGGGTTTCCGACTTTCCGTCTCTCAAGAGCTGGTTAACTCTTTTGAGCTCAGTTATTTATTTTAGGAGCTCTTCCTCTCTCTGGACCCGTATCAATGGACCCGCATCAAAGCTAGGTCCCTCCACTGAGATTGCTCCAGCTTGAATCTCTGTTCTTTTTCTCTAATGCTTTGTACACTTCATCTGTTCCTTTGATCGAGGCTCCGGCTGGATTCTCTCGTGTTTATCATAAGAAGATTGCTAATCATTTATTCTTTGTTCGGAGTATTGTAAAGAAGCGTTGTCAACATCCAATTGCACCTGAATTTTTTGAGCTGACAGGGTGGTCATTAGAAGTTCATTTGTAACTTCTGTCAGTTGTTCGTCTTTCGCTTTGCAAGCATCTGATAACTTTGTGAGCAAATCTCCTAGCTCTTCCATCTCCTTCTGTTGTCTATCCCTGGCTAGCTAATGTTGTTCAGCTTCGGCTTTCATTTCCTGCACTTGCCTCCAAAGATCGGTGATGACGTTCATTTTTTCTTCTAACTCTCCTTGGAGAGCGTCAATCACCATCTCTAACTCCTTGGCCTTTGTGCTACGGTCAAGTGCTGCTGATCGGAGCCGTTCCGTCATACCCTGCATTTGCCTTGCATATTCATTTACTTGCAGGATTACTTCGTCATTAGACTGCCAGTCTTCCTGTCTTGCTAGCTGGGTTGATGCGCCTGCAACCTCTTTTGAGTCTCTCTGCTATGTTGTGGCTGCTGGTTCTTCTTGTCCTTGTGGCTGTGGCTGTTCTTTTTCTGCCTTGTCTTCCTGAGGCTTTGCGGATGCCTCGATCGCTTCATGCTGTGTGGAAGTAGATGGTTGTGTCCGGCCTTCTCTCATTGTGCTGCAGTAGAGGGTGTTGGCTCAGACTTTGTCGTGTCCTCTTGTGGCTCGGGTTCTTTCTCTGGTTGTTGCTCTTGTGTAGTGGTTTCCTGTTGTGCAAATTCTTCTACCTTTTGTTGTTCAGGCTCATCTTCTTTCTCTTTTTGTTGCTCTTGCTGGTCAGCCTCTTGTGCACATTCTGTCTCTTTGGTGGGCTCAGCTTCTATGGCTTTCTCTTTCTTAGGCTCAGCTACTTTAGTTGGTTCTGGAGATGGTGATGGGCTTGGCATAGGTTTGTCTTGATGTTCTGTAGGCGATGAAGTGGGTCGGGGAGACTCGTAACCTTGTTCGTGGTGTGCCTCTTCCCTTGCCGCTTCCTCAGCTTGTCTCTGGTCCTCCGCCTCTTTTGCTTTTCTTGCTTCTTCCTGGGCTTCTTTCAGCTTCAGGGCTTCTGCTTCTTGATACATTTTTTCTTAAGATTCTATGGGATCTTCAACCTCTTTTCTCGTGTGATGCTTTGTCCTTGGGCCTTTAAGTCCACTAGGCACCCATTTTTTGGGGTCCTTTCCATGTGCTTGGCGGCTGCGCTGGTAAGCATGTTTTTCTCTTTCAAAACGAGCTTGCTTTTGCGCTAGCTCTTCTTGGTGGGCGGCCACAGCTTTTCTCATCTCCTCTCTTATTGCTCTCTTCTCCTCATTATCTGAGCTCTCGCTACTGTTCCTTTCCGGCGATCTTTCAGCCCTCTCTTCATCCGATCTGTAGGATCTCTTGGCTGATCTTGTAGCTGTAGGAGATGGTTGTGCTGCCAGGATCCAAGTGAAGTCACGGAGCGGAGCGTGGGTCGACTCTCTCTCTCTCACACACACACACAGTGAGCTTACACAGTACAGTACGCAGAGAACTGTTAGAAGGGTTATCTCCCAATTCCTTAGTATTCACAAAGTATAAGTTAGTATATACAAAGAGTTAGAGGTAAGTGAGTTAGGCGGGCAGCCCGCCATATCCGCATAAGAGGCCACTTGGGCTTTAATCCCAACAACCTCCCACTTAAAGTCCAATGTGGCACTTTAAGTAACTGTAAATCTATGAATATAAATGTACAAAGATTTACATGGCTGCCATCTATCCAATGCCCAATAACTCACGACAATGCACAAAGCCCTCTCCTGGAAGTCCCTTTGTGAGTAGATCAGCAGGATTGTCCTTGGTGTGGATCTTCAGCAGTTGTATCTGCTTGTCTTCAAGTACTTCCCTAATGAAGTGATATTTCACATCAATATGCTTAGTCTTCGAATGGAACACTGGATTCTTTGCCAATTGTATAGCACTTTGACTATCACAATATAACTCTGGCATATCTGCATTGATTCCCAAGTCTGCAACCAATCTACCAAGCCAAATAGCTTCTTTGCATGCCTCATTTGCTGCAACATACTCAGCTTCTGTAGTAGACTGCGTAACACAATCTTGTAATCGAGATCGCCATGATATGGCACCTCCAGCCAATGTAAAGACATAGCCTGATGTAGATCTCCTCTTATCCAAGTCTCCTGTATAATCTGAGTCAGTGTATCCTCTAACACTCAAATCCTGACTACCATAGCATATGCGCATACTCTTTGTATGTTTTAAGTATCTCATGATACCTTTCATTGCCTCCCAATGTTTCTTGCCGGGATTTGACATATATCTGCTAACCACTCCCATTGCAAATGCAATATCCGGACGTGTAGCAATCATTGCATACATCAAACTACCCACTGCAGACGCATATGGAATCTTATCCATTTCAGCCTTTTCTTCCTCAGACACATGACAATCTTGTTTGCTAAGTTTCACATATGGTGGCAATGGAACACTCAATGTCTTTCCCTTCTCCATATTGAAACGTTGCAAAACCTTGTCAATATACTCTGTTTGAGATAACCAAATCAACTTCTTTGATCTGTCTCTCTCAATGCGCATACCAAGTATATGACTTGCCTCACCCATGTCTTTCATGTCAAACGATTTTGCCATCTTTGACTTCAAAGCTGAAATTTCTTCCAAGTGTTTGCCAGCAATCAACATGTCATCCACATACAAAATAAGGATCAGCCAACTGCCATCCTTAGCCTTCTTTGTATATAGACAGTGATCGAACTCACTACGTTTGTAGCCTTGAGAAAGCATAAACTGGTGGAACTTATGGTACCATGCCCTCGGTGATTGTTTTAAGCCATAAAGACTCTTTAACAACTGGCATACCAAATGTTCCATGCCTTTCTCAACAAACCCTTCTGGCTGCTGCATGTAAATTTCCACATCTAAATCACCATGCAAGAACGCTGTCTTGACATCCATTTGGTGCAACACCAAATCCAATATAGCAACCAATGCTAGAAAGCATCTCAATGTAGTCATCTTGACCACTGGAGAGAAGACTTCATCAAAGTCAATGCCTTGTTCTTGCTTAAAGCCCTTGGCAACAAGCCTTGCTTTGTACTTTGGCTGACTATCATGAGCGGTGATCTTATACCTGTAAACCCATTTACAAGGTAGAGCCTTTTTGCCCTGTGGTAATTTAACCAACTTCCATGTCTGGTTTTTATGCAGAGCTGTCATCTCTGACTGCATGGCCAACTGCCATTTTTTCGAGTCAACCACTTGTAATGCTTCCTTGTAACAAGATGGTTCTCCGCAATCTGTGAGCATGACATAATTTAGAGATGGCACATAACGATCAAGTGGTTTGGAGACACGCTCAGAACGTCTCACCACAACTGATTCTGCCTCTCTAGCCACTATAGGCTGTTCCTGAGCCTGACCATGCTGTCTTGATGTGCTAGCACTAGGTCCATCTTCCCTGAAGACAACTCTTCTGATCTCCTCTGTCTTCTCTGGCTTAGTGTGAAACTTGGCTTCATTGAAATGCACATCATTGCTACGAATAAGCTTTCTGGACTCAGGATCCCAAAGCCGGTAACCCATCTCGCCCGATTCTCCGTAGCCAAGAAATATACACTTCTTGCTCTTTGGTTCTAACTTATTTCTGAACTCCTTAGGAATATGGCTATAAGCTTCACAACCAAAGACTCTGAGATGCTTATACGAAGGTGCCTTGCCTGTCCATAGCATCTCGGCCGCTGCACTCTTATCCAGAACCCTACTAGGAGACCTGTTGATCAAATGGACTGCTGTAGCCACTGCTTCCGCCCAAAATCCATCAGGCAACTCAGCATTTGACAACATGCTTCTGACCTTCTCTTGTATGGTCCTATTCATACGTTCTGCAACCCCATTCTGTGAAGGATTATATGGTGCAGTAAGTTCCCGCTTAATCCCTTTTGCTTCACAAAAGTCTTGAAAAGCTTTGGAAACGTACTCTCCACCATTGTCAGTTCTCAAGCACTTCAGCTTCTGACCACTCTGATTCTCCACCAGCTGCAAGAATGTCTTAAAGACCTTGAGCACCTCATCCTTGTGCTTCAAGAAGTAAACCCATACTTTGCGAGAATAGTCATCTATGAATGTACAAAAGTACGTTGCTCCCCCTAGTGACAAACTAGGCATTGGTCCACATAGATCACTGTGTACAGGAGCTAACCGTTCGTCCCTACGATTCCTCTTTGATCTGTGCGGTTCCTGTGTTTGCTTACCATAAACACAATGCTCACAAAACTCGAAATCTTGAAATGAAAACCCAGGCAAATAACCATAATGAGAAAGTATTTCCATTCCTCTTTTTGACATATGTCCCAACCTACGATGCCACAGTGACACACTTGGCTGCTCAATCACATTAATTACATGGTTTTTAACCTTTGAAACATGTAAAGTGTACAGAGTTCCTGACTTGCTGCCATGTGCTACAGTCATCGAACCTTTGGAGATCTTCCAAGCGCTGTTCCCAAAAACTGTCACATAACCCGCATCATCCAACTTCCCTGTACTAATCAAGCTCTTTCGGATTGCTGGAACATGTCTGACATTCTTGAGCCATAAAGAAGAGCCATTCTGAAACTTCAACTGCACATCTCCCACTCCAAGTATGTCACAAACCTGCTCATTGCCAAGTCTGACATAATCTTTAGTAGCCACATATGATGTAAACCACTCTTTGTGCGGAGAAACATGTAAAGATGCCCCCGAGTCGATAATCCAATCACTCATAGCATGTCCATCCTCTGCAGTCAAGAAAACAGAATCAAGATTGCTTGTAAGGAAGATGTCACCAGCTGCTATACCAGAATCACTGTCTGAACCAGATCCTGTGACATTCACCTCTTCAATCTTCACTGAACTCTTCTTTTCATCTTGCTCAGAACTCTTTGTTTTTCCTTTTTCTTGTTTCCACTTCGTACAGTCTCGCTTCATGTGACCCTTCTTGCCACAATGGTAGCATTCTATGTCATCCTTTGACTTCGAATCACGAGACTTACTTCGGTTTTGTGCCTTCTTACCCTTCTTCTCTTTAAACTGTTGTCTCCCTCGAACGACCAAAGCACTATTGCCTTTGCCTTTGTCAATGTTCTTCCTGTTCACTTCCTCTGTGAGCAAGCTGCCTTCTACATTGGCACTTGTAAGACCTTCTGGCGCGACAGAATTACTTAACGCTGTACGAAAAGTATCCCAACTGTCTGGCAAAGTGATTAAGAGAAACATAGCCTTCGCTGAATCTGGAAAGACTATCTCCTGTGCTGTTAACTGGCTGAAAATTGTGTGAAATTCATTCAGATGATTTGACATGGCTGTCCCTTCCTTCATCTTCAAATCCACCAATTTCTTGAGCCAGTAAATCTGAGAAGCAGCACTTTGTTTCTCATACATACCACATAGCTTTTGCCATACGCCATACGCTGTAGTCTCTTCTGCTACGTTGAAGTAAACATTTTCTGCCAGTGTCAGCATGATTGTGGAACAAGCTAACTCGTCAAGCTCTTCCCACTCATCTTCAGCCATAAATTCTGGTCTCTCCCCTTTGAGCTTCAGTGGCTTCACTTGTTTTTTATGCACCAAAACCTGCCAAATCTGCTTCTTCCAGAATGGAAAGTTTGTGCCATCCAGCTTCTTTATGTTGTAAAGAGTCTCACTTTGAGAAGATGCCATATCTGCCAAACTGTTTACTCCTGAGAAAAATCCGGCAGAGTTTCCCCTGTAAACTGGCCTCTGTACACAGTAAACAAGCTGTAATCAACAAGCTGAACACCTCTCCTCAGGAACTGTCAGTATTTTTGAAAATTT
Source organism: Adiantum capillus-veneris (assembly GCF_014529385.1). Taxonomy (NCBI): domain Eukaryota; kingdom Viridiplantae; phylum Streptophyta; class Polypodiopsida; order Polypodiales; family Pteridaceae; genus Adiantum; species Adiantum capillus-veneris. The sequence goes on from NC_140931.1 coordinate 181,820,690, forward strand.
TTGACAGAGTCTCCCCTGGAACCTGGCAAGCACAAGAAGTAGCGATGCAGACTGCAATATATATATCTGATGATATATATGTGTACCTGGTCTATAGATGATGCTCTGAAGACGAATAAGTGATGTATGTCGATGTCGATATTGATGTCGACCACCTCCTGCTTGCCAATCTACACAAGACGGATTTCTTTGCGGCTGAAATCTATCTTCTGCTGTAGTGCTCAGAACGAAATTCTGAGGGCATAAACGGCTTCGAAAGGGGGGTAAAACCTCAGGTCGCCTCCTGGAAACGCTCCCGGAACGCCGAGTGTGAATTTTCGAACTCCGGATCCAGAATCTGCCGGAAAAGTGCGCGCGCGCGCGATTGCGTAAATCCGCACTGAACCAAGGCTCTGATACCAATTGAAGTCACGGAGCGGAGCGTGGGTCGACTCTCACACACACACACACACACAGTGAGCTTACACAGTACAGTACGCAGAGAACTGTTAGAAGGGTTATCTCCCAATTCCTTAGTATTCACAAAGTATAAGTTAGTATATACAAAGAGTTAGAGGTAAGTGAGTTAGGCGGGCGGCCGGCCATATCCGCATAAGAGGCCACTTGGGCTTTAATCCCAACACCAAGTGTTTTGGTCGGGGGCAGGTGGTAGATTGTCGGCCATGCTGATGGCATGGTAATAAATCCTTGTCAAGACTTCTGGTGCACCCAGGTAAGTAATCTTCCCTTCTTTCTTTGTGCCCTTCAGAGTGGTCAAGACGTATTGTGCGTGGTCCACCGATTGCTTGGTTGTTGAATTGAGAACTTGTGTGAAAGTGGTGGCAATCGTGTGATTTGGCGTGGTGTACCTTGGTGGCCTTTTTGCCAAGACGTGGAAATGCTGGTGGTATACCGGGGTGGCTCTTCCACTTGCTTGTGAAATAAATCTGCAAAGGTGGTGGCAACGATTTCTTTGGTGAATGTACCTACCGTTTTCCTGTCCCTTGGCCTCATGGTCATTCCTTCTATGGACAGTCTGAGTGCCTCTGTCACTATTTCTTTAGTTATTACCACTTTAATTTGGGTAAATTTGGGCAGTTCCATCTTCTTTAATAGTGGACAAAAGCTCGTAAGCTTTCTAGAAATCCACACCGCACGGCTCCTGTTCATAAAAGTCTATGAGTCCCAGCATGCGGTTGGCTTCTTTGGTCTCAGGCTTCGCGGAGACATCGTATACTTCTTACGGTAGGAGTTGCAACTCTACCCGATGTCCCTCCTCACTCTTGAATTTGCCGGTGAACATTGTGGTATGATGCTCTTCTAGCTGTTTTTTGGAGAGATAAGTTGTCTTGGCGGCTTTGACTGAATCTGGATCCAATTGATATGCGGGTAGTTCCTGTAACTTTTCCTTCTGGTTGAGCTTTTTCTTGGCCCTCTTTGCTGCTTGCATGGCTCCTGTTCAGTGAATAGAGTGCAAAGTTAGTAGATTTGTCAAAATTTTCTCTAAAATATCCTTTAGGCTGAAATGCTGACAATTTTGGTCCAATTCGCTTCAAATCAATTTTTGAACAAGCATAGATGCATAAAAACATGCAAGGAACAAAATTATAAAGTCAAAACAAATTTTTGCAACCAAAGTAAATAATCGCGATTATTTACAGCTGAGTATATTTTTCAACATTTTGCAAACTTGGCATCACAGGCTTGAAGTATATACCAAATACATGCTCTGAGTGAAATATGGGCTCATTTGGATGCATAGGGTGAAAATGGTACCACGTTTTGGCTTTAGGTCTCTGAAACAGTAGATATAGTGGAAATTTGAGATTTGAGCTCCAAATTGGTTCAAACTTGGCTAGTGGGCTTAACACATCATGTACTTTGGATGAATGATGGCAAAATATCAAAACTCTCCCAATTTGGCTAGAAAGTAAATGATTGCGATTATTAACTTTTCTACCAAAATCAACATTTTTTGGTACAATTTGGTTTTAGGCATTGTATAGACCCTGTGTATGAGATATGAGGTGATTTGGATCAAGAAATGTTGTCCATAACCCAAAAATTGGCTTGCAAAGACTTCTTTGCATTTTCTGGCAATTTTTCAAGTTATAGGTGCTCATTTTGGCTCATACTTGATTTTTGGCATGTACACATGATAGGTGAAGTGATGTGACAATTTCCAAGCAAAAATAGTGCAAAAGTAAATAATCGCGATTATTTACAACAGTGACAAATTTTTTGCAAAGCTTATAAATTTTGACCTAGACACATTCTATACACCTAAAACAAGTCCTAAATTGAATTTGGTCAAGTTTGGTCATGCCGGCATCACTTTGTGCTTTGTCGACTCTGAAATCACCATTTTTTGTGACTACACTGCCTGTTGGGTTGGTCAGTCAACTTTGAGGCTTTGGACTTGTTCGCAACATAGTCGTGAAGCAACTCATCCAATTCTGGCTCATTTGGAGTCAGTTCGATCCCGTATGTCGAATTTGACGCTTTGTAGCCTTCGAGCCGTTTTTTGCTTTTCGAGGGCTTTGCTTGATTGATTTTACTAAACCAATCATATACATTGTATATGAACCTCGTGGGCAAGATGTCTGTGGAGTCAGATCGGAATTCTGGTATTTGCCAAAAACATAGCTTTTCTAATGGGGACCCCCTCGACCCTTGCCGAATGGTCAACAGATGATATAGAAAGGTTCTATTATGTTAGGGCATGCTACAGTTCAAATCCCATCTTATTTGGTCGAGCTGACAAGCCGCTATGGTCAGTGATCGTAGGTTTTCGTGCACTGCTCGGTTTTTAGGGTTTTTTCTAGGGGTTTAAACTAGCTAACGACCGTACAAAATGGATCATTGACGAGTAAAGAACTTACCCCTCATGTCTCGTGTGAGACGGCGCTAAAAATGGGCAAGTGTGGACTCCGGAAAAGACGCGCGAAAGAGGTCAAAAAGCTCTCTCTACAAAGGCCGCAACTGGAAATGAGGTGATTTTAGCCTACCTTGGATATCTATACCCGGACTTCCCAAACCAATTTTCCCCAGACTCCCCCGTTAGTCCTACTAGGCCGTGAAATCTATGTTAGACTCAAAAATTTCTCTGATCAGATTCCAGTAGCTAATTCTGCAAGAATTTTGCAAAAGTAGGCATAGCCACCCAATTTAGGCTTCCCGCTTCCATCTTCTGATTTCATAAAAAAAAATTGTGCTTGTCCGCCTTGTCTATCTGATCACCATCATGTCTTCCGTTTTTCCATCTGAGCTTCCTTGCTATTTATTATTAATTTTTGACCTGTTTATTGAAAAATCAAAGAAAATAGAACAATGCTCTAAAAAAGTAAAGTGAAAATCCAATAATTAAGAAAGTCCATTGAAAAACACAGCTTTACTGTTTTTTGTTGGATTTTTCTATTTTTAAGTCTCATTATCAATAAAAATGATGAAAAATACCCAAAAAAGAACTTTTTTTTTCGGATTTTCTGATAGTATATACACTTATTAGGAAGATATTATCAGTAAATTTTCCCTTGATGAATTATAAGGGCATTATTAAGTAATTTTGCAAAAAATCACACGTTAACATCGGACTTTTTCCTCCCTCTTCAAACATTGCCCTTAATTACTTAGTACTTAGTGCCCTTCCACCCCTCCTAGATGGCGTACTTTGAGACGATTGTGTGCATGGGTTGAACAATTGTGTCTATGCATAACCGTGGTTGGCTCTACCATGCTTTGAAGATCAATGCAATTCAAACCATTATGCTGTGTAAGAGCTGGGTCTTGAGTAATTAACTCAAGGGTTTCTGATGCCGAGGTTTGTTGTTGATGTCTTCCAAAGAGCAAATCTTGTAGCTTATGTGCTCTTTGTTTGATTGTACCATCAAGATGCTTGAGTTGTTGGTAGCACTTTTGACTGTTATCGAGCTTTTCCTCGCCATTGGTAGCTTGGTCTGCTTGGTGTTGTATGGTGTGGTGGAGTCTTTTGAGACTTAACTCGCCATTGTTTGATTGGTTTTACGATTTGTAGAGAAGATAACTGCTACTTTTTCTTCCAAACCAATCTCATGTTAGGTTCCTTGTTCGGAGATGCTCGTCTCTGTGTTTTTACCCTTGGAACCTTCTTTTGTTTTGTCGGTGAAATTTTAGGCACCCAGATTTGAATCGGCTTATCCTTAAGTTGTGCTTTTGGTACCCAAATTTGCCTGACTCCTTGCATGCTACTTGTAGCATTTGCTTGTCGACGGAATGGAGAAGATTGACTACTTCGTGGTTTGTTCTGCTGATTGCTTTCTTTCCATTCCTCGTTGCTTGGTGCAATTGGAACAATGAGTTGCCCGCCTTTAGGTGATAGCTTTACCTGATTTATATCCCAATCTGGTACTGCTTTGTATGTTTGCATCCAGGGAATTCCAAGAATCATCGTCTCATTCATGTGTTCATCTAGTAAGCATTTAAACTGATGAGGACATGAACATCCATGTACTATAATGTTCAAGTTGATTACTCCCAATGTGGGGATTGGGTTCTTGTTGCATCCTTTGATTGTCGCTATTCGTGCTGTCAATGCTCGACTTATGGCCTTCTTGTACGTGGAATAACTGACTGTATTTACTCTAGCTGGTGGTCAAAACTATTAATCTGGGAGTTCTACCAAAGCTAGGTAATGACAGGCTGATACAATCTGGAAGCTTGTAGCCGCGGCTCATTAATTACAGAGTTTATCCGAGAACTCCAAAAAACGGTATCCGTGTTAGCTTGCTGCTAACACAAGTGTCCTCTTGAGATTCTCATTCTAAAAAAAAGAGCACTTAGCAAGCCATCCTCCATTGCAACTGCCCGTACGTCTTCACCTTGCTTGTTTACAATCTCTTGCAACGATACCAAGTATGCCATAATCATGGTTTTTTAATGTTGGTTGAGTGGCTATGTTGCTATCTTCACTCTTAGATTTTGGATCGTTTTCTTAAATGGTTGTGGACCTTGTGGCGTAAGAAGAACCCTTGCGAGTGCGAGAAGACATTGTACGTAAAATAAGAGATAAGAATCAACTTTCTATGGGAATTAGGGTTGCAGAGAAACGCACACAAGTTGGAGAAGATGAAGGAAGCTCAAGGCACACAATAGAGAGTGTGTTACTGAGTGTGTAATGGAAAGATAAATAGCCCTAGAGTGATGGGCATATATACAATGCACGGGGGGGGGGGGGGGGGGGAAACCCCTAAAGGAGGGGAAAATGCCACGGCGGTCCTAGTGTGTTCACACACATCACCACCACCACATGTATATGGTAACAAATCACCCCGGGAGTGATGCACTGAACGAGAGCTGGCACATGAGTAAAGGAAAGTGCCATGCCATGAGGACATGATCAGTCCACAAAGGGGAGTAAGCCCAAAGCTTTGCAGAAAGCTTTGAGCTTCTCACAAGACAATGCCTTTGTGAAAAGATCTACAAGGTTGTCCTGTGTTGGCACATAAGCCAAGCTGATCTCTCCTGTTGAGAGCCTCTCCTTGACATAGTGGTAATTCCCCTCAATGTGCTTTGTGCGAGAATGAAAAACTGGGTTCCTCACAACTACCAATGCACTCGGACTATCGAGGTAGATAGTGTTGGCAGTGTCCTGTCCAACACCCAAATCAGCTATAGGGCGTCTGAGCCATACACACTCAACAGTAGCTGTGAAGACTACCCTGTACTCAGCCTCACAACTCGAAGTGGCCACAGTAGGTTGCGTCTTGCTCAACCATGATATACATGAACTGCCAAGCATGAAACAAAAACCACTTGTGGACACTGATGTGTCAAAACAACCAACCCAATTTGAGTCCAAAAAAGCATGTAAATCTGGCGGAAATGATCCCCCCTTGGGATAAAACAAGCCAAGATGTAAAGTGCCACTAAGGTAGCCAAAAATCCTCTTGACAGCCTGCCAATGCTTAGACCCTAGGCTATGCATAAATCTACTGACCTGTGAGACTACAAATTGAATATCTCGCCTTGTGTTGCATACATAAATGAGGCAGCCAACAGTAGTTTGGTAAAGAGTGACATCAGCAGGATCGCCAGCATCATGTAAACTCAACTTCAAACCTGTTTCCATGGGAGTGGCAATAGGTTTGCGATCCTCAAGTCCATACTTACATAGCAATGTCTATATGTAACTTTTCTGACACAACGCAATACCACCATCACACTGCTTAAACTGTATGCCCAAATAATGATGCAACAACCCCAAATCTTTCATCTTGAAAGTAGCATTCAAATCAGCCTTAAATTCAGCAATATGTCTCTCATTTGGTCCAATGATCAACAAATCATCTACATAAAGAACCACAATGAGAAGTACATAACCCTCACGCTTTACATACAATGTGCTTTCTGTTGGACAGTTACGAAAGCCTTGTTTGATCAAATGAGTGTCAGTTTTCTCATACCAAGCACGCGGAGATTGCTTCAACCCATACAAAGCCTTGCTACATTTGCACACTTTGTACTCTCGTCCTTTCTTGACAAAACCGCGAGGCTGCGTTACATAAACTTCCTCAAATATGTCACCATTCAAGAAAGCAGTAACAATGTTTGATGGATGTACATCCCAACCAAAATGAGCTGCCAATGCACATAGAAAACGCGCAGTAGTCATACGACAAGTGGGAGCAACAGTCTCTTCATAATCTATGCCTTTTTGTTGTGCATAACCCTTTGCAACAAGTCGAGCCTTATGGCGATCGATCTCACCATCCGGCTTGCGTTTCAACATGTAAACCCACTTCGTACCAATGGCCTTTTTTCCAGAAGGCAAATCGCATAAAGTCCATGTGTCATTTTCTATAAGCGCATCATATTTTGATTGCATGGTAGCCATCCAATTTTTTGAATTTTGTGCTTCATCAAAACACAGAGGCTCATCAACATCATGTAAGCTGAACACAGCCAAGCATAACAATCTGATGCATAAGATGCATGGTGAGAGCCTGAACGAGTACGACTAGACAAAGGTGCATCCACTTTACTGTCACGCAAAGTGTGCACCAGCCATTTGGCATACCTCTAGCCTGCTCATTTTCAGCCCTATCCTCATCAAGTACATCATGTACATCTGCATCAGTAATAGGCTGTTCTGTAATATTTTCAGAAATCCCCATAGGCTGTACATTTTCCTCATTGGGACTTACATTCATATTTCCACCACTGAAAAGAGGCAACAAAGTGTCATAAATGTCATGTGAGCTTACATTACTGTCTCTAGTACATGACAGCAAGGGCTGAACAGAATCTTCCACAAACACTACATCCCGTGAAACCAGAATACATTTTTTTTGTGGATGATACAACATGTAACCTTTGCTTTCAGCACTATAACCAACAAAAATACATTTGATAGCCTTATCATCCAATTTTTTGCGATGTGTTTGTGGCACCAAAGCATATGCCAAACAGCCAAAAACACACATGTGCTCAATAGAAGGCTTTCTATCATGCCATGCTTCATAATGAGTAATAGACTGCAAAGCTTTTGTAGGACATGCACCTGTTTAGTACATAAGTGGCACACATGATGGCCTCAAGCCAAAAAGAATGCGGCAAAGCTTGACTTTTAACCATACATCGTGCCATTTCCGTAAGTGACCTGTTTTTCCTCTCAGCAACACCATTTTGTTGAGGTGTATAAGGCACAGTACATTGGTGTCTTATCCCGCGACTAGCCAGAAATGCATTTAATTCATGAGACATATACTTCCCCCCTCGATCAGAACGGAGGGTGCCCATAGTACATTTCGAAACCTTTTCAGCCATAGCCAAAAAAAATTTGAAGCACATAAAAACTTTGGACTTCGCTTTAAGCAGAAATACCCATGCATGCCTCGAGTAATCATCAACGAAAGTCACGAAGTAAAGTTAATTGCCCAAGGACGGCGGAGTTTGCATGGGCCAACAAACATCACTATGCACAAGCTGCAACCTGCATGTGGCCCTAACTGAACCATCCTTTGGAAACCTAGAACGCTCCATTTTACCCAAAAAAACAACCTTCACAAACATGTTTAGCAGGTGCTTCAAGAGGCGGTAAAGAAGCAACCATATCAGATTTTTGCAAACGTAGCAAGCTGGCAAAATTCAGATAACCAAACGTGCATGCCAAAGTTTTGCATGTGAAATGGCCCTTGAATCTCCAACTGCATTTGCAAAATTTTGTCTACAATTGTCATACAAAGTGAGCTTATACAGCCCACGGCACAAAAGCTCAGATGCAATGATTTCATCACCAAAACTGAGATCATGAACTGTACATTTGTCATCCACAAATTTGACTACAAGTCCAAGTCTAGCAAGTGCAGATACAGACAAAAGATTCTTCTTGATCTCAGGTACATAGAGTGCATCAACAAGTGTGAAAGAACTGCCATTAGCAGTAGTAAGCACAGTCTTTCCAACTCCTTGAACCGGATAAGGGGCATTGTTGGCACAAGTGACTGAATTCCCATGAGGGATAGACTCGAGAGAGGTGAAGAATTCACGATGTGAGGTAATGTGATGTGTAGCACCACTGTCAAAATACCATACATATGAAACTGCAGCAACTGACATGCATGCATCATGGATAGTAGGATTGTAAGTGCACTCTGCACTAAAAGCCCATTCTGCATCAACATCAGCAACACAATCTCCTTTCACAGAAGACTCGACAATGGCTACATTTGTAGTGATCATTAGCTTTACAATAATGGCAACGCATTTTCTTTTTGCCCTTATCACCAGAATTGCCAGACAATGTGATGCCAGCAGAAGCATTGGAAATGGAAGTTTTGCCACTCGCAGCAGAACCATAAGAAGTGGCTACGTTGCTGTTACCACCCTTTCTTTGAGAAGCAATAAAAGCCTGTTCAACTGCACGCTGTCTAGTCTTGTTTTTTCTGGGAAGTGACTCTTGCAACAGCAATGTGCATAATACATCAAACTTGACAACTTCTGGATTTCCTTGGGTCATAAGTCTCCAAGTACTAGCAAAAGTCAGGTAAGAATCTGGTGAGGCATCAAGAACAGTCTACACAAGGGAACTATCTAAAATGACTTCACCTGCAGAAATAAGTTGCTCATTGATATCCTTGACACTAGAAAGGAAAGTGTCCATATCATCTTCCTCATGCATAATCTTCGACTTCAGCTCTTTACGCAGCAAAGCAATTTTAGCCTCATTGCGACTTGCATAAAGACCAGCCAAAATATCCCAAGCCTATTTTGCAGATTTTGCTGAACGAATGTGAGGAACAATGGTGCATTTCACAGACAACGCAATCAATGCATGAGCCTACGCATCCTTCACATCCCAACGAGATTGTTCTGCCATAGGCAAAACAACTCTAATAGCAGCAACTCTTGCAACAAGACCTGCAACATCCTCAACATCGCCTGCATCCTCAGAACCAGGACGTACATCAATGCCTTGCACAATATTCTGGACGCCTTTTGACACAAGAACATGTTGCATCATGTAAGCCCACATAGGGTAATTGTCCCCATCAAACCTGTCCTCAGCAACAAACATCTTGAACACATCTGTGTTGTTGTCAGCCATGGTAAATGCTGCACCTGATGTGAAAAATGCCCGTAAAGAGGAGAAACAAAGCGGGAACATTACGTGCTATATAGCACAAACCGTAGAAGACTGTAAGGCACCTGTGATGGAGAAAACGGCACTGACAGAAATTCTACACAAAATGACAAAATTGCATGTGCAATCGTGACTGTAGTGGAAATGAAGGCCGAAATGAGCCCGAATCAAAAATCTGAGCAGACTAGGCTCAGATAGAGGGAGAGAGAGGTAGAGAGGGGGGGGGGGGGGGGGGGGGGGGGGGGGGAGGAGAGAGAGAGAGAGAGAGAGAGAGAGAGAGAGAGAGAGAGAGAGAGAGAGAGAGAGAGAGAGAGAGAGAGAGAGAGAGAGAGAGAGAGAGAGAGAGAGAAAAAGCTCGTTTCAAAAGCTCGCTTGGAAAACTCTTTTTAAGGAGAGCTTTTTTTCTAGATTTGGTCAGTTGAGCAATATCTTAAAGAAATCTCACTCCAAAGCTCGCCATTCCAACCCCCACACATGTGCACAACCAAAGTCGATCCCTAGATAATAATCACAATTATTTTCCTACTTTGGAATCTTTATCCAAAAGTAATTTTTTTTAGTTACATCATGTTTACATGGGTTTTGGTGATAATCTTTAAGCAGCAAAACTGAATTTGACATTTCCAAGTTCAAACAATGGAGATGCATAGTTGTTGGAACTATGAAATGTCATTGACTTGAAAAATTGTGCTTATAATCTCCAGGCTCAATGCAGTCATCACCAAGTGCAGCTCAAAAGAGGACAAACAGGAGAGCTCGCCATTAGCTTTATGTAGATGGAACAAGCCTACCATTAGGAGATAAAAAGCTTAGGAAATACTCTAAAGACGGCACAAGACAAAGTAATGCATTTGTAAAAGAAAGATGAGCACCTAAAATCACAAAAGGGTGACTCTGAAGGTCTTCAATTTTTGACTGAATCCAGTGGTGATTCAATACGATTACTAGAGATAATGCCTAAACAGAAGCTAGAACTTCTGCAAAGCAGCAAAGCCTAAATGTTATAGCCCAAGATAGAGCTCAAGGCCAACATTCTTGAAGAAGCAGAGTTTTATTAGAAAGAAACCATGCAATCGGAAGAGAGGGTGCTACACTCCCTCATATGTCACTCAGATTACTCCCAAAAAGATATAAGCAGATTGGCACCAGCATCCCGTGCCTTATCCTCTCATAAAGTTTGAGCTAATGTGTACCAATGATGAGCTATTGAAGGAATAGGAGACTGATTCAACCTTGGTAGACATGAAATTGAGACAAATTTGGTTGACAAAGTATCCCAAGTAGTTGATACTCCACAGAGATGCTCCTGAAGATATTAGAAAAGATCCAACACATTGCCTAGTGCCAAGAGTAGCAAGTTGGAGCAGCCATTAAGTCATACAGAGAAAACAACTTGGCTTACATTGTGCTCATAAAGATAGCCCGCATGATGCTCACATGCATTGAGAAATTTCAAGAAACAAACCAATCTAGTACAGCATGGATGTCATTCTTGGAGTGCAACAAAGGCTTGTGCTATGATTTATCCAACCAGCCCCCCGATGAAGTATTCTATGGGGCTCTGTGCAAGGTTAATGTTTTTAGCATGCTACTACATGCAAACATTCAAGGAGGTCTTCTATATAGAATTCTTCACTTTCCAATCAAAGATTTTTGGACATATTGTCACTAATCTATAAGCCAAAATTGTGGCCTACTCAACCATTGAAGTAAATACCCAGAGAAGCATGCAGTTTATAACTCCATCTGAAAGGGAACTTAACATTTGCTATGAAAAGGCACTAGAAGAGCTACAAAAGAGGCACATATCCCATCAACCCTTACACTACCTCACCAATAGGTAGTTGTGTCGCAGGGATGACTCACAATCGGAGGGGGGAGTGTTATTGGCATAGCTAACCTTTGTGCAAATAACCTCACCTATGAGTCCTGTTGTATATTTTTGCTATTCATTTGAACAACTTGAATATTTATAGCCTCAAATTGATGTACTTTTTCAATTCTTGAGTTTATATGCGTAATTGTGAGCCAAGCAAAGAGGGGCTAAGTGCTTTCAAGTTGTATCAGCTTGACTCTAACCACATGTAGGCTTAGGGATCATTTATTTTTGAGCTAAAACCTTTTGGCCAAGGTATAAAAGCCAACTTTTGTAAAACTCTTTAAGTTTTTGAATAATGAAACGTTCCTCTTTGTCATTGAGCATTGTGTCCTCTCCCTCTCTCTTCTAATGTTCATATCTCCCTCGTGGATTATTCGTTTGAAGTGCTCTCTACTTCTACGTGTTCATAGGTGAAAGATCTACATAACAAGGTTATCGAGATAAGGGAATTTGAGAGGTAAGCCCAAAGGAATGGGGCCTCTGGCTAGAGAGAGAGAGAGAGAGAGAGAGAGAGAGAGAGAGAGAGAGAGAGAGAATACACAAAGAAAATTACACACAAGACACCCAAAACAGGTATTTCTTAATGAATTTATAGCTTAATTACAAAAAGTAGACCAAATTGGGCATATGCTTCTCTTTCTTTCTTTACGATCAAGAGCAAAAGAGAGAGAAAGTAAGTTGCAAACAAAGGAGAGTGCGAGTGAGGGGGTAATCTTCCTCTTCCCACCTTGCTCTTTCCCTTGGATTCTGCAGTCACCTTAGGTTCACCAACTTCTCTTGGTCCTTTGGACCTTTAAAAAATACACACACACCTCAATATTGAGAGCCCTTACCATCTTTGTTATCGCACAAGAGAATCCTTTTCAAAAGATTTCAAGAGAGAGGGAAATCCGAGAGAGAGAGAGAGAGAGAGAGAGAGAGAGAGAGAGAGAGAGAGAGAGAGAGAGAGAGAGAGAGCACCCTCCAGAGTTTTGCCCTTTTTCCCCTCTTCTCTTATTCACCTTTCCAATTTCCTCCCTTACTTGCCTCCTTACCTTGCCAATGTAGAGAGAGAGAGAGAGAGAGAGAGAGAGAGAGAGAGAGAGCTTTGTTGAAAGAGTGAGATACAAGATCCCTTTGAGGAGAGCAAGCAAGAGAAGATCTACCCTCGTTTGTTTGCCTTCCTCCTTCTCAAGTTTGAGAGAGAGCAAGAGAAAATGTGCCTACACTCCTTGTTGTTCCCGAAGACAAGAGCGAGCGTGTGAGTCCTCCCTTTCTTCCAACCCCTCCTTGCAATGCAAAAAACGTCTTTTTTCTTCTTCCCAAAACCCCTCCAACTGATGTCTCCCCTTTTTGTTGATGAGAAAGGAGAAGTTATTTTTAAAAATTACACAATTTTATGATTGGCTGTCCTTATAGCTATTAAATTTGTTGCACAAGTTACAAATACACATTGAAGATACACGATGATGGAAAATGAAGGGGCTCCAGTTGGTGCGATAATGTGTTATGATGAAAGGTGAAATTTAAGGTACGCTCGAAAAAGGTGCAGTCCATGCGACCATGGTTCATGACTCTCCAATTGGTGTCCCCTTGTGGGGCATTACTTGTAGGCTTTCCTATTGAATTGATGGCTCCTACCTATGATTGATCACCTAATCTTAAGCCTATAAATCATCACCTTAACTTTTTTATTTTTTTGGCCTGCCCAAAGGGCAAGGCTATAGCGTTGCCTTCTCTTTTTGGTGACTAAAATAGGGAAAAGGTTGAGTTGTATTTTTAAGCATTTTTTGACATGTCAAAAAGTTGATTGGTTGAAATAAGATAGTGGGCACTCATTGAAATGAATTGTGTAAATCTAATGATAGACATGTCTTGAGTTTTGAAATATGAAGTGAAACTCTCATATATCAACGAAAAGATTTTGGGTTGAGCAACGAAAACATGAAACGTTGATAGCCTTACATGTTAAATGATAAAGCCTTAAAGGCTCCACAAATCCCAAGAGTCACATTTTCATTTTGAAATTTGTGTTACCCACCTTTTCATTTTGAGAATTTGGTAATAGATTAAAGTTGTCATTTTTGTTAGTTAAAACTTGCGGTAATAGACTAAAGTTGTCATTTTTGTTAGTTAAAACTTTATGGAAGGAATTTATCATTTAGAGCTTTAACCTTTAAAGATTTTTTATTTTTATTTTTAGAGATTTTAAAGCTAAGTTTATAACTTAAAGATGTAGAACTTTTAAAGTAAGGTCTCTAATGATCCAATGAGGACCTAGATTTTATTTTTATTAGAAGGTAAAACTTGGAATTAAAGAAAGTGAAAATGTTACATGGATCCACAAGTAGGGGGAGGGTCACCCTGAGACGCTAGAGTTTTAGGACTTAGAACTTTAAAGCTTTTAAAGTTGGATTTATAACTTAGGGATCTACAGTTTTAAATTTGTAAAAAGGGCTCTAGAGCTTAAAAATGTAGAATTTTTAAAGTGGAGTGTAGAGCATAGGGATCTAAAGCTTAGGGTGTAGAGCTTAAGGGTGCTTTTTTAATTCAATTCTATGTGCTTATGTTTTTTTTTAAAAAGCTTAGAGATGTAGTGATTTTAAAGTGGGATCTAGCCTTAAATCAAGGCCTAAAATTGATGCCTATTTTTTTTTTCAAGGGCTATTTTTCCTATCAAAACAATCTCAAAATTGCCTGTCATTTTTTGTATTTATATCTTTAAGTTAACGTTATATATGGCAAATTATATAAGTTGATTGCATTACACAAAGCGTATGAAAGGGGGCTTGAAAAATTGGATGTCAAAATGAAATTTTTATCATGCCCGGCAGGCCTTGTGATTTTATCACTTGTTTTTATAGCAAAACTCACAATTGTGAGTGGATTATATTGAGCAGCCCAAAAAATTACAAGGTTTTGTCATGCTCATGTTAAGCCATGACAACATCCAGGGATCAAAATTACAACGGCTATCAGGGCAGCCACCCCTACCACCCCACCTCCACATCCTTGATAGTCCATACTCTTGTCATTCTGAGATCTTTTATTTACCGATGGCCAAGATTTGCCCCCATCCTAGGCATTCCATCTGCTGACTACAAGGCACAAGTAGCCCATATTAGCACTTTGCTTTCTTGTATAATTTCTGTGAAGCTTGCCACCTCAAATCCTCCTTCAAAAACACGACGGTTCCTTGTCTGCCATACATTATGAAAGAAGAAGTATCTGACGATCTGAGTTCTGACGAGGAGTGCAGGACTACCTGAATTTTTACTTCCAGGGCATAGGTCAGTCTTGAAAAACTAATTTTCCATGTTCTCTGGACCCACTTGCATACTTTCTGTGCGAGGCCTTTTATAGCTGGGCAGTCCATGAACATGTGGGCCAGATCTTCACTAGCTAACCTGCACCCCAAGCATCGATCTGACCAAATCCCTCTCTCCTGAAATCATCACCTTAACTTAAGTTTGGATAAGTTACCTATTGCTTGTTCTATCACGGTGCTACATAGACAAAATTCACAAGAAAATTCCATCGTAAGCTAATCAGCTGATTTTACTCTATCCTCATGAATGCCACCCATCACATCCACCCTCCTAGCCTCGATTTCCCCTTTGACATCTCCCATGCTACCCGCCCTCGCCTTGGTTCTTCTCTACGTGGAGTACATCGCTTTAAAATGGCCCATGCAATTAGAACTAGGACCGTGATTATCTGAGAAGCTGACTAGGGTAGGTGCTATGTATCATTCAAAAGAGAAGGGGACATGTATCACGATGGAAACTTCAATCACCATCAAAGCAAGCTAGAAGAGGTGTCGAGAATCACCAGGAGGATGACATGTCGCAAAGAAAGTGGAGAGCTTGCTGGTTAGGCTATGGTCACGTGAGGCTTAGTTATGTGTAACACAGCCTAACAGCGCGCATCCTTTTCACCGGCTTGGTATTGCAGCTATGCCTTTTTAACCGGTTAGGCCACTTTCTCTCTCGCCATAGTTCTTTTTCCTTCCTCTACTCGCCATAGTTAGCCTCGACTGCAGTCGACTGTCCATGCATGCCCTAGTCACCATTGACTGTTCCCAGCTCTATCGGGTGCCACGCTATGCTTGCTCCTTGACTCACCGACAAGCCTGCTCCCCCCTTACGCGCTTCATCCTGAGCTTTATCAACGCCTAGTGCCGCACTCTATCATCCTGGGTACCCCACCCCACCCCTCGGCCTTGCCTCCTCGGCTCCTCCAGAGTCCACACACCATGACTGACCAGCAATAATTGCGCATATGGTTGATAACTAGCTTTAGATATGGATATAGATAGTCACATATTTGACGTAACTTTTATAAAAAAATCCCCAATTACCTCAAATACATGATGTGCAATTGTAAATACATGATCTGTAAAGCTCCTCTTCACTGCGCTCAATGGTAAAAATTGATATTTTTAGGAAAATAAATACACCTACTTGCGATCTAAATTCTGAGTATATTTTTTTAATGCTCATTGCTACATTCTTTTCTCATTGTAGACTGTAGTTGTCTCTTTAAGGTGCAGGAGCTATTGCACAGCTTGTATAGGTTCTAGCCCATTGACTCATTTCTAAACCAATACAGCCTTGCCCTTGTTACTCGGTGCATCTCCATTAGCAGGCCTTGTGATTTTATAATCACTTGTTCCCCCCCCCCCCCCTTGAGGCTCAAAATAAACAAAAGATAGGAGGAGGGCCAATGATGGTGTCGTCCTTGCTCTTGTCCTCTCTCTCTTAACAAAAACTCACCTTATTATCCTCCTTTCTCCACAAAATGTCATGCCAATGTTCATGCATGCCATGTACTCAAGACTCCCCTTGCCTTGTCTTATAAGGGGATCCTATCTTCTCAACAATTTTAATGACTCCTTAACCGTCCGCGTCTAAAATTTCTTTTATTCAGTCGCTTGGTATCGTCAACATTCAGCCATAGGAAACGTTGTTTGCTTCTCGATACCATGAACGCAAATCCAAATCCTCCCAAGAAATCCATTATTAACTTTCTCAACTCGAGAAGGTACAATCTCTCACTACATTAACCAAACTCACGTTAAAGTACCTTGCATTTAGTTTTAACTCATCCAACACCCGATTAGGTTGTCGTAAAATGTGAGCACTTTTGGAGCTCATCATCTGCACCCCAAACATTGTCCTTGTAAGAAAATCTTCTAGCTTAACCACCTCTGTGTTACGTTTTTCATGCCTATGGATCCTAGAAATTGAAGAAGTAATTGTTTTAATCATAACTTGCTCAAAGTAATATCCGATTTGAGTAGCTTAAAGTACATGTTGAATCCCATGTCAAGCACTACCAATCGAATCCTTGTAAAACTAAAATCAACCACTTGACACACATCTCAAGATCGGTCTAGAAATAGCGGAACCGGGCCCCAAAAAATATCAAAATGTCTATAACATCTCTATCTAGATGTCGATTAGCGAGTTGTAAAGACAGGCATAGAGAGAATTCTGAGTACTATATTATTGATCCATAAACTTTACTTTGGCAAGTTCCAAGCATATCAACTTACATGCATAAAAAACACACTTACCGATCCCAAAGACCATATCTGTCATACATTTACCTTAAGATTCACCCGGTACCATGCCCTATCACTGTATCAATAATACACATCAAACACACACATTATGCTTTCTTTATCCTTGTTTTCCATCATGGAAGCGAAGCAAAACAACAATATAAGTCTCTCATGCACTACAAGAGGCTATTCATATTAGCGACGCTCAAAAAAAAAAAATCCGGCGTCGCTATGAGCATCGCAAATTTACAAGTAAATTTGCGACGCTCATAGCGACGCCGGCTGGGCTAAAAAAATAACAAAGAGCGCCCAAAAACTCAAATCTCAGATCTGAGTTTTTCGGCGCCCTCAAGCAAGAGCAGGTAACGCTCTCCCTCTCTCTCTCTCTCTCTCTCTCTCTCTCTCTCTCTTCTCCACACACACACACACACACGAGGAGAGGAAGGAGAGCCAGGTATGCTCCTTCCCTCTCCTCACTCTCATGCTCCCTTCCCCTCTTTCTCTCTCCCTCTCTCTCTCTCTCTCTCTCTCTCACACACACACACACACACACACACATAGTGTTTTTGAGAGAGAGAGAGAGAGAGAGAGAGAGAGAGAGAGAGAGAAAGAGTACAAATATAAACAAAAACGCACACACACATACATAAACAAAAAATGCACACACACATGGAGAGAGGAAAAAAAAGAGAGAGAGCATGCATAAACAAAAAACGCACACATTGAGAGAGGAAAAGAGAGAGAGAACATGCATAAACAAAAAACGCACACATTGAGAGAGGAAAAGAGAGAGAAAACATGCATAAACAAAAAAACGCACACACATTGAAAGAGAAAGAGAGAGAAACTAATTTAACGTCGTAGGAAACTAATTAAAATTAAAAGACCTAAAGATCTAGCCGACGAGGAGTTGAACTCAAGACCTATTATTCAAGAGGGAAATGGCATAACCAATCCATCATACTTGGCATGGGTGATAGAAAGGTTATACCATTTATCTCTTTTTATTGGCACACACATCCACACACACGCACACACACAAGAAGAAGAGAGTTATAACGTCGTAGGAAACTATCCTAAAGTACGTTAAAGATTAGGTTAGATGTAGACTTACGTTAAATTAGATTTAGGTTTATTTAAGTTAAATTAAATTAGATTTAGGTTTATTTTTAGTTAGATTTACGTTTATTTACGCTAGATTTAGATTTACGTTATATTAGATTAGATTTAGGTCTCCATAGACTGCGATGCCTGCATGAAGCGGGTGAAGAAAGCCCTCAATGGAATATAGGGTATTGCTGCCTTCACTCATGGTGGGCTCCGTCGATCCAAAAGTACTGATGAAATGTCTTCAGAAGATAGGGAAGAAGGTGGATCTTCAGGGCGGCAAGAGTCACTACATCCCCGACAATGACCATCTAGACAACCTCTAGTCATTCAACAGCAACTTCAAAGTTAGTAACAAGAGCAAGAACGGTCCAAAGGGCCAATTGCTGTCGTCAGATGTGGATAGAGATGAGGCAGCATCACCGCCGGAAGTTAACTCTCACATCTTTAGTGATGAGAATGCCAACTCTTGCCGAGTTATGTGAAAAATAAGTTTTAAGGTTCTTATAATCCCTGTTAGTTTAGTTCTTTGTTTTTAATATAACATAATTTACGTTCGATTTAGATTTATGTTATATTAGATTAGACTTAGGTTTATTTAGGTTTACCCACACACACACACACACACACACACACACACACACGCACGCACAAGAAGAAGAGAGTTTTAACGTCGTAGGAAACTATCCCAAAAGACGTTAAAGATTAGGTTAGATGTAGACTTACGTTAAATTAGATTTAGGTTTATTTTTAGTTAGATTTACGTTTATTTAGATTTACGCTTATTTACGTTAGATCTAGTCCACGCAAGAATTACTTACGGTTTAGGGTTTAGAGTTAGACGAACAGTGAAAAGATCTACTGTGAAAAGATGTTAAGATGCTGTGAAGTGCTATAGCTAGAGAAGAGGCAAAGGGGTTTTGTCCACTACATGGAGTATCATGTAGACGTGGGTCTGTAGATTTCTTGTACCCACAAATATAGGTATTGACCAATAAAGACGAGATTATAACCCGGTAATTCTGATCTCCATGCACCTCTAGACCGAGGTGTGCGAGGATTGGACATGACTAGAGAATGTGAGGTAGAGAGAGAGAGAGAGAGAGAGAGAGAGAGATAAGACGAAGAATGCCAATAGAATATTAAATTTGTTGTCCAGGTTATAAGATTTTTATCCTCATTATGAGTAGTGACGAGGATGTGGGACCGTCCAACCGAAACACCTATCTCTCAACGAGGGTCTTATGTCCTTGTAATCAATGCAAGCATGCTGTGCGACGGACAAGACGTGTTTCTTTGCAGCACGTTCGCGAATTTGGCGAGTTCGATCCATCTATTATAGATCGAGTTGTTGCCAATTATAACTCGTCGGACTCTGACACTGGCCAACAAGCAGCAATCTTGCAACCCAATAGACGTGTTCGCAGGCGCTTTGGTCAAACAGCATATGAGAGGCCACAAGATGTAGCCTCTGACAGCTCGGGGGATGATCATGCAGAGCACATTCCCAACGAGGCAATGTTTGAGCCCGAGATTGATGAAATGATCGAGACGATCATGGATTCAGAAAGGCTTATCTATGATGATATGAAAAGTAAAGCCGATACGCCATTGTATAATGGAGCACGTATGTCTAGATTGAAAGCACTCCTGGTTCTTCTCAACATGCAGGCAAAGTTTGGATGGAGTGACACTAGCGTCACAGCGCTTTTCAGGTGATCTATTACAATTAGTTTACTTTAATAAAACTCTAAATGTATAATGATCTGATAGATTTTCACACGACTGTATCGTATTTTTATGTTGTGTAGATTGCTTAAAGAGCACATACTACCAGCTGACAATGTGATGCCAGATTCCCGAGATGAAGCAAGAAAGATTTTGCGAAACTTGGGGATGGATTACAATTCTATCCACGCTTGTCCTAATGACTGCATTCTTTTTAGAGGGGAATACATAGACATGGAGAAGTGTCCGAAATGTGATTCCGAAAGATATCGAGTAGATCTCCACGGGACAAAAATTCCACAAAAGGTTTTGCGACATTTTCCTTTGCTTCCTCGCATCAAGCATTTCTTCGAATGTAAGTCCATGGCCGCCCTAGCATCATGGCATGAGGAGAATAAATCTTCGGATGGTGTGCTACGAATTCCTGCAGATTGCGCAGCCTGGAAACATATAGATGGAACATGGTCGGATTTTGCCAGGGAAGCTCGAAATTTGCGCTAAGGCCTGGCTATGGATGGCTTAAATCCATTTGGTCAAAGATCAACATCTTACAGTGTATGGCCCGTTGTCATCGTCAACTACAACATTCCCCCGTGGTTGACTACGAAGAAGGGGCACCTATGGCTAAGCTTGATTGTGCTAGGGCGATATAAAGTGGAGAATATGGATGTGTATCTTCGTCCACTATTGGAAGAGCTACAACAATTGTGGATTGGCATAGAGGTGGTGGATATGAGCCGACACACAGGACGACGGAATGCTTTGATCAGAGGCATTCTAATGTGGACCATGCATGACTATCCCGAGCTAACAGAATGCTCAGGTGATCTATTGACACTCCTCACTCAGACACTGTAAATCTTGTTTTTTCCCATAGTTGATCTATTATCATGTGTATACATGCAGGGCTTCAAACAAGCGGATGCAGAGCATGTGTCACATGTGGACCTAGACTGAATGCACGTAGGGCGCACTCACTGAAGAAGCAAATCTACGAAGTTCATCAAGCGTATCTTCCAGAGAATCATGTGTTACGCGACGGCTTTTTGGGAAGAGAGCCACCAAGGATGTCTGCACAAGCATGGTTAGAGCAGAAGGAGATGTGCGATGACGGATTGCCTCCAAGGATGAAGAGACTATCTCTATGGTACGAGTTACCATACTGGCCCCGACTCATGATCAATCACTTGCTCGATCCAATGAACATATTCAAGAATGTGGGTAATCTACTATGGGACCATCTGACCGGCAAGAAAGATACTTTGGGAGCCAGAGTTGACCTTAGAAATGTGGATCCTATGGAGAAATATTGGCCGCAAACAGCGTCTGATGGATCGATAAAACTCCCTAAAGCACCATGGATTTTCACAGGAGCCCAAGAACGCAAAGTAAAAGAGACCATTCGATCTTTGCGGACCCCCACTGGCGTAATGCACTCGCTCCGAACGTGTTTTACTAAAGAAGGAAAGCTTACCGGTTTGAAGTCACACGATTGGCATAAAATGTGTCAGGTACGTTCATAGTGGACTTTAATATCATTGCATAAAATGTGGACTTTAATATCATTGCTCACATACTTTACAGTTTATTTTACCGGTTGCCATTGAGGGATGTTTGTCTCTCGACATCCGTAACACAATCTACAAACTTGCAAAGCTGGTGCAATGGATCTCACAAAAGGAGATCAACGTAGACTCCATACCATTCGCCAAACTAAATGCTGTGGAGCTTGTGTGCATGTTTGAGAAACATTTTCCTACTACCATGCTAACCATTCAGGTACATCTTCTTGTTCACATAGTTGATGAGGTGGAAATAGCTGGCACAGTTCATTCCAGATGGATGTTCTTCTTAGAACGTTTCATGAAAATGCTTAAGGGATATGTGCGTCAAAAGGCACGTCCGGAGGGTAGCATGGCAGAAGGTTGGTTGGTATCAGAGTCCCTAGTGTACATTGGAGAGTGGCTAGACGGATTTGATAAAGCTCGGGACACGCTATGGCGAACCATAGATGATGAGCGCATATCTGGGATTGTCATGTGCAATCTCGGTGTTGAGAAGAAGATGACGGAAGATCTAGAGGCTAAAATCAACCGATTTTGCATGCTTCACAATCCAGTGATGCAAAAGTGGATTTCACAATATGAGGATGCAAAGCAAGAGCGACAAAGGGCACGAATCGAGTGGAGACGGGGAAGACGACCACCGATGCACTATCCGACGGTTCTGGAGAGCCTACCAACATTCATGAGCTTAAGATGGTTGCACAACCAATTGAAAAGCGCACAACAATGCGGTGACGAAGTGACTGAGGAAGAGTGGGAGTACTCTTGGGATTGCGCGACCAAGGTAAGTTTGCAATGTACAACTAGCTAGTGACTTTATTTCTAAACGTTTGAACGGCCACTCATAATCTTTGTTCGTTGTAGTATAAGTCATACACAGCAGCATGGTGTAAAGATCGACATTTTAGGGTGGAACGGATCGACAAAAAGCGTTTTACTCAAGATTGTGGAATCATGGCAAAATTTGAACAGTCTAGTCGACGACGTTCCTCTGATGCAGATCCTGTGGTGGCGGAACTCACTTACTTCGGCACGCTACAAGAGATTTTGAGGATCAATTACAGAGGATTTTTTGTCGACTTGTTCGACGTGCAATGGTTCAAGATAATCATGGAGGGTCGCAACGCTACTGTGCATAGAGGAGAGTCTGGTTTTCTTGAGGTGGATTCTACTAAGAAATGGAATGACCTAAGAGACACTTTCGTACTACCTGAGCATTGTGAACAAGTAAGTATGTAAATAGTTAACATCCCCCTTTTACAAGTTATGTGCTTGAAACCTCTCATGTAAGTTATGTGGCTCTGGCAGGTAATATTTCATCCTACAAAGTCTACATCAAACTGGTGGTACGGCATAGAGGTAGCCCCTCGTAGTGCAAGGACGTATGAAGGCTACCATGTGCCAATCACAACGGCATCAATGGAGGAGATCAGAGAAGATGCTCAATCAGAAGCCGCTGCGGTGGTGCCAGACGAGCATCAAGATGCTACTACTCTATATGGGGTGCATGCAGAGGAGCTACAAAATGAAACAGAGGATATGTGTTTAAACGGAGAGCTCTATATAGATATAGGAAGTTATGCTGAGTTATGCGAGGATGAGAGAGAGATCTCTTAAAGCCACAAATATTGTATTTGAACAATTTTGCTCCGTGTTGTAAAAGCTCTGGCTCTCTAAGTACCTTCCATGGTGTATAACGCTCTTTTCTACTTGCGCTCACATCTTTTGATTGAAAATTCTGAGTTTTCGACTTGCCTCTTCTATCACTCAATTCATTGCGTCATTGTATTTATATGCGTCATTACGTCATTGTATTTAATGGTCTTTGCGTCATTGTCTACTCTATTCATTCAATATTAAGTTTAAATATTCGTGTGTTTAATGCAGGTATGGATGATGAGGAGTTTCTTTCTTCTTTGTCACCGCAGCAGAGACAGTGGTACGTGGAGCGTCATCGCTCTGGCGCATCATTGCGCGTTCCTACTCCATCCGCATCTCCCTCTCTTTCGGAGCATTCGGCGCGCTCTGAAGCTTCGGCGTCGACGAGACGAGCTTCACACTCGTCTAGACACCGGCGCTCTAGTGGTGGCGGTGGCGGTGGCGGTTGTTGTGGGGATTCCGCCGCCGATGCCTCCACACCGCCTCGTGTTCGACGAGGCTCTTTACCCTCCCCTACTTTGCCCGCCCCCACACCAGCCACAACATCGCCATCTACGCCAGGTTTTGCGCGACTGACTGTTCCTAGCAGCTACACACCTCTACCTACTCCGCCAGGAGCCACCCCACTCGACACTCCTCGCTTCGGGGCCCAGATGCCGGTGGAGACACCTGACGTTCGTACCCCCATCGACACACCGCTAGAGACCCCTACCGGGACACCCAGGTTCACGCGTCACCGGCCAGAGGGCTTGCCTTACTCCGTCGACTTCAGCGGCGGCATCATCATGGATGATGACGGCAAGAAGGTGATCTCGCGCATGCGTGGTCTTTGCTCTCAGCTGTTTAGACACTACATACTAAACAAATGGAGTGAAGTACCAAGTGATTTAAAAAACAGAGTCATCAGCATACTTCATGATGAGTTTCCCGTTCCAACATGGGATCAACGCTTCAATGAAGACCTGATGAAGATTCCAATGCGCGAATACTGCAAACACAAGCGTTCCGAAGTGCAAAAAGCAATCAAGCATGGGTGGAACAGGCCAGATTGGCTGGCCAAAGAAGATTGGAAGAATGCGAAGAAAGCAGCGCGCGAGAATCCCGACAAGTGGAAGCAACAAAAGGATGTAGCAAGAGCGCGAGTAGAGGCAGGGAGCTCGCACCACTTGGGGAGCGGTGGATGGGCATCATTTGAGGCCGATTTTGTAAGTGTTTTCGCATTGCTCTTTATGTTCGATAGTTTAGGGTTTATGACTTTTTTAATTCTAACATAATGAAATCTTTGTATGTTTTGACAGTGGTCGATGACAGGACGTGATCCCACACCGTACGAGCGCGAGTACGCAGGCAGGAAGGGCTTAAACGCCCTGATGGACATTCGCAGTTCTCGCGGTGGCATGGTTAGTATTAGGGTTTACTCTTTTCTATTTTTTGTATTGTTTTATAAATGTCGTTATATGTTTATACTTACTGAAAGCTGTCTTATTGTCTTTTTTTGCAGAATCCGACAGATACGCCTCTTGGACGCGATGAGACGCCTGACTAGACGACGTCAGTTTAGCCGTAGCTAGATAGCATTAGTTTAGGGTTTCTCATAGCTTATGTATCATGAGACGGATTTTATACGTCTTTTTGAACCATGTATATTATTACATTTGTCACCGCAGTTCATTTTGCCAATCAATTCTTTATGCCTATGATGTTGTACAATTGTCATTATTACATTTGCCAATCAATTCATTTTGCCTATGATGTGTACAATTGTCAATTTTACGCTTGTCAATTTTGCAAACAATGCGTCTTGTGGGTGACTATTTTGGGTCTATTATCTACCCTTGCACTTTTTTTAAAAAGTGAATCAAGTACAATATGGTTGATAGGTGGCAGGGCATTCAATGCCCTGTCACCAAAAAAAAATTCTCTCGGGCGTCGCTATAACCGTCACTATTTATGGCTCTGTAGCGTCGCTATGAGCATCGCTATAGACTTCTGTGTAAACGTCGCTATAACCGTCGCGATAGGCGTCGCTATGCGTCGCTATATAGCGACGCTCTCGTAGCGACGCTATTAGCGACGGTTTTAGCGACGCCGAGGGTTATAAAAACCCAGTGTATTTCCATCGCTAACAGCGTCACAAGAGCACACAACCTCTTGTAGTGATGATGGTTTTTGTTTTGTGAATTTGTTATAGCTAATCCTCTTTCTAATCATCTCATAACATTTAAAGCATAGAAACTGCATTTAATATATAGGTTGGATATTGGGGCATGAATGCTAAGCTTCTATGTGCATTCTCGAATGAAAGTGACTAAGTCAAATCTGCCATGATGATAATAATCATTCTTTTTTTTTGTGGTCAAAATGTGGATTTGTGACTGTTAGCAGGTCGCCGCGACGGACGTATGAAGCATAGCTCTTTTGTACTAACATAATGTCAATATGCAAGGAAGCGAATCGGGGTGGGGCACGGAGACTTAATGAGAGTGTCAATCTCACCAAAGTGAACTCGAAGACTACTCATTCTTACAACAAAAGCAAATCAACCAGTTCCTAGTTAGACAATCAGTATGCGTCTATTCTCAACACTCAACATAATCACGCTGTTTCGGTATCCAAACGAATCCGGAATGTCACGAAACTTAAGGAGAGGTATCACAACACTTATGGGCTCAATCCTACCAAGTTATGTCACCATCTGGGAAGGTACACAAATCAAGATCCATCACAAAAAATGTGCAGAAAACTGAAACAGAATTACTTTGAAAGATCCACCTTAAGTATAGAAATACTTATCCATCGTCCAAACATGAAAAAAACAACCATTTTCACTCCCAAATCAATGCATTTAGCTAACAAACGACTCGTCGCGAACCACATCAGAATTGGAAATGATTGCACTTAGATTGAAGAGCAAGAGACAAGGAACACAATGTACTATTCGGAATAGAATTCTGATTACCCGTTCAGGAGAAATGATGATTACAAATTGTAGTCACAAGAAGCTTTTGCAGCGCACGTTTCCTTCTCCCAGCTAATGATAATCCTCCTTTTAAAACTAAGGGTTTTGAATTTAAAAGTTAGGGGGCTTTCCCATGGCCGTCCGGCCTCTTACAAGGGGTAGACTCGGAGAAAATAAAAAAGAGTATGGTCGAACCTCATTATGATTACTACTCATTTTAGACTGAACTATAGGGTTTTTGCTGAAAAAATAGAGTATCCGCCGGGTTTGGTGTGCATACGTCTGTTCGCTCGTATCCACCAAACATTCCCCCTTCCTATTCATTGCACGCCCTCGTGCAAGCTGAGGGAGTTCACTTTAGTGCCTTGTTCCGAGTGTTGCAGTGAGGTTTCTGAAGTTCTACGCTTTGGTTGCCAGTTCTCTGAAGGGATTATTTGTGATGGTGCTCTGATAAGCGATGTGATGGGCTGCCAGATCTTTCATCATTAGATTGAATATGGAAGAGTCCACTTCGGAGAAACCTGTAATGAAAGCTTCTTCGAAGATCTACATGTATTGAGATGGAAAAAACATAACTTTTGCATATAATCCCATGATAATATTTCTGCTGGGGATTTCAGTCTCTATATTCCAGCAGATACCCCATGTGCCCTCGACAAGCACCTGCCATGGATGCTCTGCCGCTTCAATGTCTCTAAAGGCTGTAATGCACGTGATGAGCATTTTGGCAATCTTTACTAGCATCTGGCAAGCAAGATTTGGGATCTCCTTCATCATATTGATGACTCCTTTCAGAGTTTGAACCATGTAATTCTCTGATGGGGGGTTGTTATTGATCGGTTTGGTTATTATAGGGTAGTTTAGCACTGCCGATCTTTTGCTTTGCCAACTGTAAAAACTGTCCCAGGATCGCCGCCTGTTGATCGGACAGTAAGTGGGGTCGATCCTGAGATGTTGGGGTGCATTCCTGTAATATGTTTCATCAGTTGGTCGCTAATCGAACCATTTCTTTCTCCAAAGTGGTTGATTGTCAAGGATAGTTTCAATCTGAAGGGCGGTAATTGGAACTTCTCTGTAGTTCCCTCTGCTGTTTGGTTCAATTTCTGGGAGCATTTTTTGCTGCCATAATCAAACTTCTTGCCGCATCAACGGTAGTGCGATCATTTCGTGCCCAAAATTTTTTACAACCTCATCTGGAGTGATCATGAGGAGGGCAGTTGATTTCAGCACTTTTAACTCATATTGCAGATATGCCTTGTGTGACGGGTCTTTGACTTCTGAGATCCAACGCTAAAGTTCATCTTTTGCCGACTCCGAGGTGGATGTCGTGGTTGGATCTGCAGACTCTTGAGTGCCTTTTCCAATGCTTGTAGTTGCCATCTCCGTTTGTTGAGTTTCAAACTCGAAGTGATCGAATCTTTCTCCGTGCTCGAATTCTACTACGTCCTGCTGATCCTTTGTTTGATTTGCTTTCAGATCCCCTACTTTCTTTCTTGCCTCAGCCAGCTGCTTTTTCAAGTCTTCAATTTCCTCATCATTTGCCTGTTGTAAGGCCCTATGACCTGCTGCCATGATCTGTTTCCCTCAATGCCTGTGCCTCTTCCATTGTCCTCCTGGCATGAGTGATGGGGATAGCTTCTGCCAAATGTGTAGCCTTTTTCTTTAATCGAGTGTATCCCAGGGTATAAGGGGTATCCTTCTCTTCTTTCGAAGACTGGTACTAAGAAGGAGTATCTCGTGGGTTGGATCCCTCCTCCTGGCTGCTTCGAGCATCCGACTCTGATTTCTCACTGTCCGAATCCCTTAGAGGTGCACTTTGCCTAGTTTGTTTGACTCCAAGATTCAGTCTTGTAGAAGGTCCTGCCACTGGTCTCACGGCTCTTTTGGACCTGCGGATTAGGTCTATCTGTGCTTGGGCAGGTGGTAGATCATCAATCATGCCCAATGCTTGATAGGCTATTCGTGTGAGCATGGGTCCTCCGTTCATGTAGGCTTTACTTCTTTGGCCGCCCTTTAGGTTTGCTTCCACAATTGTGTCAAGAAGGTAGTTTCCAAAGTCACAACTGACCACCCTGCCTTCAGCCAAACCCATCGCCATCACCACTACCATATGCAACAAGGGTTCAGTATATCTCGGTGTCTTCTGTACCTTGAAATGTTGAGATATAAGACGCAATGGCAGTTCCATTTCTGAGTAGATCACGTCCTGATATGTCAGCTTGTGACCACGTTGCTTCAAAAAGGCCTTATCATTGTCGACTACCTTCGTTTTCTGCAAGAGGTTGTGCGTCCCCTGCGCCAGATGGAGGGCTTCATTTATGATTCAGCTGTAATTTTTACCTTAACGACTATCCCGTCCTTGTCTGTCAGAGTTGCTTCCCCATTGTACTGTATTGTGCTTATGAGCTCGTGAGCCCGTCTGAAATCCGTTCCCCAAGGAGGTAGTCTTAAGAAATTGTCAAGCTGTAAACACCTGACCCCTGCTTGCACTTTTGGTTTCTGGTACAAAGTCCACATTTCCTGGGCAAAGATGGTGGTCTTTACAATCTCTCCGTCTGCGGCTTGGAACCTTCCAATGAAAATGTTTGCCGGAATTGCTTCTAGTACTTGTTCGGTGAGTTGAGCTTTCTCATTTGATGAGATATCGGTTATCTCATAGGGTGCCACATGCCACTCCCTCTGTGCTTTCCTTCAAGGCATCCTGTTTTTGCCAGATTGCAAGTGAAATCAGGTTTTAGCCATTGATCAAAATTGTCGAAAAGTGTAAACTTGACCATAAAATAAAAAAGTAAGTTTAACTCTGTCAAAACTACTCCAAATTTGACCAAATTTCACCAGTGCGCCTAGGATTACTATAGGCACAAAATTGTAATGAAACAGATAGATTTTGGCAAAAAGGAACATGGATCGTGATCCATGTTGGAAAGCATTTTAAAATTCTAACCTTGGGAAGTTATCCCTGGGCATAAGGGGATGCTATTGAGCAATTTTCTCTAGATTTAGAGCTAAAGCTACATGGATCGCGATCCATGTTGGGCAATATTTTGAAAAACTACTGATACCATCTGGTAGGGTTCATCTTGATTATGACTTGGTCCAGAAAGTTTGGGATTTGGATCAATGGTTTGACACTTGGACTAAATTTTGAAAATAATCATGTACAGATTCAGAGATTCAAGGCTTTTGGAAGTGGATTTTCGGGATTCAAATGGCTTGACACTTCATGGCTTAGCTTTCTTGATCATCCTGAATCAAATGGTATGGGTTTTACTTATTTTGGCTAAAAAGGTACATGGATCGCGATCCATGTTGGGAAGTATTTGAACACAGTTCTTGTGCACATTGGTTCCTATAGGTTTTCCTAGTACACTGGTGAAATTTTTTCAACTTTGGACATGTTTTCCCGTAGTTTGCCCCATTTCTTAGTTTATGGCCATATTTTTTCCGTTTTGACCTACCACCACTTTTGGAGTCATGTTTTGCCTGAAATCTCTCCTTGCATTGATTTCTAATGGTTGAGGTCTGTAGTTCATAGCTTTGCTTGGTTCCCTTGCTAGCTACTTTGAATTCTTTTGGGAAGGCAAACTGAATCTTGCAAGCTTCACCATTTTGCAAGTATACTTTTGCTTGGTTTTGATCCCATCACCATTCTTAGGTTACAATTGCTTGTTGATAGACTTCGAGGAAAGTTTGAAGTTTTTCATATTACTTTAGCAGTACTTTTGACCAAAAGACCATTTAAAAACTGACTGTAGCAATCCAGGTGGATCTGATGATCTTTAGAGCATTGTTTGTGATCATTTTGCAACCCCAGGACTATTGGTACATTGTCCAGCTAGTGAACCTCTTTGATCCTGATTTTGGCAAAAAGGTACATGGATCGCGATCCATGTTGGGAAGCTTTTTGCAAAAACAGTCATGGGGCTTTGTTCGTGGGCCTCTATAGTTGCTCCTGTAGAAGTTTCCTTGATTTTTGGGTTTTGGGAACATGGATCGCGATCCATGTTCCAGCACCTTTTCCTATTGTTCTTAGTTTGGCTGATTCTGCCAGGTAGTTGGGCTCTACTGATGAAGTTTTTCTTGTTTCTGATGGGTTTTGGACTCCCACATTGGCCCTGTGAGTTTGCCGATTTTGTGACTTTGTACTGTATTGATTTGTTGTTTTGGTAATGTTGATGCAGTATGGGTCACACACACATGCTCTTGCAAGGTTAATGATCATACATGTCACATCTGGTGTAGTGAGATTCACCGAGGTGGTCGCAGCAGGCAGACGCAAATCCGAAAACCCTATGCTCCTGTGGCTCTCTCTCTCTCTCTCTCTCTCTCTCTCTCTCTCTCTCTCTCTCTCTCTCTCTCTCTCTCTCTCTCTCTCTCTCTCTCTCTCTCTCTCTCTCTCTCTCTGAATGCAAATGAGCTTCTGTTGCGCTTTTTTGACTATATGATCCCAGTCTACCCGGAATGCCCCATTTATACTTACCTTCATTGCTCATACATGTTGGGCACATCACCTGCAGTTCGAACTGTTCCTCATTCTGACGCTCTGTTTACAAATGGCATCCGATCTGCAGTTTTGATCCTTTGGAAGTTGGTCCAAAATTCATTTTGTGTTGAATTTTTCCATGTTTGCCATGTTTGTAGTCCTTGCTTTGAGGCGTTTGCTTTCAAAAGTCGATTCTGACTTTTTTGGCTCGACTTATCAATTTTTTGTTGATCACCTGTTATTTTTTGCGTTTTTGTAAAAGAAAATTATTTACAATGATTATTAGTCGGACACAAATTGGCCAAAATTAGTGTCATCTCCCTTATATACATACTCTTATTCTCGTATTAGATCGTGGCGGTATGGATCATGATTATGCCAACTAAGAGTCTGTCAGGCTCCGAAAACTTGTGTTTTTTAAGGAAACGGGAAAGAAAGGAAACGAAAAGAAAAGAAAAGAAAGGAAATAGGATGATAATAATGGTATATACAAGTGGTACTCCAACCGCTCTTCCCCCCTTCCTAAAGTGAGTCGCCCGCGACGAGCATGTGTTAGAGTGCATGGGAATAGAGCACGCGTCTATGCATAGCCGTATAATGTGGCTCTAAAATGCTCATGGAGGATATGCATGGGAAAACAAATTGTTGTGCAAGAGATAGGTGCTAAACAATAGGTTCAGTGGCTGTTGATGGCGAGGTTCCTTGGAAGCTACGTGGCCCGAACAATAGTAATTGTAGAAGGCGTGCTCTGTGTTTGACTGTGAACTGCAAAAGTTTTGATGTTGCCGATGGTGTCGGTTGTTGGCATTTTTTGGGTTGCCATCGACATTCCCGAGGTGTGGATCCACTAGAAGAGGCATAGTGAAGGCGATGTTGTTTTGGTTGCCATACCCATTTGAGTGTGGTTCGATGACGAAGAGAGTGGTCCATCGGTTTAGGCCGTTTGACAACAGAGGTGAGCAATTCGGGATGGTTTAATTTTTTTGTAGGTTTATGGGTATTTGTTACCATATACATGTGGTAGTGATGTGTGTGAACACATTAGGACCGTCGGGGCATTTTTTTCCTCTTTAGGAGGTTTTTTCCCCCATGAATTGTATATACACCCATCACTCTAGGGCTATCTATCTTTCCATTGTATACTAAGAAACACACTCTCTATTGTGTGCCTTGAGCTTCCTTTGTCTTCTCCAAGCTGTGTGCGTTTCTCTGCAACCCTAATTCCAACAATTGGTATCAGAGCAGGTTACATCCTCCCGGGCTTAGTCGCCAGCTGCTCCAACACACACCTGCTCACTTTCTCCGATTTCAATGAGCTTTGGTGAGCGTTCGTAGGTCGACAAATATTTTGGACAAGCTCCCAGAGCTTGGTCTGCTCAGAATTTTGATTTGGGCTCATTTCGGCTTCCGTTTCCACTACACGCAATATTGCACATGCTATTTCGTCATTTTGTGTAGAATTTTTGTCAGTGCCGTTTTTTGCATAACAGGTGCCTTATAGTCTTCTACGGTTTGTGCTATATAGCACAGGTTGTTCCCGCTCCGTTTCTCCTATTTTCAGGCAGTTTTCACATCAGGTGCAGCTTTTACCATGGCTGACAACAACAACATAGATGTGTTCAAGATGTTTGTTGCTGAGGACAGGTTGGATGGGGACAACTACCCTATGTGGGCTTATATGATGCAACATGTTCTTGTGTCAAAGGGTGTCTGGAACATTGTGTAGGGCATTGATGTACGTCTTGGTTCTGAGGATGTAGGCGATGTTGAGGATGTTGCAGGTCTTGCTGCAAGGATTCCAGCCGTTAGAGTTGTTTTGCCTACGGTAGAACAAGCTCGTTGGGATGTTAAGGATGCACAGGCTCATGCATTGATTGAGTTGTCTGTGAAGCGCACCATTGTTCCTCGCATTCGTTCAGCAAAATCTGCAAAACAGGCTTGGGATATTCTAGCAGGTCTTTATGCAAGCTTGGGATATTCTAGCAGGTCTTTATGCAAGCCGCAATGAGGCTAAAATTGCTTTGCTGCGTAAAGAGCTGGAGTCGAAGATTATGCATGAGGAAGATGATATGGACACTTTCCTTGCTAGTGTCAAGGATATCAATGAGCAACTTATTTTTGCAGGTGAAGTTACTTCAGACAGTTCCCTTGTGCAGACTGTTCTTGATGCCTTACCAGATTCTTACCAGACCTTTGCTAGTACTTGGAGACTTATGGCCCAAGGAAATCCAGAAGTTGTCAAGTTTGATGCATTATGCACATTAATGTTGCAAGAGTCACTTTCCAGACAAAACAGGACTAGACAACGTGCAGTTGAACAGGCTTTTATTGCTTCTCAAATAAAGGGTGGTAACAGCAATGCGGCCACTTCTTATGGTTCTGTTGCGAGTGGCAAAATTTCTATTCCTAATGCTTCTGATGGCAGCAATTCGTCTGGAAATTCTGGTGATAAGGGCAAAAAGAAGATGTGTTGCCATTATTGTAAAGCCAATGATCACTTGATCAAGTCGTGTCCTAAGTTGAAGGCCAAAGAGGCTAAGAAGAAAGAGGGTGGTTCCACTGCAAATGTTGGTTCCACTACAAATGCAGCCATTGTTGAGTATTCTGTGAAAGGAGACTGTGTTGCTAATGTTGATGCAGAATGGGCTTTTAGCGCACAGTGCACTTACAATCCTGCTGTCCATGATGCATGCTTGCCAGTTGCTGCAGATTCACATGTGTGGTATTTCGACAATGGTGCTACAAAGCACATTACCTCACATCGTGAATTGTTTACCTCTCTCAAGTCTGTTCGTCATGGGAATTCAGTCACTTGTGCCAACAACGCCTCTTATCCGGTTCAGAGAGTTGGAAAGATTGTGCTCACTGCTGCTAATGGCAGTTCCTTCACACTTGTTGATGCACTTTATGTACCTGGGATCAAGACGAATCTCTTGTTTGTATCCGCACTTGCTAGACTTGGACTTGTAGTCAAATTTGTGGATGACAGATGTACAGTTCATGATCTCAGTTTTGGTGATGAAATTATTGTATCTGAGCTTTTGTGCCGTGGGCTGTATAAGCTCACTTTGTATGACAAGTGTGGACAAAATTTTGCAAATGCTGTTGCAGATTCAAGGGCTATTTCAGATGCAAAACTTTGGCATTCACGTTTTGGTCATCTGAATTTTGCCAGTTTGCTACGTTTGCAAAAATCTGATATGGTTGCTTCTTTGCCGCCTCTTGAAGCACCTGTCAAACATGTTTGTGAAGACTGTATTTTGGGTAAGATGCAGCGTTCTAAATTTCCAAAGGATGGTTCAGTTTGGGCCACATGCAGGTTGCAGCTTGTGCATAGTGATGTTTGTGGGCCCATGCAAACTCCGTCCATGGGCAATTACCTGTACTTCGTGACTTTCATTAATGATTACTCCAGGCATGCATGGGTATTTCCGCTTAAACCGATGTCCGAAGTTTTTATGTGCTTCAAACAATTTATGGCTATGGCTGAAAATGTCTCGAAATGTACTATGGGCACCCTCCGTTCCGATCGAGGGGGGGAGTATATGTCGCATGAATTTAATGCATTTCTGGCTAGCAGTGGGATAAAACACCAATGTACAATGCCTTATACACCTCAGCAAAATGGTGTTGCTGAGAGGAAAAACAGGTCACTGACAGAAATGGCACGATGTATGGTCAAAAGTCAAGCTTTGCCGCATTCTTTTTGGCTTGAGGCCATCATGTGTGCCACTTATGTACTTAATAGGTGTCCTACGAAAGCTTTGCAGTCTATTACTCCATATGAAGCATGGCATGATAGAAAGCCTTCTATTGAGCACATGCGTGTTTTTGGTTGTTTGGCATATGCTTTGGTGCCACAAGTGCAGCGCAGAAAATTGCATGATAAGGCTGTCAAATGTATTTTTGTTGGTTATAGTGTTGAAAGCAAAGGTTACAGGTTGTATCATCCGCAAACAAAACGTATTCTGGTTTCTCGAGATGTAGTGTTTGTGGAAGATTTTGTTCAGCCCTTGCTGTCATGTACTAAAGACAGTAATGTAAGCTCACATGACATTTATGACACTTTGTTGCCTCTTTTCAGTGGTGGAAATACGAATGTAAGTTCCAATGAGGCAAATATACAGCCTATGGGGGTTTCTGAAAATGTTCTAGATCAGCCTATTACTGATG
This sequence comes from Adiantum capillus-veneris, assembly GCF_014529385.1. NCBI lineage: Eukaryota > Viridiplantae > Streptophyta > Polypodiopsida > Polypodiales > Pteridaceae > Adiantum > Adiantum capillus-veneris. The sequence continues at coordinate 181,855,386 of NC_140931.1, forward strand.
CAGATGTACATGATGTACTTGATGAGGAAAGGACTGAAAATGAGCAGGCTAGAGGTATGCCAAAATGGCTGGTGCACACTTTGCGTGACAGTAAATTGGATGCACCTTTGTCTAGTCGTACTCGTTCAAGCTCTCGCCATGCATCTTATACATCAGATTGTTATGCTTTGGCTGTGTCTAGCTTACATGATGTTGAAGAGCCTCTTTCTTTTGATGAAGCACAGAATTCAAAAAATTGGATGGCTGCCATGGAATCAGAATATGATGCACTTATAGAAAATGACACATGGACTTTATGTGATTTGCCTCCTGGCAAAAAGGCCATTGGTACAAAGTGGGTTTACAAGTTGAAATGCAAGCCGGATGGTGAGATCGATCACCATAAGGCTCAACTTGTTGCAAAGGGTTATGCACAGCAAAAACGCATAGATTATGAAGAGACTTTTGCTCCCACTTGTGGTATGACTACTGTGCGTTTTCTATGTGCATTGGCAGCTCATTTTGGTTGGGATGTACATCAATCAGACATTGTTACTGCTTTGTTGAATGGTGACATATTTGAGGAAGTTTATGTAACGCAGCCTCGCGGTTTTTCCGTAAAAGGACAAGAGGACAAAGTGTGCAGATGTAAGAAGGCTTTGTATGGGTTGAAGCAATCTCCTCGTGCTTGGTATGAGAAAGCTGACACTCATTTGGTTAAACGAGGCTTTCGTAACAGTCCAACAAAAAGCACATTGTATGTAAAGCGTGAGGATGATGTACTTCTCATTGTCGTTCTTCATGTTGATGATTTGATGATCATTGGATCAAATGAGAGACATATTGCTGAATTTAAGGCTGATTTGAATGCTACTTTCAAGATGAAAGATTTGGGGCTGTTGCATCATTACTTGGGTATACAGTTTAAGCAGTGTGATGGTGGTATTGCTTTGTGTCAGAAAAGTTACATAGAAACATTGCTATGTAAGTTTGGACTTGAGGATTGCAAACCTATTGCCACTCCCATGGAAACAGGTTTGAAGTTGAGTCTCATTTATGTTGAAACACGAGGCCAGGTTTGAAAATGTTGGTTGCCTCATTTATGTATGCAACACGAGGCCAGATATTTAGTTTGCAGTCTTACAGGTCAACAGATTTATGCATAGCCCAAGGTCTAAGCATTGGCAGGCTGTCAAGAGGATTTTCCGCTACCTTAGTGGCACTTTATATCTTGGCTTGTTTTATCCCAAGGGGGGATCATTGCTGCCAGACTGACATCCTTTTTTGGACTCAGATTGGGCTGGTTGTTTTGACACGCGAGTGTCCACAAGTGGTTTTGGTTTCATGCTTGGAAGTTCATGTATATCATGGTTGAGCAAGAAGCAACCTACTGTGGCCACTTCGAGTTGTGAGGCTGAGTACAGGGCAGTCTTCACAGCTACGGTTGAGTGTGTATGGCTCAGACGCCTTATGGTTGATTTGGGTGTTGGACAAGACATTGCCAACACTATCTACACTGACAGTCAGAGCGCATTGGCAGTTGTGAGAAACCCAGTTTTTCATGCTCGCACAAAGCACATTGAGGTGCATTACCAGTATGTCAGGGAGAGGCTCTCAGCAGGAGAGATCAACTTGGCTTATGTGGCAACACAGGACAACCTTGCAGATCTTTTCACAAAGGCATTGTCTCGTGAGAATCTTGAAGCTTTCCGCAAAGCTTTGGGCTTACTCCCCTTTGTGGACTGATCATGTCCTCAGGGCATGGCACTTCCCTTTACTCATGTGCCAACTCTCGTTGACCGCATCACTCCAGGGGGGATTTGTTACCATATACATGTGGTAGTGATGTGTGTGAACACATTAGGACCGTCGGGGCATTTTTTCCCTCTTTAGGAGGTTTTTTTCCACGTGCACTGTATATACGCCCATCACTTTAGGGCTATCTATCTTTCCGTTGCATACTAAGAAACACACTCTCTATTGTGTGCCTTGAGCTTCCTTTGTCTTCTCCAAGCTGTGTGCGTTTCTCTACAACCCTAATTCCAACAGTATTGATTTGGCGTTTAGGTATCCACAATTGCCTGGGCTTGGTTTCCATGATTGATTTCTTGACCCATATTTTCGTAACCTTGGTGATGGATGATTGTTGGGTTGTCACATGTGGCTAAGGTAGAGGTTCCCATTCATGTCTGTTTGTACGAATGGTGTGGCTAAAGATTGGCCTTCATGTTCAATACGTAAAGTGTTGTCCTGCCAGTTTGGTGTTGCCTGATAAGTGCGCATTCATGGCACTCCCAGAATAACTGCTTCGTTTAGCTGATGATTGTCGACCACATGAAATTGATGTGGATACACTGTTCCATCAATGTTGATTGGCAAATTTATGTGGCCTAGACTGTCCATAGTACCTCTGTTGGCGACCTTGAACCCCATATTGTTTGGCATTAGAGGTTCCTGTGTGATTTTTTTGAAAGTGGAGTAGTTAACCACATTAGCTCTGGCCCTTGTATCCACTAACGCTCTTTCGGTGGTTCCGTTGGAAAGTTGTAACTGAATACGTAGATCCATTCCTCCTAACCATGTAGTCGTCGTTTGTATGGACGCTATCGGAGCATGCGTATTAGCCACTACCTGTTGTTCTTTCCTCTGGAAGTTTGATTTTTCCCTGCGTTTCAATATTCTGAGTTTGGCCTCCTCCTATGCTTGTTCCCAAATGTCCAGTGCTTGACATCTGCGTTGAGCTACTGCATGGAGTGTTGCGAGTTCGTTTGGTGTCAGCGGAAGAAGATATTTCTTTAACCTGCAACCACTCGTCCAATTAGGCATCTCCTCTCCTGCCAATGTTGCAAGTTTAACGGCGCCACTTTGCGATATATCATGGATCACAAAATGCCCCATTCCTCGCTTTTTGAGTTTTTTGGAGTGCTATTTCATGGTGTACATGAGAACGTAATCCCCTTTTTGGAACTCCTTACCAATCACGTATTGATCATGAAAATCTTTCATTTTGTTTTTCTGAACATATATCCCAGCTATCGCTTTAAGTATAGTTTCATCTAACTGTTCTAGGGTGTCTAGTCTCTCTGATAGCTCATGGCCCATCCATCCTAATTGTGTTGCCACCCTGAGGGATTTGACTAGGAATTCCAATGGTAGTATCGCATTAATTCCGAAGACTAGGTTAAAGGGAGTCGTGCCAATGGAAGTTTTAAAAGCTACACGATAAGCCCATAAAGCGGTGTGTAATTTTTGATCCCAATCATTTCTTGAGTCACTGACTATTTTGGTGAGCACGGTGCATAGGATTTTGTTGGTGCTCTTTGCCTGTCCGTTTGCTTGCGGATGATAGGGTGCTGACTTTTGATGGACCGCCATGAATTTGTCAAGGGGAGTCTCAATGACGTCGTTCACAAGTGTGTACCTCTATCACTTACTATTTCAATTGGTAGTTCATACCGCGTAAAGACATTTTCAATATGCACTGAGGTGTAGTCCTTGCATCATTTTTTTGGGTTGCATTGGCTTCCGCCCACTTTGTCATGTAATCTGTTGCTACGATAATGTATTGTGCATGTGTCCTGTATCCTGGAGGGTTGATGGGACCAATGAAGTCAATGCCCCATTTGGCAAAAGCGCGAGCTCCCATCATCGGCCTCAGTGGCATGTCATCTCTCCGCAGGGGTGGTTTCGTGCGTTGACATTCGTCACATTGTTTGACGTATGTTGTTGCATCGATGAATAGGGTCGGCCACCATATACCTGAGTTTAGCACTAGCTTTGCCGTTTTATCGGCGGAGAAGTGTCCCTCAGGTTGTCCCGCGTGTGCTTGATCTAGTATGACGTAATATTCGCTTTCTGTAGCACACAACGGTAATTGTTCGTCTTTCCCCCGCCTATACAGTTGGTTGGTAACAAGTAGATAGTGTTTGGCATCTTCCTCAACATTTTTCCTTCTTGATTTGTCCCATTCCTCTCGAAAGGTTTTTTTTTAAAAGTACTCAATGATGTGATCACTCCATTTCAGTGCTTGTACTACTCAAAACATTGTGGCATGTTCCACTGGTGGCTGTTTTATACATTTATCTCAGGATTTTACATATTTATAGACACTATATTCCATGTTTGGCCAGTAGACGCCCAGTCTTTGTAACCATTGGCCTGTCTGTATTTCACCAGTGTGAAATCCCGTCTTTTGTTTATGAGCTTGTTTGAGGTAGTAGGTGATATCTTCAGGTTGTACACATAGCCTCAGTATTCCATCCCTATCGTGTTTGTACAGTCGTTCTGCTAACGAGATGAGATTCCGTGTTTGATGGATCATTGATGGTTATCTTTCTATCTGCAAAAAGCCGAGTGAGTAGTGGCATGACCTCTTCGCTCCATCGTGGTACCATTTCTATGTTAAACAGATATGAATCAGGAAGTTCATCATCGACACCCGCAGGTGCCTCCCCATGAAATAGTCGTGAAAGATGATCTGCTCTCTGGTGTGTGGTCCCCTTTTTTACAACCACCGTGAAGTCAAACTCAAGCAACAGTATAAACCAACGAACAATTCTTCCAGTGTTGCAAGGTTTGTTTACTAGATATAGTAGTGCTTGGTGATCCACGAAGAAGACAAACTTGTTTGCTAGAAGGTAGTGTCTAAATTTCTTGACAGCATAGATCGTTCCCAGGCCCTCTATTTTCGTAGTGGTATAATTTCACTCTGCGTTGTTTGGTTGTCAACTGGAGTAGCAGATGGGAAAATCCATTTTCTTCTCTCTTGGCTTGGCTAATATGCACCCAATGGCATAGGCCGACGCATCCACATGGACATGGAAGATTTTGCTCCAGTCAGGGGCTTGCAAAATTGGAGTTAAAATCAAATGTTGCTTCAATTTTTGGAAAGCCTGCTCACATTCCTCCGTCCATTCAAACTTAGTTATGAGTGCGTACAATGGCTTAGCTATTACAGTATACATATATATATGAATCGCCGGTAGTATCCGCAATGCCCCATAAATGCTTGCACTTCTTTTATCTTTGTTGGTCTCGGTAGTGCAGCAATTGTCTTCACCTTTTCTTGATCAGTTGAAATGCCGTTTTTTGACACTATGTGGCCCAGAATTCTACCCTATCTTACCATGAAGGCACATTTTTCCGGGTTTAAGCAAATATGATGTGTTCTGCATTTTTCAAAGACTTTACTCAGATGAGTGATGTGGTCACTTCGTCGGTGGGAATGAACACAAAGATCATCCATGTAGATCCCCAGAAATTGTCTGAGATATTCTTTGAATGCGTGGGTCATTAGTCTTTGAAATGTGGCCGGGGCATTGGTCAAGCCGAAAGGCATTACCCTATATGCAAATATACCCCACTCTGTCGCAAAAGCGATCTTATGCTGATCTTCCACCTTAATCGTCAACTGGTTGTAGCCTGAGAACCCATCCAAGAAACTATAGGCCTCTTTCCCTGCTACCCTCTCAATAACATGATCAGTTATTGGCAGTGGATACTTATCCCTAATGGTGGTTGCATTTACTTGCTCAAGATTTACACAAACCCGCAGTTTGCCATTCTTTTTGGGTACCACCACAATCGGGGACACCCACTCTGTGTGCTCAATCTCGTAGATAAACTTGGCGTCCTTTAATTTGTCTATTTCCTCCTTGATTTTCTGTGGAAAAGTTTCATTGTACGTGTAAGGACGTTGTCTGCATGGTCTGGCTTCACTCTTAAGGGGAATCGTGTGCAGACATATCTCCGGATCTATCCCCTTTAGATCTTTGTAAGACCATGCGAAGACATCTTTATATTGCCTAAGCGTATCGACTAGAAGTTGCTCTTCCTCTTCAGTAAGGTCCGTGGCAATATAGGCCGGTTGAGGCTCCTCTCCGGGTTCTGCTAAGTTGATACATTTCGTGTTTTCAGGCCCATCATATGAAGTTCCTGGTTCTTTGGGATCTCATTTGGGTTTTTGCACCACTATCTTCCTATCCTGAATGGTATACTTCTTATAGTGGGATGGAATCTTGAAACTCTTCTTCGTCATTTGTTTGGACAAGGTCCCTTACAGAGATTTCATCCACTATGCATCGGCACTCAGCCACCCTTTCTTTGTCAGGTACGTCTTCCTCACTCTTCGGAGTTAGGCGAACATTCATCATTTTGAATGGAATGATATCGTACCCTTCCTTGTCACAAAATTTGGTGAGGGTCACTTCGTTGACACAAACATCAAGAGTAGCTAGTATTTGTTGCCATCCAAACGGTTCGAACATCTCCTCTGGAAAAGGCTCTAGTATGTATGCTTCATCTTGTGCAGTCCTAACAAGAATGCAGTCTTCCTTTTTGAGACTTCCAGAATCCGAACCTTCTCCTATCATTGGTAAGCTTTGTTCTGGAGCCAGGCCGGTATTCCTCCTTCTTGGTTAGTTGTGGAATGCAGGTCTTCTCCTGGGGCTTTGTCTACATTCTTATAGCTATAATCTGTGACACTAATTTTCGTAGTGGCATCCTTGTTCCTAAGATAGATATAGTTGTAACCCCAATCTTGGACCATTTTGAGTTGACACATGAATGGTCTGCCCAGAATGATGTCGAAATTGTTGCTCTCATCGAAATTCATAATAGCAAAGGTGTGTTCGTATGCAATTCCACAAGAGGTTACTACAATCTGCTCCAAGATGCCAATAGGTCTCTCCAGGTACCCATCTGCTAGTTGAAGTTTCATTATTGTTGTTTTTCTTAGAGCAGATTTTCCCCATTTTTTCCACATTGCTTTGGTGTCTATGGAAATTTCGGCTCCACTATCCAATATCGCTATCGATTTTACATCCTTGTACTCTATCGGTAGGGTAGTATTTCCTCTTCACCTTCACAATAGTCCCCTACCTTGTTTATTGGCACTGGCTCATGTTTAGTTTGCTTCGAGGGTTGTGTTTTTAGCGTGTTTCAAGAAACCTCGGTTGAAGGAATTACAAGCCCTATTTTTTCCAAATATTTTGCGACCTCGTCCCAAAGATGCAGTCTAATGTTCAGCAACTCTGACAAAGTCAGTGTACAATGGACACGTGATGACATCAGTTCGTGAAGAGTTTTAGTGTCCAACATCTTTGGATTGGCTTTCCATTGAGATGGAACTTTTCTTACCTCTGATCGAGTTTCAGGGTTACCAATAAACGAAGGTAAAGTCTTCAACGACTGTGGTTTACTGTCTTCCAATATCGATGTGCTTGCATCTCCATACAATGATTGGATGTCATTTGGGTAGAGCTCATGCTCCAGGTGGATTTTCGGGATAGGAGCTAACACAAGTGTGGCACTTCCGTCCTTCCTATTCCTGATCTGTTCCCATAGCTCTTGAGGCCATTGTTCTTCTACCTCCAGAATTAGTAGTGGTACCTGAGAACGCGTTCCATCTGTTGTATTGGCTACCACCCTCGTATCTTAAGGTGTTTCGTCGACCAGATTGGGTAGGTTATTCACTTCAATTCCCCTCTCATCTAATTCCCGAATCTTTTCTGGTATGAGTACCTCGATTTTTGGAGTCGTAGGAACTGATGGTTCCATAAGCGCTTAAGCGGCTTGAATGAGCTCTTTGCACATCTTTAGCCTCTCTTTCTCATAGCCTAGATGAGGGTACGTTAACCATCGATCCTCTTTGGTTTGGTTAGGCTTTAGCCTTGCTTCGTAAGCTTTAAAAATTGCGTCCAAGGGTTCAACCACCTTGTCTAGTAGGATTGACCCCCCGGATGGCAGTTCCGACAGAATCTTTGTCTTGTTGTTGCCCTTAAGGCCTCTTTCCCTTTGAAGTTGTTCCTCCGTTTTCAGCAATTTGGTCTCCAAGCCGTTTTTTCCTTTTCTCTTTTGGCTTTCATCTTGTTTCGTTTCGCCTTCCAGGATTTTCTAGGGGTTCGGACAGACAAGTTGTCTATCTTTGTTTGGCTGGCCGGGACACTCTTTGCTACCTCATGTGCTTGAGCTCTAGTGATTGCTTTTATTGGAATGTTCCGTTCTGTTTCTAGTCCACTTGAGCTTGGCAAAATCCCTATTTTGTTCATGGTTGCTTTTCCTTTATTTTCGGGGTTTTTTGGGCAGTGTGGAATAAGATGGTCCGTCGTGCATCCGTTGCAAAATCCAAACAATTTCACCCGCTCTCCTTTGTTTGGACACACTCTAGACCACTGATCCTCACCGCATTCATAGCATGGTCATGCAGGGGGTGGAGAAACTTGAGGAGCTCCCATTGGTTGTCCTGTTCTAGGAGGGTAGCCTCTAGGTTTGTAGCCCTGATTTGCCATAAACATTAGCATATTCTCATCGACCAAGTAATTTTGGTTGGTTGTGCTATGTATGAGGGTTCGGGCATTTCTTCTCGAATTATCCATGGATTATATCCCTCTGGAGCATATGCATTCCTATCAATTTCCATTTCATAAGTAATGTCTGAATCTTCTCGGTGTGTGAGACTACTTGGATCATACTCTGATCAAATGGTGGTTCTATGGGTTGAGAAATCCTTACCATAGCCCTATTTTCCTGGGGTAAAGGAGGTTGATGTCCCAACACCGGTTGAGATTTTTCATGACCCAAGATTGCGTTATTTGGCCCCACTTGGTACCTTAAAGGGGGTGGAAGTTGTTGTCCTCCAGGTGGTCCGTATTGTCTCTCTCTAACATAGTTCCAATTGTAGAAACATTTGTGAGTTTCATGGTTTGTCCATTTTTGTTCTGTAGCACACCATTTCAATATCCGTTATGTGTTAGCTCCTGGCCTTTGTTGAAGGTTGCACCATTGGGTTGGATGGTCACTCCACAAGTATCGCATTTTCGGGTGGGCGGTTGTCGTGTGTTTGGGTTCGTCCTGTTTCCTTGGTTCATCCTCCTGATCACTTCCTCGATCACTCGATCAACATCCGATACATTTGGGTTTTGCCCTCCCCATTTTGTCGTGGACTCACTCGTAGTTGAAGAGGTGCTACTAGTCCCCTGATCTGTGTCTTCGGTCACCTCCCCATATGCTTTGTAGTTATCTACAAGATACAATGCCTCTTTCGTGACTTGCTTAAAGGTGACACAGGCTTTCAGGTGCAAGTCCTTCTTGAGCGTGTCATTTCGCAGTCCCTCTATGAAGAGGACTGATAGTCTTTCATCCTGAAGTAGTTCTCGAGCAGAGCATCTTTCAATGTACTGCCTAAAACGAAGCGATACTTCTTTCACTTTTTCCTTTTCCTTTTGCCTAAATGCATAAATCTGGGAGACACTGTTATGCTTGATCCCTCTTTTGGAGAATTCCTCAGTGAATTCTCGAAGAAGTTGCGCAATACTTGGGAATTCTAAGATGTTTAATAGTTGAAACCAAGTCAAGGAATTACCTTCCAATGTCAACCCAAATCCTTCATATTGAGTGTGGAAATCAGTCACCTATTCCGCTCTCAATACTTGTTTGAAGGTTGAAACATGGGCAAACGGATTGCCAGATCCATTATACTTTTTGGGTAAGCATTTTTCCACTTGGGACGGTCTCATACGCCTGGCCTCTGTAACCATTGTAACAACTCTTGGTCCCCATGGGATGGCTTCTCTTGGTTCGTAATCTCCTCTTGGTACTAACAGTGGTATCCTATCCGCCCTATGTTCATCAATTCGATCTCTTGTGATAGTCGGATGGTATAAGTGAATTCAGGAACAGAGCTGCCCCTATGTGTGTTCATGGAAGCCCTAGTCGCCGTCGACCCTAAGGGTTCTGTTCTCGGAACTTGTTCATGTCCATAAGAATCCTCCACTCTTGTTCTCAAGGGACTCTCAAGTACAGTCTCAGGTTTGATGTGAGTAGTCATGGTTTTTTCAGCTTCCGGATTTACATAGTATTGGTGGAGTGGTCCTCCAAAATATGTATATGTCTCTAACTCCTTCTGGTCCATTGGGGAGTACTTTCAGCCATACTTGTCCATTATGACCACCTGAATACTTCTACCCTCCGTGTAAGTGTCAACATACAAGTTTTTCCGGTCGGTTAATTCTTTGATGCGGGGCTCGTCACATCTGTAATAGAGTGTTTAGTCTCCATTATTGAACTTATAAAGCCCCACATATGTGTTGTCTGTGTTAAGGCACTCAATCTCATTGGTGCGTTTGAGTACCGTGTTTTGTTTCTCCATTTTGGGTGGTGCATCGGTCGGTTCATTATCTACTTTTTCCTTCGTGCCGGTCATTCCCCATTTATCCACAATATACGGGTTATGAATCACTAAGTACATCATTCCCTCTCGATCGAAATACCTATCCTCGTCATAATCAACATCTACAAGGTCTCTGAACTCGCTCGGCCTATTTTCCAACTTAACACAGTAGCGGTCCATTCCATCCTTATAGATTTTGGCTTTAAGCACATTTTCAAATTGAAACTTCAAATACAACAACTTCACATCAGATGTGGGCTGTGAAGGACCTGCACACATCGAATCTGTTTCCTTAGGGTTTGACTTGTTAGAATCTTCAGTCATGAGGCTGTATGATCTCTCAGACGAAGTGTCAGAGAAATTCTCCTCTAAAATGGGTTCCAAAGGCGGTAGTGGTCTCTGATTCACACTTTCTTGTGTTGAGTGATTACTCCCTTGATCAAAGATGTTGTGGTTCCTATTCTGGTACAATCTTCCTGATCGCAGATTCATGAATAATTGGTAACAAGAAAAATCCAAACCGAGTTACCTCATTAAATAGTTTGAATCTCCCGTTTGTTCTTGCTTGCTGGAAATATCTTCTAGATAATCCACTAGAATCACAAATGGGTGACTTTTAAGCTCTACAAATTTTGACAAAGCCAGGGATAATTCAAAACAATTACTAGAGATAATGCCTTCAAAACACAGAAGCTAGAACTTTTGCAAAACACCAAAAGGCCTAAATGTTGTAGCTAAGATAGAGCTCAAGGCCAACATTCTTAAAGAAAAAAACATCTAGAAAGAAGCTATGCAATGGGAAGAGAGGGTGCTACACTCCCTCAATGTCACTCAGAGTATTCCCAAAATGATGGAAGCAAATTGGCACCAACATCCCCTTTCTTATCCTCTCAAAAAGTTCGAGCTATTGTCCACCAATGAGGGACTACTTAAGGAATAGGATATTGATTCGACCTTGGTACACCCAAGGTGGAGACAAATCTAGTTGATACTCCACACAAATGCTCTTGTAGATATTATAAAAGATCCAACACATTGCCTAGTGCCAAGAGTAGAAAGCTGGAGTAGCTATTGATTCATAGAGAGAAAGCATCCAACTTAGCTTGCATTATGCTCATAAAAATAGCTCACATGATGCTCACATGCATCAAGGCCTTTCAAGTAGTTGATACTCCACACAAATGCTCCTGTAGATATTATCCCAAGTAGTTGATACTCCACACAAATGCTCCTGTAGATATTATCCCAAGTAGTTGATACTCCACACAAATGCTCCTATAGATATTATAAAAGATCCAACAGATTGCCTAGTGCCAAGAGTAGAAAGCTGGAGTAGCCATTAATTCATAGAGAGAAAGCATCCAACTTGGCTTGCATTATGCTCATAAAGATAGCTCACACGATGCTCACATGCATCAAGACCTTTCAAGAAAAAAAGCAATCTGGTACAACATGGTTGTCATTCTTGGAGGGCAACAAAGGCTTGCGCTAAGATTTATCTAGCGAGCCCTCTGATGAAGTTCTCTATAAGTTCTATGCAAGGTTATATTTTTACCATCTTACTACATTCAAACAATAGAAGATCATGGAGCTATTGTCTCTAGTCTACAAGCCAAATTTGTGGCCTACTAAGGCATCGAAGCAAATAACTAGATAATCAAGTAGTTTATAACTCCAGCTGAAAAGGAACTTCACATTTGCTATGAAAAGGCACTAGAAGAGCTGCAGAAGAGGCACATAGCCCGTCAATCCCCACACTACCTCGCCAACAGGTGGTTGTGTCATGGACGACACAGAGAACGAGAGGGGAGGAGATGTTAGCGACATAGCTAACATATGAGCAAATAACCTCACCTTTGAGGCCTATTGTATATTTTTGCTATTCATTTGAACAACTTGGACATTTATAGCCTCCAATTGATGGAAAGTGTCAATTCTTGAGTTTATATGTAAAATTATGAGCCAAGGAGAGAGGGCTAAGTGGTTCTTGGTTGTATAAGCTTGATTCTAGCTGCATGTAGGCTTAGGGATCATTTATTTATTACTTATAAACCTTTTGGCTAAGGTATAAAAGCCAAATTTTATATGAAACATACATCATTGTCTATGAGCCTTGTGTACTCTCCCTCTCTCTTTTGATGCTCATCTCCCTCATGGATTGTCCGTTTGAATTGTTGTCTACTTTTACATGTTCATTGCAAATTTCAATGCTTTTTTTTTGCATAAATTGCAAAAAGATAGATCATGCACATCATCTTTAAATCAAATTGTGATTTAGCATACACACCCACACTCACACCCAAATGTACATGCTCATACACAACTTATGTACACAAATTGATACACAAATGTCCACTCACATTAATATACTTCTATACTCAAAATACATCAACGTGTATAGACATGCATAAATACATAATTAAAAAATCATGATAAGTAGACCAATAGTAGGTAGGAGATAGAAAATGTGCTTAATAGTAGATAGATGGATACAAGATGTTAGTAAGAGATAGATAGTGGACACTAGGGTAGTAGGTAGAGTTACATAGTAGTTAAATAGAAAGATAATGTGATAGTTAAGGAGACCTATCTACTTTGTAAAATGTTACCATATACATGTGGTAGTGATGTGTGTGAACACACTAGGACCGTCGGGGCGTTTTTTCCCTCTTTAGGAGGTTTTTTCCCCCGCGCATTTGTATATACGCCCATCACTCTAGGGCTATCTATCTTTCCATTGCACACTAAGTAATACACTCTCTATTGTGTGCCTTGAGCTTCCTTCGTCTTCTCCAAGCTGTGTGCATTTCTTTGCAACCCTAATTCCAACAATTGGTATCATAGCAGGTTGCATCCTCTCGGGCTTAGTTGCCAGCTGCTCTAGCACACGCCTGCTCACTTTCTCCAATTCCGGTGAGGTTTGGCAAGCCTTCATAGGCTGAAAAATATTTCGGGCAAGCTCATAGAGCTTAGTCTGCTCAGATTTTTGATTCGGGCTCATTTCGGCCTTCGTTTCCACTAGAGGTAGTACTGCACAGGCTATTTTGTCATTTTGTGAAAAATCTCTATCAATGCCATTTTCTGCATAACAGGTGCCTTTGCAACATTTACCATGGCTGACAACAACACAGATGTGTTCAAGATGTTTGTTGTTGAGGACAGATTGGATGGGGACAATTACCCTATGTGGGCTTACATGTTGCAACATGTTCTTGTGTCAAAGGGCGTCTAGAATATTGTGTAGGGCATTGATGTACGTCTTGGTTTTGAGGATGCATGCGACGTTCAGGATGTGGCAGGTCTTACTGCAAGGATTACTGCTATTAGAGTTGTTTTGCCTATGGCAGAACAATCTCGATGGGATGTAAAAGATGCACAGGCTCATGCATTGATTGTGTTGTCTATAAAGTGCACCATTGTTCCTCACATTCGTTCAGCAAAATCTACAAAACAGGCTTGGGATATTTTGGCTGGTCTTTATGCAAGTCGTAATGAGGCTAAAATTTCTCTGTTGCGTAAAGAGCTGGAGTCAAGGACACTTTCCTTACTGGTGTCAAGGATATTAATGAGCACCTTATTTCTGCACGTGAAATCATTTCAGACAGTTCCCTTGTGCAGACTGTTCTTGATGCCTTACCAAATTCTTACCAAACTTTTGCTAGTACTTGGACACTTATGACCCAAGGAAATCCAGAAGTTGTCAAGTTTGATGCTGTAAGGTCTCTGACCCCGATCAAAAAGAGCACCCTTGTACCATGAAATGAATACAATGGAATAAGTTACTATTTTTAGCAGTTTTTCAAATTCTGTCAGTGCCATAATGTTTAGAATGTTTTAAAGCTTCGAAATGTGAATTAAAATAATTTTTGTAAAAAATTTCCAAAAATAGCAAGTTTTTGGTCACCCGACCGTCCAGTTTTGATCGTCTCGAAAAACTGCACCCATACCCCGAATTTCAAAAAAATGTATTCTCGGACCCCGGGGGCTGCTAAATATGGCAGGTACTCGGGCCAGTACGCCTTAGTTAGAGCTTGCTATAGCAATTTTCGGCATCAAAATCCGACTCGTATGACCCGTTTTAGCCTAGAATCAAATTTTCTCAAAATTGCCCGGGGAGGTACCGGGGGCCCGGGACGGTGTGGGAACAGGTTCCAGCCCACTCCAGATCAGCTTTAGCAGCTCGGGGGCGCTCTCTTGCTTTGTGGGAGTCTTGGGAGAGTTTCCAAGCCAGTAACTAAGTCTCAGAGTCAGTTAACCAAGCCAACCTGACACTTGGTGGGTAGGGGAACTGAACTTGCCAATGCAGAGACTGAGTGCTCACTCAGATGCTTATAGCAATACAAATCGATTTTCAGCTTGTAGGAGCCTATTTAAAGACCTGCACACACACACACACACACACACACCTCTACACACACTCTGGGAAGGTGCTGCCGGAACACACACCTTTTGAAGGAGAAGCAAGGAGGGAGGTGCTGTCGAATTCTCGCCTCAAGAAGCTCGATTAGATCAGAGAATCGAGAGGATTATCAGCCCTTAATCACGGTAACCACGATTAAATTAATGCTTTCTGCAAATCCTTTTCATCACCATCTAAATTTCTCGTCTATTATGCTTATTCCTAGTCGTAATTCTCTATAATTACTCTCTAAATTCTCCTTAACCATATTCTATTATGTAATAATCATCCCATAGCTGAATTATCAGCCATTCATCACTCTTAATTAATGATTAGTGCACGATTATTAGAATTTTCTCTCTCTAGGTAGCATAGAAATTAATCGGTAAGCTGGTAATTGTGTAGATTGATGAGAATCACTCTTTCTATCACGCATTAATATTGTAGCTGATTTAGATCCATCTCTGTTATGCATTAAGATATAATTAAGGTAAGATTACTCTGTCATTAAGTCTCTAAGATGTGGTTTTTCTCACACCTATGCATGCAGTGATTCTGCACCCTCTAATTGCTAGGAAAGAGATAAATCGTGCTTAATTCATCTCTCTGGTACTTCCATTAGTGAAATCCTATTATTCTTAATCATGTAAGCCGAGTAATTATCTTTAGAGCCGGTTCCCATAGGATTATATGTCATCCATAATGATTGCTATATGGAAAAATCTAAACCTCTCATGTAGCAGGCATTGTTTGATGTTGCTAATCTATCATTTGGCTTGTTATGACGCTCACGGACATTAGCTCTTTTCCCCAAGTTAATTACTTAAAGTAGTGAGTTTAAAATGGCCCCGGTTAAGAGGACTCGCTTTGGTGGAGCCTACGACCACGAGGCAGGAACGAGCAAGGTGAACGGGAAGGGAAAAGCTCCCATGGAGGAACAAATACCAGCCATCTCACAGACCATCGACGCAGAAATGGAAGAGGTAGATCATAATTTCATTCAAGTTGTTTAATTTAACATTGCACACGTTTAGTTAGGAATGAAAATATCCCCAATCATGTTGGAGAAATCCGACGGAAACCTCGGCATTGAATTCATTGTACATTAAGTTCTAAAGTAGCAAGGAAATGATTGATGGGTATGCTGGTTGCAATTAGGAAAGAATGTCTGCTAGGGAAAATTTATCTCGACATGTTCATTTTATTTCCAATGTTGAATCAGTCCTGACCCCCCTACTAATCACAGGGGGCAGAGTTCCTCGTTAAGGGCTCTTGAATCCACGACTTGCTTTCTATGCGGTGGATACCCACGACTTGCTTTCTATGCGGTGGGAACCCACGTCTTGCTTTCTATGCGGTGGGAGTGTCCATGACATGCTTTCTATGCAGTGGACATACCTAGTTGTATGGGCAGCTAGGCGACAACGGGAGGAGTGAACTCTCGCTGGAGGGGGGATGTTGTACCTCCAGAACATTGGAACTTTTATGAATAAGTTTGAGTAGAATTTTTACTAGAATTCTATCTTGGTGATGTTTGCAATACTGGTTGAAGGGCTGTATTAACGAACAATGTGATTCGGAATTAAACAAGGAATCTTTATGTTGAACAACCTTTGTGGTAATAATTAGGTCACACAAGGAAGTGTGAGTGTGGAGGTGGAAAGTGGGGGCTTGGCGCAGGTTGCCAATGCCTACGAGATGGGTGGTCCCGATTGGTCGGGAACTCTCTGTCCCCATTGTGCTTACTTCGATATTAGTAATACTCATTGCCCCTAGAGCGGTGAAATCTCGAGTGTACGTGCCTCTGAAACATGGGGAAAAAGGCGCTCGGGGTTTCTCTCCTCTTGGAAGGTGGGTCTTAGGATCGCTAGATAGTTCAAGTATGCTTCCCCTGCGAGGTGGAGCTAGATCTCCCTGCTAGTAGGCTCGAACTCGATTCACTTTTAAATGAGAGATCGTCTGCTAGTCGAACCCTGAACCATTTTGTTTGCTTCCACAATAGATCTAGGGGCGACCGTCAGATCCGCCATTGGAAACGGCGGGGTGGGGACCTCACACCTGGTATCAGAGCCTAGGTTAGGCTGGGAAATAAAATCGTATTGTTTGAACATATAAAAGGAACTGAAAGTATATAGGTAGTTGATCCGAATTCCTTGCATTGGTGTTGCAGGAAGACCCCGTGCTCTAATATCGGAAGTTCCAAGTGTTTGAGCTTATTTATGAGCAAGCTCGAAGATCCCCAGTTTACCAGTTCAGGCGAGATGTCATGGAGATACTGTTGAAGGCTTATACGCCACACTCCACTCGCATTGATAGAGGATGGGAACTTGATTGGACATTTCCAGAGGGGGTTTACTACATCAACGCTCGAAAGCTAGGATGCTTGGCTACCGACTTGAAGAAGATACGTTGGGGAGAAGAGTTGAGAGTAATAGAGATATTCTACTTGGTGCCTACAGGATTGGACCAGACTGTTTCAGACAACTCCAATCAAACCATCAACGACTGGCTCTTGGAGAAGGTCACCAACGTGATCCCAGCGAACCGAGTCAAAACCTTTGGATTACTGAAAGCGGAACTCCGGCTTGATATCTTAGTTTATTATCCACTCAAAAATGAGTATAGAAACTATTACACGAATGAAGTAGTGCATCATGTGAATACCATCTCCTAGGCGTATTTTATACGCAATCCATAAAGCCATGTAATAAGCTGATCATCAGTTATCCTAAACCTTGAGGGGTTTCAATTGTAATAAATTTTCATCAATAAAGTGCTTTTTGTCTCTGAATCTCTGTCTCTTGATAAAGTAAAATCTTGAATTTTATTTAAAGTCTCGTGTCTATTTTGAAATCCAAGTAATGTATCAAGAATTCGTATAATCCATGTAGATACCGCCTGTTGCTCTGTACTCGGCAGCGCAAGAGAAGAAGCTTCTCCTTAAGCAAGCCCAACCTCCGATCTTTAAGGGCGAGGGGGCAAATGTGGAGAGAGATGCGGAAGTATGGATGGAAGCCATGGACCACTACTTTGAAGCTGCGGGGACCCAACCCGTAAATCAGACCATGCTTGCGATGTTCCGCTTGACTGGCGATGCCAAGATATGGTGGAAGCAACATTGCAGGGACATGGATATTAAGGGATCTTCCCAGTCCTGGGAAGACATTAAAGATGCGATAATGGGGCATTATTTATCGCCTGCCTATAGAACCTTAAGGATGAATGAATTCTTTTCACTTCGGCAGCTGAATTCATCTGTCGAAGAATACTATGCAAAGTTTGTCACTCTTCGGAGATATGCTCCTAAGATGACCTTGGAACAACAGGTGGCAAGGTTCTGCCAAGGACTAATCGATCCCCTGAATACTCGGTTGGAAGCCCTCAGGCCGACGACGCTACAGGATGCCTTGTTGAGGGCCAAACCTCTAGCTCTCGAAGTACAAAAGGCTAATCAGAACAGAAGGAATCATTGGGCAAAGAGGGCAAGGACCACTGCTTGGGATAACAGACCAGCCAACCAAGTGTATAACCAGCGCCCTATTGTGGCTACCACCACAACCATGGAGTTCCCCGATGTTCGATGCTATGGTTGCAACGAGCATGGACATTACAGATCCAATTCCCCCAGGAACATTCAGGCAACCAACGCCAATTCCATACCCTTGAATACCCGTGGGCGTGGCGAAGCTAATGGAAGAGGAGGACGAGGAAGGATGAATAGAGGGTGAGGGCGTGGAGCTACCGCCAGAGTGAATGCCGCAGTGGTACAACCAACTGTGGTTGACAAAGCAGTGGAGAGAGCAACCCTACATGCTGCAATTGACAATCCCAATGGTTGCGAGCAATACACAGTCATTCATACGCCAGGATCTCTCAGAGGTGAACGAGTTAACTTCCTTATAGATTGTGGTAGTACTCTTTCATTTCTTTCACCCCGATGCATGAGGAAGCTAAAGCTAGATAAGTATCCAACAAGCAAGCTAGTTGTAGAGTTAGCAAACGGCAAGGAAGTAGTATCTCAACATTCTACAGGAAAAATCGACTTTGATTTAGGGGGACACCCAACTTCTGCCCAATTTCGAACCCTACCCTTAGGATTCTTTGATGGGATACTAGGGATGGACTGGCTAAAGCAAAATAGGGCCCACATACATTGTGCACAAGGGAACTTTACTGTTACAGATAACTTAGGTAATGAAGCCTTAATCCAGCGGGAAAATGGGAGACCTAGGGCTACTCTAGTTAAGGCCAGCAGACTTTTGAAGGGACTAAGGAAGGGTCAGCAAATTTATGCGGTTAAACTCAACAAAGTGGACCAATCAGATACCTCACTTCGACCAAACTGGTTGAGGGAATATGACGATGTGTTCCCAGAAGACCTTACGAATCTTCCGCCACACAGAGAGGTAGATCATGAGATTGAGACTATTCCTGGATGTGAACCTATCTCAAAAAGACCTTATAAAATGTCACTTCCAGAGGCCATCGAACTCAAAGAACAGCTTAGGCAACTCATTGAGCAAGGATTCATTCGACCCAGTACTTCTCCTTGGGGTGCTCCAGTTATTTTTCAGAAGAAGAAGGATGGGACCTTAAGGCTATGCATAGACTACCGAGGACTGAACCAGGTAGCTGTCAAGAACAAGTATCCAATTCCAAGGATTGACGAACTTTTGGACAGATTCCACGGCGCCAAAATATTTACAAAGATAGATCTAAGGTCAGGATATTACCAAATCAGAATCAAGGAATCAGATGTTCCAAAGACAGCTTTCAATACTAGGTATGGGCACTACGAGTTCACAGTAATGTCTTTTGGTCTAACGAACGCTCCTGCAAGCTTCAATCGACTTATGCAGGATATTTTCAGACCTTACCTGGATGATTTTGTCTTGGTTTTCTTTGATGACATTCTGATATACTCTAAGAACGAGGCAGATCACGAAGAACATGTTCGCAAAGCACTTGATCTTCTTCGAAAACACCAACTTTAAGCTAAAGAGAGCAAGTGCACTTTTTGCTCACCAAAAGTCAACTATCTTGGATTTGTCATATCGGCTGAGGGGATTTTAGTGGACCCAGACAAGGTCAAGGTCAAAAGTCAAGCTTTCCCGCATTCTTTTTGGCTTGAGGCCATCATGTGTGCCACTTATGTACTAAACAGGTGTCCTACAAAAGCTTTGCAGTCTATTACTCCATATGAAGCATGGCATGATAGAAAGCCTTCTATTGAGCACATGCGTGTTTTTGGACGTTTGTTGGCATATGCTTTGGTGCCACGAACATAGTGCATAAAATTGGATGATAAGGCTGTCAAATGTATTTTTGTTGGTTATAGTGTTGAAAGCAAAGATTACATGTTGTATCATCCGCAAACAAAGCGTATTCTGGTTTCACGGGATGTAGTGTTTGTGAAAGATTCTGCTCAACCCTTGATGTCATGTACTAGAGACAGTAATGTAAACTTACAAGACATTTATGACACTTTGTTGCCTCTTTTCAGTGGTGGAAATACGAATGTAAATTCCAATGAGGCAAATGTACAACCTATGGGGGTTTCTAAAAATGTTATAGATCAGCCTATGTCTGATGCAGATGTACATGATGTACTTGATGAGGAAAGGACTGAAAATGAGCAGGCTAGAGGTATGCCAAAATGGTTGGTGCATACATTGCGTGACAGTAAATTGGATGCACCTTTGTTTAGCCGTACTCGTTCAGGTTCTTGCCATGCATCTTATGCATCAGATTGTTATGCTTTGGCTGTGTCTATCTTACATGATGTTGAGGAACCTCAGTCTTTTGATGAAGCACAGAATTCAGAAAATTGAATGGCTGCCATGCAATCAGAATATGATGCACTTATAGAAAATGACACATGGACTTTATGTGATTTGCCTCTTGGCAAAAAGGCCATTGGTACAAAGTGGGTTTACAAGTTGAAATGCAAGCCGGATGGTGAGATCGATTGCCATAAGACTCGACTTGCTGCAAAGGGTTATGCACAGCAAAAAGGCATAGATTATAAAGGGACTTTTGCTCCCACTTGTTGTATGACTATTGTGCGTTTTCTATGTGCATTGGCAGCTCATTTTGGTTGGGATGTACATCAATCAGACATTGTTACTGCTTTCTTGAATGGTGACATATTTGAGGAAGTTTATGTAACGCAGCCTCGCGGTTTTGTCAAGAAAGGACAAGAGGACAAAGTGTGCAGATGTAAGAAGGATTTGTATGGGTTGAAGCAATCTCCTCGTGCTTGGTATGAGAAAGCTGACACTCATTTGGTCAAACATGGCTTCCGTAATAACGGTCCAACAGAAAGCACATTGTATGGAAAGCATGAGGGTGATGTACTTCTCATTGTGGTTCTTTATGTAGATGATTTGCTGATCATTGGACCAAATGAGAGACATATTGCTGAATTTAAGGCCGATTTGAATGCTACTTTCAAGATGAAAGATTTGCGGCTGTTGCATCATTACTTGGGTATACAGTTTAAGCAGTGTGATGGTGGTATTGCCTTGTGTCAAAAAAGTTACATAGAGACATTACTATGTAAGTTTGGACTTGAGGATTGCAAACCTATTGCCACTCCCATGGAAATAGGTTTGAAGTTGAGTCTACATGATGTTGGTGATCCTGCTGATGTCACTCTTTACCAAACTGCCATTGGCTGCCTTATTTATGTATGCAACACAAGGCCAGATATTCAGTTTGCAATCTCACAGGTTAGCAGATTTATGCATAGCCCAGGGTCTAAGCATTGGCAGGCTGTCAAGAGGATTTTTCGCTACCTTAGTGGCACTTAACATCTTGGCTTGTTTTATCCCAAGGGGGGATCATTACCGCCAGACTTACATGCTTTTTTGGACTCGGATTGGGCTGGTTGTTTTGACAGGCGAGTGTCCACAAGTGGATTTTGTTTCATGCTTGATAGTTCATGTATATCATGGTTGAGCAAGAAGCAACCTACTACGGCCACTTCAAGTTGTGAGGCTGAGTACAGGGTAGTCTTCACAGCTATGGTTGAGTGTGTATGGCTCAGACGCCTTATGGCTGATTTGGGTGTTGGATAGGACACTGCCAACACTATCTACACTGATAGTAAGAGCGCGTTGGCAGTTGCGAGCAACCCAATTTTTCATGCTCACACAAAGCACATTGAGGTGCATTACCACTATGTCAGGGAGAGGCTCTCAACAGGGGATATCAGCTTGGCTTATGTGCCAACACAGGACAACCTTGCAAATCTTTTGACAAAGGCATTGCCTCTTGAGAACCTTGAAGCTTTCCGCAAAGCTTTGGGTTACTCCCCTTTGTGGACTGATCATGTCCTCAGGGCATGGCACTTCCCTTTACTCATGTGCCGCTCTCGTTCACCGCATCACTCCAGGGGGGATTTGTTACCATATACATATGGTAGTGATGTGTGTGAACACACTAGGACCAACGGGGCATTTTTTCCCTCTTTAGGAGGTTTTTTCCCCCGTGCATCACTCTAGGGCTATCTTTCTTTCCATTGCACACTAAGTAAAACACTCTCTATTGTGTGCCTTGAGCTTCCTTTGTCTTCTCCAAGCTGTGTGCATTTCTTTGCAACCCTAATTCCAACATAAAAAGGCATCACAATCATGGTATTCATTTGTGTGCACATTGTCTACTCTTGCACTCAAGGAGTCTTACAGGATGGCGAGCGAGTTTTTTCGAGCGACGAAAAAACAAGCGAATTCCTCAATAAAGCTAGTTTCCTTTAGGGTAGCAATGTGATGGTGAGGCGGGTTCACTAGTAGTACTAGGGAGACGTTACCTTCTAGCTGAAAAATCAAAGTGGAACTCAGAAGAGCAGTGGATCTTATTCAAAAATAATCTATACATCTACTGCGGGACTTGGGTCCAAAAACTTCAAGAACAAATCAAATATATGAAGTATATATAAGGTACATTTCGCACGAGAGTTGAGGCAAGGTTATGCTATCGCCATATGCTTTTGTCTCGTAGCTGCTAAATGAAGCACAAGCTTTTTGACTCTGCCAATTTTGGAAGAGTTGCAGTAACTTTGCGTCTCTCTCTCTTCCTTTATTGCCCTCTCTCTCTCTTTTGAGTCTTCTCTCGCTCTGTGTTTTCAATGCAATCAAGAAGACGAGCCAAACATGTTGGCGTCACTCAAAATGTTGCAGCTACAACATGCAAAAGTGCTATAAGGCCTCATTCAGATTGCCCAAGAGGTGGAAATGGTTGACGAAGAACTTCATAGTGCACATTCCTTGAAAACACAAAAGCTGACACAATTCTTGACATCCAATGGGCGTTTGCTTTCTGGTTACATCTCATGGCTGCACATTCATGGGCAGGTTCGTGTTGCTTGAGAGGGTGGTGGGTCCGAAACAGTGCTCGAAAAAAACTTTTTTCCAAAAACTTGGCAAACCTACATATGTGAAACAACAGAGGTAAATTGACAAAATTTGAAGGTTTTTACACCAAATTACACTAATTTTTTCAAAATTTTGTAAGTTTTCTCACCTACAAATATAAAATTTAGAGGTAAATTTCAAAATGTGTAGGTGGGATTACACTAAACCTAGGTTTTTTTCGAGCACTGGGACCAATGGCCGCTCATCACGTGAGGGGCTCCAATAATGCAAAAGAACCTTCTTTTGTCGTGTTCTGAGAAGTTTCCACTTGCTTCCTCATCTTCGTCTTGTCACCGTAGAGGTTTTGCCCGCTCTCAGCTCTGCTTTTGCGTCCTTGTTTGGCGTCCATCCCTACAACGTGTATTGACTCAAGCCGACTCTCGCCATCATCTCTAGCTGATATTCGCCACTCAGGTCTTGCTGCACTGCCATATTATTCATAGATTGCCCACACTACTCGAGTGCTAGGTGATGACGAGCTCAGATGCTTCGGGCAGGCACTCGTTGCTTGGTTGCAGATCGTCATCTGGATACTTTGGTTGCTTTGTCTGCTCCAGCTCGGCACCACACGGTGCTTTCCTTTCGAGCTCGACTCTATTTGCGCTTTACTGTCAGCTCTCAAATCAATTCAACCTATTGTAGTTTGCAGTTCCTGTGTCGTCGAGGGAGTGCCCAGAAGGTTTATGGCTATGATGAAGAGCCCAGACAAGTAGTAGCAGATCGCGTGAGCTACTTATACAAAGCCTCTTGCGCCTGCATAACACTTGAGGCTTCCGACACGGAGAAAGACAGAGAGGGAGCGTGTGTGTGCGCGAATGTACATGGGACTGAGGAGCGATCGAGAGAGAGGAGAGTGCACGACGTTTGTCAGCATATTGCCTGCTGGTGGTGACGCCACAAGCCTACATTTGGCTAGCTTCGTTTTGCTCTACTGCAACACCATCGCTACTACCGTCCGGCATCAACCCCACCCTTACTCGTTTCATGATGCTGGAACCAATCCAAGCCGCGCGGACTGGTTTGGAGAGGTTTCACATTAAAGGCAGAGACAAAGTGGGGGGGGAAATACCCCTCTGATTTGTGGAAATTCCCAAGATACCCCTCAAATTTCAAAACTTCCCAAAATACACCCAATATTTTGTCATAAATTCCCAAAATACCCTTGGTTGTGAAAGCAAATTTCTACAAAAATAAAATATTATGTAGCTTTTATAAAAAGACTAATCGTCTATCATACAAGATGCTAAAACTAGAATTTGAGTTGGTTTGTAGGCTTTGAAGATGAATTGCTTCATTATTTTTAGACATAATTGCCTTTGCGAGGTAATTTTTTAAAACAAATTACATGCTAAGCACTCAAAACGAATAAAGATTAGAAAATCTCAAAGAATCCAATCAAAATAGATACAAGGATAATTTGAGAATTTTTGAAATTTGAGGGGTACTTCTGGAATTTTCACAAATTAGAGGAGTGGGGTATTTTGGTAATTTTCCCTATATTAAATGATGTTGAACGCTTTCGATTGTGGAAGCTGTATGCGTGTTATTGAAGGAGATGCCCTCAAATTAGCTTGCTCAGCAAGATTTCTTGCTTGCGTGAAGATATAAAGTGCATCCAATTCAACTAGGCCTTTTTGAATATGTTCTTTGTCTGTTGAAGGGAAGAGGAGTAGGAGGAGACTAGGGCATTGGTTAGATATCGGATTGCTTGCCACAATGGCAAGCATCACCGACCGGTTTTCAGTAATTGTAGTGGGCTATTACAGGTTAACTAAAATGGTAGTCAATGCGGAGATCACGCGGAGCAGAACCCATCATAGGGTGCTCGGGGAATGAAACTATACCACTCTACGTGTGGCTTGTGTCATTTCTCTATTCCCTCTTCCGTCTCTCACACACAAGGCATAGACAAATTCATCAGACTCCTTTCTAATTAGACTACTTTCTCCCTCTCTCTCCAGGTGCACCTGCATGTATGATAGGTACATTAAAGTTGCCCATGAGTTTGTGCATCAGGCTACACCTACAAAGATGGAGTTGTTTCAAGCTTTGGTAGGTACCGAGTGGCCTCATAGAGTTTCTGGAAGTTTGTTAATTTTGGTATTTTTGATGCACCCATAATTAACCGCTTTATATGTACTTCTATGACTTGGGGATTTTGTTAGGGCCTCAACATGTAAGGAGGTTTGAGATTCTAAAGCCTCGGTTGCTTTGTGGAAATTTCAGATGTACGACCCTTTTGTGTTGAGGTGTTTGGTGGTCGAATCCAGCATGACATGATTATTTTCTTCAATATACCTTGCGCTCGCATCAATTTGTCAAGGATGTTGCTCATATTTGCTCAAAAATTGGCTTTTTTCGGTTTTCTTTGCTCGTTGATTGGAAATCCCCCACTCAAGGAGAAGCTACATCTCTTCTTGTTTGCATTTGTCATATCAATCTCTCAAACATGCATAATAGAACAACATAATCTTTTATGTGGTACAAGTATCTAGTTTGTCAAAACAAAGGAACTCTAACAAATGAGCACATTTGCAACAGTGGAATTTTTCCTTTGGGCAGCATTTGAAAGTCTTGTGCTTTCAATCACATGAGGAGACAATGGATAGAGATCGACCATTTTTTTATTTAGAGGAGCACATTGCTTATTTTAAAGGCAAAGGTGATGTTATTGTCTTTGGGGATATGAATTCTCGCACAAAAACATTGCAACATAATACTCAACAATTTAATATGCCACACATTTCAAGGGAGTTGGAGGAAGTTCACTTGTATGATCATACTTCAATGGATGAGAAAGAGCCGGATCACTATGGAAAGTTACTTTTAAACATGTGCAATAGCATGGATATGCTCATTGCCAATGGTGTATCTTTGTGGAGTCGAACCAATGGATTTACATGTAGAAAACACAATGGGGATAGTGTGATTGACTATATGCTACTCTCCAAAGCCATCATGCATCACATAAAGAATCTTATGCTTGGCCAATGGACCCTAGAATTAGACCATTGGACCTTACATATTGACCTTACATGTGGAGAAACAACTAAGCTTGATAATCTCAGCCAAAGGGAAGAGAAGTTATCTCTTTGTATGGATTTCAAACGGGCATCAATGTATATTGAAATGGTTGAGCAAAAGTTACGGATGACTAAGATTTTATAAGGTGCACCATTGAAAAATTAATGGGAAGCTTTCAAGAAAGTTAATTTATTCTTGTGAGATGAAGAATGCTTTTCTGTAAAGCATGTCTACGGTATCAACAAAGATATATCATGCAAAAGGTGGTTTGATAAAGAATGTTAAGATGCTCAAAAGTCCTTGACAAAGCAAGATGCAACTATGGACAAAGATAACTATCAAAGTCATTTGCATACATACAAGTTATTAATTCAAAATAGAAGAAGAGCAACATGGGAAGTCAAGCATCAATTTCTTCATGTCCAAGAAAAACGTGCATGTGGAAGATTTTGGAGAAACTTGAGACGCAAGCGAGTTGAGAGTTTTGGTAACTCGAGTCTTATGGATATGTACACACATTGTAGGTAACTATATAAGCAACTAAAGGCTAGAAAGATGCCATTTTATGGTTCACTCCCATGTATCACTCTTTCTTTAGTATTGAGGATGTGTGCGACGGGCTTGAAAAGTTGGCCACTCGCAAACCAGGAGATCTTTAAGGTATCAAACTAGAAATGATTAAATGGACAGGAAGAATTTTACACTTGAGTGGATGTATGGTATGTTCAACCATGGTATGCCTTGCGATTGGACCACTAATTGGGTCAAGCCTTTGCATAAAGGAGGGGATGTAAAGAATGCAAATACTATCCAACTATAATGATTGGGTCTCTTATGGACAAGTTGTTTGGGTGCATAATGAAGATAAAATTGAGTGATTGGGTTGAAAAGAATGGCAAGCCATGGCACCATTGATCATCATGTCACTCTTCATGTTTTCATGGAGGAAAGTGAGAGGAAAGATAGAGGAAAGTAAGTTGAAAGGCAAGCAATTGTATTGTAGCTTTGTGGGATTTAAGAAAGCATTTGATATGATTCCATGTAACAATTTGTGGAGAAGGATGGAAGAACTCCAAGTGCCACGTGAATTTATGCTTGCGGTTTCTTGAAGCTATGAGAAAGTGATGTGTCAATTACGCATGGGAAGAGAAATTTCAAAAATTTTGGAAACGCTATTGGGGTTAAACAAGGATGTCCATTGTCACCAACTCTCTTTGGTCTATGCATCCATCAATTGGAACAAATGGTACTTGACTTTATGCAAGCAGAAGGCATTGAAGAGGTCACTATTTGCAATGTGATAATCATGCTTTTGTTGTATGCGGATGATGTAGTGCTTCTAGCACACAAGGATCCAATTTAGGGTCTTTCTATGTCTTTCTCTGTCTTTCTAACCACTTGTTGAGAGAGAGAGAGAGAGAGAGAGAGAGAGAGAGAGAGAGAGAGAGAGAGAGAAGGGGATTGAGAGATGGGAGAAAAAGAGGGAGAGAAAGAAAAAAAGCTCGCTGCAAAAGCTTTTGGAGCGAGGTTTTTTTTTGTTAAATATGAAATTTAAGTGAAAAGAAGGAAGAAGCTCGCTCCAAACCCCTACTCACATAGTTGGTGTATACATCATGTTTAGTGCTTCAATAAAATGTCTTTCTTATAATATCATAAGCCTCTATGATCAAAATAAATGGAGGCTTTTTTGACAATATGGAAATGACATGCATCCACATATAGTATGCTTGCAAGAACATAATCAACATGCTTATAGTATGCTTGCAAGAACATAATCAACATGCTTTGAGGAGTCAATATGGATATTTTCTAGGATACGACATTTTCTAATGCTGGTGCTCAATTGATTTTGCAATTGTTATGATAGTTTGGCGTGAGTTGCAGCCTGCAATGGCTCATAATGATGTTTCAATTCACTTACTAGTGAGTTGGTTTATGCTCCCCAACAATCGTTGCATCACGCTTAGTTATGGAGGGAGCTTCTTTCTTATTCTTGGCTACATAATGTGTAGCTAAGTTGAAACTTGCAATTGATTAATCTGATAAAATTGTTGCCTAAGTAATCAATTTACTGATGATAAAGATATTCAAGACAAGCAAAAATTAACATTGACATAGCGTAAAGGGCCAAATTTCATGAGGCTAATCCCCCCCCACAAAAGAAAAGAGGACTTTCCATTCTAAATAGAGAACTTACAACCGCATGAAAAAATAAACCATGAATCTGTCGAGCTCGGTAATGACCACCCTCTGTGAAGACTTAGAACTTCACAAAGCGAGGAATTAAAATCTTTATTTTGCCCAACCTTCTCCTGAAATGCATAGTAGCTTGGGGGGGGGGGGGGGGGGGGGAGAGAGAGAGAGAGAGAGAGAGAGAGAGAGAGAGAGAGAGAGAGAGAGAGAGATTGATTGATTGATTTATCATTTGTGGAGGTCAGATATGACCTATGGGACCAAAACAAAATAGTACATCAAATTTTTTTGAGTGAGAGCATGGAATACATATCAATTAAGGTACGAGGGAACATTGATAGGGGGAAAACCAAAAGAAAAATAAAAAAATTTAAGGGGGGTCAGGCGATGGGTAAGCCAGTCTGGGAGTCCAAAACTCTTGGATAACCGCTTTACCACCTCGATAGACTACCCATTTACCTTGTTTACATGATTAATGCATCTTCTTGAGATCGCTTGCTTTATTCTTTAGATGGTTTGTGGTTAGTTCCTCAGCAATCCAGAACTTTTTTCCCTTGAAAAGTCGAGATTGTTGAAGCAGCTTCATCCGCTCGTCTTTTTCCTTGAAAGTGAGGAAGTAATGCTCAGGTGTGGCACATGCCTATGTGTGTCGTTGATTCAAGGGACTGCTTCGGGCTTTATGTGGGCAGGTTGAAGAATGTCATTGAGCTTGGTGATTGCTTCCTCGAGGGTGTCCTCGTCGGTGAACCACCCAGTGGGTAGATCCCCCCAATTCTGACCTTGCAGCCAAGAGATTCTTGTAGCTGAAATTCTTGTAAAATCGCATGTATCTTGGTATCAATCTTCTTGTGTGTTGCTTCACGGGATTCTTCCTGAGCCGCCATAATAGTTTTCGTTAGGGAGGCTTCAATTTCATGAGCCTTGCAAGAAAAACTTGGCTCTCTACTTCTTGCGCGTCTTCAAGCTTGAGTAAACGTTGTTTGAGTCGCTCATTTTTCCCGATGAGTTCTTCACTCTGAACTTCAAGGGTTGTGATCCTTGCTTCTTGGTGGGCGATGGGGTCCTTCCTTGGGGCCGTTGCCACTTCAAGAAGACTCTTGCACGAGATAGGGGTGCTAAAGGAAGCCATTGATGCTGCAAATACGGCTTGCAAAGGCTGCTCTTATTGGACCAAATTGGTGGTTGAGTTGAATGCTGCTCAAAACTATCTCTAACAGAGTGGTGAGATCGAGGGCTTGTGGTAAGACCTATTAATGCGATCCTCTTTCTAAAATCTTGCAGGTGGCGCAATCAAAGCAAGGTTGAACAGTATTGCAGGTGGCACAGTCAAAGTGAAAGCGAGGTTGAGCAGCACCACCAACAGCGGCAACAACTCTCACTCTCGCACTCTTTGTCAACCTGCTCGGACTAAGGCGAGGGTGGTAGAGTTGTATGTATCGGGCGAGGGCTAGGGCGCGGGGGGCAAAGTTGTATGTGTCAGACTGAGGCAAGGGGGTAGAGCTGGGGTCTTAACGCACTCCCACTCTTCACAGGGCCGCCCTCGCCCAGGGGGGACATGGTTTGTACGGGGAGAACGGGTTACGGCAAGAGAGAGAGAGAGAGAGAGAGAGAGAGAGAGAGAGAGAGAGAGAGAGAGAGAGAGAGAGAGAGAGAGAGAGAGAGAGAGAGGCTTTTGAGAGGGAGAAGCCTTGCTCTACGGCTGCGATTAGCCTCCTCTGCAACAATGATTCACATTTTTCACATCTATTGCTCCTCTATTCAAAAAGTGTTTAGCACAAAGGTTGTAGATCTCGTCGGTTTCAGTCAAGATGGAAGGTCGTTGTTAGATATCAGCTCTTTAGCGTAAGATATTCTAAAAATAGTTTTGCTAGGTCTTCTTTTGGCAGTTCATCCACCCTTGGACCTTTCCTTTACTTCTTCACCCACTACTTTCCTCTTGAGGAGTATCCACCTCTCCTCCTTAAAGGGTGAGTGTACATGGATAATTAGGGGTCCTCAAGCCATGTTCACGCTAGCCCACATCTCCATTTTAGTTGGCATTCAAGACCCATTTTTAATTCATTTTAATCCCGTAAAAATGCATCTATGACGCAAGAATTCCATTGGCACTTCTAACGATTGCATCATCCTTTTGGCACCCTAAGATCTTGAGGTGCACCTTAGACTTAATAATTGCATTGGCACTATTGAAGGTTGCTTCATCCTCTTGGCACCCTAAGGCCCCGAGTTGCACATTACAGCCATTTTCATAATGTTGGTCCTTCCACTCTTTTAATTTTCTCTCTTTAAAATGGCTAATGCATGATATAATGCTTTCCTTTGTGGTGATTTCAACAATGTCCAATCTCAAAAGTATAGCTTTATGTGTCACATTCATATGCTTTGGGATTGAATGATTATCTTGGAATGATTTGGTATCTAATTTGGGTCTATTAGATTTATAGCCATGTTTGCCTGCATGATCTAGAATCTAATTTGGGTCCTGCATGATGTTGGAATTAGGGTTGTAGAGAAACGCACACAGCTTGGAGAAGACGAAGCAAGCTCAAGGCACACAACTAAGAGTGTGTTACTTAGTGTGCAATGGAAAGATGGATAGCCCTAGAGTGAATGGGCATATATACAATGCACAGGGGGAAAAAACCTCCTAAAGAGGGAAAAAATGCCTCGGCGGTCCTAGTGTGCTCACACACATCACTACCACATGTTTATATGGTAACAAATCCCTCCTGGAGTGATGCGGTGAACAAGAGCTGGCACATGAGTAAAGGGAAGTTCCATGCCCTGAGGACATGATCAGTCCACAAAGGGGAGTAAGCCCAAAGCTTTGCGAAAAGCTTCGAACTTCTCACGAGACAATGCCTTTGTGAAAAGATCTGCAAGGTTGTCCTATGTTGGCACATAAGCCAACTTGATCTCTCCTGCTGCTGAGAGCCTCTCCCTGACATAGTGGTAATGCACCTTAATGTGCTTTGTGCGAGCATGAAAAATTGGGTTCCTTGCAACTGCTAATGCACTCTAACTGTCAATGTAGATAGTGTTGGCAGTGTCCTGTCCAACACCCAAATCAGCCATAAGGCATCTGAGCCATACACACTCAACCGTAGTTGTGAAGACTGCCCTGTATTCAGTCTCACAACTCAAAGTGGCCACATTAGGTTGCTTCTTGCTCAACCATGATATACATGACCTGCCAAGCATGAAACAAAAACCACTTGTGGACACTTGCATGTCAAAACAACCAGTCCAATCTGAGTCTGAAAAAGCATGTAAGTCTGGCGGCAACGATTCCCCCTTGGGATAAAACAAGCCAAGATGTAAAGTGCCACTAAGGTAGGAAAATCCTCTTGACAGCCTGTCAATGCTTAGACCCTGGGGTATGCATAAATCTGCTGACCTGTGAGACTGCAAACTGAATATCCGACCTCGTGTTGCATACATAAATGAGGCATCCAACAACAGTTTGGTAAAGAGTGACATCTGTAGGATCACCAGCATCATGAAGACTCAATTTTAAACCTATTTCTATGGGAGTGGCAATAGGCTTGCAATCCTCAAGTCCAAAGTTACATAGCAATGTCTCTATGTAACTTTTTTGACACAAGGCAATACCACCATCACACTGCTTAAACTGTATACCCAAGTAATGATGCAACAGCCCCAAATATTTCATCTTGAAAGTAGCATTCAAATCAGCCTTAAATTTAGCAATGTGTCTCTCATTTGGTCCAATGATCAACAAATCATCTACATAGAGAACCACAGTGAGAAGTACATCACCCTCACACTTTACATACAATGTGCTTTCTGTTGGACTGTTATGAAAGCCTCGTGTAGCGCAGATAGTGTGTCGTGCTCTCTATAGTGGGTGCTCCTCAGTGCAATGTGCGTGACAATCTCACTCAAAACAGACTGAAACAAGAAATAGCAGACAACAACTGAGCTCACAACGACACAACAGCAGCAGACCACAACAAATGACTCGACTATCTTGCGTAACTGATACTGACTCTAGCATGGCAGCACATTCAGCTCCAGCCTAGGACTCTCAAGTACAATGGGGTGTTGAGGCTCAGATGTGCCGGGATGGTGAAGACCTGCTCTGTGTATACCCTCTATGCTCTACACGACACTCAACCAGAAGTGAAGAAGATGATGATTCTGACCCAACAGCTACTACTCACATGTACCACCATAAAGAGCCACCCATGGCTCATAAATGTCATCCATGTGGTGACCTGGCCATGATGTCCACTAGACCAGTCCGTATCTCTCCTGCCACGTGTCACTGCCCAGCCCAGAGAGTCCATCCAATGTGAACCAGCCTAGACCGATTGTATTAATTGTGTGTCCTATGAAACTGACACTGTCGCCTGCTACAGGTTGCCCGCCACAAGACCACTCACCGTCCCGGTGAGAGGAATACTGAAAAAATTGTGAAAAAAAAAACCACTAGGTACTGCATCTATATCTTTCGTGAAGTAGGTGCTAGGCCCAACCATGACCTTACATGCCTCAAAAAGTGGAGTTAAAAACACTGCATTGCTTGCAAACGCCTAAAGCCTTTGAATAGGCAGGAACCCAGTATGATTGCATAGTCGAAGAATCCCAATTAGCAAAACAGAATGAGGCTCCA
Organism: Adiantum capillus-veneris; assembly: GCF_014529385.1. NCBI lineage: Eukaryota > Viridiplantae > Streptophyta > Polypodiopsida > Polypodiales > Pteridaceae > Adiantum > Adiantum capillus-veneris. Next base: position 181,888,199 of record NC_140931.1, read on the forward strand.
CTGCAAAGAGACATGCTCAGTTTGGATCCAGCACATCTTTATCGTCCCTAACCATAGTGAGAGGAAAATGACCTGGTCCTTACTTGCAAATGAACCTTGCACTCGTGTCGAAAAGAGGTATGATCATAAGCTCGAGTACTCCGAAAATAAGGTGAAGCTCCATCGTGATGACAGAACGAAAAGCATTTACAGCAATAGAGCAAATAAGGTGAGCTCCATCGTTATGATAGAACAAAAAACATTAACAGCAACGGGATGGCAACCAAGTGAATGCTTGAAAGCCACAAGGAAATAGCCAAAAGGCTCTGCTGTGATCAAATTACAAAAAAAATCTCTCCCTCTTTGTTTGTTGACCATCTCCAGCTTGACCCAATTCAAATAGTTCCTACAAACAAGTCGGGGGTCAGGGTGAGTGGGGGGGGGATTTGCACTAGATAGGGGCGAGAGGGGAAAGGGTAGGGGCGAGGGGGTCTAGATAGGGGCGAGTGGCAGAAGGGGGTGGGTAGGGGCGAGAGATTGTGAGGGGGGGTAGGGGCGAGTTGGGAGAGAGGGGGGATGAGTTGGGAAGGGTGGGGCGAGAGGGTGTGCAGGGGTGGGGACGAGTTGGGAGAGAGGGGTGGGTAGGGCGAGTAGGGGGTGGGTAGGGGCAAGAGAGTGTGAGGGGTGGGTAGGGTATTGGGAGAGAGGGGGGACGACTTGGGAGGGGTGGGGCAAGAGGGTGTGAGGGGGTGCGGACGAGTTGGGTAAGGGTGGGGGGGACGAATTTGGGAGGGGTAGGGGGACGAATTGGGTAGGGGGGGGGCGAATTTGGGAGGGGGTAGGGGACGAGTTGGGTTGGGGGGGGGGGGGGGCGGGGAATTTGGGAGGGGAAAGGGGGCAAATTGGGGGGGGGGGGGGGGGGGGGGGGGGGGGGGGGGGGGGGGGGAGGGGGGGGGGGGGGGGGGGGGGGGGGGGGGGGGGGGTGTTGGGGGGGGGGGGAAGGGGGGGGGGGGGGGGGGGGGGGGGCGAGTTGGGAAGGGGGGAGGGAGGGACAAATTTGGGAGGGGAAAAGGGAGTGAATGGGGAGAGAGGGTAGATGGCGGTGAGGGGGTGGCATTGTATATAAATTCCATGGTCCACTGGCCGAAAGAAAAGATGCTACAGAGCACAGCAGTTGATGGAGAGCATGAGGAGGTACCATGAGCAAGACAACAATCATGAGCAAGGAATCCATCAAGCAGGACGAACTCTGTGAAGGGAGATCACTAGACACAGACGAGAGCTTTGTTTTTTTGGAGAAGCAGACACTAATGGGGCTGATGTTTGAGGGGGTGTGAACTCCTCATATCTTCTACATTGGCTGCTGGCTTCGGCGGCTTGTTGGGCTCCTCCTTATCTGAAAATGAAAATGTGGAGGAGTTTGTATTCTCGGGCAATGGCAAAGGTTGAATAGAGACTCCATAACAAGGCGTAGACTTTGTAGCTTCCAACCACTCTAGCAGATCTTTGTCTGACCCTTTAAGTGTAGTAGGATGTTCTTGTTCAGGGTTGGTTTCCATTGACAAAGAAACTTGCTGCACCACGGGATCCATACCTCCTTCTAAGAGAATGGGTTCAATCGAAGAGCCAGAAGTATGTATCCACATGGTATCATTTTCCTAATCATGAAGTGCTTTAGTGTGTTGAATCCATGGTCTTCCAATGAGCAAGGGAAATACGCCCTCAACCTGGGGAAGACGAACCATGACAAAATCCAAGTTAAAAGTAAAGTCTTGTACCTGCAGAGGCACATTGTCCACTATGCCCACTGGGTAGACTGTCCTCTGGTCAGCCAATGTAACTGTGAAGGGAGCAGGGTGAGTAGGCTATAGACCTAGAGCTAACATAGTGAACTCGTGCATCAGGTTGATGCCAGATCCACCATCGACTATCACTAGTTACAATTTTCGACCCAACACAGACACTGTCAGGCGAGGGCTTCTATAATCAGTGAGTGGAGCAACGAGATTGGATATCATATAGGACTCTGATGGTCGCACTCGGAGGTGCCCACCACTAGGACTTACTCCGGGGTAAAGTGACTAAATAACAGCAAGGGTGTCACTTCTAAAAATCGCATCTAGTTGCAACATGTCATAGAGGGACACTTGTTGGAAAGTGTTCTTCAAGATTGTCTCTACTGGAAGCTTTTATTGTTCTACTAGTGGTTTCTCTGGTACCTTGATCTATTGTAGATCTGAAAATGCTTCCAAAAAGGCTTCATCACTATCGGAGAGCAAAGATTTGGATTCCTTCATGGCACTGGGGGAAGGCTTGTTAACAACTGCAGGCACGGTATCCATTGGTGTGAGAATGTGTGGGGGAGTTGAACTTGCTGGAATGCTAAGACCGAGAGTGGCTCTCTGGCCCCGGGTGAGAATGCCCGATGGCTCCTCTGCCAATTGCAGTGGCTTATTTTGAGGGGTAACCACGTGGGTAGAAGGGGGCGGCTGAGAAACAGTGCTAACTGCTACCAAATTGAGCTTGGGAAAGGCAAACTCATTCTGGCTTTGACTTGGGTTCGAAGCCGTGGATGCACAAATTTTAGGGCAATCCTTACTATAGTGATAGTTTCGGGGCAATGACGGCAGGGAGGGGACCCTTCTAGCAAGGAGCATTTGCTTTGGTAATGCCCATATTCCCCGCATCCGTAGCACCAAATGGGCCAATTCAAAGGGCGAGTTGAAGGGCGAGGTGGTCCTTGCTCCTAGTGCATGGAGTTGGAGGTGGAGTCATAGAAGTTTTGAGGTGATGAGGAAGCATGGGTATGATAAAAGCTCTGAGACGAAAAAGTACTTGACATACCTTGCATAGGAGGGACTGTCAGCAAAGGTGGCATATGGTGTGGATGGCCACAGGGAGAAACCATGTTGGATGCAAGTGTTGGCCCTTGTTGAAGAATAGGACCAAGACTTTGTTGTATTTTTCGCAATCCCTTGAGGTAGTAACAGTCCTTGTCCTCATGTCTAGATTTTTCACAGAAGTGGCAATAAACCCGAAGGGGGCATTGTTGTGGAGAGTGCCCTGGAGAGCGGCATGAGCTACACCAAACCGTAGCCTTAGTCTCTTGCTGACACTTGAGCTCTTCTAGCTCGCGCTTGATCTATTCCAATGCCTCGTGATGTGGAGGCTTCTCCTGTCTAAGAGAGAAGGACCCTCTTGAAGAGCTCGCTGTAACTTTAGGGCTTCCAGTTCCCTGCGTAAAGAAGATAATGAATTTGCAAGACTTTTCGAAAACACAAAGGGGGTCTCTATGTGAGGTGAGTTGTTGAACTACTTCCTAGCTCCCTCTATCCTAGTAGCAGCTGCGATAAACTCCTCCAGAGTGGTGTTGGGTTGGAGACTCTCTCGGAGTTTTTGCTGAGAAGTTTTCAGAAGCGTCTTCTCTACCCACTTCTTAACCATAAATTCACCAGGTTGCTGGGGAAGCTTGGCAACCAGAGACTTGGTTTTAGTCATAAGTTCTGCAAAAGTCTCCTCTGGCTGGACCACCATGTTGGCCAACTCATCCAACACCTTCTCCTGGTAGTCATCTAACCAGAAAGCTGCACATAATTGTTGACTTAAGGCTGCCCAAGTTGCAAAATGGTGCTCTGCAAACTGGCTATACCATTTGTCTACTAAGCCATCCAAGGTGGATGGAAAGAGTACCAAATATTTGGTCATGGTCTCTCGCCCTGGTCCAATTGGTTTGGTCTCTCTAGCTTGGTCCAATCAATCCTCGTCCCTGGTCTAGTCCCTCCTCGTCCCTTGTCCAGCTTGGGTCTAGTGGAGTCTAGACCTGTCTTCAACCAGTTATACAGGTTTTCTTGCCCAAAGCTTGGTTGGATTGTTGGTCACTGCATGACACATACAAGGTGGTCAGTTGAGCGTCAAAGCGCACTACTGAGCCCTCTGAAGTACTACAATAGAAGATGACCCTTGGTACCTAGTAGAAGTCCATCAACCTCATCACCCATACCTCCACATACAACATCACCCATTCCTCACTCTGGTTCCACATCTTCCAGATCACCTTCTCCAGTAAAGCTCTCTCCTATTTTGCTACAGCAGGCTACTGAGCAACAGGCTCAGCAAGGGGCCATGGAGCCGTTGGCTAGCGTTTTGGCCAAGGTAAACATCAAGTTCCCTACCTTCAAAGAACTCTCTTCAGAAGATGCTGACGACCATGCAAGGAGGTTTGTATCTCTCTGTAGGGGTCGTGGTCTTAACAGGGAAGATGCTTATTTGGTACTCTTTCCATCCACCTTGGATGGCTTAGCAGACAAATGGTACAGCCAGTTTGCAGAGCACCATTTTGCAACTTGGGCATCCTTAAGACAACAGTTATGTGCAGCTTTCAGGCCAGGTGACTACCAGGAGAAGGTGTTGGATGAGTTGGCCAACAAGGTGCTCCAACCAGAGGAGACTTTTGCAGAACTTATGACTAAAACCAAGTCTCTGGTTGCCAAGCTTCCCTAGCAACCCGATGAATTTATGGTTAAGAAGTGGGTAGAGAAGGTGCTTCCCAAAACTTCTCAGCAAAAACTCCAAGAGAGTCTCCGACCCGACGCCACTCTGGAGGAGTTCATCGCAGCTGCTACTAGGATAGAGGGAGCTAGGAAGCTGTTCAACAACTCGCCTCACATAGAGACCCCCTCTGTGTTTTCGGAAAGTCCTGTTGATCCATTAACTTCTTTACGCAGGGAAGTGGAAGCCCTAAAGTTACAGCGAGCTCTTCAAAAGAAGAGGTCCGTATCTCTTAGACAGGAGAAGCCTCCACATCACGAGGCATTGGAACAAATCAAGCGCGAGCTAGAAGAGCTCAAGTGTCAGCAAGAGACTAAGTTTACGGTTTGGTGTAGCTCATGCCGCTCTCCAGGGCACCCTCCATAGTAATGCCCCCTTCGGGTTTACTGCCACTTCTGTGAAAAATCTCGACATGAGGACCAAGGACTGTTACTACCTCAAGGGATTGCGACAAATACAGCAAAGTCTTGGTCCTACTATTCAACAAGGGCTAGCACCTGCATCCAACATGGTTTCTCCCTGTGGCCATCCACACCATATGCCACCTTTGCTAACATCCCCTCCTATGCAAGGTATGCCAAGTACTTTTTCCATCTCAGAGGTCCTTGCTAGAAGGGTCCCCTCCCTGCCGTCATTGCCCCGAAACGAAGGATCACTACTGTAAGGATTGCCCTAAAATTCATGCATCCACGTCTTCTAACCCAAGTCAAAGCCAGAATGAGTTTGCCTTTCCCAAGCTCAATTTGATAGAAGTTAGCATCGTTTCTCAGCCGCCCCCTTCTACCCACGTGGTTACCCCTCAAAATAAGCCGCCACAGTTGGCAGAGGAGCCATCGAGCGTCCTCACCCGGGCCCAGAGAGCCGCTCTTGGTCTTAGCATTCCAACCAGTTCAACTCCCCCGCACATTCTCACACCAGTGGATACCCTGCCTGCAGAGCTGTTAACAAGCCATCCCCCAGTGCCATGAAGGAATCCAAATCTTTGCTCTCCGATATTGATGAAGCTTTTTTGGAAGCAGTTTCAGATCTACAAAAGATCAAGGTACCAGAGAAACCACTGGTAGAACAAGAAAAGCTTACAGCAGAGACAGTCTTGAAGAACACTTTCCAACAAGTGTCCCTCTATGACATGTTGCAGCTAGATGCGAGTTTCAGAAGTGACACCCTTGCAGTTATTCAGTCACTTTACCCTAGAGCAGGTCCTAGTGGCGGGCACCTCCCAGTGCGACCGTCAGAGTCCTATATTATATCCAATCCTGCTACTCCACTTACTCATTATAGAAGCCCTTGCCTGACAGTGTCCGTTTTGGGTCCGCAATTCTCGGGAGTGATAGTGAATGGTGGATCTGGCATCAACCTGACCCCAACCTGATGCCCGAGTTCACTATGTTAGCTCTAGGTTTACAACCTACTCACCCTGCTCCCTTCACAATTACGAGACAGTTACATTGGCTGACCAACGGACAATATACCCAGTGGGCATCGTGGACAATGTGCCTCTTCAGGTACAAAGACTTTACTTTTAACTTGGATTTTGTTGTGGTGCGTCTTCCCCAGGTTGAGGGCGGATTTCCTTTGCTCATTGGAAGACCATGGCTGCAACACACTAAAGCACTTCATGATGGGGGAAACGATGCAATGTGGATACATATTTCTGGCTCCCCCATGCAACCCATTCTCTTAGAAGGAGGTATGGATCCTGTGGTGCAGCAAGTTTCTTTGTCAATGGAAACCAACCCTGAACAAGAACAGCCTACTACATTTGAAGGGTCAGGATAGGATATGTTGGAGTGGTTGGATGCTACCAGATCTATGCCTTGTTATGGAGTCTCTATTCACTCTTTGCCGGAAGGTACACCCTCTTCCAATGTTTCCTTGGTGGACGCCTTTGAATTTGGTATGCCTATGAAGAATCGTAGAAGCGGGAAGAAATCACACTACAAGAGTTCACCCCCCTTCAAACATCAGCCTCAGTGGTGTCTGCTTCTACGACCAGAATGAAGCTCTCCTCTAGGTCTGGCAAACTCCCTTCACAGAGCCCGGACTGCTTGATGAATTCCCTACTCTTGATAGTTGTCTTGCTCATGGTACCTCCTCTTGCTCTCCATCAACTACAGCGCTCTGTAGCAACTCAACTTTCAGCTCTTGCTCTCCATCAACTGCCATGATCTGTAGCATCTCGACTTTCAATTAGTGGACCATGGACTTTGTCTGCAATGGAGCACGGACTCTTCTGGCCATACTTTGCATGGGTGATTAATAATTGCTATCTGCCACCCCTCAACACCTACATTTTTTTCCCCGCGCCCTAGTCCCCATGCCCACTCACCCTCGCCCTAAGTCCATTCCCTCGCTCCTCACACCCCAGTCCCTTGAACTCGAGCTACCCACCCCCTCCCTGCCCTCGCCCCCACCCCTCCATCCCGCCCCTAACCAGGCCCCCCTCGCCCTACCCACCCCCTACACTCCCTCACCTACTAACATCGCCCCTCGCCCCCCATCTCCCCCATCCCACACCCAACTCGCCGCCCCTACCCCCCCCTCTCCCTCGCCCCTAACCCCCTCGCCCCCCCCCTCATCAGCCTCGCCCCTACCGTGTATCTCGCCCCCTACCCACCCCTAGTCCCCCCTCATCAGCCCTCGCCCCTACCTAGTGCCACCTCGTCCCTGCCACAACTCTCACCCCCCTACCCACCCCTTGCCCCTGCCACACATGGCCCGAAAAAATCCCTTGCTGCTTCTCATCACCGTCTCCCCCGGGTACTTTCACAGTGTGTAACCTCTTATCTTCAGCTTGAGGAGACTGACCTTCTATAATTTAAAAATCAAGCGGCCCTCTGGCATTATTTCCTTGTTCACAAAAGCATGAGAGCGACACAAAGGGGGAGAGCAATTTTTTTGTATTTCCTTGTGGCTTTCAAGCATTCACCTCGCGGTCATCCTGTTGTTGTTAATGCTTTTTGTTCTGCAATCATTATGGAGCTTAACCTTAATTGCGATGTTACTTGGGCTTATGGTCATCCCTCTTTTTGGAGAAGAGTGTTGTTGCAATAAGATGCAAGGTTCATCTGTAAGCATGGACCATGTCATTTTTTTATCAGTATGGTTATGGAGGATAAAGATGCGCTGAATCCAAACCAATCATATCTCTTTTTCATGGAGCCTCATTCTGTTTTGCCGATAGGGATTCTTGGACTATGCAATCATACTGGGTTCTGGCCTATGCAAAGGCTTAAGGGGTTTGCAAGGAGTGCAGTGTTTTAATCCCACTTTTGAGGCATGTAAGGTTATGGTTGGGCCTAAAATCTGCTTCACGAAAGATGTACGGACGTGGTACCTAGTGATTCTCTTTCACAGTTTCAATATTCCTCTCACCGAGATGGTGAGCGGTCTGGTGGCAGGCAACTTGTAGCAAGCTACAGTGTCACTTTCACAGGACACTCAGTTAGTACAGTTGGTTTGGTCTGGTTCACACTGGACGGACTCTTTGGGCTGGGCAGTGACACATGGCATGATACGGACAGTGGTCTAGTGGACATCGTGGCCAGGTCACCACCACCAGCCACTTTGGATATTTGCTTAGGTGGCTGACATTTATGGGCCGTTGGGTCATCAGATCATCTTCCAGATACATGGTCCAGCATCATCGTCTAGAGCATTGAGTCTATACACAGAGCACGTCTTCACTATCCTTGCACATTTGAGCCTTGACACCCCATTGTATCTGAGAGTCCTGGGCTGGAGCTGAGTGTGCTGCCACGCCAGAGTGTGTATTGGTTCTTTGAGATACTCGAGTCATTTTTTGTGGTCTACTGCTGTTGTTGTGTCTTGGTGAGCTCAATTGTCGTCGAGAGTGAGTCTTCAGTTGAGGTCCCATCGTGATCGCCAAAATGAGAGCACATGTAGTGCAGATAGTGTGTGTGTCATTCTCTCTACAGTGGGTACTCCTCAGTGCAATGTGCGTGACAGTCTCACTCAAAACAAACTGAAACAAGAAACAACAGACAACAACTGAGCTCACAACGACACAACAGCAGCAGACCACAACAAATGACTCGACTATCTCACGTAACTGATACTGATTCTGGCGTGGCAGCACACTCAGCTCCAGCCTAGGACTCTCAGGTACAATGGGGTGTCGAGGCTCAGATGTGCCGGGATGGTGAAGACGTGCTCTATGTATACCCTCTATGCTCTAGACCACGACGCTCAACCAGATGTGAAGAAGATGATGATCCTGACCCAACAACTACTACTCACATGTACCACCATAAAGAGCCACCCATGGCTCATAAATGTCAGCCATGTGGTGACCTGGCCACGATGTCCACTAGACTAGTCCGTATCTCTGTTGCCACGTGTCACTGCCCAGCCTAGAGTGTTCGTCCAGTGTGAACCAACCTAGACCAATTGTACTAACTGTGTCCTGTGAAAGTGACACTGTAGCCTGCTACACCTCGTTTGACCAAATGAGTGTCAGCTTTCTCATATCAATCACGAGGAGATTGCTTCAACCCATACAAATCCTTCTTACATCTGCTCACTTTTTCCTCTTGTCCTTTCTTGACAAAATCACGAGGCTGCATTACATAAACTTCCTCAAATATGTCACCATTCAAGAAAGTAGTAACAATGTCTGATTGATGTACATCCCAACAAAAATGATTTGCCAATGCACATAGAAAACGCACAGTAGTCATATGACAAGTGGGAGCAAAAGTCTCTTCATAATCTATGCCTTTTTGCTGTGCATAACCCTTTGCAACGAGTTGAGCCATATGGAGATCGATCTCACCATTCGGCTTGCGTTTCAACTTGTAAACCCACTTTGTACCAATGGCCTTCTTGCCAGCAGGCAAATCACATAAATTCCATGTGTCATTTTCTATAAGTGCATCATATTCTGATTGCATGGCAGCCATCCAATTTTCTAAATTCTGTGCTTCATCAAAAGACAGAGGTTACTCAACATCATGTAAGCTAGGCACAGTCAAAGCATAGCAATATGATGCATAAGATGCATGGTGAGAGCCTGAACAAGCACGACTAGACAAAGGTGCATCCAATTTACTATCACACAATGTATGCACTAGCCATTTTGGCATACCTCTAGCCTGCTCATTCTCAGCCCTTTCCTCATCAAGTACATCTGCATCAGTAATAGGCTGATCTGTAACATTTTTGGAAACCCCCATAGGCTATACATTTGCCTCATTGGAATTTACATTCAAAATTCCACCACTGAAAAGAGGCAACAAAGTGTCATAAATGTCCTATGAGCTTACATTACTGTCTCTAGAACATGACAGCAAAGGTTGAACAAAATCTTCCACAAACACTACATCTCATGAAACAAGAATACGTTTTGTTTGTGGATGATACAACCTATAACCTTTGCATTCAGCACTATAACCAACAAAATACATTTGACAGCCTTATCATCCAAGTTTCTACGTTGTGTTTGTGGCACCAAAGCATATGCCAAACTGCCAAAAACACGCATGTGCTCAATAGAAGGCTTTCTATCATGCCATGCTTCATATGGAGTAATAGACTGCAAAGCTTTTGTAGGACACCTATTAAGTACATAAGTGGCACACATGATGGCCTCAAGCCAAAAAGAATGCGGCAAAGCTTGACTTGACCATACATCGTGCCATTTTCATAAGTGATATGTTTTTCCTCTTAGCTACACCATTTTGCTAAGGCGTATAAGGCACTTTACATTGGTGTTTTATCCCACGATTAGCCAGAAATGCATTAAATTCATGAGACATATACTCCCCCCTCAATCGAAACGGAGGGTGCCCATAGTATATTTCGATACATTTTCAGTCATAGCCAGAAATTGTTTGAAGCACATAAAAACTTTGGACTTCGCTTTAAGCGGAAATACCCATACATGCTTAGAGTAATCATCAATGAAAGTCATGAAGTACAGGTATTTGCCCAAGGACGGAGTTTGCATGGGCCCACAAACATCACTATGTGCAAGCTGCAACCTGCATGTGGCCCTAATTGAACCATCCTTTGGAAACTTCAAACACTGCATCTTACCCAAAATACACACTTCACAAACATGTTTGACAAGTGCTTCAAGAGGTGGCAAAGAAGCAACCATATCAGATTTTTGCAAACGCAGCAAACTGGCAAAATTCAGATGCCCAAAACATGCATGCCACAGTTTTGCATCTAAAACAACCCTTGAATCTGCAACTGCATTTGCAAAATTTTGTCCACACTTGTCATACAAAGTGAGCTTATACAGCCCACAGCACAAAAGGCCAGATGCAACAATTTCATCACCAAAACTGAGATCATGAATTGTACATCTGTCATCCACGAATTTGACTACAAGTCCAAGTCTAGCGAGTGCAGATACAGACAAAAGATTCTTCTTGATCCCAGGTACATAAAGTGCATCAACAAGTGTGAAAGAACTTCCATTTGTAGCAGTAAGCACAATCTTTCCAACCTCCTGAACCGGATAAGAGGCATTGTTGGCATAAGTGACTGAATTCCCATGAGGAAAAACTCAAGAGAGGTAAACAATTCACCATGTGAGGTAATGTGCTTTGTAGCACCACTGTCGAAATACCACACATGTGAATCTGCAACAACTAACATGCATGCATCATGGACGGCAGGATTGTAAGTGCACTCTACACTAAAAGCCCATTCTGCATCAACATCAGCATCACAATCTCCTTTCACAGAAGACTCAACAATGGCTGCATTTGAAGTGGAACCAACATTTGCAGTGGAAACACCCTCTTTCTTCTTAGGCTCTTTGGCCTTCAACTTAGGACACTGCTTGATCAAGTTATCATTAGCTTTACAATAATGGAAATGCATCTTCTTTTTTCCCTTATCACCAGAATTTCCAGTCGAATTGTTGTCAGCAGAAGCATTAGGAACAAAAGTTTTGCCACTCACAGAAGAACCATAAGAAGTGGCTGCATTGCTGTTACCATCCTTTCTTTGAGAAGCAATAAAAGCCTATTCAACTGCACGCTACCTAGTCCTGTTTCTTCTAGAAAGTGACTCTTGCAACATCAATGTGCATAATGCATCAAACTTAACAACTTCAGGATTTCCTTGGGTCATAAGTCTCCAAGTACTAGCAAAAGTCTGGTAAGAATCTGGTAAGGCATCAAGAACAATCTGCACAAGGGAACTGTCTGAAATGACTTACGTGCAAAAATAAGTTGCTCATTGATATCCTTGACACCAACAAGGAAAGTGTCCATATCATCTTCCTCATACATAATCTTTGATTCGAGCTCTTTATGCAGCAAAGCAATTTTAGCCTCATTGTGGCTTGCATAAAGACCTACTAGAATATCCCAAGCCTGTTTTGCAGATTTCGTCAAACAAATGTGAGGAGTAATGGTGCTCTTCATAGACAACGGAATCAACGCATGAGCCTGCACATCCTTTATATCCCAACGAGCTTGTTCAGCCATAGGCAAAACAACTCTAATAGCAGCAATCCTTGCAGCAAGACCTGCAACATCCTCAACATCGCCTACATCCTCAGAACCAAGACGTACATCAATGCCCTGCACAATATTCCAGACGCCCTTTGACACAAGAACATGTTGCATCATGTAATTCCACATAGGGTAATTGTCCCCATCCAATCTGTCCTCAGCAACAAACATCTTGAACACATATGTGTTGTTGTCAGCCATGGAAAATGTATGCACCTGACGTGAAAACTGCCCGAAATGAGGAGAAAGTGAGTGAGACCAGCACGTGCTATATAGCACAACCCCCATAGATTGTATGGGACCTGGTGTGCAGAACACGGCACTGACAAAAATTCTACACAAAATGACAAAATTGCCTGTGCAGACCTGCCTGTAGTGGTAACGAAGACCGAAATGAGCCCAAATAAAAAATCTGAGCAAACTGAGCTCTATGAGCACACCTAAAAATTTTGTTGACATGCGAACGCTCACCAAAGCTCACTGAAATCGGAGAAAATGAGCAAGCGTGTGCTGGAGCTACTAGTGACTAAGCCCGGGAGGACGCAACCTACTCTGATACCAATTGTTGGAATTAGGGTTGCAGAGAAACGCACAAAGCTTGGAGAAGACGAAGGAAGCTCAAGGTGCACAAGTGAGAGTGTGTTACTTAGTGTGCAATGGAAAGATGGATAGCCCTAGAGTGAATGGGCGTATATACAATGCACAGAGGAAAAGACCTCCTAAAGAGGGAAAAAATGCCCCGACGATCCTAGTGTGTTCACACACATCACTACCACATGTGCACCCAACTGAGAGTGTGTTACTTAGTGTGCACTGGAAAGATGATAGCCCTAGAGTGAATGGGCGTATATACAATGCACGAGGGAAAAAACCTCCTAAAGAGGGAAAAAATGCCGCGACGTTCCTAGTGTGTTCACACACATCACTACCACATGTATATGGTAACACATGATCCCATGTTCACTTTCAATCATAATGGATTTAAGCATATTTGGATCCGATTGGACAGATGGAATTTGTTTCATGTTGGTCAATTTGATGATCATGTCTCTAAATTGTGGATAGGTCAGACACTCTTGCTATCGATTCATGCCCCTTTATGTATGGACTTGTACTTTGATATGCCTTGTGATGATATGTATAGGCATCTAGGTCTCGCTTGCTCATACTGAATTATGGTTATTTGAAAAATGATTTTTAATACAAATGATTCTTCATACATTAGTACCTCTTTATCATGAGGCTTATGAGGACATTGATATTGCATGGTTCCAGCTTGTTCAACGTGTGCAAGTTGTATTACTGACTATGGGATGTCGTATATGCATGAGATTCAAGAAGTGGCTCAACATGCAAAACAAGCATGTGAACCTCTCACTCTTTATGCTCAATAAAGGCCTCTTTTTTAAATTGAGCAAGAGTTACTGATGCAAGTAAATAATGTTATCATGTAAGTTGATCAGTGTAAGTTGGTGCATGTAAAGAATGCTATCATGCTCAATGATCAACGTAAGCTACAAAAATGGATGACTCGCTCTCTTTAAAAGGCTTTACTTGATAAAAGGTGCTCATTTGAGCAAATTTTCAACAGTTTACAAGAGTCTAGGACAAAGGAAATTATTCACAGGGTCAAAAATTGGATTGCTAATGGTCTAATTTTATGCAAGAATTGACTGATTCTAGTTGACTCTACTTTTCTTCTCTTTTTGCCACTACTTCCAATATCTCTTCATATGTTTTGGAGGCTCTTTGTGAACTTTTGCAAGTTGTGCAACCTTTTATCTCTTTTGTTGATGCCATAACGTTAGAGGAACCTTTTAGAAAAAAAGTGTTAAAGGAATCCTTGTGTTCGATGGGAAAATGGAAATCATCTGGCTGGGACGGTTTTGATATTGGAATTTTTTATTGCTTTCTACCCTTTTTGGAAAAAATAATTTTGTTTATGATCAATAAAGCATGAGAATATGAATGTATGACAGTTTCTTGGAAGCACATATTTCTTAAGCTTTCCGTAAGAAGCATACATGTGAATCATTTTTGGATTGGCACCCTATCACTCTCATGTCAGTTAGATATGGATTGGTCACGAAGATGTTGGCTAATAGAAGTAAGGGTTTCTTGCATGATGGATTGCATCCTAGTCATATATGGTTTCATCCCTCATAGGCTAATGCATATATTGACATGCAATATGCCAAATAGACTAAACAGGATGTGCTAGTGCTTCAAGTTGATAATGAGAAAGCCTTTAACATTGTTAGCTGGGACTACATTGCCACGACTTTGGCACAATTAGGATTTGGATTGAGATTGTAGTGTGTAGTGTAATGGCTGTATCATGATAGTGATGCTTCCTTGATACTTGGCTCTTGGCTTACTGATAGTTGGAATCTACAACAAGGGTGCCCTTTGAGTGCCTTATTTTATGCTATAGCTACTCATCCTATGCTTACATATTTGAAACATTTAATGACTTCTAGTGCACTACATGGTTTGCAATTGCCAGATGGAAACTAATTTGTAGCATAAGCATATGTTGATGATTATTTTTTCATGCCTTGCAATATCCAATCAAATATACAAAGGTTAATGGAAGCTCTATAATTATTTGGGTAGGCTATTGGCCTTTATGTCATTTTTCACAAAGCCAAAAATTAAGTCATTAACACGTAGCCCTAGCATAGTATGATTTGGCCGTGTGACGTTCCTTCACAAGCACATGTGGTCAAACATTTGGGATACCCGTTAGGTTGGCATATCTCATGTTAGCAAATGACTCAAATCAAAAGCTTGACTAATGGAAATTTTTCTACAAGGCCATTGCATGTTCATTTCAGAGATTGTACAAACTATTGTTAAGGCATATATTTAATTCTTTTTTCCATTGATAATGTGGAGGAAAGTAGATATAGATCGTATTATGTCTTTGGCCATGGATATTATTTGAAAACTAAACATGCTAAAAAGGGCCTTCACCTTATGTTTGTTAAGAGGCTTTGCTCTTCAAAACAACATGGTGGTTGGAATATCTTGACATACACTTTCATACATTAGCACAAGAGACTTCTTTACTACTCAAGTTTGTATATGTTGGCAGACATGTGTGCTAAGAAGTCTTCTACATCTTTCGGTGGCGAGTGAATGTCACGCATTGGGTTGTAGTTTTTGGTCATTTTGATGGCAAGATTCGTGGTTATCCATGCTCTACAAAGCTGATTTAATCTTGGAAAAAGCTTGTAGAGTTTTTTCACTGGACTCCTCAATTGCATAATGGTTCTAATTCTCTTCGTTTGGAAAATATTCATTGGAGCAAAGTTGTTCATGAGTCAAGAGCCACAAAATACTTATTTTATTGCAATAAAAGGTGTACTTGATGATAGAGGTCAAGTGTTATCATTTGTAGATGCTCGTGCTAAAGATGGCTTGGGCTATAGTTATGGAAAAACATTCAAAATTTGTTGGCACCTTTTGAACCCATTCCTCCTTTGGATGAGGCAGAAAAATTAGCAGATTGGAGCCTATATTGGGCCGCCCCTGCTTGTGGCCCTTTGCCTCTACCTCAACTTTCTGTGCATTCAGTTTACACATTCCTTCTCCCTAGACTATGGGTTCATGAGATTATGCAAATCATAAGCCTTGGATCATATAGGAGGTCTTCTCCGAGCTCAATTCCCTTCTACGTCTTTCAGGAAACATTTTTGGCTCTTTGGCATTCTTGCTTCTACTTTTAGACACCCTAGAGCTTTTTTTTACTCGCTCTAGTATTGGGCCATGTGGACGATTAGATTGTTGAAAACTCGGTTTGTTATTGGTGAGTCATTGATTTAGGCCTTTTCCTTTTCCAAACAACTTTTGCATCAATCTCTTTATGATTGTCCATCTTTGCTAGGAGAAGAGGGGGAGATCGATTGCTTAAGCTATTCAACACATGCTCTAAAACATCACCATCAACCTGTCCACCTCTTCTTCCAATTTCCAAGCGCACACACACACACCTAGACTATGACACACACACACACACACACACACACAAAACATAGAATTGACATAGACATGCTTGTAAGAGAGTGTAAGAGATGTGTAAGAGATGGAGACTAGATTAGAGAGTACACAGCAAATAGAACATAGCATAAGAGAGTAGAGAGGAGAATCTGCAAGAGAAAGGCCTAAAATATATCCCTAAACTCCACGGCACCTCTCTTGTGGAGTTGGTATTTAATATATTATTTTTGAGTTTAAAGTGCCAAAAATTGAGGCCCCTCTTTTTACAACCACTTCACTTTTGTAAATGAGTGAAGCTCATTAGTTCTAGCATGACCCATAAGGGGAGTTCCCACTACAAATATTTACAAAGCCATAGTGGCTTATTGAAATGAGATTCTAAAATACTGTGCAAATATAAAATGGCTAAGAGTAATTGCCGACGCCTCTTCATCAACTCCCCGCATTCCACTCTACAAAGTCATCATCATCAACTCAATTAGAAAATAAATAGACAACACATTCTTAACCATTACGCTAGCTATCCAAATTGCAGCTAAGCATTACAACAGGAGGGTGCCCAGTCTCATAACATCCCTCCCACCAGGGATAGCAACTGTCCTCAGTTGCTCAATAGAGAAATCAATTGGACCGTGAATGATGGAAACTGTGGAGAAGGTCGGGGAAGTTGCGAAAAAACTTTTCAGGCATCCATTTGGCATCCTCTCTAGGGTGGCCCTTGAAAGTCAAAAGGTAACAGTTATAAACCATGCCAGTGCGTGTAGTGGTGGTCTCGTGATCAACTATTTTGTCAGGGATGATTTGCTCTTCTTGGTCTACAAGTGAAGGTGGGTCTTCATAAATGTGGTGTGTAGGTAGGGGTCCTCTGAATGGGCGTAAAAGACTAATGTGAAAGGCAATGTGAATGTGCCAATGTGCAGGTAAGTCTAAACCAAAAGAAACATCATTAATGAAAGCTGAAATTTGAAAAGGTCCATAAAAACAAGGAGCAAGCTTAACAAAGACATTGGTATCAACACTTTTGATCCTTTGTTTTTTGATGCGAAGTAAAACATGATCACCTTCTTTGAATTGGTGTGCCTTGCGGTGTTTGTTAGCATGCTTGGTGTAAAGTTCTTGTGAGTGTTTAATGGCAGAATGCACACTTGCATAAATATCATGAAAGTCAGTAGTGAAATTATCGGCGGCGGCGGTAGGCACAACATTAGAAAGACGTGAAGCAGGAGTAGGAAGAGAGTGACCATAGACAACTTCAAATGGAGATTTACCCGTGGCAGCGTGAGTGGTGTTGTTGTATGCAAATTGTAGAATATGCAGGTAATCATCCCATTTCTTAGGTTGAGAAGAAACATAAGCCTTTAACAAGTCAATAATAGTGCGTTTGGTGACTTTGGTTTGACCATTAGATTCAGGATGATGTGCAGAAGTGAAGTCAAGTGTAGTGCCAAGATTTTCAAACACAGTAGTCCAAAAAGCACTACAAAATTTTGAATCTCGATAAAAAATAATCACTTTAGGAAAACCATGATGTGGGAAAAGAGTCTTAAGAAACAAAAGTGCAGCTTGATGTGTTGTGAGTGTTTTCTTACAAGGAATGAAATACGCTTGTTTAGAAAAACGATCAATAATAGTCCAAATCATGTCATGTTTGTGCACTATGAGTGGGAAACCAGTAACAAAATCCATTGAAATGTGTTCCCAAGGTCTTTCAGGAATGGGGAGAGGGTGTAAAAGTCCCAATTTCTTACCTGTAGTTTTTTGAAAAATCAAACAAGTTGAAACATACTGTTTAACATCCATTCTCATAGTAGGCCAATAGAAATAACGACATAAATTTTGAAAAGTTGCAGCAAATCCTCGATGTCTAGCATAGGGTGGTTTGTGCAGTTCTTCAATAATTAATGTACGGAAAGGTTTAGTCACACACAATTTTTGTTTGAAATAAAGGAAGTTTTCTTGAATAGTGTATTCGAGGAATGTGTGCACAGAATTATCAAGCATATGCAACCATGTCCTTTTGAAGTCATCATCATGTGCATAAGTGTCAGGCATAGTGTCAAATGAAGTTCCCGTAATGGTTGATAGATGATTAAGTGAGGGTCTTCTACTCAAAGCATCAGCTACAATGTTTTCTTTACCAGGTTGGTATTGAATGTTGGGCTGAAAACTTTGAATATAAGCGGCCCACTTAATATATATATCATCTATTAAGGGTTGAGAAAGTAAATATTTGATACTTTGTTGATCAATTTTAATGATCAAGTCAATACCCATTACATTGTTGGGTATACAAGCCAAATTGTGGGAATATCTAGTGTCCGGTGTCAAGCCCGTGGGAACCTCGCCTATAGCATGCAATTCATTTTCAGTTACAAGTCCACTTTGCATGGCCTCTTTTGGCTTTATATACAATGTAAGGTTTTAAAATCAAAAGTAGAGAATACAACGTATCATTTTACTGTGTATCGAGTCTCTCTCTCTCTCGTCCTCTGCACGTCCAAGCACGCCATGGCAAGCCTCCGGCATCATCCTCCATAGCCCGCTGCAACCCCAACATATGGTATCAGAGCTTTGGCAACCCGGCCTCGGCTTGAGTAGAGACGGCGGGAGCA
Organism: Adiantum capillus-veneris; assembly: GCF_014529385.1. Taxonomy (NCBI): domain Eukaryota; kingdom Viridiplantae; phylum Streptophyta; class Polypodiopsida; order Polypodiales; family Pteridaceae; genus Adiantum; species Adiantum capillus-veneris. The sequence continues at coordinate 181,906,833 of NC_140931.1, forward strand.
GCCGCTTACACAGAAAAAGGCGCAGTCGACCTGCTGCAAAACACACAAAGGCGGCATCAACAGTTTTGCCCTGGCATGCTGACGCTTTTTCGACTCTTGAGCGTTCCCCAGTTTGATCTTCCCAGCCCGCTATGACTCTCTATGTATTGGCGCAAACTGTCAATGTTTTTTTTTTTGCAAGCTTCCATACAAGCTTTGGTTTGATTTCATACTTGAGGCTTTAAAATTTAGCCTTTGTCCCCTCTATTTTGGTTTTTTCTCTTATGAAGAGGCCAATCTCACTCCTAGAGCTCCGGCGGTATTGGCAATCAAGCATGGATCCATTACATGCATTTCTACTATGGATCAATATTAATATTTTGCAGTTTTGTAAAACATTCAGCTTATTTGAAGCTATGTCGATAATTATGCCTTATAAAAGTAGTGCCGGAAAAGAGCAACAAGGCTCATCGAACACCATAGCTCACGTGATAAGCAAGTCACCTATGATAAGTGTAGACCTGCAATTGCAATACATGCGGTGCATAGGCATGTTCCAAGTGCCAAGCAAGCTTTACGACATGCTCAAACACATCGACAATTGCAAGAACGAAGAAGAATCTGCTTCGAGCCTATAGTACAAGTCTTTTCACCAACTTTTTTGCCAGTTTTGTGTCATAGTTTTGTCAGCTTCTGTCTATTGTCATCATAAACTTTCAATAAAAGCCTCCTTTTACATTATTTGTTGTCAGTTATTGTCATGCTTGTCAGTTATCATCATGTCCAAATTGTACAGGTTATAGACACTGCCACATAACAAGTGGTAAGACCACCCTTTGTTGTTTGGTCGTGTTCTGGTATGTCTCACACTGATGGTTGTTTGAGGGAAGTACACACACACACGCACCTATGCTATAGTCAGGGGGGGGGGGGGGGGGGGGGGGGGGGGGGGGGGGGGGCTTCTACTCATGGTTTCAGGTGAATGAACTCTGCCATGGTCTGTCTGTCTCGAGTCCATTGTCAGTAGTTTGGGCTTGAGGGGGGAGGGGGGGGGGGGGGGGGGTTGTTCGGTATACAAGCCCAATTGTGGGAATATCTAGTGTACGGTGTCAAGCCCGCGGGAATCCCGCTTATAGCATGCAGTTCATTTTCAGTTACAAGTCCAGTTTGCATGGCCTCTTTTGGCTTTATATACAATGTAAGGTTTTACAATCAAAAGTAGAGAATATAGCATATTATTTTAATGTGTATCGAGTCTCTCTCTCTCTCTCTCTCTCTCTCTCTCTCTCTCTCTCTCTCTCTCTCTCTCTCTCTCTCTCTCTCTCTCTCTCTCTCTCGTCCTCTGTACGTCCAAGGACGCCATGGCAAGCCTTCGGCATCATCCTCCATAGCCCGCTGCAACCCCAACATACATAGTGTTTCCAAATTTTCAATGCAGCAATCAACTCTTTATCATAAGTACTGAGCTTTGTTTTATGGTCTTTCAAAATCAGGCAATTGCAATACAGGTGCATTGGTCAAAGCATGTTTGTAAATCAGTCCATTCATAAGGTGTGTTTTTCTTCAACAGGAGAGTCAAATAGTGTGATTTGTAAGCAAAATTACGAACAAATTACCTATAATAGCTACAAAGACCAATAAAAGAACGTAGCTCATGCAAGTTTTTGGATCTAGGCCATGACTGAATGGCTTCAATTTTCTTTGGATCGACATGTATTCCCTTACCCGATACAATGTGTCCCAAATATTCAATTTCAGATTGGAAAATGGAACTCTTTTCAGGATTCAAATACAAGTGATTTTGTGCAAGCAGATCAAATATACGTGTTAAATGTTGTTTATGCTCTTCTTCAGATTTACTGAATACCAGAATGTCATCAAAAAATACAATCACAAAATCTTGATGGTTAATGAAAATTCAATTCATCATGTATGTGAAGGTGGCTGGTGCATTCGTCAAACCAAATGGCATGACAAGGAATTCATAGTGTCCAGTTTGTGTTCTAAAAGCAGTTTTGTAGACATCATGTTCAAACATTTTGACTTGATGATACCTTGATTTAAGGTCAATTTTGCTAAAGATGTTTGCCCCTTTCAGTTTGTCTAATAGATCATCCACTCTAGGAATATGAAACCTATTATTAATGGTGATCTTGTTTAAAGCCCTGTAGTCGATACACATACGAAAGGTTCCATTTTTCTTCTTGACAAGAAGTACTGGAGCTCCGTATGGTGAACTACTAGGTCGGATTAGGCCTCGGTCAAGTAAATCAGTGATTTGAGTTTGTATCTCCCTGTGTGCGGTTGGATTTACACGATAAGGTGCTCTACAAGGAGGTTCACTACCCGGTATAATGTCAATTTTGTGGTCTTCTGGGTGTGATGGTGGAATTCCAGGTGGCAGATCATGCACGAAACAATCTTTAAATTGTGAGAGGAATTCATCGTGTGTAGAGTTACGTGAAATTTCAGTTTCAGCAGAAATTTGATTTACCAATACTAGATATGTTTTTCCCTGTTTTCGAATTGCTCTTTTGGCTTGAGTGTGAGAGAGAAGTGGAAATTTTTGATGTGCTAGTGTTGCTTGGATGGATAATTTTTTATTATTATGAGTGAGAGACATTGTACGTGTTTTATAATTAATTAACGGGTCAAATTCATGACGAAATGGCATTTCCAAAATCATATCAAGACCATGCAATGGTGCTACCTGAAATGTACGTGCTTGTGTAAATTCACCAATGCAAATTTCAACAGTGACTTGGGTTTTACAATTAAAACGTTGATTATTAAAAACAGTTTTGACCTTGTGAGGTGATGAGATTTCAGAGAGAGATAGTTGTTGAGCCAAACGCGTGGAAATGAAATCATGGCTACTACCATCATCCAACATAATGGTGGCACTTTCACCCTTAACAGTGCAAGGTGCCTTGCACTTTAAACAAAGTGTGAGGAGATATAAGAGTACATGAGGATGGGTTGTCATCGTTATCATAATCAGGATCATATCCCTCACTGTAGTTAGCTTCCACTTACATTGTCGTCGGGAGTAGCATCTTCGATGAGGTTAAGAGTAGCTCCGTTGGGGTGGTTGTTGTTGAAGGGTTTTTGACTTGAATTTCTGTTGACTCCATTGGAATGGCCATTGGGATTGACCATTGCCCTTAGCAGGACCATTTGGGAACTTATCTGCATAGTGACCATACTGAAAGCATTTAAAACACTTCACCTTTTTGTTACCATTAGAATTTGGAGGAGGATGTTGGTTGAAAGAATTTTGGTTGCCACGTTGCTACGTGCTATTGTTGTTGTTGCTTGTATGATGTTGAGCAGTAGTAGGAGAATTGTCGAATCTACACCTCTTGAAAAAAGTACGGTTTTGGTGTTTGTTTCTGTCAAAGTTAGTAGAGAAAGAAGGTCTCTTGTTGTGGTTAGTGTTAGCAGGTTGATCAGTGTGAGAGGGTTGTCCACCTTTCTTCTTTTCTGCATTGAGAGCCAAATTAATAGCCTTTGACAAAGAATCTGGTTCGAACATATCTACCTCAGTACCAATTTGTACTGTCAAGCTTGATATGTATTTACGCTTCAATTTCCTGCAACTAACATGTTCAATAGCTTGCAATTGAATTAAACAATTCCAAAAAACGATCAGTGTAACCTTGTACATCTTCATTTCGACCCTGTCGAATTAAATCCCATTGACGTCGTGCTTTAGCTTTGTACTGTGTGGGCAAAAAGTGGGGTAAAAACACTTTTTTAAATGCATGCCAGGTGCGTGGTCTTCTCCCATGCTGTTTGGTGGCGTTCCACCACAATGCAGCGCTACTAGTGAGATGATTTGATGCACATTTTACCATTTCACGCTCGGGGAAGTCTTCATCATGAAAATATTCATCTAGTTGACTAACCCATGCTAGAATCGTGCTAGCATCTTTAGTGCCATCAAAATCAGTGAAGGCTTTTCTGCTAATTTTGTTTTTCTTGGGTGCCGGTGCAGATTCAATGCGTGCAGAATGCAATAATTTATCTTCAAGTTCTTGCCTTCGCATGCGTTCATATGTGAGGGACTGTTGCAGATTTTGAAGTTGTTCCACAATCGTGGATGCCTGAGGAAGGTGTGCCATGATTGCGTGATTTTTATATTTTTTCTCTTTTTTTAATAATTTTTTTTGTTTTTAATGATAATGCTTAAAAAGGGCTATTTGGTGATATTCACAGATACAGTATGTAGAATGAAAGAGTAAAATAAATAACAGAAATGTCATGTACTTAGCTGAAAAATTTTGGTGGCGTCCGGTTCGGATGGCGATGCGCTAGGAAATTGACAGAAAAGAGAGTAGTCCGATGGTGCGTTTGCGAGTCGAGTCAAATCGCGTGGCATCTGATCTCCATTATCCTCCGCAAAGAAGACAACAATATCAGTTGTAGAAAAGGAGTCTGCAGGTTATTCAAATGAGTGATAAATTTTTTTTGGTGAATTTGACGATGTTCGGGTTCTCGGTAAATAAATTTGCAGCTCCATTCAAATAGTCGGTGTCAAGGAGGAAGTAAGTTGGAAGAGCCGATAATTTTCGTTGCAAAAAATATTTGGCAATTGTGGAAATCTCTCTATGCCAATGCCGACCAGTGACTTGCAAGAAGGGAAAGTCGAGCTTCTTGGAAAATATTGGAAAATAATAGCCCCTTGTGACCGAATGGGGAAGGCTCGATTGAGTTGGAAGACCGGTCAAGTGGAGGCAAGGGGTGTAGCTCACTTGGTAGTGAACTTGAGCAGAAGGGGGTGAATGGGAGTTAAGCAAGAGGCTTTTTAAAAGAAAGAAAAAGTTGGAATTTGGGTGGCCGGCCACAGTTTGTAATTAAGGCCCTTACTTTTGTAAAAAAAGTATGAAATTCATGCAATGGCAGCGTGCATGCCGAACAGCGACATCACCGAGCAAGTTGTGTGGAGATGGCGATTGAGGGGTCCCGTTTCGGCTTGCATGCAAGAAGGAGAAACCGATGCACTTCCCAAGGCGCTCCTGTTGGTACTATTTGCAGCCTTTTATATGGTGGTCAATAAAAGGGGAAAATTCGACCAAGGACTTGCTCCCATAGCTTGCAAACTCGAGCTTTTAACTCAAGGAGGATCGGGCCGAGTGTAAAATTTGAAGTCCCCCCTTGAATTTCGGAAGCTTGTAATTCTGTCGTGGCTTCACAATTCCTCAAAATCCTTCAGGACTTCAATCTTTCCCGAGTCGAGCTGTAGCCGTGTTGATTGTATCGCTTCGTCGTTAATTAAATTAGGCAATTAACTCCTTCTTTCTCCAGCTTGCCATTCTTGATTGTCCTGAAGCCAAAGTTGAGAACCGGTTGCCGATGAATTGCCGATTCACCGTCGATTAACGACGAAGCAAAATTTGTTTTGCAAATTTGATCGATTAAGCTTTGAATTTCCACGAATCTTTGTATTGCAAATTTGATAAATTGCAATTTCCACGAATTCCTTGAATCTTTGTATTGCAAATTTGATAAATTGCAATTTCAAGGTTGTCAATTCGAGAAATTCCCTTCTTGAAATTGAAATCTGATGCCAATTAACTTGAACCTGTTTGCTCTGATACCACTGTTGGGAGAAGAGGGGAAGATCGACGGCTTAAGCTATTCAACACATGCTCCAAAACATCACCATCAACCTGTCCACCTCTTCTTCCAATTTCCAAGCACGCACACACACACACACACACCTAGACTATCACACACACACACACACACACACACACACACAACATAGAATTGACATAGACATGCTTGTAAGAGAGTGTAAGAGATGTGTAAAAGATGGAGACTAAATTAGAGAGTACACAACAAATAGAACATAGCATAAGAGAGTAGAGAGGAGAATCTGAAAGAGAAAGGCCTAAAATCTAGCTCCAAACTCCACGGCACCTCTCTTGTGGAGTTGGTATTTAATATATTATTTTTGAGTTTAAGGTGCCAAAAATTGAGGCCCCTCCTTTTACAACCACTTCACTTTTGTCAATGAGTGAAGCTCATTAGTTCTTGCATGACCCATAAGGGGAGTTCCCAATACAAATATTTACAGAGCCATAGTGGCTTATTGAAATGAGATTCTAAAATACTGTGCAAATATAAAATGGCCAAGAGTAATTGCTTGACGCCTCTTCATCAACTCCCCGCATTCCACTCTACAAAATCATCATCATCAACTCAATTAGAAAAAAAATAGACAACACATAATTAACCATTACGCCAACTATCCCAATTGCAGCTAACCACTACAACAAGAGGGTGCCTAGTCTCGTAACAGTCTCTACATGTCTCTACAGGAGATTGACCTATCATTGTATCCCCTTTTCTCATATGTGTTTTAACTATGCCTTTGTTCACTATGAACTTGGGCATTCTTTGTATGATATCTTCTGTGGGTTTTGCTCATTTTGAGATTTTCCACTAGTATGTTGTCACGAATTTACAAATTGTTTTATTAGTGGGTATCTACCCGAGATACCCTCAAACCGAAAGTCGAATACGAAAAGAACATGCGAGGTAGGAGGAAGGATGGGGTAGGGCTTGGTGTGTTGCATGGTTAGTAGTAGCTGGCAGCCGAGTCGGAGTCACAAACGGTCGTACACCGAAGGAGGGGGTGGCATGAGCAGCAGACTAGAAAGAGAGCACACGACAGAGAAGGGGGGGCCTTCATAATTTTTTTAAAAAGTTGGGTGCCTGGAAGTCGACACTATTGACGCTCGGATTTTTCAGGTTCCTGGTTCGACTTCGCCCCATCGTATTTGGTGAGGGTTTTACTTCACATCCAGTGGCTAGGAAAGAGATATTATTAGATTCTCTCCAATAAACTACCAGTATGTAATTTACCAAAAAAAGACTCTCTCTCTCTCTCTCTCTGGATTGTTCCTACGTATCTCTGCCAGAGTTCGTGTGCCGGGAAGCAGCTGCAGGTACCGGTTGGTGCTGCGGAAGCTCCTCGCGTTGAGCTGCATACACTGCCGAACGGATAGGTAACACTCTCTTTTCTCGTTCGCGCGACGCATGCATGTGTTGTATGTGCAAGGCATTGCCACCGTTTGATCTGCAACGCCTTGATTACCCACAGCAATCATCAATGGAACGGGGTTTGCTAGGATCTGGACCTGCTGCAGACAACAATAAAAGGAAACGCGATGCGAAGTCGCAATATATCACGTCTATGATGCAAGGCAACCCCAAGATGTTGCTAGCTGCGTCTCCCATCTTCCGTGGCATCCTGCAACAGCAGCTTCCTTTCTCTGTAGCCAGCTCTCCTTCTTTTGCAGACCCTCTGTACGAGGCACGCATTAAATTACCTCTCCCTGTAAGTGCTTTTCTTCATCTTTCCTTTATATTTGTTAATAGTGGGTGAATCTAGTAGGTTTTTTCTTAGTAGCTATCAAAGGTGGGATGAAGTCCGTGTTGCCTGTGTGGTGTGTGGCCCGGCGATGGAAAAATATCGGCGTGGTAGTGTACGTGTAGGTGGGTGTGACTGGCACAGCCGCTTCACCACGATGTCAAGCACCGATTTTTAACCAACAACCCCCCCCCCCCCCCCCCCAAACGGCCGCCCCCGCCTTTCTTCCTTTTTGGCTTGCCTGAGGCAAAGGCCTTAGTGTTAGGTTGTAAATTTTTTTAGCTTTGTAAATAAGGCAATGATGGGTTGAAATTGAGATCTTGCAAAAACCAGGGCGCTCCCACTCTTTCTCTCTTCTTAGTAGAAGAAAAAAAAGCGATCTCTCTCTCTCTAGCCCTAGGTGCCCCCTCTCTACCCTATTCTTGCCGGAATCGTGTCGGCTGCCAGGAGCTATGAAAGCGGACTCTCTTAGCACGAGCAACATCTAAGACGGCCGGCCATCCAAAAAGCATCTACCAGGGGCAACAGCCTACTTGTACAACTCTCTTTTTGGCTGTCAATTGGCTGGCTAGCCGGTGTAGCCCACGCTCCACCTCTTCTTAGCGATAGCCAACGTCTCCTTCCCATCCAATCAGAGCGAATCTATTCAGAAAAATAGACTCGTAGAGAGCTGGCCGGAGTAGTTGTGCTCAAGATTGGCAGCCAACAATCCCAAGATTCCTCCGAATCATCTCATGGTGGGAGAGTGGCTGCTCGGAAAGTTGTGCTAGGTCTATCTCACTCTCAGGCATAAGAAAAAAGCTAGCGCTAAAGATTATGACATGTTGCCGCAGATTTCAGCCATCAAGATGACGCCGTCGAGGACTCCGATGGATGCCCTAGGTGTACCAAATGTCTCTAGGACCAAGTAGGCGAGTTCCACACGAAGAGGTGCTTACGGAGATGGTTTCCATCGTGACAAGTTGCTGTTTTTCTTTATTTTCAGCCTATAGACGTTGTAGATGTCGCTGCTTTACGAGAAGGAACCCGACAACAGACCTCTTTACTGTGTAGGATTGGAAGAGAGGATTCTTTGCGTAGAGATCTCTTTCGGGAAGTTGCTTTTCGAGAATCGAGTTGCGTTTTGAGTTTCGAGACTTCACAAGTAACATTTTTCATGTTTTGATCTATGAGTGTTTGTTTGTAGGTGCACTTCCACTTCTCAAAAGAGTAGGAGCAGGGGAAGGCATGAGCCTTTGCTGTTTCCAAGCGCTCTGTTGAAATAGAGCTAGATCAGCCCAAGGGTTTTGCACCCTGAATTTGGGAGTACATCTGTAACAAACTTGGGCACCCCAAGTCTAGAATCTGTGGCGACACCAGAGAGAATCACTTAAAATACTTCACAACTTTAAAATCACAATTCAATTTGGTCGACATGGCTCGACGTAGTTCCGTGCCTAGAGAGATTGGCCCCAAAGACTGGCGCCTCTTTTGGTATTTCTTTTAGATTAATCTTTGAGCAAAGTACAACTCCCGCAGGGTCCTCCGCTCTCGGACTCCACGTCCAGATGCCCTGAGAAGTGCGGCCCTTAGGACTCTTTTATTCTTACAAGGGATGTCCCAAAAGCAGAGCCCCAAAAGCTTCCAACTTAAAAGTAAAAGTCCCAAAAGCAGTTAAACTCAAAAATCAGTCCAAAAAGCTAGTAGCACAAACTACGGAAATCCATATTGCTACCACGTCACCATGTCAGTGCATTATGCAAAAATCCGTACTGCTGCCACGTGGCACATGTCAACGCAGAATCCGGTGCTGCCGTACAGTTTGCCACGTTACCATCTGTCAGCGTAATTTGCGGACAGTTCGTATTGTCTGTCCACAAGTACACATCTGCGAGTGATCATGCAACATCAGCACGTGTGTGTTTAGCTGGGTGGCTCTGCCACATCACCAGTTTGTGACATACCCCCCTCTTGAAAGAATTGTAATCGCCCTCGATTATGCCTGCAAAAATAGACAGAGGCCATAAACTGTCTTAGTAGACACTGACTGTTAATACCGACACGCTAGACACAACACATCTAGCACATGTACAAAACGACAGTCACATCACATAACATCACTCGACATCACATGACAAATCACAAAAAAAAAATCTTTCCAAATCTCAGACCATGAGTGCCGGCAACGTATTTAGTAACCACATCTAGATCCATTCCCGACCTCATTGATGTCGGGCTAACTAATCCCATATTGCGATCATGTCTATAAAGATTTTTTGACTCAAGCACGGTCATATGCAAGTAGTCATTCGCCTCGAGCATTGTAGTGTGCAAGGATCTGTCGCCTCAAGCACTGTCGTGTGCGAGAAATCTTTTCCAGGGATCCCAATCCATCACTAAGTTCATACCGAACAGAGTGGTTTAATCATTCATTCGATTCAATCAGTCGTGATCCATGATTTGTTATCAGGTTCATTCGAAAGCTGTCACTGCTCCAAAATCATCAACATCATCTCATTCTCAATCCTATTGTCTGTTCACAGATAGAAGGTTCTTCCATATTAGTTTCATTCAAAATTCATGATACTTATGGGATTCATTTTGGAGCGGTTATTGCTCCCTATTGCATTCATCAACATCGATTTCACTTGTTATCTGTACACAACTAGCAAGTTCTTCCAGACAACATTAATCTCATAAATCAATAATCATCTTCGGAAATTCCTATTTCAAAGTTCTTCACTTAGTTCATACTGAACGGAGTGTTTCAATCATCTAGTCATCTCATCCGTCCAGAAGTCTTGATGCACCTAGATCCTTGTGTAGCCATCTCATCCTGCAGGAACTATTGATGCGCTCACCACAGTATCTAGTCATCTCATTCATATGGGGATCTTGACGCACTAGAATCATTCAATATACGTCATCATTCATTCATTCAAATTCATCATTCTTATTTCGAATCAAAAGGATATCCGATTCATTCCGGAGTTGTCGTCGCTCACAATCTCACCATCTCATCCTTGATTTTCCTTGCAAAACACGCAAGGAGATGGCTCACCTCGTTGTAAAAGAGTGGATGTCCAGCTCTGTGCTTTCCAATCCACGCAGAAGCGAGTTCCTCGCTCGTATTTCTGGTTATCTGTCACAAACACTCAGATTGTCAGTACATCAGTATCTCTTTCAGTGTCCTTTCCAGTATCGAGTTCATCTTCTGGTTAACAATTCTGTTCTAGCTCTTCCTGCGAGTAAAGCTTCCGCTTTTCTGCACTCGTCTGTCCTTTCAGATTTCGTATCGTCCTGAGAGGGGAATCAATGGCCTCACGCCATCTCGAGGGAATCTCATCAATCGGGTAATGTTCATGTGTTTCGCAACTCTTGGGTCTCTGGAGTACTTCATCAATTTTTTCATACCCATGTCAACCTGTAGTGGATGCTTGTATTTTGCTTTGGCAAACTTCTCCATCAAGAATGAAAATTTGCCCAAATCTTCATTCTTTTCTTCAGTTCCCGCGCCGGATTTTACTGTTTGCTTGCCCACCCAAAGGTGTTATCGCTGCCAGATTCTCCACGAGAACCCATGTTTAATCTAGGATTCTTTATGGCTTATGCCCTGTAAGACAGAGCGATGAAGATGGGAGCGCGCCTGATGCGCGATGAAGTAAGGGTGGGCGTGGCTACTAGGTCCGGGGTCGGGGCATGAAGATTCTTCTATAACAATTTCCAAAAATTCTGCCCAAGTGATCTGTCTCCTCTTTAGTAGGACCGATATGCACAGGCCTGATGCTCTTCTACCACTGTAACAAACTTGGGCACCCCAAGTCTAGAATCTGTGGCGACACAAGAGAGAATCACTTAAAATACTTCACAACTTTAAAACAAAGTTCAATTTGGTCGACACGGCCCAACGTAGTTCCGTGCCCAGAGAGATTGACCCCAAAAACTGGCGCCCCTTTCGGTATTTCTTTTATATTAATCTTTGAGCAAAGTATAACTCCCGCAGGGTCCTCCACTCTCAGACTTTGCGTCCAGATGCACTGAGAAGTGAGGCCCTTAGGGCTCTTTTATACTTACAAGGGAAATCCGAACTGTTGCCACGTGGCACCTGTCAGCGCAAAATCCGGTGCTCGTGTACAGACTGCCACGTCATCATTTGTCGTGTAATTTGCGGACAGTTCGTACTATTCGTCCACGTCAGCACATCTACGGGTGGTCATACCACGTCAGCAAGTGTGTATTTGTCCGGGTGGCTCTGCCACACCAGTTTGTGACAACATCCACAATTTTGAGAGTGGTAAGACTCTCGAGTTGGGGAGTTGAGATTCCCAAGGAAGGACTTCGCGTCCAAGAAAGTAGAGTTACTGCTAAGGTTTCTATGAAAGAGGACTCTGGAAATAGAGTCGGAAAAGAGTTTTAGGGATGCCATGCCTTGAGTATGGAAGGTGACGTTCGGAGGCGAGAACTTTGGTTCTTGAGGGAGCAAGGAACATAGATTCTTAGGAATAGGGTTTTGCCTTGAGATTAGGAAGCTGAGGCTTCCGAGTGCCATCGGGTCTGATCTAGATTGAACGTGGTAATACGTTTGGATAGACTTCTCTGCTATAATATCGGCCCATCTTCTGGTCCCAATACGGTGTCAATCTCCTCTCTCTCTCTCTCTCTATATATATATATATATATATATATATATATATATACATATAGATATATATATATATATATATATATATATATATGTACATATATATGTAGATATGTACATATATATGTAGATATATATGTACATATCTACATATATATGGACATATATATATATATATATGTACATATATATGTAGATATGTACATATATATGTAGATATATATGTACATATCTACATATATATGGACATATATATATATATATATATATATATATATATATATATATATATATATATATATGTACATATATATATACATATATATATATATATACATATATATATACATATATATGTATATGTATATGTATATGTATATATATATGTACATATATATATACATATATATATATATATATATATACATATATATATACATATATATGTATATGTACATATATATATACATATATATATATATATATATGTATATATATATATATGTACATATAGATATGTATATATATATATATATATATATATATATATGTATACATATATATGTATATATATATATCAATTGGCTTCAACACTAAATGATAAAGTCTTTATCAAAAGTATATTTGATATTGTTATTGGCTCCCGTTTGTGACATTGGTAATAGAGCATGGTCTCCTCTCTTTCTTTGTGAAGGAGGATGACTCTCGAAAGATACATGGAAAAGCCATGACAAGCCAAGGGAGAAGCAAGCAGGCGGCATAACTTCAAGACCTGTAGGAAAAGCTCGCAGAGTTGGAAAAATTTTCCTCTTTGCAGGATGTCCACAAGACATGGGATTCTCTGAGACGGCTACAAGAGCACAATGCTCAAGAACCTAGAGAATTCGAGGAGCGGAATGCTTGAGATCCTTCAGAACCCAGAAGTGAGCCGAATTCTCCTGTTTTGATTTGGAGAAGTCTGAAAGAACTTTCCCTATCATCCATAGTTCCACCTCACTCCTCTTTCATAATACCCATGAACACCAAGTCCAAAACCATAGCCAAGAAATCCGGTTATTTCGGGAAGGATATAAAGAAGGTCTCTCAACCTGAGAACACTTTAGTCAAGTTTGATACTTTTGACTCTCGAGGGAAGGAGAGATGTCCCAAAAGCTACCTGTTTCATTCAACAGTTTGAAGTTGCCTTTGCTGACGGCAATTTCTCAAAGGAGTCGAAGATGAGGCATGTGACCAAGCACCTCAAGGGGATTGCGAGTACTTGGTAGTATACCAAAGCTTTATAGGGAACTCAAGAAAAGACCTGAGTTTTTTGAGAAATTTTTCCCTCTCCACTTTGAGGAAGGCATCGGAGAAGATTGGGTTCGGTTTTCCCAAAAGGAGCATGAGTGAGTCACAGATTACGTGAACATGCATTGGTTCACTCTTATCAAGGTGGCTCCATTCTCGAACCTCTTTGATGAAGAAGTTCAACGAGTCACGATGGACTTTTACTTGAACTTCATAGAAGCATGCAGATATATTTGCAAGAAGCTTTGCAGCGGATGGTGGAGTCAGCAATACAATTTGGAAGTGTACGAAGAATGTAATCTGTGTAGTGGGATGGGCACCATTGAACAAAGGAAATAGTAAATTTTTGTTGCCTCTTCTAGAAGGAAGCGTTGTTATCCGGGAAAGTTTTGGAGTAAGGAATTCTATCTAACTCCTGAGTTTTGTATGGAAGACCCTCCGGAAGGTCACTAATCGTTTTGGTATCCGGTAGTTCTCCAACTGATTACTTGCTATTGCGGTAGGACATTACGAAGGAACCATTCCGAGATTTCAAGCAATGAAAAGCTTTTACTAAGCTTGAGTACCTTCTGAGTCCACACCTCTTACCCGTAAAGGGAAGATATGGTAGTGCTTTTAGCACAAGTAAATGAACTCTCTCATTTTGTTCGACTTAGTAAAACACTACTTCGGTGTTTAGAACTTTAATGCTTCTAGTATTTTTGCTCTTGCTTGACAAATGCTAGCCTTTATCATGGCTGAGTATGCCCATCACCTCCAGAGGGTGATAGATTCAGAAACTCAGTTCGTTGGTTTTACAGAGTATGTTCAAAGCATGTATGAACTCTATACGAACCCGCACCTACTCTTGGGCTCTGATGACATGAGTAGGGATGTCATAGTTGTTGTCCAAGCTATGCATGATAAAGGTGATAATTGTATTCTTCCCGTTTGGACAAGCAGTGAAGTTGAGGTCACATATTGTCAAGTTTGGATCTTTGTACTTCTTTGGTTATTTTCAGCATCTCCTTGGTAGGTTTGTAGTACTATTCATTTCTAGTATTTAGCTTACATTAGGACTTACGAATTTGTTCCTTAGAAGCTGTTGTGTGAAGTCTAATCTCTATGATTAACTCTTTGAGATGTCTTATCCTTGTTAGTTTGAGGCTGAGTACTTGTTTCAACTTTCAAGTTTTAGTCAAATAAGATGCTTCAACTTATTTGCTTATGCCTTTTCTAACAACATTTTGAATTATGGTTTGTTTTATCTAGTTTTGTTTAATAGCAAATAAAGTGATTTAGTTCCCCCCCCCCCCACTGTCTTAGGTCTGCTGAAATGCTATATGTCAGATAATAAGGGCAAATGGGAACTGTATTTGCCTTATGCTTTAGTATGCGTACAATAATACGATGCATTCGTCTACTGGCAAAGCACCTTTTGAGATTGTTGAAGGCGGCAAAAACGTTCCTCCCATTTTGCATACAAAGGACAAGATCTTTGAGGCAGATCGATATGTTGAGAACATGGATGAGATGTATAAGAAAATTAAAGTTGCCTTGGAGAAAACTCAGGCAAAGCAGAAAAAGGCTGCTGATCGTCACCGTCGTGAATTGCTATTATCACCTGGTGATTGGGTTCTGTTAAGGTTCGAAAAGGCAAGGTTAAAGAAGATAAAGGGCAAGGAACGGCTATTTCCTAAGCTCAGCATGCGTTATTATGGGCCTTTTCAAGTGCTTGACAAGATCAGCGATGTGGCTTACAGGCTGAAATTGCCTGATGCGTGGAAGATTCATAATGCGTTTCACGTGAGTCCTCTAAGACCCTTTGTGGGTGATGTGCTAGAAGATATGTCAGATGAGGATCAGCCAGAAGTTGAAGAACTTGATAAGATCCTGGTACCTGAGCAAGTTTTGGCACATAAGGATAGAAAAGTTAAAGGACAAGTTGCAAGACGCTATTTGGTGAAGTTCAAGAACTATCCGCCTATGGATGCAAAGTGGATGGAAGAGCATGAATTGTCAGAGTCACCAAATGTATTGCAGCTTTTCCTTGAAGCCTTTGGGTTACAACCTACTTATGCCCCAATCGAACGTGTGCAAAGGAGGGGTAATGATAGAGCTAGTACATCAAATGTACATATGAATCAGTGTAATAGATGGAAATGACAAAAGTATGAAGGCCTCATTAAGTCATTTGTATCTATATGTTATGACCTTTCTTGCAGATACATGCGATGATAAAAGAGTGTTGATAGCACAAGATCATCAGTGGCGTGTATTTATGGTATGCAATCGAGGACGTGTGCGATTTCAAGAGGGGGGTATGTCACGGGGACGTGGCAACTGTTAACTATGTCACGAGGACGTGGCAACTGCTAACTTTAGTTGTTGGTTTCTTTCCAAGGGGTTTTGTTTTATTTTTGAGACCCTCTTCTTGAAGTAGCAAACGGTCGGACATTGCATGGCCAATGTGAACGGTAGTTTCACCCGCCGATGGGTAGTGGTCGGCACTAGAATTCGTATGGTAAGAGGATGTCTAGGCTCAGAGCAAGATCATATAGGTCCCCCCGTCGCACTTAGCAAGTTGGTAGATACTAGGAAGTGAACTTAATAAAGGCCTAAAGTCAAGGTGTGACTACCAACAGAAAGTATCCGACAGTTGGGCCACATTGCACTTTTGGATGCGGTCCCAATGAGGATAGATGGTCAGAAGACCAGTTGGAGCCCAACGGAAGCATCTCCTAAAATTTAGGGAATTGCTATTTTGGGCCGAAAAATGTGTTCGCGTCATTACCTCCGGTATGACTAGGAGAACATTTTGCAACCCTGTTGCGAAGTCAATTGGGTGATCAGTTGGGATATTTTTAAGCGGCGAACCCGAAACAGGAAAATGCTTGTAAATGCGCCAAGTGTCACATTTTTGTGCACTTTCCAATGCAAGGAAGAGTTGGCGCTGAATTTAGAGAAGGAAGGCTCATTTTTCAGCTTTTGTCACAAGTTAAGAGCTATGGAGTGCTTCCTTTCCCTCTTATGTGCGGTACCAGGAGTGATGCCCTGCATTCTATGCACTGCTCTCTCTCTCCCCTACGAGCAGTATGTTATGCCCCACTAGTGGGCTTTTCATTTGACCAATGTACAGTTATGTGGGTTCATGCGCGATTGCCTAGGCAAGAGCCTCTTGCACAAGTACTGGATTAGCTAGCGGCTAATCCCCCGCAGGTACAGGTGAATTCGGAGAGGTTTCACGTGAGAAATCTCGTCCGATTCAAAGGGCAAGTAGCCCTACAGGTGCGGGAGCTTGAGGTCTGGCTACAGATGCGACCGGCACGCGAAACGGAGCCCAAAACAGGGAATTACAGCCTGCTGTTTATTTTTGCAGGTTTAGGGTTTTGGCCCTAAACGGACCCTAATACCCCTAGGAGGTTCGGGGACGTGAGGGGACCGATGTACAGGTGAACTGGCGCATTTTCGGGGCAGAAAACAGAGAATTCAGCGTGTTGCAGATTTTCGCCAGGTTTTGCAAAGTGTCCGTATGTGTCGGGAAAGTCACCTATTGAGTGGGGATACTGACTGTGAAGCGTCCTAGTTCAGTTATGTTGTCGAAATCGGGCCAGAACAGGTGTTTCTTAGCCTAGATTGTGCGGGGCAACTTGTAGGAGTTCACAGGTTTTATTCCCTCTGTTAAAGAATAAAGAAACACTGAAAGGGGCGCCAATTTTGGGGCCTACAGGTTGTCGGCGTCTGCTCGGAGCATTCTAGCTTTCGAGCCGTGTGTGTATTTAAGTGTTAATTCCCGTCGCAGGTTCTCTTTGCAAAGTGCTTTGTTTGTGTGTCTAAAGTAAGAATTTCGGGTGAAAGCCAACGCCTACCGCCCTACGGGCCGGTTTCAGCTTATGGAAAGATTTCATCTATTCAGAGTTCCTCAAACAAATGGACTTTGAGTATGACTAGTTTGTTGGAGGCATGAGGATACGCTAGCTACAGGGATACTAGCATAGTTGTCCCACTAATTAGTGCGGTTCTTGTCACCATTGAAGGGTAACCCGGCAAGTTAGACTTCCACATCATGAAGTTAGGGCATTTTGATGCGCATGCCTTGGCATGACAAGAACAATGCTACCATCCAAATTTGGAACAGAATATCACTTTGATCCAAGATGGCAACCCAATCGCCCTTCGAAGTTCGAGATAATTGACAGAAAACCAATCTCGAATGATTTTAGTTTTGCTTTGTATTTAGATACTTTTTGCACTCTGTTTGAAATTTGTTAGAAATAGAATTTTTCCGTGTTAAACTCGTCTTGGTGATGATTGAGTTTGTTTGATTCTGGTTTAAATGTGGGTCTCAATGTTGTTTGAAAACCTTTGGACGACACAGGTTGTGGTCAGGGGAGTGTCTAGTTGTATTTGGGACCCCAAAACAATGCAGGCTGTGGTCAAGGGAGTGTTTAGTTGTAATTGAAAACGTTTGAGCAACGCAAGTTGTGGTCTCGGGAGCGTTTGGTTGTAATTGGAACCCTGTGAATGACATAGATTTCAGGCTGGGGAGCATTTAGTTGTACTTTGAACCCTTTGTACAATGCACGTTTTGGTCTGTGGAGCGTTTGGTTGAATCTGGATGTCTTTATGTTATATGTTTGCACATGTGAACTCTGTGTCATCGTAAAACATTTTGTGAAGCACATGAATCTAGTGCATCAATGTTCCAAATTGGGTGAGATTGCCTGGGTATGTGATCTTAGTGCATCAAGACACCCCTTGATGGGTCTAGGGCGGTCTGGGTGTGATGGCTAATGTTTCTACGTTGGAATATTAAGAACTCTGGTGCGGATGAGATGACTGAATGAAAATCTCGTTGTGGAATTGTATGGTGTAATGCATGCTAGAGAATGTGTGGTTTGAGAATGATGGGCATTGGCATGTATGCATGAAGGCAGTGTCGACTAAAGAATCTGATAGAGTTCGCATGTCTAATTGTGGATGATTACTCTTCTTTCAAGAGGGGACTAGGGAACCTAAAGGACCCAACAGTGAACTACCGGCCGAGACTCAAGCAAGCCTAAAAAGTGCTGATGTGGCTAAATTATTCGGAAAACCCTAAAAAGGTAGAACCTTGCTAACATGGCTGACTGTACGGAAAATCCCATAAATCGTGGAGTTGTTTGTTGACGTGGCACTATACAGAAAATCTTGTGAATTGCGGAACAGCCCAAAGGGTGCAAGCTTTTAGAAATTGATGCTTTTGGGGAACCTAACTTTTTTTGTGAGATGTTTCTAGGCCAAGGGCCTTTAAATATGTGCCTAGGGGCCTCACTCGGTATTCCAGGTTTGCAGAAGCAGAGGCGATTCCCCCGGCATTTGTACCTTTGTGAAGCAATATAAAAGAGAGATTGAAAGGGGTGCCAGGGTTTTTGGGGCCAGTGATCTGGGAGTGAAACTCCGCCACTCTGTGTTTGCATGTTATAGGCTTGGACACTCCAAGCGAGAAATCAATAGCAACACACAAATAGAAATTGCAAAATCAATGAACCTAAATAGGGAGAGAGATGGAGAGTGTCACAAAATACAGAAGCGTTTGTATTTAAATTAGTGGACACTTAAATGAAATTCAAATTGCACATTCAATCTATACTCAAGAGACAGACAACACATTGGGGACCAGAAGACGGGCTGGTCCCCCCCCTAGAGAGATAATCTTTATTAATGGGGAATCTTCCATTACAAGCACATAAACCGGCAATCCCTCCCGTTTCTGATCCTTCTGTTCAAAGGAAGAAATGATATTCTTTCTATCTGAGAGGAAGCAAGGTTCTCACCTCTTACTGAATCGTTTTATTCTTATGGACCGGCGTCCCTACCGCTTTGAGGGTCTTACGAACCCAACGGAAAATTCCTTATGCTTATGCATCCATACTCTAGAAGAAATAGCGAGCTTGCTGAAATTTACTTACCTGCAGCCCAATAGACTGACTTGATTCTTTTCCCTTCTACTTGTACGTCACAGTTTTTTCCGGCTCGTAGGTCTACAACCGGTGCTCGTTTCCATACAACTTCTTGGCTGAAAATCGCTGTTTCGATGCTCGTTTAGCTGCGTTCAACTTTCAGCTCCGGATAGCAACACGAGAGAGAGAGAGAGAACTTTCAGCTCCGGATTGCAACGAGAGAGAGAGAGAGAGAGAGAGAGAGAGAGAGAGAGAGAGAGAGAGAGAGAAGGATGAGATCTATGTGTGAGACAGAGGTCTCATCACCCTCATGTTTCCTTCTCTGTGTACTTCTACAAAACAATTTTTAGCTTGTTCTCTCTCTTCTTCTACTCTATCTAAAAATCGTAAACATATTTTATATGTTATGAGGGGTGGCAATTTACCTTCAATAGGCAAGGGGTTGTGCTGGCGATCAATTTTACCAAGTGTGTGCGCATGTAAATCCTTCCATGTTGCCCACGAAGTGCTCGTAAAATAACCCACGCTAGCTCTGGAAAAGTCTCCACGTTTTTGAGTTTGGGCCTTAATTAAACTTTGACCCTTTCACATTAAGTGGCCAAAACATTTAAAACCTCCCAATTTTAAAAGATTTTTGACCCTCCCTGCAAAAACATACATTAGAATCACATTTTTATGCATTTAACTTTACAGACTTTCTCGAGAGGTAATTTCTTGCATAAAATAACCGGGACATGAACATTTAAAAATACTTAAAATATTACTCGGGCGTCCCCGGAACTTAACATATTAATCTATTTGTGACCGAGAATGCTCTCGGTGCTCTTAGAAACCCATCTTCATTTATGTGCTTGGTCATTCCAGCGCGCTTTGTTTTGTGTCCGGTTATTCTGTACTGCCCGGACGACGGGAAAATTCATAATGGTCATAAACTCCGTACGTCTTGTCTCGTAACTATGAATGCATTAATTCATATGTGCACATTAAGTCTTAAAAATCATAAAAATTAATTTTCTTTTCATTAGTAGAAAATAGTAGTTCTGCTATAGACTAACTAATTACAGAGAGTCAACACGGCACGGCGGAGTTCTGCGCCTAGACACACTGGCCCAAGAGATTGGCGCAACTTTTGGTATTTCTTTATTATCTTTCTTCGCAAAGTACAACTCCTGAGGGTCCACCTCTCCCTGAGACTCTGTGTCTAGATGCTCTTCGTAAGAGTGGCCCTTTGAGCTCTTTTAAACTTACAAGGGATGCCCAAAAGCAGAGTCCCAAAAGCATCATGTTCAAAAGCACTTGATTCCAAAAGCATCTTCTCCAAAAACTCCATATAAAACTACCAAAAAGCTGTCACCGCGTTTTTTGAAAATCCGTATAGTCTACCACATCAACGCAATTTACGGAACTTCAGCCCAGAGATCAAGCTTTTGATTAATTGGTTTAGGTCCCTCGGTCGGTTAAGTTTTCAATAAAAAAACCGTAACCCCTTGGACCACACTTCTGGTTTAGTTCTTCTGGTTTTAGTTCCTCTTATCTACCCGGCCACTTATCTTTGAATTGGGCATGCCACATCATCACTTTGTGACATTCCCCCCTCTTGAAATAATTGTAATTGCCCTTGATTACGCCTGCAAAACAGTCAAAGGACAGAAACTTTCTTTAGTAGACACTGACTCTATGTACCCATGCACCAGACTCCGCCAATTTAGTACATTTTACAAAGATATCAGTCACTGAGCCTTGAAAAGCAAGACGATGATGCCTAAAACGAAGGCCTTGTGTGAGCTCTTGGATCATCTGGTGGACATCGGAGCTCACACTGGCAGTTGTGTGCAACTCAAGTATAAAGAAATATTGCAATGGTTGCCTACTTGAGGTGCCAGTGCATCTAGGAGTGGAAGCCACTCCATGTCTAGTCTCAAGTGTTAAGTTCTCTTTTAATTTGGGTATTTTAAGTGTTTGCAGATTTGTTCTGGTTGTGCCAAGTCTGTTCAAGTCAATCTTCTCGTTGGCACGTGGTGCCCTCCGGTTTCAATGATGTTAGAGCTGAGCTGTTTGCTTTTCTGACAAGCAAACTGGTCCTTACCAACTGACAACTAGATGCCTTGGAATCTGAAGAATATATACGATTTCTCGTCAGGGAGTTGCAGAATTTGCTTTGGAAGCATTCTGGACACAGTTTGCCATACATACAGGATTTTCAACTGTTCTTAAATTTCATGATGCCTCGAGTTATGCCACTGGTGTTACACTTTCCGACACTTGACAATTCAAGAGCTTCAACTGAACATCTGGGAGATTCTGCTACTATTCCACTTGGCGGTGTTTTTCGACAGATGGTTACAGCCTGCAGGACTTTCACTTGCACGCCCTTCGTTGCCCACTCCCGTGTTATATAGCTGGACTCCATATGCCAACATCGGTCCCTACTTTTCCTTTGTGAAAAGATTTCATTTACATTGGATCCACAGTTGGAGTCCCTATGATTACCCGTATTATTCACCACCATCGGTCCCAACTTTTTTCTGTGAAAGGATTTCATTTACGGTGGATCCACTGTCAAGTTCTTTACGTTTCCTTGGGTCATCTCAACTCTTTTGGCATTGGGTTGACATGGGCCTACAATGCTACCTCATGGTAACTGGTGTGGATCCCCTCTGTATGCACTCTTGGAGGCTTGCATTTGGTACTCTTTGTATCGCAGGTGAGGCTGACTTCTTTTGTGCGGCGAGAGCTTCGGCACATATTGAATAAATCTAATATAGTCTGAATTTGTTCTTTTGTGCAAAAAGAAAAAGGAACGTTAAAGTTTAATATTTTGAGAAGGGGCTTTCTATGTCACAGGATGGGAGAGAAGCTTGGGGCACTGGATCAGCAAGAACAAAGAAAGAAGCAGAAAGAATTGCTGCTGTTGACGCATGCAAGAAATTGAATGTGAGCAAGGAGTGTGTTGACATCAACCATTAAGGCATGTGGTTCTCAATCGCTCTCATTCTTTTGACACCAAGTGAATTTTGATTTCTAGGAACTGGATTTTCTAGTAGGCGATTACAACAGCAATGCAACACCGAGCGCTGATGTTGGATGGGGAGAAAATCCAAAAAATATCCTAATTAGAAGTGCTTCTTTTCGAAGCGTTTGTTGTGGACCCAATGCAAAGCCGTTGCCCATAAGCCTGCGCTCTTCAGGGCCAGATCACTTAAAGGTCTGTACTTAATTTTCTGATCTGAAACGAGGTTATTGTTTAGCTAATTGGAAAGTAGTTGTAGGTTTTTGTTGCTGAATTGGTTGTTCCTATTCCGGGTAAAGCAAACTTCATTGCTGTCGGAGAGGGTCGAAATAAAGGAGAGGCTGAGCGTGCCTGTTGCTATAGTGCCTGTGAAAAGCTTCAACAGGAGGGTCTTTTACATAAGCCTGGTGATGCTGGTGCGGCTCCGGCTGCCAGCTTTAGTAAGGCTTTACACATGCAACAGGTAATTCCAGAAGCATACTCTTATAGTGTCATGCATGATGGGATGAACATGATGCTTAGAAGCTGTGCTCATGATTTACAGAAGAGTGAACACCCTGCAATTGTTGGTCTTAGAGATGAAGAACTTGCCTTGATGGAAGACGCTCTTCACAGGCTTCACCTAGAAATGGAAAATGATTTTGCTCAGAGGCAGTGTCAATTGCCTCCTGATGAAGCACAGGATTTACTTCTACAAAAAGAGGTGTTTAATTTACCTTCATGCTATAGTAATAGAGAGTACCTCAATGCAGAAAGTGCTGCATTGTGCCAGGAAGCAAGAAACAGGTTGTCTTCTTCATTGCTCACAGAGCAACGGCAAGTACGCCAATCCCTACCATTATGGAGGCAGAGACAAAAGATTGTGGATATGATAGCCAAGAATCAAGTAATTGTCTTAACAGGTGAAACAGGATCAGGCAAAACAACTCAGGTTATTTAGTTTTTCTGCTCCTTTTTCTATCTCATACTGCTTGTTATCTGGCACGCTTACATAATCCTAGATTGCAGGTCCCACAGTTTGTTCTAGAGGACCATGAGCTGAATGGAACTGGTGCAGAGGTTCGCATTGTTGTCACACAGCCAAGGAGGATTGCTGCCATTAGGTTATACAAATCACTGTTTATTTCCATCTGTTCTTAGTGGATGTAACACATCCAGGAAGTCTTTTGCAGTGGAAACTTTTTGTATACTTCAGTGTTTGTGATGATTGGTACCTAGCATGGGTGTTGGGTCATATTGACCTATTGTAACCTGTCCTCTGTTTCTCAGTGTCATTGTGTTAAAGTCACATGACGATAAAGAGGCCATTGCCTTGAGCAATACCAGCCACAACTTTCTCTGTCTCTTATGTGAACCTTGTTCCGAGTCACTCTTATCATTTATTTTGTTCTGCAATGTGATCGTTTTTGAATTGAGTCTTTCAGAAGATATGGAGTAATCACTTGAATTTTTATCAACTTTTCATGAGCTTATGTTTATGTCTTTTTAGCTTGCTTATATCATGACTTGCCAACCGGTCCACGTTGCAGGATACCGGACTTTGGTAGAATTTCTCGAATTCATGTTATTAATGCCTGAGACCATAAAGTCTTCAAGTCAGAAGTCTGCCACAAGGTGGGGTTTTCACTTCTCATCAAATATTCCACATGCTTCTGTGAAGCTTGGATTAGTCTTTGCTTCTCTAGCCTGGGAAGAAGTCCTTCTCTGTTGGCCCTCCTGGAGCAGGACCAGCGGAGGAAGGAGCACTTTTTTGAGGAAAAAGCTATAGGAGATTAGGCGTCTTTCCTAGTTTAATACTCCACCAGAACATGATACATTATACATATTTAACAAAGAAAGAGGGTTTGCTTTTTTCAAGCGTCTCCTCTCTGCTTCTAAATGATGACTCTTGGAATGGTGAATGTATGAATTCATTGAATTTTCTAACGGTTTAGCAAACATGCAAGAGAGGTTAGTGGAGCTTTCTCTGGATGGTTGTTTGTGATCAATTCGATAGCTTATCTAGCTACTCAACTTGTGACAGCGTGTCCATTTTGTTGACAGCCATGATGATTGTTCAGGAAATTTTAATTGCTTTGTTAATACTTCCCATTCAACAAAGGAGGACTTTCAAAGTTTCGGACTTTAGAAGGTCTGCCGTGTTGAATGGAAACTTTTATGATTATTGTTGGGATAACTCTGTGCATTTTCTTCTCTTCTTTTCATTCATGCCTGTAATCATTCCATCGTGGATTTGTATGCAGTAGCATGGTATTTTCAGGGCATCTAAGTGAAATAGTATTTGGTTACATTGATTCAGAGCATTATGTCATTGCCTGCAGTGTTGCCGAGCGTGTTGCATGGGAAAGAGGTGAATTGCTTGGAAAGAGTGTTGGTTATTCAATCAGGCTCGAAAGTGTTCCACCTAGACCCCGGGGCAGTATTTTGTATTGCACAACTGGGATCTTATTGAGGAGGCTTCAGGTATTTGTTCATGTATATGTTTTGTTTTCTAAGGTCCTTGTGCACATGGTTTCGATTGGGCATTGTTGTTTTTGAGTCTATGCGTATTCAAATGTGTTTTGAGTTTATGAATTCTAAAATGAAGTTTTAAAACAGATAGGTGGTTGATGCACAAGTGTCTACATTTGTTTTTTCTTGCCAGGGAAGAGAAGGTGTTTCTGGGATAACGCACATTATAATCGATGAAGTCCATGAGCGGGATCTGGAGACAGACTTTTTACTAATTGTTGTTCGGGAGCTCCTTCAGAATTATCCTTCTATCCGGGTGGTCATAATGAGTGCAACGGTTGATTCGTCTATTTATACAAGGTATATTGCTTTTTCCTAGTGGTGCAAACTCTTTCTATTGCTATTTATTTCTGAGGTGTTCATTTGTTTTCAGAGGTGTACCTCGCAAAAAATCACAAGAAGGGTTATAGTTTTTTCAAGCTCAATGTTTGTAATTACATGAAATGTCAATATTATTTTTTCTTTGTTGTTCCATTTTTATGTTTCAAAAAAATAAAACATGCAAGTTTCTTTGCATGGGCGAGTTTGCACAATACTCCCCAAATTATCATAATACGTGGGAATGTGCCATTCCCACGACAGCACACAATTTTCAGTGCGTTCGTTAACTGTATTCTCAGTGTCAAAAATCACACGATGGTAGTGCTTACTCACTGTGCGATTAAATGTCTTATCGCCGATGCACACAAGTTGCATTCAACGTTCCGTATGACCTCATTGCTCAAAACAAACATGATAGAGGAGGCGGAGTGGCCAGTGCAAAGACTGAAGCTGCGTCACCAAGCTTTGGTATGGAAGAGCCGAGAGGGCTCTTTTGCAGAAGGTTGAAGTTGCATCACCAAGCTAAAAGCCGAGAGGGCTCTTTTGCAGTGTTAGGGGACCGACATGAGCGCGGTAGGCACATATGATCTCCTACAACTAGATTTGTTTGCCTTGCAGATACTCGGTATCTCCATCAACAAATCATTGAGCCTTTCCACTTGCATCAGTCTAGCAGCTATGTCCTGGCTGCTTCCGAGAGCCAATTTTAATCCTCATGCATTCAAATTTTGTGCTGCCTCCTACATGCCAGCTGCTGCATAAGAATTACTCATTAACACCTATGTTGCAACATTACATTTCTCTAGTCCTATTACATCCAAGCTCCACATTTTCCCATTTTTGGCAAGCACCTAGAAGAGTCGACCAAACTACAGAATAAATAAATGATGGCATCCTCTCAATTACTCTCATACCTTTGTCAAAAATGCCTTGTGTGCTTGGAAAGTTCAACCATGCAACTATAGTGCTCTGTGATTGGTATAATGGCATATATTTCCCTCATGCTACAAAAAGCATTTGGCCCTCATTGAGCAAACCTCAGTTTAGAACTTCCTCAGATTGCCCTTGCTGGGCACATTCTCCTATAAAAGAACTCCAAGAGACTGAATTTAGCGAGAAACTTCACTTTGCATCCTGTTAAAACAGCCGAGAGCTTCCTCGCATCAGCCATGATGGGCATCTCTTGCGATCAATCCGTTGCAAGAGACGACATCTTAGAGAGGATGCCCTTCAAAACTTTTTGTGCTATTGTGAGGATACAACATTTGGCATACATATTGATCAAAGCATCGCCAAGCATGAAATCTTACTCCAACAACCCTTGACTAGCAAGAATTTTCATACCCATGTGAACATCTTTCATAAGGCCACATGCCTTCAGGATGCAAGTGTCACCAAGATGTTGCCTTCTCTATATATTTAATACATATTTTTATTTATTTTATTTTTGCTTGTTTTCCCCCGAAACCCTTGAAAAGGTGCAAGTGGACATTGCATGGCCGGTGAGAAATGGCTGCAGCCAAACTGGTTTCTCACGTTGGGAATCTAGGTCGGTCAATTGGTGACTGGTCGGGCCATTTAGCACTGAATTCGGATGAGCATGGAATCTGGGCCATGCGGCAAGTCACTTACAACCTTATAAGTTGGGAGGGGTTAGGAAACTGGACCATAAGGAGCATAATGGACACGTCAGTAGGAGAGCAACCTGCTTGATAAATCACCACCCAAGAAGCATCGGACTAGCTTGGGGGACACCCAAAATGAGAGAGGGGGATGATCTTGACTTTTTGTGAGTGAATTTTGAGGTTTCAAGCATTAATGGAAAGCTTACCTTCTCCCTTGTCTCATGTAACGCGATGATTCTGCTCTCGTGCATCTCTCTCCCCCTGACACATATGGTAATGCTCCATTGGTTGGGCTTCTTAGATGACTATGTACAGGGTGTTATGCACGTTTGTCAAGGCAAGAGCCTTCTATACAAGAATGGGATTAGCTAATGGCTAATCCCCACCAGGTACGCACAGCTCCATCGCGATAGATTGTGAAAGTGGAGAGTTTTCTCGCGTGAGAACTCGTTCAAATCAAAGAAAAAGTGTCCCATTGTGTCCGGGAGCTCCTGACACACTCATAGACGTGATTACTCCGCTCAAAACGACCCAAAATAGAGAATTATTGCTTGCTGCGTTTATTTGCAGGTTTTGGGTTTTGCACCAAATGTCATAAATTGCTGACGTGTCAAGCCATTGAAGACCCAAAGGGTTAAGACTCCCTAGCCCTAACCCTAGCCAACCTACGAATCCCGGCCAAGGGGCTAAACCCTAGCCGAAGTAGAAGAAGATAAAGTCTTTACCAACTTATAGATCCTCGCCGAGTGGCCTATTATTAAAATAGGGTTAGGATTAAAATCCTAATCCTCAACAACTTATGGGACCCTAACAAATGGGACCTAAATCACTGAACACACACACACAATAAACTTGCGTAAAGGCAGATGACGTGGTAGCTGTACGGATGCCCACGTATTGCATTGGATTGATGACATGACAGTTGTACGGATTTCCGTGATTTGTGTTGGCTGCCTTGGGATTCAGCTTTTGGGACTAGATGCTTTTAGACTTGAAGCTTTTCATGTAAACTGCTTTGGATGGCCAAAGCTCTTTAAATATGTACAAGAGCTCACTCTCTGGCATTCTACCCGCGGGAGATGCATGGCATTGCTGCCAATGTTGTACAATATAAAGAAATACCGAATGGGGCGCCATAGTGTGGGGCCAGTGCACTCTGGGGGTGGAACTCTGCCACTGCATGTCTCGTGTGAAGTGTCTCTTTCTCAATTCAGTTATTTTGAAGCGTCTAAAGTTTGTTCAGTCTGTTGTTTTTCGTTGGCACGTGGTGCTGTTTCGTCATAATGGTATCAGAACTCTAGTTGAGTGCTTTTCTGAAAGCATACCGGTCCCTCAAGAGCAGACAAAGCAAGATGACGCTTCGAGAATCTACAAACATTTTTTTCCCCCTTTTTTTTGATAGAAAATCGGACCTACATGAACCTATGTATGGAAGCTATGGAGTTGGATGAAGAAGAAACGACAAAAGGAGGAGATTAAGGAGGAGGAGTTCGTTTTTGCCCTAAAAGGCAAAAAAAGAAGAAGCTTTTGGTCGCTTTTCTATGTTGCAAAGGCCTCTAAAAATCTCTTCAACGGTTGAGAATCTGGATATGCAACGGAAGTCAAAGTTGATCCTCTCAACGAGCTCTACACATTGACGTTAACCGATTTTGATTCCGACAATTTTGAAAAACTAGGTTTTCAGTAGTAAATTAGGGCTTCTGCAACCATAAGAAGATTTAGATTTTTTCTCACGTAGGAAAACGGAGTCTTTTTCATACAATGCATAACATCATGAGCTTCTGTTCGAGAGGCACCGCATACCTAGCTAGGTATGATTGGGGGTAGGGGACCACCGGCCCTCCCCATTGGGCCGGTGGTCCCCTACTCAAAATCGTACAGAAGCTCATGATGTTGAAGTAAGTCACAATGTGGGAATTTTTGTGAGAATTTGTCCAAAACTTCTTGTGAACATGGATTAGAATTGTGTTTTTGGGTGTTTGTTTTGCAGACAACAAGTAATACTAGAAGCATTTGGGAATAGGGAGCTGGAGATCCACTCTTTTTCAACGAGAAGAACCATTTGCTCAAAATTTTACTTGAGAATATACTATTTGGAATTTGTTTGAAATGGATGTACTAGAGCTTTTGGGGTGCTGTGCTTTTGAACCTGATGCTTTTGGGGCTCTGCTTTTTGGGCAACCCTTGTAAGTTTATAAGAGCCCTTGGGGCTTGGGCCTCTCACTCTATAGAGCACCTTAAAGTTCAATGATTTTAAAGTTTCTGTTTGTGTGTTGCTATCGATTTCTCGCTTGGAGTATCCAAGTGAGTTACAGTGGTATTAGAGCTCAGAAAGATTCTTTTTTTACGGAGAATCCGATCCCTTCTGTAGCACATGCAAGTTCTCGAGGAGAATCTTTGTGTCTCGACCCTGGACTTATTAGCCACTCCCACCCTTCGTCTATTGCGCATCGGCGCGCTCCGTCTTCATCACTCTGTCTTAAGGGGCATAAGCTATATAGAACCCAAGAGTACACATGGGTTTGCGGAGAATTTGAGAGAGTTGGCACCTCTCAATGGGAAGGCAAAGAAAAGTTGAAATCCGGCACGACAACCGAAGAAAAAAAAGAAGAATCGAGCAAAATTTTTGATGGGAAATTTGCTAGTGCGGAGTACAAATGTCAAATGCAGGTTGACACGTGTGTGAAACGATTGATTAAGTACTCCAAAGACCCAAGAAAAAGTCTAGAGGGCATGGAAGGTCATCTAGCAGTTCGGAGGAGGAGAGCTCGTCCTCTTTTGATAGTGAACAGATGAGCAAAAAGACCAAGGAGTTCAAGGAAGGGGGTCAAGCCGTCAGGTTTGAGACGTTTTCAAGCTACCAGGTGTCACCAGGAGTTGTATTTTTCTTGTTGCCTTATTTAATGTAAAGCTTGCCTTCTTCTTTATCTCATGTACCGCGATGATTTACTCTCGTGTATCTCTCTCTCCCCTTTGCACATATGGTAATGCCCCACTAGTTGGGCTTCTCAGTTGACTGTATATTTATGGGGGGTTTTATGCGCGTTTGCCAAGGCAAGAGCCTTCTAAACAGGAACCGGATTAGCTAATTGCTAATCCCCCACAGGTACGCATAGTTCCATTGCGAAAGATTGCAAATTTGGAGAGTTTTCTGGTGCGAAAACTCGTCCAAATCACAGGGGGACTGTCCCATTGCGTGCGGGAGCCCTTGGGACACGTGTACACACCCTCCCTTGTGGGAACTCCCAAAAGTGCAGGTAGCACAACGTATGGATAGGCCCGTGAAATGTGGCGTAGAATCCCTCGGAAAACGCGGGACATTACAGGGCTGATGGTGTGCCAGCAGCGTACGACAGAATTTGGGCTGCCTTTTTGACTACGTAGAAAGCTACGCAATGTTTGGGAATTTTTCTACGAAAAGCTTTTTGGGATTTGCTTTATTTCCACTAAGCTTGTGAGAGAGAGAGGACATGCTTTTGAGTTTTCAACTTTTTGGGGCTCTGCATACGGCAATCCCTTGTAAACCTTTAAATAAGTGGGCAGGCTTTCCACTTCTCAGAGCATCTGGACGCAGAGTCTGAGATTGAGAGCCTCCCACTCACTTGTACTTTTGCAACACATTAATACAAAAAGAAAACCGAAAGGGGCGCGGCCAATATCTCTAGGCACGGAACTCCGCCGGGCCAGTGTCGAATCAATTGTGAACTGTGAATTGTTTTGAAGTGAATTCTTGTGGTGTCGCGGTAGAATCTCGACTTGGAGTGTCCAAGTCTGTTTTAGTGGTATCAGAGCACTGCCAATTTCTCTTCAACAGGAAATCCGATCCTTCTTACGCGGCACTTATGGCTTGAGACACAGATCGGTTGACTTGCTCTGCATCGGGAGATGCAGGAAGAGATCACAACGAAGATTCACGCGAGGAGTATGGCCCGCTTCGGCCTACTCAGAGCCAGACCTCCTTCGACGAGGTGCATGCACAGTGGCGGCAGACCGCAGAACCATCCCTCAAACCGGCATTGAAGAAACCTCCTACTCCATGGATGTACACAGAGCAAGAATTAGAAGAGGTGGTTGATGCACGAATTGCTCAGCTTTTTTACGCGCAGAACAAAGCTAAAAAGCACGACAAAAAGCAGAAGAAAGGCGCTAACTTCCCGGGTTATTTGGGTCGTCAGTCTACATTTGCATCAGCAAGAAAGCAGAAGAAGCGTGTTCGATTTGAAGGAGTACCCAGCTCTTCTTCTTCTTCTTCTTCGAGTTCTTCTAGCTCCTCTGACTCGAGCGAAGAAGACAGAAAGGGCAAAAAGTGAAGCAAAAAGCAAAGCTTCGGAAAGGGCAAGAAAAAGGCAAAGAAGCCTAAATCTCGCCCAGTTGTTGACAGTTCTATAGAGGACTCGTCTGCGGATAATTCGGACTCTGACGACAGCAGCTTCTACGCAAAGAAGAAGAATTTTTATAAAGCCAACCAATATGACTTTCTGGAAGATAAAAGCAAGAAAATCCGAGAGTTTAGGGAAGGTGGATAGTCAATTAAATTTGACACGTTTTTTGGTTATAGAGATGCTTCGAAGGCTTTGTCTTTTATATAGTAGTTTGACATAGCTTTCTTAGGAGGGCATTACTCAAAGCACTCCAAGATTCGGAGGGCTGCCTGTTGCTTCAAGGAAAATGGTCGAACTTGGTGGTCCACGCTTCTATTAAACAAGACAGCGCCAGTCAAATGGCTGAAATTTAAAAGGCTTTTTATTTCTTCTTGGCTGACTCGAGAGTATGAACGCGACATACGAACTGCTCGGAACCATCTTTGGATGACCAAGAAGGATACATTGGATGCTTATTACGAGAGATTTTGGAGCTCTTTTCTATCCGTCTCTTCATTTAAGAAGATCTCGTTCAAAGAACAGATTGGGTGGCTTACCTTGGGTCTTCCTACAGAGATCCGAGATCATTGCTTAGAAGAAAAGTTAGATTCCATTCAGGAACTGATGAGTCATGCGAAATGGGTTTTGCCATTCACTCAGGCAGTTTGACCTATCCCACAGATGAAATCATGATGCAAAGGACCGAATAGATTCCGAAAAATGAAATTAGAAAGAGGAAGAGTAACCCAGAAAAGAAAGAAAAGGATGCACGACCCAAACTCACTCCTCAAGAGAGAGCTCTTTACATCAAGGAGGGGAAGTGCTTTGGATGCGGGGAAACTCGGCAGATCTCCGTGAAGTGCCCTAAAAAGGCACCGAAAGAACATAACGACAAGGATGAAGACACGCTAGAGGGTTCGAGAGCAGCTGAGGAACGTGGACGAAAAGGCAAGATGAAAACAGGACTGGTTCCAGATTGCCTGGGCACAGACCCTAGCATGATGGACGAGAGTACAGAAGTGAAAGACCAAGAAGCCCTCATCTTCTTTGATGGAGGAGCCAAGGCCAACTTCATTTCACTTGAATTGGCGGCGCGGCTCGAGATCACACCCGATCGGATGGGACCACTAGCAGAGGCAGTTCTAGCGGCACGTGGCAGGGACGTAGCCATTACACCTGTCATTGCCAAACTTCGGTTGCATTGTCAAGGGTATTTGGGGCATGAGGACTTCTACATAATGCCTTTGAAAGGTTGTGATGTCCTCTTGGGAATTCCCTGGTACCACAAGAACAACGTTGTGTCGACTATCGGGCAAGAAAAGCGACTTTGACTACAAAGAAGGGCAGAACCATTGTACTAGATGTAAAACTTAAGGGCGAGTCTGTCCCTATTGTATCGGCTTCGGCCATTTCAAAATTAATGAAATATAGTCTGTTTGTTTCCTCGATCTTCTTGAGAGAGATGAATGATGTGAATAGGACAAATATGTTTGAACTTGATAAAGACCGCCAAGATTTTCTCCACACTCATGTCGATTGCTTCTCAAAGGGCCTGCCAAGCGAGTTACCACCCGATCGTCTTGAAGATCATACCATTGATCTGATACCTGGAAGCACACCACCGAACCGGCCACCTTACCGTGTGAGTCGAGCCCAGAACGAAGGAATTATGAACCAAGTGAAAGACCTCTTGGAGAAGGGTCTTGTCCAGCCTAGTACTTCACCGTACTGCTCTCTAGTGTTGTTGGTTTTGAAGAAAGACGGATCTTGGAGAATGTGCATTGATTATAGAGCTCTCAACAAAATCACCATCAAGAACAAATTTCCGATTCCTAGAATGGATGATATACTTGACCGACTACAGGGATCCTCGTGCTTTAGCAGGATCGACTTGAAGAGTGGATAGATCCGGATCGCACCGGGAGATGTCTACAAGACAGCTTTTCGGACGACTTTCAGGTTATTTGAGTTTTTGGTGATGCCTTTTGGCCTAACCAATGCTCTTGCGACATTTAACCGGATGATGGACATGATTTTTCGAGAGTACAGACTATTTGTTGGCACTTTCTTTGACGACATCATTGTTTTCTCCAAGGATGAGGCAGAACATAGAGAACATCTGCATAAGTTCTTTCAGGCACTACGAGATCACAAGTTAGTGATTAATGCGAAGAAAAGTGAATTTTTCCTACCAAAGATACACTTTTTGGGACACATTGTGTCAGTTACAGGAGTGCAGATGGACCTGGCGAAGATAGAGACTATCCGTGATTGGCCCGATTTGAAGAATGTCCATGAAGTTGGAAGCTTCTTGGGCTTGTGTTTGTGTTGCAGGCGGTTCATTAGAAAGTTTGCAGAGGTTGCTTCCCCTTTGCATATCTTGACACAGAAAGGAGTCCCTTTCTTGTGGGGACCCAGAGAGGTGACTGCCTTTCAGACTTTGAAAGAGAAATTGACTACAAGACCAGTTTTGACTTTGCCGGACTTGCAGAAGTCATTTGAAGTATATTGTGATGCTTGTGGTCGTAGTCTGGTTGCGGTCTTGATGCAAGAAGGCCATGTCATTGCCTACGAGAGCCGATTGTTCTCAAGGCCAGAATTGACAGCACAGACTTATGTGAAAGAGCTTTTGGCGGTTATCCATGCTCTTACTCAATGGCCACATTACCTACTTGAAACAAATTTTATTGTCTTCACAGACCATCAGAGTTTACGCTACTTCTTGTTACAGAAGCAGCTATCGGAAAAGCAGATGTGGTGGGTGAACATTTTGTCATAGTTTCACTTCTAAATTGTCCATGTGCAGGGACAAAAGAATTTGGTGGCAGATGCTTTGTCTCGGAAGCCGTTGGTTCTGGCTATTTCCACGATACATCATAGAAGCTTCGAGGATATAGTCGATCAGTATGCCACAGATACTGATTTTGCAGACCGTTTCACACGGATACTGGATGGGGAGACAGTAGCCGGATATTCCATTTGGGATGGCTACTTGATGAGGAAAACCATGTTGTGCGTTACACAACCGTTGAGGGAAAAGGTTATGACCGAATGCCACTGTCCACCTTTTACGTGTCACTGCGGCATTGCTACCACCTTGAAGGGTGTAGAGAGATACTTCTTTTAGCCGAGACTCAAGAAGGATGTGGACGAGTTTGTGCGCAGTTGCTTGGTATGCCAGAAAGTCAAGTTCGACAAGCATAAAGCATAGGGATTGTTACAGCCTTTGCCCATACCCACCCGCCCCTGGGAAAGTATTGCAATGGATTTCATTTTTGATCTCCCGAGAACACAGAGTGGTCACGATGGTATCTGGACTATTATTGACAGATTTTGCAAGCAGGCTCATTTCATTTCAGTAAAGAAAACAGTCAACTTAGTGAGACTGTTTGTGGCCCAAATCTTTAGATTACATGGCATGCTCGAGATGATTGTCTTCGACAGGGACCCCAGATTTACGAGTTTGTTTTGGAAGGCTATTTGGGAGAACATTGGCACGCGGTTGCAGTTCTCGTCATCTTTCCACCTGCAGACTGACGGACAATCTGAGATTGCCAATTGAGTGGTACTAGATTTATTGAAGTCTTACATCTCGGATCAGAAGACTCAATGGGAAAAGTATTTACCTTCGGTGGAATTTGCCTACAACAACACGATACACTCTTCGACGGGGAAGGCGCCATTTGAGATTATTGAAGGTTATGCGAAGGTTCCACCCTTCCTAAGCATGAAAGATAAGATTTTTGAAGCCAATGAGTACACGCGCAACTTGGACACGGCTTTTGCCAAGGTCCACGAGGCTTTGCAGAAATCTCAAGAAAGATAGAAAAAGGCAGCAGATTGTCATCGTTGCGATTTGAAATTGAAGGAGAACGATTGGGTGCTCTTACGTTTTGAGAAGGCACGCCTGAGAAAGAAAAAGGGAAAGGAGAGGCTTTTTCCAAAGCTTAGTATGCGATACTACAGACCTTCCCAGATCTCTTAAAAGATAAATGATGTCTCCTTCCGACTGAAGCTGCCCGACACTTGGAGGATTCACAATGCTTTTCATGTGTGTCTCCTGAAGCCTTTTAAAGGTGATGTGCCCGAAGATAGGGAGCAACCCGAAGTGGAAGAAAACGAGGAGATCCTTGTTCCAAAATAGATATTGGCACATAAGGACAGAAAGATTAAGGGTAAAGTGAGAAGGCGGTTCTTGGTTAAATTCAAGAACTACCCTGCATTGGATGCGAAGTGGATGGAGGAGGAGGACCTAGCAGATACTCCTTAGATTGTGAAACTTAACCTTGAAGCTTTTAGTTTAGCATAGTCTACTCTAAATGGAACCTCGAATTCAGTTTGGCCGGATATCTGGTGCAGTGGGTATACACAAGAGGGGAGTTACTCCGCTCCTTTGTCAACAGATGCCTCGATTTTTTTGATACTAGAGTCACTGATGTCTCTCTGAGCTTCAGGGATATTGAGAGCTGACAGTATTCTGCTGCTGTATGACTTTATGAATGGAATTCTGGATAATATGATACTGATTTGTTCTTGACTTGTTTAAGTGCATGAATTGATAGACGAAATGACTGCAGCATTTTGGTCTGAATGATCTCGATAGACATGGTTGCAATAGGGTATTAGTCAATCGCGCATCTACGAGGTCCTGAGTGGATCTAGATGCGATTGCTAATTGGATTGCCAATAAATCATGGTCTGAGATCCGAATGAATGTTGGATGTGATTTTATAATGTGATGTCAAGTAATGTCGTGTGATGTGACTGTTGATTGGTACATGTGCTAGATATGTGTTCCTAGTGCGTCGGTACTAACAGTCAGTGTCTGCTAAGACAGTTTATGGCTTCTGTGTTTTTTGCAGGCATAATTGAGGGCGATTGCAATGCTTTCAAGAGGGGGGGTATGTCACAAATTGGTGACGTGGCTGCCTGGTACACTCACACACACACACCCTCCCTTGTGGGAACTCCCGAAAGTGCACGCAGCGCAGCGTACGGACAGACCCGTGAAATGCTGCATAGAATCCGTCGGAAAACGCGGGACCGTATAGGGCTGATGACGTGGCAGCAGCGTACGGCAGAATTTGGGCTGCTTTTTGACTACGTAGAAAGCTACGAAATGCCTGGGAATTTTTCTACACTAAAGCTTTTTGGGATTTGCTTTATTTCCACTAAGCTTATGAGAGAGAGAGAGAGAGGACATGCTTTTGAGTTTTCAGGTTTTGGGACTCTGCTTTTGGCATCCCTTGTAAACCTTTAAGTAAGTGGGCAGGCTTCCCACTTCTTAGAGCATCTGGATGGAGAGTCTGAGAGTGAGAGCCTCCCACTCACTTGTACTTTTGCAACAGATTAATACAAAAAGAAATACCGAAAGGGGCGCCAGTCTTTGGGGCCAATATCTCTAGGCACGAAACTCCGCCGGGCCAATGTCAAATCAATTGTGAACTGTGATTTGTTTTGAAGTGAATTCTTGTGGTGTCGCGGTAGAATATCAACTTGGAGTTTCCAAGTCTGTTACAGGCGCCAGTCTTTGGGGCCTACAGTGTGTCAGTCTTTGGGGCCTACAGGGTGTCATTCTTCGTGTGTGCAATGACATTCTAGTCGCTGGACGCATCTATGTTCTCTTTTCTTCTCATTGCTCTGTGTAAAGTTAACAACTGATTGAATTAGTACCACCCTCTACGATGTACATGCCAGTTATACCAGGACACCCATCGAGCCCTTGAGTTTGTACAACAGTTTGACGTCGCCTTTCTGGAGGTTGGTTCACGGAACACTCCAAGGTGCGAAGGGCGGCATCTTACTTAAACAGAATTGCATACATAGACATGGTGGTCTACTCTGTTGTTACGCAGAGAAGCACCTACGACGTGGGTAAAATTCAAGAGAATTTTTAAGTCAACTTGGATACCGTACGAATATGAAAGAGATGTTATCACAGTTTGGCATCACTTGAGAATGATTAAGAAAGATACATTGGATAACTACTGCTAGAGGTTTTGGGATACTTATTTGCTAGTGTCTTCGTTTCGGAAGATTACTTTGAGAAACTAGATTGAGCGGATTTTGCTGAGGTTTGCCGAAAAGAAATTCAAGAGTATTGTCTCAGAAGTCTACTGACTCTATATAAAGACTTATGAGACATGGGGATGCATGCCGGCTCATTGACTTATCCTATGGGCACCTCATCAGGGCAAGAGTCTTCCAATAAAGAGAATGAATCGGGGGAACCGGATGACAAATCATCTTCGTTTCATCCTCAAACTGATGGACAGTCTGAAGAGGCAAATTCTACTGTTCTGGACCTGCTCAAATGTTATGTGTCAGAGCACAAGGCAACTTGGGAACACCATCTTCCATTGTTTGAATATGCTTACAATAACACTGTGCATATGTCAACATGTAAGGCACCATTTGAGTTAGTGGAAGGAGGGAAGAAAGTCCCGCCCATTTTGCAGACTAAGGACAAGATTTTTGAGGCAGACAAGTATGTGCAAGATATGGATGAAACATACAGGAAGATAAAGATTGCTCTTGAGAAGACTCAGGCTAAGTAAAAGAAAGCTGCTTACCATCACCGTCGTGAACTTGTATTTTCACTTGGTGATTGGGTGCTTTTGCGCTTTGAAAAGGCGAGGTTAAGAAAAAGGAAAGGCAAGGAACGCTTGTTTCCTAAGCTCAGTATGCAATATTATGGTCCTTTTCAGATTTCAGAAAAGATCAGTGATGTAGCTTACAGGTTGAAGCTACCCGAACGCTGGAAAATACATAATGCTTTTCATGTCAGCCTTCTAAGACCCTTTGTTGGTGATGTGCCAGAGAATATCCTTGATGAGGAACAACCCGAAGTGGAAGAATTGGATGAAATCCTTGTTCCTGAACAAATATTGGCACATAAAGAAAGAAAGGTTAGAGGAAAGGTTGCAAGACGCCAAGAACTATCCATCGTTGGATGCCAAATGGATGGAAGAGTTTGAATTGGTTGATTCACCTCAGCTATTGCAATTGTATCTTGAAGCCTTTCAGATGGAACCCACAGTGACTTGATGTAGCCTTTTCTGGAGCAAGGCAAGAGCATGGTTCATGATGCTCAAGAGAGTAGTTAAGCAATTGTATCTACTCTTTCCATACAGAATTTAGCTAGAGAAGTTTGTGCTTGAGAGTACACTAGAAGACTTCTATGCTTGATATATGTGTCGTAGCCAGGTTGGTGGGATTGTTTAATCGTCCAACGCTACATTTCCGGAAGCATGTATATCTTGGATTCCCATCATAGAATATATGTGATATCAGGAGATATTGCATGTATTATTGGCATGCAAGCGAGGTCGCTTGCAGTATTTCAAGGGTGGGGTGTGTCACCAGGAGGTGTATTTTTCCTGTTGCCTTCCGTAAATAAGTACTATATATTTTTATTTATTTTTATTTTTACTTGTTTTCCCCGGAACCCTTGAAAAGGTGCAAGTGGACATTGCATGGCCAGTGTGAAACGGCTGTGGCCGAATAGGTTTCTCACAGCGGGAGTTTGGGTCGGTCACTGGTCGGGCCAATTAGCACTGAATTCTGATGATTATGGAAGCCTGTGTGCGCCAAATGAAGTCTGGGCAACTCGGAAAGTCACTTATAACTTTATAAGTCAGTGGGAACTAGAGAATTAACTCAAAAGGGGCAAACTGGACACATGGCGGCTCTAGGCAGTTTTGCCACTTCCAACATGAAGAGGGGGCGCCCAATTTGAGAGAGGAGGCTGATTTTTGAACACAAGTGAGGTACAGTGTGTGTGTGAGTAGTGGGTGCAGGTCTACAGCTTTAATGGAAAGCTTGCCTTCTCCTCTGTCTCATGTAGCGCGATGATTTTCTCTCGTGCATCTCTCTCCCCCTTTTGGCACATATGGTAATGCCCCACTAGTTGGGCTACTCAGATGAACATGTACAGTTCTGGGGGTTTATGCGCGTTTGCCAAGGCAAGAGCCTTTTGAACAGGAACTGGATTAGCTAATTGCTAATCCCCCACAGGTACGCATAGTTCCATCGCCTACTTTAATTTGAATAAAGAAATACCAAAAGGGGCGCCAGTCTTTGGGGCCTACAGGGTGTTGGTCTCGTGTGCGCAGTGGCATTCTAGTCGCTGGACGCAACTGTGTTCTCTTTCCTTCTCAGTGCTTTGTGTAAAGTTAACAGGTAAATTGAAATAGTATCGCCCTCTACGTTGTACATGCCGGAGTTAGGGTCACTTTGAAGGACCAGATTGAGCGGTTTTGCTATGGGTTGCGAAAAGAGATTCAATGGTTTTGTCTGCATTAGACGTCTAGCTCCATTCAGAGACTTATGGGACATGTCAAGCAAGGTTTTGGTATGCATGCCGGCTCATTGACCTATCCTACAGACAAGCCAATGTCCACCTCAAAAGGGCAAGATTCTTCTAGAGAAGAGAAAGAACCAAGGGAACCGAATGAAAGTTCATCAAAGGATTTCGGAAAAGTGAAGGAATCAAATGATAGTGCATCCGAGGGTTCCGACGAAGCAAGGGAATCAACTGCTGATTCATCAGAGAATTCCGATGATTCAGATCGAGTTGCCAGTGGATAGGGGAGGCCAGCGGGGCTACCGACAGGTCACAAGGTACAAGAAAAGAAAAAAAAGGTAAGTTTGTTCCATCGGATAATTTGGTGAAGGGTACTATTTGGCCCTCGATGCAAGGTGGATGGAGGAGAACATCGCAAATTCTCTTTAGTTTGAGCTATACCTTGAAGCTTTTGGATTAGTAGCAGTGTCTATGCCAAAAGTTTTCAATGAATCAACAGTTTGATTTTGGTGCGGTGCAGACTGCACAAGAGGGGAGCCACTCTACTCATGTGTCATAGATTTCCTAGATTGAAAAAAGTCACTAATTTCTCTTTTGAGATTTTAGGGATATTGACAGGCTGAGAGTATCTTGCAGATGACTTTATGAAAATATGTGCATTGAATTGGAAATTTCCTTGATTGAACTGAAGACATGTGCTCTTTCATGTGTGTATTGTTAGAGACATGTAGAGAAACATGAAATTTTTGCAACATTTTATCTGATGAATGATTTGAACTTGGTGCATCTAGACATCTGTTTGAGATCAACGAGATCTGGATGTGATGGCAAAGTGAATGAGAACTGAATGAGGTTCTAGTGCATCAAGATTTCTATCTTGAAGATTCGGCAATCATTTTGCTAGATCTTTCGAAACCGTTTGTGGTTCTATGTGATGTTTGTGGGAACAGCCTTGGTGCAGTCCTTATGCAAGGTGGCGGAGTAGCGGCACATGAGAGTAGAATTTTCTCCAATCGAAGAGAACTCTACAAGTTTATGAGAAAGGGATGTTGGTAGTTATTTACGCTCTCACCCATTGGAAGCAATTTTTTCTTGGTGCTGATTTTGTTGTGCAAACAGATCACTAGACCTTGCATTACTGTCTAACTCTGTCAGAGAAGCACATGGGTTGGGCAAACTTTCTATTCATGTTTCATTTCCAGATTGTGCATGTGGAAGGCAAAAAGAATGTGGTAGCAGATGCATTGGCTGGGCACAAGCTACAAATTTTTGTTGTATTTATTTCATAACACCTTGAACTGGATGAAATGGAAGGACAATATGCTAAAGACGAAGATTTTGTAAGGATTTATGATCAACTTGTTGTGGACAACGTCATAAGCATTATACACTTAAGAGTGATTTTCTTATGATGCATGGAAAGCTATGTGTCACTAAGCAATTGCGGCCAAAAGTCTTGATTGAAAGTCATGCTCCACCGTATGTTGGGCATCGTGGAATTTATGCAACAGTAGAGGCATTCTTTTATTAGCCAGCTTTGCGTTGAGATGTTGATGCTTTTGTAAGATCATGCTTAGTATGCGAGAAGGTCAAGTTTGATAGGCAAAAAGCACCGGGATTGTTACAGCCATTGCCTATTCTTGATAGGCCCTGGAAAGCATAGCAATGGACTTTACTTTTTATCTCCCAAAAACGCCAAAGGAAATGATGGGATTTGGATTATCATTTGTAGGTTCAGCAAGCAAGCCCATTTTATTCCTGTTAGGAGAAGATAAAGTCAGAACAGATGGTCAAGACATTTATGCATAATATTTTCAAGTACCATGGGGTGCATCAGTCAGTGATAGGGATCCACATATGACAAATCTTTTCTGGAAGTCATTGTTTAAGAACATGGGCACTTCGCTAAAGTTCTCATCTTCGTTTCATCCACAAGAAGATCGAAAGTTAGAAGAGGCAAATTCTACTGTCTTGGATCTGCTCAAATCCTATGTGTCAGAGCACAAGGCAACTTGGGAACACTATCTACCATTGGTTGAATATGCTTACAATAACACTATGCATAGATCAACAGACAAGGCGCCATTTGTGATAGTGGAAGGAGGGAAGAAAGTCCCACCTGTTTTGCAGACTAAGGACAAGATATTTGAAGTTGACAAGTATGTGCAAGATATGGATGAAACATTCAGAAAGATAAAGATAGCTCTTTAGAAGACTCGGGATAAGCAAAAGAAAATTGATGATCATCACCGTCGTGAACTTTGTATTTTCACTTGGTGATTGGGTACTTTTTTGCTTGAAAAAGGGCGCGACAAATTGCAAACATGAGTGTTTTCTTGCGTGAAAACTTGTCCAAATCAAAGAGGAAGTGTCCCATTGTGTGCGGGAGCTCCTAAGAGATTCAATAGAG
This sequence comes from Adiantum capillus-veneris, assembly GCF_014529385.1. NCBI lineage: Eukaryota > Viridiplantae > Streptophyta > Polypodiopsida > Polypodiales > Pteridaceae > Adiantum > Adiantum capillus-veneris. The sequence continues at coordinate 181,948,565 of NC_140931.1, forward strand.
GTGATTGCTCCGCTCAAAAACAACCCAAAACAGAGAATTACAGCTTGCTGCATTTATTTGCAAATCTTGGGGTTTTGCACCAAGACTGCAAGTTTGCAACCCTAGAGCCTTGGGGTGGTTATAGCGGAGTTTGGGCACCTGTCAATGATCAAAACAGGAAATAACAGCATGCTGAAATTGACTCACAGCTCACCGAAAAGCTTCTAAAATGCAAGGGAAATCCATCCTAGACTTGTATAGATATTGGTGCCCTTATGGTGCCGAAATTGTGCAATTTCAGCTCTTGACAGGTTTGGACAGCTTGGTGGAAGTTTTGTCCAAATGTTCGGATCGTTTGTTTTTGAGAAATACGGCAAGGGGCGCCAATCTTTGGGGCCTACAAGGTGTCGGTCTTTGTGTGCGCAGTGACAATCTAGTTGCTGGACGTATTTGTTCTCAGTTCTCTGTGTACATTTATTAAACAGGTAATTGAAATTGTACCACTGTATACTGGCTGAATGCATTTGGAGAAAGATGTTCCATTTGCATTTGGCTAAAACAGTCGAGAGCTTTCTTGTGACAAGCATATTGGGCATATCTTGCAACAAACACGTTGCCGGTGATGACATTTCGGAGAGAATTCCCATCAAGAACTTTTCATGCTTTCGTGACAGTACCACATTTGGCACACATATTGACCAAAGCACTGCACATGCTTCACCAACAGCGTCGGACCAGCAATCTCCTCGTTAATTCTCTTATCCATGTGAAGGGCTTGCATAAGGCTACTGGCCTTAAGGTGCTAGCATAGGTGAATGCCTTTGTAGAAAGGCCTTCCCTTTGCATCCGGTTAAAACAGCCCAGAGCTTCCTTGCCACAACCATGTTGGGCATATCCTGCAATCAACACGTTCGAGGTGATAACATTTCGGAGAGAATGCCCATCAAGAACTTTTTGTGCTTTTATGGGAGCACCACATTTGACATACAGATTGACCAAAGCACCTCCAAGTTCGACATCTTTTGCCAATAGCCCTTGACCAACAATCTCAATGTGAAAAACCCTCACTTTGCATTTGTTTAAAGTAGCCCAGAGCTTCCAAACACAACAAAGTCGTGCTATAAGAGCACTCCAAGAGACTTCGTTTGGGGAGAATCCCTCGCTTTGCATCTAGTAAAAGCAGCCCAGAGCTTCCTTGCCACATCCATGTTGTGCATATCGTGCAATCAGTGCACTCCAAGGACATTTGGCTTTCGTAAGGGCATCACATATGGCATACATATCAGCCAAAGAATTGCCAAGCACAACATGTTTCTCCAGAGCCCTTGAGTAGCAATCCATGCATTGGGCACACTGAGAAAAGTGATTGCAGTTGGGGAGGTACCCTCGTGTTGCATCCCATTAAAAATAGTTCATAGCTTCCTCAGCATGCCCTTGTTGGGCATATCCTTCCTATGGGCATATCCTTCCTATAAGAGCACTCCAAGAGACTTCGTTTAGCAAGAAACCTCACTTTGCATCCGGTTAAAACAGCCTAGAGATTCCTTGCATCAGCCATGTTCGGCATCTCCTCACTGTTAACACGCTCTAAGAGACGACATCTCAGAGAGGATGCCCTTCAAGAACTTTTCGTGCTAATGTGAGTGTCACGATTGTGACTATGTTACAGTATTACATCTACTCCTAGTTGGAGTTATGCAAAATGCCATGCCAACGAGGACCCCTACGCTTGGATGGTCACGACCTTTCGCTCAAGAGACATACTTCTTCGCCAAAAGCCACACTCCTTTGAGGACTAGTCACACCCCCTCGCTCTACGGTTGCAACTCTTCGTCCAATGGTTGCAGCTCTTCGCCGAAAGGACGTGTCTTTACGTCTAAAGTCATGTCTCTTCACCATGAGATGTGTCTTTTCATTTGTGTCTCTTCGTCTCCTATGTAAGGAGCCTATTGTGTGGGGGAGCAGGAGAGAGAGCCCACTTGCTACTCTATGCAATGAGAGTGAAGGAGAAGAGGAGAGTGGCGCAGAAGAAGCTCACGTAGAGATATACGTGAGAGAGAGAGAGAACGCTCGTAGAAATCTGGGTAAAGTCACGATTGTGTCATTTTGGGCTTGACCTTTGAGTATATGAGTAAGTGACTAGGGGGCCATTCACACTTGGGCCCCCTCACTTATAAGTCTTTTAACTTATAAGTTAATAAGTACAAGGCACTTAGGCCTTTATTCCCTAACAACCTCCCACCTAAAGGCAATGTACCTTGGGAGATCAAAGAATCAGCTAACTATGATACATCAGCTGATCATGCACTTACTCATCCAACACCCATCATCTGACGGCAATATGCAAACCGCTCTGCTGGAAGACTCTTGGTCAAAAGATCTGCAGGATTGTCATCTGTGTGCACCTTGACAAGTGTAATGCTCTTGTCATCAAGCACACTCCTGATAAAATGATACTTCACCTCTATGTGCTTTGTCTTGGCATGAAAAACAGGATTCCTTGCAAGCATAATAGCACTCTGACTATCACAGTGTAGCACAGGAACCGGTGACTTAATGCCAAGCTCTTCTACCGAACGCATGAGCCACAAAGCTTCTTTGCATGCCTCGGTGGCAGCCACATACTCAGCCTCAGTGGTAGACAAAGCAACACATTTTTGCAGTCTAGAAATCCAAGAAACTGCACCTCCTGTGAATGTAAACACATATCCAGAGGTAGACTTCCTGCAATCTGGATGTCCAGCAAAATCTGCATCTGTAAAGCCATGCACAGATGTCTCACTCTTCCCAAAACAAATGCACAAGCCTTTAGTGCCTTTCAAGTATCTCAAGATACACTTCACTGCTTCCCAATGCTTTTTGCCAGGATTGCTCATGTACCTGCTTACTACTCCCACCGCAAATGCAATGTCCGGACGTGTAGCAACCATAGCATACATCAAACTGCCAACGGCTGATGCATAAGGAATCTTGGCCATTTCAGCCCGCATATCATCTGTGTTTGGGCAGTCATGTGCAGTCAGTTTTACATATGGAGGCAGCGGAGTACCAAGTGCCTTTCCCCCATCCATATGAAAACGATGTAGCACCTTATTAACATAATCTCGTTGAGATAGATACAGACGCCTGTTAGGTCTATCTCGAGAGATACGCATGCCCAAAATATGATTAGCATCACCAAGATCCTTCATGTCAAAGCGATTCTTTAAGCTTTGCTGTAATGCATCCAACTCCGTGACATTTTTACCCGCAATAAGCATGTCATCAACATACAAAATCAGCAATAGACGAGATCCATCACTTGCCGTTTTGATATACAAACAGTGATCAGAATTACTTCTTTTGTATCCTTGAGACCTCATGAATGTATCAAACTTGTGATACCATGCACGGGGAGACTGTTTCAAACCATACAAGCTCTTCAAGAGTCTACATACTTTCTTCTCTTGCCCCTTTGACACAAAACCTTCTGGCTGCATCATATAGATCATCTCAAGCAAATCGCCATGCAAAAACGCTGTTTTGACATCCATTTGCTTTAACTCCATATCTTCAGAAGCAACCAGGCCTAAAACAAGACGTAATGTGGCAAGCTTTACAACAAGAGAAAAAATCTCATCAAAATCCACACCATGCTTTTGCTTGTATCCTTTAGCAACCAAACGTGCCTTGTACTTAGAAGAAGCATCAGATGTGACCTTGGTCTTGTAAACCCATTTACATGGCAGAGCCTTATGCCCTTTAGGCAAATCAACCAAGTCCCATGTATGGTTTTTCTCCAAAGACTGCATTTCCGAAACCATTGCTTTGAACCATTTCTTACTGTCTTCCCGTTGCATAGCCTCTTTATAGCAAGACGGCTCACCACAATCAGTAAGCATGACATAGTCCAAAGACGGTTCATATCTATCGGGGGGCCTTGTCACCCGAGTAGACCTACGCACCCAATGATCCATAACAGGTGGATTTTCAGCCTGTAAACCATCAAAAACAGCAGGCTGTTCAGCCGGTTGCATCGCAACAACGGGCGGTCTAGGAGCATCAACCTGTTCCCCTACCTGTGGTGCATCAATGGCAACTTGTTGGGGCTGATTTTCAGCACGATTTTCAGCATGTAAAGGCTGCTGAACATTGGGCCTTCTTGGCTGTCCATATGTAACATCTTCACGAAAAAAAACCCGGCGCACTTCCTCGATCTTTGTGGGCTGTTTGTGCATGCAATTCTCATTGAAGATGACATCATTGCTGCGTATGATTTTCCGTAATGCGGGATCCCATAATCTATACCCCATTTCACCATCCTCACCATATCCTAGGAAAATGCATTTATGAGACTTTGGTTCTAGTTTGGTGCGGAGTTCACTCCGGATGTGAACATAGGCCTCACAACCAAACACTCTTAAATGTGCATATGAGGGTGGCTTGCCAGACCACACCTCCTCAGGTACCTTTCCACCCAAAGCCTTGCTAGGTGAGCGATTAATCAAGTGAATAGCTGTTTGCACAGCTTCTGCCCAAAAACCATGAGGTAATGCAGCATGTGACAGCATACTCCGAACTTTCTCTTGGATAGTCCGGTTCAACCTCTCTGCAACTCCATTCTGAGAGGGATTAAAAGGAGCCGTGAGCTCTCTTTTAATACCTTTAGTAGCACAAAAGTCAATAAATGCTTTTGATACATACTCCCCCCCATTGTCTGAGCGTAAAGATCTAAGCTTCTTGTCAGTTTGATTCTCAACAAACGCAAGAAACTTCTTGAAAGTATCCAAAACATCGCTTTTAGCACGTATTGGATACACCCACACCTTATGTGTAGCATCATCGATAAACGAGACAAAATATTTCTTTCCCCCTAAGGACAACTGTGGCATTTCACATACATCGGAATGCACTAAGTCTAACCTGTCAGACTTCAAAGAAAGAGACCTTTTGTGCGGTGTTTGACTGTGCTTACCATAAATACAGTGCTCACAATGAGAAAAATCAGCATACCTCAAACACGGCAAATAACCACAACGAGACAGAGTTTCCATTCCTGTTTTACTCATGTGTCCCAACCGGCCATGCCACAAAGAAACACTTGGCTGCTCGGTTACGGCGACAACATGGTCACGCACACTAGATACATGCAAAGGATACAAAGTGTCCGATTTACAACCCTTGGCTACAATCCGGGCCCCTTTACAAATTTTCCACTTGCTATCACCAAAAGTGGTGTGATAGCCTGCATCATCTAGCTGCCCTGTACTAATCAAACTCTTCTTGAGTTGTGGCACATGGCGCACTTTGTGCAAAACAAAAGTCATACCATCAGCAAAGGAAAACTGGACACTGCCAATACCTGCAATGTCACATGCATAGTTATCTCCCAAATAAACAGTGCCCTGCACCTCACCTGAGTACTGTGTAAACCAATCCCTATGAGGTGTTACATGAAAGGAGGCACCTGAATCAAGAATCCAAGTATGCATGTTCACATCAGAACCCATAGCAAGGGTATGTGCATCCACAGAAGAGGCATTGAGTACATCAGTGCTGCTGTCACTGTCACAACTACTAGCAACATTGATTTCCTCAATCAACACAGTGCTCTTCTTGGCATTTCCCTTGTCCTTTGCATCAGTTTCAGCACCCTTGTTCTTCTCTTTCTTCCACTCATAGCATTCCCGTTTATAATGCCCTTTCTTTCCACAATGATGACACACAACATCTTTCCTACGAGATTTGTTGCATGCCCTGTCCTTACTGTCAGATTTCTCCCTCTGTTGAGACCTGCCTCTCAAGTGCAATGCATTAGAAGACCCACCTGTGGTGTTCTTCCTGTTCATCTCTTCCATCAAGAGAGAACTCTCTACATCTGCATACTTAAGTGACGCACTTGAGTTACTAAGGGCTGTCCGGAATACATCCCAACTCTCGGGCAATGTGCATAGCAGAAAAGTAGCTTTGAACTCCTCATCAATCGTGAATTTCATCTCTACCAGTTGGCTGAAAATAGAATTGAATTCATTGAGGTGCACTGACATGTGCGTGCCCTCCTTCATGCGGAGATCCATAAGCTTCTTAAGCCAATACACTTTACTGGCAGCACTCTGCTGTGCATACAACTCGTCTAAACGCTTCCACATGCCCCATGCTGTCTGCTCATTCTCTACATTGAAGAGTAAATTGTCAGACACCGAAAGCATGATCGTGGAGCGAGCAAACTCGTCCACTTCTTCCCATTCTTCAACCTCCATATCAACCGGTTTCACACCCTGTAACTTAATAGGTTTCGCCTGTTTCTTTTGCAACATCACATTATAACATTGCTTCTTCCATATAGCAAAGTTATGGGCACCTTCAAGCTTGCGAATGTGCAACAAATTGCCACTTTCACTGCTAGAAGCCATTCTGAGTGATTGCAAACACTGAAACCCTGTTTTGCCGACCTAAACACGCCCAAATGTGCGCAATCGGGCAAAAAACAGCTTGCTGTTACAGAAAAACAGCGAGCAAATTTCACGCGAAATCACCCCAAAACGGCGTACATTCACTGCCAAACCCTTACCAAAGGTTTCCACAAGGTGTATACATCATTTGCTTGCTGAAATTCCCTGTTTTGGGGCAAAAATCAGACCTGTAAACACCTGTTTTGCTGAATTTTCAGAACCTCGTTGGTGGAAACACCTGTAAGATTGACCTGTGAGACTTGCCCTAATGAAATTGCATCAAATTGACCCCGAAATTGGTCAATTTCAGCAGAAATAGGCTGCTGTTCGCCAGTTTTTGAAACCCTAATTTTGGGGAAACTGTCACCGGAGGTCGATTCTACACGGTGAGAGGATCCCTTCGCGACAGAGTTGATCGAAAACGGTTGAATATCCTTCCCGCAGCGAGCAAGAACAGAATTCTGATCTGTGTTGCGAAAATGGCCCTCTTGGAAACCCTAAAGCTCTGATACCATGTGTGGGGGAGCAGGAGAGAGAGCCCACTTGCTACTCTATGCAATGAGAGTGAAGGAGAAGAGGAGAGTGGCGCAGAAGAAGCTCACGCAGAGATATACGTGAGAGAGAGAGAGAACGCTCGTAGAAATCTGGGAAAAGTCACGATTGTGTCATTTTGGGCTTGACCTTTGAGTATATGAGTAAGTGACTAGGGGGCCATTCACACTTGGGCCCCCTCACTTATAAGTCTTTTAACTTATAAGTTAATAAGTACAAGGCACTTAGGCCTTTATTCCCTAACATATTGTACTCAGTTTTAAAACACATTCATTCAATCAATCAAACACACATTCAATCTCTTGAGTTTCAGTCTGATCTTAAGTATGAAATTTTAGTCTTAAATATAGGATTAGCACCACTAATCCTCACAATGGTATTAGAGCCAATTTTTTTCCCAAGATCCGAAGGTTGTGAGCCTCTCACCCTCGCCACTACCCTCTCCCCCCTATCCTGGCATTGTATGGAAGCAAAAGAAAGATGGATTGCAATTTTTCTCCCGATGGTATGAGATAACATTGGTATTTGTTTATTACTGACTACTACTAACCATATTGTAGCAGTGATGTGTGTGCGCCGCGTACCTGGAGAACCTCATGCACCTTTGCTCGGTTGACACCCTTTCGATCCCGCACTCGCACCCCTTCAGCGAAGGGGCACAAGACGTCAGGCTGCCACCACTTCCCCAAGTGCTCCCTCCCTTCTTCTCCCTTGCTCGCACTCCTCTCAATTGCTGGGTTAAGAAGAAGAATCGCAGAGCTGAACCGCTGGGCTGAATTACCAAACCCCTTTGCAGGCTGCCCTTTCGTCACATAAACCTCTTTGCTCGAGTTTTTACGTAAAGAAACTAGCGGCGCATAAGTTTTAAGGCCTTCAATTTAATTGAGTAAATTGCCCGGTGAGCCCCAAAACTGGCCGGCCTGCCCCAAAAATAACTCAATGTGGACACCTTTTAATTGGGGCCAATAACCTGCAGCGCTTTTAGAAAAAAAAAAAGAAAGAGAACACCAGGCAGCGTACGACTCTCTCTCCCCCCATACGATTGCCAGCTACACTTGCCTGCTTGGAGGTTTTGGTAACACTACTGTACCATTTTCCTTCATATATGCTCCCAGATGGAACCCGATGGCACGGAGCTTTGCAAGATTCCGAATCTCCTGCACATAGGCGAGGTTCTCGATGAAATCTTGCCAAAGAATTCCCCTACTCATGAAGTGTTTATGATGCTATATTCTTCTGCTCTGAACTGGAACTGATAATTATTCTAGATTCCCCAACTCCATAGCGTGAACTTATTCCAGAGGCACTTTTCGCTCTCGGAGCACCTGTCCCAGAACTCGTTCTCGAACCAGAACCGGCATCTACTCGAGTTTCCTTTGAGGCATAACCATGCCGACATCACACGATGAAGAAGGTAAATCTGAGGATGCTCTTTCTCTTATCAAGGAGCAAATGGCAACACTTTTCACAAGCCTCGCCTCAATCAACACTCGCCTAGAGTAAATGCAAACACAGAATTTATCACAGACTTATCATACTGCTTCTCGGACTTCACATGCTGCTTCTCCACCACCTTCTTCCGAAGCTTCATTGGAAGAACAAAACGAACCAGATCCAACTGATGAGGTAGACAATCGCGAAATTCAATTACTTTATAAATTTTCTAATGCTGCTCAAAAGAAGAAACTCAATGTTACATTGCGTGAGCCCTATAATGGTCACCACGACAAGCGCGCGTTGGACCAATGGCTATTTAAAATGGAGGTCTACTTGTCCAACATGGACTTAGTAGAGTGTAAAACAGTGGCACTTGCTAGTTCTCTGCTCAAAGACACAATATTTCTTTGGTGGCAACGACAGGTTGCTCTTGGTAAACACACTGTCACGGGGACGTGGCACCTGTTAACTATGTCACGTGGACGTGGCAACTGCTAACTTTAGTCGTTGGTTTCTTTCCAATGGGTTTTGTTTTATTTTTGAGACCCTCTTCTTGAAGTAGCAAACGGTCGGACATTGTATGGCCAATGTGAACGGTAGTTTCACCTGCAGATGGGTAGTGGTCGGCACTGGAATTCGTATGGTAAGAGGATGTCTAGGCTTAGAGCAAGATCATATAGGTTCCCCCGTCGCACTTAGCAAGTTGGTGGATACTAGGAAGTGAACTCAATAAAGGCCTAAAGTCAAGGTGTGACTACCAACAGAAAGTATCCGACAGTTGGGCCACATTGCACTTTTGGATGCGGCCCCAATGAGGATAGATGGTCAGATGACCAGTGGGAGCCCAACGGAATCAACTCCTAAAATTTAGGGAACTGCTATTTTGGGCCGCGAAATGTGTTCGCGTCATTACCTCCAGCATGACTATGGGAACACTTTACAACTCTGCCGCGAAGTCAATTGGGCAACCAGTTGGGAGATTTTTAGGCGGCAAACCCGAAACGGGCAAATGCTTGTAAATGCGCCAAGTGGCAGTTTTTCATGAACTTGCCTTGTGCAGAAAAATGGGCGCTGAATTTTATGCTAGGAGAGGCCTCCTTTTGCATTTTGTCACAGGTTAAGAGCTATGGAGTGCTTCCTTTCCCTCTTATGTACAGTGCGGTGCCAGGAGTGATTCCCTGCACTCTACGCACTGCTCTCTCTCTCCCCTATGAGTAGTATATTATGCCCCTCTAGTGGGATTTTCATTTGACCAATGTACAGTTGTGTGGGTTCATGCGCGATTGCCAAGGCAAGAGCCTCTTGAACAGGTACTGGATTAGCTAGCGGCTAATCCCCCGCAGGTAGAGGTGAATTCGGAGAGGTTTCACGTGAGAAATCTCGTCCGATTCAAAGGGCAAGTAGCCCTACAGGTGCAGGAGCTCGAGGTCTTGCTACAGATATGACCGGCACGCGAAACGGAGCCCAAAACAGGGAATTACAGCCTGCTGTGTATTTTTGCAGGTTTAGGGTTTCGGCCCTAAACGGACCCTAATACCCCCAAGAGGTTGGGGACGCGAGGGGACCGTTGTACAGGTGATCTGGCGCATTTTCGGGGCAGAAAATAGAGAATTCAGTGTGCTGCAGATTCTCGCTAGGTTTTGCAAAGTGTCTGTATGCGTCGGGGAAGTCATCTATTACGTGGGGATACTGACTATGAAGCGTCCTAGTACAGTTATGTTGCCGAAATCGGGCCAGAACAGGTGTTTCTTAGCCTAGATTGTGCGGGGCAGCTCGTAGGAGATCACAGGACTTATTCCCTCTGTTAAAGAATAAAGAAATACCGAAAGGGGCGCCAATTTTGGGGCCTACAGGTTGTCGGCGTCTACTCGGAGCATTCTAGCTTCCGAGCCGTGTGTGTACTTAGGTGTTAATCCCTGTTACAGGTTACCTTTGCAAATTACTCTATGTGTGTCTAAAGTAAAGAATTTCGGGTGAAAGCCAACGCCTACCGCCCCACGGGCCGGTTTCACACACACCTTCTTGGGATAAATTCCGATGCGCTATTCGCAAAGCATTCGAACCTACCAATGCGAATTTGCATGCCCGGTCCTCTCTTTGCCGCATGAGTCAGACAAGTTCCCTGGCCACATATATAACTCTGGAGATAGAGAATCCTAGCCCCTCTAATAAACTACACAGTTTCATTGATGGGCTTGAACCAACCCTGAAGGACGATGTGCACAAATACAACCCTACTACCTTGGATGCCGTAATTGCCTATGGGGAGCGTCTTGGCGATAATCGGTGCCCTAGACGGAATTTTCTCCTTGGTGACAAATCTTCAAATAGCGCTCGTTTTTCACAGCGCAATCGCAGAGAAAGCTATAGCCAAAGTCAACAGCAACCATCTCAGTTCAGACAACAAGCAACGGAGCCTTATTCAACTTCAAGGTTCTACTCTCAAGATCGACAATATCAAAACAGGTCTCCTTCAAATGCTCCACTTGATCGTGGTAAAGGACATGATTTTTCTCAAGATCGGCGTTCCAATACTCAGCAAGGCTCTTCCTCAAATGCTTCTTCGACTTCAAAGAAGGATGGATGGATTATGTACAATTTGTGGTGGTGACCATAGATGCTATCAATGTCCAAAGAGACCAAATTCGTCTAATTTGAAAAGAAATTCGAGCAATCAGATTTTGCTAAAGATAAAGGAAATATGTCGTCAATACAATTCGTGTGTCAGCGGATATGACATTTTTTAAGAAGCATGCTCAATGTGATTCTTCAATTTTTGGAGCCTCTTTCAAAGTAAGTTTTGAGCCTTCTTGGAACTCTCAATGGTCGCTGTATCAACGTTTTGGTGGACAGTGGATGCTCTAATAATTTTGTCAGCACTCAGATAGTTCAACAGCTGGATTTACCAACTCATGAGACAATTCTACAGTTGCAGTTCGATATTCAAAATTATGCAATCAACTGGATTTTGAAGTCATGCCTTTATCTTACTACGACATGATCCTTGGTCATCATTGGTTATTCCAATATGATCAAGCTATTATTTTTCGAGAACATACTATCAATTTGTTTAAAGATGGACGTGAACTGGTTTTACACAGGCTTTATCATGAGGAACGAGTGATTCAAGACTCACGTGTACAAGTCAAATAACATGATACAAGCGAATATGATATCCGATGCGGATTATTATTTATGAATTTTTGAATTTATTAACTTCTTCTGAATCAATTGATGATGACAAAGATAATGACATAGTTGCAGATTCCGAGTCAGAAGCTTTCTTTGATTCTTTGTTGGATGATGATATGCCAATTAGAAGTCATGAAGCAATAGTTTCTGAAGATGATTCTGAAGAATTTTGGGATTCGTTATTGAAAGAAGATTGGAGTCTCAATCCAAAATCCTCTCCAGTAATTAGCAAAGATGAAGTTAACCCCTTTGAAGAATGCCTTAAGAAGATTTTCTCTTCACCAAATATTTCATAGTTATTGGAAGATTTTGAACCAAAAGTCTTACATCGCATGAAGGATTTTGAAGATCATTCTCTTGTTGCACTCAACCTGATTATGCGAGATTCCTCTAAAAAGTCTTTGAATAATGCAATAACATGGGATTTAGCAACCAAAGCAAAAAGGTTTTGTAAGAAGCAAAGGTTCAAGACAAAAATTTTAGATAACTCAAAGACTGAAGATTTTCGAAGGTTCAATGCTTTTCCAGAGTTCTATCAACATCAAAAGTCATTCCTTTAACCGAGGCTCTCATTTTAAATGGGAGGGAATGTCACGATTGTGACTATGTTACAATATTACATCTACTCCTAGTTGCAGATACGCAAAGTGCCATGCCAACGAGGATTCCTACGCTTGGATGGTCACGATCTTTCGCTCAAGAGACATGCCTCTACGCCAAAAGCCACACTCCTTCGACGACTGGTCACACTCCCTCGGCGAAAGGATGTATCTTTACCTCTAAAGTCATGTCTCTTCACCATGAGACGTGTCTTTTCATCTGTGTGTCTTCGTCTCCTATATAAGGAGGCTATTGTACTCAGTTAAACACACATTCAATCTCTTGAGTTTCAGTTTGATCTTAAGTTTGAAATTTTAGTCTTAAATATATTAGCACCATCAATCTTCACAATGAGGACACTATATTTGGCATACATATTGATTAAAGCATTGCTAAGCATGGCATCTTACTCCAACAGCCCTTGATTAGCAATCTCATTGTGAATTCTCATACCCATGTAAAAAGTCTTCGATAAGGCCAAGGTGTAAGCATAAGCAAATGCATTTGGAGAAAGATCTTCCCTTCCCATCTGGCTAAAATAGTCAAGAACTTTCTTGCGACAGGCATATTGGGCATATCTTCCAATCAACACGTTGCAGGTGTGGACACTTCGAAGAGAATGCCCATCAAGAACTTTTCATGCTTTCATGACCGCACCTCAGCCGAGCATATGACATCTTTCACCAATAGTGTCCGACCAACAATCTCCTCGTTAATTCTCTCACGCATGTCAACGGCTTGCATAAGGCCATTGACCTTCAAGGTGCAAGCATAGGTGAATGCATTTGGATAAAGGCCTTGTCACAAATTGATGACGTGTGTTAGGGTAAGGCTGTAAGCCCACGCTAGTGGCACCGCATGTGAAAGGTCCCTAGTCGACTAGAATGGATGAAATGATGACTTGGCCCATTAGGAAAAGGATGCAACCTCTCTAGCAAATGGATGTAAACTACCGAATCTATTTAAGAGGCTATTCTCCAATGAACTAATTGCACTTAGAGATTATTATCATTGTGTCTATGCTCTAGCTAATACTTTTGTTAGGTGCAGCGGAATGAATGTTTGAGCTTTGCTCAAGATGAGTGCTCCGAACTGTGCTCAAGGTTCCTTTTAGTTCGTATGGAAGGGAGAGCCTTCCGTTCTTAATGGAAAGTGCTATGATCACAAACAAAGTGAATGGACATTGTGCGTGCGAGTGTATGAGACTGAGAGATAGAGAGAGAAGAGAGATACGACACCAGAGACGTTGTAAAACCCTCCTCCGAACGCCCCACTCTCATCGGCAAGAGTGGTCTACTTATGATTGCACAAAGTGGTACAATGCGGATGCAATGGACTGATGCAACTTGGGACTATGCCGATGACGACGACGACTTTAGGGCTGAAATCTGTGGTCTTCTATCTGCTGAATTTTGGGACTGTTTCGGTGGTTGAAAATGACTGTTTTGGTTGCATTTTTGAGGGCTGAAAATGGGGGTCTTCTGCAATGATTCTATGGCTGAATCTGCTGTCGTGTCTAATGCTGAAAAACGCTGAACATCTGCAGCAAAGGGGCTGAAAATGAAAAACGCTGGCCGACTGCTGAACGTTAGTGAAAAACGCTGGTCCTTGAGGATTTGCTTGCGATCATTGGAAACTGGAAAACGCCAGGGATCTGGGGGTTGCTGGCGCTATGCAAAACGCTAGGAATGGAGAGGTACTGCTAAGGATGTCCAAAAATGCCAGAGCTTGGAGAGGGAATGTGCAAACGCTAGGGTTGATGGGTTCTTGCTGAGAAGGTGCCTGTTGAGCATGTGTTCCTGCTGCCTCTTATGCCAGAAAGTGCTAACTTGGGTTTGCTTATATATTAACTTAGCAAAATTGCCCTACCTACAACTCACTTAAAAATAATAAGTGAAAAATACTAAAAATAGGGAAAATAGGCTAAAATTACTGGAAAAATCCCCTAACTGATTCTAATGGATTCTGATGGGAATACTGATGATCATGCTGTGTGCAACAAGAGGATATGCATCTACACTAAGTGATTGGGCATGCACGGTCTACGAATAGACTCACAAAAGTGCCAGATCACTTCTAATCTAGACTTGACTGGACTGACTGAACCTTGATCATGCTGTAGCTTGTCCACGGACACATAGGGTTGGACGTGTCACGTGACATCCCCTCCTTTTCAAAGTGAGGTACTGGTACCGAACTGTATGGCGTCGAAGGAGATTCCAATAGCATCCGGAATCCTGGAAGGGACTCTTCGCCGGCCCACTCTGATGTGTGGGTCGTGCGGTACTTGAACTTCATAAAGGTCTGCAATGCCTTCTTCTTTGGGTCACGCCGAAAGCGACAAAGTCTTTTGTGGCTCCTTCAATGCTTCAACTTCGTCTAGAGTCCTGCTTCTTTCGTCTTCAAGAATCTCCATGGCTGAAAATTCCTGAAACCATGTCCAACACAAAACCATGAACCTACCCATTCCGTGTAAAGTGAGTGGAAAAACTCTTGTCTTCCTCAAAGACTGTGCATGGAATGTAGATGAACAAATAGACGGAGTGCTAAACCGCTCACCACATACACGCAAACAATGAGATCAAATCTTATCAGTCTTTGTATCTAGAGCAATCAACTGTGGGAATTCACAACGGAAATGCCCATGCTTGGTGCTCATACTTTTATGTGCTCGTTCGGAAACTGTGTCATGCCAAGGAAGAGACATGGAATGTGACTTCCTTACATACATACTTTTCAGCTTTTCATGAACAATCCGCATACATTCGTGCTCATTCATGAGTGAAACGTGCTCAACGTACAATATGTCATGCCTAATAAAAGGGATCACATAAAGACGCTGACTAAAATACAGGAAACGATCACGAATGAAACACTCGACCAATGCGTGTGTATCAATCATGCGAACACATAATACTTCCTGTGGGGGTTCTTTGGACCTTGGCTCGAGAGCCAAGATCGCTTCTTCTTGAATGATCGAATCGTCCTGTGGCGGTTCTTTAGACCTCAACTCGAAAGCCAAGATCGGTTCTTCGTGATTGATCGAATCTACAACGAGGTTAGCTTCGCTAGAAAAAGCATCCACTAACACATCATCCTTGTGAGCAATCACATCATTTTCATGCAACTCATCATGCGTGTGAGAAATCACATCTTGATAATGCAAATCATCATGCTCGTGAGAAATCACATCTTGATCATGTAAATCATCATGCTCATCATTATCATCCAAACCATCATGCTTAGCAATATCATGCAAATCATTGTCAATCAAATCATCATGCAAATCATGTGTGTCATGCTTTGGAGAAGAAGAGATTGAGAGAGTCTCCTTTTCCTGATTCTCTTGCATCTATGCCTGAACTTGAGAAAAGAGTCGCAAGAACTCTTGCATTCTTGCTTTGTTCTCGCGATCAAATTTTGCTTCTCTTGCTTTAGCTTCCAAGCGTGCTTGCTCGCTCTCACGCGCTATGGCTGCCATTCTTTCTTGGTATTTGCGCTCTATGGTTGCTATTCTTTCTTTGCTTTCTAACTTCCTATCCATCATGCTCTTGTCGAAAGCCTCCATAGGAGTTAGTGCAATCCTTGTCGTAGATAGTGAAGGGGGAGGGTCTGAAAAACCTCCTGGTGGGGAAAATTCTTCTTCGCCTCTCTCATGCTCATCACCTCTAAGCGAAGTAGCCATTCCGCTTCGAGTGATGACCATTTTGAAGTCGTGGGTTCTTAAGTTCACGAGGAACTTGGGTTCTTGGGGGTCTTGGGTTCTTAAGTCCACGAGGAACTTGGGTTCTTGGGGTTCTTGAGGTTTTCTTTCGCTTGCAAACCGTGTTTGAGAAGGATCTTCTCTTCACCGAGTTCTACTCCTTTCCGCGGGCGCACCTCTTGGCGGCCTTGTGCTCACACCAAGGTTGCTTTTTCCCACCTCACTCGATTGGCCGGTTGCTGAGTGCACGGTCCGCTCTCAATGAGTGAAAAGAGACACGGGGAGGCTGGACAAGCCCTTCTTTCATGGGATTCCTGTCACTCTCCAAAAACACGATTAGGAATCGACACGCCCAAGCAAACTTAGGTTCGTGCGACCTCAACAAGCAAAAAAAATTCTTGTGGTTCTTTCCTTGAGTGATACAGAACACTGTCAAAGCTTTGATATCAATGTTAGGTGCAACGGAATGAATGTTTGCGCTTTGCTCAAGATGAGTGCTCCGAACTGTGCTCAAGGTTCCTTTTAGTTCTTATGGAAGGGAGAGCCTTCCGTTCTTAATGGAAAGTGCTATGATCACAAACAAAGTGAATGGACACTGTGCGTGCAAGTGTATGAGACTGAGAGATAGAGAGAGAAGAGAGATACGACACCAGAGACGTTGTAAAACCCTCCTCCGAAGGCCCCACTCTCGTCGGCGAGTGGGCTACTTATGATTGCACAAAGTGGTACAATGCGGAGGCAATGGACTGATGCAACTTGGGACTATGCTGACGACGACGACGGTGATGACGACGACGACTTTAGGGCTGAAATCTGTGGTCTTCTATCAGCTGAATTTCGGGACTGTTTCTGTGGCTGAAAATGGGGGTCTTCTGCAATGCTTCTAGGGCTGAATCTGCTGTCGTGTCTAATGCTGAAAAACGCTGGACATCTGCAGCAAAGGGGCTGAAAATGAAAAACGCTAGCTGACTGCTGAGCATTAGTGAAAAACGCTGGTCCTTGAGGATTTGCTGGCGATCATGGGAAACTGGAAAATGCCAGGGATCTGGGGGTTGCTGGCGCTATGCAAAACGCTAGGAATGGGGAGGTACTGCTGAGGATGTCCAAAAACGCCAGAGCTTGGAGAGGGAATGTGCAAACCCTAGGGTTGATGGGTTCTTGCTGAGAAGGTGCCTGTTGAGCATGTGCTCCTGCTGCCTCTTCTGCCAAAAAGTGCTAACTTGGGTTTGCTTATATATTAACTTAGCAAAATTGCCCTACCTACTTTTGTTGGAAAGTCACTTAAAAATATTAAATGAAAAATACCAAAAAAGGGAAAATAGGCTAAAATCACTGGAAAAATCCCCTAACTGATTCTATTGGATTCTGATGGGAATATTGATGATCATGCTGTGTGCAACCAGAGGATATGCATCTACACTAAGTGATTGGGCATGCACGGTCTACGAATAGACTCACAAAAGTGCCAGATCACTTCTAATCTAGACTTGACTGGACTGACTGAACCCTGATCATGCTGTAGCTTGTCCACGGACACATAGGGTTGGATGTGTCACGTGACAAATTTTGCTCTAAGCACTAAACTAACTTTAATTTTAATTGCTCTAGCCCGAACCCTAATACAATGGTGAGGTTGAGGCTTCACCCTCCATAGCCAAGCTCACATTGTGGCGTCTAGGGTAGGTCACCCCTTCTTACAACGTGACATGGCCTAACTGGCAGAACCCATCTGAGGGGCCTCAACCCTAACAAAAAGAGAAGCAGGAGAAGTTTTTACCAACTTCTAAGATGGACAAGGGGCCCAAAAGATAAATAGAGTTAGGACTTGAAAATCCTAACCCTACTAACTGATATAACTTGGCGAAGGGGCCTAAACTCTAAAAAATAAAGCATGGAACCCAACTTGGGTAGAACTGATGATGTGGCACAATGTACGGACCAGTCGAGAATTTCCGCTGATTGTTGACGTGGCACTGTACGGAATTCCACGATTTGTGTTGGAGCTTCTAGGCATCAGTTTTTGGAGCAAAAGCTTTTGGGCCTCAATGCTTTTCATGAAACTGCTTTTGGACAGGCCAAGGCCCTTTATAAGTGTGCCCAGGGCTTCACTCTTGGCAAATAAGCTTGGGAGCATCACAAGAAGAAGAAGAAGAAGAAGAAGAAGAGAGTTTTAACGTCGTAGGAAACTATCCCAAGAGACTCTCGGAGATTGTATCTTGTGAAGGATAATAATAAAGAACTAGACTTGCTTGAACAAAACAAGACATACGTAGATTAACCTTAAGTATCTAGCAGTGAAGTAAACTACTGAGCATGCACTAGTGAGAAAAACATTTGGCTAAACTAAACTTAAGGAAGCATTGACAAATACACAAAATACAGAAAGCATCAACAGATTATAAAAATTGAATTGCATTACCGACGTGGTAATTGTGTACGGGTGTGGTCCAATTGTGCGAATCGGAGGAATCAAGCTACATAAAATCAATGTTAATAGTTAAACATTCGTCTTGCAGTTAGGCGCAAAGTGAAAATGCTATATATTTAGTGCACGTCATGCAAAAGTGCCGTACAAAAGTATGGTGGAGAGTTGACATTATGGTCTCTCCAAAAGTTATAAGAAACGGAAGCCGCTCCCTGCCCTGTAGCATTTATGTGTTGAGCCAAGCAAACGCAAGGCATGGGAAATTGAATGTAGATAATGGACCTTGCAGTGTTGTCAAGTTGGAGTCACGATTGTGCAATTGAAACTTCCACTGTTGTGAATATATGTCCTTTTTGTCACACACAAAACAGGAGTTAACACAAATACAAAAGATGTAGGATATATATTAAACTTAAAGAGAAATAGAGCTATCTTTATGTTTTGCATCATAGATTGTGTAGAGTTTATTGTAATAATGAGTTCTCAGTTCATAAGCTCTGGTGCAATCACTACAGTAGAATCACTCAATCAGTAGGCTATGGATACTGAGTTGGGCACCTTAATTTGTTGTTTTGACTCTACACTATAATGTTTAAATAAAAAACTCAAACCGTTTAAAGCAATATTAACTTTGTATTCTACTAAAACAAAACTCATAATCTAGACATGGGCGCAAAGTCCCCCACAAAAGATACAAGCAAGAATTATGCAATGCATGGCTTAGCCAACACACACCTTGGCTCCCGTCTAGGCTGAAAGAGACCTATGATCAGGATTGAGCCAAGTGGCTCAATATCCTTGCTGTATTTGAAAAAAGGAGCTTTGGCTCACCAAGTAACTATCCACCTTTGAATCTTTCCAAACACAAGCAGCAATAGGTGTTCACTTAAGGTTCTTAAAGTCAATATAATAGGAACATGCTAATTTTGGTCAAAGCAGTATCTACTTAAATTACTTGAAGAGGAGGCTATAGCAGAAGCCCTTGAGACTCGAATACCAAATTGCATCGTCATTGAAAGCATTCTTTTGCCAATTTCATAGGAATTTTTGCAAGAGCTTATAGTCTGTTCATGCGTGCGGACGTGTAGGGTTAAGGTGGATAAGTTAGTGTGCCATTCATGGCATAAGCATGCTGGAGAGGTTAGTGTAGAGCTTGAGAGAGAGAAACTATTGCACAATACAACAGGGTATACTTGCAAATGATAAAGCTTACAAATATTCAGCAGAATGTGCCTCTATGTAGGCTTTTACAAATAGGCAACCTTTTGAGACATGGGCACAAAAGGTGGCTGCCAATGCACAATACAAGTGGCTTTCTCTTTACCGAGGTTGCAAGAGGCTTTTCACATGGCTTGACTCATAAGGCTTTTCTAGGTGGAAGCGACTGTTCACATAAGAGATGCAACAAAACACGCATCCCAACAATTCTCCCCTATGTGAGTTTTGGTTGCATATCACTCACACAATCCTCCCCTTAAAACACACTAGGGTGAGACACACAATTCACAAGCCTCTCCTTGAACCAAAATTGCCTCCCCTAAACACAAAGGGTGTAGGCACACAAAACATCAGGATGTAGGCACACACAAGCCTCCCCTGGCACAAGCAGAGGGTAAGATACAAGAGAGATAATGCTCACAGCACATCATCATAAACCAAGTCAATATCGTTGTGGTTATCTTCGTCAGAATCTTCAGTGGTGGCAAGGTTGATTTTGCTTTTGGTTTATCCTTGAAATGCTCTTTGTAATTAGTAACCTGTGAAGATTTATTGTTGAGTCTGCAATACTTTGTAGCATGGTTGTTTTTGCCATAGATGCCACAAGTGTTGATTTCATAGTAATCCTTTGAAAGGTGATTTGTTCTGCCACAATGTGTGCACTTTAAGTTGCTTTTGTGATTGCGGTTGTAGCGTTGGATGAGACCACATAAGCACCACTTGATTGTTGTTGACTGCTTTTGAGTTTCTTTTCGTGCTCTTGAAGAGAGTTTATTACATCTTCAATTTTAGGGATTGGGTCTTTCTCTTTCAGCATTGTTACAATTTGGCCAAAATTTGCAAATTGTGCTAAGCTCTGTCGTGTTTCTACTCTGTCATCGTCATTTGGTGGCTTAATGACAGACCATAACTGCTCTCGCATTAAGTACCCCTTTGTTTTAGCTTACTACGTGTGGAAGCCATGCCCATTGAATTTGTCGATGTTTTTATCTCCCCCCATGATGGTGCTCTGCTGTGTGTGGTGAGAGGAAGGGTGAGGGGGCAGTATCTAGTCCTCTCCAATATGGAGCACCTCTTCACAAAAAAAAAAGAGCTTGAGAGAGAGAGAGACTACTGCACAATACAATAGGGTATATTTGCAAATGATAAAGCTTACAAATATTCAGCAGAATGTGCCTCTGTATAGGCTTTTACAAATAGGTAGCCTTTTGACACATGAGCACAAAAGGTGGTTGCCAATGCACAATACAAGTGGCTTTCTCTTTACAAAGGTTGCAAGAGGCTTTTCACATGGCTTGACTCATAAGGCTTTTCTAGGTGGAAGCGACTGTTCACATAAGAGATGCAACAAAACTCGCATCCCAACAATTCTCCTCTATGTGAGTTTTGGTTGCATATCACTAACACAATCCTCCCCTCAAAACACACTAGGGTAAGGCACACAATTCACAAGCCTCCCCTTGAAAAAAATTGCCTCCCCTAGACACAAAGGGTGTAATAGGCACACAAAACTCAGGGTGTAGGCACACACAAGCCTCCCCTGGCACAAATAGAGGGTAAGATACAAGAGAGATAATGCTCACAGCACATCATCACAACTCTGATACTAGTTGTAGGGTTAAGGTGGATAAGTTAGTGTGCCATTCATGGCATACTGGAGAGGTTAGTGTAGAGCTTGAGAGAGAAGCTACTGCATAATATAATAGGGTATACTTGCAAATGATAAAACTTACAAATATTCAGTAGAATGTGCCTCTATATAGGCTTTTAAAATAGGTTCACACTTTGTCCGCCCAAGTTGGGTTGACCCCAACAATCGCCCCCTTCAGCCAAACTTGTCATCACAACACCCCCTTCAAACTAGATTCTCACTTTCATGATACACAGAGTTTTAGTTTTATTCTCAACCACAACTTTTTGGTATACTCGTAAACCGTGAGTTTTAGGTTTTCACAACCAAGGGTTTTAGGCGTACCCATAACCTGACGCTACCAAGAGAGCCTCCCCTTTCTTGTAGGTGGAGGTAGGCGTAGCAGCCAAAACTCCGTCGGAGTTTTTGGTTTACTCGCAAACCTTAGAGTTTTTGGGTAACTCTAGCTAACCTTGGGTTTAGGTTTTACCCAATAACCTCACAAGAGCGGAACATTGTCCATGCAGTCAACGCATGCGGTAAGACCTTCCCTATGACAAGCCCCGTTTATTGTGGGAGTGATATGCAACCAAAACTCACATAGGGGAGGATTGTTGGGATGCGAGTTTTGTTGCATCTCTTATGTGAACAGTCTCTTCCACCTAGAAAAGCCTTATGAGTCAAGCCATGTGAAAAGCCTCTTGCAACCTTTGTAAAGAGAAAGCCACTTGTATTGTGCATTGGCAGCCACCTTTTGTGCTCATGTGTCAAAAGGCTGCCTATTTGTAAAAGCCTATATAGAGGCACATTCTGCTGAATATTTGTAAGCTTTATCATTTGCAAGTATACCCTAATGTATTGTGCAGTAGTTTCTCTCTGTTAAGCTCTACACTAACCTCTCCAGCATGCTTATGCCATGAATGGCACACTAACTTATCCACCTTAACCCTACAACTGGTATCAGAGCTTTCAATGTGATTAGTATCTCCTAATCACGCTAATTGATCCGCATCTTATAACCTGCTAATTACGCTAGTTTTTGGGCACGTTTTTGGTATATGCCTTGAGCCACTATCCTTGCTAGAGTCATTACAATCGATCATACGCCTAATCCCTAGTATAATCCCACTCCAATTGTCAACTGTGTTCTAATTCTCCTCCGGAAGAGCTTTCAGTAGCACCTCTATTCTCTGATTTTGAAGGTGATTAAGACCATTCATCCCAATTTCCACTTTTGGATGTGTGTGTGTGTGTCTCATGTGTGGGAGCCACCACTAATCAACCCTATCCAGCTCAGTGCTCAAGCTACCCGCGACCTTGCCCTTTAATGCTATTGCTCGTCATTTTACACCTGGCTTGTGGCCCTCACTTCATCGACGTGCTCACACGGTCACACCCTTTTGTTTTCAACCCCACCACGCGATGCCCGTCTCTGCACTCCCTCCTAAGTAGAAGTCGACCCAAACCCTGTTGCAGCATCATCACTGCCTCGCCCTCGGCCTTACTTTCTGCAAACAACTTCAAACCCTCATACCCTCAACCTCTTCCTACTGCTGCTGGAGTCAGACCCGCTCTGTGCTTAGCCCAAGTCACCCAACACACTCGCTGCAAGCCCGTAAACCTTTCACCTGTCTACAAGTGCTTATGTGTTGTGTGATGCTATCATGCAAATCATGTACGGGTACAATGGCACTCTTTGCACTCCGGCGGCCCCCCTTGTGGTAGTCCCCAGATTTGTCGCCTTCTTCTGTCTTGTTGCTACTCGTCTCCCTAGCTAATTTCCCTGCCCTCACTGCACTTAGAGCCTTCTAGGGCTGCCCTGAACCATCAACTCATGAATCAGTTGCGAATCAACTCTGCTCCAGGGCCGGTTCACATCCTCCTCTTGCATGTGTTAGCCCTCTAGTGTTCCATCCCAGCGCCTTCAATCTCCCCTTTATATGGCTCCTGCCTTTGGTTGCTTACCTAAATCACCCCCCCCTCTCGTCAGTGCCCCCGAGTTGCTTGTCCACGAGGTACAGATACCCTTCGGCTTGCTCCACAGGAGCATCATCAGCGATCACCCTCTCCTCTTCTGCTCCCCCAGCGTACTGTGTACCCCGTGTCGCTTTAAATCCAGTGCCCTCCACTCTCTTGCTCACCAACTCGGCCGGCGTGCACAGCCCCTTCTTGCCTGCACAAGCCAACCATGGCCCGCCCTTCACATTCCCTTCAGAGCTGGTATCTGCCTCCAAGCCCGTACACACTTTTTGTGGCTCGTCTCTGAACTCCCTCTCTCGGCTTCTCTAAACAGTCCCCCCTTACTGCGACCTCTTCTCTCCCTCCTCTTGTTCAAGCCGGTGACCTCCAGAACTTTCCAGCATGGCGGCCCATGCTCCCCTTCTCCTTTCCATCTGCTCTCTCGGTAGCTCCTCTAGTCATATTTCTCCAACTCAAACACAAACGCCTCTCGGGAGCTCGTCTAATCATACTCCTCCACCTCAGAAACATTAAACGCTTGACGATGAAACTATAAGCGTATGTGACCAAGGGGATCCGCTACTGGTACGGGAAAGAAGAACACCACCGACTGAATAGCATGCCCCTGTTGCTGCTGAGGGTCCTTTCGAAATGCGTCATAACCCGAATCAGGTGCTCACTAACATCATCAGAACAACACATCCAACCTGAGAGCTCGACGCGAGAGTCTCGCAATCTGATGGCTAATTAGTCCCAATCTTGTGCAATGGCATCATCAATCTCAATAGCCTGTGTAGGAGAACAAGAGCTTGCGCTGCAAGACTTCTCTTGAGTCGCTTTCTATATAGCAGCGACTGCAGTGTTTTTGAAAAGCTTCGTGATAAAAAGAAGCGAGCTTTTTTTAATTTTGATTTTTTATTTACTTGTGGGGGATCTATGGTCAGGATTGAACCAAGTGGCTCAATGCCTTGGCCGTATTTGAAAAAAGGAGCTTTGGCTCACCAGGTAAATACCGAGAAGGGGCAACAGTGCATCTGGGGTCGAAACTCTACCGTTTCGTGCCAACTCTCCTCTTCTCTCTCTCTCTCTCTCTCTCTCTCTCTCTCTCTCTCTCTCTCTCTGGTCAATATGTAACATCATTATATATGGTATCTGGACAGCCTCCATTACCAGATCCGCTAGAGCCATGCCCTACTACTAGTACTTTCTTTACTACGGAAATGG
This sequence comes from Adiantum capillus-veneris, assembly GCF_014529385.1. Lineage (NCBI taxonomy): Eukaryota > Viridiplantae > Streptophyta > Polypodiopsida > Polypodiales > Pteridaceae > Adiantum > Adiantum capillus-veneris. The sequence goes on from NC_140931.1 coordinate 181,972,915, forward strand.
TGGAAAAAGCCATTGATAAGATGAAGACAAGAAGAGCATATGATCATGATGGTTTAGTAGCAGAACATCTGATCCATGCCAGGGATCTACTTTCAGAAGTCCTTACTCGTCTGTTTAATCGGGTCATGTGTGAAGGATTACCTGAATCTTGGAAATTATCTACTATCGTACCTATTTTCAAGTCAGGGGATCCTATGATACCCGGGAACTACCGTACCATTATGGTAGGTCACACTTTGACTTGACTGTACGCATCCATTCCTGAACAAAAAATGAGTAGATGGGCAGAGAATGAGGGCATAAGGGCAATAGGACAAGCTGGATTCAGAAGGGGTTATTCCACTTTAGATCATATTCTTACGCTCAGAGTCATTATTGAGGAAGGAAGAGCAAACGGGAGAAGGATGTATTGTTGCTTTGTGGATTTTCGGAAAGCTTTTGATACAGTACCAAGGGTCAGATTGATGCGCAGGATGCAAGAGTTAGGGGTCCCCAAAGAGATTATTTGGGGGATCATGGCCTTATACGGGTCAGTAACTGGTTATGTACGTACTCCAGAAGGGGATTCCGACATTGTTCACTCCACCGTTGGAGTAAAGCAGGGATGCCCACTGTCCCCTACTTTATTTGGTATGTACATAGATGAGGTATCAGATTACATTGATAGAGAAGGTGACAGAGGTGCTCAACTTGCAAGGTCATGGATCCCTTTGTTGTTGTATGCAGATGATATTGTATTGATAGCAGAATCACCAGATGGAATGCAGAGGCAGCTAGATGCATTACATAAATTCGCGGAGGACAATGGACTGTCGGTAAACTTGGGTAAAACCAAAGTTGTGGTGTTTAACACCACACCGCAGTGGGTTAGGAGATCGGCACCTACATTTGCATATGGCCAGGATACAATAGAGTACACAGATGCACACACATACCTTGGGGTGGTATTTGCAGGACCGAAGTTTACTCTTAAGAAAGCAGCGGATGCTAGATTATCCAGAGCCTCTGCAGCCCTGGGAGGGTTGGAGAGGATGTGTTCACAAGTGTAGTTTCAGGAACCACGAACAAAACTTTGGCTCTTTGATACTGTGGTGGCTTCGGCTATGCTTTATGGGGTCCAGATTTGGGGACCATCTGTGGATCAGGATAATTGGAAGTCAATGGAGAGACCTTTGGTATCTATGATTTCCCGAATGATTAGAGCCAAGGCCTCCGTACCACATGCGATTACCCGAGCGGAACTAGCGGCCCCTCCAATAGAAATTGAAGCTCTTACCAGATCAATGTCCTTTATACATGGTTTGTGGGATACAAATAATGGCTGATATACTAGACTGGCCCTCGAATCCTCTCGACAATTGGCAATGAAAGGGGATACATCATGTTGGTATGCGCAACTGTCCTCGTGGTTTCAGAGACACGGGTTCAGTATGGAAAGATTACCCCCCCTCCAATACTCTCTTGAGGCTCCATCACTGGCAATTACACGAACGGAGATTAATAAAATCATCGGACAGGATCTTATACAGTTGGATACTAAGAGGACATGGGTAGACCCTACACAAGAATTGGGCACGAAGATGGCTAACTACAAAGAAAACTTCCTACAACTATCTGAAGATGGACTTGTGATTCGCCCGAGTTACATGGATACCCACCTGTCTCATGGTTTGAGATGTGCTATTGGTCAGATTCGTACATGCTCACACCAGTTGGAAATTGAATTTGGCAGATTTAGGGGAATCCCACCTGAGAGCAGAATTTGCAAGTTATGCGGAATGGAGCCAAAGACAAGATTACACTAGATATGCCACTGCACAATATACTATGAGATACGTGGGCGTTTTCATTGCCTCTTTAAAGAAGGATTTGGACCTCTAGATAGAATCATGCAATACCAAGATCAAAGATGCTTAGGCTTGTACCTACTGGAACTACATCGGCACAGGGATAATCTAATGAGAAGACAAAGAGCACTACGGCCTCAAAGGCAGATCACAGACTTCTTCGGATCGAGAGAAGCAGGAGTGGAAGGGGAAGAAAGAGGTCAGCAGCCAACACAAAGGAGTATCCACATTCATACCAAAGGCACCCTAATTGACAGAGCAATTGAGCTTAGGAAATCGAGATGACCACGACCAAGATGTAGAAGCACACTTCACCGGAGGAGACTACAACAAAGGATTAGAAGCATTCTAGCCAGACACCTAGAATGCTCCTAAGAAGTTTATTTAATACTTTGTATTTAGTTTTTTCACATTTACTTTCACACTTTTCACACTTAGTACTTTAGTACTAAGGTACCCAGACATTGTAACAGATTCACCACTTTTGTATCAGTTTGGTCTCATAGGTCATTCTGGCCTTTTGAAGACGTTAATATAACATTTCATTTCATTTTATTTCTCTCTCTTCAAGTTCAGTTCAGTTGTTTGTAGTTTTCTCACGTGTGTTTCTCACAAGAGAGCGGACCCTCCAAGATTGTATCTTGTGAAGCACAATAATAAAGAAGTACCGAGAAGGGACGCCAATGCATTTGGGGTCGAAACTGTGCCGTTTTGTATCAACTCTCCTCCTCCTCCTCCTCTCTCTCTCTCTCTTCAAGTTCAGTTCAATTGTTTGCATTTTTCTCACGTGTGTTGTTGTAATCTTTGGCTTGAAGTGTCCAAGTCTATTACAATGGTATCAGAGCTCAGGTGAATCTTCTTCTTTGAAGGATTCATTGCCAGAATCCATTTTTCTATAGCACACATGGATTCTGGCAATGAATCTGGTAGGGAGGAAACCATTCAATCTACTCACATGAATGAAGGGACCAACGGGGGTTCTAGTTGGAGCCGGCCTCTTTCCGAGGACTTCGGAGCAGAGGATGGCCCAATTCTGTCGCTGACTTTGAGAGGATGGAGTTTCTCAAGTATTCCAAGGATCCACAATATACAAAGTTTATGAGAATCACCCACTTGACAAGATTCATTCGCGATGGCAAGTTGCCTTTCACTCACCTCTCAAGTTGGCCATAAAACAGAAAGCAAAGCCGAGTGCAGATAAGCAAAAACTGTACTCGCAAGATGAATTTGACACTGCTGTTGAGCAACAGGTCAACAAAGTAATGAAGACTACGAAGAGCTCTTGGAAGAAGTGTCACGCAACAGACTATCCCGGCTATTTGGGTCGAAAATCTACTTTCGAGGTAGCTAGCAAATCCAAGAAGCGTGAACGCTTTGCGGATGACCCTAGTTCATCTTCACCTTTTGATAGTTCGGAGAGTTCCTCTTCCTCCAACTCGAGTGAGGAGGATGGGAAGCACTAGAAGCGGAGAAAGACTCAAAAGAGCAAGAAGAGCAAGAAGAACAAGTGGAGAAAAGCAGATCCCATAAGAAATCTCGGAAACATCGGAAACACTCTGACAGTTCTTACGAGGACACCTTGTCCTCTGATAGTTTTGATTCAAACGAGTCAAGAAGCAAAGACACTAGTACCGTATGAACTAGTACGACCATCTTGAGAAGAAAGGTGGGAAGACCAAGGATTTTGAAGAGGGTGGGCAAGCACTCAAGTTTGACACGTTTTCAGGCTATAAGCATTCATACAGCAGTTTGACATTGTCTTTTCGGGAGGATGTGTTTTCGAACATTCTAAAGTCCGAACAACAGTAAGATGCGTCTACAACAGTTCCAACAACAGAGACCAGACATGGTGGTCGACCCTACTGTTGCGCAAAGAAACGTCTACAAAGTCGATAAAATTTAAACGCATCTTCACTTTTTCTTGGCTCACAAAAGAATATGAAGAAGATGTCGTCACAGCCTAAAATCATCTCAGGATGATCAAAGAAGACACCTTGGACGACTGCTGATTATTTGGCTAAGCTATTTTCTCCATGTTCCCCCATCCGTCTGTGCGACCCGTCCTCCCGTGGTGATCCAATGAAGGTCCCCATATCTCAGCCCCATAGAGCAATGCTGAGGCCACCAAGGTGTCAAAGAGCCAGAGCTTCGTCCGGGGTTCGTGAAACTGAACCTGCGAACACATCCTCTCCAATCTACCCAATGCTGCGTGGGCTCTAGTCAGTCTGGTGTCTGCTGCTCTTTTGAGTGAGAATGTGGGTCCAGTGAAAACCACTCCAAGGTAAGTGTAAGCGTCTGTGTACTCCACAGTCTCCTGCCCGTATGTGAATGTAGGTGATGATCTCCTGATCCATTGTGGGGTGGTATTAAACACCATAACCTTGGTTTTACCAAGGTTGACAGACAAACCACTTTCGTGGGCAAACGTATGTAGAGCATCCAATTGGCGTTGCATACCCTCTGGGGATTCGGAGATCAACACAATATCGTCCGCATATAACAAAAGGGGAATCCATGTCCCTGCCAACTGTGCACCTTTATCCCCGTCCTTGTCAATGTAGTCAGAAACCTCATCCACATACATATCGAAAAGAGTAGGAGAGAGTGGGCAACCCTGCTTCACCCCAATAGTGGAGTGAACCGGCATTGAGAGTCTCTCCGGGGTGCGTACATGCCCTACTACTGATCTGTATAATGCCATGATCCCCCAAATGAGCTCTGTGGGTACTCCCATTTCCTGTAATCTGCGCATCAGTCTAGCTCTGGGTATCGTGTCGAAAGCTTTGCGGAAGTCCACAAAGCTACAATAGATCCGTCTCCCATGAGATCTGCCTTCCTCGATGATGGCCCTGAGTGTTAGGATATGGTCAAGAGTAGAGAAGCCTCTCCTGAATCCTGCCTGCCCAGTTGCACGCATTCCTTCCCTCTCTGCCCATCTACTCAGCTGTTGCTCAAGAATGGATGCATACAAACGTGCCAGTGTGTGCCCGATCATAATAGTGCGATAATTCCCAGGCTCCCTGGGGTCTCTTGATTTGAAGATAGGTACTATTGTAGATAGGCTCCAGGTGTCCGGTAGGCCCTCACACATGGTACGGTTAAACATAACTGCTAGAAGCTCTGCTAGTAGGTCTTTGGCATGCATGAAATGCTCAGCTACTAGGCCCTCATGATCATATGCTCTCCCAATCTTCATCCTGTCAATAGCTTTCTTCACCATCTCAATGGTGAAAAAGACACATGTATGTGGGCATGGGTCGGGGGGGTTGGGGAGGGGCGGCTGTTCAGGTACTGTGTACAAAGATGATGCGAACTGACCGCAAGTCTCTGTGGAGGAAATAGCGGGGGGGGGGGGGGGGGGGGGGGGGGGGGGGGGGGGGACTAGTCTGGCGACACTCCTCATCGTACCAGCTGTTCTGATGCATGCTCCCAGATCGGCGGCTGTGCTCAGGCTGGGCGTGTGGGTATGCTTCTGCTGCTGCCTCATGTAATGTCTGTGTCAGTATAGTAGTTAACTCCTCCAGAGGTCGCCCCGGGTCCTCAGTGCATAGGCGTCTGTAGATTCCGTCCATGTATACAGAGTCCGTCTCCCTTGTGAATGTGTAGCGAGTAGGGGGTGCTACTCGTGGCCTGTGTGCTACACTGAATTGGAAAGAGATGGTCATTGACACCAAAGCATGATCCACTGCCACCCCGACCGGTCTGGGCCCAACTGTGAGATCCTGGATACTAGAAATGAGATTCGGTTGTGCCATGACAGTCCACCGTGCCGGCTCCATGTCTGTGTGGGAAGCATGTAAAACTTCCCGCAGCAGGAAATCTCTGTAGGCCGTTCAAGATGGCCAATCCATGTGTAGTGCCCATGTCTATCAGGTGTCGCCCATACTCAGTGTATTCCTTATCGTGTGATAGTCTGGAAAGGCCCGTATCTGCCACATCTATCTCTCTTAGCATCTCCTTTGAAGTATCATAAAACACTGCCTGGTGATGGGCAGTCCTAGCATTGAAGTCCCCAAGGATGATAATGTCACCGTCTCTAGAGAACTCCCATATGTCGTCATCTAAAATAGAGAAAGGGGATTGTCCCCTAGGTGGTGCATAAACTGATGTACTCGGGGGAAAGTAACAAATAGCTAGATAGAGGTATCTGCCTGTCTTTGCTTTCAGTCTCACCCACATGTACCTGGCCTGCTCGTCCCTGCGGGCTATATGTATCAGTGGCTGCAGATCCTCTCTAAATAACACTACCACTCCTCCCGAGCCCCGCCCTCTGTGCTCTGAGCGTGTCTTCTATCTGTAGGCTGTCTCCCACCTATATCCACTGATGTGAGGCATGGATTGCCCCAGGGCCTGGTGTGTCTCAGAGTAGAAAATGATGTCTCTTCCAGTAAAGCTATCCTCAAAAGCACCCACATCAAGACGCATAGATCCATTGCAATTCCAGGCAGCTACTTTGAGTGTGGTCCCATAAGTCTCGCACCGTCATGTGGAGCGTCGCTCCAGTATTACTACTTTTCCGTCTCGGTAGAAAGCGATCTTGCCTTCCCCCCTTGCCGCTCTAATCTCCGGCATTACTTCCTGCATATGAGCGATCTGCGAGAGGGTGAGATCGTCCCCGAGAAAGATGCCAGTCTCCTTAAGAGTTGGTCTTTTCTTCAAGAAAGACTTCTTTGCTTCCATAGAGGGAAAACGGAGGATGAGTGCTCTTTCTTTTGAGGTTTCTCCACTGCCTCCATTTTTCTTTATGTTGCCCACTCTCCATGCCCTTGTGTGTGTCGGCTCATGAATCCCCATCAGGGCTGTGAGTTCTTTTACCTCTTCGTCCACATAGCCTTTGTGTTTAAGACCGCAAATTCTCACATGTAAAGCGCGCACTCTTCTCCTCTTCTCCTCCTCTAGTGTCTGGTTAATGATGTTGTTGGGTGTGGATGTGGGCGTTATCTCCTTGTCTTTCCCTTTCTTGGCCACCTTGATCCAGTTACAATGTGGTGGATCTGATACAAAGTCAGAGTAACAAGATGACAAAATGACAAAAAATGAGAGAGAGAGAGAGAGAGAGAGAGAGAGAGAGAGAGAGAGAGAGAGAGAGAGAGAGAGAGAGAGAGAGAGAGAAATGAAATGAAATGTTATATTAACGTCTTCAAAAGGCCAAAGTGACCTATGAGACCAGAAAGTTACAATGTGGTGGATCTGATACAAAGTCAGAGTAACAAGATGACAAAATGACAAAAAATGAGAGAGAGAGAGAGAGAGAGAGAGAGAGAGAGAGAGAGAGAGAGAGAGAGAGAGAGAGAGAGAGAGAGAGAGAGAGAAATGAAATGAAATGTTATATTAACGTCTTCAAAAGGCCAAAGTGACCTATGAGACCAGAAAGTTACAATGTGGTGGATCTGATACAAAGTCAGAGTAACAAGATGACAAAATGACAAAAAATGAGAGAGAAATGAAATGAAATGAAATGTTATATTAACGTCTTCAAAAGGCCAAAATGACCTATGAGACCAATCAGTTACAAAATAGTGAATCTAATACCATGTCTGGGTACAAAAGAACTAGAAGTGGAACAAAATACTACTACTACTACTACAATCTAAAACTACGTGGGTGTAGCAGCTGATACAATAGGTACCCGGTAAACTGGATGTAACAGTGTGTGAAACAAAGATGGAAGAAATGGTGAGGATCCATCCTCATCTGCACTCTGGATGTCGAGAGAGTATGGCTCGAATCTTCTGTTGTAGTCTCCGTCGATGCTGTGTAGCTCCTCTCCTCAGTCGCGGTCGTCTGTATCTCTGTAGCTCCAATGCTCGGTCGATGAGAGTGCCAGTAGTGGTCGAATGAGTGTGGGACGAGCTCTACAGTGGTGGCTGCTCCTCTGGCTGTCCCATATCTAGAGAGAGAGAGAGAGAGAGAGAGAGAGAGAGAGAGAGAGAGGGAGGGAGGGAGGGATGGAGGGAGAGATTTGAAGTCGGCCCATGTGACAAGGCTAATACATCCATCTTGCAGTCCAGTTCATCGTGTAAGAAAAAAAACAAAAAAAACAGTAGCTTAGAGCTCCATGTTCATGAGCTTACTGTTTTACAATGGTACTTCTGGCTTTTATGACTCATAAAAGCTCAAAGGAAATAATCCATGAATCTACACCATGATTGAGTAGGAGAGATATATCTCGTGCTTCTTTGAGGGTAGCGGAGTCGTGAATTCTCTAATGAGTGCCTTCCCTCCTCTGTATATTGCTAATTTGCCTTTTTTCCTTGCTTCCCACACTTTCACTAACTCACTGGTTCGGTTCTTTAGTTGCAAAGGGGTGAGTTCACCTGAGATCCATACCTTGGTGCCTTGTGGTGATTTTGTTTGCTTCATCACAGCTATCCATAGTCTCATAGTCTACTGCTTCTTGTTTCCCTTTGATTAAAATATAGGTTGTGTCATTGAGGTCCACAAAAGGTACTGCTTTTACCAGCTTCAGCTTCCATATAGCTGTTTCTGGCATGTGATTTGTCTTCTTCCACATCAGCTTGGGTCCAATCATTACTAAAAAAATCAAATCGTCACTAAAACAATCTTCTGGTTGTTTAGTAACTTCTTGCAGAAAGATGATTTGCCTGCACTGACAGTTTGTGCTGGTGTAACTTGCAGATACTTTGATTACTGTCCTGCTATAGCTGTCCCAGGGATGATGCACCCTGTACAGGTTTATTACTTGGAAGATCTACCCAGTTTAATGGGTCAGTATAGCTTTATTGTTCCAAAGTTTCCAAAGGCGAGGATTGCAGATGATGAAGAGGTTGACGTTGACCTCATTGCAAATGTAATATCATGGATTGCCGAGGCGTTTGCTCAGACTGATGGTGCAATTTTATGTTTTCTACCTGTAGGGCTCTTTTAGCTTTGCTTTGCATTGACTCAGCTACTTATCATGGCATGCGCTAGTAATATGTCTGCATTGCAGGGATTGGACCATATCATAATGGTGAAAGAAAGACTCCTGAAAATGCCAGGTGGCAGAAGATTGATGATTCTACCCTTGCACTCACAGATTCCTGCTGGTGAACAAAGATCAGCTTTTGCACGAGCACCCATAGGTCTTCGCAAGGTAGTCTTTTACTATGGTTCTTCTGCTCTGGCTGTATGTGCATGTTTTGCGTCTGGTTGGTATTCTTATTTGTTCATTGTGCAGGTTGTCTTGGCAACAAATATAGCAGAGACAAGTGTCACTATTGATGACGTGGTTTATGTTGTCGACAGTGGAAAGATGAAAGAGAAACAATATAATCCAGCTTTGAACATGAATATACTTCGGGTGCAGGTGCGTCCGTGGGCAGAGTGTTCTCCAAGATTTCTGGCCAAGTTGTAATGTTTTTGCTTTAATGTTGTGCAGTGGACCTCTCAAGCAAGTGCACGCCAGCGGCAGGGCAGGGCAGGCCGTGTGAGAGCTGGGTTTTGCTTCAGAATGTATACAAGCCAGGTGCAGTCTTGGAATTTTTAGAGATTCATTCAACCTTATGTTTGCATCTGTTGTATTCCTTATTTTGAGTATTATATCTCCTCTTGTTTAGGTTTTTGGGTCTATGCTTGAGCACCAGATTCCTGAGATGCAACGAGTCCCTCTTGAGGAGTTATGCCTTCAAATAAAGGCACTTGCAATTGTGGTAGGCTGCCTGAACTAGTTACCACTCAGTTTTTTTCTCCCCTTTTCAAAGATGGGATGAAAAAGCTAGCGATTGTAAAATTTTAATGGTTTGTATGGCAGGCTACTGAGACAACTCCAAGTGGTGGCCCTTCAAAGCATTCAAATATTGTGTCCTTCCTCTTGAAGGCATTGCAACCCCCAAATATCAATGCTGTTCATGCTGCTATTAGATTGCTTCAAGATCTGGGTGCCATTGATCACCTCGAGGACTTAACAAGCTTGGGCATGATACTTGCCAAGCTGGCTGTCCCTCCTAGGTTTGGCAAGATGTTGATATATGGTGCCTTACTTGGCTGTTTAGAACCTGTCTTGACCATGGCAGCAGCAGCATGTTTTAGGGATCCATTTGTTGCGCCAATTAACAAAAGGGATGAAGCAGACAGGATGCGAGAAAGTTTTTCTGTGGGACTGTCGTATGGAAGTGATCAGCTAGCTTTGGTTAATGCTTTTGAGCAGTGGGCTGCAGCATCTTTACAGGGACAAGGTCTTCTATTTTGTGAGCAGTGTTTCTTGGCACCAATTACAATGAAGCTTATAGCAGGAATGAGACAGCAACTGAAGAAGACTTTAGCCGAGGCTGGAATCCAGGAACAGTCTATTAGGCTAAGTGTCCAAGCGTCAATCCATGTTGCTAGGTCTCTGTTGGTTGCCGGGCTGTATCCTAACATTGCAAGCTCAGAGTTCTGCAGAGAGTCGAGGGGTATCAAGCATGCCCCTCGATGGAGACTTGGGTTCAAGGTTCGCAATGACCGAGTGCTGATCCATCCAACTTCAGTAATAACTGAGAAACAATTAAACCCAGAGTCACATTACTACCTAGTGTTCCAGGAAAAGGTGCAGACAAGCCAGGTTTTTGTACGTGGGTGTACGTTGTTACCCCCGCTTCCTGTTGCTCTTCTGAGTTGGAAAGTGAACCTCTGTTCTGATCCTGTTCCCCCTGAGTTGCCTGGAGATTGGATGGTCTTGGAGGTTGAGGGCTGGTTGAAGTTCTTAATTGATAGAAGGTGTGGACATGTCCTGCTACAGCTTCGAGAGGCGTTTCACAGAGTTTTAGGGAAATGGGTTAGTGGGGGAGTCCACAAAGATGCAGAGAGCTATATTATAAGGGTAGCAATGACCCTCTTGGAGGCAACTTGTAATGACATGTTTATTGTCACGCCTTGAAGATGAATGAGGACTTCATTTTACAGTCACCCCACATCACACACAATCAGATTCTTTTCTGCAGCCCTTCTCAAACATAATCTCTCATTAGGCAATTTGCTATCTCTCATTAGCAGAGTTCTAGCTCTGGTATAATAGCACCTTGTGTATTTTCTTGTTGGTGTTGTAGTGGCTTGCAATTGCTCATACTACACCATCCAAGAAAGGAACTCTTTTTTTTGGCAGCTGGATCTTTGACAGAGAGAGTTAAGTTCAAAATGACCGGCGCCCGAAACTTGAAAACAGGGGAAATTGGCCCCATTTTGGGGCAAGGAAAGAGCTTGACAGATAATTTGTTTAGTTATGATTAAAAGATATATTCGTGGAGATTTTAAATCTGTGTCGATTGCCCCATCCCAATTTCAACAGTTAAGTGCATGCTTTGCTTGCTTACTCAGAGAGTGCCTGCTTACGTACGTGCACACTCGTGTGCGTGTTCACGCATGATGCCTGCATGCGCTTATATCCCCCCCCCCCCACCCCCCCCCAAAAAAAAAACAAAACAAAACAAAACAAAAACAAAAACCCCACACACAGAGAAAGGAAAAAAGCCACCATCACCACCAGTGGAGAAAGAGCGAGCTTGGTGGCCCTCCACCCTTTCCGCTCACTACCACCAAATGCTTTAGTGCTGCTTCTACCACTTGCCCTTTTTTTCGGCCACCACAATCCATCTTGCTCCTCCATGTTATGGCACCAACTTCCAACTCCCAACTCCTCTCTCTCTCTCTCTCTCTCTCTCTCTCTCTCTCTCTCTCTCTCTCTCTCTCTCACACACACACACACACACACACACACACACAATTTCTCTAGATTTCTTGTGTGTGTGTCCAAATTTTGGATAATCTGGCTACTGTACTAATTGGAATGTAATGTGCCAAGTATACACGACAGGATGTTCTCGAAATGCAGGTAGACATTGAAAAGGCGTTTGATATGGTATAGTTGGATATCATTGTCGTTACAATGTGGGCCCTTGGATTTGGTCCAAAGTTGGCTAATGTTGTATACTTCTTATTTACTCACAGTTCGTCTTCAAGCCTTCTTGATGGTGAGCTGACCACACCTTGGCCTCTTGGATGCTCTGTCAGACAAGGCTGTCCACTTAGCACTTTGTTTTATGCCATTGCCACTCACCCCTTGTTATTGTATCTGGATCGCTTAACTTCGCTTGGTCGTCTTCACGGGTCGAAATTTTCCAATGGCAAGAACTTTATAGGGCAGGCTTATGTTGATGATTCGTTGTTCATGCCTCGCAATAATTAGGATGATATGCGAGAGATTATGCAGGAATTGGATATTTTTTGTATGGCGACAGGGCTTAGGGTTAACTTTTGGAAGCCCAAACTCTTGCCTCTTGATGTTTGTGATTGGCACCATCTTTTGTGGCTTGGCGAAATTCTTGATCCGCATGTGGTGGTCAGACACTTGGGATATCCTATCGGCTGGCAGGTAACTAATACTCAACAAGTCGACTGGTTCATGCAACGATTGAATGTCAAATTGCACTATTGGAAACTGTTTACATGGTTGTTACATGTTCGACTTCGTATTGTCCAAAGTATCATGATGGCATATGTTCAGTTTTACTTGCCATTGTTGCATTGGTCTCACTCTTGCCTCTCGTTGCTTATGTCAGATACTGTATCTCACTTGTGGCGCAATAGTTCTCATAAGAAAGGCCTCCGTCTGTGCACTCCCAAGCGTTTTGGGAGGTTGAATATTTTGGACCTCCGTCGCCACGTATTGGCAAGGAAGGCCATGTTATTGCCTACTTTGGCAGCACAGCAGTCTCAACCATGGACAATTATGGTTGTAGCTCTATGTCAACATGTTATCACTCGTGGCTGTGGTCATTGGCAGACTTGCTTTGGGCGATTGTGTTTGGTATGATGGTCGGTCATATTCCTGGTTGGTCGATCACCTCTAGTTTGCTTTCTGCTCGGAAAGTGGTTACAGATCATCTCTCTAGGCATGGCATGCAGCAAACATATGGAAATTCACGGCGTTTGGAAAGCATTCATTCGAGTAGGGTGTTCTCTCTTACTCTGGTTGATCGATCGCCTCACCAAGCTTACTTCCTCTCTGGTCGAGGCATACATACAGTGGATGATGTGGTGGATTCAAATGGGAATTTGCTTTCTTTCTCTCAGGCAGCAACATGCTTTGGGTTGGGCTTGCATTATCGTCAGATTTGGAGTGTGTTTGAGCATATGCTAGCTCTTTTCCTTCCCATTCCCTTGTTGGCCAGTGGATGCCGTATGTAGGATTGGAATTTATGGTCCTTTTCATGCGATTTCCGTCCGCATTATCTATACTTCCCTTATGCAAGACTCTTGACTGGCTGATCACTATAATGCGCTTTCGTCTTTACACAAATCTGATCAATGGCGGAGAAACGCTCTTACTGCAATTTGGAAGTCCCACTTGCCTCTTAAGGAGTGTCTCTTTCTTTGGCACTGTTTGCTGGGAGTTCTTCCGGTTGGCACCCTCCTTGCGGCGCGTCATATTAGCTCCTCTTGTTGTGTCAGTTGCTCGGTTGGTGATGAGACTGTCATGCATCTACTTTGGGATTGTCGCTTCACAGGGCTTTCTTGGACCGCATCTCTGCTAGTATGCACCTTCGTTTTCCCTTAGCAGTTTTCCACAAACAATTCTAGGTTTTTGGCATTCTTTCGCCTTCCCTTCAACGATTTGCGATTTTCTTTACATGGGTCAGATTCTGGTCGCTATGGTCTTTGTGGCACCAACGAAATTTGCACATGTTTTATCGGTATGAGGCGGATCCTTTCCCTTCGTTCAAGATTTCGTTGAGGCAATCGTTACATTTTGCCTTTGACATTGGGGACATATCCCTGGAAATCTTGCAACTCTTCTATGTTTCCTTTTAGCACTTTCATATCACAGAACACTTCTATGTTCCTCTCTTTGTATTTGATCTTTTTCGTGGGTTTTCCTCGCTTTGAGGTTTTCCACTTGTAAATTAATCAAAGCAGATTTACAAAAAGAAAATGTGTGTGTGTGTGTGTGTGTGTGTGTGAAGCCCCTCTTGCTCCTCCATGTTGTGCCACCAACTTCTAATCTCGGTGTGTGTGCGCGCGCGCACGCGTACCTATCATAATAAGCACCGTGTTTATCTATCCATCTCGATATCTCTCCTTAATTTTTTTTAGGTAAAATCTCTCTTTCACTCACACTATCTCTCTCTCTCCTCTCTCTCTCTCTCTCTCTCTCTCTCTCTCTCTCTCTCTCTATTTATCTTAGATAGCACCGTCTCTGTTTATCCATCTTCATCTCTCTCCAATTTTTATGTCTCTCTCTCTCTCTCTCTCTCTCTCTCTCTCTCTCTCTCTCTCTCTCTCTCTCTCTCTCTCTCTCTCTCTCGTGCCCCATCTCGTTCGTCTTTGTGCAATAAAAGGAGGTGAAAATGGAACGAGAATGAGCATATGATACATGGTATGCCCCTTTGTAGCCTTTCGTATTCCATCAAGAAATGACATTCTAAACTAATAGCAATGATCTTTTGCATTCTGCTCAAAGAATCAAACATGACATTATGTTTGCTAGAATTTTGTGCTATTTCAATGTCATAATTAGCTACGAAGTATTGCCAGCAATCCTCATTGGTCAATAGCTTTGGCTATGTTCGGAATTTTAAGGATATGAGAGAGAGAGGGAGAGAGAGGGTGACATAGCATGAGAAATAGGAGACCAAGAGAAAGAAGTATTCCAAGGATGAGAGAGAGAAAGAGAGGGAGGGTGTGGATAAGTTCGGAAGCATTTCAAAGAGAGAGAGAGAGAGAGAGAGAGAGAGAGAGAGAGAGAGAGAGAGATAGATAGATTGTATTATCGTCCATGAAGGTCAAATATGACCCATGAGACCAAACAAAATTTTACAATGGCATGCTTATACGTGAAGACATGAGATACATATCAGTTAAGGACTGAGGGTCCATCAAGAGAAAAAAGAAAGATGGAACAAAATCTAAGGGGGAGCAGTTGAGGGGAGAGCCCCTTTTGAAGTTCAAAACTCTTGGATGATAGTTTTACCGCCTTGATAGACTGCCCAGTTGCCTTGCTTGCGGGCTTCAGACATCTTCTTGAGCTCGTACTTTTTTATTTTGAGTTGATTTGTGGTCAGCTCCTCAGTAATCCAAAGCTTTGTTCCTTTGAGGAGATGGGATTGATGTAGAAGCTTCACTCACTCCTCTTTATCCTTGGAAGTAAGGACACAATGCTCAGGGCGCACATGTCGGTGTGTATCATTGATCTAGGCAACCATCTCTGGCTTGATGTTGATTGGTTCAAGAATGTCGTTGAGTTTCGTAATTACTTCTTCAAGACTATCCTCAACTGTGCACCATGGCGAGGGGAGTCCACCAATGTGTACCTTGAGGGAATTCTCTTCTCGAAGTCTTCGTTCGCAAAGCTCCTTTGTTACACAATTCTGTACTTCGGTGATGGTTGTTGAATGTGGTTGCTAACCTTTGCCTCAACCTCCTTTACCTTGTCGGTGGCGAGGTCAACCATAGAATTGAAACGTTCTTCTAGCTTGCTAAGGTGAGATTGAGCTCGAGGTTCTCTTGCAAGACTTGATTGAGAGCTGCTTGAAGCTTAGTAATTCGATCGAATTTGCTAGGGGCTGCTACCACAGCTGCAAAACTCAGTCGTGTTCTAGAAGGGGTATTTGGGGTAGTCATCTCTATGCTTGGGAAGGTCAATAGATCCGAGGAGAGCTCAATGCAAGAACCCTTGCTAGGTTGTGGAAGACAGTGCGACCAGGAAATTGCAAAGTCCAAAGAAAACCTTTGGGTTTATTCAATGCAAGATCGGGACCTATGATGGGTGCCGTGTCGATTTCTCTGTGTAGGGTGCTGACGACCTGCCGTGGGTATATCTACTGACTCCAGAGGCCAAGACCTTGCTGAAGGCAGTACAATAACTTGCACACCTACAGAGGCCGTTGAAATCAGATCCATGACCAACATGCCTACGCCATGACGCGCTATCAAAAACCTGCTGTAGGGATGGAGCGAGGCAACGATTGTCTGTAGGCTCCTTGTGTAGGGCAGGGCTGGGTCTAGACGCCCTCGCACAAGGTTGCCCCTTGCCCATGGGAGGACAACCTGAGAGGGAGAGCTCGCGAACCCTAACACAGGAGAGAGAGAGAGAGAGAGAGAGAGAGAGAGAGAGAGAGAGAGAGAGATTCTATTATCATCCTCGAAGGTCAAATATGACCTATGGGACCAAAGATACATGTGATGTACTTTGTATGGGGGTGATAAGTGATTCTCAATGCTCTAAGATTGTGGTGATGAGAATTGCATGAGCCCACAATGTGGTTGTGAGAGGAAAGTGTGTAGGTCTAAGTATAAGGGAAGCAAGTTCAGATGTGAGCAAATGCAAATCACTCTAGTAGTATGTGGTACTTATACGCTCAAGCTTACAACGAACATAATGTGCATAGTCATGTGACTCGTTTCTCCCATTGCAGTGTCTCACATCGAAGGGAGTGGGAGCTAACCCGAATGGTTGGGATAGTGTGTAGAGCCGATAATCAAGGGAAAAAAACCACCATCACCACCACCGTGCACTTATGGAGGCACATACAACCTCTCTCTCTCTCTCTCTCTCTCTCTCTCTCTCTCTCTCTCTCTCTCTGATCGGATTTCTTAACTCTCCAGCTACCCTACCATAGGGGGAGGATAAAGAGCGATCTTGGTGAGCCCCCCCCCACCTATGCCGGTCACTACCACCAAATGCCGTCCATTGCCGCCTCTACCATCGGTGGCAACTGACCCTTATTTTAGCCACCACAACCCCTGTTGCTCCTCCAATTGCGCCACCAACTTCCAACTCCCCTCCTCCATTAACTTCCAGCCTCTCTCTCTCTCTCTCTCTCTCTCTCTCTCTCTCTCTCTCTCTTCCCGCATGTATGTGTCAAACCCCTCTTGCTCCTCCATGTTGCACCACCAACTTCTAACCCCCCTTCTCTTTTTTCCCCCCTCCCCTCCTCTCTCTCTCTCTCTCTCTCTCTCTCTCTCTCTTTCCCCCATCTTTGTGTTAAACCCCTCTTGCTCCTCCATGTTGCGCCACCAACTTATAACCCCCCCCCCCCCCCCCCCCCCCCCCCCCCTCTCTCTCTCTCTCTCTCTCTCTCTCTCTCTCTCTCTCTCTCTCTTTGTGTGTGTCAAACCCCTCTTGCTCCTCCATGTTGCGCCACCAACCTCTCTCTCTCTCTCTCTCTCTCTCTCTCTCACACACACACACACACACACACACACACACACACACACACACACACACACACACACACACACACACACACACACAATTTCTCTTGATCTTCCTCCCTCTACTCTGTGTGCGTGTGTGGTACCTATCATAAGTAGCACCGTCTTTATCTATCCATCTTGATATCTCTCCTTAATTTTCTTAGGCAAAATCTCTCTTTTTTCAATTCACACTATCCCTCTTGATTTCTCTTTCCTCCCTCTCCTCTCTCTTTTTCTCCTCTCTCATCCTCTTTGTTGATGTCCCTCTCTCTCTCTCTCTCTCTCTCTCTCTCTCTCTCTCTCCTAGGGAGTGGAAACAATGGATTTACATGTAGAAAACATAATGGGGATAGTCTGATTGACTATATGCTACTTTTCCTAACCATCATGGATCGCATAAAGAGTCTTACGCTTGGCCAATGGACCCCAAAATTAGACCATTGGACCTTATGTGTTGACCTTGCATGTGGGGAAGCAACTAAGCATGATAATTTAAAGCAAAGGGAAGAGAAGTTATCACTATGTATGGATTTCATACGGGCATCTATGTACATTGAAATGGTTGAGCAAAAGTTATGGATGACAAAGCTTCAATATGCTCCATTGGAAACTAAATGAGAAGCTTTCAAGAAATTTATTTGTTCTTGTGCAGAAGAATGCTTTGTCATAAAGCATGTCCATGATATCAACAAAGATAGATCACGTAAAAGGTGGTTTGATAAAGAATGTTAAGATGCTTCAAAGTCCTTGATAAATCTTGATGCAATTATGCACAACAAAAACTATCAAAGTCATTTGCATACATACAAGGCATTTATTCAAAAGAAGAGAAGAAGATGAGAAAAACAACAAATTTTTCAAGCGTGTATGTGGAAGATTTTGGAGAAACTTGAGGGTCAAGCGAGTTGGGATTTTTGGTAACTTGAGTCTTGTGGATATGTACACAGATTGTAGGAAACTATTTGAGCAACCAAGTGTTGAAAAAATATCATTTTATGGTTCACTTCCATGTATGCCCTCTATTTTTACTATTGAGGATGTATGCGGTCGGCTTAAAAAGTTAGCCGCTCACAAAGCGAGAGATCTTCAAGGTATCAAGTTAGAAATTATTAAATGGATGAGAGATTTTACACACGAGTGGATGTGTGATATGTTTAACCTTACACTTCAACATGGTATGCCTTATGATTGGAGTACTAATTGGGTCAAGCCTTTGTATAACGGAGGGAATGTAAAGAATGTAAATAACTATCAGACTAGAATGATTGGATCTCTTATGGAAAAGTTGTTTGAGTGTATAATGGAGATAAAATTGAGTGATTGGGTTGAAGAGAATGAAAAGCGTGCAAAAGAACAAGCGGGTTTTTGTCGACGCCATAGCACCATTGATCATCTTGTTTCTCTTCGTATTCTCATGGAAGAAAGGACTCGGTTGAAAGGCAAGCGATTGTATTGTTGCTTTGTGGACTTAAGAAAGCCTTTGATATGATTCCACATAACAATTTGTGGAGAAGGATGAAAGAATACCAAGTGCCAAGTGAGTTTATGCTTGCGGTTTCTCAAATCTATGAGAAGGTGACGTGTCAATTGTATTGGGTATGCAAGCCCGGTAATGGTGTCTAGCGTGCTATGGGAAACTCTTTTTATAGCATGCAAGGAAAATCTCAGTTAGAAGTCAAGTGTTTTTGCATGGCTATCTCAAGCCTCCTTTATATTTAAGGCTATACTTCAATCAAAAAATATAGTGTGATCTTATTTGCAAGCAGTACCGTGTTCTCTCTCTCTCTCTCTCTCTCTCTCTCTCTCTCTCTCTCTCTCTCTCTCTCTCTCTCTCTCTCGTGCTCCTCTGCAAGACCGGTGCAACCATGGCTTCCCACCTGCACCCTCCATAGCTTCGAGCCTATCGGATGGTATCAGAGCTCGGTGCTTAGCCTTGAATCAACGCGTGGGACAGGGTCGCCTGTGAAGGGAAAGAGAAGCATGTCGACCTGCTGCAAACCACGCAAAGCCGGCATCAGGCTGATCGCCCTGGACTTCTGAGCACTTTTCGACACTTGGGCGCTTTCGATTGGTGCCTCCTCATCCCGCTACGAGCACATCAAGCTTGCCCGCCATCTCCTGCCTACGCTCTACACAGAGAATTTGACTTTTTTATTTTATGTTCACATAGAGTATTAAAGGTGGTCCCAACCCTATTTTGATTTTTCAAGCAAACGGGGATTCCCACCCTCGCAAAAATCTTTCATGCTACACTTCTTGCAATCTGTGCTCGGTGTTCAGTTATGGTGTGCTCAGTATTCAATCATGTTAGCAACGAACTCAAAACAGTAAATTGACATAAAGTGGTATTAGTCATATTTTAAAGCTTCGATACTTTGCTTTCGAACTTCAAAAGTTGATTGGATTTCTGCTACAAGTCAAATATGACCGAACCTTCACCTTCTTTTACTTTAAAGGCCTCAACATGGCATCGAAAGTCAACAAATACAACGGGACCAGTTTCCACACTTGGCATATCAAAGTTAAAGTCTATTTGATGCGGAAAAACCTGGAACGTGGTCAAGCCTCTCGAAGCAGACGAATCTGGCACATCCGCTGTAGTTACAAGGGTATTACCTGTCGAGCAACAGAGGAAATACGAACAAGCTTTTGGTATCATTCTAACTTCCTTAGAAGACGACTTTCATTATTTGGATGATGTTGATTCTTCAAGTGATGCCTGGATAGAGTTAGAGAAACTTTTCGGTGCCAAAGCTAAGTATTCCAAAATGAGTTTAAAAATGGAATTATATTCTATTCGCATGCGTGAAGATGAAAATATTGCAGCTTTAGCTAATAGACTGAAGAGCATCAAAACACAGCTAGTTTATATTGAAGCCCCTGTGCCAGATGAAGACCTTATAGCCGTTTTTCTGAATAGCCTCCCTCCAAAATTTTATCAAATTGTCACTATTTTAAAGGAGAAGGATCCTCTGCCTTCTTTGGATGGTATTGTTAACTCATTGCAGAAAGAAGAGAAACAAGTATCACGTATCAGCTCTTTCGTACCCACTGCATATGTAACCTGTGGTTGCACTTCAACTACCAATTCCACCAGGTCTACTACTAGCACTAGACGTTGTGCTATATGTGGACGCAACAATCATCAAAACAAGGATTTTTTTAGCAAGAATCCTTGCACCCATTGTGGAAAGACTAATTATTCGTTGGACAAATGCTTTAAGAAGGACAAGCGACAGATCAATATGGTTGAAGGTGATGAAGACGATGCAGTTGTTACCATATACATGTGGTAGTGATGTGTGTGAACACACTAGGACAGCCGGGGCATTTTTTCCCTCTTTAGAAGGTTTTTTCCCCTGTGCATTGTATATATGCCCATCACTCTAGGGCTATCTATCTTTCCATTGCACACTAAGTAATCACTCTCTATTGTGTGCCTTGAGCTTCCTTCGTCTTCTCCAAGCTTTGTGTGTTTCTCTGCAACCCTAATTCCAACAATTGGTATCAGAGTAGGTTGTGTCCTCTCGAGCTTAGTCGCCAGCTGCTCCAGTACACGCCTGCTTACTTTCTCCGGTTTCAGTGAGCTTTGGCGAGCGTTCGCTTAGATTTTTGATTTGGGCTCATTTCGGCCTCCGTTTCCACTATAGGTAGTACTGCACAGGTTATTTCGTCATTTTGTGCAGAATTTTTGTCAGTGCCGTTTTTTGCATAACAGGTGCCTTATATTCTTCTACGGTTTGTGCTATATAGCACAGGTTGTTCCCTCTCCGTTTCTCCTATTTTCGGGCAGTTTTCACATTAGGTGCAGCATTTATCATGGCTGATAACAACAACACGGATGTGTTCAAGATGCTTGCTGCTGAGGACAGGTTGGATGGGGACAACTACCCTATGTGGGCTTATATGATGCAACATGTTCTTGTATTAAAGGGCGTCTGGAATATTGTGCAGGGCATTGATGTACGTCCTGGTTCTGAGGATGTAGGCGATGTTGAGGATGTTGCAGGTCTTGCTGCAAGGATTGTTGTTGTTAGAGTTGTTTTGCCTACGGTAGAACAAGCTCGTTGGGATATTAAGGATGTGCAGGCTCATGCATTGATTGCGTTGTCTGTGAAGCGCACCATTGTTCCTCACATCCGTTCAGCAAAATCTGCAAAACAGGCTTGGGATATTTTGGCTGGTCTTTATGCAAGTCGTAATGAGGCTAAAATTGCTTTGCTGCGTAAAGAACTGGAGTCGAAGATTATGCATGAGGAAGATGATATGGACACTTTCCTTGCTAGTGTCAAGGATATCAATGAGCAACCTATTTCTGCACGTGAAGTCATTTCAGACAGTTCCCTTGTGCAGACTGTTCTTGATGCCTTACCAAATTCTTACCAGACTTTTTCTACTACTTGGAGACTTATGACCCAAGGAAATCCTGAAGTTGTCAAGTTTGATGCATTATGCACATTGCTGTTGCAAGAGTCACTTTCCAGAAAAAACAGGACTAGACAGCGTGCAGTTGAACAGGCTTTTATTGCTTCTCAAAGAAAGGGTGGTAACAGCAATGCAGCCACTTCTTATGGTTCTGCTACGAGTGGAAAAAATAATGTTCCTAATGCTGCTGCTGGCAGCACTTCGTCTGGCAATTCTGGTGATAAGGGCAAAAAGAAGATGCGTTGCCATTATTGTAAAGCTAATGATCACTTGATCAAGCAGTGTCCTAAGTTGAAGGCAAAAGAGGCTAAGAAGAAAGAGGGTGGTTCCACTGCAAATGCTAGTTCCACTACAAATGCATCCATTGTTGAGTCTTCTATAAAAAGGAGACTATAATGCTAATGTTGATGCAGAATGGGCTTTTAGTGCAGAGTGCACTTACAATCCTGTTGTCCATGATGCATGCTTGTCAGTTGCTGCAGATTCACATGTGTGGTATTTCGACATTGGTGCTACAAAGCACATTACCTCACATCGTGAATTGTTTACCTCTCTCGAGTCTGTCCCTCATGGGAATTCAGTCACTTGTGCCAACAATGCCTCTTATCCAATTCAAGGAGTTGGAAAGATTGAGCTTACTGTTGCTACTGGCAGTTCCTTCACACTTGTTGATGCACTTTATGTACCTGGGATCAAGAAGAATCTCTTGTCTGTATCCGCACTTGCTAGACTTGGACTTGTAGTCAAATTTGTGGATGACAGATGTACAGTTCATGATCTCAGTTTTGGTGATGAAATTGTTGCATCTGGCCTTTTGTGCCGTGGGCTGTATAAGCTCACTTTGTATGACAAGTGTGGACAAAATTTTGCAAATGCTGTTGTAGATTCAAGGGCTATTTCAGATGCAAAACTTTGGCATGTACGTTTTGGTCATCTGAATTTTGCCAGTTTGCTGCGTTTGCAAAAATCTGATATGGTTGCTTCTTTGCCGCCTCTTGAAGCACATGTCAAACATGTTTGTGAAGGCTATATTTTGGGTAAGATGTAGCGTTCTAAGTTTCCAAAGGATGGTTCAGTTCCGGCCACATGCAGGTTGCAGCTTGTGCATAGTGATGTTTGTGGGCCCATGCAAACTTTGTCCTTGGGCTATTACCTGTACTTCGTGACTTTCATTAATGATTACTCCAGGCATGCATGGGTATTTCCGCTTAAAGCGAAGTCTAAAGTTTTTATGTGCTTCAAACAATTTCTGGCTATGGCTGAAAATGTCTCGAAATGTACTATGGGCACCCTCCGTTCTGATCGAGGGAGGGAGTATATGTCTCATGAATTTAATGCATTTCTGGCTATTCGTGGGATAGAATACCAATGTACAGTGCCTTATACACCTCAGCAAAATGGTATTGATGAGACGAAAAACAGGTCACTGACAGAAATGACACGATGTATGGCCAAAAGTCAAGCTTTGCCGCATTCTTTTTGGCTTGAGGCCATCATGTGTGCCACTTATGTACTTAACAGGTGTCCTACGAAAGCTTTGCAGTCTATTACTCCATATGAAGCATGGCATGATAGAAAGCCTTCTATTGAGCACATGAGTGTTTTTGGTTGTTTGGCATATGCTTTGGTGCCACAAACACAGTGCAGAAAATTGGATGATAAGGCTGTCAAATGTATTTTTGTTGGTTATAGTGCTGAAAGAAAAGGTTACAGGTTATATCATCCGCAAACAAAGCGTATTCTGTTTCACGGGATGTAGTGTTTGTGGAAGATTCTATTCATCCCTTGTTGTCATGTACTAGAGATAGTAATGTAAGCTCACAGGACATTTATGACACTTTGTTGCCTCTTTTTAGTGGTGGAAATACGAATGTAATTTCCAATGAGGCAAATGTACATCCTATGGGGGTTTCTGAAAATGTTACAGATCAGCCTATTACTGATGCAGATGTACATGATTTACTTGATGAGGAAAGGGCTGAAAATGAGCAGGCTAGAGGTATGCCAAAATGGCCAGTGCACACTTTGCGTGACAGTAAATTGGATGCACCTTTGTCTAGTTGTACTCGTTCAGGCTCTCGCCATGCATCTTATGCATCAGATTGTTATGCTTTGGTTGTGTTTAGCTTACATGATGTTGAGGAGCCTTTGTCTTTTGGTGAAGCACAAAATTCAAAAAATTGGATGGCTGCCATGCAATCAGAATATGATGCACTTATAGAAAATGACACATGGACTTTATGTGATTTGCCTCCTGGCAAAAAGGCCATTGGTACGAAGTGGGTTTACAAGTTGAAACGCATGCCGGATGGTGAGATCGATCGCCATAAGGCTCGACTTGTTGCAAAGGGTTATGCATAGCAAAAAGGCATAGATTATGAAGAGACTTTTCCCCCCACTTGTCGTATGACTACTGTGCGTTTTCTATGTGCATTGGCAGCTCATTTTGGTTGGGATGTACATCAATCAGACATTGTTACTGCTTTCTTGAATGGTGACATATTTGAGGAAGTTTATGTAACGCAGCCTTGCGGTTTTGTCATAAAAGTACAAGAGGACAAAGTGTGCAGATGTAAGAAAGATTTGTATGGGTTGAAGCAATCTCCTCGTGCTTGGTATGAGAAAGCTGACACTCATTTGGTCAAACGAGGCTTTCGTGACAGTCCAACAGAAAGCACATTGTATGTAAAGCGTGAGGATGATGTACTTCTCATTGTGGTTCTTTATGTAGATGATTGGCTGATCACTGGACCAAATGAGAGATGTATTGCTGAATTTAAGGCTGATTTGAATTCTACTTTCAAGATGAAATATTCGGGGTTGTTGCATCATTACTTGGGTATACAGTTTAAGTAGTGTGATGGTGGTATTGCCTTGTGTGAGAAAAGTTACATAGAGACATTGCTATGTAAGTTTGGACTTGAGGATTGCAAACCTATTGCCACTCCCATGGACACAGGTTTGAAGTTGAGTCTACATGATGTTGGTGATCTTGCTGATGTCACTTTTTACCAAACTTTTGTTGGCTGCCGCATTTATGTACGCAACACGAGGCCAGATATTCAGTTTGCAGTCTCACAGGTTAGCAGATTTATGCATAGCCCAGGGTCTAAGCATTGGCAGGCTGTTAAGAGGATTTTCCGCTACCTTAGTGGCACTTTACATCTTGGCTTGTTTTATCCCAAGGGGGGATCATTACCGCCAGACTTACATGCTTTTCTGGACTCATATTGGGCTGGTTGTTTTGACACGCGAGTGTCCACAAGTGGTTATTTGTTTCATGCTTGACAGTTCATGTATATCATGGTTGAGCAAGAAGCAACCTACTATGGCCACTTCGAGTTGTGAGACTGAGTACAAGGCAGTCTTCACAGCTATAGTTGAGTGTGTATGGCTCAGACGCCTTATGGCTGATTTGGGTGTTGGACAGGACACTGCCAACACTATCTACATTGACAATCAGAGCGCATTGGCAGTTGCGAGGAACCCATTTTTTCATGCTCGCACAAAGCACATTGAGGTGAATTACCACTATGTCAGAGAGAGACTCTCAGCAGGAGAGATCAGCTTCGCTTATGTGTCAACACAGGACAACCTTGCAGATCTTTTCACAAAGGAATTGTCTTGTGAGAAGCTTGAAGCTTTCCGCAAAGCTTTGGGCTTACTCCCCTTTGTGGACTAATCATGTCCTTAGGGCATGGCACTTGCCTTTACTCATGTGCTAGCTCTCGTTCACCGCATCACTCCATGGGGGGATTTGTTACCATATACATGTGGTAGTGATGTGTGTGAACACACTAGCTGTGTGTGTTTCTCTGCAACCCTAATTCCAACAGCAACATCAAAGCTTTTCGTAGAAAATGATGTCGTTTAGTTTTTTTTTTAGTTCGTCTTTATGTTTCCATTATGTCATTTATTTTTTAATAATTGTATGGGTTATAGACACTGCCATAAATAAAATGGTAAGAACACCCTTTGTTGTTTGGTCGAGTCCTGGTCTCTCTCACACTGATGGTTGTTTGAGGGAAGTACACACACACACCTATGTTATTGTCAAGGGGGGGGTCTTCTACTCATGGTTTCAAGTGAATGAAATCTGCCATGATCTGTCTGTCTCGAGTCCATTGTCAGTAGTTTGGGCTTGAGGGGGGGGTTGTTGGGTATGCAAGCACGGTAATGGTGTCTAGCCTGCTGTGGGAAACTCCCTTTATATCATGCATGGAAAAGCTCATTTAGAAGTCAAGTGTCTTTGCATAGCTATCTCAAGCCTCCTTTATATGTAAGGCTATACTTGAATCAAAAAATATAGCGTGATCTTTTTTGCAAGCAGTACCATGTTCTCTCTCTCTCTCTCTCTCTCTTTCTCTCTCTCTCTCTCTCTCTCTCTCTCTCTCTCTCTCGTTCCTCTACAAGACCAATGCAGCCATGGCTTTCCACCTGCACCCTCCATAGCTTCGAGCCTATCAAATTGCGCATGGGAAGAGGAATTTCAAAAAAAATTGCAAGCACTATTGGGGTTAAACAAGGATGTCCGTTGTCACCAACTCTCTTTGGTCTATGTAGCGATCAATTGGAACAAATGGTACTTGGCTTTATGCAAGAAGAAGGAAGTGAAGAGGTCACTATTTGCAATGCAGTAATCATGCTTTTGTTGTATACGGATGATGTAGTTCTTCTAGCACACACTTTAGAGGATGCACAAAAGCTTATGGTTGTTCTTGATGTTGGGGTATAGGTGTCTGTGCCTTGCCCGGCCGCCCAGAATCTGGGCGCCCACTGACTTGTATACCTTATACATAGCATAAGTGTATAGGGGTCTGCTCACTCATTGAGTCTCCCCACCCACATCGTATGTGTGTCTCCTTCTCTCTCTCTCTCACTTTCCGTCTGTGGTGCTCCCCGATCCCCTTCAATTGGTATCAGAGCTATGGTGACCGCGGAGAGCACGACGGCTTTGAGAGCTTCGAGGCGATAGCTCACTCACTCTCGACGGTAGAGAGATTAAGAAAGCTTGGAAGCTTTGTGAGAATGCAATAGGAGCTTGGTCGAGGAGGCGGTTGCGGCTTCCTTGGTGAGAGGAGCTTTTGAGCTCAATGGAACTCGTTAGAGAAGTGCTCGGCGGAGGAGAGCTTGACATTCGAGTGCTTGGATGCTGTTGTGGCATAGCTCTTGCGTTGGAGCTTGCATTGAGAGGACATTGCATCACACAGAGTGGAGCAGGAGCAGGTTCAAAACTGTGTGCAGCTCGTTTTTGCCATTTTCGGGCTCTAAAACGCAGTTTTTTGCGTAGCTCCGTCATATAGAGTCAGATCTACATGATCCAGGAGTCTAGGTCAGGGTTTTGGCACGCTCTAGAAGCGATGGGGATGTCTATTTGCTGAAATTCTGCTTTGAATTACAGCAGGTACAGCAGCAGGTTTATTTGTGCACTTTCGGGTCCCAAAAACACTGTTTTTGGTATATCTCACACACACGGAGTATTTTCTGCAGCAACCAGCAAATTCATAGGTGTACACAGGTTTTTGGATATGCATTTGTCCAAAGAGCCACTCATGCGAGAGTGAGCTATGTTGCCATGGTCTTGGCGGTTTATGTATGCCATATATGGATTTGTGTATTTGTTTATGGCTGAGATTATTTGAGATTTGGCTCAATTTATAGAAGAATATCTGTTGGATTTTATCCAGGTTCTCGCCATAGCTTCTACGTATCCGTAGGTTGCTCTTTGACAGTTTAGTGGTTGAGTTTACTCCCACTTTGACAGGTGATTTTTAGTCATCATTTGGTTGGAGTTTGGAGTCACTTGTGTATGCCCTTGTGTGTCGTATTTCGTATTGCGCATAGCGACAGATCTTGCAAGGTTTTGCGAAATGTTGCTATAGTTATCTGGCAGACATTTGGTCATCGATTGAAAGCTATTTTGGCAGCAATCATCACTCACATGTATGTCATTTGAGGTGCCGTTGAGTGGTACTCCGGCAAGAGTGAGTATGCTCATATGTATGACTTTGTGAGGTGATTCCGGTCGAGTTTATTCCCGGATTGGCCATTGTGGCATATATTATTGTCTCTTTGAGGTTTACTGTTGAGATTTTGCTCCAGTTACAAAGGAGACTCTGCCAAAATTTTGTCAAATATTTATGCGCGATTAAGTCATATTGACTTGTGATTTTTGGTGCAACTTTGCATCAGGTTTTGAGCCATATTTGCAGACTTTTGTTGATGCGATTCGAGCCAGTTTAGGGCTGATTTGGTTGACATTTGCTACTCATTGTTGGTTGCTCTTTTGCGAGCATTATGGCTGATTTTTCATTTGACTTCCAGCGTTATGGTCTGACACAGTTTGATGCTGCAGATTTTGTTGCTTGGAAGGAACATATGCTTGTTGCATTGGCGGATTTGGGGCAGGATAAGCCCTTGCGTGGTTTATCGGCGAAGCCCAATTCTATGCGTGATGATGATTGGCAGGATCTTGATGAGTTAGCCATGTCTACGATTTGTTTGAATCTGGTTGAGTCTGTTTACTGGCAGGTCTCGAGGGAGACTACAACTCATGCTTTATGGCAGAGTTTACATGCTATGTACGCGACATCCATGTCTACAAGGGAGTCTAGTCCCACTTCTATGTCCATGGGAGAGATTGATCCCACACTCAAGTCTCGACGGCATAGAGACTTGACATGTTGGCATTGTGGACATAGAGGGCACATTAGGCGTCGATGTTTCAGGCGTTTGAGACAATGGAGGCGACAGATGCATGATGCAGATTTGGGCATGACAGATGCTAGTGAGATCAGTACGGTGGTTACTGAGTATGCTTGTGACGGCGATGTCACATTTACATCTAGATTGTCTTCAGACGATCTTATGTCTACGGATTGCAAATCGGATTGCACATTGTCTTCATATTGGTTACTAGATTCAGATGCTACTTTCCATGTCACGTCGCATCGTGAGTGGTTTAGCACGTTTTCTAGTGGGAGACTTGGTTGTGTGCCCATGGCTGATGGTGTTGTGTATGACATTGAGGGTACAGGAGACGTATGTTTGTCCTTGCCCAGTGGTATGAGATTTACCGTGCGTCATGTGCGTTATGTGCCAGATCTGAGACGGGATTTGATCTCAGTCAGACAGTTACGGGATAGTGGATGTCAGATTTCGCTACGAGAGCGAGATTTTGTGATGCATTTGGGTTCGCTAGTGATTGCGAGAGGTGCCAGGAGTGGTACAGGTTACCCATTGCATGTGGATCACGAGAGAGACGGTGTTGTCTCTATGATCATGCAGCCAGGTAGAGAGCGAGAGAGCAGGCAAGTCTCTTTTGCTCATGGGTTGCAGGGTACTTTGCATGGAGTGCAGAGTAGTGAGCTCGTTGTGCACACAGTTGGGGCACGACTTGAGCAGTCACACAAAGAGGTGACAGAGTCATACATGCATGCTTTGCTAGTGACTGAGCAAAGCAGAGAGTCAGTTGTGCGAGATACTTCTATGCAGGATAGACAGGTAGAGCGGTCTTGCTCTAGTGAGTCACAATTGGAGGACGTTGTGCAAGAGTCTATGCATACGGAGTTAGAGCATGAGAGCTCTAGTGAGTCACAGCAGATTGAGTGGTCATGTTTGCAGTGGATGATTGCAGAGGAGACTGAGATGTCAGCGGTTATGCAATCATTCCTTTCTATGCTCGACAGTGAGCATGGGGATATAGTTGTGCAAGATATGTCTTCCAACAGACACCTAGAGCAGCTAGTGTGCTCTGAGGTTGCACGACAGGTTGATGCGTCTTTTGCGGATAGTCAGGAGATGCATGTGGCTGACACGCCTTGTCAGTCAGAGATGCCTATTGCCAGGGATATATATGTTGATGCATGCTCCGTAGAGCTAGCAGGGCCCGCTAGCATTGCATCGGCATTCGGTGGTCTCATGTATGAGATGTTGATCTTGAGACCGGATATCGCAACTGCAGTGGGAGCATTTGCAGTTGGGGTTGTCAGTCGTTTGTTGACTGATGATGGCATAGTGCACGAGGGAGATATGCAGGTATTGCGTACATACTTGCAGTACGTGTGTGGTACGTCTGGTGGTGTATGGACTTACACGGGAGCAGGAAAGCCGGATGCACACGATCACAGCCAGCCAGTGGGCATCAGTTGAGAGCGGTTTTCTCTCGCCTTTTGTAGTCTTTAGACTAGGTTCTCTTGCTTAAAGGCACAGTCGCCTTTAAGTGGGAGGTTGTTGGGGTATAGGCGTCTGTGCCTTGCCCGGCCGCCCAGAGTCTGGGCGCCCACTGACTTGAATACCTTATACATAGCATAAGTGTATAGGGGGCTGCTCACTCATTGAGTCTCCCCACCCACATCGTATGTGTGTCTCCTTCTCTCTCTCTCTCACTCTCCGTCTGTGGTGCTCCCCGATCCCCTTCACTTGAGAACTGCTGCTTGCATAGTGGGCTAATTGTGAATGAATTCAAAACAAAGGTTATGCTTGTGAAAACCAACCATAAGGATAAGCCATGCATTGTGTACAACAATGAGACACTTGAAGTTGTTGAGAGATTTAAGTACCTTGGCGTTGAGGTTCCTACCAATCACAAGTGGAATGAATGTGCTATTTGTCGTTTGAAAATGGGAAAGAGAACGTACTATGCATTTGAAAACATGTGTAATGCAGGAAACATCAAGTGTTGGGTTCTCAAGAAGTACCTTTTTGACACATTGGTGACACCAGTTCTTCTTTATGGAGTTGAAGTGTGGGGCGGAAGCATCTCAAAGTCTACTTGGAAAGAGTTTGAGAATTTCCAAAAGCATTTTCTCACAAAATTTCTCCAGGTTAAGACACAAACACCATATATGCTCCTACTTCTTGAGTCAGGATCTCTTCCAATTGAGGTTATGGGCATGGAAAGGGTTGTGGAGTACATGATAAAGATGCATCAAAACCCCTCACATCGACTTCCTACAATTATATAGGAAGCAAGCAAAAAAGTTCAAAAGACGCATAAAAGCAAGATCTTGAGCATGGGATGGATACAAGACATAAAGAAGTGGTTTGGGAGATGGGATACATTACACTTGCTACATGATGCGCCAATTGACTCCCAAGTGAATGAAGCTTTTCTACAATGCCAATGTATTACAATCTGGGAGGAATCCGGTGGGTCATGCTTCATACATTACACCACCCATTTTGCCCCCAATTATAAAACCATGTTCTTTGCTGAAAGAGAAAACCATACTCACCCTTACATGCTTGAGCCTATCCCCTTGTCAGCGATACACACTATCGTATCCGTCTTAACTCCCACTCCCTTCAATGCGAGACACAGCGTTGGGGCAATGGAGAAGAGTTAGAATCGATTGTGCACTTTATGCTCATTGAAAGTTTGAGAGTCTGAGTATCACACACTATTAGAGTTCTCAGCTTTTGGTCATATCCAAACTTGCTTTCCTCACATGTTTAGCCATGACTTAGACCTACACACTTTCCTCTCCCAACCACAGTGTGGGCTCTCCATTGTGACTCTCATCACCACAATTTTGGAGCATTGAGAGTCACTCATGAGCCACGCACATACTACATTACATGGAACTTTGATCCCATAGGTTATATTTGACCTCCGAGGATGATAATAAAATTTGTGTGTGTGTGTGTAATTACCTTAGATAGCACTGTCTCTATTAATCCATCTTCATCTCTCTCCCAAATTTTCTTAAGTAACATCCCTCTTTCCCTCTCTCTCTCTCTCTCTCTCTCTCTCTCTCTCTCTCTCTCTCATATCCTTGAAATTGTACCAGAAAGAGATAGAGAGAATGAAAAAGGAGACCAAGAGAAAGAAATATTTCAAGGATATGTGAGACACACACACACACACAGAGGAAGGGAGGGTGTGGCTATGTTCAAAAATGTGTGTGTGTGTGTGTGTGTGTGTGTGAGAGAGAGAGAGAGAGAGAGAGAGAAAGAAAGAAAGACAAAGAGAGAGTGGCATAGCATGAGAAAAAAGAGACCAAGAGAAAGAAGTTTTGGTGTGATTATCATTGTGTGTGTGTGTGTGTGTGTGTGTGTGAGAGAGAGAGAGAGAGAGAGAGAGAGAGAGAGAGAGAGAGATTCAATATCGTCCTCAGAGGTCAAATATGACCTATGGGACCAAGAAAACATACATGGAGAATCATGGCTTGTGTGGATACAACAAAAGTGTGACATATGTCACTTAGGGGGAGGGGGGAGAAGGGGAAGGTGGCTTGGGAGATTTTGAAGTCCAAAATTCCTCGATGATGGCCTTGATGTCTCATAGGCGTCCCATTTGTCGACTGCTCTTACTTCTCGAACCCTTTGGAGTCCTAGTTTCTGAACTTTGAGTTGGGCGGGGGTCAAGACCTCGCTTATCCATACTTTGGTGCCCTTGAGAACTTGTGCTTGTTGTATCAAAAACCATAATACCTTGGTTGGTGCGGTTGTCTTGGTGAACCTTCTCTATTGTGTTGGGGTCAAACTTGGTTGGGTGAATGGCTTGGTTGAGCTTGACTAGTGTTGAGGCATAGTCCTTGCTCTCTCCACACCAAGTAGAGGGCAAGCCACCGATTCGGACAGAAAGTGCTAGTCCCTCCCATCGGTGACGTTCTTGCATGCACTTTTCTACTTTGGAGGAGACGGCAACGGTTGCCTCTTGAACTTGGGTGGCAAGGTTGGCCATGCTTGCGGTGAGGGTGTGCTCGACTTCCTTTGCTTTGGCAAGAAGGTGCTCATTATCGGCTTGCTTTTGAGACTCCAAGGAGGAGAGGCATGTCTCAAGGACTACAAGATGCACCTTGAGCTCATCATTTTCATCCTTGAGTTCTGGAATTTGAGAATGAAGGCGATCCTTGGGTCCACCCACGGGGTGGGCACGAAAAGATGTGTCTGCTTGATCGGGGAGAAAGAGTCCCCCATGTTGCATCATAGATTGGAGAAGCTCCCTTCACCGGGAAAGACCTTGAACCTCAAATGGGCCAATGCCATGTAAGGGGGTTCCCCATGGAAATCTGCCCCTCTTAGGGTCTGCTCACTCGAGGCTCTGCCTTTCCTACTATTACAAGAGGCGCCTGTGTTTAGGGTTGAAAGAGTGTTTTTTTTATTGTGGGAATGAGTTCTTTTCACTTAGTGAGTGGGTGGAGCTAATGATGATCCAAGGCTATTAGGGCCATCAAAAGTCAATGGGTTGCAGCTGAATGCAGAGTCGCGACTTGGAGCAGAAGACGCACATGAGTCGTTGTCAAGTATTACTTGGGAGAGGGAAAGCGGGGGCAAAGCTAGGATGTTGTAAGCTATCCCGCAGGGCTTCCCCTCACCCTAGGGAGGCCAACGAGAGAGAGAGAGAGAGAGAGAGAGAGAGAGAGAGAGAGAGAGAGAGAGAGAGAGAGAAATTGAATTATCATCCTCAAAGGTCAAATATGGCCTATGGGAACAAAGATACATGCAATGTACTTTATATGGGGGTGATAAGTGATTCTCAGTACTCCAAGTTTGTGGTGATGAGAATTGCATGGAGAGCCCACGATGTGGTTGGGAGAAAGTGATGGCTGAAAGTCTGAGGGAATCAAGTTCAGATGTGAGAGAATGCTAATCACTCTAGTAGCATGTGGTACTTACACTCTCGAGCTTATGGTGAGCATAATGTGCATCATCCACGTGACTCTTCTCCATTTCCCCAGTGCCTCGTCTTGCATTGAAGGGAGTGGGAGATAACTCGAATGGTTGGAATAGTGTGTATCACCAACAAGAGGATAGGCTCAAGTATAGAATGGTGAGTGCGGTTTTGTTTTTTAGCCCAAGAGAGAGACAAATAGAAATGCCAAGTGCAATGAAAAAGCCAACACCATCACCATCCAACATGGAAAAACATATGTCTATTGTCTCTCCCCACTTCTAGTGACACATGGCACCTCTCTCTCTCTCTCTCTCTCTCTCTCTCTCTCTCTCTCTCTCTCTCTCTCTCTCTATGTGTGTGTGTGTATGTGTGTGTGTGTGTGTTTAAGTATGAAAAATCCCCTCATAATTGAACCATACTTAGACAATTGTATTAGATAATATATTAATTAACATTATTTGAAAACAAGATGTCCTATACACCAATACAACATTCTATATCTAATGGATAATACAATCATTCAGATCCAAAAATTTGATCTTTGATCACTACAATATACTATCTTGCTGTTGTATCTTATGTGCCCATCCTTTGGGATGAGCTTCCACTACATCTACATGTAGAAGGATCCAGCTGGTACATTAACTGGTACATGGGACGATCTTCTGTTACTGCTGTAGTTTTCGTTGTAATCCCAAGGAAAGAATCTCTTACCTGTCACCATCCAAGAAACACGAGCCTGTCAGAACTGGCATTACTTAGGAAGACAGGTGTCAACGACTCCCTCCCCTTGTTATTGGTGTCAAAAATTACACACCCCCCCAATCCTAAGGCACGACAGTCGAGGTAGTGAAAATACATATCTGTGTCTAACATACGTATCTGTTCAGTCAGCCTGTACACACACACACACACACACACACACACCCCAATCCTAAGGCACGACAGTCGAGGTAGTGAACATACATATCTGTGTCCAAGATTACCATGTAGTAATCAGTTGTTAAAAAATCCACTCAATGTCCAAAGCTAGTATTGACAAGACAAGTAATGACAAACATCCTCTAGTGTATGTCTCTCAAAGATTCGAAAACAATTAAGTAGCCATTTATTTGTATTCCGAAAGTCAACCAAAAGATACCATAGGCCACCACCCATGCTAGTTCCAATATTCATCTAAATATGATACTTTGAAAAAAGTTTCAACCCGTAATCGAGCAATATGCAACAAGCCTGTATAAATCTACCCCATGAGAGAGTCTAATGTATATTATGTATGGTAGACAATCAACCCCAATTTCATAGTTTTCTTTAAGGTTCAGGGTCTCTATCCGTGTATACCAAAGTAACAGTATGATGCTAGTCAGGTTTTTATTCAGCTTGAAGTCAGTACAAAACCTTGTAAAATCCAAATGCAATAACCATTACCCGATATGAGTTTTACCAGTAAATCATGTGTCATAACCACCAAGAGATGATACTCACCTCCAAGTACAAACCTTGGATAAAAAGCAGCACCATATGCCTATATTAAAGAAAAGGACATAAGAAATAATCGTATTTAAAAACCAGTATGTACCATTCCATCATCTAGATTACCCATCTCTAAAGGAAAAATTTGGACAGCATCTCCTTTGTACAGCGGATAGATTTTCAAATTTCCAATCAAAGCCATCTCTACGGAGACCCTCACAGGAGGTTAACGGCCGTCACATAAATGAAAACAAGTTCAATATCTATAATGTCCTTGTAGTTCTATTCTTCCGAAATCAATAACCCTGCATTTGTTTCCATTACCAGTTTACCACTCATCTGAGTACATATTGTACTTTTTCTTGCCAAGAAAAAGTCTGCAAACCAAATGTCTGAATTCTATATTTGATAGTGAAAAAACTATGAAATCCATCATGTATATGTCTATGTGTAAAACTATAGTACGCCAAAACAACCAAAACAAGTCAAAAACTCCATTGAAAACTAATGTTACGCACACATACTCCTCATAACTTTCACTTGTAACTCAAGAAGGAGGGTGTATGCGCAGGGCTTGTGAAGCCTTATGTATGCATGTATGTGAGGAGCATAAAGGTAACCAGAATCTGGAATTCAGATGTTGGTATCCAGATGCCAACGTGTATGTTTATGTACACGAGTACATTATGTTAAAAAACCAGACTAAATTTAAAACTAAGCAACCTCTGTAGCAATAATAGTAAGTCAAAAACTAAGCAACCATGTGTACCATATAATCAACCGCAATACCAAGAAAAGCAATTTTTAGGTCATAAAATTCAACTAAGTCATTAATCACTAGTTTGTGAGATTGAAAAAAACCTTTTGAAGTTTAAGTCATCTTCAGAGATGTCAAATATCCGATTTTACCAAAGAGTACCTTTGTACGATCATGTAACCAACACTTGTTCTAAGCAACAGAGAAACCATATTGTTAACCCAGCATTTGAAACTAACCAGCTTTTTTATCAAAGCCACAAATTGCAAAGGCCAGTACTGAGTAGGTGTAGAAGCACCTACCTGTCATGTGAAAAAGTTCCCTATTTGAATGATTCGATGCAGATGAGCTGAAGTTGAACGTGTAGAAGAGCATTCCGCATCTTCGATACACAATTGTCATCCATGAGTGCTATCAATCAAGTATGGGGAGTCTATCTGACAAGCATCAGTAGTCATAATGGATTCTTGGTGCAGTTGGATCTGTAAACAATTGGATTCTATTCATTGCAAGGGTTGCAACCTCATGTTGTTGACAAGATATGCTTCCGTCATAGAATATCGACTGGGGACTGCATGTACCTATCGGAGGTTCATCTCAACCCATCACGTAGAAGATAAACCTTAGCATAACGTCCAATCCCATCCTCTGGTTGTGTGTGTGTGTGTGTGTGTGTGTGTGTGTGTGTGTGTGTGTGTGTGTGTGTGTGTGTGTGTGTGTGTGTGTGGAGATGGAATCATGCATAACGATGCTCCTATGCAAGAGACGAGATTGCAATAATACGAATCGTTGAGGAGAAAGGACAGTGTGTGCTAGCAAGCTTAAGCATGGCGTGAGGGTGTCTGTACATGAGATCTAATGATGTGGGTTTGAATATGTACACATTGTGTGTGTGTGTGTGTGTGTGTGTGTGTGTGTGTGTGTGTGTGTGTGTGTGTGTGTGTGTGTGTGTGTGTGTGTGTGTGATACAAAGAGAAAGAGAGATCGCAAATTAGAGAAGGGGCAGTGAAGCACCATACCTGGCAGGCAACCATCCACGATATATTGATAAGGTGTACAGAAGGACGTTCAGCGGGCTTGTGTGTGTGTGTGTACAGGGATCCTCTACCTCGTAGCATTTCATGAATGGGTTTACTAAGTGAGGATGTGGAGACCACTGAAATATCGGACCTTTTATCTGGAGTGCAAGTGAAAAGCCAAGCAACGAAAAAGAGGCGATGTGGTGTGAGAAAAGTAGGTAGGTGAGGCAAGAATTCCGGTGCTTTAAAAGTTTAGAACAAGCGAGCAGATAAGAACAAGTTAGCCAAGAATTTCGGTGCTATAAGAGATAAAAACAAGCGAGGTTGTGGTCTATGTTAGCACACCAAAAGGGGAAGCTGCCAGCCAATGGTTAGTCAACAACTTGTCAGCTAGATGAGAGAGAGAGAGAGAGAGAGAGAGAGAGAGAGAGTGAGTGTGTGTGTGTGTGTGTGTGTGTGTGTGTGTGTGTGTGTGTGTGTGTGTGTGTGTGTGTGAGAGAGAGAGAGAGAGAGAGAGAGAGAGAGAAAGGTTTGTCATGCAATTTTGAGCATCACAAATTAGTCTTGTAATTATGAATGATATTTTGATGGCAGTGTAGTGCCTCTTGGGCTTGAAAGAAAAAGGTTCATATAAGCTTAACTCCTCACTAGTAAATTTGGGCTGACAATGCTCACTATGCATACATGAAAATATTTGTTACATGGTTTTTGGTTTGGTGACTATATGCACTCTCTACGAAGTCACTAACTTGTAGTGTATGGATACTATTTCTTTTCTTATAGGTATATAATGTATGCATGATTGGGTAGCATAGTTGTTTGATCAATCAATTCTTAGGGGATATGGCTATTAGTATGCCATTGATGTGTATCTACCTACTCATTATGTTAAAAAACAGCTAAAAAGGGGTTGTTTGCTAATGTTTTAATTAAAGAATAGACAAGTAGATCTCCGCAATCCTAAAAAAATAAAAATTCTTTCAAAACATAATAAATGCATAAGTGAAGGGTGAGTTTAGGAAATTAAAAGCCTCATGGAATTGGAAATTCAAAGGGCTTTTCATGTCCATATTCGAACTTAAAGTGTGCATTCTTTCTATTTTTTGATGTTAGTCAACGACTTTAGTAGAAAGATGTGGGTGTATTTCATTCGTGAGAAGTTTGAAGCTTTTGGAAAATTTAAAGTGTGGCACAAGCTTGTAGAAAATAAAATAAGATAGAGGAGGAGAATTAATTTCAAATGAATTCAATGACTACTACAATAAGCATGGCATCAAATGTCACCTTACTACTGCTTACACACCTTTGTAGAATGGAGTTGTGGCCCGATGCATGCTCAAAGTCAAGGATATGCCAGATTCCTTTCGTTGAAGCAATAAGTACGATATTTTATATCCTCAAGAGAAAACACCTCAAGAGGCCTATTCTGGTAAGAAACCTTCGGTCTTGCATTTCAAAACTTTTGGGTGTTTCACATGTTCTTGATTCACAAAGAACAAAGTTTTAATCCAAAAGCAAGAAGTGTGTATCTCTAAAATATAGTGAAGATTCTAAGGCATACAGATTCTATGATCTAGAGGCAAAGAAGATGCTCACTATTTGTGATGTAGTATTCAAAGAAGGGCCACGTTTGGTGGAGAAAATAGATTTTCCCACAAATTCAATCCCACAAGCATCATGCACAGACATATTTTCCCAAACGGGAAAGGGTAAAGGAGAGGTAACTACGGGAGATAGTGAGGGGTTAAGGTGGGGTAGAATTGAGGCAAAGAGAAGGTGACAAAACTCATTGTCATACCCTAACATCCCTATCATAGATGGGATCTCCCCCGATCAGAGAGATAAGAAAGAGAATTTTTGCCTTAGATCTTATCATTACTTCAGGATCAACATTCGTGGCTTTGCATTGTTTTTTGCAAGAACTATTTAAATAATTCAATTTATCCAAGCAAGTACCTTCAAGACAATGGGCATGATGCATCACTAGGACTATCAAAAAGCCTTTTTCTAAGGCAATGGTAATGTGATGCATAGTTATTAGTTACTTTTTGAGATAATTGTGCATCATGCATGGTCACACATGCATGAATAGTTATATATCTTATATGTAGCAGCTAAGCAAGGCTTTTTGTACCTATGCCAATTTTGTAAGAGTAGTAACCTCTTACTAGTAACTAATGCACGCATGACCACATTTAATTTGGACAAGCCAAGAATTATATGCAAAAGTGTGAGACACTTGGTAATCATCGTGTTGACACAAATTTCTTATCCACCCACTCATGACATGTAAATTACTTTTATAATTACTCAAAAATAGGACTCTAAACTTTTGTATATTTTCATTAGCAAAAAAAGAAGCGAACTTTAGTGCCTTGGTGCATTGGGCATGCCAAAAAAACTCAACAAAGTAGAAAGTGGAAAGACTTAAGCAAGATCTTGAGGAACTATGCAAAAGCCTTGATCTTGCCTAGCTAGATACTACTCTACAACCTAAAGTATAGATTGATTAAAGGGAAAGTGCCAATAAATATGGATTTTTTTGGAGGTCAATCCAAGGATGAG
The DNA here is from genome assembly GCF_014529385.1 of Adiantum capillus-veneris. Classification (NCBI taxonomy): domain Eukaryota; kingdom Viridiplantae; phylum Streptophyta; class Polypodiopsida; order Polypodiales; family Pteridaceae; genus Adiantum; species Adiantum capillus-veneris. Next base: position 182,011,792 of record NC_140931.1, read on the forward strand.
CCTAATCCTACAGTGCAACAAGTGGAAACATTGACAACATCAAGACCCACCTTCACTAGTGTTGTAATGGAAATTGATCTTTTGTTGTTTATTGCAGCTGGCAGGTGGAAAAAGCTGACTAAGCTATGGAGTATGGAAAAAGATATACATTTTATGTACACTTGCATTATTCAAGTTCTCTTTGTGAGCTATGAACATGATTGTGTTCAGTCGGGCAATCTATACTCACTTTGAGCATTCAAGAAATCTATAAATAAATACGTGCATAGGAAAATGTCCACTCTTGCACGGGGGGAGATTGCACCCAGTCCCTGTGTCTATTCTTCTCTCCTCTCCTTTCTTCTCTCTCATGTGCCGATGTAGCACTCTGCTTTAGGAGGTACATCTGCACGTGCTTTCTCTCTTTCTCCCGCTCTCTGTCTCTCTCTATTCATGTATGGCTCAATTTTATTTACCAAGTATGCATATTTGTTTTCTTTATTGGTTGTAGCATGTTTTTTTTGGTATTTGCAGGGCTCTCTACACCTCCGTTTGTAGGGCTCTCTACACCTCTGTTTGTAGCAAGTGTAACCAAAGCGATGATAAACTTCCTTGACTTGAAGAGCTCATATAAACAATGGTAAAGACTATCATGCACTACAAGTAGATACTTTGAATTCATCTAGCCTTGCTTATAAATAAAACAAATACTATCACCTACCCAAGCGTCCTTATCCTTCGTTGAAGCATGAAACGATCCAACATAAAATAAAGCTTCTACTAAATATCAAGTTAGATGGACATAGTAGTATGAAAGTTATGACTTTTTAGTATAGAGACAGGACTGAATAGAAAGGCAACCCAAATGAAGGTGAAGCTTCTTAAGGAAGTCACACAATGCAAGGAGGTAGTCATCATATGCCTTGTAAAGGTTGAGGTTTGGCATTCAACCTAGTAGGACCCCCCAATTATCAAAAAATCATAAACCGATCATTAGATGCCTCCCTCCCTCCGTCCCCCCGCGCCCCCTCCCCCCCCCCCCCCCCTCTCTCTCTCTCTCTCTCTCTCTCTCTCTCTCTCTCTATATATATATATATATATATATATATATGTATGTGTGTGTGTGTGTGTTGGGGGGGGGGGGGGGGGGGAGTTTTGCATCCAATTCTTTTTTAAATTTGTCTCGTTTCTTTTTTGCTACCTTTGTGTGGTATAGAGTGGGAAGTGCACATAGTGGGTGGAGCGGATATCGTAACAAAGAGAGAGGAGTGGCACTAAGGCAAGGTTGGTTGGTTAGGGACCAAGAAGAGTTCTAGGGATCCAACAGACCTTTGTCATAATTTGCATCCCTTATAACTTGCAAAATGCATCTACTTCTCCCCCCTTGATGAAGGAAGCGTTATCTTTTCCTTTGACATAGAGCTTGATGGAGTTCTTGTCCAGGGCTGCATTTGCAAGAAATGAGCGTTTGATCTCATGTCAATTTACTCGGCCATGTTCTTGGATCAATCCAAGAGGAAGGTAGGAAAACAGGAAAAGGCGGGGGGAGGGGAGGTGAGGAGGGGACGACATGAGGTGAGGAGGGGAGGTGAGGAAAGGACGACATGAGCAAGGGAAGGAAGGTGGGGAGGGGGGAACCTTCATGAATTGACATGGGTGAGAGAAGTCGTGGGGATATTGCAAGCCAAGGGCTTTGGAGATGTGCTTGGCAGAAAGACGGTGGTGTTTGCAAGGTTCAGGCAAAGATAGAGCCACAACAAGGAAGGAGGCAAGGGGTGGAGGAGACGGCAGGGAATTTTTGAACTAATGGTTTTTTTTGAAAAAAAATGAAGGTAATAGGTGACTAAGGACTAAGGACTAAGGACCTAGAAAACGTTTTTCATCAAACTATGTTAGTTACAATATTACGATAGCGATATATGTGTGAGCACACTTGGGATTACTGGGGCACTTTTTCCCCTCACTAGTAGGCCTTTTTTCCTTGGCTTGTATAATGTCCATCAACAACAAGAAAAATGATGCGTTAGTCTATAGCACGTAGCAACAGGCAATGATGAATCACATATATTTGCAGCAATCTTAGTTGGGAAGGACGGATACACCATTGAGAGAGAGAGAGAGAGAGAGAGAGAGAGAGAGAGAGAGAGTGGACACTTTCAAGAGAAGAAAACACTAAAAGAGAAGAGAAACACCTCTTTATATGGACACAAAAGGTCTTTTGACTTTCCACCTTCATCTGTCTTTTCATTTCCTAAACTCACCCTTCAGTTATGCACTTAATATGTTTGAAAGGATTCTTATTTTTCTAAGATTGGGGAGACCTACACCCTAATTATCAAAAACTCACCTTTTCATTTCCTAAACTCACCCTTCACTTATGCACTTAATATGTTTTGAAAGGATTCTTATTTTTCTAAGATTGGGGAGACCTACCCCCTAATTATCAAAAAATCATAAACCGTTCATTAGATGCCTCTCTCTTCTCTCTCTCTCTCTCTCTCTCTAATATATATTGCTCAAGATTGGGGAGGGGGAGAGAGAGAGAGAGAGAGAGAGAGAGAGAGAGAGAGAGAGAGAGAGAGTGTGTGTGTGTCTGTGTGTGTGGGAGTTTTTCATCCAATTATTTTTTAAGTGTGTCTCTTTTCTTTTATGCTACCTTTTTGTGGTATAGGGTGGGAAGTGCACATAGTGGGTGGAGTGGATATCGTGGCAAAGAAAGAGGAGTGGCACTATGGGAAGGTTGGTTGGTTGGGGACCAAGAAGAGTTCTCGGGATCCAACAGACCTTTCTCATAATTTGCATCTCTTATAACTTGCAAAATGCATCTACTTCTTCCGCCTTGATGAAGGAAGCATCATCTTTTCCTTTGACATAGAGCTTGTGGAGTTCTTGTCCAGGGCTGAATTTGCAAGAAATGAACGTTTGACCTCATGTCGATTTACTTGGCCATGTTCTTGGAGCAATCCAAGAGGAAGGTAGGAAAACGGGAAAAGACGGGGGGGAGGGGAGGTGAGGAGGGGACGGCATGAGCAAGGGAAGGAAGGTGGGGAGAGGGGAACCTTTATGACATTGACCTGGGTGAGAGAAATCGTGAGGATATTGCTAGTCAAGGGCTTTGTAGATGTGCTTGGTAGAACGAAGGTGGTGTCTGCAAGGTGAGAACCCGGCCCAAACTTGAGGTGCTTGTTGTGCTTGCTGACTAAGGTGCTTGAGGTGCTTAATGACTAAGATGCTAAGGTGCTCCATGACTAAGGTGCTTGAGAGGTTAAGGTACTCAAAGTCAAAGCATATCCCTACACGAGGGGGGGGGGGGGGGGGGGGGGGGATCCCCCATTGTTGGGGCTAGAGAGAGAACACATACACCCTCACACAAGGCATCATTGGTACAAAGAAAGCAGCAGGGACACTTGTCAACCTCCTCTTCATGTTGCCCTCATAGTGTGCCTAAAGCCTATTGGTTAGCCTCCCAAGGGGTCCAATGGTAATTTAGTTGATTTAATTAATTGTTTTTGCATTAAACAAGTCGTCTCTCTCTCTCTCTCTCACTCACTCACACACACACACACGCACACACACACACATTCTCTCATTGTGTGGAGTGCAAAGTACAAGAGCTCCATCTCCTTCTCCAAGCTAGTAGAGAAGTTGAGAGCCTACATCAATACTCTTGGATATGGAATGCAAATCCAACCAAGAGCCATGCTTCAATGCTTAAGCTTGCCATCTTCTCCATCTTCATTACTATGCTATTATGTATGCTAGCAAGTAGAGTGATGATAACTGAGGAACTATTTCTTTCTCCTATGAATGTTTCTTCATCCTCTTCCCTACCCTCATTCCCCGCTAGCTCTCTCCACCTTTGAAGGTGTTTGAGGCCTTGGGACTGAGGCTAGAATAGTTAATGCTTTTTACGAAGTCTATGTTATGCTTGTGATGCATGAAGCTTTCCATCTTCATTGCATCACCTAGGTCACAAGGAACACAAAGAGTGTATTGTACCAAGTCTCTCTTGATGGGAAAACCCTTTAATACAAAATCCTATTGGCTTCACATAAATCCGGTGCTCAATTGTTGTCAAGTTCTCTAAACTCTCTCTCTTGAAAAAGTATTGTTCATGCCAAGTTAATTATGTACTATGATTATGTTGCTACCATCAATTAAATTCACCCTCTATGTTCTCAAAGTAGTCTCACAAAAATGATCTCTCTAATTCTCTTAATTCCGCTATTTTCAAAGTACATAGGCCATTTTCATTACATTGGTATCATAGCTATTGGTTTCTCTTTTCTTGCTTAAGAAGAGAGGTCCTTAAGTTGTCCATAAAAGGTTGGGTCTGTTTATTGCAATAGGGTAAGTGGGACAGGGATCTATTATCTTGGTTGAGAAGGACTTAGTTCAAGGTACACCGTTGGAAACTATACTCTTAATAATGGAGTCTCTCAGGGCTTGCCTTTTGCTTAACCATTATTGAGCTACGAGCAAGCTCAATAGGAACTATAATCAACCGAGCAATGTTAGACCCTCTCCAATAGGCTTTGCAATCAACAGTGTCTAAACCATGGGTGTGGCTGCTTGAGGACTGATTTTCAAAGGTAAAGAAGAGTAGCGACTAAGGTTTTTGAGGGTACCAAAGCACAAAGCAATCTATACATAAGTTTAACTAGCATGGCTGACAATAACCAAACACCATACTAGTGAATATGGGAATCTACCGATTCCCACTTTTGAAAAGATCTTAAGGTTTGGCCACATAATCAAATCTTAGACGAAGTTTTGAGGAGAGCATGGCTCTAAAGATCTTTTCAAGTGCTACCTTTGTGGGGCTTTGGTTTTATAGGGATTTGTACATAAGGCCAAATCTTCACGACATTGGTGATTCCCAAATTGGCTCTTATGTCTCAAACTCTAATATGATGTTACCAAGAGAGTAAAATGAACATTGATAACTTTGATTTTGCACTTGAAGGTGCTAATGAATGATGCCCCCATGTTTGTCAATTATCTTGTTACAGGTTGCAGCAAGCTATGGGCAACCCTGCTTCGCAAGCCAAAGTTACTCAACAACTTGGCACTTATGGGATTTCCCTTCCTCTCCAAGAGGAGAGAGAGCTTAGGAGGCCTTTTGATGAGACCCCCAAAAGAAGACTCTCTCCCATATGAGAGGAGGAATCCAAAGAACGAAAAAGTAATGAATTCCTAAGTTCCCCTGAAGATGTGGCTCCACGAAGACGGTGGTCTAGACAACCTCCAACTCCTCCCAAGAGGAAACGTTCAACCCATAGTCCTTCTCCTCGTCACTCCGAAAGGGAAGAGAGGAAACAAAGGAAGAAAAGGGTAAGAAAGAGGCCACCCTCTTCTCCTTCTTCTTCACCTTCCTCCTCTTTCGACAAAAGCTATGGTTATTCTCCTAGAGAATACAAGAGGGGAGGGCATCGCAAATCTTACCCTACATGGCGAAGGTCACAAAAGCTCAAGAAGTTCAAAGAGGGAGGAAAGAGTATCTCTTTTCTCACCTATGATGGCACCTTTGGTGCTATCGGCAAAGTATTGGCCTTCATCCAACAATTTGATGCGGCCTTTGGAGACGATGGCTTCACAGAGTCCTCCAAGCTACACCATGTAGCTATGCACTTCCAAAAAATGGCTTGTCAATGATGGGCTATCCTTCATGGCAATGGCAAAGCCCCAAAGACATGAAAAACTCTACGAGTTTCCATCATGAAGCAATTCTTGCAAGTGATGCAAAGGACAAAGTGCTTACTGAATGGCGAAGTTTGAAGCTTCTCTCCCATGAGTCTATCCACAAATACTTGGACAAGTTTTGGCATTTACATCTCAAGGCTACTGTCTTCCAAAAAAAAGACTTCGTCAAGCAAAAGCAACAATTTTGTGCGGGATTACCTGAAGAGATGGCCGAGTACATCAACTCCCAACGGCCTAGTTCTATCACCGAAGTAATCCACCACACTATGGTTGCTTTGCACATCAATTTCCAACAAGGGGCTAGAAGGAATGTCAAGCCCATGGAAAGCAAACACAAAAGTGATGCAAAGGGGAAAACCAATGCCCAAAATTCTTCCCAAGGCAATTCCAACAACAACAAAAACAATAACAACAATCGGTCCAAGGAGAAGGGAGTTTACAAAGGTAAAAACAAACTCTCTCTTGAAGAGCTTGAAGCTTTTTGCAAGGACCATAAATGTAAGTGTGGGGATCAAGGACATGGCTATCATCTTGCCCCAAGAGAAATGCCCACAATGAGACTCCTAGAGCTTCCACTATTGAAGCTCCAAAAGAGGATTCTCATTGCAAAGGATCACCTCTCTCCTATGCTTGGGGAAAGGTACGGGAGCATGATGCCTTCATCTTGTTTGACCGTGGCTCTACTCACAACTTCATATCAACAGAGTTGGGCATTCAAGCTTTTGAGATGGGAGATACTGTAACTGCCGATACCGCTTTCAAGGGACAGGAAGCCTCTACTACTCCCTTGATTGGGAAGTTGAGGCTTCATGTCCAAAGCTATGTCAATAAAGAAGACTTTTTCATTTCTCCTCTCCAACATGAGGATGCTATCCTAGGGGCACCATGGTTCAACCGCATGGCTGCAAACATGAAGTTCCTTGAAAGGAGAATCTACTTCACCTACAGGGAAAAGAGCATGTATATAGATACTAGTGAGTCTGGTCCTACTATCCCACTTGTAAATTCTCCTAGTTTTGATAAATCGATGAAGAGCTCAGTTTCTGCGTACATGATTTTTGTGAAAGAGTCCCTAATATATCCTAAGGTTTCATCAAATGTAAATGGTAGGAATCAAGAAGAGTTAGACTTGTCTAATTTTCTAAAAGGATTCCAAGGATTCCAAGCTGTGTTCATCAATGATATCCCTATGGAATTACCTCCAAAATGAGGGGATGATGACCATTGAATTGAGCTCCTACTAGGAAGCTCACTGCCTAACAAGCCTCCTTATCAATTTTCCCAAGCTCAACAAGAGGAGATCATGAGGCAAGTCCAAGAATTGGTAGACAAAAGGATGGTGAGGCCTAGCTCCTCTCCCTTTTGTTCTCCAGTCCTTTTAGTACAAAGGAAAGATGGTACAGACCGCATGTGTGTGGACTAGCGAGCACTAAACCATATCACTATCAAAAATAGATTTCTCGTACCTTGGGTAGAAGATCTATTTGATAAGCTACAAGGCTCTACCTACTTTAGTACGATTGACCTTAAAAGTGGCTATCATCAAATAAGGTTAGTGGATGAAGATATTGTAAAGACCGCGTTTGTACAACCTTTGGTCTTTATGAATACCTAGTCATGCCTTTTGGCTTGACTAATGCACCAGCCACGTTCAATCATTTAATGGAGAAAATTTTAGACCCTATCGCAAATTACTGGAGTGGTGATATCATCATCTACTTTAAATCCTTGGAGGAACGCAAGCAACATCTCCAATTGATTTTTCAAGCATTGAGGAAGAACAAGCTTTTTCTCAATCAAAAGAAAAGCGAATTTTTCCTTCAAGGGATTCAATACTTAGGTCATATTATCTCTCAAGATGATATCCATATGGATCCATCAAAGTTAGAGGTAATAAAAGCATGGCCTAATCCAAGGAATCTACATGAGCTAAGAAGCTTTATTGGTATGTGTGCATACTATAGATGCTTCATAGCAAAAAAAAATCAAATAGTAGGACCATTACATGACTTAACAAAGAAGAACGTTAGGTACTCACGGACTGCTAAGGAGCAAAATGCTTTGACAAGCTCAAAGAGAAGCTTACCTCCCAACCAATCCTTATGCTTTCGGATCTCTCAAATCCATTTGAGGTCCAATGTGATGCTTGTGGTGATTGCCTTGGAGCAGTCTTGCTTCAAGAAGGGCATGCCATAGCATATGAGAGCCGAAGGCTCAATATCGATGAGCGAGTCTTGGACATATACAAAAAAGAGCTTTTAGTTGTTCTACATGCCCTAGAAAAATGGAAGCACTATCTATTGGGGACTCCATTTATTTTACAAACAGACCATCAAAGTCTCAAGTACTTCATGACACAAACCAAGCTTTTCAACAAACAAATGAGATGGGCAAATTTTCTTTTCGCAATTTTATTTTCATATTGTTCACATTGCTTGTAAGCACAATCAAGTGGCCGGTGCACTTTCAAGATGACCAAAAGTTAATGCAGTGTCTATAGCAACTCACAATGATCTGTCTTCTATGATAGATGAGTATGCTCCTAACCCACCCTGACGACTTTAAAGACATAATGTCAGTCCTTGCTTTGGGGAAGAAAGAGAAACCATGCACCTTGCAGGATGGTTATCTTCTCCATAGAAATAGGCAATGTGTTACCCACTCCCTTCGTGAAAAAGTCATGTATGAATCCCATGCTCCTCCCTATGTAGGGCATAGAGGCATTCAACCCACTCTTCGAGGAGTAGAGATATACTTCTATTGGTCTACCATGAAAGTGGACATACAAGAGTATGTTTCAAAATGTGTAGTATGCCAAAAGACTAAGTATAATAGAGGAAAGCAACCTGGATTACTCCAGCCATTGCCAATCCCTAATTCACCATGGGAGGTATATCCATGGATTTTATCTTTGGATTACCCAAGTCTATCCATGGGAATACAAGAATATGGACAATAGTCGGTAGGTTTAGCAAGCAAGTACACTTTATTCATGTCAAAAAGACTATTAAAGCACACCAAATGGCAACTCTCTTCATATCCCAAATTTTCAAACACCATGGATTGCTAACATCCATCGTGTCAGATAGAGATCCTAGAATGACCAGTAATTTTAGAAAGGTCTCTTTGAAAATCTAGGTACAAGATTGAATTTATCTTCGGCATATCACCCACAAACGGATGGCCAAAGTGGGATAGCCAATCTTACGATTCTTGATCTACTAAAGAACTATGTTACAGAAGTAGATCAACTCTCACAATGGGAAAAGTACTTACCTCTTGTAGAGTATGCGTACAATAATATTGTCCATACTTCTCCAAGAAAATCACCTTTTGAAATCATTGAGGGAAGACCTAGAAGTCCCTTACTACTTAAAGTACATGGGAAGATCTCACTGTCGATGAGTATAGCCACCGTGACCTACAAGAATCTTTTCAAAAGATTAAGGAGGCTATATCTATTTGTCAACAAAGGCAAAAAACCTTTGTTGACAAGCGACAAAAGGGCCTTAACGTTCAAAGAAAATGCTTGGGTCTTACTTAAGTTTCCCAAGGTTTGATTGAGACAAACGATGGGCAAAAATCATACGGGCCATCAAAAGTATTATGCTAAACTACCAAAAAGATACTATGGTTATTTTTAAGTTTTGAAGCCAATTAATGAGATGGCTTATCAACTCAAGCTGCTCAACCATTTTCTCATACACAATGCTTTTCATATGAGCCTATCTAAGCCCTACAAAGGAGAGCCACCAAGTGAACCAATTATTGAAGACCCTCCCAAAATCAAAGACCAAGAAGAGGTGCTATAACCTGAAGCTATCCTTCGGCATGAAGACAAGGTACTACGGCATGGTAAGATTATCCGACGGTATCTTGTTAAGTTCAAAAATTATCCTTTTGAAAATGCTAGATAGATGCAAGGAATACAGCTTAAGGATAGTATGAACCTTGTCAATGCTTACAATGCTACATTAGAGTAAGCAAATGTACAAATTTCTTTCAAATGACCAATGTTTTTGTGTTATAACACTAGTTCTCTTTTTATTATGCACAAATTTAAGTAGTATGAATGCTTTGAATCATGTTTGTGATGACGACGTCTCTCAAACACCAAGTAGAATTTGTCACTCTACTTTGGGAGGATAAAATGGACTAAAGAGAAGATAGGATTGCAGCAGCTATGTCTCCCAAGTACCAAATGGATTAGTCATCCATCTTGGAAAGCTATCGTAGGGTAAAAGGGGATCCTCTACCCACTAAGAAACATTAACTAATGACTAAGGCTTTATCTCTTCTACCTCATAGTTGAGGACGACTATGATTTCAAGAGAGAGATAATGTCATAAAATCTAATATCTAACCAACCCAAATGATTTTCTCATATTGAACTGATCATTTAATCTGGGAGAATAGACAAGAACAAGGGTTATAATACAGACATGTGTATACGGGTCTATCTCAACACACGGGACAATGGTAAAGGGGTCCAAATGAGAGATGATCTATCAAAGAGCAAGGCTAGCTAATGGAGCATAAAGACCTTATGGTTAGCTTCATTAAAGACCTCCAAAATTAGTGTTAAAGGTCCTTTGACCTTAGGTAAGCTAGGGTTGTTCTTGAGGTGGGAACCCGGTCCAAGCTTGAGGTGCTTGTCGTGCTTGCTGACTAAGGTGCTTGAGGTGCTTTCTGACTAAGGTTCTTGAGGTGCTTGTTGTGCTTGCTAGCTAAGGTGCTTGAGGTGCTTAATGACAAAGGTGCTCCATGACTAAGCTTGACGGGTTAAGGTACTCAAAGTCAAAGCATATCCCTACACAAGGGGGGGGGGGGGGGGGGGGGGGGGGGGGCGAGTCCCCATTGTAGGGGCTAGAGAGATAACACATACACCCTCACACAAGGTATCCTTGCTACAAAGAAAGCAGCAGGGATACTTGTCAACCTCCTCTTTATGTTGCCCTAAGAGTGTGCCTAAAGCCTATTAGTTTTCTCATAAGGGGTCATTTAGTTGATTTAATTAATTGTTTTTGCATTTACCAAGTCCTCTCTCTCAAAGAGGAAAGGGGGACACTTGTCCCAGGGCTACCCTTGTTGCTTGATATGCATTAAGCCTATGATTGGCCAAGCTTGAGGATGTCCAATCAAATGCCAGAGAGTGCTAGAAGAGGGGGTCAACCAAAGCAAGAAGGGGGCTAGCTTGGAGGGTATACTCTCCCACTCTCTCTCTCTCTCTCTCTCTCTCTCTCTCTCTCTCAGTGTGTGAAGTGCAAAGTGCAAGAGCTCCCTTCTCCAAGCTAGTAGAGAAGTTGAGAGCCTACACCAACACTCTTGGCTATGGAGTGAAAATCCAACCAAGAGCCATGCTTCAATGCTTAAGCTAGTAGAGAATTTGAGAGCCTACACCAACACTCTTGGCTATGGAATGTAAATCCAACCAAGAGCCATGCTTCAATGCTTAAGCTTGACATCTTCTCCATCTTCATTACTATGCTATTATGTATGCTAGCAAGAAGAGTGATGATAGGTGAGGAACTATTTCTTTCTCCTATGAATGTTTCTTCTTCCTCTTCCCTACCCTCATTCCCCGCTAGCTCTCTCCACCTTTGGAGGTGTTTGAGGCCTTGGGACTGAGGCCTTGGGACTGAGGCCTTGGGATAGTTAATGTTTTTTACAAAGTCTATGTTATGCTCGTGATGCATGAAGCTTTCCATCCTCATTGCATCACCTAGGTCACAAGGAACACAAAGATTATGTTTTGTACCAACTCTCTCTTGATGGGAGAACCTATAATACAAAAGCCTTTGGAGGGGGGACCGGCTCCACATAAATTCGGTGCTCAACTATTGTGAAGTTCTCTAAACTCTCTCTCTTGTAAAACTACTGTTCATCCCAAGGTAATTAAGTACTATGATTATGTTGCTACCATCAATTAAGTTCACCCTCTATGTTCTGAAAGTAGTCTCACAAAAATACTCTCTAATTCTCTTAATTCTGCTATTCTCAAAGTACATAGGCCATTTCCATTACATCACATATCACCTTGATAAGAGGCTTTCATAAGTAGTATGCAAACAAATCTAGTAGCCTTTATTGGCTTTGCAATTGGTACAATATGCTAGCGTGTAAGTTAATCTCTCTACTTTAGCATTGAATTAAATGCTCTATATTCCAAATTGTGATTTGAAAGTCTTTCCAAAGTCTTGAATTCTTGTCCTTTTCCTTATAAACTAGGCCTTTACTACTTAACAACCTTTTGATATACATCACAATGTGTCGAACTTGAGACGGCTTAATACTTCCTTTTCCTCCAAAATCAAACCAAATTTCTGGATAAATTTAACAACCTTACCCATGCCACCATGATCTTCCATTATTTTTCCTCCTAAACAAGATTATATATAGGATTTGTTCGAGAACTACTATGAGGAAAGAGAAAAGCATATTGGAGAAATAATGCTAGAGACACGTACCAAGATGAAATGAGATTCCAAAACCCTTTTATGGGCTAATATCCATGATGAAAGTAGCTGATTTGGGTTGGTTAATGCACCTTCCCTTGACATACGTATTGAGAAAGATTTGGGGGTCGATTCATGAGAGTACAAGTTCTAGATTGTGCACACAACTTTTGGCTTAGACCTTTGATGATAGGTCCAAACATTTGACCCCAGATTATTTGGATAAAGCAACTAATTAGGTGTATGCTAACAATCATCCCCTTAATCCTAGAGGTAGGATATGATAAACGACAACAATGAATAGAGACTCTAGACAAGGTGCTTACTCCATAGACGTGGCCTTAGAAATAAAGGTAGACACAAGAAAACCTCCTAACAAACAACAAGGAGTAGGAGACAACACCTACATGAATACATGTCCAATGATAGAGCCCTCCTCTAACTGAAAGTGACATTAGAAAAACTCACATACTAGTATTTAAAACAAGAGTGAAGGTACAATGGGGTGCTCCAACAAAAGAGTGCTCAAAGAATGCCAATCATCATATAAATCTCTCACATGGCTCAGAGCACTGTAACCTTTTTCTTATCTTGTGACCTTTTTCTTATCTTGTGGTCCTCTTTAGCTTTGCCTTTGTGATATAGTATCTATAGGGTGGATTACTAAACTTACCACAATAAATGCACCTATTTTTTAGACTTAGACTTTGCGACGAAACAAGAATCATTAATCACAAAGTCTAAGTCTAAGAAAAAGTGCATTTATTGTCTTTGAGCCACCTATTCTTCTTTTTGAGCTTCCTTTCCTCTTAGTGTAAAGAAATGATAACATCCTCCATAATTGGGCATAAGTCCTCTTTGAGGACTATAACAATTTGGTCATGGTCTATTGAGAATGCACTTAAGACAACATTAACTTTGACCCCATTATCAACTTCTACTTGGATATGCACAACACTCTTGAGCCTGTTGATGAGTCCCAAGGGACCTACACCTTCCTCCATGCTAAATTTTTGTAAAGGTCCATCAGTAACAATGAGACCTTGGAATGCTTCTTGTTACCTCCAAATTTCCTCTCTAAGATCTCCCATGCATTGTAGGATGTGGTAGCTTCATCAAGAAATTGGAGATAATTGTCATCCAAAGGAGTGACAAGAATAGCCAATGCTTTTTCTTCTTGGGTGCCAACCAAAGCTACCCTTATGGCAACAATATCCCCTTCTTGAGTTATAGGCCTATTAATGCCCCATAATCTCGAAGAAGCTTGCCTACTCTATGCTCCCCATGTCTCCTTGTTTATCCCACAGCCCCCTCAGCTCTCGCCTACTCTCACCCCCTTCCCTGCTTGTCTACAAAGAACCCAATCATTTGCACGCTCAATAACTTAGCACCCAACCTTTTCCATCTTTAGATATTCCCTTGAGCTAGGCCTTGGTCCTTGACATGTCTGATCCTCTCCAAGACTTTTTGGCCAACTTAGCTAGCCATGCCTACATGTGCAACCCCCGTCGTCTAGCATGCTCTTGGTTTATCTTCAGGACCTATGCCTTGTCCAAAAACCCTAGCTGATTCCTTTTGACTCCTTGTCAACCAATAAATAGCTACAATTTACTTGGTGTCTAACATTCTCACACCCTTAACCTAGATGATTTTCCTCAATGTTCACTTTCAAAGGGTGTAGTTAGAAAAAAAAAATCAAATGTGCAAATCACTTTTGGTCAACTTACCATTTTCTAGCTTGATTTCTTGTCCAAACTTGGACCTCATATTTCTCTTTGCAATATCTTCAAACTATATAGCTATATCAAGGACACTTAACACAACCTAATAGTCAATCTAACAACCCCATTAGAAATTGTGAATTTCTTCAATACGAAGATGTTTAAATGATCCCAATATTCTTGATATCTTGGATTACTTGCTAGTCTATGACCATCTACAGAGTGGAACTTTTGCTACTCTCTCTACACCGCTTCAAAAGATTTATTTTTGTCAATGACAGCTTAAAGCTTAAGTTCTTGTTTAGTTACCTAGATACTTAACAAATGTGTCCCATACCACACTGTAAAGCAATCACGCAACTAAGTGAACTCATCTTTCAAAAATCGTCGTCTGCTTGATCAAATCAGGAAATGCTGTCATCATGAGAATAACAATCAGCTATTTAATGTCTTTAGGTCATATTATTCTACTTTGCTCTTGTATATTATGGTCTAGATGAAGAGTCAAATAGAGTTTCTCTTTATGTCATAATATATCCATCATGTTATAGCAATGACCACACTTTGATAGAGTCTCCCTAGCCTTTGCCTTGTTTTTGCCCTTGTACTTCCTTGGCTAACGTAGACAAGAGAATTGCATCAAAAAAATCTAACAAGTTTCCATTATTTACTTTTCTATGCACATCTACCTTTACTTGAGACCTCTTGTTCCGCATGAGAGTTTCATAAGTCGATATGAGATATTTCCTAAACCCTTTTTCTAAGAAATGTGGCTGTAAAGATCTTACACTCAACTCGTACTTGGGTCTAGGGCTTTGTGGGAATTCTCAAAAAAAGGAAACCACAACTTTTAGTCATCTGATATCCTTGGAAAATTACTAAAATTATATAAACTATCTCAGTTATATCATGAGCCAACTTGACTTAGAATTAAATTTTGGATATCCAAAGAGTAGCTTGTCCTTTTACTATTACCATGCTAGGTACTCTAGATCTTGCTTGCATATACAAATTCTAGATAAGAAGTTTGGAGTAACAACTTATCTAAAACTAGATACCAAATCTTCTATTTTAAAAGAGTCCTAGTGTACCTAACTATTGACTATGATAATGAATTGTTCTTAGATATTTGACCTCATGTTCAAGCATATTCAGTCACCTTAGAACTCAATGTCCGTACATATTCTCAAAAGAGCTATTTCACCCAACCAGTCTTCTCAAGTTCTATCAACAATCTTGTAACCTTGATTGGTCACATTCTACTACGAGGGACAAATTCCTCCATGGGTGGCTTACCAAGTTGCCGCCATTATCTAGGTGTAACAAACTAAATGAGGGACTAAGTTGAGATGGTAGCATGTAGAGGTGCCTCCTACATGTAAGTAGATAACAAGGGACTAAGACCCAATAACCTATCCACAAGCCACTTTTGACTAGAACCTTGGTACTTACTTTTTTTTTTTTGCTTCATAAAGACTACTCCGGTGATCGGAACTATCGGCTTCAAGTTCCTCAACAGGTACTCAAGCGCCACAACTTTCATCTTCAATAACAAAGAAAGATTGAGATTCACACTTGCAAATGATCTTACGAAGACTACGCTAGCCTTCATCTTGTTATTCCAGCTACATCAAACGTTTTTTTATATAATCAATTAGGTCTTCCACCAATCTCGAAAAAATAAAAAACCTTTCAAAACATCTTAAAGTGCATAAGTGAAGGGTGAGTTTAGGAAATGAAAATACATATGAAGATGAAAAGTCAAAAACTTTTTGTGTCCATGTAAAGAGGTGGTCTACTTCACATTGTCTTCTCCTTTATTTCCCAATAGTGTTTTCTTCTCTATAAACTCTCCTTGCACTATGTTCTTGCACTGTGTAGGTAGTGAATATTATTTTTTTGAAGACATTAGGAATACCTTAAATTAATTAGCAATTAATATAAGCTACAACTTAGGAAACTTCTTCTCCTCATAGCTTCACTCCCTCTTACATTTATTGTCCTTGCTATAAGATCTTCTCATTCTTCTTTTTCTTGCCCAGTTAGCTAAGCACCTAAGAGACCCTTGCTCACAAGACCTTATTGATTTTTTATGTTTAGCTACTTGGGGCAACCTACGTAACAAGTCTTCAAATGAGAGGAGCCGTAACTCAACAAGTTTCCTAAGCTACAACTTAGGAAACTTCTTCTCCTCATAGCTTCACTTCCTCTTACATTTTTTGTCTTGCTATAAGATCTTCTCATTCTTCTTTGTCTTTCCCAATTAACTAACCACCTAAGAGACCCTTGCCCATAAGACCTTATTGCTTTTTTATGTTTAGCTACTTGGTTCAACCTAAGTAACAAGTCTTTTTAAATGAGAAGAGCCGTAACTCAAAAAGTTTGAGTTACCATAGGTCCTATATGGGTAGTGCCAAGGTCATCAATCTTCTCTTAGAGAGATGTGCTACTTGCACAAGAGTATATACTTTAACTGTGAATAGCACCAATTGCACTTATCAAGTTGTGTGTAAGTATCTTCTTAGGGTTGTGATTTTGCCGCACTTCACACCCATAGGAAAGCCCCCTAGTCTAGAACTCATGTGGAGCATGTGTAGGAAAGAGGTGTGTGTAAGCAAGAAGCTTGTGTGAGAGAGAAGGATGTGAAGGCAAGGTCCATGTGACAAAACCGTATAAAAGCATCTCTTTGTACTCTCTTGTGAAATAATCAACCTATTTTGCCTTTGTACTCTCTTTTTGTGTGTGAAATAATCAAGCATGTGTAAGCAAGAGGTGTGTGTAAGCAAGAAGCTTGTGTGTGTGAGAAGCATGTGAAGAAGGCAAGGTAAATAGCTTGCATAAAAGCAGCTCTTTGTACTCTCTTTTTGTGTGTGAAATACTCTATTGTGCAATTGTCTCTTTCTCTAGCTCTACACTAACCTCTCCAAGCATGCCGTTCCCATGAATGGCACACTGATCTACCCTCCTTGACTCAACAATTGGTATCATAGCCAAGGCTTAGATTAGCATTTCCTAACCTATTGGGATCCTAGGCATTCTCCCTATGCTAGATTGCATTGTCCCTCTCTCTCTCTCTCTCTCTCTCTCTCTCTTAGCCACTACAATTGCTAATCATAATTTTCTCTTGAATTTTCATATTAGATTAGCATTAATCTACTTGCTAATGACACTATTTTTGGGCATGTTCTTGGCATACACCTTGAGCCACTACCCTTGCTAGAGTGATTGCGATAGGTTACATGCTCAATTAGCAAGCAATTGGTTTCAATACAAACCTTTGCATGATTTTTTTTAATACCCCCATTCCATTTTTCAATTGTGTGTGCATAAATCTTTCTTCTCTTAGCTTTGATTTGAGCCCTTAATCACTCAATTTGGTGGATATTAGACCCCTTAATCCCTTGCACTATTTTGTGTGTATGTGTGTGGCTATGGGAACAAAAGGGATGGGAGATACCTTTTTAAAAATCCACCTAGACAAAAGACAAATTGGTTTTCTTTCAATTAATTTTCTACATGGCTTTTCAGCTCGACTATTGGAGCCCACAAGCGCTTATCCCTTGGTAGAGCTTGCATCCTTGTCACCTACACTGCTTGCTTAACTTGATACTTTCTCGAGGCTTCTTTGTAACAAGCCCAAACCCAAGCCTATTGGCCCACGGCCACAACGTTATCATCAACTTTTCCTTTCTGTCCACCACAAGCTAGACGACCCTACCCGAAATCCGCTAACTTTATCTCACAAGCTCTGCACTTGTATAGGCTATCTACACCATCACCCGCTTCATCTTGTGTGACACTATCAAGTCTGCAAACAACGTGTGTAGACCACAACTAGGCCAAACCCAATGTGGTTGTATTGGCATCACTTGCTTTGTCGTGCCCCAATCCCAAACTTGTGCTTCCTTGCTACATCACACCATGCCACCCTGCTGCTGTGTCATTCCGGCCCATCTCCCAACCCCATCGCAGGCCCACGTGCACACACCTCTTCGTTCCTTGATCATAGCCGCCATATTGAATCGCTTAATCCATTCGGAAGAGGATGAGTTCTAAGAGGGCCTCTTTACTTGCCATGAGATTATAGAGGTGATTAATCTTTTGACAAATAGATGCATGCCATGTGTTCAAGAATGGTGGGTGTATAAGAGAGATGTAAGAGTGGTCAAAGGATGCACTTGTCCCTCCAAAAAGGAGAGGAAAAGCTTTATGATTTTTAGCCTTTCATAACTTCTACATAAGATCTCCAATTTGAGCAAAGATTATATATTTGCGATCTACATGTTGAGCTCTTTCCATAGATATGCTATATGATATGGTTTTACTTGCTAGATTTTAAATTTCATTTTTTGGGGGCGGGGGGGGGGGGGATTTAAATACAAGTGAATTAGTCGTTTTGCCTGTTTGAATTCAAAAATTTTCCTTTGATTTCTTTTTTAATACTAAGAGTTTGACTCTCTTAAACTACCAAATAAATAGGCCCTCCTAGACCCCATTCTCTTCTTAATGCATCCCATTGCTTGCGGCCCATTATTTGTGAGGTCGCATCTCTCAACCTAGCTCCAGCCAATATCAACGGCCTCGTCATCTCCCTGCAAAATTTGTGGACCTTCAAACACCATGAAACTTTCCATCAACTGAATTCAAATAAGACATAAGCTCTTCTGGCCTTAGAGGCCTTTCTCATAGAGTCCCCAAGTCCCGACTTTTGGCACTCCATCCTAGGGTAGCGTAAATCAAAGACTCCCATAAGGCAGCATTGGAAGCTACATACGACTGAAGGAACTCCACCAAGCCCAAAATTTTACAAGTTTCCAAGGGCTATTGCATGCAAAAATTTGAAAGAGAGCTTCACTGAGGCACCTAAATTTATCTCCTCAATAGGTTCTTCACACTTGATAGTATGACATCATTGCACATGATGATGAGTTGATGTAACATTGCACACAAGGACTAGACACTGCCCATATAATCAGGTAAGACCTTCCTCTCATTGCACTTTGAGGACGCACTATCATGGGGGGAAACAACAAAAACCTTGATAAGTTTTGCGGCTAGGCTTTTCACACTTGGCAGATAAAACTAAAGGGCTATCTCATGAGAAAAACCCTTTGTTCTGTCATCATACCCTCTCTTGAGGATGTGATAAACTCTCTATAGGCCTTTGAAAAGAAGACAAAAGGCAAAAATAGCATCAAAAATGGAGGAGCATATGTTGTAAGTTCTTCAAGGACATGTATTTTCAAAAACAACCTCAAGTGTACACATTGTGGCTGGGATAACTCTCTAAAGATTGTTTTTCTATCAACGCTTGTAAGAATTGTGGACCAACCAACCACTCTACAAAATATTGCATATATCCATTGAAATCACCAAGAACTTAAAGCAGCAATAATCACTACAAAGACAAGGGAAAAGGAAAAATCAATATGGATTCTTGTGACGAATCCAATGAGGAGGAGGACATCATAAAGAATAAAGGTCACCTTGGGGTTGTCTTCACCAACGACATATTCTAAAAGCACTTAGTTTGTGTATTAATCATAACCTCATTTGTGTTGTAGGGGAGGATTTGTGTGATCTCACCTTGTGTTGGGAGATTCTTGTGTTCCAAACCCTTCTTATTCAAGTGGAGGATTTATGTGCCTACACCCTTTGTGTCTAGGGGAGGCAATTGTGTACCTTAACCTTGTGTTTTTTGTTTTGAGAGGAGCATGTTATGTGTGAGTGCTACACTAGAAAACCCACGAGGGGTGGGTTGTTGAGGTTGTGGATTTTGTCGGACCTCACACCGATAGGAAAACCCCCTAGTCTAGAAGTCATGTGGAGCATGTGTAGGCAAGAGGTATGTGTAAGCAAGAATCTTGCGTGTGTGAGAAGCATGTGAAGAAGGCAAGGTCCTTGTGACAAGCTTGTATAAAGGAGCTCTTTCTACTCTCTTTTTGTGTGTGAAATAATCAACCTATTTTGCATCTACTCCATTGTGCAATCGTCTCTTGCTCTAGCTCTACACTAATCTCTCCAATCATGCCATTGTCATGAATGGCACATTAATCTACCCTCCTTGACTCGATATATCTAACCCAAGACTTTTCTATGCAGCTTGCATGGTTTGCTTATATTGGTCTTAGGGATAGTATCCACACCACAAGACCTTCTCACTTTTTGATTCTCGGTCTACTTGGCTCCTAAGTGGCTTCTTTCTAGCATGCCACTACTTGCTTAGCATAAATCAAATCATGCTAAACTTGTAATTTCAAAATCCAAATGTAACATGTTGTATCTTGGCCTTGTCATGGAAAATGTGACATGGTCTAAAGTATTGCTCCCATTTAGAGATCCATTGCTCCACTGCAGAGTCGTTAAACTTAGGTGGCTAAAGATCCTTGAGCTACCATCTTGGTCCTTTAGCAGGATCCAATGAGCTACTATCCCCTGCCTCATGATCATGCATCCCCATAGGCATATGTGCATAATGACCAAGCCTAGATCCTGGTTTCTCTTGAGTCTCAGATTTCTTGTGGAGTAGGTTTTGCATTCTCTTATGACTGATTTCATAGTGTCATTTGATATGTAACCCACATCACCCTTGCTAGCATGCTCAATAGGCTCTTGGGGAGGCAACTCCTCTCTCACCTCATCATGCTCTTCAAAATCCATTTTGTTAATGGTTTTAATTTCCTTTTCTTTGCAAGCCTTTTTTTATTATTTTTCAATTGGTTTGAAGAAAAAGACAACCAAACTGGGAACTATATACGAAGAGAAAGGTTGCAAACTCTAACTTTTTAACCCACAACTAATGCATGTAGCAAATGCACATTCTTGCTAAGCAACCACTAAAATATCCTCAAGCACAACATGGTATACCTATACTCATCAGAAACCACAAACAAAAACATCTTAGACTTATGTACTATAAGAAGTCACATGCAGTGCATGATGCAAGAGAGGCAAGAATGAGTGTCATATCTTGACTCTTACCATGTTGGTTCTTTTCTTGCAAGGCACACTTGCAATAATGACTTCACAATCTCGATATCAATTCCTTCAATATGGTCAGCACCATAATCATTTCCATGTGTTTCCACATTGCTTTGATCCTTTCAATGTCAAATTTGTGTGCCACACTAGTAGAAGCGATTGACAAAAATGCCCCCAGCTCATTGACAAAGCTCAAGCTGCCACGTTCAATAGTTGATCCTACTAAAAGATTCCTCCAACTGCTTGGTGAAACAATTACTACAACCATATCAGAGATAAACCTCAAATCTACTTGCAATACTAGATACTTCGATTTGGGGTTTGACATAACAAAAATATTGTCCTTATTATTATCAATCAATATAGGCAACTCTTATGCTTCGTTGTTAGACTACAACGTATGGAACTTGGAATGGTTTTGAGGTCTCATTTTCTATCCTAATGTCATTCTTCTTAGGTTTCTCACCCGGACAGCCTACTGGTCAATCACACTGCTATTATAACTACTTCCCTTCACATGATCGCCTTTTTGTCCTAAATTTGAATAATTTAGGCCGATAGTTGGGTCCTTAGTGTGACCTTGTGGCCCAAAGAAATTGATTGATTACTTTGTGTGCTTCGTGATGGAGCCCTTGACTTGCTTAAGGATATCGACACAGAATTGCAACTGAAGATAAATGAAATTGAGCAATATAGGGATCAAACAAGGCAATTTGGGTTGTTTTGGAGCTTTCCCTTAGGCAAAGGAGTTGTGTCTAATGTAGCACTATCTTGGCATGTGTTGCTCACACAACCTACCACGATAGTGGAGTTCGAATGGCTTACTTGAAGGGAGTAGTCAACAAGACATAACCCAAAGGAGTTAAAAGTGTTTCAATAAACCAAGAAATGAAATTACTAGACATTGTTAGGCATTTTGCCCTTTTAATCACAAAATACCAAACAATTTACAATTGAATTTTTGTAATTTAACGACATGTTTGGTGAAGAATATTAGTATAATTTGTATTTACAAGCCTTTGTGTTGTCCAAGACGTTCTCCACTAGAGTTTTGGAAATCCATGACGACAAGGCTTAGATGTTTCCTAAATTAGATAGGCAATGTAATATACTCCCCTTACATTGACCCGTCACCTCAAGTCTATCGCCCATCATTTTGTGTGGTGGTATTTTATTTCTTCATAAATACATTTTTAGCTACGTCAAAAGCCCGAGGCATCACTATGGCCTAACCCTTTGGGTAGACCAAAAAACATACAATACCCTTCTTTTTTTTTTTTAAGCTAGAGATTATTTGCATTATGATGTAATGACTTTCTACAACTCTTTATAGATTATAAGCCTTTTTTTCTTTTTGACGCTCCAGAGGGCCCGCAAGGGGAGGTGCTTATCCCTTCCAAATATTAGCCATGAAACATGGTGGGGCAAGGGCCACGTACCATCGGGCAAGAGCCATGTGTAAGCATCACCATGGCCACTAAATTGATGCACCGCGTGCTAGGAACGACGGAGAGAACTCGTAGCAACTAGCTAGGAACCTCCACCTAATTGATGCACCACGTGCTGGGAACGGGTGCTGGGAACGGCAGAGAGAGGAGGACCCACCCCAAGAGGAGGATGCACGACTCCTAACAACGTGAACACCAGGTGAGCACAAGGTGTCCCTCTAGAGTGTGACCCAACGGGGGATTTGAACCCACAACCCATAGGTTGAGAGGCCAAAGCCTTACCATTAGACCAACATTAGACCAACCCTATGGGGACTTGTAAGCCATTTTTATTCGAGCTAATTTGGAAAGTAAATGAGATATGTAAGGGAAGAGGCCTTTTGTCTTCTTGCAATTTCCAAATCTTGGGACCTCTTGGAGAAGAATTGTAGATGTCAGCACAAGCCACTAAAATATCACCTTGAGATGTTTTCCATGCAGAACTAGAAGAAATTTCAACATGAGAACTTTGATGGTCTTATCCCATTTGGAGCCCCAACCAAAATACCAAACTAGTTTCGCTATGTGTGTGATGCGAATATTTGTTTTGGGGGGGGCAAGGGGACACAAATCTCTCTCTCTCTCTCTCTCTCTCTCTCTCTCTCTCTCTCTCTCTCTCTCTCTCTCTCTCTCTTTGCTTACACAAAGTAGGGCTAAAATACCAAAAAACTAAGGAGTATCCTAGCCAATCTCAAGCTCAAATCTTGAAAGATACCCCCTTCCATGGTACAAATTTCAACTAGGATCATCAAGGCTTTAAACTTGTCACAATACCCTTGTGTGGAAAATTTACCGAAGTGTCCCTAAGTTTTGTCCAAATTCCCAAAATACCCCTTAAATATCAAAATTTCACACAATACCCTTCTTATTTGGCTAAAACGCCCTTCAATTTTATCAAAATACCCAATATGGCCATCATTAATCTCTGGAGACGCTATGCTTTGCAACTCTTTAAAGGAATATTGGTTCTCCATCATTAGATAATATTAGGAGTAGATTTGTGATCATTCTGTGGGCTCTTGACAGCAAATAGTTCATTATTTGTAGACACAAATGACACTATTTGTCAAAATATCAGTAAAAATGTGTGTTAAAGATAGGTCTCTATTATTTAAAAAAAGATAAGGTATGTAAGCAATCCATTCCCGAACAACAAAAATTCTGCCCATACATCGAGAGTGGCAAAGTTTAAGGTGGATATCCTCCAACTGGCGGTTAGTCCATTTGCCCAATTTAAACGAGGTTTAAGTGTACCTTACTAGTGTGATCTCTGCATCCCTCCATTTTCGGAGGTAAAAGCAAATAAGGGAATAATGTGCTAGATTTTAGAAGGCAACTCTTGTAAAGTCATCACCCATCAGATAACTTCAAATCAACCTTTGAAGTACAAAGCAATTCTTTTATTTGATCAGTAACTACAAACTTCCACCTGAGTAACTACAAGCTACATGTTTCAGTAAAGACGTTCCAAACTTTAAACCTGAAACTCAACTCTCAAGAGCATTTGTTCAAATATCGTCTTAATTTACCTGTAGTGTTCAAGATGACAAAATGGTAAATTAGAGGACTTTGGGTTCCTTAAATGGCCATCCTCAAATGTGAGAACTTTGTACTTCAAAGTCCTTACACTATTCCATGCAATGAGAAGTCCTGTCCACCACCTAGTTTTGCCTCTCCTTGAGATGTCCTATTATCCATGATAAATATAGAGATAATAGAAAAGAACATTCTGATGTCCTAGATTCGAGTGAACATTTGAACATCGAATATCCCAAGAGGCCAACTCGATCAATCTGTTGGTCTTGAACTCAAGACCTTGGGGGGGGGAGAGAGTAGACAAATCTTGTATATGAATGACTGGCACGCCCACTGTAAAACCACATGGAGTCGATTGTGCCCTTAGGCACAAATGCATGCACATTAACATTGTGGGAGTTAACAAACGAGTTGTGATAACAAGACACAAAAAAAGAGCAAAAAACAATTTGTCTATTTTAGACCGAGCATTACACCACCTTCCATGAGGAATATTCTCCCAACCATAAATTTCACGAAAGCACAGCAACTGGTAATGCCACAGTATTACAAAATCAGGCCTTTCAACATTACCCTTCTGCTCTCCTCGTGCGTCGTCTCCTCGTTGACCTCCTTGACAGCTCTGCAGGGTCACTGTCTTCTGATGAACCATCAACCTGCCTGCTCTCACTGCGAGCAAGGCTCTCACCCCACAGTCCTCTGCGAGGAACTCTCAGGCGGCTGCGCAGGCGCGAAGAACTTTCCACAGAGGTAGCTGGGCCAAACACTTGAAACAGCAGGAAAACTGTCCACAAATGCCCCTCATCACCTGGAAAGTCCATTGCTTCCTCCTCGTCCTCCAAATTGTCTTCTATCATAAAATCTCCCACCACTGTTGCACCTGGTAACATTGTGCTCATTACATCCCCAAGATCTCTTCTTCGTTCTAAGCGCCTCCAATCCCTCTGACGATTTGGATCCACTTCAGAAGGACGAGCCAATGGATGCTCACGTCTCGCATGCACCCGCAGCTCCTCATAGTTACCTGAAAATGGGCATGCTTCTTGTGCACAGCTCCTAACCTTGTGGTTCCAGTGATCCCTGGCTGACTGAATTACTTTCCACCCCTCTACCTTGCCTCTGCAGAGTGGGCAAAGCAACCCCTGCACATCACCCTGCAAGTAGGGGGAGAATGCCCTGAGTTGTTCAGAGTCATCTATACCATCAGCTCTCTCCATTAAGCCTGCTTCAGTCTCAAAACCCTCTGTTCCTGCAGTTTCTACTGCAATAGCATTGAGAGCTACGCCTCTCCCACTTCTACGGCTTGTCCTCATGGAGTCAGTACTAGTGATGCCTGACAACCTTCCAATTACTTGACCACCCTCTGGCGTCAGCTCTCTTAAGGCATGGTTTCCCTGAGCTCTCAGCTGGGCCTTTTGATATTGATCTAGACAGTTGGAATGCCTGTAGCTCGTGTTACACATGTATGGACGACAACCCTTATCATGCGAAGCACATAAGAGAAGAACAGCATTGTGCGGAAACTCCATGCAGATTGGACAAGTTGCATCTTCCCACTCCGCTTTGGCAGAAGAGTTTTCAGCAGCATCCTCTTCGATCACATTCAGTCCCTTGCCAGATCTTGAAGGGTGCTTATAAGCCTGATATCTATTTCTTCCTGAACCCACATGGTGATTACTTACATCCTTCGGCATGATCAGTTCCTAGTTCCGCGTCTTCCACCTTCACTACATAAACATAACCAGAACCACAAGGCGCCATATCAGGCAAATAGTAAACTACAGTATGCATACCAAAAAAAATCTCTTCACCACTAGCAAAAAATAAATTCCAATTCAATATAAGCCCTTCCTTGAAATCAGCCTAACAAACAAAACCACACCAAATGCTGCAGATAAACTGGCATTTCAATTGCCATCCCAGCAGAGCCACGCATCCAAAGCACATGATATAGAGGAAAATAAAAGGACAGGTAGGTAGCAACATCAAAGATATTCATAACCTTCAACAGCCCCAAGCAATGTACCACAATGATTCTCACAAGCAACTGCAAGGTGTAGAAATTCAGTGCTTGTTCAAGAGTCAGACGGCCCTAACAGTTAAAGAGACCAACCAGATAGTTTTTCTGTGTTGTGTACAACTTCTGGCATCATCACTTGCGTAAATTAAGCAAACAGAGACACGACGCACCTGCAAAAGACATCTGAACACCCCTTCATATGGGCTCAAATGTGCACCATAGGCAGATGTACACCTCAAACAGCTGCTGTCACAAAGTGATGGCATGGCATGACCTAAAGGACAGACTCAGAGGGGTCATATCCCTAGTGAAAGATACGGAAGAAGTTTTACCAACTTTAAAGTCTTGCTGAGTGGCCCAATTTTAAAAGTTAAGTTCCTACCAACTTATGGGGACCCTATCCGATGGGGCCTAAAGGACACAAGGAATAAAAAGAGTTGTACGGACACCCGCGAATCGTGTTGATGACGTGGCAGCTGTACGGACGCCCATGTTTTACGTTGTTGATGTGGCAGGCAGTACGGACTTCCGCAAAACGCGCTGGCAGCTTTAATGTTAGTTTTTGAGGGTTTAGTACTTTTGAGGGAAGTGCTTTTGGGGCTCTGCTTTGGGCATCCCTTGTAATGTTTATCAAAGCCCCTGGGGCCTCACTCTGTACGGACACCCGCGTTTTACGTTGCTGACGTGGTAGGCTGTACAGACTTCCGCAAAACGCGCTGGCAGCTTTAGCGTTAGTTTCTGAGGGTTTAGTACTTTTGAGGGAAGTGCTTTTGGGGCTCTGCTTTTGGGCATCCCTTGTAAAGTTTATCAAAGCCCCTGGGGCCTCACTCTGGCAGAGCATCTGGACGCATAGTCTGAGAGCAGAGGACCCTTGGGAGTTGTACGAGTATAATAATAAAGAAATATAGTAAGGGGCAATGGTCTTTGGGGCCAATGCATATGGGCACGAAACTCCGCCGTGCCATGTCGACTTTCTCTCTCCTAAAGTTCTGTGATTTTGCAGTTTATGTTCGTGTGTTGCTATTGATTTCTTGCTTGGAGTGTCCAAGCCTATAACATCTACAGAGGATCTAATCCCTTCTTGCAACAGACATATTCTCGAGGAGAATCTGACAAAGCAGTCGAGAGAATTTTGTTTGTCAAAGCATCTTCATGTGCCTGCCCCGGACTTATTAGCCACTCCCACCCTTAGTCCATTGCGCATCAGTGCGCTCCCGTCTCCATCGCTCTGTCTTATGGGGCATAAGCTGTAAGAGGGCTTGGACACTCCAAGCAAGAAATCAATAGCAACACACAAACAAAAACTTCAAAATCACTGAACTTTAATAGAGAGAGAGAGAGAGAGTCGACACGGCCCAGTGTAGTTCCGTGCTGCCCTAAGGTATTAGCAAAAGTCTGGCGTCTCTTTCCGTATTTCTTTATCATTAATCATTGCAAAGTATAACTCCCGAGGGACCTCTGCTCTTAGACTCTGCATCCAAATGCTCTGCAGAGTGAGGCCCCAAGGGCTCTTTTATGCTTACAGGGATTGCGTCGACTTCATTATTCTCTTTGAGGAGCAACCATGCCGACATCGCAGGGTGGCAAAGGCCAATATGAGAATGTCCTTACTCTTATCAAGGAGCAAATGGCCGCACTTTCGACAAGCCTCGCATCCATCAACACTTGCCTAGCAGATGCAAACGCAAACCTCTTCACGAACTCATCATACTCTTCTCAGACGACTAATGCTATTTCTCCGTCACCTTCTTCCAAAGCTTCTGTAGACGAACACGAAAAACCGGATCCAACTGATGAGGTAGACAATCGTGAACTTCAATTACTTCATAAATTTTGTAATACTTCTCAAAAGAAGAAACTGAATGTTAGCTCTATAATGATCGCCACGACAAGCGCGTGCTGGACCAATGGCTATTCAAAATGGAGGTCTACTTGTCCAACACGGATTTAGTAGAGAGCCAAAAGGTTGCACTTGCTAGTTCTCTAGTAAAGGACACAACATTTCTTTGGTGGCAACGACAGGTGGTTGATGGCAAACATACACCTTGGGATAAATTCCGAAGTGCTGTTCGCAAGGCGTTTGAACCTGCCAATGCGGATTTTCATGCCCGATCCTCTCTTTGCCGCCTGAGCCAGACTCGTTCCTTGGCCGCGTACATCACAAAGTTTTAGAAATTAACTCTGGAGATAGAGATTCTCAGCCCCTCTGATAAACTATATAGTTTCATAGATGGGTTTGAACCAACAATGAAGGACGATGTGCACAAGTACAATCCCACCACTTTGGATGGTGCAATCAATAAACGTATTGTACACCACGTATAACGTCCTGTCCCGTGCCGTAGCTGCTATGTTTGCAATGCACGAGAACACTCTTACATACCCTACAGATAGATTGGTCACAGTTTGGACCGGACAAGATACGAACAAGAGTAACAAGACGAAGGGAAAACAACAGAAAAAGAAGCCTTCAAGCCCTTGATTGTCAACGAAGCAACACGCCGAATACTTCAAAGAGGGTAAACGTTACGATTGTGGGGAACAAGGGCATGTGTTCGCTTGGTGTCGTAACAGAGCACCTAAAGAACTGTCAGAGGACAAGCCAAAGAGTTCTAAAGCAATGGAGCGAGCAAAGAAAGGAAAAAAAAAAAGCAAGACTGGCAGCAGATATGTGGGGACCGACCCTGAATGAATGGATGAAAGTATAGAGCTTTGCAGAGCGTGGGGCAAAGTACAAGATCAAGAAGCCCTCATCTTCTTCGAAGGAGGAACCAAGGCCAAGTTCATTTCGATTGAATTGGCGGCTCAACTTGGAATTACGCCATATGAAATGGGAACACCAACTGAGGCAGTTCTAGCGGAACCAGGGATGTTGCCATTACACCTGTCCTAGGCAAACTTTGGTTGCACTATCAGGGGTCTCTAGGGCACGAGGACATTTATATCATGCCCTTGGAGGGGTGTGACGTCCTTTTGGGAATCCCTTCGTTCCATAAGAACAATGTGGTGGTCGATTACAGGGCGCGAAAAGCAACTTTTAAGAATGAAAAGAGTACAGATATAGTTCTTGATGTAAAATCAAAGGGTGAATCCGTCCCACTTGTGTCGGCTTCGGCCATTTTCAAATTAATGAAATTTAGTCTGTTTGTTTACTCGATCTTCTTACATGAGATGGATGACAAGAAAATGTCAAATTTGTCGGACCTCGAGAAAAAACGACAAGGCTTTTTGCAACCTCAGGCTGATTGTTTCTTTCAAGGCTTACAAGGAGAGTTACCCCCTCAGCGTCCTGAAGATCACACGATTGATTTGATTCCCAACAGTACACCACTGAACCGACCACCTTACAGAGTTAGCTGAGCCCAAAACGAGGAAATTATGAACCAAGTAAAAGAATTTTTAGAGAAGGGTCTCATTCAACCGAGTACATCATCTTACCATTTGCTAGTGCTGTTGGTTTTAAAGAAAGATGGATCTTGGAGAATGTGCATTGACTACAGAGCTCTCAACAAAATCACCATCAAGAACGGTTTCCAATACCCAAGATCAAAGATATATCGGACAAGCTCCAGGGTTCTACATGTTTGAGTAGAATTGACCTGAAAAGTGGCTATCATCAGATCAAGATCGCTTCAAGAGATGTTTACAAGACCGCGTTCAGGACGTCCTTTGGATTGTACACGTATTTGGTGATGCCTTTCGGCCTCACAAATGCTCCTGCAATGGTCAAGAGGATGATGGACATGATTTTTCGAGAGTATACGTCATTTGTGGACACCTTTTTCGACAACATCATCGTATTCTCCAAGAATGAGGCAGAGCATTGCCACCATCTGTTATAGGTTTTCCAAGCTTTGTGGCAACATTTGGTGGTTAATGGGAAGAAGAGCGAGTTTTTCTTATCGGTAATCCACTTTTTGGCACACATTGTCTCTGCAGAGGGTGTCAAAATGGACCCAACCAAGGTTGTTAAAGTTTAGGCATCTCAAGTGAACTGCCCAATGTGATCCCATTATTTATTTTGGTTTTTAAGTATTTACTTTACTTATTTGTCAAAGTCTTGGGTAGGGCAATTTACTAGGATTGCTGTATAAGCAACCCCTTGCCTCCATTGTATACACACATTCAGTTATTCATTGCCAAGGTTGACTGGTTCAGGAGACTCTCTCTCTCTCTCTCTCTCTCTCTCTCTCTCTCTCTCTCTCTCTCTCTCTCTCTCTCTCTCTCTCTCTCCACTTCCACATCGTCGACTTTGACATGGTAGCAGAGCAGGCGGCTTGAAGACCTTGGCGTGGAGGAGCAAACTTGAACCAGGAGAAGAGAAATTCATGTCGCCGATATCCTCTCCCCCCACTCAGCATTCTAAAACGCTACACCACATTGCTGCCTTGCTGCCTTCGCTAGCGTTTTCGAAACGTTGTTCGTAGCACTTGTGTCCCCCCCTTGCCAAGCAACGTTTCAAGAAGCTAGGTCGGCAACAACGTTTCAATACGCACCATTGGCCTAGCTAGACGACGTCGCTGTCCCCCAGTGGTTGCGTTTTAGAACGCATCCTCTGCCCGGAAGTGACTCCCCCCCCCCATGAGCTCGCGTTTTAAAACGCCAACATATACCCCCCTGCCCTCACCCCTCTTTCCCAGTGTTTTGAAACGCTGCTAGGAAGCGTTTCGACCCTCTCCTTATCACCAGCGTTTTGAAAAGCCGACTGCGGCAGCTTCCCTAGGCGAGGACCCTCCCCCGCCCCCCCTATACGCTTGAGCGTTTTAAAACGCTGCTTGCTAGAGGTAGTGGGCTCTTTGGTAAAGGAGATCGACAAGGCTTTGGAAAATGTGTTGCGGACTTGTGATTGCCCACTGGGCAATGGTGGTGACCAGCTTGAGGAGTGTCCATTCGAGGAGCAGTCTTGGCTTGGGAGCGGCATCAAGAGAGGGCATGAAAGATCAGCTTTGGGCATTGGCTTGGTGTCAATCTTGCAGCTCTTGGAGGTGAGGATTGCAGTGAGTGTGGAGTGGCTTGGGAAATTTTGTGCAACTTGGATGGAATTCTTAGCCATTGCTATGCACAGTTTATTGTGGAGCTTTGGAATTGTTCGAGGCCTACCACAGGGCAAACGTGCGGAGCGGATATTGACAACAGAGTTTTAAATGTCAGAGAGGGATAGTAGATTGTGCGCAGCCCATTGCGTGTGGAGTTCCCTTTGCGGTGAAGTTGAATCGGCTTGGAAATTTTTCAGCTTGGTTTGTACGGCCATTTTTTGGAGTGTGAGAAGGTACCCGATTATCAGATCTTGCAACTTCAATATGTCCCTACCTTGCTCGAGGCGCGACGACAACGACCAAAAGCTATGGATAATGGATAACAGATCGTCGATCATCCATTTAGCGGCCTATGCAACGGCACATTTCTCAAGGAACCCGACAAATTGTTTGGCTCAAGTTCGTGAAGTCAAAAGCAAATCGAGGAGTTCGCTAGAGGACGACGGCAAAGGTCAGTTGGACAAGGATGGCAATACCAATACTTAGTTAGTTGCCTTGGTACCCACGAGGTACAATCACAGTTGTCATGAATGTGACTCGCCACTTTGTTAGGCTCAAGCTTTTGAAGCCTAAGGCAAAAGCAAGAACTCACAGATAGACAAGGACAAAGGCACGCGGGACAGAGATTACCGTAATAAAGATTTGACAGAGGAGATTGGCATGGCGCACTTGGCGGCGGCCACAGTGGCCTCGACGTCAGATTTCTAGTCAAATGACAGGTGGCACCACTAGCTTCAGCCAGAGAGAGGCTTGTGAGTGGCAGAGGGGGGCAACCACATGCTCCCTATAATTAATTTGCACCCTTGTGTTGGAGTTCAAGTTATTGGTGTTTGGACCCGTAGGTCGGAGTTCAATGCACATGCATCTAGCAGAGAACCAATCAGACGTCTAAAACACTATGGATGAGTGCACCAATCCATTGTTGTTCGTCAGATTATGGACAGGATGTGTTCCAACAGTTCATTATCTTGGAGTTTTATATTTTGGACGTGATGTGTTCACGGTTCACAAATGGGGATTATTGGACGTAATGTGGACTACAATTCAAAGTTTCTACAAAGGCAACCCATGCTCAAGATGGCATTACTTTCAGGTACAAAGTTGAGGAGAGCAACATCGAGGTGTATCCGGTAGTACAAGGCCTTCTATTGGGGAGTCCATGGTAGCTTCTTCATCGACTTGGTCTCACTATTGATGTCCACTATGAGCTGCAAAGAGGGTGTTTTAGGCATCTCAAGTGAATTGCCCAATGTGATCCCAACATTTAGTTTGACTTTTAGGTATTTATTTTACTTATTTGTCAAAGTCTTGGGTAGGGCAATTTACTAGGATTGCTATATAAGCAACCCCTTGCCTCCATTGTATACACACATTCAGTTATTCATTGCCAAGGTTGATTGGTTCAGGAGACTCTCTCTCTCTCTCTCTCTCTCTCTCTCTCTCTCTCTCTCTCTCTCTCTCTCTCTCTCTCTCTCTCTCTCTCTCTCTCTCTCTCTCTCTCTCTCTCTCTCTGCTTTTTTGGCTCGACTCGAACAAGATCTATATCAGCTATTCTTGAGTCAGGACTCGCGTGAGGCGTGGCGGCTCTTTCATGAGCAGTCCCCCCCCCCCCCCCTTGCTATTTCCTCCACAGAGACCTAGGGTCAGTACGCATCATCTTTGTACACAGTACCTGGACAGCCGCCCCTCCCCAACCCCCCCGACCCATGCCCACACACGTGCTTTTTTCACCGCTGAGATGGTGAAGAAAGCTATTGACAGGATGAGGACTGGGAGAGCATATGATCATGATGGCCTAGTCGCTGAGCATTTCATGCATGCCAAAGACAGCTTCTAGCAGTTATGTTTAACCGGGCCATGTGTGAGGGCCTACCGGACACTTGGAGCCTATCTACGATCGTACCTATCTTCAAGTCAGGAGACCCCATGGAGCCTGGGAATTATCGCACTATTATGATTGGGCATTGGTACGGTTGTATGCATCCATTCTTGAGCAACTGCTGAGTAGATGGGCAGAGAGGGAAGGAATGCGTGCAACTGGGCAGGCAGGGTTCAGGAGAGGCTTCTCTACTCTTGACCACATCTTGACACTCAGGGCCCTCATCGAGGAAGGCAGATCTCATGGGAGACGGATCTATTGTAGCTTTGTGGACTTCCGCAAACAGTACCCAAAGTTAGATTGATGTGCAGATTACAGGAAATGGGAGTACCCACAGAGCTCATTTGGGGGATCATGGCATTGTACAGATCAGTAGTGGGGCATGTACGCACCCCGGAGGGACTCTCTAAACCGGTTCACTCCACTATTGGGGTGAAGCAGGGCTGCCCGCTCTCTCCTACTCTTTTCGGTATGTATGTGGATGAGGTTTCTGACTACATTGACAACGATGGGGATAAAGGTGCACAGCTGGCAAGGACATGGATTCCACTTTTGTTATATGCTGATGATATTGTGTTGATCTCCGAATCCCCAGAGGGAATGCAACGTCAATTAGATGCTTTGCATACGTTTGCCCACGAAAGTGGTTTGTCTGTCAACCTTG
Source organism: Adiantum capillus-veneris (assembly GCF_014529385.1). Lineage (NCBI taxonomy): Eukaryota > Viridiplantae > Streptophyta > Polypodiopsida > Polypodiales > Pteridaceae > Adiantum > Adiantum capillus-veneris. The sequence continues at coordinate 182,045,253 of NC_140931.1, forward strand.
GTAAAACCAAGGTTATGGTGTTTAATACCACCCCACAGTGGATCAGGAGATCAGCACCTACATTCACATACGGCCAGGAGAATGTGGAGTACACAGACGCTTACACTTACCTTGGAGTGGTTTTTAGCGGACCCACATTCTCACTCAGAAGAGCAGCAGAGACCAGACTGACTAGAGCCCACGCAACATTGGGTAGATTGGAGAGGATGTGTTCGCAGGTTCAGTTTCAGGAGCCCCGGACGAAGCTCTGGCTCTTTAACACCTTGGTGGCTTCAACATTGCTCTATGGGGCTGAGATTTGGGGACCTTCATTGGATCACCACGGGAGGCCGGGTCGCACAGACGGATGGGGGAACATGGAGAAACCTCTTGTCTCTATGATCTCGCAGCTCATTAGAGCCAAGGCATCAGTACCACGGGCCATTATCCGAGCAGAGCTAGCGGCCTCCCCACTAGTGGTGGAGGCGCTCACCAGATCAGTCTCCTTCATAAACCGCACATGGGAACTTCCCAGAGACAGATATGCTCGCATAGCACTTGAGTCCTCCCGACAGTTAGCCATACAAGGGGATACAACATGCTGGTATGGGGAGATGACATCATGGTTTCAGGCGCATGGGTTCAGCATAGACAGGCTGCCACCATTCTAGTACTCATTGGATGCACCATCTCTCACTCTTACACAGTCGGAGATCACCAAGCTCATCCGCCAAGACCTGACCCAGCTAGACACCAGGAGGACATGGATACAACCAGCACAAAAACTGCGCACGAAGATGGCTTTCTACAGAGACCACCTTCTCCAACTTACGGAAGATGGTTTTGTGACGAGACCCAGATACATGGATACCCACTTGTCTCATGGGATACGATGTGCTATTGGCCAGTTACGCGCATCGTCTCACCAGCTGCGGATTGAAACCGGGAGATACAGCGGAGTACCAGCAGAGGCCAGGACATGCCCCTTGTGTGACATGGAACCTGAGACAGAGCTGCATTATACATGTCGCTGCCCCGTCTACTACGAGATATGAGGCCGCTTCCATTGCTTGTTCAGAGAGGGTTTTGGACCACTCTCAAGAGTAATGAGATACGAAGATCAAAGATGCCTGGGTTTGTTCTTGCTCGAGCTGCGCAGACACAGAGAGAGCCTGATGAATGGCGAGGCTAACCAGTCTCAAAGACAGATCACAGACTTCTTCAGAGCAGCACGGGACAGCCGCAAGAGCCACTCCCACAGCAGAGCTCCCCCTCGTCTCACACCAGAGGCACACTGATCGACCAAGCGATTGAACTGGGGAAATCCAGGTGCCCACGACTGCGAAGGACTACACAGCATCGACGGAGGCTACGTCAAAAGATTCGGAGCACGCTGGGCAGGCATGCACGACGCCCGGTCAAACTACTAACCATGGAGGAAATTGATGAGATTCGCCAACGATCGATGCTAGATCTTTGTGATTCAGCTATCCCAACAAGCCGCCCATTTTTGCTTAGTTTTTTGCTTAGCTCACATCGACCAATCTAGAATCCCATAGTATATATCTTTGTTTTTGTTTTATACTGTTGTTAGGTTATTTTGTTACTCTGACTTTGTATCAAATCCACCACGTTGTAACTTTCTGGTCTCATAGGTCACTATGGCCTTTTGAAGACGTTAATATAACATTTCATTTCTCTCTCCCTCCCTCCCTCCCTCCCTCTCTCTCTCTCTCTCTCTCTCTCTCTCTCTCTCTCTCTCTCTCTCTCTCTCAGCGCGAGCTGGCCTGTGGAGGGGACGACCTACTGCTGCTGAGGTGACGAGTTGCGTGCTGTGGAGGTGACGACGTGCTGCTGTTGTTGGGGATGAGCTGCACGCTGGGCAGGTGACGACCTGCAGTGGAGAGCAGCGCGCTGGGCCTGTGGGGTAGCAAGGTCAGCGGCAGCATAGCACCTTCAGCACCTGCAGCGACTGACGTGCCTACCCGCAGCAACAACACACCCAGCTGCAGCCTTGCACAGAAATTTGCAACAGGGCAACACGCAGGTACTCACTCTCTCTCTCAACATTCAAGGGGATGGGCTGTAAACACTAGGCTTCCCGTGCGCTCAGCCTCGCCTCCTCGAGCTCGACCATGGCACCTCTTGACAGGAAAGAAGTGGAGGACATGATAGCCAGAGCTATCACACAGGCCAAGAAAGATGCGGACAAGGCACTGAACGCCGAAGTAAGGAGGATGACGGAAAAGATGAAGCAGATGGAGGATAACATCAGAGGCCTCACAGAAGAAAAGGAGGCCTGGAAGAAAGCATTCGAAGAACTCCGTGACACCTCCAACACGGAGATACACCGTATACAAGAAAGCATCAACCACCTCCGGATCTCCAGGGAAGAGGGGGAAATCTCGAGCTTCGAAGACATAGAAGTAGAGATCAAAAATAAATGGAAAGCAGACATCAAAGAAGAGATCCAGACAGAAATGGAGGCCAAACAATCGGGATGGGTGGAAGTAGTTAAAAAGAATATCAAGGAGGAGGTATGCGAGGAGGTTCACATGGGAGAGCACTTGAGGGTTCAGCTTACTCTCGAGGAGGAGCGATTGCGCCAGATGAGGAAACACAATGTTAGGATCACTGGCCTTAAAGAGGGACCTTCAGCAGAGGAGGATGCACAAGAGCTTTGTAGCCAACTAGGCTACAAAGAGACTATGCCTTTTACAAAGGCATGGCGAGCCGGCCGTGACACCACTCGAGCTCGCCCGTTGATCATGCAGTTACGAGGAGATGAGGACCGCACCACCTTTTTTCGCAAAAGGGTGCTCTTACGAGGCCTCCAGGGCGGCCATATCTTTATGGACGAGGACCTCACTAGGATGCAAATCGAGCACAGGAAATCATGCATGCCCAGGGTCCTTCAGGCACGGAAAGAAGGTAAAAAGGCCTTCTTTCGAGATGGTAGAATCTTCATCGACGGCCGCCCAATCTCATAGGGATTCGGGACCTATGAGACACATACACTAGCACAAGAGACACCACTCAAAGGGGCAGTCTAGAACTGCAATGGTTCTATATGGACACATCCGGAGCGCCTAGAGGAGATCATCAGTGAGCATGACTTTGTATGTTTTACGGAGACACATGAGCCCAGAGAGAGGACTACCTGTAGTCACAGGATTCCAGTGGGAGTCGACTTACAGGACCATCACCAGACAGAGTACAGCTCGGGGGTCAGGAGGGGTGGCCATACTATTCAAACAGAGATTACACAACCGGATACAGGTGATGAGTAGAGACAAGAGGCATGCTATATGTGGGTACGGCTAGAGCTCACCCACGAGAGAGGGCTATACATTGCCATATGCTACTTTTCACCACATGGATCACGATATGCTATCCAGGACCCCTACTCTCGACTGTCGGAGGACATTTCTCACTACACATCACTCTGGGAAGTCCTCCTCATGGGGGACTTCAACGGGAGGACACAGAGCCGACAGTGTGAGATCTATGATATGGAGCAGCCGGAGATCATGAGGGCACTTGATGCAGAGGACATGGGGGTGAGTAGAGTGTCTGCAGATGGGGGACAGGACAACACTGGATATGGCAGACACCTTCTTGAGCTTGGCAGCAGGCACCATCTCGTTATTTATAACGGGATGGCGAGGTGGCCAGATTCTGGGGGATTCACTTGCTTCCCACACAGTGGCGGAGAGAGCACAGTAGACTATTTGTTGGGCTCTACCCAAACAGCAGAGCTTATACACTCCTTCAGCGTTGCACGCACACCGATAGGGGCGGATCATACTTATCTCACATTCTCCCTTTTTGCTACACAGCTTGCTGACCCCCCCGCCTCCCCCCCTCACACTTACACTACCATTTCTTTCACTCATGAGCTCACTCCTGTTTATATACATCACTTGCATGAGCACCTTATACACTTAGACCCCACAGCCCCTCTGGACACACTCACCACACACATTACATCCATCTTACACGAGTCAGCCACTCAAAGTTTCCCACATCGCATACACACACACCCTCCACGCATTGGCACTATGCCACAAAACAGGTGGTACGACGACGAATGTCGAGATCTACACAGACACCTACATATACTGGAGATCAGAGGGGAGATTACACATCGCCAGGCTCAGCGCAAGATGCAGACACTTACCCGTCGTAAAAGACGGGAGTGGGAGGAGCACGAGTATTGGGACATCTATCATTTACTCATGAGCAAGAATAGTGCTGAGGCATGGCGTCGGATCAGACCTCCCAGGCCATCCACTCCTATTCAGGACCCAACGGCATGGCACAGATATGCCGAGAGCTTATACGAGATCCCAGGACAGCCACCCATACCTACGCCATCGGCTACCCGACCCACATCATCTACTTTCTTCACCACCCACATGGTGAAGAAAGCTATATCCCACCTACAGCATGGTAGGGCTAGAGATCAGGCAGGCCTACAGGCAGAGCATCTTATATATGGTTGTGATGCATTGGCACCACTCATTGCCCACCTCTTCAACCGCGCGCTTTCAGAGGGATTCCCAGAGTCGTGGACAGCGCACACCATCGTGCCTATCCACAAATCTGGGGATGCCATGGATCCTAGCACATATCGCACTATCATGATTGGTCCTATACTGGCCAAACTATATGGCGCGGTTTTAGAGGAGGAGCTCAGTTCTCTAGCAGAGGGAGAGGGCATGAGGACACCAGGACAGGCAGGCTTCCGCAGAGCTTTCTCTACTATTGATCATATCTTCACCCTTCGTTGTCTGATCGACCAGACACGGGTGAGGAAGAGGAGATTATATTGCTGCTTCGTTGACTTCCGCAAAGCATTTGACACAGTACCTAGAGAGAGACTTTTCCGATGTCTGGCTGCGCTTGGGATTGGAGAGGAGATGGCATGGGGGATCTATGCATTGTATGAGCATGTATCTGGCAGAGTGAGATGCCCGGGTGGATTATTTGACACCCTTGTGAGCACCATTGGTGTGAAACAAGGTTGCCCCCTATCACCTACACTCTTTCGTCTATACATTGACGAGATTGTAGACTTCATCTTGCACAGGGGTGGAGAGGGTGTGGATATTGCAGGGACTACTGTACACATACTCTTATATGCAGATGATATTGTCCTGATGTCAGAGACGGCAGAGGGACTACAACTACATTTGCAGGCCCTGGATGATTTCTGCTCACAGAGAGGACTCACGGTGAACCTTGGCAAGACCAAGGTTCTCATATTTCATACATCGGCTCAGATTCGCCGACAGAGTAGATTTACAGTAGCTGGAGGGGATATAGAAGTGACAGGTTCATATGTATATCTAGGGGTTACATTCACCGCAGCATCAGGGACCTTCTCCATGACACAGGCAGCCAGAGATAGACTTACCAGAGGATACGCATCACTAGCTTTGATGGAGAGACAGTGCCACCAGGCCCACTTCTAGGAGCCCCGGACGAAGGGGTGGCTCTTTGACACACTGGTCACACCTGCACTCATGTATGCCTCGGCCATTTGGGGACCGGGACTGGCAGACTCAGTATGGACACAGATCGAGAGGCCACAGATTATTATGATCTCCAGGATTCGCAGCAAGCCATCAGTTCCACACGACATTATTAGAGCTGAGCTGGCTGCACCACCGATGTTGGTAGAGGCACTCTTTCAGACTGTTTGCCTTCTTCGCAGATTCAAAGATATGGATCCAGATAGGATCTCTCATAGAGCATTCATTGCATCTAGAGAGATGGCACAGGCAGGGGACACTAGCTCATGGTATGCCCAGACAAGAGATTGGCTAGCTCAGCACGGTTTTGATATTGATAGACTACCACCACTCCAGTATGACACCCAGGCCCCGACCTATACCCTCTCACGCTCTAAGCGGAATAGGGTCATCAGACAGAAGATATGGCATACATATATTCAGAGGACATGGCGCACGCCCACAGACACCCTACCTCCTAAAATGCTATATTACTATGAGCATTTTCTGAGGTTCTCAGAGCAGGGATTCATTGAGATTCCATCATACATGCAAGAGTACATGCCACACCGACTTCGGGTCAACATTGGCCAACTACGAGTGTCATCACATCAGCTAGAGATTGAGAGTGGCAGAGCCAGAGGCATACCACGAGAGGAGCGTACATGCCGGATTTGCAAGATGGAGGTGGAGAGTGAGGAGCATTTTGTCATGAGATGCCCAGCATATACAGAGCTGAGAGAGAGATATGGCATTGGAGACTCATTACAGCAACATATGATAGGCCGAGAGCAGAGGAGGTTTGGCCAGTTCCTGGTTGCGGCTTTAGAGGTTCGAGAGCAGTTGTTACAGCCACGCCAGAATCAAGATAGCAGGACACAGACTACCATCACACAGTTTTTCCGACGAGCAAGACCAGACCCCCCCACACTACCTACACAGAGTAGAGGGCTTACCCTTCTGCAGGCAGAGTCTCAGAGGGCACGTCGGAGACCGAGGCTCCCAGGATACAGGACACATGGGTGTCACCAGAGGGAGATCTCGAGGATACTAACCTTACACCATCAGTATCTAGAGCAGAGTCATGTACCAGCACCAGGAGATCCAGAATTCCAGAGATACCTGAGCAGGCCACCACCGATGTACCACATTCTCTACCCTACATATGTTGCTTGTTTTTAGATACCCTCCCTATCATCTCATGGTGGTATCACCTTGCAGCCCCTAGTTGAGCCTGATGATGCATGAGCACACCTCGACACGAGGACCCACACTATACATTGTACACCACATGCACCACCCTACCACACCCTCTTGCATAGTATAGGCTCATTTCAGTTTGTACCCTTTTTTTATTTTCCGATGCCTAGAGCATCAACACATGTATATGATATTGTCTCATAGGTCGAGTTCGGCCTTTCGAAGACCTTAATAAAGCTTTCTTTCTTTCTTTCTCTCTCTCTCTCTCTCTCTCTCTCTCTCTCTCTCTCTCTCTCTCTCTCTCTCTCTCTCTCTCTCTCTCTCTCTCTCTCTCTCTCTCTCTCTCACAAGCACAGGAAACTAAAGAAACCTGATTGCACATCTTTCTTTTCTTTATATGTAGAAAGCATGGGTAATACATGTTGTAACGGTAAGCTCATGACCGTGGAGCTCTGAGCTACTGAGGTAGTTTTATTTTATTTTCATTTTGCTATGATGGAAGACACTGTAACCAAGGATGTATTCTGATTTGTCCTATAGGTCAGCTTTGGCCTCGACAGGACGTTAATATCTCTCTCTCTCTCTCTCTCTCTCTCTCTCTCTCTCTCTCTCTCTCTCTCTCTCTCTCTCTCTCTCTCTCTCTCTCTCTCTCTCTCTTTTTGAAAAATCAGGGCTGTATATTACTGAGTACAATATAATCCCCAGTGGATGTCAAAATAGCCTATCACGTGGGGTGTACAAGCTGAATGTAAGGTTGAGAGCCACTATAGTGACAACTCGACTAGAACAATGTCATGGTGGTCTGTATGATGAGTGGAGGAGAAACCACTGAGGAGGTGCATAATGCCATGTAATCTGTCCACCTGTAAGTGTGAAGAAGAGTGGAGATCGGGCCCAACGCCGAAGAAAGGCAAATCGACGAGCCTCAGCTGCTCTAGTAGATGTACCTGAGGAAGAATCCCACTACCAAATGAGGATGCGAATGATGTCCAGCCAAATGGAAGTGAGGGTATCCGGTAGGAGCTGTGGAGCCGCACTGAGAATGTGAAGACAACGAGCTCTCCAAACATTCCATAGTGCAATGCTAGTGATGACTGAGAAGATTTCATCACGTGTCTGAGGATCCCCCTGCCAAGCAATCTGTGGTAACATAGCCAAAGTCCCTCGCCGATAATTAATCGGGGAAAGCATAAGAGCTGGATCCGTGTCTGAGCCCTCGTAGAAAAGATGCGGTCCGGGCATCGGCATCAACCAGGAGACAGATCCCCAGGTGAGAAATCCATGCTGAACACCATCTGCTAAGTAAAAAGCAAATTGCGAGCCACACTACCTGAGAAGACGAGCATGACCAAAGACAGTGTGCAGGTGACTCAGGTAGGTGCAAAGAACAGCGAGTACATAACGGGTCATGACCCATAGAAGCTAACCAAGTCCCAACCGGAAGTCCTGCATGTGCAATCATCCACAGGAAAAAGGAAATACGACGAGCCACATGTAGATCCCAGATAGCTGACCAAAACTGCTGTAGATAGGCATGGGAGAGACCTGAATGTAACCAGAAACGCATACGAGTGGGCTGCTCTGGGTGTTGTCTCATCAATGCAAATCGTCCAATTCTGACTGTGTACTCAAAGAATGATACATGTGCACCGCTGGGGTTAGAGTGAGGCCAATGCCACTCTCCCGGGTCCCAATAAAGCTGAGATAGGGCACGACCCTCCCACACCCAAAGCCTCCAAAGTGCAGCATTAGCGGAAGCGAAACGGGGGTCAACACAACGACGCTTCCCGCGGGAGCCAACTACACGTATTGCCTCCCATCGAGCGCCGGGGTAGACAAGATGCGGAGAGGTGGTAGCATATGTCAATCTAGCATGTATCCCCGGAGAGTAGTCAGGATCAACTATGAACAGCATGGTGTCTAAACGAACTAATAAGAGAGTGCTCTGAGCAAAGAGTCCTTCCCAGCCACAATGTGAAGGCATCTGAACCGTGCCTCGCATGACTGCGTCCCAGTGTGAAGGAATGGCAAAGTCAATCTCAAGCAGTCTGTCTGTTACCCCGCGACCAATGTCATAATGTTCTGCCACAAAATCTACATCCAGCATACGTGTCTCATGAAACAACCACATAGAGGCAGCAGGGCCAGTGTCCCAAGCAGCCCAATCAATGTGAGTCCTCTCTCCAAGCTGACGGGGTGGATTAACCGAAGAATCAAGGACGGCATCATTCCAAATGAGAGGCTGTCGCTCAATCTCCTCACGGCATGAGGGAGGTGAGCGTATGATAGCTCGTCGCATGGATACCCAAATCTGAAGGAGCGATCGGATGAAGGGTGAGAGAGTGCTGGTGCACAAGGGGGCATCCGTAAAGAGAAAACGATACCCTGTTTGCCAAGTATGGCCATCTCTAGTGCCGAGGCGTGGAGTCGCTGTGGAAAGAGCGGCCTGAAGAAGCATTTTCCAAGGTTCTTGGCCGGGAAAAAGACCCCGAACAATAAGCTTGGTAAGAAGGGCACGGCTCTGTAATTCTGGATCAATAATGCCAAGTCCACCCGCTGACCTAGGGCAAATAATCGTGGACCAGCGAACTCGAGCACGAGTATCAGTAGTCCCATCTGTGCCACTCCATAAAAAGTTCCGCACGAGTCTGCGGAACTGAGCTATCACACCAACATGTAGCATCCAACAAGAGGCCGTATACCATACTGTAGCCAAAATGACCTGGTTGGCGACCAATGCACGGCCAGCCAACGACAAATGACGAGAAGACCAATGGCATAGCTTCCTGCGAATAGACTGTAGTACGGGTACAAACTGCTGCTGCCTGAAAGCCCAGATATCCGCATGTCTGACCTGGCTGCAGCCATGTGAAACCATCAGTTACCCCCCAAGTAGGTATGTCATCACTGCCAACCAATAACCCATAGGATTTATGCCAGTTAATGCGTGCACCACTAGCAATGCAAAAAACCTCCAGGGCCTCCCGCATGGCATCAAGAGCTGCGAGCAAATAGCGCAACATCAGCATAGTGTCATCAGCAAACTTCTGATCGATAAGGTCCGGAGCTGAAGGTACTGGCATGGTCAAGCCACGAAATGCATGACTCTGAGCACGAGGAAAGTCGGACATAGTCTCTCCTACAAACAGATACAGATATGCTGCTAAAAGACATCCCTGACGGACAGATCGAGAGAGCTCAAAACTGCGACTGACACGACCACTAATAGTAATAGCCCTGAAGAGAGCGGAAATGCCTGAGATCCATCTCGAAGGGAAACCCATCCTGGCTAATGATCCTTCGAGAAACTCCCACTCAACACGATCATATGCTTTGTCGAAGTCCAGGATGAAAAACGCGAGAGGTTCAGAAGATGATCTGGCCCACTCTACTGCCTCATAAAAAGTGAAGATATTATCCAGTATGCATCGATCCATGACAAAGCCTGTCTGAGAAGTATGAATAATATCTGGTAAGAACGGTCGCAAGCAATGGCTGATCAGTAACGCTAATATCTTATAGACCGAAGGGAGTAGGGTAATAGGTCTCCACTGGCGGAGCTGAGTGGTGTCACCCCCTTTCGGAATAAGAGATATGAGACCTGAACAAAGATCCCGATGCATATATCCTGATGCAAAAATATCCTGACAACCACGAAGCAGTGGTATATGCAATACATCCCAATAGGTCAAAAAGAAAGCTCTAGTGAGGCCATCCTCGCCTGGACAGGAAGATGGATCTAGACTCTCAATAGCAGCATAAAGCTCTTCAAGTGTGAATGGAGCCAACAAGATCTCTACCATAGTGTCTGTACAACGACGTCGGGTGTGATGCCAGATCTGCTCACGGGCAAGTAAAACCTCAGTAGTGCATACATCAGCAGTGAACAATGCCTCAAAATAATCTGCAGACATATCAAGGATAACATCAGGATGCATATGAAGTGTTCCCTGAGCATCGCACAAAATCCGGAGGGTGGTGCCAGGAGGGCGCTCTTTATGCGCAGCGAAGAAGTCCTTATTCATTCGATCAGCTTTAGCTATCCAATGAGATATTGAAGCATGATGAGTGAACTCAGACCTAGCCTCCTGTACGCGACGAATTTCCTCTGTAAGCTCTGTCTGTCTAGCAGCGAGATAAGCATCCTGAGGCCACTCCTCAAGCAAGCGCTGTGTTGAACCAAGAGGAATGTGGAGGTCAGACTCGCGTACTCTCAACTGACGATGAATATTAGCAGTCTGATCACGGCAATGAATACTAGACTAAGTAATGCAATGGGCAAGGAACTCTCAAGGGGGACCACAATAAGAAGCACCCGTGGACCACAAGTCATGAATCTGCTGCTGCAAAACTTCAGTGGTGAGAACATTGTTAGGGATCCGGCAGCCTCGTCTCTGTGCAGAGGATCTAGTGAAAGAGATAAACAATGAGATGGGTAAATGATCTGAGAGGCTGGTCCCTCGCCAAATAGTAGTAAATCCACCTAGAGCTGCTGCCCAAGGGCAAATGTAAAAACGATCAAGTCGCTCTAATAATCTTCCCTGTTGTCGCTGAAACCCCCACGAGTAATGAAGTGTAGCAGGGTGGTGACCAAAAGAGGGTATGTGCCAGGCGTCAACACCTTGAATAGCTAGAAGAAATCGATCCCAAGCTGGCTGCTCATCGGGAGAAATGGATGATAGAACTGGAGGAGTGATCGAGCGCCAATCAGAGTCGCTCTCGACGTTGTTGAAGTCACCTCCAACAACCCAAGAGTCTACAGCAGGTAGAGCAGCAACCGAGGACCAAAAAGTAGCTCTCTCCCGAGGAGTAGTGGGTGCATATACTGACATAAAACCAATGATAGAGTCCTGAATCCGGATAGAAACATAGACTGCTCTGCCAGCGACAAGGGTGCCATGCTGCTGAACTGATGCCAAGTATCGTGGCCCCACTGAAATGCATACACCGCAACTCTGTCCATGAATGCCCAGCGCAGGCTCCCAAAAAGTGTGAGCGCCTGAGGGCATGAGATTACCAAAGGGAGTGGCAATCTTATGCTCCTGTACTAGTAATATATCCACAGTGCCTACTACATGAGCATGTAAATCTCTGCGAAGTAAAAGCTTACGTGAACCTCTTACCCGAGAAGTCTGTAAACCATTAGCATTCCAAAAAACTACATGTAAATCCATAGTCTGCATGAAAGAATTGGTAAAGCATCTGACTAACTGCGCATCTTCTTGGAGGCAGTTGGGCCATCCAAGGGATGAGTTTCGGGCGGGAGGAAAGCAACCCCAAAGCCCTCTCTAAAATATGGTGTCTCATTGCACCAACTACGAACCTCAGCTTGTTTACATTGCATTACCGATGCTGCAGCTTTGACACCCCAAATGCACATAGACATAGGAAGCACCACATCTGAGGACACATGAATAATCATAGGCAATGAATAGCAAGCATAAACATCACTCCATTCCATAGCACCAATACATGAAGGGAAGTGTGGAGACAATACATCTGGAGCGGAAGTAGACAACCATAAATGAAGCTGAGCCATAGTTTGTGCATGCACAAAATGCAGAACCTGATCCTCTGACCATTCCTGAGTTGCATGGAATGGAAGGAAAAAGGAATGGGTAGGCTGAGAGCGACTGCCTATTAAAGAGGGAACACAACCTGGCTTGTGATGCATAAGGTAGAGCTGCACCCGCAATGGTCCTTCTGAGTCACCGCACATTTCAGCCCGATGAGTGCCCCAGGAAAGAGGGCAAGAACTGAGAAAACTGCGTGGGACGTAAGTATGAGCAGTTGAGGGAGGGGGTGGACCAGAAGGTGGAGGGGGGGGAGTAAGGGCAAGAGGGAGAGGAGGAAAAGGGAGAGATAGTAGCGGTGAATGATCCATCTGCATGGGAATAGGGACCTCGGGAAGAGGGGAAGGAGCGTGCATGGGAATGGCAAGTGAAGGAGGAGCTGGTAGCAGAGGTAAGTGATCCGGGGCTGAAGAAGAAGAATGGCGAGGAGAAGCTGGGAATAAGGGAGTGGCAGAAACTTGGGAGGGAGCAGGAGAGTTAACACTGGGGGCTGCATGTGGGATGGGTTGCTGACGAGGACAGAAGGAATGGTTACGACCTACTGTCTGCCAAGCAGTCTCAGTAGGAACTGAAGCAGAGGGAGGAACTTAAAGGGTTGAAGCTCTGGGAGCACCCGTAGGCTGCTAAGGTGCTCGAGTAGTAGTAGTAGGGACCGGCTGTGGACGCTGACCACGTGGCTGAGCATGGGTGCCACGAGCCGATTGTTGTTGTCGCCAATGGCGTGGCTGAGTGGGACAATCGCGTGCCAAGTGTCCCATCTCGTGACAACGTAAACACTGTCCTGGGCGACCAGTGACTACCATTCGGCAAGAGTAGTCTTGATCACGCACAGCCACAGTAACTGTATCTGGTAATGAAGTATCCCCAAACACTAGGACCTGAATGCGAGGTGGACCAGATGAGAAGATGCAGGATCCTGGAACCACTGTGCCAAAATGAGCAACAATCATCTGAAGGAGATGCTCATAAATACAATGGAGAGGCATATCCGAGAAGGAGAGCGTCAGAGGGAATCTGGGAATAAGATGTCGACTGTCAAACTCCTCAGTGGTAAACTCGAGATACCACCTCGTCAAGTAAATCATTCTGCGATCAAAGAGTATCGGAGAGCGAGCCAGGAGAGCTGAGGCAGTGGCGGGATCTGAAAGACGCACCATGAATATACCTCTGCCAAGGAATGAAAGCTCCGAGACCTGTCCCTCAGTAGTGCCCAATGCAGTCTGACACCAATCACGGATAGAAGAGCGAGGTGGAGACTGTCCAATCATCCGGCCAACCAAGGCATGCTGTGCCAAGTGTTGAATTTTGGAGTCAATGCGTGTCAACAGGTCACCAGTACAATCCACGCGACAGGCAAGTGGTGATGGAGCGCCATGTGTAGCACTCAAGACCGGCAAAGCCGCCATGAAGAATGGGCAAGACTGGCAAACGGGAATAGCACGACCCGAAGTGAAGCTGGAGCTCTTTCTCTCTCTCGCTCTTTCTCTCTTTCTTTCCTTCCCTTGCAGGTAGTAGAAATATGCTCACAAGGAAGGTTTGCGGGCTATTAGGGTTTCGGGGAATTGGGGAATTAGGGTTCCACGGGATTAGGGTTTCGCTAAATTAGGGTTTGCAGGTGGGGGCTGTTACGGTAAGGGTTTCGCGGTAGAGGCTGTGACGCGCAGGTGCTCGCAGGCTGTGTAGGCTGTGACGCGCAGGGTAGGCAAACTGCAGGCTGTGGCGCGCAGGGTTGGCAGGCTACAGGCAGTAGATCGCGCGGCGCCAGGCAGGCTGCAGGCCAAGCGGGAGGGTACGCGAGCGGCAGCAGGTTGCAGGCCAGGCAGGAGGGAACGGCGCGACAGGCTGCAGCTAGGGTTCGCCTCTCTCTCTCTCTCTCTCTCTCTCTCTCTCTCTCTCTCTCTCTCTCTCTCTCTCTCTCTCTCTCTCTCTCTCTCTCTCTCTCTCTCTCCGCTTCCGCGTCGTCGACTTTTGACAGGTTGAGACCATTAAGATTGGCAAAATTTGAAGAATTTTCATGAAGTTCGAAGCTTTTTGAGTTTGTGTTCTTACTATTGGCGATTCATTCGAAAATTTGCGGAGATTGCTTCTCTTTTACATGTTTTGACTGCTTCTCTGGGTCTTCTGCACCTTTACCTATATGTCACAAGGACGTGGCAACTTCTAACTATGTCATGAGGACGTGGCAACTGCTAACCTTAGTTGTTGGTTTCTTTCCAATGATTTTTGTTTTATTTTTGAGACCCTCTTTTTGAAGTAGCAAAGGTCGGACATTGTATGGCCAATGTGAATGGTAGTTTCACTCGCAGACGGGGAGTAGTCGGCATTGGAATTTGTATAGTAAGAGGATGTCTAGGCTCAGACCAAGATCATGTAGGTCCTCCCCGTCGCACTTAGCAAGTTGGTGGATACTAGGAAGTGAGCTCAATAAAGGCACAAAGTCAAGGTGGGAACACCAACAGAAATTATCCGACAGTTGGGCCACATTGCACTTTTGGATGCGGTCCCAATGAGGATAGATGGTCAGAAGACCACGAAAGCATCTCCTAAAAATTAGGGAACTGCTATTTTGGGCCGTGAAATGTGTTCGCGTCATTACCTCTGGTATGACTAGGGGAACATTTTACAACTCTGCTGCGAAGTCAATTGAGCAACCAGTCGGGAGATTTTAAGGCGGCAACCCCGAAAAGGAAAAATGCATGTAATCGTGCCAAGTGGCGCATTTTAGTGAACTTTCCCAATGCAAAGAAGAGGTAGCGCTGAATTTATAGCTGAGAGGCTCATTTTTTAGTTTCCTGTCACAGATTAAGAGCTATGGAGTGCTTCCTTTCCCTCTATGTACAGTGTGGTGCCAGGAGTGATGCCCTGCACGCTACACACTGCTCTCTCTCCCCCTTACGTGCAATTATGTGATGCCCCACAAGAGGGCTTTTCATTTGACTGATGTGCAGTTGTGTGGGTTCATGAGCGATTGCCGAGGCAAGAGCCTCTTGCACAGGTACTGGATTAGCTAGTGGCTAATCCCCCGCAGGTACAGGTGAATTCAGAGAGGTTTCACGTGAGAAATCTCGTCCGATTCAAAGGGCAAGTAGCCCTACAGGTGCAGGAGCACAAGGACTTGCTACGAATGCGGCCGGCACGCGAAACGGAGCCCAAAACAGGGAATTACAGCCTGCTGTGTATTTTTGCAGGTTTAGGGTTTCGGCCCTAAACGGTCCCTAAAACAAGGGGACCGCTGTAGAGGTGATCTGGTGCATTTTCGGGGACCGCTGTAGAGGTGATCTGGTGCATTTTAGGGTTTTGGTTCGGGGACACAAGGGGACCGCTGTAGAGGTGATCTGGTGTATTTTCGGGGCAAAAAACAGAGAATTCAGAGTGCTGCAGATTCTCGCCAGGTTTTGCAAAGTGTCCGTATGCATCGGGAAAGTCATCTATTGCATGGGGATACTGACTGTGAAGCGTCCTAGTACAGTTATGCTGCTGAAATCGGCCGAAGCAAGTGTATTTCAGCCCGGATTATGCGGGACAGCTCGTAGGAAATCACAGGTTATATTCCCTCTATTAAACAATAAAGAAATACCGAAAGGGGCGCCAATTTTGGGGCCTACAGGTTGTCGGCGTCTGCTCGGGGCATTCTAGCTCATGAACTGTGTGTGTACTTAAGTGTTAATTCCCGTCACAGGTTTCCTTCGCACGTTCTCTATGTGTGTGTTTAAAGTAAAGAATTTCGGGTGAAAGCTAAAGCCTACCGCCCCACGAGCCGGTTTCAAGGTTCCGTTGCAGGGACATCAATCACTTTTTCCTTAAGAAGTGAGCCTCGGTTGTTTTGGGTAAAGACACAGAGTACAGGAACGCGGGATTACACTATGGCCGACAAAGGGAAGGGCATTATGGAAGAGGGTTCCTCTTCAAAAGATAGACAGGAAGTTCCTCTGGTCTTCGAGATTGGCAAGAGCTCACGACCACGTCAGACTGTACCTCCTGTTAATGTGAATGTCCCTCCAGTAGTAGAGGGCTTTATAACTGGGCAACTTGAGGATGATGCGTTCAGGACTCAGTTAGTTGCCGCGGTGAATGTCTTTTCGCGGCTAGTGCAGAATCCAAGGTTTATGGAGTTCTTGCAAGCGCCACCAGTGCAACAGCAAAATAGGCAACCTACACCGCGTACGGAGCTTGTTGAGGCTCAAGCCCAAGTACTTAACGCGACTCAGCAGGATAGGGAACACTCGCATGTTGCGGAGTCAAGGGCTCCAAAACAGGTTCCTCCCGTGCTTGACCAGGTGGCTAGAACGCCTATTCCACAGGTTATGCCAGTTCAGCCCGCCACCTTTCAGAGTCCGCATGCCGTCTTGAATGTACAGGGAACTGGATACCAGGCAATGCACCCAATTTTTCCACCACCTACGGTAAATCCTAGGTATTTCGGGGATGGATCAATGTTCCGAATTATGGCTGGTTATGCGCCTGGGAGTCAGTCGTACATGCCAAAAACAGTGTTTGGGGGTATGCAAGGCATGATGCCAAACTCCATGTATGGTAGTATCGGCATGCAACAAGGTTTTCAGTGCAACCAAGGCCAGTTTGGGGTGCCACAGGGCCATTTTGGCATGGCTGGTTTTTCTGGACAGCAGCCAGATATCGCACCTTTGACGCAAAATGTGAATGGCCAAGCTGTGCCGATCATGCCTACTACAGTGCCATGTTGCAAACCATTCCTTATGACAACTTGGGGGCACTAGAGAAGCCGAAAACTTACAAAGAAGGTGGTGCAGCTGTAAAGTTCAGTACTTTCAATGGCTTTGAGGATAAAGCAAAGGCTCTCACTTTCCTCCTGCAGTTTGATACAGCTTATGCAGGAGGGAATTTTATAGAGGCCTCGAAAGTCAGGAAAGCTACCACTTTCTTAAAGGACAATGCGCTTACATGGTGGACGACATTGCTAATGCAAGGGCAGGCACCTGCCACTTGGGTTTACTTCAAGCAAATGTTTGCGTCTGCTTGGCTGTCAAACGAATTTGAAGCCGACGTCATGTCAGATTGGCACCACCTTACTTCGGCTACATGCAAGAGCTTACTAGAGTACAATCGAAGGTTTTGTAAAGCGTTACTCTGCCTAAAGAGCTTCGCGATTACTGTACCAAGAACAAAGTGGCTACCCTCACTCAGCTAATGGAAGTTGCTAACACTGGTCTTCTCTTGCTGAAAGGAGAGGACAGTGGGTTTCCGAGCAACGAGAAAGGAGGGCAGCCAAAGAAAAATTCAACGAAGAAGCCCTTTGTGAAAACCGCTCCTGATGCGTCACAGGGGTCAAAACAGGCCATCAAAGACAAGGATTCAGCCGCGACTTCTGGAGCGTAGGCAAAGAAACAGAAAAGGAAGCCTTTTGTGCGCAAGTCGCTCGAGGAAAAGGTCCTAATGGCTGAAAATAAATGCTTTATTTGCGAGCAGCCTAGTCACTTTGCTACCAATTGTCCACAAAGGAAAAGACCAACTGACTCAGATGATAAAGAAGACCAGAAAGGCAAGAAGCCTAAACCCACGGCAGGTTTGGTGCCAGACATGGTGGGTGATAGGCCCAGTACAGATGCCAGTGAGTTATGCAGGGCATGGGGTAAAGTTAGGGATCAGACGGCACTCATCTTCTTTGATCCAGGTGTCAAAGCCAACTTTATCTCACAAGAGTTAGCTATGAAGCTGGGCATCAAAGCTGAAGAGATGGGGTACACAGCAGAGGCAGGGTTGGCATGTCCTGGCCTGTAAGGTGCAGCGGAAGGATTGTTTGCGCTCTGCTCAAGATGAGTGCTCCGAACTATGTTCAAGGTTCCTTTTAGTTCTTATGGAAGGGAGAGCCTTCCGTTCTTAATGGAAAGTGCTATGATCACGAACAAAGTGAATAGACAATGTGCGTGCAAGTGTATGAGACTAAGAGATAGAGAGAGAAGAGAGATACGACACCAGAGACGACGTAAAACCCTCCTCCAAAGGCCCCACTCGCGTCGGCGAGAGTGGTCTACTTATTGATTGCACAAAGTGGTACAATGACGATGCAATGGACTGATGCAACCTAGGACTATGCTGGTGACGACGACGGTGATGACGATGACGACTTTAGGGCTAAAATCTGTGGTCTTTTTTCTGCTGAATTTCAGGCTGTTTCGGTGGCTGAAAATGACTGTTTTGGCTGCGTTTTCGAGGGCTGAAAATGGGGGTCTTCTACAATGCTTCTAGGGCTGAATCTGCTACCGATCTGAAGGCTGAAAACGCTGCTGCATCTGCTTCAAAACAGGCCGAAAATGAAAACGCTGGACTGATCTGCTCTACAGATTGGCAACAAACCAAAAACGCTGGCTATCTTCTACTGCCAAGGGCTGAATACCTAAAACGCTTGCTTGACTGTTGGCGTTAGTGAAAACGCTGGCTGTTCTGACATGCTGGCGATGGTGCAACTGCAAACGCCAGGCCTGGGGGATTGTTGGCGAGGATATGGGCTGAAATCGTCAAGGGCTAGATGGGGATGCTGATGGAATCCAAAACGCTAGGGGTCCTGCTGGGGTTCTGCTGAGAAGGTGCCTGTTGAGCATGTGCTCCTGCTGCCTCTTCTGCTAGAAAGTGCTAACTTGGGTTTGCTTATATATTAACTTAGCAAAATTGCCCTACCTACTTTTGTTGGAAGGTCGCTTAAAAATATTAAGTGAAAAATACCAAAAGTACGGAAAATAGGCTAAATGTTTTTTATGGTAGGGAGAGCCTTCCGTTCTTAATGGAGAGTGCTATGATCACAACAAAGTGAATGGACACAGTGCGTGCAAGTGTATGAGACTGAGAGATAGAGAGAGAAGAGAGATACGACACCAGAGACGTTGTAAAACCCTCCTCCGAAGGCCCCACTCTCGTCGGCGAGAGTGGTCTACTTATGATTGCACAATCTGGTACAAATGGTATGCATGAGACTGATGCAAGTCGGGCTATGTCGACGATGACGACGGTGATGACGAAGTCAACCTAAGGGCTGAAATCTGCAACCTTTCTACTGCTGTCCAAAAACGCTATGGGTTGAAATCTCCTAATCTTCTATCTGTTGAATTCGGACTCTACGTTGGTGACGATGTCGATGACGACGATGTGACGACGACGCGCTGAAAACGCAGATGCTGATTGTGCTACCTTTTCATCTGGAGTAAGTGTTGCTAAATGGACTATTTTCTTATTTTCTTATTTTCTCGAGTAATTTCTTTTTATTGAAATTAGGATATTAAAGATGTGCACTTGAACCGTAAGGTTAGGAACTGTAGATCTACTGGAATTATTAAAAGCCATCAGGAACGGAAAACTCTGATGCGTCATATGATGGGTGACATTAAGCATCACGAAGGGGTTTTACCGTTAGTTCGGTGGGAGAGACCGGGAAACGAATATTCCTGATGCGTCACGTGATGGGGTGACGTGAGCATCGGAAAGGGAATATCTCGTGGGTCTGGCAGGAAACCCGAACTGGAAAGAGGAATACGCGTAAAGACGCAAGCACAAGAATAAAGATGGGTTCTGAGAAGCTTTTCTTAAAAAGCGGAATATTTTAACGAGCTTTCCGGGAAGAGCAGACACTTTCCCGCGAGGAATCTATGTTTGCATTGCATTTCGTGAATGTGGTTGCATCCAGGGACGCCTAGGAAATGTTGTGAAAGGCATTGTTTTTAACTTATAAGGTTTTATTGAGTTTTTAAGCAGGTTCATACCAATTTTAAAATATGCGAGCCGCCCACTTAATAAGTGGGCAGCCACTTAGAAAATAAAGCAACAAAACCAGCCAGCGAATTCTCTCTCCCTATTTCGGGTAAAGCAGCGCAAAAAACAAAAAAAACAAAAAAAAAACACAGCCGATATCTCTTCGCGAGCAACTATTCGTGTCGTGGCCAAGGAGCTATAAAAGCACCACATGCCCTCACTGAAAGAAGGTTACCAACGTCAGCAAGAGAAGACTCTACCGCAAGAGATCGCGAGACCACGAAGCACGGAAGTCGCTTTTCCCGTGCAAGAGCGACAGGTATCTATTGTGGATTCGCCATACGAATTGTTGTCGTGTGTTTGTGTGTGTTTGCAGGTACTTCATCGCGAAGGAGAAGCGAGAAGGCTTCGGCCTATGCTTGGGAATTCCGGGAACGGAATTCGGAAATTGTCTGTGGAGTCTCGACTCCGAGTACAGGCGGAAAAAGGATTGAGAGCTCGTCTCTCGGATTTCCCTTACGTGAAGGAACGACCATTGAGTCAGAGATTTAGAACGGAGGGGTTTTCTCCGATTCTTGTGCTTGTAAAAAGATTCTCCCTAATAAAGGATTCTCTTTAAGGGGGCAGCCCATCTTCTGGTCCCAAATACTGTGTCGAACTTCTCCCTCAACTTTGTTTAGTTGAAAGATTATTTATTTTCATCTTGTTGATTATTCGTGTGCGCTCCCGTTTGTGACAGTGGTATCAGAGCTCGGATTCCTCTCTTTCTCTGCAAAGAAGGACGATTCCGGGAAGGAACGGGAAGAACCATGACAAGCCACGGAAGAACTGTTGAAGACGAACTTCAGCAAGTGCGAGCCCAACTCGCGGAATTGCAACAACTCATTTCGTTGCCGGCTGTCCAAAAGGCTTTGGACGGAATCAAGAAGCCACAAGGAACGGATGCCGATGGGCATCAGGAAAATCCTATTAATGGAAGCAACCAACAGGTGGATGGTGCGGAAAAAGGTGCCGAAACACACAAGGGATCCCCGGATCAGAACAAACGGCCTTCTAAGAGCAAGGACCAGGAAAAAGAACTCTCTGTGCTTAATGAAAGCAAGGATATCTCTATCTCTTCTCCATCATACTCTCCTGATTATACTACTACATCTACTTCTCATACAGTATCTAAATCTTCTCCCAAGAAGAAAACTCCTACTACTTCCCTACATGCTACTAAAGAGAAGCCCCAGTTCAAGAGGGATAACCGCAGACGTCACCGCAAGATGCGGATTTTCAAATCCGGTGACAAGGATGTGAAGTTTGATAACTACACAGGACGGAGAGATATCTCCAAGGCACTGTCTTTCATCAGGCAGTTTGAAGTTGCTTTTGCCAACGGAAACTTCACAAAAAAATCCAAGTTGCGTCATGTTGGGATGCATCTCAAGGAGACTGCAAGCAACTGGTGGCTAGCCAAGATTCTGGAAGGTACTCAAGCCAGAACCTGGACTCAATTCAAAGCTGAATTCTATGAAAAATTTCTTCCACCGGATTTCGAGAAGGACATTCGGAAGGAATGGGACTGGCTCGCCCAAAAGGAACAAGAGAAAGTCACGGCTTATGTTGACAAGTTTTGGTCGGTTCTTCTAAAAGTTACGCCTTTTATGAAGATTTCCGACGAAGAAAAGATGCGAAAGTTTGAAGCAGCTCTTCAACCACCGCTTCGGAAGAGCATGAAGGTGTATCCACATGACACCCTTCAGCGGATGATGGAGTCGGCAATCATTGCCGAGGATTTACATTCCACTGGTACCCCCAGACGGATGGAACATAGCACATACCGTGCAAGGCAAAGAGCGGTCTATGATGACCATGGCAACCAAGGCAAAAAGCGTTCCCCAGAGGATCCAGATGAGCCTAAGAAGCCAGAGGGTACTGGAAAACGGCTTAAATATCTCACACCAAACCAAGTACAAACCTTCAAAGAGCAAGGAAGGTGCTTCTACTGTGGTGAAAAAGGGCATAGGAAGCCCGACTGCCCTGTTCGGCAGCAACGGCAGGAACAAGCATCTTCGAAGAGGGAACAATCGAAGAAGGAACCCGCTCCACCGAGCTTGAATTCCATTCCTGATGTGCAAGGGAATACAGAAACCGAGAAAGGGGAAGCGCCAACTCCTTAAAGGTTGGGGATCTGTGAATAACCAGCGGGTGTTGATCCTCTACGACCCTGGATCGACGGACAACTTCATCTCACTGGAAACTGCAGAACGTTTGGGCCTTACACTGGCTCAGCTTGGAACTCCAGTCACTTCCGGATCGGCATTTGAGGGGTTGACCACCAATGCAACTTCCGTGCAAGGACAACTCAATCTCCGGATTGGTGAATACAAGGACCGCGAATGCTTTTTGATGGCACCTATCGAGGGATGTGATATCATCTTGGGTATGCCATGATGGCATTACCATATGCAACCGGTCCCAGATTATGTAGAAAAGACCCTCGCTTTTGAGCATGAGAGCAAGAAAATTAAATTTTTTGCTGATGCAGGGGATTGGCTATTCCCTATTGTAAACCATATCTCCATTAAGAAGGAAATAAAGAAGTGCGTTTTTGCTTACTTGATTTTCGCACGTGAAAGAGATAAAACTAATGAGGGTTTGCTCTCTAGTTTGGAAATTAGACGTTTTCAATTTCTTGAAAAGTATAAAGATTGTTTCACCGATACTCTACCAGACAAGCTACCTCCAGAACATCCGGAAGATCATCGCATTGATCTTGTACCAGGTAGCTCTCCCCCAAACCTACCCCCTTATCGGGTTAGTCTTGCTCAGCAAGAGGAAATTTTGAAGCAAGTCAACGAGCTTCTAGAAAAAGGTCGAGTACAACCAAGTACTTCGCCTTACTACTTTCCAGTTCTACTGAAGCAGACGAAAGACGGCACGTTTCGAATGTGCATAGATTATCAATCTCTAAACAACATCACTATCAACAATCGCTTTCCAATACCCCGGATTGATGATATTCTCGATAAGCTGCAGGGAGCAAGCATCTTTAGTCGCATCGACTTAAAAAGCGGGTATCATCAGATACGCATAGCCCCTGAAGATGTCCATAAGACTGCCTTTCGCACAACTTTTGGACTTTATGACTTTTTGGTTATGCCGTTTGGCTTGACCAATGCTCCTGCCACATTCAATCGAATGATGGACCGAATTTTCAGCCCACACCGAGCTTTCACAGGAGTGTTCTTTGATGACATACTCGTCTTTTCAAAGACCGAGGAGGAACATCAGAAGCACTTGGATATAGTGTTTCAAGAATTGCGAAAGCATGAGTTGCATGTGAAAGCAAAGAAGAGTGAGTTCTTCCTCACTGAGATACACTATCTCGGCCATATAGTCTCACACAACCAAGAGAAAATGGATCCCGCAAAGATCCAAGTCGTGCAAGATTGGCCAACTCCCACTACGGTACATGATGTACGAAGTTTTCTGGGATTGTGTTCTTACTATCGGACGTTTATCCGAGGCTTTGCTCAAGTAGCAGGACCACTTCATGACCTAACAAGGAAAAAGATCCCTTTCAGGTGGGGATCGAGACAACAAGGTGCCTTTGGTAGGCTAAAGTACCTATTAAGCCATGGACCTATTTTGAAAGTACCAGACTAAAGGAAACCATTCGACGTTCATTGCGATGCTTCAGGTGATTGCATCGGTGCAGTGCTTAACCAAGAAGCCCATGCAGTGGCTTATGAAAGTAGACGACTTAAGGATGCAGAATTGCATGCCTCGATCTACGAGAAGGAACTTATGGCTGTGATCCACGCCTTGTCTACTTGGAAGCATTATCTTCTAGGAGCGGATTTTGTGATCAAAAACGATCACCAGAGTTTGCGGTATTTTCTTACGCAACGGAAATTATCTGAGAAGCAAATGAGATGGGCCAACTTTTTGTCCATATTTCACTTCCAGATCCTCCATACGGCTGGGAGTAAGAATGTTGCTGCAGACGCATTGTCTAGACGGCCTAGGGTGAACGCAGTTACTTCTGTGTATCACCAAGAATTGGAATCACTTCCAGAGTTATATCCGAATGACCCAGACTTCTCCTCCACTTGGAATAAATTACAGAACGGAGAGGATGAATATCCCTATTCTATTCGAGATGGTTACCTCTATCACCACCAAGCAATTTGCGTGGCAGAACCATTGAGAAAGAAAATAATGGAAGAAGCACATGCTTCACCATATGCAGGTCATCGGGGAATTCTCCCTACGACCTTAGCATTGGAAAGATATTTCTTTTGGCCAAGCCTTAAAGCAGACATTGATCAATATGTCAGGGAATGCTTGGTTTGCCAAAAAGTAAAGTATGATCGGCATAAGACGCCTGGGTTACTCCAACCTTTACATGTGCCTGATCAACCCTGGGAAAGTATTGCCATGGATTTTATTATGGATCACTCAAACTGGAAATGATGCGATCTGGACTATCATGGACAGATTTAGCAAGCAAGCTCACTTTATTCCAGTTAAGAAAACAATCAAAGCAGACCATATGGCTAGAATTTTTCTAGCACAGATCTTTAAGCATCATGGGCTGCCCAAGTCTAGTGTGAGTGATCGAGATCCTCGCATGACAGGCAACTTTTGGCGTGCCTTGTTTGATAACCTTGGCACAAAGTTGAATTTTTCTTCTGCATAGCATCCTCAAACGGATGGGCAGAGTGAGATCGCTAATTCCACAGTATTGGATATGCTGAAATCTTATGTGTCAGAAAGACAGTCTGACTGGGAGAAGTATTTGCCCTTTGTTGAGTACGCGTATAACAATACCGTACATTCGTCTACGGGGAAAGCACCTTTTGAGATTCGCTATGGTAAGCCTTTGCTTCCACCGATCCTTGTCACTAAGGATAAGATTTTTGCAACAGATGAGTTTGTCCGGGATTTGGACACGGCCTACGGGCAAGTTAAGAGAGCAATTTTGCACTCTCAGGAAAAACATAAGAAAGCTGCGGACAAGCACAGAAGGAATCTGGACTTAACAGTCGGTCAATTAGTCTTACTCAAGTTTGAGAAGGCAAGACTAAAGAAACAAGCGACTCATAAAGGGAAAGTGGTAAAACTTTCCAATCGCTATTATGGGCCGTTTAAGATAATTGACCAAGTGAACGATGTGACGTTCCGATTAGACTTACCATCTAATTGGAAGATCCACAATGCTTTCCATGTTAGTTTACTCCGACCATATGTGGGACCGCCTCCAAGTCAGCCTATTGCTGAGGAACCTCCTGAGGTTGAGGAAACGGAAGAAATACTCCAATCGGAATAAATCATTCATCATCAAGAGCGGCCACTTAAGTCCGGGAAGATTACACGGAAGTATTTGGTAAAGTTTAAGAATTATTCTACTCTAGATGCTCAGTGGATGACCGAGCAGGAATTAGCACTCTATCCCGAGATTCTGGAAGGATATGTACAAGCACTACAGTTGAGGACAACTGTTTAGAAGCCAGAGGGATGTTGCTAAATGGACTATTTTCTTATTTTCTTATTTTCTCGAGTAATTTCTTTTTATTGAAATTAGGATATTAAAGATGTCCACTTAAACCGTAAGGTTAGGAACTGTAGATCTACTTGAATTATTAAAAGCCATCAGGAACGGAAAACTCTGATGCGTCATATGATGGGTGACATTAAGCATCGCGAAGGGGTTTTACCGTTAGTTCGGTGGGAGAGACCGGGAAACGAATATTCCTGATGCGTAACGTGATGGGGTGACGGGAGCATCGGAAAGGGAATATCTCGTGGGTCTGGCAGGAAACCCGAACTGGAAAGAGGAATACGCGTAAAGACGCAAGCACAAGAATAAAGATGGGTTCTGAGAAGCTTTTCTTAAAAAGCGGAATATTTTAACGAGCTTTCCGGGAAGAGCAGACGCTTTCCCGCGAGGAATCTATGTTTGCATTGCATTCGTGAATGTGGTTGCATCCAGGGACGCCTGGAAAATGTTGTGAAAGGCATTGTTTTTAACTTATAAGGTTTTATTGAGTTTTTAAGCAGGTTCAGACCAATTTTAAAATATGCCGGCCGCCCACTTAATAAGTGGGCAGCCAATTGGAAAATAAAGCAACAAAACCAGCCAGCGAATTCTCTCTCCCTATTTCGAGTAAAGCAACGCAAAAGAAAAAAAAAAAAACGGCCGTGATCTCTACGCGAGCAGCTATTCGTGTTGTGGCCAAGGAGCTATAAAAGCACCACATGCCCTCACTGAAAGAAGGTTACCAACGTCAGCAAGAGAAGACTCTACCGCAAGAGATCGCGAGACCACGAAGCACGGAAGTCGCTTTTCCCGTGCAAGAGCGACATGTATCTATTGTGGATTCGCCATACGAATTGTTGTCGCGTGTTTGTGTGTGTTTGTAGGTACTTCATCGCGAAGGAGAAGCGAGAAGGCTTCGGCCTATGCTTGGGAATTCCGGGAACGGAATTCGGAAATTGTCTGTGGAGTCTCAACTCCGAGTACAGGCGGAAAAAGGATTGATAGCTCGTCTCTCGGATTTCCCTTACGGGAAGGAACGACCATTGAGTCAGAGATTTAGAACGGAGGGGTTTTCTCCGATTCTTGTGCTTGTAAAAAGATTCTCCCTAATAAAGGATTCTCTTTAAGGGGGCAGCCCATCTTCTGGTCCCAAATACTGTGTCGAACTTCTCCCTCAACTTTGTTTAGTTGAAAGATTATTTATTTTCATCTTGTTGATTATTCGTGTGCGCTCCCGTTTGTGATAGTAAGCTTAGGTTTAGCAATTGTGTTAGCCTTACCCTTAGATTCATTGGAAGAATGCTTTGCTGAGAGACTGTTGGAAGATTGGTTAGAAGAGTTATCATTCTTATCGTTCTTACCGTTCTGAGGGTTCTGTGAAGTCTGCGAGGTACTTGTGGAAGTCGTGTTCTCCTTAGGCTTTCCCTTGTTGTGCTTCATCTCCTGTGCGAGAGCAATCGCTACCGCCTTGTTGAGATCGATTGGATCGAGTACCTCGACATCGTACTTGATATACTCGTCCAATCCAAAGAGAAAAGCCTCTTTGCGCTCATCATCCGATTTTCGTAATTGAGTGCCTAGCTGCAAAACACAATTAGAAAAAGACATGACTGGCATACCATTTTTCTTGAGAGAGCGCCAATCGTCTTTCAATCGTGCGAGGTATTGAGGTGGCATAAACCGCGCCTTGAGCTTGTCTTGGAAATCCGCCCAATTGAAGGAAAGGGGCGTGAATCCGTCGGCTTCCTCTAGGTACACGGCTAGTTGTGCCTCTTGCCATGCGTGGTACCAATTGATGGCATCACCAAAGGTACATAGCTGCCGTCAAAACTTTGCTATTTCCTGTCTTCTTAGTTGTCGCAAAATAAGCATTAAATTGATGCAACCAAGAATGAATAACCGTAGCATCCATCTTACCGCCATACTTACTGAAAGTCAACTTCTCTGTGACCAGGTTGTTGGAATCCGTATCGTGGCTTGCGCCACTTGATGAACTCCCACGATCTTTGGGTGGTTCGGTCTTCGAGGCAAGTACCTGTCGAACCAATTCTTGAGTTCGTAGTTCTCTTTGAGCTTTACGCTCGGTCTCCAAGGCCGCGCTTCGTGCTGCCGCTTCCTCTTTTCTTAGTTTTTTTCTTTCTTTTCGTGCGTTGCATTTGCGTTCTAAAGCAAGGCAATTGTCTTCTTGTTGTGCGGCAAATCTTGCGTTTCTTTCGTCGCGCTCGCGGTCCTTAGCTGCTTGCTCACGGTCCTTAGCTTCTTGTTGTTTTGCTTTGCTTGCGAGTTGTGCCAACGCAACTCGATTCGTTTCTTGTTGTTGTGCCATCATGTCCAACATCGACTTGACCATCATCTCCATAGGAGTTAGTACAACTCGAGGCGTAGATGGCGAAGGGGGAGGGTCGAAAAAGTCTCCTGGTGGGGAAAAATCTTCGCCGCCTCTCTCATGCTCATCACCTGTATGTGAAGTATCCATTCCGCTTCGGGTGACGACCATGCACTATGATCTTTGGTTCTTAAGTTCACGAGGAACTTGGGTTCTTGAGGGTCTTGGTTCTTGGGTTCTTGAGGATCTTGAGGTTCTTGAGGTTTTCTTTCGCTTGCAAATCGCGTTTGAGAAGGATCTTCTCTTCACCCGAGTTCTACTCTTTTCCGCGGGCGCACCCCTTGGCGGCCTTGCGCTCACACCAAGGTTGCTTTTTCCCACCTCACGTCGATTGGCCAGCCGCTGAGTGTACAGTCTACTCTCAATCAGTGAAAAGAGACAAAAGGGGAGGCTGGACCAGTCCTTCTTTCTTGGGATTCCTGTCACTCTTCAACAAAACACGATTAGGAATCGACACGCCCAAGCGAACTTGGGTTCGTGCGACCTCAACAAGCAAAAAAATTTTGTGGTTCTTTCCTTGAGTGATACAGAACACTGCCAAAGCTCTGATACCAATGTTAGGTGCAGCGGAAGGATTGTTTGCGCTTTGCTCAAGATGAGTGCTCCGAACTATGCTCAAGGTTCCTTTTAGTTCTTATGGAAGGGAGAGCCTTCCGTTCTTAATGGAAAGTGCTATGATCACTAACAAAGTGAATGGACAATGTGCGTGCAAGTGTATGAGACTGAGAGATAGAGAAGAGAGATACGACACCAGAGACGTTGTAAAACCCTCCTCCAAAGGCCCCACTCTCGTCGGCGAGAGTGGTCTACTTATTGATTGCACAAAGTGGTACAATGACAATGCAATGGACTGATGCAACCTGGGACTATGCCGGTGACGACGACGACTTTAGGGCTGAAATCTGTGGTCTTCTTTCTGCTGAATTTCGGGGCTGTTTCGGTGGCTGAAAATGACTGTTTTGGCTGCGTTTTCAAGGGCTGAAAATGGGGGTCTTCTGCATGCTTATGGGGCTGAATCTGCTACCGATCTGAAGGCTGAAAACGCTGCTGCATTTGCTTCAAAACAGGCAGAAAATGAAAACACTGGACTGATCTGCTACAGATTGGCAACAAACCAAAAACGCTGGCTGTCTTCTACTGCCAAAGGCTGAATACCAAAAACGTTGGCTTGACTGCTGGTGTTAGTGAAAACGTTGGCTGTTTTGACATGCTGGCGATGGTGCAACTGCAAACGCCAGGCTTGGGGGATTGTTGGCAAGGATATGGGCTGAAATCGCCAAGGGCTAGATGGGGATGCTGATGGAATCCAAAACGCTAGGGGTCCTGCTCGGGTTCTGCTGAGAAGGTGCCTGTTGAGCATGTGCTCCTGCTGCCTCTTCTGCTAGAAAGTGCTAACTTGGGTTTGCTTATATATTAACTTAGCAAAATTGCCCTACCTACTTTTGTTGGAAAGTCACTTAAAATTAATAAGTGGAAAATACCAAAAATAGTGAAAATAGACTAAATGCACTGGAAAATTCCCCTGATGGATTCTGAAGGGAATACTAATGATCATGTTGTGTGCAACCAGAGGATATGCATCTACACTAAGTGACTGGGCATGCATGGTCTACGAATAGACTCACAAAAGTGCCAGATCACTTCTAATCTAGACTGACTGGACTGACTGAACCCTGATCATGCTGTAGCTTGTCCACGGACACATAGGGTTGGATGTGTCACGTGACATGGCCACTCAGGGTGTGTTACTCCCATTATTGGAAAGGTGCGTCTACATATCCAGTCATATGTGGACACAGAAGAGTTCTACATCATGCCGCTGGAAGGATGTGATGCCTTGTTGGGGATCCTGGGGATGTTCTGAGTGCATGGAGTCTTGGATGCCTACAACAAAAAGATCACTGTACAGCATAGGGGCAAAACTCACATCTTGGATATAGGAGAGTCGGTCCCTATTGTATGTGCTTCTGCTATCACTGCTGTAATAAAGAATCATCTTTCTATATACTTGATTTTTGCACGTGATGTCTCAGATAGTGATCAGTCAAATTTATCTGTGTTAGATAAAAAAAGGTCAGCATTTTTGCAAAAGTTTAGTGACTGCTTTTCTGATTCATTACCGTCGCAATTGCCGCCTGAGAGACCTGAGGACCATCGGATAGATTTGGTGGTAGGGTGTAGCCCACCGAATAGACCTCCCTACAGGGTTAGTGCGGCGCAGCAGAAAGAGATTATGGACCAAGTTGAGGAGTTATTAGAGAAGGGGCTGATTCAGCCTAGTTCCTTTTTGTTCTTATGGAAGGGAGAGCCTTCCGTTCTTAATGAGAGAATGCTATGATCACAAACAAAGTGAATGGACACTGTGTGTGCAAGTGAATGAGGCTGAGAGATAGAGAGAGAAGAGAGATACGACACCAAAGACGTTGTAAAACCCTCCTCCGAAGGCCCCACTCTCGTCAGCGAGAGTGGTCTACTTATGATTGCACAATCTGGTACAATGGTGATGCATGAGATTGATGCAAGTCTAGGCTATGTCGACAATGACGACGGTGATGACGAAGTCGACCTAAGGGCTGAAATCACTCTCGTCAGCGAGAGTGGTCTACTTATGATTGCACAATCTGGTACAATGGTGATGCATGAGATTGATGCAAGTCTAGGCTATGTCGACAATGACGACGGTGATGACGAAGTCGACCTAAGGGCTGAAATCTGCAACCTTTCTATTGCTGTCCAAAAACGCTATGGGCTGAAATTTGCTACAAACCAAAACGCTGATTTGGGGGCTGTTTTCTGTGGGTCTTTGTCGCTGAAAATCTGTATGTTTAGGGCTGAAAACTGAGGTGTCTTTAGGCTGAAAACTGATGGTCTTTCCGGGCTGAATCTGCTACTTCTTATGGCTGAACTTGAAAGTCTTCTACTGCTGCAAATCTCTGCATTGCTGTGGCTGAAAAACGCTGCAAATCTGCATATGCTGGGATCCAAAAACGCTAGGCTGAAGTGTTTCCAAAAGACGCTGATGAAGGTCTTCAAAAACGCTGGCTTGTTGGGTTTTGCTGGCGAGGATGCTGATGCAAAAACGCTATGTCTAAGCTTGCTTCTGGCGAGGATCTGCTGATGAGAAAAACGCTAGGGACAAGGGTCTGATGGCGATGGTCTTCTTGCTTGGAGGAAATCCACCAAGGGTCTTGTTGAGAGGTTGCCTGCTTAGCTTGGCTCCTGTTGCCTCTTCTGCCAATTAGTGCTAGTCTAGATTTGCTTATATACAAACTTACTCAATTTGCCCTACCTACTTTCCAACAAAAGTCACTTAAAAATAATATAAGTGAAAAATGTCAAAAATAGGTAAAATAGGCTAAATGCACTGGAAAATTCCCCTGAAGGATTCTGATGGATTCTGATGGGAATGCTTATGATCATGATGTGTGCAACCAGAGGATATGCATCTACACTAAGTGACTCGACATGCACGGTCTACGAATAGACTCACAAAAGTGCTAGATCACTTCTAAATCTAGACTGACTAGACTAAACTGAACCCTGATCATATTGTAGCTTGTCCACGGACACATAGGGTTGGATGTGTCACGTGACATCCCCTCCTTTTCAAAGTGAGGTACTGGTACCGAACTGTATGGCGTCGAGGGAGATCGCCAATAGCATTCGAAATCCTGGAAGTGACTCTTCGCCGGCCCACTCTGATGTGTGGATCGTGCGGTACTTGAACTTCATAAAGGTCTGCAGCGCTTGCTTCTTTGGGCCGCGCCGAAAGCGACACTGTGGCTCCTTCAATGCTTCAACTTCGTCTAGAGTCGTGCTTCTTTCTTCTTCAAGAATCTCCATGGCTGAAAATTCCTGAAACCATTTCCAACACAAAACCATAAACATACCCATTCCATGTAAAGTGAGTGGAAAAAATCGTGTCTTCCTCAAAGACTGTGCATGCAATGTAGATGAACCAATAGACGGAGTGACAAACCGTTCACCAAACATGTAAGGTGCAACGGAATGATTGTTTGCGCTTTGCTCAAGATGAGTGCTCCGAACTATGCTCAAGGTTCCTTTTGTTCTTATGGAAGGTAGAGCCTTCCGTTCTTAATGAGAGAGTGCTATGATCACAACCAAAGTGAATGGACACTGTGCGTGCAAGTGTATGAGACTGAGAGATAGAGAGAGAAGAGAGATACGACACCAGAGATGTAAAACCCTCCTCCGAAAGCCCCACTCTCGTCGGCGAGAGTGGTCTACTTATTGATTGCACAATCTGGTACAATGGTGATGCATGAAACTGATGCAAGTCTAGGCTAAGTCGACGATGACGACGGGATGACGAAGTCGACCTAAGGGCTGAAATCTGCAATCTTCCTACTGCTGTCCAAAAACGCTATGGGCTGAAATCTGCGATTAGTCCAATAACGTTGATTTGGGGACAGTTTTTGTGGGCCTTTGACGCTGAAAATCTGCAGGTTTAGGGCTGAAAACTGAGGTGTCTTTAGGCTGAAAACTGATGGTCTTCTCGGTCGGAATCTGCTACTTCTTTATGGGCTGAATCTGCTGGTCTTTACTTCTGCAAATCGCTGCATTGCTGAATCTGCAAAGGCTGAAGTTCTTCAAAAAAACGCTAGGGCTGCTGATGTCAAAAACGCTAGCTTGTCTGTTGGCGATGATGCTGGTGCAAAAACACTATGTAGAGGGACTTGCTGGCGATGGTGTGTTGATGCAAAACACCAAGCTAGTGCAGTTTCCAAAAACGATAGTGGAAGGGATCTGATGGCGATGGTCTTCTTGCTTGGTGGAAATCCACCAAGGGTCCTATTGAGAAGTTGCCTGTTGAGCTTGGCTCCTGTTGCCTCTTCTACCATTTAGTGCTAACTCTGGTTTGCTTATATACAAACTTACTCAATTTGCCCTACCTACTTTCCAACAAAAGTCACTTAAAAATAATAAATGAAAAATGTCAAAAATAGGGAAAATAGACTAAATGCACTGGAAAATTTCCCTAAAGGATTCTGATGGATTCTAATGGGAATGCTTATGATCATGTTGTGTGCAACCGGAGGATATGCATCTACACTAAGCGTCTCGACATGCACGGTCTGCGAACACACTCACAAAAGTGCCAGATCACTTGCTAATCTAGACTGACTGGACTAACTGAACCCTTGTCGTGCTATAACTTGTCCACGGATACATAGGGTTGGATATGTCACGTGACATCCCCTCCTTTTCGAAGTGAGGTACTGGTACCGAACTGTATGGCGTCGAGGGGGATCGCCAATCGCATCCAGAATCTTGGAAGCGACTCTTCGCCGGCCCACTCTGATGAGTGGGTCGTGCGGTACTTGACTTCATAAAGGTCTGCAACGCTTGCTTCTTTGGGCCGCGCCGAAAGCGACACAAAGTCTTCTGTGGCTCCTTCAATGCTTCAACTTTGTCTAGAGTCACGATTCTTTCTTCTTTAAGAATCTCCATGGCTGAAAATTCCTGAAACCACTTCCAACACAAAAACATAAACATACCTATTCCGTGTAAAGTGACTGGAAAAAATCTTGTCTTCTCTAAAGACTGTGTATGCAATGTAGATGAACATAGAGACGGAGTGATAAACCGTTCACCAAACATATGCAAACAATGAGATCGAATCTTTCTCTTTTGATCTAAAGCAATCAACTTTGGCAATTCACAACGGAAATGCCCATGCTTGGTGCTCATATTTTCATGTGCTCTTTCTACGACTGTGTCATGCCTAGGAAGAGACATGGAATGTGACTTCCTTACATGCATACTTTTCAGCTTTTAATGAAAAATCCGCATACATCCGTGCTCTTTCATGAGTGAAACGTGCTCGACGTACAATATGTCATGCCTAGGAAAAGGGATCACATAAAGACGTTGACTAAAATACAGGAAACGATCACGAATGAAACACTCGAACAATGCATGCGTATCAATCATGCGAACATACAATACTTCTTGTAAGGGTTCTATGGACCTAGGCTCGAGAGCCAAGATCGGTTCTTCCTGAAGGATCGAATCGTCCTGTGGGGGTTCTTTGGACCTCCACAGGACGATTCGAAAGCCAAGATCGGTTCGTCGTGATTTATCAAATCTGCAATGAGGTTAGCTTCACAAGAGAAAGTATCAACTAACTCTGTTACTTGTTCTTCTTAGGGTTTAGGCCCCTCGGCCAGTCTACTGAGACCCTTCAGAGTTGAGGTGCCAGTAGACAGAGTAGCAACCTACGGTGAAAGAAACAGAGAAGATTCTCTTTCAAGAATAGATCATGGCCCACAAAGAAAGAAAAGTGAAAGGTAAGTTGATACGTCGGTATTTAGTCAAGTTTAAGAACTGGTTTTTGGCACCAGTTTTTTGGACCAGATGCTTTTGGAACTTGTAGCTTTTCATGTGATTGCTTTTGAGGCAACCCTTGTAAGAATAAAAGAGCAGAGGTCCCTCCGGAGTTGTACTGCAATGATAATGATAAACACGTACAGAAAGGGGCTCCAGACTTTGTGGCCCTCTAGGCATGGAACTACGCCGAGCCGTCTCTACTGACTCTCTCTCTCTCTCTCTCTCTCTCTCTCTCTCTCTCTCTCTCTATATATATATATATATATATATATATATATATATATATATTAAAGTCCAGTGATTTTGAAGTTTCTGTTTATGTGTTGCTATTGATTTCTCGCTTAAAGTGTCCAAGCCTGTTACAATGGTATGGTATTAGAACTCAAAAAGATTTTTCTAATATGAAGGATCCGATCCCTTCTGGAATTTGTAGCACACACAAATTCTCGAGGAGAACACGATAGAACAATCGAGATTTTAACAGTATATGAAAGAATCTTCCTGACCTCACCCCGAACTTATTAGGCACTCCCACCCTTACTTCATCGCACATCCGGCACGCTCTCATCTTCATTGCTCTCTCTTACAAGGCATAAGCCATACAGAACCCCAGATTACACATGGGTTCTCGCGAATCTGACATAGTTAACAGCTATCAATGGGTAGGCAAAGAAAGGCTCAGGAATTGTAGAAAAGAATGAAGATTTGGACAAATTCATGGCGGAAAAATTTGTCAAAGCGGAGTACAAACGTCAACTGCAGGTTGACACATGGATCAAGTACTCCAAAGACCCAAGATTTGCGAAACACTTGAAGAATTACCCGATTGATGAGATTTAGAGGCCATTAATTCTCCTCTCCGATCAAAAGGAAAGCTGAAAAAACAGACAAGTTCAGAAAAGCGGAACCTATACTCGCAGAAAGAGAGGACAGAATTCTTGAAAAGAAGAACCAGAAGACAAGCCAGGGAATTCCAAAGCAGCCGAAGAGCGCGGTAGAAAAGGAAAGACGAAAGTCGGACTAGTACCAGACTTTGTGAGGACCGACCCTAATTAGATGGACAAAAGTATCGAACTTTGCAAAGCATGGGGCAAAGTGCCAAACCAGGAAGCCCTTATCTTCTTTGATGGAAAAGCCAAGGCCAACTTCATTTCAACCGAATTGGCGGCTTGACTTGGAATTACGAGGAAATGGACCACTAGCAGAGATTGACTTTTATATCATGCCTTTGGAAGGGTGTGACGTCCTCGGAGAAATCCCTCGGTTCCCAAGAACAATGTTGTGGTCGATTTAGGAAAGCCATCTTAAAGAATGAGAAGGGCAAAGAGATTGTACCTGATGTAAAACTGAAAGGGGCGTCCGTCCCACTTGATGAAATCCGATCTTTTTGAAAGATCTTAATGATGATCAACCATTGGGTGAAGGGGTGTGACCAGTCGTCGAAGGAGTGTGACTCTTGCGAAGAGGCATGTCTCTAGAGTGAAGAGTCGTGACCATCCAAGCGCAGGGATCCTCCTTGGCATGTCACTTCTCGTATCTGCAACTAAGACTAGATGTAATAATGTAACATATTCACAATCGTGACACTAGCAACTACCAGACCTCGTTCCCACCCGCCTCTAGTATGTATACAGCACACTACCAGCAACCTTGAGATCTACCTTCCTCTGCATTCCAACACCCTACCCGTGCAGCACCTAACATACAGCTTCACGTTGTCCCAAGCCTCCTGTGTGTTTTCCAACACATCAAGTAATATGTTTGTTCAATTAAAAGGCCATTCCCATAGTTACTTTAGGCTTTTTAAAAGCACCACCAGAGGCTCTTCGCACAGTTGGACTGAAGAGGGCAGCCAAAGAAGCATTTCAAAATGAAATCGTTGAACACCAATGCTCTTCAAATGTCATTTCGCATCTTTTCATCACAACACAAAATATGTGCACCAAAAGCAAAAGTATTGCATGTCTACATTATGATTCTACATTTATGGTCATTGTAAGAGGGCCGTCTATATGACAGTAAGACCTTCCCCATGGACTACAAAGGAGTGCATCTACGATGTGTATGCTATGCCTATCAAATCCATATTTCAAGCCGGGACAATATGTAACTAGGCAACCAACATCAAAGATCGACATCAAACAAACAATGACATCTTTGTACCTCAGTAAGCAACACCAAAGATGCTTTAAGCTAAAGTTGAAACCTACCATGCACACGCTACCTCTTTCACCCTTCAACACCTACCGATCCTGTACAACATGCAAACAAAGCCTATGAGAACTCACTTCTGTGTGACATATCACCATTTTTAACCAACAAGTCAAATACAACAATGATGCAAAGCTAACAAAAGGTCATTGAGAACCACTCTACAATGAAATTAGCATGACTAATATATTGAACATGTTTAAAAAGATCTTCAACCAGAGTGATTGCATCAGGAGCAAGCTCTTAAAACCAGAATTGTGAAATTTGTTAAATCTAGATCACTTGGCATCAATCGTCACATCACTGACTGACTCACCAATGTAATCTTACAGTTTGTCACATAAATAATGTGTCTTTCCAAGTGAGAGCTTCCCCGCTGGTAAACTAATGCCAACACAGCCAAAATCAAGCATGGACGATACCTAAACAATAGCACCTGGTCACAAAATGTTCTGCTATCAGTAACTCTAAGACCAAAAACTGTTTTTTGACAATTTGCGAAGTAATGCAAGGTTTCTAGGTAACTATCTACCCAAACATGACAGAAATTCTCCTTTTCTCAAAAGCTTTTTCACTTCGAATAGGAAAAGCTTGTCTTCTCATAAAAACAAGCCGACAGTCTAGAACTATGAAAAACTGTGCGCATCTGTCTAAGGCTTAACGCAAATAAACCAGGAAGCGCCGAGACGAGATGCTATGGGTGAATCACAGACAAGCATACCTCTGGGGGGCGGGTCACGCAGAACCTTCGACCGCCATAGCCAGGTACCTCGTTCGGCGAAAGTGTCCTTGTTCAACGATTCAAAGAATCACGTCTTACTTTATGATTGCCTTATGAGTTTTTATTCGAATCAAATTCCTTTCCATAATGTAAACGGAGAGTAGTCAGTAAGACGTAGGAAATTGTATTAACCGTGTTGTCAATTTTGAGAAATAACGAATTAAATGGAATGTGGAGAAGATTCCGTGGTTGGTCCAAAAGATGGAAAAGCATGAGGTTGAGGTGGCGGGCAGAGAGGGTGTGGAACAATCCACGATGAGATTTTGGGTAGGTGGACACTCTCCGTCTCTCACGAAGCTTTTCTCTAGAGAGAGGCAAACCAAGCTCTCTCTCTCTCTCTCTCTCTCTCTCTCTCTCTCTCTCTCTCTCTCTCTCTCTCTCTCTCTCTCTCTCGCGTAAACCTAGCACAGGGCAAGACCTTCGTTCGTCTTCCCTAGCCCCCCCTTGGGCGAAAGGGCTGCCCTGGGGGAGGCGTTAAGCCCCCAGCTTAGCCCCCCCCTTTCAAAATCGACTGTTTCGGCTTCTCCAATGTTACTCCAGACAGAGCGCGGCTTCTGCAGCATTTCTCCAGACAAAATCTCATAAGGCCTTGCGAGGCCTTGCCCTGTGTGATCCTGTGCGGCCTTGCGACAGCCCTATACGGCCTTGCGAACCTGTTTCGGCTTTTGCAGTGCCAGACAAAGCTCTGCTTCTGCAGCGTATCAGCCCATAAGACCTTGCGAGGCCCTGCCCTGCGTGGTCCTGTGTGGCCTTGCGACAACCATGTGGTCGGCCTGTGAAGCCCATTTGAGCTCTGTGGTCGGCCCGTGAAGCCCTGCTACGCCCTGGCCCTGTGAAGCCCGTTTGAGCTCTGCTACGGCAGGGGAACCCCATTCGAGCTGCTACGGCCTCGGCTTTGCTCTGCCCTGCGAAGCTCTACTCCGGCGGCCTTGGCTATGCCTCGACCTCGGCCTGTGAAGCCCATTTGAGACCTACTACGACCTCGGGCTCGGCTCACATCAGAAACACTTTGCCAGCAGCATACCCGCATACCCACCCAATCCAAGCCCAAGCTAACCTCACCCAACTGTTCGGCCTGTCAATCTGACTGAGATCTCAAAGTTAGACTTTGGGACTCGAAGAATATGTTCCTACCAAAAACTCCAGCCAAGGAGAAGATGACGACCAACAGCCCCAAACCATCGGGAAGAGTACCAGGTAGTTTTGCCGATGTCCTTGCGGCTCCGAGCAAAACAGATCGCATCGCACAATTACAAGCTGCCCTCGACATGGTCATGGATGAAAACCGCGACCTCAAAGCGCGCCTTAGCACGCTCGAGGCACGATTTGACTCCATGATCGGCCTCACAACAGACAAGGTGAAGGAAGTCGAAGAAAAAGTCACTCAAGTTCACACGACTGCACTCGCCAAAGTGGAAACCTGTGTGAAAACAGAAATGCAGGAACATCAGCTTCAAGAAGAGAATGCCCTCAAGCTTCGTATCGGAGGGTTGCCCCAAGCTTGGGATGAGTGCCATCAAGATTTCTGCAAGTTAATTGATCTCCTCAACGAAACTCTTACACCAGTCCATGTTGACTACAACGCAGTAGAATGTATCGTCAACAAGTTCAACACCAAGCGCACACCTAGTGGACATGCTATTCTTGAGTTCAAAGACAAAGAGGAGCGGCTCCGACTGCTCCAGCAATCAAGTCTCCTTCGAGACACTGGGTTTTGGATCGCCGAAGAACTCACCCCGACACAAGTCAAGCACAAAAGTAAAGAGCTGAAAAAAGTGTGTGAAGCACGAGCCAAAGGCAAGTGGGCAGTATACCGCGGGGGGAAGGCCATCATCCAGGAGTTTCGAACTCCTAAACCGGTCCTTACACCATAGGAATCCCCTTAGGCTTTTCTTTTTCTTTTGATGGACCCTCAGTCCCTAACTGATATGTATCGATTGCTCTCACTTAGAAGAAGCAGTTTGTAATGTTTTGATTTTGGTCCCATGGGTCATATCTGACCTCCGAGGACGATAATTGAATCTATCTATCTATCTATCTCTCTCGATGTAGAGCGTCTCACGTAACCGACTTCCTAAGAGCGGCAGACGGGTTTCTTCCTAATCTACTCTCCCACTGTCTCATCTTGGGGATTCTCATCTCCTCTCCCACTCTCTCTATCAGTTGTTATGCAAGGGATGCAACTCTCTCTCTGGAGAAGAGGCAACCCCCCTGTGTGTCTCTCTTTTTCTGCCAAGTAGGCAGCTGCCTTTGTGTGTGTATTGCTTGCATGCGCTATCTGTTGCCAATACAGGAAGGGGGAGAAGGTTGCAGCAACCTGCGACCTGTGTGTAGGGATAAGGAAAGGCAATTGTGGTGAGAGGTGACAGAGTAGGAAGCCAGCAGGTGCACGAGGCAAGGCACGGGAGCAGCACGCTGCTCTCTCTCTCTCTCTCTCTCTCTCTCTCTCTCTCTCTCTCTCTCGTGTTTCCTACTAGGGTTCGCCCTCCCCGTTTCTCTGTTGCTCCCCTCCAGGTGGCCAAGCACATCCCACCTTCAGATATCGGCACTATAGCTCGCCAACACTGTTGAGCCAGCAGAGGATCACACCCACATTTTTGCTCACACTCATCATTTTGTAACCATTGATTGTAATAAATGTCTTTCCGACATTAATTTTGATTTGAGCCATTCATTAAGTAACGGGACTCAATTGAGTTTCCAGCTTGTAATTCCGAAGTAATTTCACTTGCTGATGTAATTAGTTAGAGATGTTCTCACCTCCAAGGCTGAGGTATATAAGCCAAAGTTTTTGAAACCTAAGGAGATTCAGTTTTATTAATCAAAGGTGAGTTTTTGAGCGCCGTGACTGTGTCTGAGAGAGAGAGAGAGAGAGTCTTATCTACTTGCTACGCGAGCTACGGAGCCGCCATTGGAGAAGCGACACCGCCATTGTGTTAGCAACGGCGAGAGCTACGCACTGATACCAAGAGTGCGCGCTATCGGCTTCTATGTGTGGTAAGTTCCTACGAGCTTCAGTGTGAGTTTTCTTCCAACTCGTGTGTCGGAATAGAGCGTGCAGCATATCTATAGAACCACAACGAGTAGAGCTACACATTAGTACCATCGGGGTCAAGTTTCAGTCACTTGTATTTTTCGGCCTGTCTTCATACGCGTTTACCGCACGGAGTGGTTATAGGTTGATTTTGCAGTTTAAGTCTTTAGGGTGTTGTTCTTACCTAGTGTATAGACTTCCCCTTGAGTTTGAGATCGATTCAATGATTCTAGATCCTGTTTCGTATAGCATTCGTTCGTAGTACGGATTTCAGTTACTTGCGTATTTTAGAACTTAGATTTGATTTCCTTAGTAGTGATTGTCATTAGAAGGTCGATGAGGTGATTTGACACCCACCTAGTTGTTTCCATGCGCCTGCGGGTCAAGCTTCGTCCTCGTCTGACAAATTCTGTTGTTGGTTGAGTTCTTGCTATTTAGCTTCCGCTAGCGGCGTAACCGCCTTAACATTTGGCGCCGTTGCCGGGGACGAGAGCCCTAAGTAGGTGACCTTAGACTAATCCTACGAGGTGAGTCGTATAAACTACTTTGTATACTTTAGTTAGAAAAGATCTAGGAGTGGTGGACTTCGAAGATCTCGAGAGATACTAGGAAGTGGGGTATTCCTGGGTCTTCCGTGTTGACAGTATTTTTAGTTTAGCTCAGATTTGTTT
The DNA here is from genome assembly GCF_014529385.1 of Adiantum capillus-veneris. Classification (NCBI taxonomy): domain Eukaryota; kingdom Viridiplantae; phylum Streptophyta; class Polypodiopsida; order Polypodiales; family Pteridaceae; genus Adiantum; species Adiantum capillus-veneris. The sequence continues at coordinate 182,086,204 of NC_140931.1, forward strand.
GTTGTTTTGTTGGTGTTGAGTAGTTGTTGATAGAAGAAGAATTGGCTAGTCCGTGAGTGGCAGTGGATCTCTTTAAAATCACAATTACCAAACCCATTTTATGATTAGGAATAGCTTAGGTAGGACTTCATTTGATCCTGATCTAGAGCTAGTAATCATTGGAGTATTTGCTTGATATGGTTGATTGCCTGTTAGATCACTAAACCGTCGAGTTAGTAGTGAAACTTGCAATAAATAAAAGTCAGAGAAATTTTATGTGTATCTGGGAGTTGCTGAGCACTTGAGAAAGCTTTAGGAAGGATTCTGTGCCAAAAAACTGGAAATCTGCAACTTTAGACATCATACGCGTATGATGTCTAAATGACCAAACAGAGACCAAAACAGAAATTTTGATTTTACCAGAGTGTTCGAAAGGGGGGTTATACCCTAATTTCAACTTAAAACAAGAGCATTACCACTCAAAGAAACCCAAAAAGACAAGTCGGAGTCCAAGAAACGCAAAGAATAGGAAATTTTGGATTCAGATCTTGTTTTTACATTCAAACCTGACAAAAACACTTGAAACTCAATTGTAAACATTGGAGAAGGCTTAAAACCAAGAATAGTCAAAATCTGGGACAAAAGACATCATACGCGTATAATGTCTTTTGGCACATCCACTGCTTATTTTTGATATCTGACCTGACAAGATTGTTACAGGCACTGTAGGAAGCATAAATATCAAGTTTTGACCCAAATTGATGAAAAAGACATCATACGCGTATGATGTCTTTTACCTAATTTTGGACATATTTTGATACTTTGTCAACACAGATCCATTGTAATAGCTGTCTAGAGGTTATATTTCAAGTTTCATCCCATTTGGATCACAATTGACCCAAAAAACAAGTCAAAAGCGGAAAATTGCCAAGAAAAGCCTAAATTAGCCATAACTTGCTCAAACAGAGTTCAAACTAAATTTTGTGAGTGGACAGAGCATAAGGGGGCTACTGAGAGTAAGCATAACCAAAATAGTCTAAATCTGTGAAAAAAGACATCATACGCGTATAATGTCTTTTTCAGCATAACTGCAACAAAATTCTCACTTGATGAAACAGAAGTTGTCCAACTGACAAGATTAAACAATTGACCAAGTATCAATCAGTTTGGATCAATTCTGACCACAAAAACTTGGGAAAACAAATTGCCGAGACGGAAAAGTTAAAGTCCTTTAGGGGAATTGATGAATTTGAGATCGGGCAGGAATCTCCAGAATAACCAACCAAGACAAGGAGAACAAGCAAGTGTCATATCAACCGAGGGAAGTGTAAACCAAAGTTGGGTGCAACCAATAGAGCCGATCTTTGAAGGAAGTGTTTCTGATACTTCTTCGGAGAGATCTTACGAGATTTTCACCGAACACTTGGAACACTTGAACCTGAACAACAGAGAAAATATGGCAGCAGGATCATCAAACCCTTCCGCCACAATGAAGCTATTGCTCATAAAATATCAGTACGACAATGAGCAAGGTGCCAAGATCTACAAGGATGGAATGGACCGCTATTGTGTGAAGATAGAAGATAGACCTAGTGAGTTCAAGGACTTAGTGCCTGTGAGCTATAGCGGAGATAGATATTTAGATGACGAGGGTACCATGTACTTGGTAGTCCTAAACCCTAACATTGTGGACAAGTGGGGATTGATGGGCACCAAAGCCAAAGTAGATGAAGAACTCGAGGAGAAAGCACCAATAATGAACTTCCCTGATGCGAGGTTAAGAAGAGAGAATGAAACTACAAGGATCAACACTGATAACATCTATGTGGGGCTATACAAATATAATAATGGGGAGCAGGATCTCTATTATAGATGTGAAGAACCCTACACTGGAGAGTTGACAGACCGAAAAAGACTTTATGTCTTTACCTACACAGAGGGATCGGAAGTGAAAATTGCCGCTTACAACTAGTATGGGAGGCAATACTCAACAATGGGCAAGAAATAATTAGAAGGATATACATACTTTGGGGGACCACTACATCAGTATTATGTTACTTCTAGCTCACAAAAACCAGCACCAACAAATGGAGGGCAAAACCCAATGACAACAGGAGGACAAAGAACTCAGGTTGCTGACTCTTTCAGCCAACCTCCGTACTCGAAGCTTGGACCAATGGGATCATTACATTCCAGAGAGTCAATGGATACGACTCGATGTAGTGCAGTTCCAATCCACACATACACCACTCCAGGTCCAAGGTTCGAAGCGGAACCATCACATTTACCTCCTAGTAGTAGATTCAGGGCAGGGGAACCGACAAGGGTAACCCATGAAGTCCATGATGCTAGAGAAGGCTTTAGCCGGGACACACGAGCAATGAGATTGATAGCCGACCATAGACGCATGAGACCATCTCAAGTAGCCAAGTGTATGCCAAAGAAGTATGGTGGTTCAGGAGATCCGTATGCCCATGTGTCACTCTTTAAGCAAGTCTTAAGAGATGAGCAGATAACAGAGTTCCATACACAATACGAGGGATTTGGTCTTACTCTAGAAGGTACGGCATTGACATGGTTTCAACCGCTGAACAGAGGGGGATTCCATGACATTGACCATTTGCTAAGAGAGTTTGCTGAGGAATTCTCAAAACGAGGGATTAAGCACAATACGGTCTCACAAATATATGCTTTTAAACAGAGAGAACACGAAAAAGCGAAGGAAGCTTCACTTCGCTTCAAACAATACATTGAGAGATGTCCAGTACGTGAACGACCACAAGATGACAGACTATCTGTTCTCTTTATTGAGGGACTGAGGAACGACACTCTCAAGAAGGACTTGCACTTGAAAGCTTGTACAAATTTCGAGCAAGTGACGAGAGAAGCATTGTACTTAGTGGATAACTGTACGGTTTATGGAGAGGTGTCAGCGGATACAGATTTTGCATCCAGTAGCTCTTCCTCTGTAGCGAGCGAGACTACCACTAAAAAGAATGTTCAAACAACAACCATGCCAAATGTAGAGCAAATGATAGAAGATGCTCTAAAAAGGATGGCACCATACCAAAAACCATTGCCAAAAACACTGAAATGGTGTGCTATTGAACAAAAATGGACAAACCACCCAACAGAGGAGTGCTATTACAACAAAGGGTATGTAAGGGAGCGTCAGTATGCACCTCCTGCTCAATTAGCACCACCTCAGGTACATCCAGTACCTCGATACCCAACGGGAAATGTACCAGGACCTATGGGGATAGAAAGACCGCAACCGGTATTGGGACAACAACCACCTTTACGAGGAGCAAGACCAGTGGGCATTAGATATGCACCAACCTTAGAGAATCAGGAAGAACAAGCCTTAGTGCCTGTTCAAGCCTATTATGAAGAATCTGGTGCACACATGTCTCCAATTGTGTATTACCCACCAGAAGAACCCAAACAACCAAAACCATGGGGCATGATTGGGAATGTTGGAACACCAACAGTTACAAGTGCTTCTGATGAAGAGAGATACAATTTGGACGCAAGAACATTGATGTTCATAGCTCATGGAGGGTTAACAGGACAAAGACCATCCTATCCACAAAGGACGAATCAAGTGGGACCAAGACCAGCACTAGGACCCTGTTACAAGTGTGGAGGTGACCATCTGATGAATGTTTGTCCACATACGGAAATCATTAGAATTAACGCTTATTGCACTGAGTGTGGGGTTACTCACTTCATTGAGGATTGTTCAAAGAATCCAAACAAAGTGCAAAAGACGACATTGAATATGCTAGAAACTATTCCTACCAGTAGTGGGTCTGAAAATGAAACTCTGATACCAACGCAAGTTGTTACTAGAGCTCAAACTAAGAAAACCACTAGATAACCTGAGAATGGAAAGTTAGCGACTGAAATGGTTAGTCAAGGACCGCGGAGTCAGAGAAACACATGGAAAGCTAGAAAAGCACGCATGAAGTTGAGAAAAGAACGTGAAGACGCTATTCTAGCTGAGGAACTAAAGCGAACTAAAGATAGATTAGAAAAACTTGAGAGTCAAAACGGGAAACGAGAGATGAGCCCGGAAAGAACGAAACAAAAGAGTATCAAAGAAACAACGAGCTTAAGCTCAGGGGGATCAGTGCTAGTTGACAAAGTACACGAACCATTGGACGCACTGATGAGAGCTTACAAAGCTAGGTTAAAGAACAACCAAACACAAGAACAGAGGTGGATGACATACCCAAACGCGGAATTGGAAAAGCAGAGACTTGAAATGTGCCAGAGAATGATCGAAACTGCACAAGCCTTATTAGAACCACCAAAAGAAACAATGAATTGTGGAACGGAAAACCCAATTCAGAAAGAGACTATCGTTTCACGGGTAGCTGAAAAGACTCCCAGTGCACAAAAGCCTGAAAATACACACAAGGATGACCGCATAGTGTTGAACACAACCGATCAGGAGATAGAGAGTTTTCATCCAGTCATACAGAGGTCTTACGGAAGAGATGAGGATTACAATGAATTTTGGAAACAAGTGAGAGAGGCAAACTTTGCAAACGAGCTAAGTTGCCAAGCTAATCAGACAAATTGGGAAAAGGACATTAGGAATCCTCCCATAGTGGAATTTGAGGCAGGATCTCAAGTGGACTTGGATCTGCAATCTTACTGGGGAGATGGGGGCTCTGTTAGAACAATGGAGAGCAAACCTCACTCACTGAATACCTTACCTTCATACTTAGGAGAGTATGAAGCAAAATCCGAGATTAGAGCACTTCCCTCACGAAGAATCTCATCAGAAAAAATCATGGACTCGCAAGGATTGATAGAGATCTTGTCAACACCAGTGACATGCATTATCACTCTAGCTGAGCTTTTGAGGCTAAGACCACATATGTGGACCACTGTAGGAAAATGCTTGGAGAAATTTGGGATAAAAGACCCAACATCGAGACTGCAAGAGGGTATACAAGAGCTGAGTAAACCACAAAAGAACTCTAAGCCTGTACCCTTAAACAAGGTCGGAGAGTATTGCGAAGGTGAAGAGGGGAATACAACCTTACCAGTTGAATTCCAAGGAGTGAACACGATGGCAATACTAGACAGCGGAGTTGGGGTAGCCATTGCTACAAAAGAAATCTGGAAAAAATGGGGGAAACCAGCAATAAGGAAGACTAGGTTGAAACTCCAATTAGCAGATGGACACATGGAGAAACCTATGGGGTTATTAGAGAAAGTCGTAGTGACTTCTTGCGGAATTGAATACGAACATACTTTTGCTATTGTCGATTTTGGCAAGGAGAATAACTATGATATCATACTGGGAAGACCATTCATGAGACAGTTGAAAATGGTCCAAGATTGGGGCTACGATCACATATACCTGAGAAATATGGAAACCACTACACGTGTGAACCTGAAAGACCATAGCTACAAAGATGTGAACCGAACACCGGTGGAGGAGTTTGATTCAACTACTTTGGCGGGATCCGAATTTCCAGCTTGGTTAGGTAAACCCAAGGAGTTATGGATGTGTGGAGCTTCGAAATGTGGAAGTCTGAAACGAGAAGAATGTGTTTTAGAAAGGGGTATCGAAGACGAAACTTATATAGGAGAACCCTTTCCAGAGGACACGCTTGAACCATTAGAATGGACACACATTCTAGCAACCCTAGATGTTTGTGCAATTCCGGATGGTCCCACAACAAAATTTTGCGACAAGGACAGGTACGATGTGGTTCCGTACTTCATGTTGAGAACTATACTCGAAAAAGAAACTGAAAAGAACGATACAATGGAAAAGGAAGATGAAGAAGAGGTGTTTCACGACATTCCCGATCATCCTGAGTGGGGAAATAAAGCAGACAACGAGTCAACGGACAATTCAAGCGGAAACGAAGAAACTATAACGGATGTCCGATTTTATGATTTTTCGAACCTAACTAAACAACGCCAGAAACGCTATAGAGCAAAGAGAAAAACAAAGGGGGTTAGAACCAATCCGATGCCTAGAATAAGAGGAAAAAATCAATTCCTAATGCTAGTAAAGGCGGAAGATTGTGTTAAGGACAAGATTTCTGGAAGAATGAGAGGCAATGATCAAAAGAGCTTATGAAAAGACAAAAGAAGCTCAAGAAATCAAGTTCAAAGGAATGAAAAGAAAACTGAAACTGAAAAATCAGAAAAGAACAAACGCAACCAAGAACACACGGAGTCCAAGTTGGAACGTAGAAACAAGTACAGAGAGCTCAAGAAAACTCTGAAAGAAGTTTGGACGACAGAATTTGAGAGTGGACAGGACGAAAACGCCAAAATCAAGGAAAACATGGATGTTCCCTCTCACTATAGGAAATTCACAATAGAGGATAGGAAGGTGGTATTAACCCAACCTATTCGAGAGAGAAGGGAGAACGAATCTTATGACGGACCGGAGGATGCAAAAAAAGTTGATTTAGCAGCTCCAGGTGAGACACCTAGACCGGTGTACATAGCCACAGATTTGTCTCCAGGCAAGGAAGAGAGACTTTTGAGTCTTCTCAGAGAGTACAGGGATGTGTTTGCATGGTCTTATAAGGACTTAAAGGGAGTTGACCCATCGATATGCCAACACACAATCCCACTGAAACAAGACGCAAAGCCTAGCAGACAGAGACCATACACATATAATGATACATTTGCTAAGCGAATCAAAGAAGAGATAGATAAGCTAATGGAAGCTGAATTCATATACGAGATTGAACACACCGATTGGGTATCTCCGATTGTGGTAGTACCCAAGAAGAACGGAAAACTCCGAGTGTGTGTCAACTTAAAGAAAGTGAATGCTCCAACAATCAGGGACAATTATCCCCTGCCAATAACTGATCATGTTCTAGAGCGTGTATCAGGGAAAAGAGCATACTCTTTTCTTGATGGTTTTTTAGGATATAACCAGTTAGCCATAGCACTGGAAGATCAACATAAAACAGCTTTTGCAATGGAGTGGGGAATTTATGCTTATCGGGTTATGCCTTTTGGTCTAACCAATGCTCTCGCAACCTTCCAGAGGCTGATGACGCATGCTTTCAAAGAATACTTAAGGTTGTTTCTAGAAATATACATGGATGACTTATGTGTACATTCTCTTCTGAGAGATGAGCATCTAGAACACCTAAGAAAAGTATTTGAGAAATGTAGGACATATCGCATTTGTCTCAATCCTGAGAAATGTGTGTTTATGGTCCGACAGGGCAGAATTCTGGGACATATTGTCTCACAAAACGGAATATCCACGGATTTAGAGAAGATAAAAGTTATAGTGGATATGCCTAGACCAACCAATGCGAAACAAGTACAGAGCTTTATGGGACATTGCGGATATTATAGACGATTCATTTACATGTACGCTATAATAGGCCAACCACTTTACAGGCTAATAGTGAACTTTGAATGGACAGAGGAGTGTGAGGAATCATTCAAGAAATTGAAAGAGGCACTCATTACTGCTCCAGTCTTGAAATCACCAGATTGGGAGAAGATATTCCATGTGCATATAGATGCTTCGGCATATGCAATAGGATGCATTCTGGCTCAGCCAAAAGAAGGAAACATGGATTTTCCTATCTGTTACGCCAGTCGACAGCTCAACAATGCAGAGAAGAATTACACCACAACAGAGCGAGAAGGATTAGGAATGATATATGCTGTGAAGAAATTTCGGCATTATCTTCTAGCCAACAAGTTTGTGTTTTTTACGGATCACCAAGCCTTGCTCTACCTAGTGAATAAACCATGCAATACCGGGAGAATAGTGAGATGGTTCATTATCTTACTGGAATTCGACTTCACGGTAGTAGTAAAGAAAGGAAAAACACATCTTAGAGCTGATCATCTTTCGCGATTGACGAATGGAGAAGACCCTATAGGAGTAGATGACGACATGCCAGACGCGTACTTGTTCAACATAGAAATGATACCGAAGTGGTCTCAAAATGTCGTTAACCTATTAACCTATGGAGGAGAGTTCGATAGAAGAGAATACAACCAGAAACATATTGCTATTCAGCAATCCAAGAATCTTCAATTGGTTGCAGGAAGGTTGTATCAATTGGGAAATGATCATGTTTTACGACTATGCATCAATCCTGAGGAATATAATATATATCTGCGCGAAGCACATGTTCAGGAATGTGCATTTCATTGTTCAAGAAGGAACACATATAGGAATTTGTTACAATTGGGAGTCTATTGGCCAGGAATGAAAGAAAGCGTACATGAATATGTCACTGTATGTATTGTATGTTCATCAAAACCGCCAGCAGAGTATTCGACATTATATCAGATAATGATCGCTCCAGAATGGAGTCAGTATATTGTTGAATATCTCACAAATAGAACTTTCCCAGAAGGAACGTCAAAAGCTCGTCAGAAATCTGTAGAGACAGAAGCTAGAGATTACGCTTTAATAGGAGATCAACTCTATAAGAGAGGTAAAGACAACCAGCTTAGGATTTGCGCATCAGAGTCTGAGTATGTGATAATCCTGGAGCAAGCTCATGGAGGAGTAGGTGGAGGCCATTTCTCAGGTGATAAGACAACAAAACTTGTCTTAGCCGCAGGAATATGGTGGCCAACATTACATATGGACGCTGAGGAATACGTTAAACGGTGTGATGACTGTCAGCGGACCAAAGTACCACTTAAAAGAGATGATATGCCGCTTAGACCAATGATGGGGGCAAGAGCTTTTGCAAAATGGGGGATTGATTATGTCGGACCCATTTCACCTCCTGCATATAAGACTCATGCACAATACATCGTTGTGGCTACAGACTATCTAACAAAGTGGGTCGAAGCAAAGGCAACTCAAAAAGCAGATGCCAGGACCACGGCACAATTTCTATATGAATACGTCTTTGTACGATATGGATTGCCAATAGAAATTGTGAGTGATCGAGGCACACATTTTATAAATGAAGTGATAAAGATCCTTCTAGATGAATTCATGGTAATCCATAGGAAATCAGCCCCGTATCATCCACAAGCAAACGGACAAGCTGAAGCAACAAACAAAACCATATGCACGGTCCTTACGAAGATTGTATCTGAGTCGAGAACTGACTGGGACCAGAAGTTGCATTCAACATTATGGGCATATAGGGTAGCATATAAAACATCAATAGGAACGACCCCATATAACATGGTTTTTGGGCTAAATGCTATCTTACCAATAGAATTCTTGATTTCAACCTTAAGGGTGGCTAAGGATCTAGAGTGGACAGGGCACGAGCTTTCTGATAGAATAGATGACCTGGAAAAGCTAGATGAGCTTCGCCTAAAAGCAGTAGCTTCTATCTACGCTCAAAAAAGGCGACAAAAGGAATTTTTTGATAAGCATGTGCGGACTAAAGAGTTTAAGGTTGGGGACTATGTCCTAGTTTACACTCTGAAACAGCATGCTAAGAAGCTTAAAAAGCGAGGGATGGGACCTCTGGTGATTAAAGATCTATCACCAAGTGGAGCCGTCAAGCTTGCTACATTAGACGGAGAAGAAATGCCCAATTGGATTAGTGGATGCAGAGTGAAAAAGTATCTTTTGCCGCTAACCCAAGACATGCTTCTCAAAATACATCAAGAAAAGCTGCGTGTCCAGAAAAAGAAAATGATTTTGGAGGAAGCGCAAGCCGAGGCGAAGGAAAGAATGGAGAAAAGAAACTACTGCGTCAGAAACAGCGCAATGAAGGAGCAATACGAATAAACGCAGTCAGTATAACAGAAATGGATAATGACAAAGAAGAACCCATCATTGAATGCAAAGTAGGAACCAACCAAATCAAAGCCAGAGCACTATTGGATTCAGGAGCTCAAACTAACCTACTTTCACTCAGTTTGTATAGACAATTGACAAATGACACTAAACTACAAACTGCCAAGCAAGAGTTAAAGAGTTACTCTGAGAATTCAATCAAAACTGTCGGATGCACAGTTTTACATATACAGATTAACCGTTATGTGTATCCTCATATGTTTTACGTGGTTGAAGACCAAGCTACACAACATCCATTATTGCTAGGACAACCATGGCAGAAGCAATACAATGCAATGATTGACTGGAGTTCTAAATCAGTGCTTATCAAATACGAAGGTGAAAGTCAATCAGTTAAGTTCACCAAAGGATCAGAGCCAACTCCAAAGGAAGAATCCAAGAACAAAGGTAAACAACAACCAGAGAAAAAGAAGAAGCAATGGCAACCAAAAGTTTCTATACAACCGGATTGCTCTTCGACGAGGAATTCTCAACAGTGGATAAGGAAGACAAGCAATAATATAACAGCTCAACCTTGGGAAAAAACGGAGTCAAAGTTGGTATGGAGACCAAAAAAGGTTGTGCCAGAGAACACAAAGGTGGAAAACAGAGTCTTCAATACCAGACAACAGAGTGATTCCAGACAATCAAGGACAGTGAAACAGATCTGGATTCCAAAGAAGTTCATGACGGCACAAAGCTATAGCAAGCAAATTTGGATCCCAAAGATTTGTAAACAGGAACTCCCTTCAGTACAATCAACGGAAACTCCTAGGTATTTCAAGGCGAGGAAATCAACACAAAGAACAAAGCAGGTTTGGGTCGCAAAGAGTTTGTGGCAAGCACAAGTGAAGCGGAAGCAGATTTGGATTGTAAAAAGAACAACAAGTAAAGAAGAATCCATCTACTGATTCTACTACCGAAGTGCCAAAACCAATCCAAAACCCGACCACCAATCCTTCAATCAAACAAAGAGCAGCTTTATTGGAAAGACTGTTGTATCATCGCTCTACAATTGCATTGGGAACTTATGACCAAAACAACTACAATGCTTCGCCCACAGACACTTCATAGTCGTCCGGGAGGACTCAGACTAGGAGGGAGGGAGGTATACAGGAGTTACAAAGCAGCTACAAGCGCCAAAAACAAAGAAAAACAAAAATTATATTACAAGGGCAGTGTCTTACATGATTTTGCAATTTTTATGTTTGATTGCGGATATTGATAATATTTATGCCCTTATATACCTTGTTTTGCAACAAGAAGAGATCAAATGATGAATTTGGGTCTCTAGACGTGTAAATATCACTAAATAAGAGCGTGTTTGGAGCTAAAAAGTGGTAATCCAAGTCCAGAAATCACAAATAAGTGTATATTCATATCCAGAGGGTTACCAGCTATTTATTGTGTATGTTTGGAATTTTTTGGCTTCAATTTGCTATTTTCCTTTATTTTTTATGATTTTCTTAATAAAAATAAAAGAAAAATAAAAAAGCAGGTGAAACGAGATCGGAAAAAAGAAAAGAATAGACGGTGATGGTCCTAATGACAAGGGCAACCCATGGTAAAAATTGGGTACAATTCTGAAAAAGTTGCGGAAAGCCCGAAATGACAGAATTTTGGCAAAGTGGACAGATTTCTCAGAAACAGGTCAAACGGAGTCTAAATTGAGAAATTTCAAATCCTAAAGTGCATTTCACGACGAGATAGGAGCACATGTCAAATTTGATAACAAGTGATCCGGGAAGCCCGAAGTTAAGTATTTTTCACATCACTTTCAAGCTCATTTCCACTATTACCTTCTTGGAGAGAGCAAAGAGCACACAGGAGCATCCGACCTTCTACCGCCTTCTACGACTGCTACGAGAGCTCAAAGGACACCAGACATGAGAGGTAGACTCGTTGCCATAAGCTTTTGATGCTTATCGTTAACTTTTGTCGCGAAAACTGACCAAAACCAAGAAACAAGAGCAGGCGGGGAATGGGGAAGAACGCTAGGTAGGGGCACAACCGCCTAACCAAACCTTGCAAGAACTTAGAGGTGGGTTACCCTAGCATAGAAGATGGGTTTCTAACACTCAAAGCTCGAGAAAGAACGACTTGAAAAACCCTAGGTCAACAGAGCCTGCAAGAGGCAAACAGAAAAAAGTTGTCGAAACGACACAAAACTTCTCAGGAAGCTTAACAACATCGAGGGCAATGCAACCATGGAGTATCTCCGGGTTTGGATCACCAAAAGTAGGTTGGAACAACCGATTCGGCTGTGGACACACGAAGCGTCATTTTGGCATAACGGCTAAAATTGACGACCAAATGACATGAAACTTCACAAGCAGCTTCAAATATACATGGATGACTTATGTTTGCAAGCAAAACCCAAAAGAAAGCTGATTCACTTACCGATGGTGAAAAAGACGCTTTCGGGCAACCAAATGGAGAAAGATGGAGAACGGGGAGCCAAAGTCAAGTTCAACCAAATAGGTGGCTTCACAACATATCCAATGAGCTGGAAATGCAACTCTCGAGAAGAAAAGTTGAAGAAATTCAACTCCAAGGCAAAAAGACGACTTCGGAGACTGAAATGCCTATAAGGGGGCTTTTTAGCTAAACTGATGACTTTTTAAGTTGAAAACTAGTTAGCAGGGCTTAGGGCACCAGCACAAAGCATTCTTTGCACAAAAAGACTAACATTTCAAGAAAAAACATCATACGCGTATGATGTCTCACAGCATGATTTTCACATCCATTTCAATATTTGAGTGCATAGCCTCATTCCACATGTTAATCACATCCTATGAACCAAGTATCATGAGAATTGGAGTTAGAAAATCCAAGGAAAACCAAAAAGAAGCAAAGTAGGCCATAAAATTGATTTTTGGTCCTAATTTTGTCAAAATAACTCCAAACTCATTGAAACTTTGTAGGATTGTTGATTAACACATCTACAAGCTATCTGGAACCAAAAAGCACCATTTTGACACAAAAGACATCATACGCGTATGATGTCTATTTGCACTTACAGAGCCAAAACTGCTCATTTGTCATCATACATCCATTATATATATCTAATACATGCTACATATGAAGTTTGGAACCATTTGGTCAAGTGGATCACCCCATTAGCCCAATTGAGAGAAAATCCTTCATCCAAAGCCTATTTTAGCCCAAATCCAACATACTCAAGTCCAAACCAAGATTTGAGTAGGGACAGTCCTTCACTAGTACATGGGGAGTCCATAGAACCAATCCCATGAAAAATTGATGAAAAAGACATCATACGCGTATGATGTCTCCAGAGCCATTTTTAGCCCAAAATCTATCCAAACTTCATAAATCCACTGAATAAGCCTATCTAAAGCCAAATCCAAGCTTATAGAGAAATCTGGTCCAAAAATACACTAAAAGACATCATACGCGTATGATGTCTCACTATGTGATTTTGGCACCTCAGGGCTTCAACCACCAAACAGAAGTGATCTACATGCCATTTGAAGGTGAACCACCAAGTTGTATCCAATTTGGATCATAAAATCCAATTCCCTTTCAAAATTTTGCCAAGAGCCTAAACTAGACTAAACTGGCCAAAACGTGACCAAATGGGATCCAAACTCAAATCCAAGCATATGATACTCATGTATACACTATCAGCTACAAGCACAACCAATATGAAGTCATTTTGACACAAAAGACATCATACGCGTATGATGTCTCCAGCATGATTTTGAGCCCAGTTTGCATATTTTTTCACCTACCCTGCATCCTTAGGCCTTGAATAGCTCATGTTTCAATTTTCAAGTCATTTGAATAGTTAAAAGCTTCATTTCGGCTTTCAGTACTAAAAAGACGCTAACTTCTGAAATTGGAGTTACAGGATCCATGGATTCTGCCAAGTCATCAGCAACAAAGAGAAAAAGACCGACAGTCAAAGATGCTCTTGCAGAAGCAGAACCCTTTGACATTCCAGCAGAAACCCTCAAGCCAACCAAAACTTGGGTGGAGGAAGCAGTACTGGAACAAGAGGGAATAAAGATCTACCAGGGGACTTTCAGAGATCCTCAAGGGCAAGCGGCGGATATACCGATGATCCCACAAGAATTGGTGGATTATAGCAGGTCAAAGAACATCAGCACGTACCTGGAAAGGGCAGACTTGCACAGATTCTTCACCTCGAGACCATCAGGTGTAGATACAAGAAGAGTGTATGAGTTGGCAACCTCCATTCAGAAGGATGGGAAAGCCACATTGACAGCAATAGATGGAGAGAAAGTAGAGGTACAGATCACTCCACAGCTCATTGCAGATGCATTGAAGCTGCACAACAAAGGGAGCTCTGTCAGGGAAAGAAGGGAGGCTATAGAGGTTTATGGGTCCAAGAAACAGAATGCAACCTATGGAGATATGGCAGACCAAAGAGCGGCAACCCTTTGCCGACTGTACAACCAGTTTCTCCATATTTGCAGTAAAAGACCACAAAAGTATACGACACCACCCCATGCCATTGCAACTACCATCACATGGGCATTGAAGAGCAATATGCCAAAAGAGGTGAATTACGCTCAACACATCCACGAGCAAGTAATTGCCATGCACAACGAGAAGCCAAAGTATATAGGAGGAGCTGAAGTTCTGACAAGAATAGCTTATGAAGCTATTGGAGCCATAGATCATTGGCCAAAGGTTCCCTCCCAGAATGAGTGGCTTAGAGAAGCCGACGAGGAGGAAGAACAACCTGAAGTATCCAAGAGGGCGTCCACAAGAGCACGCCGGAAACTAGAAATAGTTTCAGAACCTGAAGAGGATGTGGATGAGCCGCTTATGAAGAAAGCAAAGAAGAAGGTTGCTCCCAAGCAAACCAAAAGTCAGAAAGCGGCAAGAATGGAAAGACTGGTGGAGCAGTTTAGAGCGGAAAGAGCTCTAAAGGGAGACTTTGAAGAAAAGTGGGTGCCATACCCCACTAAAGTCAGAACTAGCTCAGCCAGGCCACATGTTGATCAATATGATCAATATATTAGAGCTTATGAGGAGTCAGAGGCTATACTGGAGCAGCAACCTGTCGAGCCATACACTGAAGAGGAAGTACAGCTTTTAAAAGCTGAGCTGAAAAAGGACGACAAGGGGAAGAAGAAAGTAGATGAGTCTACTGAACCTCAAGAGAAAGACGGGCAAGCAAGCAAAGGGAAAGCCAAGATGACTGAGGACAATCAGCCCTCCTTTACTGATGTACCAAGCCCGAAGAAGACGGAAATCATTGTGGAAGAGACCACAGTAGAGATGGACACGGCTGGTATGGAAAAGCCGGAGGCCGGGACCAAGGAAAAGGAGATAGATCCAGTTCAGCAAAAGAAAAACGATTATGAGGATCTGGTAGCGATAGGGTACACTGAAGCAGAGGCCCTTGAGGCAGTTTATGGGATCACCCTACAAAAACAAGATGATCGGAGAGGGACGGAGGAAAAACCAAGGAGTACAAAAGAAAGTGAAGAGAAACTGGACGAACAGAACGTACTAGAAGAGCCAAAGCCAATGGAGGTGGTGGAAGAAAAAGCTTTAGAGTTGACAGATGAAGATGAAAAAGACATGCACATGGTGCATGAACTACTCAGCAAGATCAAAGAAAGATCCAAGGCAAAGGAAGTGGAGATTGAGACAGCCAAACAAAGGGAAGCCGAGTTGCAGAGGAAATTAGAGAATGCTATGACTGAATCTGAAAGTCATAAAGCATCACTCTACGACGCGGAAAACGAGAGAGACGGCTTGATACTCCAGCTAGTCGAGGCTTCAAGAGAAGTAACAAGTGCACAGGAAGCAAGGGAGCGGATGGAAGACGACTTGGAGGCGGCTAAAGATGAGCTCATTGAGCTAAGGGAAAGAGTCGAGCTCCAAGAAAGAACAATCACTAGACTCAGGACTACCCCTAGAGCTAGCAGAGCAGGAACCGAACAAGAAGGAACTCTCGTACCAGCTTTAGAAGACCAGATCCGAAGCTTACAAAGAGAGCTAAGATTAGAGCAAGTGCAAAGGTTGCACATTGCGGAGGGATCATTGGCAGCAGAGGAGCGGCTCACTTTAGAAAATCAAACACTAAGAACAGAGAATGAGACCCTCCGCAAACAGCTCCAAGATCTACAAGAGCAACAAAGAAGAGAGACAGAGACACCACAAGAAGAATCAGGTGGAGCAGCCATAGAGCTACCAGAAACTGGAGAGGCAACCACAATTGAAGATCCAGCCCCAATTCAAGAGGTGGCCTCAACTTCAGGAATCTCTGAAGAAGAAGAACAAAGGCTCCATGACCAAATAGAAAAGTCAACAGAGGAGAGTGCCAAGGCGGAAATGGAATGAGAGAGGAGACTCCTAATCTCCATTAGACTTCAGGGACTAGACACAAAAGTGCTCCATGAAGAGTGGATGCAACCCAGCCTGCCTTTCCCTTTGATGAAGTTTGAAGTGATAAAAACGAAAAAGAGAATAGAGGAGGAGCAGTATGTCGCTCTTTACGAAGGCGACATCACAAAAGAGGAACAATCAAAGAAGATTGTAGATTCGCAGCCTAGATGGAGGAAAGGTTGGCTGAACAAATACCCAGCCTACCTCATCTACTTGGTAGAGGCACCAAAGGAGATTCGGGAGGATGCAACCTTCTGCCCGGTGCCAAGAGTCAGAAGCTGGAAAGAGCATGGCAAGATTGCAGAAAAGAAGCCAAATTGGCTTAATTACCCCAGGATGCCAGGACCAAAGGCAGGAGAGAGAATAGGTAAAGCCTACATGGTGAAAACCCTAACGGGCACCATCAAGCTCTTTACTGGCTCTCCTGACCTTTCGTGTCAGATGCTCAAGAGAATTTGCAGGACTCTCTTAGCTTGCATTGAAGTGTTCGCGCCAGATAAAGCCACGACCTCGAGTCTACTATCGACGGCCGACACAGTGACTGATATGATGTATGATCTTTCATTGCAGCCTTCTCCAAAAGTGTTGCACCTCCTATACCAGAGGATTATGTTTTTGCCTAGCTTCCACATGCAAACATTCGAAGAAGCTTTCTACACCGGCTTTTTCACCCACGAGAGTAAAATATTCGGCCCAACCTTGAACATCGGCAACCTACGATACGAATCACATTTGCAGATGCTCAAGACGACATGACTTTATTGACCAAGCATAAAAGTCATGTCAGGGACGACATGAACGCGGAGGGGGGGAGTATTGAGCCAGCAGAGGATCACACCCACATTTTTGCTCACACTCATCATTTTGTAACCATTGATTGTAATAAATGTCTTTCCGACATTAATTTTGATTTGAGCCATTCATTAAGTAACGGGACTCAATTGAGTTTCCAGCTTGTAATTCCGAAGTAATTTCACTTGCTGATGTAATTAATTAGAGATGTTCTCACCTCCAAGGCTGAGGTATATAAGCCAAAGTTTTTGTAACCTAAGGAGATTCAGTTTTATTAATCAAAGGTGAGTTTTTGAGCGCCGTGACTGTGTCTGAGAGAGAGAGAGAGAGAGAGAGAGAGAGAGAGAGAGAGAGAGAGAGAGAGAGAGAGAGAGAGAGAGAGTCTTATCTACTTGCTACGCGAGCTACGAAGCCTCCATTGGAGAAGCGACACCGCCATTGTGTTAGCAACGGCGAGAGCTACGCACTGATACCAAGAGTGCGCGCTATCGGCTTCTATGTGTGGTAAGTTCCTACGAGCTTCGGTGTGAGTTTTCTTCCAACTCGTGTGTCGGAATAGAGCGTGCAGCATATCTATAGAACCACAACGAGTAGAGCTACACATTAGTACCATCGGGGTCAAGTTTCGGTCACTTGTATTTTTCGGCCTGTCTTCATACGCGTTTACCGCACGGAGTGGTTATAGGTTGATTTTGCAGTTCAAGTCTTTAGGGTGTTGTTCTTACCTAGTGTATAGACTTCCCCTTGAGTTTGAGATCGATTCAATGATTCTAGATCTTGTTTCGTATAGCATTCGTTCGTAGTACGGATTTCAGTCACTTGCGTATTTTAGAACTTAGATTTGATTTCCTTAGTAGTGATTGTCATTAGAAGGTCGAGTAGGTGATTTGACACCCACCTAGTTGTTTCCATGCGCCTGCGGGTCAAGCTTCGTCCTCGTCTGACAAATTCTGTTGTTGGTTGAGTTCTCGCTATTTAGCTTCCGCTAGCGGCGTAACCGCCTTAACAAACACCCCACCATTTAACATTGCCTTCGGCTCTGTAACACAGCACCCCACCATTTAACATCGCCTTCAGCTCTGTAACACAACTCTTCACACGAGTTAAATCACCCACCATTTAACATCGCCTTTGGCTCTATAACACACCAACTCTTCACATGAGTTAAATCTTAATCTCAAGAGGCATTTACTTGTTGGCAGCCCCGCGCCCTCAACAAGCACTTCTTGAAGATGTCCACCCTCATGACATTGATAGCTCACCCATGCAAGAGTTTTTTTTGTTGTGGCAGCCGCCCCGAGAAAGGACCTCCCCGCCCGATAAGAAGCGAGAATCGCCGCCCTCAAGGCCCAGATCAACGAACTCGTAGAGGAAAATGCAGCACTCAAACTGCGAGTACACAAGCTCGAGAACGCGAAGGGGGTAGATACCCTACTTGCAAAAACACAAGAGGCTGAAGCATCCCTCGCTAAGTCCGTCACAGTGGTTCAAGAGAAGGTTCATGAAGTTGCACATGGCATCACGGAGAAGATTAACATGGGGGTACAAGCGGCCCTCCAAGAACGCCAATTACGAGAGTCCCTCGGCCTCAAAGTTAGAGTCGGGGGGCTTCCATCATCATGGTGCACTGAAGAAGACACCCTCGAAGATGCAATTGCCAAGCTCAACGACATCCTCCAACCAATCACCATCGAGTCGAGCACAATCTCATGGATCTATGACACACGAAAACGCATGCCAACCAAGCATTGCGTCATCACCCTTAAGGACAAGGAAGAACGATTGAAACTATTGCGTCAATCTCACCTCCTCAAGGGGACCAAACTATGGATTGTCGAGGAATTAACTACCGACCAACTCAAACGCAAAGCAACTGAGCTCAAGAAGATGCACAAAGCCCGCAAACAAGGCAAATGGGCAGTTTATCGAGGGGGCAAAGTGGTCATTCAAGAGTTTCAAGCTCCAAGACCGGCTCTCCCCATTCTTAACCCTCCTTAGGATCTGTTTTGCTCCTCCTCCCTTTTTCTGATGGACCCTCAGTCCTCAACTGATATGTATCTAACGCCTTCTTTTGGAAGAAACTTGTCCTGTCGTGTTTTTTGGTTCCATAGGCCATATTTGACCTTCGTGGATGATAATGGAATCTCTCTCTCTCTCTCTCTCTCTCTCTCTCTCTCTCTCTCTCTTTTCAGGCAAGGGGTATGAAAGACGAAGAGACCATGCAAAATAGGATGAATATAGCAAGGATTGTAGCCACAACAAAAGTGAACAAAGGACTCATAGAGAGCATGGTGATCTCAAGGATAGTAGCCACAACAAAAGTAAACAAAGGACTCATAAAGAGCATGGTGATCTCAAGGATAGATACAATGGATGTCCTAGTTGTGGGCGACGATGATGAATGTAAACACAAAGATCTAAGCATGCGAGATCAAGATGTTAGACATGCTAGCTCCTCAAAAGGGCATCAACTACAGGAAGTTGAGTTTTTCAATGTTTCCCGAGGTAGGGTTTCATGTGTGATGGATCATGGCTTCTTTGTGCAGCTTGCGGGCTTTCGTGATCAAAAGGAGGGGATTGTGTAGGTATTGCAAATTGCCAAACAAATGATTACTGATGCAAAAGATGTGGAAAGAGATCAAGAGGTATACGTTAAGGTTGTTTCCATGACTAGGAATATCATTAGCCTTTCCATGAGGGATGTGGATCAAAAGACATGGAAAGATCTCCTATCGATTATAAAAAAAACTCTTTGCATGACGAATCTAAGCCCTCTAATATGAATCACCTTCAACATGTCACAAAGGGCTTCCTTTTAGGTGACCACTACAGAGAATGAGTTCACCTAAGAGATGGAAAGCTAAGCAGCTAATGAAGTCATCATGATGTTGGTGGATTTGGACTCTTGTATAAAGATAACGGTGTTGAAGAGGACCTTGAAATTGACCTTAATTAGGATGAACAAGCCTTCTTAAGAGGGCAAACAAGGTACTCCATTGATGTCACGTGTGAAAATAAAAACAAATCCAGATGGTTTACTTCAAAGACCTGCAATTACACAATATACCATAGCCAAAGTGAGGAGAGAGTTGCGAGAGAAACAACAAAGGACCATGCTTGATTCCATCCCAAATTGTCCTTGGGAAGATGCCATGCTTGATTCCTTCCCAAATCGTCCTTGGGAAAATCCGGTGCCAGAAACAAGAGAGTGGAATGTCACTCAAGAACTTCATGGTGTACGACTCTCTACGTATAACATGTCAGAGTGGAAAAAGGATGCATTTGTTAAGGCACCCACATTTGGCCAACAATCTAGTACTTACTCTAGATTCAACAGAATTTGTACTTATGAGGAGAGAGTTTTCCTTAAGAGAATTCTTTAGAGGAGACTAGAGGTTGTGTCGAGCTGATCTCATTGCACATTAGAACATTAAAACCATGCACATAATTCAAAGAGAATACCACACTTAAGATTGATAACTTGATGAGGACTGGATTTTCTTGGAGCATGCCCCCCCTCCAAAAGATCTTTGTATTATGATTCTATCTCAAAGAGAGCTTTGATTACAACACAACTTGTGCTCTTGTGGAGCTTTCCTCGATCCAAGAATATGGTGTTCTTAAAGATTCCACGTTATTGTTAAGTATGGAGCCTGATTTACCCTTGTAATTTTCTGTGGTAAAAGCACACATTTGTAAGGCCCCCGTTATGAGGAGAAGCCATCGTGCGTGAAGGAAAATCACTCACCGGAAACCAAAATTTTCACGGACAAAAATCAGGGGCAACTTTAGGGGCCTCGGGGGCGGAGGTCCCCGATACTTTTTTTTTCCTCGCCGGAATATTATGGCCGACCGGCGGCCGGAAAGTGGTCGGAAAACAACCGGTCGGTTGGCCGGTAGTCAATGGCCGGTGGCCGAATTCAAAAGCGGACTTGTCTTCTCAAGGGCGGATTGGAGGGTCCGATTTGGACTTATTCGCACAAGGGCGGCTACACATGGCTGCCTCTCATAAGAGAGGGCAGCCCTTTTGGCCTATAAAAGGAGGCCATTTCTACACACATTTCATAGTGTGAAGTTGATGCAACAAGGTGAGTGTGAGGAGGTGAGAGTGAAGCAAGGCGGGAGCTCCAAAAGGGTATAATCCCTTTGTAAACTACTTCTTGTTTTGAAGTACTAAAGGCATTGAGTGGCTGCTTTCCCGTGGACGTAGCCCACATTGGGTGAACCACGTATATCGTGTGTACTCTCTCTCTCTCTCACTCTACTCTATAATCTCGTGTATGTAAATCTGTCTCTCTCCATTAAGTAATTTACTCAATTATCTATTTAGCTACGTCTTATTTCCTAAGAGTTATAACCTAGCCCTAAACAACCCAGCGAGAGAAAGAACTACGAGATAAGAGGTAGATGAGGGTGAAAGAAGTATTTTTCAAGCAAGAGAGCTTGTTCTTCATATATGCTTACTCCATGAGCAAGAACTTAGCATAATAGAGTAGCAGAAGATGATGAAGAACAAGGAGATCTTTCACTTTCTTGGATTTGCATCCATAGCCAACCTCTTGAACATATAGTCCGTCTATAGAGCTCCCAAGAGAGAGAGAGAGAGAGAGAGAGAGAGAGAGAGAGAGAGAGAGAGAGAGAGGGGGGGGGGGGGGGGGGGGGGGGGGTTTGCTTGGCCACTCCTAGCACTTAAGAGTGTGTGATGAGGAAGAGAGAGCCAAAATTCCCAACAACCCCTTGATTTTATTTCATATAAAACTTGTTATTAGTCATCAAATGGAATGCCTACACCTTGTCCAATGAGGAGTGAACACTCCAAATTGCAACTCGTCCATGCTCACACACTTGTCCATGCTTGATAAACTTGAAAAACTCACCTCCCCTTCCTCGGACTTTTCTTGGCAAGAGTACACACCACACACACTTGCTAACTTCACATAAAGCAAGTATGTGCTACTTTGGACATGTGGTCTAGCCAAGCTTAGAAAAGAAGGACTAGAGTCAACTTTCTAAATAGGGAAGGATTGATCTAACCTTAGACTTTATCTTTTCCCTTTCTCTTATTAAAAACCATAAACTTACCCTTTAAGTTAACTAGCTCGGATGCAAGACCTTTGTACAAACTTTTGGAGGATTTATGAAGCTCACTCGGGCTAGAGCCTATGTGCTAATTTAGGACCTTCTACATTAAGACGGACTTTGGTAAAAATAAAACTCACTCTTGGGTTTTAAAGTTTCACTTCTTGTGCACGACCTTAGCACAATGCTTTGGAGTTACCACCAAGCTGATCCCAAAACCTTTTAAATTTATACCTACTAAATTTATACTGATTATGGCAAGTTAGAAATTTATTTTAAGGCTTCTCAGGCCTCATACTTGGAGTCTAAAGAGTTGTTTTAATAATTTGAACTTGGTACAACTACTTTTTATTTTAGACTCCTATGATTGCTCTTGATAATCTCGTTTGTCTTGTACAAAGATAACTAAACAACAATTATCATTGCTCTTTTATAACCTTCTCTCCTTTTGGTCTTAATCCTTTGACCAAGCTGATCCACAAGCACTTAAATCAACTTCACTTGTTCTCTATTATTTTTCCCAACTTACATGGCTAGATTAAGATGGAAAATATCATTAGAAGGTTAGAAATTAATTCTCACGACATTACCTTTCCCTTGAAATCAGAGTCATCCTCGATTATGGAGTAGGGAAAATGAAGTCATATCTAGTCATGTTGCTTTGTGTAGAGAATCTCTTTTTACCAGCTGACATTCTTCCACAGTGGTGACTAAAAGTACCTTAGACGTTGGTGATTTGTGTGCAAAATAATTAGAGTGCCTAGGAGATGATGCTTCCATGCATCTAGGACATGTAAAATAGCTATCATCTTTTTTATATATGCCTAGATTTGTTTCTTGGTCATCCAATCTCCTACTTTCATATGCTATGGCATGCCCTTCTTGAAGCAAAACAGCTCCAAGGCATTGTCCACAAGTATCTCACTGGCCTTCAAAAGGCTTTAAAAAGTTTGGTAATATTAACATTGGTTGAGAGGTAAGCTTCGCTTTGAAATTTTCAAAAGATTCATCCTCTTTTGCAGTCCATACAAATTTAATGTTCTTTTTAGTCAAATCATACAATGGCCCTACTATAAATGAGAATTTTTCTATGAAGCGTCTATAGTGTGCACACACTCCTATAAAGCTTCTCAATTCATGTAGATTCATTGGTATAGCCCATTCTTTTATTACCTCCAATTTTTCAGGGTCCATTCAAATCGAGTTCTGATCCCTGCTTGGGAGATAATGTGACCTAAATATTGAATCTCCTTTAAGAAAAAGTCACTTTTCTTTTCATTAATAAAAGCTTATTATCTCTCAAAACTTGAAACATAACTTGAAGATGCTGCTTATGTTCTTCAATAGACTTGGAGTAAATGATAATGTTGTCGAAGAACACTCTCGTGAAGCTTTGATGAGGTCTAAAGATCCTCTCCATCATTTGATTAAAGATAGCCGGCACATTGGTATCCAAAAGGGAGTACCAAGAATTCATA
The DNA here is from genome assembly GCF_014529385.1 of Adiantum capillus-veneris. Classification (NCBI taxonomy): domain Eukaryota; kingdom Viridiplantae; phylum Streptophyta; class Polypodiopsida; order Polypodiales; family Pteridaceae; genus Adiantum; species Adiantum capillus-veneris. The sequence goes on from NC_140931.1 coordinate 182,109,697, forward strand.
TAGGCCAAAAGTTGTACGAAGGGCCATCTTGTGAATATCTTCATGCATAATCCTTTTTTGATGATAACCACTTTTGAGATCTATTCTACTAAAGTAGATAGACCCCTGTAGCTTATCGAATAGACCTTATATACAAGGAAGAGGAAATCTATTCTTTATGGTTATTCGATTAAGCGCCGATAGTCCACACACATTCTATAAGTACCATCCTTCTTTTGCACTAATAGAATTGGTGAACAAAATGGAGATGAGCTAAGATTGACCATCCCTTTTTCCACACGCTCGTTCGCTTGTCTCATTATCTCATCTTGTTGAGACAGTGAGACTCGATAAGGAGACTTATTAGGAGGTAAAGTACTAGGTAGAAGTTATACAGAATGATCATCTTGTCCTCTTTTGGGAGGTAACTCCCTAGAAATGTCATCACTAAACACATCTTGAAACTCGTTTAGGAAACTAGAGAGTTCTAACTCCTCTTTAGTTTCATTTTTTACTTCAATTAGGAACATATGCATTTTTCTTAGACTCTTTGACAAAAATCATGTAATAACAAAGAGAACTTTTCAATACTTTGTCTAGAGTTTGATTTTGTACAAGTGGTATAGTGTTGCCCACACTATTTACATCAAGTGCAACATCCTTGTCTCTATTAAAAAACATGACTTTTCTCTCAAGAGACTTCATAATGATAGCCATGCAATCAAACCATGGTGCCTCTGGGATAAAATCCATGCTTGAGTGGAGAGATGCAGAAATCTTCTTTGCCCACATAGTTTTGCACATAGAGCCTTCCCAATCAATGGAGTGATCGAGGACTCTTGCTCTTTGAAAGCTCCATTTGCTTTTACCACAACCCCCATCTTGAATTCATAAATTCCTAACTTAGTAGCTAGCTCAACAAAAATAAAGTCGTGGGTGGAGCCAAGATCAAATAGTAAGAAAGATTCATGCTCTCTTACTTTTCCCCAAACATAAGAGAGCGGTGCTCCTTTGCAATGGCCTTCCTCTTTTAGAGCTTCCATCGTGGAGACTTAAGAGGGCTAGTACGTTCACTTCTCTTTGGAATTTCCCAAGAAACTTGTCCTTGCTCCCCACAATTGAAACACTTGTTATCTTTACAATAATGATCAATAGATTCAACGGGATTTTTACTTATAAAAAGAGAGAGTTTTCCTTAAGAGAATTTTGTAAAGGAGACTAGAGGTTGTGCCAAGCTAATTTCATTGCACATTTACACATTAGAATATTAAAATGATGCACATAATTCAAAGAGAATACCACAATTAAGATTGTGGATTTGCTTGGAGCTCGTCCGCCCTTCAAAAGGTCTTTGTATTATGATTCTATCTCTCAAAGAGAGCTTTGATTACAACACAACTTGTGCTCTTGTGGAGCTTTCCTCGAACCAAGAAGATTTAAAGATTCCATGGTGTAAACCAACTTCCCAAGCCCTAAACACCCCAACAAGGAGAAATAAATTTGGGATAAGAGGAAGATGAAGGTGGAAGAAGTATTTTTCAAGCAAGAGAACTTGTACTTCATATATGAGCAAGATCTTAGCATAGCTTAGCATAATAGAGTAGTAGAAGATGATGAAGAACAAGGATATCTTTCACTTCCTTGGATTTGTGTCCATAGCCAAGCTCTTGAGCATAGTCCATCTCCAGAGCTCCCACCATGAGAGAGAGAGAGAGAGAGAGAGAGAGAGAGAGTTAGAGAGAGTTTTCTTGGCCACTCCTAGCACGTGAGAGTGTGTGAACGAGGAAGAGAGAGACAAAATTCCCAATGACCCCTTGCTTTTATCTCATATAAAACTCGTTGTTAGTCGTCAAAAGGAATGCCTACACCTTGTCCATTGAGAAGTAAACACTCCAAAGTGCAACTCATGCATGCTCATACACTTGTCCATTGTCATAAAATATAATATCTAACTTTACCAAATTATTTTCTCATATTAAACTGATCATTTAATATGGGAAGATAAAAAGGGAACAAGAGTTAGGATATAGACATGTGCTTCTAAACCTATCTCAATAGGGGACCAAAAGGAGAAATAGTTGCATCTCAATAGGGGTCCAAAAGGAGACGGTCTACCAAAGAGCAATGTATAAGTGCTTCTAGATTTACCTCAGCAAGGAACCAAAAGGAGACGGTCTACCAAAGAGCAATGTATAAGTGCTTCTAGACCTATCTCAATAGAGGACCAGAAGGAGAAATAGTTGCATCTCAATAGGGGTCCAAAAGGAGACGGTCTACCAAAGAGCAATGTATAAGTGCTTCTAGATTTACCTCAGCAAGGAACCAAGAGGAGAGATGGTTACATCTTGATAGGGGTCCAAAAGGAGGTTGTCTATTAAAGAGAAATGTGCATCTAATGGAGCTTAAAAGACCTTAGCGTAATTAGCTTCATTAAAGACTTTCAAAAGTTAGTGTTAAAAAGTCTTTTGACCTTACGCAAGCTAGGGATAACCTCGAGGTGCAAATGTTACCCAAGCATGAGGTGCTAAGATGCTTAAAGTGGTTGTGGGAACCTTGCCCAAAGCTTGAGATGATTTTTATGCTTAAATAACTAAGGTTTGAAATGATAAATTCAAAGATAAATTCTCAAGAGACATGAACGTTTCCATGCTTGATTGACTAAAGCTTGAAGTATTCAATTCAAACCAAATGACTTAAGAAGCATAAAAGACACATGTTTGATTGATTAAGTGCTTAAAGTATCCAAATCAAACCAAATGACTTAAGAAGCATAAAAGACACATGTTCAAAAAATTCTCCACATGTGGCCCTCATGATGTGCTTGAATTCTATTGGATAGGCTTTAAAGGGATCCGATGAGAATTTAGATGTATAAAAAATAAATAATTAAGTTCTTTCTGTCAAAGAGGAAAAAGAGGACGCGTGTCCCAAATGATATAATTAAATATTACGAGAGAGAGAGAGAGAGAGAGAGAGAGAGAGAGAGAGAGAGAGGTGTGGACCAAGCATGAGAGGGGGGTATATTCTCCCACACACACACACACACACACACACACATTCTCTCATTGTGTGGAGTGCAAAGTGCAAGAGCTCCATCTTTTTCTCAAAAGCTTGTAGAGAAGTGGAGAGCCTACATTAACACTCTTGGCTATGGAATGCAAATCCAACCAAGAGCCACGCTTCAATGCTTAAGCTTGCCATCTTCTTCATCTTCATTACTATGCTATTATGCTATGCTAAGCAAGAAGAGTGATGATAAGTGTGGAACTATTTCTTTCTCCTATGAATGATTCTTCTTCCTCTTCCCTACCCTCATTCCCCGCTAGCTCTCTCCACCTTTGAAGGTGTTTGAGGCCTTGGGACTGAGGCTTGGGATAGTTAACACTTTTATCAAATTTTATGTTATGCTCGTGATGCATGAAGATTTCCATCTTCATAGCATCACCAAGGTCACAAACGCCTTTTGGAGGGGGGACCCCGGATCCAAGTAAATATGGTCCTCAACAATTGTCATGTTCTCTAATACTCTCTCTCTTGCAAAATTATTGTTCATGCCAAGTTTATTAAGTACTATGTTCGTGCTGCTACCATCAATTAAGTTCACCCTCTATGTTCTCAAAGTAATCTCAAAAAAATGCTCACTCTAATTCTCTTAATTTTGCTATTCTCAAAGTTCACAGTCCATTCCCATTACATCCATTCTTAATAAACTTGAAAAACTCACCCCCTCCCTTCCTTAGACTTTTCGTGGCAGTGCCCACTCTGAGGGTCTATTGCTAGCCCTTTTGAGGTATTGAAGTGAAGTGTGTTAAGTATGGAGCTTGATTTACCCCTTGTAATTTTTTGTGGTAGAAACGTACATTTGTAAGGCCCCCATTATGAGGAGAAGCCATCGTGCGTGAAGAAAAATAACTCGCCGAAAAATAAAATCACTCGCCGGAAACCAAAATTTTCACCATTGGAATATTCCTTTTCGTCAGAATATTATGGCCGGACTACGGCCGAAAAGTAGTCGGAAAACGATCGGTCGGTTGGTTGGATGGCCGGTGGTTGGAAGTCAATGGCCGGTGGCCGGTGGCCAAATTCAAAAGCGGACTTGTCTTCTCAAGGGTGGCCACACATGGGCGGATTGGAGGGTCCGATTTGGACTTATCTACACAAGGGTGGCTACACATGGTGAGAGGCCATGGTGAGAGGCCAGCCCTTTTGGCCTATAAAAGGAGTCCATTTCTACACACATTTCATAGAGGTGAAGTTGATGTAACGAGGTGGGTGTGAGGTGGTGAGAGTGAAGCAAGGCGGGAGCTCTATTAAGGGTATGTTCCCTTTGTAAACTACTTCTTGTTTTGAAGTACTAAAGCCATTGAGTGGTTGCTTTCCCATGGACGTAGCCCACATTGGGTGAACCATGTATATCGTGTGTACTCTCTCTCTGTCTCTCTACTCTATAATCTCTTGTGTGTGAAATCTATCTCTCTCCATTAAGTAATCTACTCAAATATCAATTTAGCCACGTCTTATTTCCTAACAACTGGTATCAGAGCAAGGTTTGCTCGTAGCTAAATTATCTCGAGGAAAGGATTCCTTGAATTGAGTGGGAGTTATGGCGGAGGAAGGGAAGCTCAAGATTGAGAAGTTCAACGGAAAAAACTACCAAAATTAGAAGATGCAGATTGAAGACTATCTCTACCAGAAGGACCTCTATTTGCCACTAGGCGGTCTTGCGAAGAAGCCCGCAACAATGGCAGATGAAGCATGGATTGTCCTTGATCAAAAGGCACTGGGAACAATCCGGTTAAGCTTGGCATCAACGGTGGCCTTCAATGTTTCGGAGATGAAGACCACGGAGGACTTGATGAAGTCACTTGACCACTTCTACGAGAAACCATCGGCATCCAATAAGGTATTTCTTATGAAGAGCTTGTTCAATCTAAAAATGGCAGAGAATGGTTCAGTTGCAGAACACCTAAATGACTTTAACACAAACATAAGTCAACTTCGATCGGTGAAAATCAATTTCGATGATGAAGTGCAAGCTCTCCTTATACTATCATATCTATTGGATAGTTGGGACAGCCTTGTGATGGCTGTAAGTAATTCTATCTCTGGCACAAATACTCTTAAGTTTGATGATGTTGTGGGTGTTCTCCTAAGCGAGGAAATGTGAAGGAGAAGCACAGGAGAATCATCAAGTGTTGCACTATCAGTGGAAACAAGAGGAAGGCCTAAGGAGAGGTTCAAAAACCAAAAGGGTCGTGATCGCTCAAGGCGGAGCAAGTCACGCACAAAGTCAATTCTTGAATGTTGGAATTGCGGCAAGAAGGGCCACATCAAGAAGGATTGCTGGTCCAAGAAGAAGAAGGAGACAGAGTCTCAAGACAACAAGCCAACATCGGAGGCCAATGTGGCAAGTAAAGTAGAGCAACATGCTCTAATTCTCTCATTAGACAATGTGTGTAATTCCTGGATAGTAGATTCCGGGGATTCATTCCATGCCACACTACACAAGCAACATTTCCAAGATTACACCAAAGGTAATTTTGGGTATGTATACTTGGGAGATGATGAAGCTTGTGAGATTGTTGGCAAAGGTACAGTTTCTGTCAAAATTGCTAACGAAAATGAACGAAAGCTTAAAGATGTTAGGCATGTTCCTTCCCTTTGCAAAAATTTGATCTCTACAGGACAATTGGACGATGAAGGTCACAACATTGCATTCGAAAACAAACGGTGAAAGATCTCAAAGGGATCTTTGGTGGTTGCCAAGGGAGAAAAGGTCGGTACACTTTACTTGTGTATTGTTAGCACACAACCTTCAGCTTATGCAGCAACTACAGAAGTTGACAGTGCGGTGTGGCACTACCGGCTTGGGCATATGCGTGCCAAAGGAATGCAAATCCTTCAAACAAAGAAGCTTCTACCAGGTTTGAAAGAAGTGGAGTTAGAATTCTGTGAAGATTGTGTTTATGGTAAACAAAAAAGGGTAAAATTTCAAAAATCAAGAATTGAAAGAAAAAATAAAAAACTTGAGTTGGTTCATTCTGATGTTTGGGGTCCTGCAAGTACACCGTCACTTGGTGGCTCATTGTACTATGTAACATTCATAGACGATGCGACTAGAAAAACATGGGTCTATGTCATGAAGAATAAGTCCGATGTATTTTCCATATTTCAAAGGTGGAAAGCCTTTGTGGAGAATGAAACAGGTACCAAGGTTAAATGCCTCAGATCAGACAATGGAGGTGAATATTGCAGCCAAGCTTTTGAAAGCTTTTGTGCTAGCAACGGCATTCAGGGGCAAAGGACAACCCCAAGGACACCTCAACAAAATGGGATTTTGGAAAGGATGAATAGGATAATCATGGAGCGAGCACGAAGCATGCGGCTACATGCAGGCCTACCGCTTGAGCTTTGGGTATGTACTTAATCAACCAGTCACCCTCAACGGCATTGGATGGGGGAGTTCCAGAAGAGGCATGGACAGGTAAACCGGTGAATGATGCATTTATCAAAGTATTTGGGTGTGAGGCTTTCATGCACATAGATAGAAGCCTAAGATCAAAGCTAGATGCAAAGTCCAAAAAGTGTTTCTTCATTGGCTATGGAGAAGATTACTTTGGGCATCGCCTATGGAATCCTGAAGATGGTAAAATCTTAAGGAGTAGGGATGCAATTTTAAACAAACAAAATATGTACAAAGATTACTTGGAAAGAAAACAAACAAAAGAAACAGGTGATGAGTACATGGAGCTTGAGGACAGTGAAGACTCAAGGATTGCAAACGGTGACAATGTGCAACAACGTCAACCAAATGAGGAGCCTCAACCTATTCCCCAAAGATCTACAAGAGCAAGTAGACCTCCAGAAAGGTTTGTTCCTTCCTTCAACCATCTCTTGTTGATCTCAGATTCTGGAGAGCCAAAATCATACGAAGAAGCTATGCAACATGAATCCAAAGAAGAATGGACGAAGAGCATGCAAGTAGAGATGGACTCACTACATCGCAACCAAACATGGGAGTTGGTTGAGTTGCCTAAAGGTAAGCAGACACAAATGGGTGTACAACCTGAAGGAAGAAGAAGGCGAGAAGAAAAGGTACAAGTTTAGGCTTGTGGTAAAAGGGTTTTCTCAAAAGAAAGGTATTAACTTCAATCAAATATTTTTTGATGTTGTAAAAATGAACTCAATTAAGCTTGTCTTTAAGCCATGTGGATGCTCATTATCTAAATCTCGAGCAAATGCATGTAAATACGGCATTCCCTCATGGTGACTTAGAGGAGGAAATCTACATTTTTCAACCAAAGGGGTATGAAGTAAAAGTTAAGGAGAAAATGGTTTGGAGATTAAAGAAGAGCTTGTATGGTTTAAAGCAAGCATCAAGACAATGGCACTTGAAGTTTGATCGATGGATGTTAGATCATGGATTCACAAGATGCAACTCGGATCACTGTGTCTACACAAAGAATTTGGAAGATGGAAAATTCATCATCCTAATGTTGTATGTTGATGACATGTTGATTGCAAGTGCTAACATGCATGACATCAAAGACCTAAAAGAGGAGTTGTTTAAATCTTTTTCAATGATAACCTTACTCTTGCACAACATTTCTGAACCTAAATTGTGTGAAAAAACGGGTCCTGTTTTTGACTTTTTTTTCAATTTTTGGCAACTATACCACTCTAAACTTCATGTTTGTGAGGATTAGATGGCTAGAGGTTAGGCCCTCATAGTTCTCAACATGTTTTGATGCTTGTAGGGAGAGCTAAGTGTTAAAATTGAAAGTTATGACCAATTTACAAGAATTGCATAATCCTGTTTTTTTGCCAAAATTAGCACTTTTATTATTATTTTGGTGGCTTTCTTGATATCCAAATTCAATTTTGATTGTGTAATTGTAGTGTATAACATAAAGCTAATCTTCCTTGAGTTTTGGGGGACCTAATATGCTATATAACATAGTATATGATGATGGTTGAGTTTTTTGATTGCTGAAGAATACGATACATTTTAGAGTAGCAAGTATAAATTTCTCAATATTGCTAGTTTCTTAGGCCAATTGTGTGTATTTTGTAGGTAGTAACCATATCTAATCATAGACTACAAACTTGGCTAGATATTGAGTATTTTCTATGGGTTTCTAGAGGTCATAATGCTAAACCCAGTTTTTTCATGTTTGCTGTATTTAGCACTTTATCATTGCCTCCAAGGTTCCAATTGTAAGAGATCCATTATCCTTTTGACATGCTCCATGGCTCCTTTTGAATCCAGAGGCCCATAGGGAACTAAGAAAACATGTATATAGTATCTGTATTCAGCGTGACATAGAAACTTTGATGATAGGTCCGCATAATGGCAAAAATGCAACTTTTTTGTACCTATTTTTTTTGCCCAAAAAAAAATTAGTGAGGTAAAAGCAACCATATGTTTTGGTCACCAACCCATTAAAGTTAACGGGGCATTTTATCTCATGTCCTACAAAAATCTCCACTCTTATTTATATGCAATCAACCGTAAGAAATTGTTGTTTTGGACAAAATGCATTGGTCCATCAACTTTGGAGGCTTATAGTGACCAAGGGATGAGAAAAATTACAATTTTCTCATTTTTTCCATATGTAGTAGTTATTGAACTATAAGCTCCTGAAAGGATTTTTCAAAATGAGTGGATCTACTATGGTTTTGGATTTTTTTCCCAAAACCCTGAAAGGACACTTTTATGTCGTGTTAGGTTACCATTCTAGTGTTAAAGTTAGAATCGGGGGGCTCCACACACCATGGTGCACCGATGAGGACACACTTGAAGTTGCAATCACCAAGCTCAACAACATTCTTCAACCCATCCACATCAAGCCCAAAACCATTTCTTGGATAAACAACACACATAGACGTGTCTCCATCCACATTGATGATTGTTGACAACATTTTGTCAATGAGTGTAATGAATTTGGCGATCATAGAGACACAAAATATCAACAATGAAGCATTAATCAATCTCATCGGCTCTATTGTTGATAGCAACATTTTGGCGGGGTGGAGTGATGTGCATATTGTGCCATACAATCTCTTTTTGTCAAGCCTTCCTCTTTGTTATCTTTTGGCTAGCCCAAACATTAGAATCAAACAATGATTGTGCTATATAGCTCACCACTTTTATATTTGAGAGATGTTATCGACTATGATGGTCTGCTTTATTGTGTCCGGTCTATCCTGATCAAGATTCCAATGCCTTTTGATAGGTGCAATGTTCTAGGAAGAGAGTCGATCATGTCCTCCATCTTTAATGAGATCAATTTATGGTCATTTTAGAGCTCAGACATATGGAAGAAAAGATGTTTGTAGCATGAAGTAGGAACCACTGGCTTTGTGCATGGAAAGATTGGGCATTGTATGAGCCACTGGGAGAATTCACATCAAAGTTTAAGTGCACCTTTTGTGAAATTTGACCTCAAGAGATGGTGTAGTTCTTGTTGGTTCTCAGCATGATCAACAAGTAAGGTTCTCTTACGTTGACACATTTTCTTTACATTGTCAAATTGAATGAAAAATCATTACTCTACAGTGCACTTTTTTAGATCGCCTCATGATACCTGTTATGATATTAATTAGGGTGACACAAATCCATGCATGTACCATGCACTACTGTCCACAACAATTGTATGATGCAAAAGTCAGGACTTGGAGAACCTCAATTCTTGTTGTGAAAGGAAGACAAAGTGAAAGTTGAAAGAGCTCTTTGTGGCACTTTCATGAACCGATCAAAGTGGCTTAAACTTTCAATGTCTTTGCTAGCAAATATTTTGTGGAATGTATGCATGGGATAACTTGAATACATCGTGTATAGAATCTAATCCATCTCTATGTTGCTTAATGTAGGAGGATTTTGATGTGATGTATCGACAAAAAACTCAAAATTTTCCTGCAAGAGGCACAAAGTAGTACCTTGCAAGAGAAGAAGATTATGAAGCAAACTATGCCATGGCTTTAAGAGTAAGTAGAGCTTATTTGTTCAAAAGGGACTAGATAGTTAGAACATTGCAAGCTATGCCATGGCTTTAAGAGTAAGGAGATTCTTTGTTCAAAAGGGACTAGATAATTCTATCATTGCAAGCCCAAACAATGGCACATATTTCTTTTTAAAGTGCATCTCTTTTGTGGGTTAGGAGAGAGAGAAGGGGTGAAAAGTGACCACTTTAAAGTGTTTGAGGTTGCAGGTGCACATATCAACTCTGAAGAGTGAGTATACTTTGATTTTACATGTGATTATTTCAAAACAGCTTAGTTTGACATTATGTCATTTTTGCATTTGTAGAAAAAAAAAATTATCCAAGGGTGATGTAACAATGACCAAGGCCACTATTCCTACACAAGAGAAGCCATTCTTATAGTGGCTAACAATTCATGTCGCAATTGGATAGGTGAGTATAGTCACACTTGAAATAGGTAGCATCAAACGTATATATGAATGCGGCATTACTTAAGATTATTTTGCAAGGGTATATTAAGCATGGTAGTGAAGATGGAATCCAAGAATTCTAAGATGAAAAAGCTCCATGCACAAGCTACACATGTTGTAGCTTGAAGAAGCAATGCAAACTTATCTTAGACAAGCACTTTGGCAAAGTATTTATGTGGTGAAAGGAAAGCATACTAGCCACAAACAATGGAGAGTAGTAGCCACACAATGTGTGTGTATGTGTGCCACTTTCTACACATGTATTTATTATGTTTCCTTAGGCTAGATGGCAAGTCTAGAAGAAGTTTTGGTGACATAGTCATTGCAAAATTTATTCCTTGAAAACATTGTTGCACACAAAGAACATTATATGCACATTGGGAAGAAAATTTAAACATTCCATTAAATCTTTGAGAATTTTTGTATATCGAGATCTTTATTTACATTTAAGCTATGAAGAAACTTGTAGTCTTGCAATAAAGGAAGAGAATCCTTTCACTGGGATTCTTGCATCCATTTAGTATCTTCAAGTGGGTAATTCTTAAAATTAATCAAATACCTATGTTTTAAATTTCCACTTTGTAGAAATTTGTCTTTGTGTTTAAGGATACCTTTAGGTTGTAGGATCTCCTCTTGTTCAGCAAACTCTAGAGTATACTCTTTAATGGGGTCCATTGGTGGAGGTGTACCCTTAGGCGGCTTAAGTAGACTCATACCAAATGCTTATGTATATGCCAATGCCCAAGAAATTTGAGTCTATCATCTATTGTATCATTGATTATTTCTAGAATCTAGGATAGACCATAGTACCTCTTAACAAGTTTAATATAGAGATTTTGATGTCTTGTGTGTTTTCCTTGCTAGTTCTTGCCTTTCTTTTAAGATAATCGAGCCTTAAAAAATTTAACCAAAATCCATTATCTTTTATGAAACTCTAAAGGTCTTCTATGCTTATCAACATCTCTTTTTTGCTTTTATTGTGATGCTTGAATAGCTTCTTTTATCTTTTGAAAATTTATTTTAATGTAATGCACATCTTCATTAACTGAAAATATCTTTTGATACATTTTTTTTACAAAAGGTGGAGGCTTGAAGTGTCCTTCAATCATTTCAAGCTGATACTTGCCTATAGAAGTATGCATTGTGTTATTGAACACAAACTCTACCAAAGGTAAGTATTTCTCCCATTGATTACCTTGGTCCTTTTCACCAACATAGGTTTTGAGAAGATCAAGAATAGTCAAATTTGTGAGTTAACTTTGGCCATCCATTTGAAGATGACTTACTCAAGAGAAATCAAGATGTATGCCCATGTTTTCAAATAGTCTCCCTCCCAAAGAGACTTTTCACTCATGGATCTCTATAAGAGGATTAAATTTTGCATACCATGGTACTTGAAACCTTGAAAAATGGACAAAGTAGCCATGTGGTGTGATTAAATAATATTTTTAACTTGATAAAAAGAAACTATTTAAAAAATCAATCAACTACTATCCAAATGCCCGTATTTCCACATATGGACTTTGGCAAGCCAAAGATAAAGTCCATTGAAATCCTCTCCCATGAAGCTTTAGAAATTGGAAAAGGTTGCAACAATCCAAGGGTCTTGTGTATAGCATACTTGATTGCTTGACATACTATGCATTGCTCTACATAGTCTTGTGTGGGACGTGTGTCTAACCTCACTATCCTATCTTATTCTAGTATTAGGAGAACCACGATTAAATTGTCAATCCATGGGATGAAGTTGACTTGACTAGTGCATAGAGGCTACAAGAGGGTGTCAATCTCTTGGAAAACAACTAACAACTCGCATCTAACTCATGCTACACTCAGGTGACAGAAATCACTAAAAGCCAATCGCTCATCGACAAACAAATCACATCGGTTGCAGCATCAAATGACATCCAAACGTAATGAAACTTCTAAGACATGTTTATAAAACCTAAGCACACATGCTTATGGTCTCAAATCCCTCTTTAGGTCAAGTGCCAAAATCGCGATTATTAACAGCACATTGGATTTTTGACCTTGTCGTTTTCGACCCGGAATGCATCTAAATGCTTAGCAATGATGCCCCAATATCCCGCCTATGATTAGTTTTTTATTTGAAAGTATAAATTCCTAGTTATGATGAAATTAGGCCGCAGGTCGGCGACGCCAAAAGCTACAAATTACTGTGATGTGTTTACGTCAATGCATAGAGCTCTTACCTGCGGTTGCAATGCAACAAACACAACTGCAATGTGACAACCGGGGAGGGAGTAGGAAGGCGCCAGTAGCTCACGCTGTGTATTTCATTATCCAAAACCTAATAATAACTTACAAAAATTGGCTTTTATACCTTAGCCAAGGTTTTTGGTGGTCAAAACTAATAATTTGGGAGTTCTACCAAAGATGGGTAATGACAAGTTGATACAATCTGGAAGCTTGTAGCCCCGGCTCACCAATTACAAGGTTTATTCGAGAAAATAGGAGTTACAATATTCCCGACTTATCAAAATAATAAGTGTTTTAACAATGAGAATTCCGAAAAATGGTATCCGTGGTATCTGTGTTAGCTTGCTGCTAACATTTCCCCCCTCCTTGCCTGTGTTGTCCCTTGACACAGCTTTATGGGCTATAGTAGTCTTCGGGTTGGTGGTTGGCAAGACGGTCTTTAAGCGCTGTTAGAGCCTTTTGATGTCTGATTTTCCGTTCCTTATCTAGCACTTGCAAGAACTACATAGTTACTCTGTTTTTCAGCTCCACTACTGAGTAGCCTACAAACCTTGAGGTCAGATTGCTGATCACTGGTGCAAATATCTTCGTTCGCCAAGTGAAGAATCCCGTGTAGAACGCTTCCTCGAACGCCAGCATATTGTGAGAAGGTAGAAACATGCATCTGGCGTAGAAGCCATAGAGGACTTCTTCAGAAGGTTGACCACTGAGATCATAGCACAAACCTTTGTTACCCTTGAGGAATGACATCCAAGGGATGCCTGCTTGCTCTGGCTCATTGAACACTTCGATGCATGTGAGCAGCATTCGGTAGATTTTGTATAGCATAGCACATGACAAATCTGGTAGACTTTTGAAGAATGACATGGCGTTCTTTAGGGTTTTCACCATGTATTCATCAGTCGTTGGTCCCTTTTCTGGAGCAGGCAATCTGGGGTAATTCAGCCAAGTTGGCCACTTCTTTAGTAGTGCCTCATGTGCTATCTAGGTCCTTACTCTTGGTACAGGTCAGAAGGTGGGATCCTTTTGCAGGGCCGCAGGTGCTCTTGTGAACGGAATCAAGTACCTGGGATTCTTGTTCAACCAGCTCAACCTCCACTTCGGGTGGTCTTTATCTGCACCCTCGATTTGCATGTCTGTGTAAAGTCTTTCTTTTACTTGTAGCAACTCAACTTTAATCAGAGGGTAGGGCAGGGATTGTTGGTGCCATTACGCATTTATTTGATTGGGAGTGATTTGTGTGACATTCACGGAATGAAGTACTCTCAGCTCCCAATCCATTGATGCCTTCCATTGCTCATCTACCTCTTGTGTAACTCTTACCTTCAGTGCATCTTCTTCAGCCTTTGAGAGCTGGACCATGGGCACTGTGTCTTCTTCAGTAATGGGTACCTGAAACTCTTCCTCGCCACTCAGCTCTACTGCGGATTGTGTCTCCATCTCAGCAAATGATACAGAGGGGATTTCTATCTGAGGCTGCTCCGAAGTGCTTGCCTCTTTGTCCTTACCTCTCTCAGTAGCTGGTTGACTCGTTTGAGTTCATCTATCTCCTTTAGCAACTCGTCTTCTCTTTGGACCGGCATCAAGGCTAGGTCTCTGCGCTAAGACTGCTCTAATTTCAGCTCCAGCTCGTGGTCTTTATTTTTCTTTTCTAATGCCTTGTAGACCTCGTCTTTTCCCTTGATCAAGGCAACGGCTGGATTCTCTCGTATTTGCCGCAAGAATATGGCCTGATCATTGATTCTTTGTTCTGACTATTGTAGGGAAGCATTTGCCACATCTAATTGTACCTGGATCTTTTGAGTTGATAGGGTTGTGGTTATAAGTTCATTTGAAACTTCAGTTAGCTGATCACCCTTGGCTTTGCATGCATCTGATAGTTTGGTAAGCAGCTCACCCAATTCTTCCATTTCTTTCTATTGCTTGTCTCTTGCGAGCTGATGCAGTTCATCTTCCGCTCTTAACTCCTGCACTTGCCTTTGGAGATCAGTGATGAAATTAAGTCTGTTGTCTAACTCCCCTTGGAGTGCGTCAATCACCATCTCTAACTCTTTGGCCCGTGTGCTACAGCCAAGTGTTGTTGAGCGAAGTCTTTCTGTCATCTCCAGCAATTGCTAAGCATAATCGCTCACTTGCAGGATGACTTCATCATTCGATTGCCAATCTTCGCTTTGTATTATTGCCTTGATGTTTTTGCATATTCTTTTACCTCTGGCTGCATCATAGCTGTTGGTTGCTGATGTTGCCCTTGTGTCGGCTGATCTTTCTCCGTTGAGGTAGAGGGTTGTGCCTCAACTTTATCTTACTCTGTTGAGGTAGAGGGTGTTTCCTCAACCTCTTGTTCTCTTGTGTGCTCAAATTTTGCGGAGTCCTCTTGTGGTGCAGGATTGGCTACCTTTTCTGTCTCTGGCTCTCTCTCTCTCTTTGCTTCTCTTGTGAGTAGAGACATCTGCTTGTTGTGTTGTTTTCGCTGCTTTTGGCTGTTCAGATTCTTGTGTATCTTTAGCTGCTTTTTCCTATTCAGCTTTTGCTTCTTTCATTGGATCATTTGTTGTGCTTCTAACTGGTGATGGTGGTGGACTTGGCATTGGTTGATCTTGGTGTTCCGAGATAGGAGAAGAGATGCAGGGAGACACATCACCTTGGGCATGTTGTGCGTCTCGTTGTGCAATGGTTTCCTCTGCTCTCTTTTATTGTTCTTCCACCTCCTTTGCTTTTCTCGCCGTTTCTTTGGCTTCTTTCAGCTTTAAAGCTTCTGCTTCTTGGTACATCCGTTCCAATACTTCAGTGGGTTCTTCAGCCTTCTTCCTTGTGTGATGCTTGGTTCTTGGTCCCTTAAGCCCACTAGGCACCCACTTTTCCGGGTCCTTTCCTTGTGCTTGATGGCTACGTTGGTATGTGTGTTTCTCTCTTTCAAACTGGGCTTGCTTTTGAACGGGCTCTTCTTGGTGTGCTGCCACGGCTTTTCTCTTCATTTCCTCCCGTCGTGCTCTTTTTCTTCATTATCCGAGCTATCACTGCTGTGCCTTTCTGGCAAGCTCTCAACCGATTCTTCATTAGATTTGTAGGATCTCTTGGCCGATCTTGTAGCTCAAGGAGATGGTTGAGCTGACACTATCCAAGTGTTTTGATCTAGGGCAGGTGGTAGGTTCCATGCCGATGGCATGGTATGCAATTCTTGTTAATACCTCTGGTGCATCCAAGTATGTGATCTTTACTTCTTTCTTTAGTCCTTTCAAAGTGGTCAAGACATATTGAGCGTGGTCCAACGGTTGCCTGGTTGTTGACTTGAGGACTTGTGTGAAGGTGGTGGTAACCGCATGATTGGGTGTGGTATACCTTGGTGGCCGCTTAGCCAGGAAATGGAAATGCTGGTGGTATAACCTTGCTGGCTTTTCAGCCTACTTGTGAATAAGGTCCACAAAGGTGGCCGCGGTGGTTTCTTTTGTGAAAGTTCTAGCCGTCTTCCTATCTCTTGTCCTCATTTTCATTCCTTTTGTGGGCAATCTAAGTGCCTTTGCCACTATTTCCTTGGTGATCACCACTTCAACTTTGTTCCCTTGTGGGTCAGAAATATGCGTAGTTCCATCTTCCTTGATAGTGGACAAAAGCTCATAAGCTTTTTGGAAGTCCACTCCGCACGGATCTTGTTCGTAAAACTCTCTGAGTCCTAGCCGTCGGTTGGCAACTTTGGTTTCAGGCTTTGCGGCGACATCATATACTTCTTTTGGTAGGAGTTGCAAGTCTACCTGATGTCCCTCCTCGCTCTTGAATCTGCTAGTGAACACTATGGTGTGATGCTCCTCAAGCTATTCCTTTGAGAGATAGGTTGCCTTGGCGGTTTTGACTGAATCAGGGTCCAGTTGGTATGTTGGTAGTTCTTGCAGCTTTTCTTTTTGGTTGAGCTTCTTCTTGGCTCTCTCTACTGCTTGCATGGCTCTTGTTCAGTGAATAGAGTGTCAAAGTTAGCAGATTTGACGGATTTTTCTCTGAAATGTCCTTTACTCTGCAATGCTGCCAATTTTGGTCCAATTTGCCTTAAATCAATTTTTAAACAAGCATAGATACATAAAAACATGCAAGGAATAAAATTGTAAAGTCCAAACAAAAATTTGCAACCAAAGTAAATAATCACGATTATTTACAGTTGAGTGATTTCTCCAACTTTTTGCAAACTTGGCATCACAGGCTTGAAGTATATACCAAATACATGCTCTGAGTGCAATATGGGCTCATTTGGATGCATGGGGTGAAAATGGTACCAGAGCTTTAGGTCTCTAAAAAATTAGATATAATGAAAATTTGAGATTTTGAGCTTCAAATTGGTTCAAACTTGGTTGGTGGGCTTAACACATCATGCACTTTGGATGTATGATGGCAAAATAGAAAAATTCCCCCATTTTGGCTAGAAAGTAAATAATCGTGATTATTAACTTTTCTACCAAAATCAACATTTTTTGGTACAAATTGGTTCTAGGCATTGTATAGAGTTTGTGTATGTGATATGAGGTGATTTGGATCAAGAAATGTGGCTTAGTGCTCATTTTGACTCATACTTGATTTTTGGCATGTAATAGGTGTGTACACATGATAGGTGAGGTGATGATGCAATTTCCAAGCAAAAATAGTGCAAAAGTAAATAATCACGATTATTTACAGTAGTCACAATTTTCTTGTAAAACTTAAAAATTTTGACCTAAACACATTCTATACACCTAAGACAAGTCCTAAATTGAATTTGGTCAAGTTTGGTCTTGTCGGCATCACTTTGTGCTTTGTCGACTCTGAAATCACCGATATATGTGACTACACTGCCCGTTGAGTTGGTTTGTCACTTGTGAGGTTTTGGACTTGTCCGCAACATAGTCGTGAAGCAACTCATCCAATTCTAGCTCGTTTGGAGTCAGTTTGACCTCGTATGTCGAATTTGACGCTTTGTATCCTTCGAGTCATTTTTTTCTTTTCAAGGGCTTTGCTTGATTGATTTCACAAAACCAATCATATACATTGTATATAAACCTTGTAGGCAAGCTGGCTATGGAGTCAAAACCAAATTTTGGCATCTGCCAAAAACCTAGCTTTTCTACTGGGGACCCCCTGGACCCCTATCGAATGGTCAACTGATGATATAGAAAGGTTCTATTATGTTAGGGCATGCTACAGTTCAAATCCCATCTGATTTGGTCGAGCTGATAGGCCGCTATGGTCAGTTTTTGGTCGTAGGTCTTCGTGGACTGCTCGGATTCTAAGGTTTTTTCTAGGGGTTTAGACTAGCTACCAGCCGTACAAAATGGATCATTGATGAGTAAAGAACTTACCCCTCATGTCTCGTGTGAGACGGCGCTGAAAACGAGCAACTGTAGACTCCGAAAAGTATGCACGAAAGAGGTCGAAAAGCTCTCTCTGCAAAGGTGACAAGTGGAAATGAGGTTGATTTAGCCTACCTAGGATATCTATACACGGACTTCCCGAACCATTTTTCCCCAGACTCCCCCGTTAGTCCTACTAGGCCGTGAAATCTATGTTAGCCTCAAAAATTTCCCCGATCAGATTCCTGTAGCTCATTCTACAAGAATTTTACAAAAGTAGGTCTGGTAGCCTAATTTAGGCTTCCTGCTTCCATCTTCCGATCTCATTGAAAATTTTTATGCTTGTTTGCCTTGTCTTTCTGATCACCACTGTGTCTTCCGTTTTTCCATCTGAGCTCCTTTGCTATTTATTATTAATTTTTGACATGTTTATTAAAAAAGCAAAGTAAAAATCCAATAATTAAGAAAATCCATTGAATAACACAACTTTCTTGTTTTTTGTTGGATTTCTCCATTTGAAGTCTTCTTATCAAGAAAAATAATGAAAATAACCAAAAAGGACTATTTTTTTGGCATTATTAGGTAATTTTGCAAAAATCACACGTTAATATCAAACTTTTTCCTCCCTCTTCAAACATTGCCCTTAATTACTTAGTTCCCTTCCACCCCTCCTGGATGGCGTACTCCGGGACGACTGTGTGCATGGGTTGAACAATCATGTCTATGCATAGCCGTGGTTGGCTCTACCATGCTTTGAAGATCAATGCAATTCAAACCACTATGATTTGCAAGAGCTGGGTCTTGAGTAATAAACACAAGGGTTTCTGATGTCGAGGTTTGTTGTTGCTGTCTTCCAAAGAGAAAATCTTGTAGCTTGTGTGCTCTCTGTTTGATTGTACTATCAGGATGCTTCAGCACGCTGATTGCCTGAGCTGTTGGTAACACTTTTGACTGTTGTCGAGCTTTTTCTCGCCATTGGTAGGTTGGTTTACTTGGTGTGGAATGGTGTGGTGGAGTCTTTTGAGACTTAACTCTCCATTGCTTAATTGGTTTTACGGTTTGTGGTGAAGATAAGTGCTCCTTTTTTTGCCAAATCCATTTCAAGTTAGGCTCCTTGCTCTAAGATGCTCGTCACTATGTTTTGACCATTGGAACCTTCTTTGGTTTTGTCGGTGATGTTTTGGGCACCCAGATTTGAATCGGCTTGTCCTTAAGCTGTGCTTTTGGTACCCAGATTTTCCTGACTCATTGCATGCTACTTGTAGCATTTGCTTGTTGAGAGGATCTAGAGGATTGATTACTTCGTGGTTTGGTCTGTTGATTGCTTCCTTTCCATTCCTCCTTGCTTGGTGCAATTGGAACAATGAGTTGTCCGCCTTTAGGTGATAGCTTGAGCTGATTTGTATCCCAATCTGGTACTGCTTTGTATGTCCGCGTCCAGGGAATTCCAAGAATCATCGTCTCATTCATGTGTTCATCTGGTAAGCATACAAATGATGAGGGCATGAACATCCATGTACTATCACTTTCAAGTTGACTACTCCCAATGTTGGTGTTGGGTTCTTGTTGCATCCTTTGATTCTCGTTATTCCTGCTGTTGTCAAAGACTGACTTGTTGCTTTCTTGTACGTGGAATAACTGACCACATTTACTCTAGCTCCTGTGTCGACCAAAGCATTTGTGCTATGATTGTTGAGTTGTACTTTGATGTGCAATTCCATTCCATCTAACCATTCATCATCTGTTGAAACTGCATCTTTAGGCAATTCCCATTGTCGGTTATCTATTTCCAGAGTGTTGATGGGAATCGGTATCTGTTGATTCCAGAGAGCAGCTTTCCGTTTGAGTACTCGAAGCCGAGCTTTCTCTTGGGCTTCATCAATAACTTGCTGTCGTTTAATCCTCCTACTTGGCTGCATTCATTCTTTCTAACCAATTCATCGGTTAGCAGCAAATTGTATTTCTTTAAACCGCATCTACTAATCCAATTAGCCATTGGTTCACCATCTAGGGTGGATAGCTTTATTGCTCCACTTGGAGATACATCTTTAATTATAAATGGTCTGTTTCCCTTTTTCTTAAACTTGGAAATGTGTTGCTCAAGGGACTAGACTAAAACTAAGTTCCCTTTCTTGAAGATTTTTGTTATTAGATGGGAATCAAAAAACTGTTTTTGTTTTCGCTTTTGTGCATAGATATGAGCTACAACAGTTAGCCTTTGCTCGTCTAGCTTTTCCAAATCTTCAAGTCTTTCTGACAATTCATGTCCACTCCACTCAAGATCCTTAGCTACCCTTAATGTCGGCAATAGAAATTCTATTGTCAGTATGACATCAAGACCATAAACAAGGTTAAAGGGATTAATGCATAAGAGCAATATTCCATCTTGATTGCTTTTGTATGGCCTACCCGCTAGTAATTGATACATAGCCGATTGCTTGATTAATCCGATTATAATAGGAAGTGGTATTTATGAATCCACTTGAGCTATTGTCAGCAATGATACCATGTTTTCCGACCATCGAGGTATCATTTCCACGGAGAACAAATAGGCATCTGGTAGATCATCGTCTACCCCTTTAGGTGATTCTCCTGAAACAATCCTTGACAAATGATCTACTCTTTGATGCGTAGTGCAATTTTATATAACCACACTGAAATCAAATTCCAGAAGAATGATGAACCATCTCACTATTCTTCCTGTGTTGCATGGCTTGTTGACCAAATACAACAAAGCTTGGTAGTCTACAAAGAACACAAACTTGTTGGCTATCTATACTTTTTAACGGCATAGATCATTCCTAACCCTTCTCTTTTAGTGGTGGTGTAATTCTTTTCTGCCATGTTCAAGTGTTGGCTAGCATAAGAAATAGGAAAGTCAATTTTCTCGTCTCGTGGTTGAGCTAGTATACAACCTATAGAAAAATTGGAAGCATGTATGTGGAATATCTTATTCCAATCTGATGCTCTCAATATTGGAGCTGAGGTTAGAGCTTGCTTAAGCTTCATGAAGGATTCTTCATATGCCTCGGTCCATTCAAAGTGTGTAATCAAGCTATACATGGGTTTTGCAATTATAGCGTAGATGTAAATGAACCGTCCGTAATATCCACAATGCCCCATGAAGACGTAAACCCCCTTGATTGTTATTGGTCTAGGCAAATCATCAACAATGACATGAATTTTTTCAATATCAGTAGCTATGCCATTTTTAGACACTATATGTCCAAGAATTTTTCCTTGTCTACCTATGAATGTGCGCTTTTCAAGATTTAGGCAAATCCTATAAAGTCTACATTTTTGAAATACCTTTTTGAGGTGTTCAAAACGATCAGCTCGGATTGATGAATGTACGCATAGATTATCCATGTATACTTCCAAGAATTTCCTCATTGAATATTCTTTAAAAGCATGGCTCATCAATCTTTGAAATGTGGCAGGAGCATTAGTTAACCCAAAGGGCATAACCACGCAGGCAAAAATACCCCATTCTGTTGCAAAAGCAATTTTATGCTGATCTTTTGGGTCAACCAGAAGTTGATTGTATCCCAAAAAGCCATCTAAGAAACTGTAAGCTTCTTTTTGTGCAATTCGTCCTAAAACATGCTCAATGATTGGAAGAGGAAAGTTGTCTCTAATAGTAGCTACATTTACTTTTTTGAGATTGACACGCACTCGTAATTTTTCATTTTTCTTGGGTACTACCACAATTGGAGACACCCAATCTCTGTGTTCAATTTTGTGAATGAATTTGGCTTCCTTTAGTTTCTCAATCTCTTCCTTGTTTTTCCTGGCAAATGTTTCAATATTTGTGTATGGCCTTTGTCTACTTGGTTTCACATCATCTCTCATGGGTATGGTATGTTGACAATTTTTTGGATCAACACCCTTGAGATCCTTGTAAGACCAAGCGAAGATATCTTGGTATTCTTTTAGAAAGCTTAGCAAAATTTCTTCTTCTTCCTCTGTTAGGTCGTTTGCAATGTAAGCATGCCTAGGTTCGTCCCCTGGTTCAGCCAAGTCTATCTTTTTCGCGTTCTCGGGCCCTTCGTAGGACTCGCCCTGTTTCCGCAATTCCCTAACAGGTTGTTTGACTATGATTTTTTTTAATCTTGGAGAGTATACTTTTTGTAATGGGATGGAACACTCATTACATCCTTACCATCCTCTTCCGTGGTTTCCATTTCGGTCGTATATATCTCCTTTAGAGATTTTTTCAACTATTGATATTTCTTTTTTCGCTCAACTCCTGTCATGATTGGCCCCTTGTCCTGTTTGTTTGGCTTTTCTTGAGTATCCTTCCTTGTTTTTTTCGATGTTTTAGACATTTCTGGATTTTTGTTTGAAGGATATCTGCCAGCGATTTTGTCCTTGACACAATCATTTGTATCTATCTACATCAGGAATTGTGTTCTACTGGAGGCTAATGGCATAGGTCTTGTTTTCACATTTATGGTGTCTCTTTTTCGTCTATACCATTTTTATCTTCTTGATTTTTGGTTAGGAAAGTCAAAAAACTTTTCCTCCCCTCCTTTCAAGAGTAGCTTAGCTCTCATATGTTCTTTTTCTGACCCAGAATCTTTTGAGGTAGCTGAGTGTTCATCTAACTCATTTGTTGCATCATAGTAGAGGTCTAAAAAGACTTGTTGAGCTTTCATCAAGTCCTTGGGTTCCTCAATTACATCTTCAATGTTGAGGTTGAAATCATTTGGATGGGAATTATGTCATATCCATCCTCATTGCAAAATTGAGTAGGCATAGATGTATTCACACAGACATCCATTGTCACTGAAATTTGAGTCCACTCAAATGGCTCGAACAAATGCTCTGGAAAGGGTTCAGGTACATCGGCTTTGTTTGTGCAATCCCTTTCTAGAATACAGTCTTCTCGTTTTAAACTCCCATTTTCTGAAGCTCCACACATCCAAATAGGAGTGTCTTTGTTTGACCAGGATGGAAGCTTAGTTTCAGTCGAAGAGAATAAATCAAACTCTTGTATGGGTGTTTTCAAGACATCTCTATAAATGTGATCTTTTAGATTTACCCTTGTTATAGATCCCACTTGCTTCAAGTACAGATAATTGTTTTCCCAATCTTGGATAAGCTGTACCTGTCGCATGAAAGGTCTTCCCAATATGATTTCGTAATTGAGTTTTTTTCCAAAGTCTACTATGACAAAAGTGTGTTGATATTCAATTCCACAGGAATTGACTATCAATTTTTCAAGCGGCCCCAATGATCTCTCAATGTGTCCATTAGCTAATTGCAATTTCATTCGAGTTTGTCTAATGGCTGGTTGTCCCCAGGATTCCCATACTGCTTTCATGGCTATGGATATGCCTGCTCCACTATCTAGTATTGCCATGGTTTCAATGTCATTATATTTCACTGGAACGGTGGTGTTTCCTTCTTTCCCTTCATAATATTCTCCGACTTTGTTCATTGGAACAGATTGAATCTCTTTGTTGTCCATATTGTTTTTCAATTTTTCCAAAATTTTTGAGATTAGCCCCTTTATCCCCACCTTCTCTAGGGTTTTTTGTAGATCATTTTATAAATATGGTCTGAGTTTTAACAGTTCTCCCAAGGTAAGAGTGCATTGGATGAGTGTAGAAAATCCACCTCGGATCCTACTTACCCTACTCCTAGATTCTCATGCAATGGGGTTGTGGAAGTGTCCACAAACACTTGTTTTCTTGTCTTTTATGTTTTTATGAGCATTGATCTTAAGACTTGTCCCGTCTATCAATCATCCTCAAAATCCTAATCTATTTCTACAATCCTGTTAGCACCAAGCTAACACGGACACCATTTTTCGGAGTTTTCCTTGTAAAACAATTGCGATAAATTGGGAATATTGTAACTCCTATGTAAGACAGGGGTGACTAGAGCCTGAGAGTCCACCACCCAACCACCCTTTATATAGGCATGCCCCTGGCCCTTTTCCCTAGTTGGACTCCCCGTTCCACACCGCCTAGCCCGGCCCTACCTTGTCTAGTTCGGCCTTGCCGGTGTCCTGACATTACTCCCCCCTTAAGAAGAGTTTTCCTCCTCGAAAACAAAAGTGGGAAACTTCTTCTTAAGAACACTAATGTTTTCCCAAGTGGCACCTTCTTCAGGTCGGTCTTTCCACTTGATTAAGGCTTGTTGTTGTACGTGATGATGTGTACGCAACTCATGATAATCAAGAACACATTCAGGTTCATGCTGTAAGGTAGGAGGTTCAATGTAATCAACCAAAACCTGTTAGTCAATGCCATTGCCGTCCCCATGTAACCGCTTTCGTAGACGGCTTACATGAAACATCGGATGAATGCGAGAATGTGAAGGTAGTAATAGTTTGTAGGCACGATCACCTACTCGCTTGAGTATTTTGAAAGGCCCACAATATCGAGGAGATAATCTAGGCGTCGGTTCAGTTTTCAGACTTTCTGAACGTTCTGGCACACGTAAAAATACTTCCTCCCCTTCTTCGAAGGTAACTTGCCGACATTTCTCATCAGCATATTTCTTATACCGATCCTGTGCTTGCCAGACATTCTGACGAGCAAGTTTCAGCATATCCATGTGGTCTTGGAGAAAATCCTTAACCTTATTGGAGTTTTTTGGTTGCCAACCCCACCGTAACTGGTGACCTAGGTTGAAACCCGTACATGAGCATGAAAGGACTAAAACCTGTTGTGACATGTTTAGCACTGTTGTAGGCAAACTCGAGAATAGGTAAGTATTTTTTCCAATTTGACTGTTTTTTGCTGACGTATGCTCTTAGCACATCCTCTAGCACCTGGTTAACCCGTTCCATTTGACCATTCGTTTCTGGATAATCAGCTGTAGTGAGGTTTAATTGTGTACCCAATCGTTTAAATACAGCTCTCCAAAAGTGGCTGTTAAACTTGGGATCAGGGTCACTAACAATATTACTTGGAAACCCATACAATTTGTATAGATTGTCCACAAATAACTTGGCTAGTTCTGGCGTCTTAACCGTTGATTTGGTTGAAATAAACTTACATAGTTTAGTCAACCTGTCTATGACCATTATATTGAGTCATGACCTCATATAGTGGTTGGTAAACCTACAATAAAATCCATAGAGTCCTCCTGCTTTCAAGCGCTCTACCTTGTTAACTTGACATTTTTGGCAGTGCAAGACATAAGCTTGAACAAAGCCATGTATACCTGGCCAGTAAAACTATCGTCGTACGAGAGCATAAGTTTTTCTAATCCCCGGGTGCCTTGCACTTGGACTATCATGACATTCATAAAGAATTTGGCGCCGAATGTCCATGTCCGTTGGTACACAAACTCTCCCCTTGTGGACTAGGTACCCATTATTGATGGTAAAATGCTTCCATCATTGTAGTTCATCACTTGATAAAGGAGAACTAGGTGTGGAGGTTAATTGTACACTACCATCATTGGAGTGAGAAGGATCCCTCTTTTGAACATGGCTCCACACTTTGGAATATGCTTCATCATGCTTATATTTTCCCTTGAGAGAATCTAATAATTCACTACGAAGTTCCGTGAACAAGAGCAAATTGATCTCTGGCATTCTACTTAGAACGTCTGCAACTACATTGTATCGGCCTTTGCAATACCTTAGCTTGGCATCATATTCCTGAAGGATCTCGGCCCACCTGGCCTTTCGACCCTTTAAATATGTTTGTTTTGTAAACCATTTGATGCTTTCATGGTCAAACACAATCTCGAATTGAGCACCATACAGATAATGCCGCCATGTTTTTAAGGCAGACACTATTGCATAGAGTTTGTGTTCGTAAGCAGAATAGTTCTACTGAGCTGCATCAAGCTTCTTACTTTCAAATGCAATTGGCCGTCTATCTTGTATAACAGGACTGCTCCAATAGCACGCTCACTGGTATCCGTTTCCAAAACAAATGGTTTCAAAGGATCTACAATAGCCAGTATAGGAGCTGTAGCTAATGCATCCTTGAGTGTATCGAAACTGTGTTGTTGAGCGGATCCCCACTGAAAAGCTTTTCCTTTGCCTTTGAGTTGATCCGTCATAGGAACAGCAATTTGAGCATAGGTTTTAACGAACCTTCGGTAAAAACCTGCAAATCCTAAAAATATATGTAATTCTTCCAGATTTTTAGGAGGAGGCCATTTTCTGATGGTATCCACTTTGGAGTGATCCATGTATAGGCCGTGAGCTGAAATAACATGCCATACATAATGAATTTCATCTTTTAGAAAATCACATTTAGATTCCTTGGCATATAACTTGTTTGTACGTAACAACTCAAACACCTGCCTGAGATGTTGTAAGTGTTCTTGTTTAGAAGCAATATAGACTAGGATGTCATCGAGGAAAACAATGACAAATTTGCCCAAATATGGCTTCAAGACAGTATTCATAAGTGTCATGAATGTTGTGGGCGCATTGGTTAACCCAAAGGGCATCACCAAAAACTCGTAGTGTCCAAATCGTGTTCAGAATGCAGTCTTGGGTATATCGGCAAGCCGAATACGGACTTGGTGATATCCTAAGCGCAAGTCGATTTTTGTAAAAATGCGAGCATGAGTTAGCTTATCAAATAACTCATCTACTCTTGGCAATGGGTATTTGTTCTTAACTGTAACCGCATTTAAGCCCCGGTAGTCTACGCGCATGCGCATACTGCCATCCTTTTTCTTCACTAAAAGGATAGGCGAAGCCCATGGTGAAGAACTGGGTTGTACAAACCCTCTGCTAAGGTAGTCAGCAAGCTGACCTTCCACCTCAGCAGCCTCTGAGTAGCTCATACAGTAAGGTGGTTTACTAACATGTTTACAGCCTGCAGCCATGTCAATGCTATGTTGTACGAATCGTGTCGGCGATAATCCTGATGGCAAATCATTAGGAAATACATCTTGAAATTCCTTCAATAATTTTTGTAATTGACTAGCAAGGTTTGCTTGTTTAGAATTAGCAATTAGTGGAATAGAGGAGAGAGAAGCATGCGGCGTTGAGGAATGTTCAACAGACTCAATGTTAGAAAGAAAATGAAATAGTGAGTAACACAAGAAAACCTGATATTATCGGAAACGAGCTGCATAAGCTCAGCGGTACAAATCAGTGGTGATGAAGATATATCTTTTTCTCCTAACAACGACACATGTGCACCATGGGATTCAAACATCAAGCTGTTGTGCTCATAGCTATGCTTCAGTGATGGTCCTAGGCTATGCAACTACTCCCTACCAAGAACCACATCATCCCTTTCCATGTTCATAACCTGAAAATCCAAACAAGTAGAGTACCATGTACTTTCAATGGAACAGCTCGGCATTGAGTATCCCATATTTCAATATCATGTCCATTCATCATTGCTACCTTCTAGCAGTGGGTACTCGGAGTTTGAGGCAGTTTGAGCTTTTTCACCAATCCATAATTGATGAAATTGTGAGTAGCATCGTCATCTACCAAGATGCGCACCTTGTGCCCTTGCATATATCCGTGCATACGTACTAACTCATGTGGTCCAAAGGTTTGTTGCCACATGGAAGCTATGAGACAGCATTCATGCACCACCTCAGTGTGTGTTACTTCCACTTTGGAGAATTTCGAGGAAGACGCAAGAGGCAGTAGTTGCACCGTGTGCACTGCTTTCTCCTTCTCCTGAGCAGCAGATTTCCCCTTGGGACAATCCTTTTTGCCATGACTTCTTCCTAAACATTGAAAACATAACTTTTCTTTCTTGGCTTTATCAAAATCCTCAGGAGAGAGAGGACCCCTGGACCCCTTGGGTTTTTAGATGCATCTAAATTAGCAACTAGAAATTTTCTTTTATTGTGCCCATACTGAGTGCATGTATTACCATGTGTACTAGCAGGCACGTTACTATTATGTGTTTTATTCTCATCAGGGTCATCATGAATATGTGCTTTCACTATGGCTTCCTCAAGTGTTTTAGGGTCTTGGGTCTTGACATACTTCTTAAGCTCGGGTGTCAGACCTCATATGAACCCTCGTACTTGCTAAAAGATATCCAAGCCTTCCAACTTGAGGATAACATCCCGATAGTGAGAGATATATTCAAGGAGTGATGGGTATTGGCGCATGGAACATGTATCCCAAGCCATCCAATTACAATCGGCCTCGTTTGTAGGCAAAAATTCCTTGCTAAACATTGCTTCAAAGGCTGCCCAACTCTGTGGTATGATGTTCTTCTCCTTGAGAGACATCCACCATTTGTAGGCCTTGCCTTCCAGAGTTAAGCTCGTCTGCAGAGCTCTGACTGCATCCGGAGTTCGTCGTAAGGCGTGAATTCCATCCCACTTGCTGAGAGAGATATTCATTGCATCCTTATTGCGTTCTTGGTCTTCTCCCTTAAAGACTGGTGGTTTAAAGTTCTTTAACATGTCATCCACCTCTTTGACAGTGAGAGTATGCAACGTATCAGTAGTTGGGCCTTGCCCTTGTGTGCCAACTGCTCATGCATGTCGGTGTTCGAAGGACTCTTAGACTGCTGATGCATTAATTGAATTACTAATGTGGAGAGTCTAGTAACATTTTCATTTATAGCTTTAAAATTTTCATCCATGAATGTCATGTGTGTCTGAAGTGCACGAAATTCTTGAATATTGAGAAACTCATAAGCATCTTCTCCTACCATAGCATCGCGGGTACTCTCCTTGAGAGGATCCGGCCGTGGACCATCATTGGTAGGATCAGGAGTACTTTGCTCAAAATCGAATGTCATATTGATATCCAAATCCATGGCTACACAGTGCGGTGAAAGAAGTACTTAGAAAATATACCTGATATTGGGAGCACTCGCAAAGTATAGTAGCCATGCTAACTCCGTCTAAATCGAGAGTAGTCCGCCGTATATAAACTCCACAAGCTCTTGATAGTTGAATCAATTAGGTTTGAAGATGCTGACAAAAACTTGTAATTGTTCGCTTTGAAAGTCGTAGACGACTTAATCTTCCCGAAGGAAGAAGGTGCAATAGATACTTTGTTTGAAAATTTCAACTCCGTCGAAATTTAACCGCTACCAATTTCTGAAATTTCTGAACTTTTGACAGTTTGCCAAGAAGTGACGGCTTACCGAAGAAGTTCGTGGCTCTGTGCCGATGCTTATGTTGAGACTGGCTAGGACACTTATGGAAAAAAGTGAGAGAGATCAATGATGGAAGCCTAACTTTAAAGTCAGCTCCTATAGAGGAAGTTTGGTTGGATAACCTACGATCTGATATAAACATGGATTTACAATCCTCGAATGGGGATTGCGGATCGGAAGCTTCTAGAATGTCTAAACCATTGACATTAAAAACATTACCTTCTTACTTGGGAGATAACAAAGATGAATCCATCGTTTGCAAAACCACTCAAGTAAAGAGAGCTGAACAGACACTAGAAGTAGACAACATTCATTCAATCATGTCTACACCCATCCAATGCACTCTTACTTTGGGAGAACTGTTGAAACTGAGACCATACTTGTGGAATGATTTATAGAAAACCCTAGAGAAGGTGGAAATAACGGGGTTAATCTCTAAGAATTTGGGAAATTGAAAAATGAAATGGAAAGCAAAGAGATTCGATCAATTCCTATGAACAAGGTCGGAGAATATTATGAAGGGGAAGAAGGAAACACCACCCTCCCAATGAAATATAATGATATTTGAAACCATGGCAATACTGGATAGTGGAGCTGGCATAGCCATAGCCACTAAAGCAGTATGGGAATCCTAGGGACAGCCAGCCATTAGACAAATGAGAATGAAATTGCAGGTGGCCGACGGACACATTGAGAGACCACTAGGGTTGCTTGAAAAAGTGATAGTCAATTCCTGTGGAATTGAATATCAACACACTTTTGCCATAGTAGAATTTGGGAAAAAACTCAACTATGAAATCATATTGGGACGACCTTTCATGCGACAGGTACAGCTTATCCAAGATTGGGGAAACAACTATCTGTACTTGAAGTAGGTGGGATCTATAACAAGAGTCAATCTAAAAGATCACACTTATAGAGATGTCTTGAAAACACCCATCCAAGAGTTTGATTCAGTCTCTTCGGATGAAATTAAACTCTCGTCCTAATTAAACAAAGACACTCCTATTTGGATGTGCGGAGCTTCAGAAAATGGAAGCTTAAGACGAGAAGAATGTATCCTAGAAAGGGACTACACAGATGAAGCCTACATACTTGAACCCTTTCCAGAGCACTTATTTGAGCCATTTGAGTGGACTCAAATTTTAGCGACAATGGATGTATGTGTGAATACATCTATGCCTACTCAATTTTGCAATGAGGATGGCTACGACATAATTCCCATCCAAATGATGCTAGTCCTCAACATTGAAAACGAAGATGAGGAACCCAAGGACTTGATGAAAGCTCAACAAGTCTTTTCAGACCTCTATTACGATGCAGTTGATGAGTTAGATGAACACTTGGCTACCTCAAAAGAATCAGGGTCAGAAAAAGAGCATACGAGAGCCTAGTTACTCTTAAAGGGAGGGGAGGAAAAGTTTTTTGACTTTCGAAACCAAAAATCAAGAAGACAAAAATGGTATAGACGAAAGAGAGACATCAATATCGTGAAAACACGACCTTTTCCATCAGTCTCCAGTAAAACACAATGCCTGATGCAAATAGATGCTAATGATTGTGTCAAGGACAAAATAACTGGCAGATATCCTTCAAACAAAAACTCAGAAATGTCTCAGACATCGAGAAAAGGAAGGAAGGGTACTCAAGAAAAATCACAGGGTAAACAAACACTCATGACCAGAGTCGAGCAGAAGAAGAAATATCAAGAGTTGAAAAAATCTCTAAAGGAGATATACACAATCAAAATGGAAACCATGAAAGAGGATGGTAAGGATGTAATGCAAGTTCCATCCCATGACAAAAAGTATACTCTCCGATATCGGAAAATCATAATTGAACAACTTGTTAGGGAACTACGGAAACAAGGCGAATCTTACGAAGGGCCTGAAAACGCTAAAAGTGTAGACTTTCCTGAACCAGGAGAAGAGCCTAGACCTACTTACATTGCAAATGACCTAACAGAAGAAGAAGAAAAGCTTTTTCTGAGCTTGTTAAAGGAATACCGGAGATATCTTCACTTGGTCTTACAAGGATCTCAAGGGTGTTGATCCAGAAATCTTTCAACATACTATGCCCATGAGAGATGATGCGAAACCAAGTAGACAGAGACCATACACTTATAACGAAACATTTGACAGGAAGATAAAAAAAGAGATTGAAAACTAAAGGAATCTGAATTCATTTACGAAATTGAACACACAGATTGGGTGTCTCCAATTGTGGTAGTACCCAAGAAGAATGGGAAATTACGAGTGTGTGTTAATCTCAAAAAGGTGAATGCAGCTACCATTAGAGATAACTTTCCTCTTCCAATAATTGAGCATGTTTTAGAATGAGTGGCAGGAAAAGAAGCTTATAGCTTCTTAGACGGCTATTCGGGATACAATCAACTTTTGGTTGACCCAAAAGATCAGCATAAAATTGCTTTTGCAACAGAATGGGGAATATTTGCCTATCGGGTTATGCCGTTTGGGTTAACTAATGCTCCAACCACTTTTCAGAGGTTGATGAGCCATGCTTTCAAAGAGTATCTTTGGAAATTCTTAGAAGTATATGTAGATGATCTATGCGTACATTCGTCAATCTGGGCTGATCATTTTGAACACCTCAAAAAGGTATTCGAGAAATGTAGACTTTATAGGATTTGCTTGAATCTTGAAAAGTGCACATTCATGGGAAGAGAAGGGAAAATTCTTGGACATATAGTGTCTAAAAATGGCATAGCTACTGATATTGAAAAGAGTCATGTCATTGTTGATTTGCCTAGACCAACAACAGTCAAGGGGGTACAAGCCTTCATGGGACATTGTGGATATTACCGACGGTTCATCTACATGTATGCTATAATTGCAAAACCCATGTATAGCTTGATTACGCACTTTGAATGGACCGAGGCATGTGAAGAATCCTTTATGAAGCTTAAGCAAGCTCTCACCTCAGCTCCAATATTGAAAGCACCAGATTGGGATAAGGTATTCCACATACATGTAGATGCTTCAAACTTTGCTATTGGTTGTATACAGCTCAACCAGGAGATGGGAAAATTGACTTTCCTATTTCTTATGCTAGCCGACAATTGAACGTGGCAGAAAAGAATTACACCACCACCGAAAGCAAAGGACTAGGAATGATCTATGCCGTTAAAAATTATAGACATTACCTATTAGCCAACAAGTTTGTGTTCTTTGTGGACCACCAAGCTCTGTTGTATTTGGTCAACAAGCCATGAAGCACAGGAAGAATAGTGAGATGGCTCATCATTCTTCTCAAATTTGACACATCAACGAGCAGATCATTTATCAAGGATTGTTTCAAAGGAATTACCTAAAGGGGTAGACATGATCTACCAGATGCTTATTTGTTCTCCAAGGAAATGATACCTAGATGGTCGGAAAACATTGTGTCATTGATGACAATAGCTCAAGTGGATTCACAAATACCACTTTCTATCACAATCAATTTGATTGAGCAATCGGCTATGTATCAATTACTAGCTGGAAGGCTATACAAAAGAAATC